>NW_026136722.1:10293757-11558757 GCF_905237075.1 Dicentrarchus labrax
AACAGTAAGGGAAGATTATATCGTCCCGGGCCCAGGCAAGACTGTCAGCTGGCCTGATTTTCATGTTTGTTATTCTCAGTTTGATGCTGATATTTGAAATTTTAACAAAACCATGAAAACAAAAGGATGCAATAGAAGATTCAGAACCAGTCCTCAGGTCCAGCAGTGTTTCTGAATGTAAGCAGACTGATGACGTGAATGAGATGTTGACAGTGAAAGTTGGTCTCAACAGGATGTTTCAGTTCCACTCCCCTCATTAGTGAGAGTCAGGAGGTTTTTGTACAGCCATGTAACTGAATCACTGTGGTATTCGGACAAGGCACCAAGCTGATTGTGACAAGTTCCTTTTAACTGATTATAAAACAAGGAAGATTCTCTGATTCTGATACACATTAAAAGAAGATGATCAGTTCCTATGTTGGTGATAGTTTAAAAGATTTTAAAAAATATTTTACATGCTTAATACTGTAAAACTATGTACTTGTAATGTTAATTTATTGATTAAATAAAACAAAACGTTAGATATTTGAAATTAAGAACTGTTTCTCCTTTTATAATTATATAGATGCCAAAAGCTGATTCAGTGTGATTTAAAAAATGTTGTACTATATTTAAAATGCAATTTTAAGACACAGAAGGTGAAGGTAATGAATTAGTTACCAACATAAAAATGACACAGAAGTGATCAAAATATTTCCAGGTTTGTGACTGATTCAGTTTTATATTAGTTCATGATCTTTAAAATATTTCACTGATTTAAAATGCTTTATTTCTTCAGCAGGATTGTTATATTTTTCAAACAAAAAATATATATAAATGTTTTACTGACATTTTTTGTGTTAATGGCTTAATTTCCAGTTATTTAATGAATGTCCTTCATGTATTTTCAGGCTCCAGCTTCCCTCCTCCTGTCCTGACAGTCTTCCCTCCGTCCAGCGCTGAGCTCCAGTTCTACACAGCCACTCTGGTCTGTCTGTCCATTTTGCCCAGTGGGTCTAAGGGTTTTGCAGATGTGAGCTGGGTGTCTGGTGGGAGTCCAGTGAGCAGTGGGATCTCTACCAGCACCGCTGTTCAGAAACCAGACCAGACTTTCCAAATCAGCAGCTATCTGGCCATCCAGACGTCAGACTGGAACATGGATAAGGTTTACACATGTAAAGTGTCTTTGGGCTCCCAGACTTCAGAGAAAAACATCAAGAAGTCAGACTGTCCCACTGAATAATAGCAGAGGAGCAGAATGACCATTTCTAATCTGCTTCTTTACTGTTGTTTGCTCATTACAAGGTTTACATGTTAGAAAAGATGTGTCTGCATGCTTGTAATAAATGTTGTGACAGTTAGGTGGAGGTGTTGTATCAGCTTTGCAACTGCTGCATTTTTCAAGACTCATTCAATAAAAAGTCTGTGAAACACTGTGATAAAAAAAACTGATTTTGTTTATTATTTTCTTTTTCAATTAGAAACAATGATTTTAGTTGGAAAATGTGCAACTTGCACTAGATTTTATTCTTATCTGGATATTCATGTCACTGCTTATTAAAGTGTATCCAGATCACATAGTTAAAGACATATTTCTGTATAATTTTTGCTTGGATAAGTATATTTAAAATCAGAAAGCTGTATTGTCATTAATAGTTAATTTGCAACAAAAGTATAACAGACAGATAAATATTACGTTGTCTGGTTTAAGTTGCTTGCAAAAGTTAAGACGTTAGAAAAATCTGATAAAGTGAGAAAATGAAACTGAGTTTTCATCCTCCGTCAATGAAGCGTCACCTCTCTACTCCTCCCTCTCTTCCTTCCCAGGATGCACCTGCAGGCCTCCTCTCCTTATTTATAGCTCCATGTAAATGAAGAGGTCAAGTATCAGCTCTCTGTAAAATGAGAGGGAACTGTCTCTGACTGGAAACACACTGATGGTTTGATTAGTGTCCTTTGGTCAATATTAGACAGTTCACTTCTTGTTTGTGTGAATGATTTTAATGTGTGGAGAGTTAAAAACATATATCCCGCAATAGTTATCTTTCCTTAAAATGCAAAAATTATGAACTGAAGGAAATAAATATACCAATCAAAAGATTATCCACGATTGGATGGGTGAAGTTTCAGTTTTTAGGAGGCGAGCAGAGAACCAAATCAATGACAATCAAACTGCAGGAAGTCTTTTCCAATAATGCTATTATAATATTTTTGGGTCGGGGGGCGGGCATTACCTACACTGACAATAATAGAGACACAAATGACTTTTCCCTTTACAGAAGATGAGAGACCAACAAATGCAGATTGAACCAAAGCTCCTCCTCCTGTCAGTCACTCTCAGTTTCAGTGTTGTATTAAATTGCTCCTCCAGCACCTCCTCTCCTCATCCTCTAAACCCTCTAATCTGTCAGCAGTACGCTCACTTTCCAAGTTACAAGGCCATTCTCAGCACACACTGACAACATGCTGGGGACCCTCTGCACTCTTATCACTGCTCTAACATGTAAGGAGGCTGACTTACTGCAGCTTTGAGCTCATGTTGGATTCATCAGTCTGTGTGTTTCTCTTGACTCCATGTCATCTTGTTGTTTCCAGGTGTGAGTGGTGTGACGGTGGTGACACAGAAGCCTCCTGTTGTGACGCTGAGGAAAGGAGAGACAGCCACCATGGACTGTAACCTGGGGACTGTTACTAACAGTGAAGCTCGCTGGTACAAACAGATTCCAGGAGGAGTTCCTCAGTTTGTCTTATATTTTTATCACAGCTGGAGCTCTCCAACCTATGGTTCTGGTTTCTCCTCTCCAAAGTTCACATCTACTCATCAGTCACAATCAGATTATCGTTTGATCATCAACAATGTGGAGGAGGGAGACTCAGCAGTCTATTACTGTCAAACATGGGACAGCTCTGTCAGTGAGTACGTATCACAGTGATTTACACTGTGACAAAAACCTCCTCACTGAATACTTCTGCTTTTTGAGTCTCTGACACATCTTGACTGGGAGTCTGCAAACAGCCAATGCTTTCTGTACCTTAATGTATTCAAATTATATTTTAAAACTCTAAACCCTTTTATCAGATCCTCACATAAAAATGTAGAACTACCTCAGTGGCAGTCCTCTGTGATATGTACCATTGTTACAAAATAATTGTTTACAATGAATTTATTATTTCTTACAATAAAATATTCAAATAATAGAAAGTTTGCAACACTTTCTAATTTTCTGATCTAAATTCAAATAATGTGAAAAGAAAACATATTTCTTCATATAAATCCTCTGGTGCACATGTGATGATTATTATACTTGTATAACTTAATTGGACCAAAGTTGATCTAGCAGACAAAACTAGCAATAGCACAAAAATGTGTTAAAGTGCAACTTAAACAGAACCTAATGAAAATACTACACTGATCTGTTCACATCACAGATCATAGAATTATTTCCAATAAATAAATAACATTAGTCATTCTTAATATGGAGGATGCTAACTAATGTTTACTCTACATCCTGATTATTATTGAACACTGTTTACTGCACATACTGTAACATACAACTGTAATAAAACATGAACCTGAAAGACAATTAAGTCATATTTAGCATGTGATTAGATTTACTACATTTTTGTAAATGAAACAGAACAGCACTTTAAAAAAAACATTTGTAACTCCCCTGAGATCATTGACACTGATGTAAAAGACATCAGCAGACCTCCAAAGACAACAAGACAATAACAAAAACAAATTGTGGATATGACTTGAAACACATACATTAAGTCAATTATTAATGAATGAGAACAGTGTTGAGTGTAGAAACTCCTCCTCCTCCACTTCTCCTCTCCTCAGTGTCTTTATAAGCTTCAGTCTCTCTTCTCCTCACACTCCAACCCTGCTCACCTCTCAGCTGGACAGTAAGGGACGTTTACACCACACACTGACAACATGCTGGGGACCCTCTGCACTCTCATCACTGCTCTAACATGTAAGATGTTCTTCTCATTCCTTTTATAGCTTAATTTTCACACAGAAACCTTTCACTCATGTGTTTTTCTGTGTATGTTGACAGATGTTGATGCAGTGATAGTGCTGACCCAGACGCCTGCTGTCCACACAGTTTCTACAGGACAAGAGGTTGTTCTCAACTGCAACATTGAGAGATATGATGGAAATTATGTCCGTTGGTATAAACAGGTTCCTGGTGGAACTCCTCAGTATGTTTTGAGATTTCGTGCAGGGGGCTCACTTTCCTTTGGAACAGGATTCTCCTCAGACCGATTCAACTCCAAATATTCATCAAACATAGATTACCAGTTTATCATTAAGCGGGCAGAGACAGGAGACTCTGCTGTCTATTACTGTCAGACATGGGACGACTCTGATGATGCAGCTGTATCACAGTGATTTACACTGTGACAAAAACCTCAATGAGAGACTCACCTCAGCTTCTATGAATTCTGAGAACATTTTCATATTTGTTATTCTCAGTTTGATGCTGATATTTGAACTTTTAACAAAATCATGAAAACAAAAGGATGCAACAGAAGATTCAGAACCAGTCTTCAAGTCCAGCAGTGTTTCTGAATGTAAGCAGACTGATGAAGTGAATGAGATGTTGACAGTGAAAGTTGGTCTCAACAGGATGTTTCAGTTCCACTCCCCTCATTAGTGAGAGTCAGGAGGTTTTTGTACAGCCATGTATACAAACTGAATCACTGTGGTATTCGGACCAGGCACCAAGCTGATTGTGACAAGTAAGTTCCTTTTAACTGATTATAAAACAAGAAAGATTCTCTGGATCTGATAGATATTAAAAGAATGAAATCATTTGTGTTAATTGTTTATAGTATGTTGTGCAGATAATAATAGAAAGCTCTACTTTTTTTTTTTTTTTTTACATCTGCTTTGATACCAGAATGCATTTGAAGACAAAGGAACGATCTGTAAATTATCACAATATTTTAAATATTTTATATGTATGTTTTTTGATGGCAGGGCATTTCTAACAGTTGTGGTTTTACAAGATTACATTTATTTATTTTTAAATCCAACAAAAAGTTTTAACAGTGTAAGATGATATTTACAGTGAAACTGAAATTAAATATTGTTTTTCTTTTTATGATTAGATAGATGCCAAAAAAATGAATAACTGTGATTTCAAAACTAGAATTAAAATACAATTTTTAAGACACAGAAGGAGAAGATAATGAATTAGTTACCAACATAAAAATGACACAGAAGTGATCAAAATATTTCCAGGTTTGTGACTGATTGATTTGGTTTTATATTAGTTTATGATTTTACTGATTTAAAATGCTTTACTTCTTCAGCAGGATTGTTATATTTTTAAAACAAAAAATATATATTAATGTTTTACTGACATTTTCTGTATGAATGGCTTCATTTCTAGTTATTTAATGAATGTCCTTCATGTATTTTCAGGCTCCAGCTTCCCTCCTCCTGTCCTGACAGTCTTCCCTCCGTCCAGCGCTGAGCTCCAGTCCAACACAGCCACTCTGGTCTGTCTGTCCAGTCAGTCTGTGCCTTTTGCAGATGTGAGCTGGTTGTCTGGTGGGAGTCCAGTGAGCAGTGGGATCTCTACCAGCACCGCTGTTCAGAAACCAGACCAGACTTTTCAAATCAGCAGCTATCTGGCCATCCAGACATCAGACTGGAACATGGATAAGGTTTACACATGTAAAGTGTCTTTGGGCTCCCAGACTTCAGAGAAAAACATCAAGAAGTCAGACTGTCCCACTGAAGAATAGCGGAGGAGCAGAATGACCATTTCTAATCTGCTTCTTTACTGTTTGTGCTGTTTGCTCATTACAAGGTTTACATGTTAGAAAAGATGTGTCTGCATGCTTGTAATAAATGTTGTGACAGTTAGGTGGAGGTGTTGTATCAGCTTTGCAACTGCTGCATTTCGAAAGACTCATTCAATAAAAAAGACATTGTGATCAAAAAACTTTGTGTTCAAGAATTTAGTGTTCTTTAGATGTGCATTGTGACATTGTGGGTTAATCTAAATACACAGACAATAAAGTATTTCTTGTCCATTTTTAAATAACTGCATATAATTATTTTTAAGTGTACCTTTGCAATAAAGTACAAACAAGTGTTACATTTCCTCGTTTTAGTCACCTACAATAATTAAGATGTTAGAAAAGTCTAATAAAATGAGCACATGAAACTAATTAATAGTTAATTTGCAACAAAAGTATAAAAAACTAATTAATATTACTTTATCTGGCAAATTGCTTGCAAAAGTTCAGACGTTAGAAAAATCTGATAAAATGAGAAAATGAAACTGAGTTTTCATCCTTCATCAATGAAGCATCACCTCTGTACTCCTCCCTCTCTTCCTTCCCAGGATGCATCTGCCGGCCTCCCCTACTTATTTAACTGTATTCGAATGAAGAGGTCAAGTGTCAGCTCTCTAAAATCAAAGGGAAATTTCCCTGGCTGGAAACACACTGATAGTTTTTATTATTAGCAATAAGTCAATGTTAGACAGTTTACTTATTATGCGTGTGATTTATGTTCATGTGTGCAGAGCCAAATCTCATATCCTTATGTTAAAATCTGAAAAACATGTGAATCATATGATGTGATTTTTTTTTCAACTCAATCAAAAGCAATAACAATATGAAAACTATATAGAAGTAGATTGTTGAATCCCAGTTATTAGGAAGTGGACAAAGAATCTAGGATGATAAAACTGCAGGAAAACAAATGTGAGAAACAATCACTGCCCCAAATAGAAAGTGATTAGATTCATCTGAATCTTTTATGCTCGCGCTGTTGTAGAAATGAAAAATTCTGATGTTAGATTTTGCATGGATTGTCTCAATAAAAGCATTGTATTTAAAACATAGATAAAAATACAGCTCATTACGCTTTTCTTCATGTGAAAATCTTCAGTGAGTATGTGTAAGTACATGCATGCCCTTCTTAATTTATAATTCATGACGGATTTATAGAATTGGCACACACATATATGCAAATATGAAGCCCAGAGTAATTATAATAGAGTTTCATCAGATAAGATGAATTGATAGGTGCCTTCACCTTGTGGTTGATATACCGCTACACAGTTTACATTTTAAAATACACATTGTTTTTAACATACTGTAGGAGAACAATGAAAAACCGGAATCATATCCCTTGTATGTCTACCCACGCTTGGTCAATAAAGATTGATTATTCTGATATAAGTTCTGTAAAATCTCTGCTTATAATACTGTTTTATAAGTTATGAATAAATACATCATCCTGGGGGGGAGAGAGGGAGGAGTAGAGGGGTGATGCTTCATTGATGGAAACTCAGTTTCATTTACTACACATTTTAGTGGATTTTCTTTAACATACAAGCAACTACTTTGGCTCTGTTGAGTTTTTGCAAACGTAACAAAAAAGTAAATTTCTTGATTTACATCAATATCTTATGAATGATTTTGTATGCCAGTTTTTCTGAATAAAACAAAGAGAGACTGAAAGCATTAGTTTGTCTACCGTCTTCTACTCACTGTCAGTGACAAAAATTACAGCAGCAATAGAAGTTTTGACACAATGCTTTTTTATTGAATATGTCTTGATACATTTATCATTTGCAAAGCTGATACAACACCTCCACCTAACTGTCACAACATTTATTACAAGCATGCAGACACATCTTTTCTAACATGTAAACCTTGTAATGAGCAAACAGCACAAACAGTAAAGAAGCAGGTTAGAAATGGTAATTCTGCTCCTCTGCTATTATTCAGTGTGACAGTTTGACTTCTTGATATTTTTCTCTGAAGTCTGGGAGCCCAAAGACACTTTACATGTGTAAACCTTATCCATGTTCCAGTCTGACGCCTGGATGGCCAGATAGCTGCTGATTTGGAAAGTCTGGTCTGGTTTCTGAACAGCGGTGCTGGTAGAGATCCCACTGCTCACTGGACTCCCACCAGACACCCAGCTCACATCTGCAAAACCCTTAGACCCACTGGGCAAAATGGACAGACAGACCAGAGTGGCTGTGTTGGACTGGAGCTCAGCGCTGGACGGAGGGAAGACTGTCAGGACAGGAGGAGAGAGGCTGGAGCCTGAAAATACATGAAGGACATTCATTAAATAACTGGAAATAACGTCACTGGGTAACATTTACTTCATCATTATCTCAAAGGTATTTACTCTTTTTGTGACCCTTAAAGTAAAGTGGATATTTTGAACTAATTGTTACCCAATTACTCATTAATATATTATCTCCCTGTCTGTTCTTTAGTAATTCATCTTCTATTATACAGTCCTCCAGCAGGAATTATTAGAAAAGTTAATAAATCATCATATTTCAAGTCGTCCCTAATTTGTTCCTCACTCGTTTCTTAATGAATGCTTGATGATTCTTAATCGTTAACTAGTGTATAAAATTTGATTGGGAGTTGCTTATTAACTAATGGTTCACAAGCAGTTAGTTCTTAAATTTGTTCCTCCCCTGGCAACCTCACAGTCTGGTATTAAAAATGTCTGTGTTACCAACATACATAATTAGAAAAAAACAAAAACATCAATTTTTAAACAAACTATTAATCACTAACTGAAAAATGTTGAAGAATTCATAAAGTAACCTTCTGTGCCTCACACAATTAAAATGCTTTTAAAAAGCAGTAACAAATATAATGATCATTTTCTGTTTATACAAATTAAAATCAGAGAATCTACCTTGTTATATAATCAGTTAAAAGGAACTTACTTGTCACAATCAGCTTGGTGCCTGGTCCGAATACCACAGTGATTCAGTTTGTATACATGGCTGTACAAAAACCTCCTGACTCTCACTAATGAGGGGAGTGGAACTGAAACATCCTGTTGAGACCAACTTTCACTGTCAACATCTCATTCACTTCATCAGTCTGCTTACATTCAGAGACACTGCTGGACTTGAGGACTGGTTCTGAATCTTCTGTTGCATCCTTTTGTTTTCATGGTTTTGTTAAAAGTTCAAATATCAGCATCAAACTGAGAATAACAAATATGAAAATTCTCTCAGAATTCACAAAAGGTTGTAGAGTGTTTCTGACTGAGGTTTTTGTCACAGTGTGAATCACTGTGATACCTCCTCGTTAGCAGAGCTGTCCCATGTTAGACAATAATAAACAGCAGAGTCTCCTGTCTCTGCCCGCTTAATGATGAACTGGTAATCTATGTTGGATGAGGCTTTAGAGTTGAATCGGGTTGAGGAGAATCCTGTTCCGAAAATTATTGAACCGTCTTTACCCAGAAAACTAACAACATACTGAGGAGTTCCACCAGGAACCTGTTTATACCATCTAACAGCAATTCCATCATCTCTCTCAATGTTGCAGTTTAGAACAACCTCTTGTCCTGTAGAAACTGTGTGGACAGCAGGCGTCTGGGTCAGTACTATCACTGCATCAACATCTGTCAACATACACAGTGAAATACATGAGTGAATGGTTTCTGTGTGAAAATATGGGCTATAAAAGGAATGAGAAGAATATCTTACATGTTAGAGCAGTGATGAGAGTGCAGAGGGTCCCCAGCATGTTGTCAGTGTGTGCTGAGAATGGCCTTGTAACTTGGAAAGTGAGCGTACTGCTGACAGATTAGAGGGTTTGGAGGATGAGGAGAGGAGGTGCTGGAGGAGCAATTTAATACAATACTGAAACTGAGAGTGACTGACAGGAGGAGGAGCTTTGGTTATAAAATAATTTCAGTCTGCATGTGACACTGCTAGATTTCATTCATTTCAAAGCAGCATACTCCTTATAATTCTAACATGTTTTCTGATATTACAGCCTTGTAGGTCTCATATCTGTATGTATGTATTTATTACATTCCATGTTTGTTAAAAAAAGTACACTTTTGAAATTAATGATGTGAGAAAATCAGTTTCACAGTTGTGTATTTTTGCTGTGGCCAGTGGGTAATTAATGGAATTAGTTTAAGGTGCATTTTCAAAATATCAGATAAAGATTGACTGTATCTTAACTTCAGAAATAAAATCTTCATTATATAATATCAAAGTCTGGAAAGTGGATATCCTTTGCAGAATATAGGTCTTGGCTTTGTACATAAGATACACACATTATATGTCACAAAGTGATAGCTGCCCTTGACCTCTTCATTTACATGCAGCTGTAAGGTGCATCCTGGGGAGGAAGAGAGGGAGGAGTAGAGAGATGATGCTTCATTGACGGAGGATGAAAACTCAGTTTCATTTTCTCATTTTATTTGATTTTTCTAAAGTCTGAACTACTGCAAGCAACTAAAAGCAGGCAATGTAATATTAATCTTTCTGTTGTGCTTTTCTTGTAAATTAACATCTAATAATAATGTAGCTTTCAGAATTTAAATATAGACATTCAAGTAATAATTATAAATATATCTGTAACTTGGTAAAGGTTACAATATTGTGTAGAACATTATTGTTTCAAATTATGTTTTAAATAAAACAAATAAATAGAAAAACTTTTTGTTCACAGTTTTTTGTATTTTTTTATTGAATGAATCTTGAAAAATGCAGCAGTTGCAAAGCTGATACAACACCTCCACCTAACTGTCACAACATTTATTACAAGCATGCAGACACATCTTTTCTAACATGTAAACCTTGTAATGAGCAAACAGCACAAACAGTAAAGAAGCAGATTAGAAATGGTCATTCTGCTCCTCTGCTATTATTCAGTGGGACAGTTTGACTTCTTGATATTTTTCTCTGAAGTCTGGGAGCCCAAAGACACTTTACATGTGTAAACCTTATCCATGTTCCAGTCTGACGTCTGGATGGCCAGAGAGCTGCTGATTTGGAAAGTCTGGTCTGGTTTCTGAACAGCGTTGCTGGTAGAGATCCCACTGCTCACTGGACTCCCACCAGACACCCAGCTCACATCTGCAAAAGGCACAGACTGACTGGACAGACAGACTAGAGTGGCTGTGTTGGACTGGAGCTCAGCGCTGGATGGAGGGAAGACTGTCAGGACAGGAGGAGGGAAGCTGGAGCCTGAAAATACATGAAGGACATTCATTAAAATAACTAGAAAGTAAATCATTGAGTAACATTTACAATAAAGGACAGATAATTCTGAGTAGTTACAAGGCCAACAAATTAGGAATTAATGAGGAACTACTAAAGAACAAATAGTCACTAATTAATAACTTATCAAATTTGAGCCAATGTTTAGTTAATTCAGAAACATGTGAGGAACAAATTACTATATTATATTATATCCTATGTAAATGAATTACTGTTTCTGTGCACCCCAAGTAAAGTAATACATAATACTCCGTAGTTAGGTTACTAACTAAGTAAAGTGTATATTTACTAATTAATTATTTCCCAATGAGTCATTAATATATTATCTCCCACTCTGTTCTTTTGTAATTCATCATTATATACATACATATATATAAATTGTTAGAGCAGTAATTATTAACGATTATTCAATTATCAAATAATTCCTAACATGTTCCTCACTAACTTGTTAATAAAGTAATCATTATATAATAATTAGCTAATCTACACATTTGGATAAGGAGTTGCTTAATAACTATTGCTTCACAAGCAGTTAAAAACATATTTTTTTAGAGCAAACAAAATATGCTGTTGGATAGTCACCTTCTGTGACTTACAAAATTATATTTGAATTCTGAGTGTGCTGATTCTCAGCAGTGTAGTTCTGATATTATAGTGCTATCATAATAGATTATGTAACAGGGCTAGAATTGTTTTGTAATTTTGAAGTTCGTCACAAGTTATGAAAATAACTTTTTATAAAACATTTGAAAAACTTTCAGTTTTCTTCCAAAACAGCTTGGTATGAAAGCTGAGAAAACAACATCAACCCTATAATGATTTAATAATGTATTAAATGTTTTAAAAACATAGTAACAAATATATTATTAATTTTCTATTCGTACAAATTACAATCAGAAAATCTGTCCTGTTTTACAATCAGTTAAAAGGTACTTACTTGTCACAATCAGCTTGGTGCCTGGTCCGAATGCCACAGTGATTCAGTTTGTATACATGGCTGTACAAAAACCTCCTGACTCTCACTAATGAGGGGAGTGGAACTGAAACATCCTGTTGAGACCAACTTTCACTGTCAACATCTCATTCACTTCATCAGTCAGCTTACATTCAGAGACACTGCTGGACTTGAGGACTGGTTCTGAATCTTCTGTTGCATCCTTTTGTTTTCATGGTGGAGATGTTAAAAGTCCGGATATCATCAGTGAATTCAGTCAAATGTTCATGATGAAACTGTTCTCCTTTAAAGCGCATCAGTCACCAATGCAGATAAACTTGCATAGTTGTTATTGACTACAGGGATGGCATTAGAGTCATTTTATGTTCAACTTGTTGCAGCTAAAAGTTGTCTTCAAACAATTAAATTTAATTTTGTAATAACACATAATTATTTACTTTATTTTTTGTTGACATCGTTGGATGTGCCACCAACCCCACTGCCTTACGTGTAAATATATTATATCATTTATTTGCTTCTTTTCTTATGACCTCATTAAGTACTAACTCTCCACTTTTTCACAAACTGGACTACAAACTTTATTAAAATACAGAAATGAATTTAAAGCTTTGTGATCACACCAAATAGAAAAAGAAAGACATATGTCATATTTTGTATGTTTTATGGCCAATACAGGAACAGCTTTATATTCCTTTTGTCTTCGAGAACATCATTGAAAGAAATGTACAGTATGTGATGCCTCATTGTGATGTATCTGATGTTTGTGGTCATTTAAACCCCAAAGCCATCAAACTCCCAGTTAGACCACAAACAGAAGTAATTCATCACATATATTTGATCCCAAGCTGAAGAATGAATCTTTATGCTTATCTTTGTTTATCTCTCATTGGTGTTTTTCACTGTGCAAGTTAAGAGAACTAAAAGGAAAGCAGAAAACAACAAACACTGAATGAATTACTTCTTAATGTTCAGTGGTGGAAGTTAACATGTATGTAAAATTAATCTTTTAAGATTAGATTGTGGAAATTGTTTTTTAGTCATTTTTAAATCCTTATGTAGGGTAGTTATAGAGAGCATTAGTTGATGTGTCAGAAACTCAAAAAGCAGAAGTATTCAGTGAGGAGGTTTTTGTCACAGTGTGAATCACTGTGATACGTAATCCTTAGCAGAGTTGTCCCATGTTAGACAGTAATAGACAGCAGAGTCTCCTGTCTCTGCCCTCTTAATGATGAACTGGTAATCTATGTTTGATGAGGATTTAGAGTTGAATCGGTCTGAGGAGAATCCTGTTCCAAAGGAGAGTGAACTGCCAGAATAGTGAAATCTCAGAACATACTGAGGAGCTCCACCAGGAACCTGTTTATACCAACTGACATAATAACCATCATATCTCTCAATGTTGCAGTTGAGAACAACCTCTTGTCCTGTAGAAACTGTGTGGACAGCAGGCGTCTGGGTCAGCACTATCACTGCATCAACATCTGTCGACATACACAGAGAAATACATGAGTGAAAGGTTTGTGTGTGAAAATATGGGCTATAAAAGGAATGAGAAGAATATCTTACATGTTAGAGCAGTGATGAGAGTGCAGAGGGTCCCCAGCATGTTGTCAGTGTGTGGTGTAAACGTCCCTTACTGTCCAGCTGAGAGGTGAGCAGGGTTGGAGTGTGAGGAGAAGAGAGACTGAAGCTTATAAAGACACTGAGGAGAGGAGAAGTGGAGGAGGAGGAGTTTCAACACTCAACACTGTTCTCATTCATTAATAAATGTATGTGTTTCACATCATATCCACAAATCAGTGTGTTTGTCATTGTTCCTGATGTAACTGGAGGCCTGCCGATGTCCTTTTATCAGTGTGAATGATCTCAGTGGTGGTACAAATGTTCTTTTTAAAGTGTTCTTCTGTTTCATGTTTCAAGAAATAGTAAATATAATCACATACTAAATACATCTTCATTAGTTTTCATGTACATGCTTTCTCACAGCTGTCTGTTACATCAAGTTCAGTAAACATTGTTCAATAATAATCAGATTTTTTCAGATTCTCTTTCAGTCATTAATCAACAAAATCATGCATGGGAGGTTTTGCATAACTCATGTGAAATGTCCTGTTTCATAACAAACATTTCTTCACATTGCTTTTAGAAGTCTGCTGATGTCCTTTGAGTATTAAATCCACTTGTGTTATCACATGAATGTTCTCTTTGAACTTTCTGTATTTTTACATTAAGGACTGACCACACTCAAACACTCCTTCATTCATTTATTATTTATGTTAAATCGGACTATGTTGTAAATAGGTCCAGTAAAAAAGAAATCAATAACGAAGACTACCCGGTTTGGTAACACTTTATAATGAGTACACACTATAAAGCATTAGTTAAGCATGAATAAATAATGAATTCATCATTTATAACGCATGAATACACATTAGTAGCCTATGTAGTTTATAAACACAGTTAAAAATGTTTTATTCATCATTGATAAGCACATTAGTTATGGATTAGTAAATACTGAATCCATCATTTATAAAGCCTGATTCTGCTGTAAATAGTCATTACTATGTGGTTTATAATCACAGTTATAAATGTTTTACTCTTCATTGTACTGTACATTTCTGCATGCACTTGCACATCCACTATTCAGACATGTATTAATGATTAGTGACTGTGTTAGCAGATGTTCTATAAAACTCACAACAAATTCATTTTCTACTGATGGCCTATAAACAGTTATTAATGCAGGAATTCACAGTTACAAAGCACTTACTACTCGTTAATTAAGTATTTTGTGCGAGCTCATCTAAAGTGAGCACTATCTATGGCTTATTAAGCATTTACAAATGAGATATAAAGGCTGACAATGACTCCAGACTCACGAAATGTTCAGTTATCTTAACAGACGAAGGAGAGACACAACACAAAGGGATATAGAACATATTGTATTGATATTTACTGCAACTTCCCAACATATTGTATGGAGACGAACAAGGGTGGTTTATGAAGACATGCTATTGTTGTGATCTTATCTGTTTGGGACGTGTACGTTGAGCTCCCGCTCTCAGCACGTCATCAACGTGATGTTACGTCATATTTACGTTAACTCTCAGAGGTTTCTGACAGTGCAGCCAAGGGGAGCATGGAGAAGCACATTGGAGTCGGCGGCCGTCAGCGGCTCTAGTGGGAGAGTATGTGTCTTTGTTTGGTAGCACACATTATGGTTGAAAGCTAAATTTAGCTTGTCAGCAGCTGCAGGTGTTTGCCCTCGCTCCCCGACTAACGTTACTAACGTTACTAACGTTACCGACCCGCCCGCGGTGGCTAAGCCGACCTAGTCTAGTCTCGTCTAGCCGGGCGAGGTGAGCGCCTAGCAGCGGCGGGTCGGTACCGGTCGGCACCTGAAGCTACTGACAAGCTAACGTTAGCTTTCAACCTGTGTTTATAAACTACATACTAATGTGTATTCATGCGTTATAAATGATGAATTCATTATTTATTCATGCTTAACTAATGCTTTATAGTGTGTACTCATTATAAAGTGTTACCCATGGTTTAAATGCAAATGTTTAAGTTCTCAATTATCAATATCAAAGCTATGATGTTGAGTGTTTATCCAGTTTGTTCAGATGAATCCTGATGGATAGTGAAAGTCATATTTTTGTTGTTCCTGTTGTTATTGGAATCCTTCCTCATATTATTTTCATCAAAATTATTACTCTTTCTATAAATTGTTTGTCTTTTAAACAAGCTGTGTTATTAGCAAGAAATTAACTTGATATGATCACCTGCTGAATATTATTTTATCCATGAGTTTTTGTTTGTTTATTACAGTATACGAGAACAGTAATAAGCAGGGTATAGAGTTCATGAAGCTGTTTATTTCTCGTCTCAGTTCATTTTCTCTCACTGAAGAGTCACTATATTCAATATGACATATTGTCAGGTGAATGAAACATCTTCATCTGGTTGTGTTTTAGCTGTACATGAAATCACTTTTAGTTTTTGTAACATTTGGTTGCCAGATGATCTTTGAACGTGGTTATGAAACAAAATGCAACTACAGTTTTAATACAAGTAATAATCATCACTACAGCAGAGGATTTATATCAAGAATGATTTTTTACATTTCCTAAAGTTGGATCAGGAAATGAGACACATTTTCTTTAACTTAATTCATTCATGATGAGTGACAAGAGACATGTATAGCATGTACGCATTGCGTAATGTATGTAACTACCACTAGGAAGGATCTATGTGAGAATCCAATGAAAGAGTTTAAAGTTTAAAGATATGTTTTTATGTATAAGTGGGAAAGTTACAGAAAACATTAGCTGGATGTTTCACTCCCAGTAAAGATGTGTCAGAGACTCAAAAAGCAGAAGTGTTCAGTGAGGAGGTTTTTGTCACAGTGTAAATCACTGTGATACGAACTCACTGACAGAGCTGTCCCATGTTTTACAGTAATAGACTGCTGAGTCTCCCTCCTCCACATTGTTGATGATCAAACGATAATCTGATTGTGACTGATGAGTAGAGGTGAACTTTGGAGAGGAGAAACCAGAACCATAGCTTGGGGAGCTATGACTGTGATAAAACCTCAACACATACTGAGGAACTCCTCCTGGAATCTGCTTGTACCAGTGAGCATAAGTGTTAGTAACAGTCCCCAGGTTACAGTCCATGGTGGCTGTCTCTCCTTTCCTCAGCGTCACAACAGGAGGCTTCTGTGTCACCACCGTCACACCACTCACACCTGGAAACAACAAGATGACATGGAGTCAAGAGAAACACACAGACTGATGAATCCAACATGAGCTCAAAGCTGCAGTAAGTCAGCCTCCTTACATGTTAGAGCAGTGATGAGAGTGCAGAGGGTCCCCAGCATGTTGTCAGTGTGTGCTGAGAATGGCCTTGTAACTTGGAAAGTGAGCGTACTGCTGACAGATTAGAGGGTTTGGAGGATGAGGAGAGGAGGTGCTGGAGGAGCAATTTAATACAACACTGAAACTGAGAGTGACTGACAGGAGGAGGAGCTTTGGAAATAAAATACTTTCAGTCTGCTTATGACACTGCTAGATTTCACTCATTTCAAAGCAGCATACTCCTTATAATATGTTTTCTGACATTACTGATTTGTTGGTCTCATATCTGTGCAGATAATTGTATGTATGTATTTATTACATTCCATGTTTGTTTATAAAAGTAACGTTATGAAATTAATGATGTGAGAAAATCAGTTTCAGAGTTGTGTATTTTTGCTGTGTCCAGTTGTTAATTAATGGAATTAGTTTAAGGTGTATTTTCAAAATATCAGATAAAGATTTACTGCAACTTAACTTCAGAATTAAAAACACCATTATATAATATCCAAGTCTGGAAAGTGGATATCCTTTGCAGAATATAGGTCTTGGCTCTGTAGATAAGATACACACATTATATGTCACAAAGTGATAGCTGCCCCTTGACCTCTTCATTTACATGCAGCTATAAATAAGGAGAGGAGGCCTGCAGGTGCATCCTGGGGAGGAAGAGAGGGAGGAGTAGAGAGGTGATGCTTCACTGAAGGAGGATGAGAACTCAGTTTCATTTTCTCATTTTATCAGATTTTTCTAAACTCTGAACTACTGCAAGCAACTAAAAGCAGGCAACGTACTATTAATCTCTCTGTTGTTCTTTTATTGTAAATTAACATCTAATAATAATGTAGTTTTCAGAATTTAAATATACACATTCAAGTAAGAATTATAAATATATCTGTAATTTGGTAAAGGTTACAATATTGTGTAGAACATTATTGTTTCAAATTATGTTTTCAATAAATCAAATAAATAGAAAAAATTTTTGTTCACAGTTTTTTGTATTTTTTTATTGAATGAATCTTGAAAAATGCAGCAGTTGCAAAGCTGATACAACACCTCCACCTAACTGTCACAACATTTATTACAAGCATGCAGACATCTTTTCTAACATGTAAACCTTGTAATGAGCAAACAGCACAAACAGTAAAGAAGCAGGTTAGAAACGGTCATTCTGCTCCTCTACTATTATTCAGCGGGACAGTTTGACTTCTTGATGTTTTTCTCTGAAGTCTGGGAGCCCAAAGACACTTTACATGTGTAAACCTTATCCATGTTCCAGTCTGACGTCTGGATGGCCAGATAGCTGCTGATTTGGAAAGTCTGGTCTGGTTTCTGAACAGCGGTGCTGGTAGAGATCCCACTGCTCACTAGACTCCCACCAGACACCCAGCTCACATCTGCAAAACCCTTAGACCCACTGGGCAAAATGGACAGACAGACTAGAGTGGCTGTGTTGGACTGGAGCTCAGCGCTGGACGGAGGGAAGACTGTCAGGACAGGGAGGAGAGAGGCTGGAGCCTGAAAATACATGAAGGACATTCATTAAAATAACCTTAAAGCAAATCATTGAGCAAAATTAAAAATAAAGGACAGATAATTCTGAGTAGTTACAAGGCCAACAAATTAGGAATTAATGAGGAACTACTAAAGAACAAATAGTCACTAATTAATAACTCTTCAAATTTGAGCCAATGATGAGTTAATTCAGAAACATGTGAGGAACAAATTACTATATTATATTATATCCTATGTAAATGAATTACTGTTTCTGTGCACCCCAAGTAAAGTAATACATAATACTGCGTAGTTAGGTTACTAATGTAATTCATCATTATATACATACATATATATAAATTGTTAGAGCAGTAATTATTAACGATTATTCAATTATCAAATCATTCCTAACATGTTCCTCACTAACTTGTTAATAAAGTAATCATTATATAATAATTAGCTAATCTACACATTTGGATAAGGAGTTGCTTAATAACTATTGCTTCATAAGCAGTTAAAAACATTTTTTAGAGCAAACAAAATATGCTGTTGGATAGTCACCTTCTGTGACTTACAAAATGATATTTGAATACTGAGTGTGCTGATTCTCAGCAGTGTAGTTCTGATATTATAATGCTATCATAATAGATTATGTAACAGGGCTAGAATTGTTTTGTAATTTTGAAGTTCGTCACAAGTTATGAAAATAACTGTACTGAACTTTTTATAAAACATTTGAAAAACTTACAGTTTTCTTCCAAAACAGCTTGGTTTGAAAGCTGAGAAAACAACATCAACCCTATAATGATTTAATAATGTATTAAATGCTTTGAAAACATAGTAACAAATATAATATTAATTTTCTATTCGTACAAATTACAATCAGAAAATCTGTCCTTTTTTATAATCAGTTAAAAGGAACTTACTTGTCACAATCAGCTTGGTGCCTTGTCCGAATACCACAGTGATTCAGTTTGTATACATGGCTGTACAAAAACCTCCTGACTCTCACTAATGAGGGGAGTGGAACTGAAACATCCTGTTGAGACCAACTTTCACTGTCAACATCTCATTCACTTCATCAGTCTGCTTACATTCAGAAACACTGCTGGACTTGAGGACTGGTTCTGAATCTTCTGTT
The DNA here is from genome assembly GCF_905237075.1 of Dicentrarchus labrax. Classification (NCBI taxonomy): domain Eukaryota; kingdom Metazoa; phylum Chordata; class Actinopteri; family Moronidae; genus Dicentrarchus; species Dicentrarchus labrax. The sequence continues at coordinate 10,313,225 of NW_026136722.1, forward strand.
GCATCCTTTTGTTTTCATGGTTCTGTTAAAAGTTCAGTTATCAGAATCAAACTGAGAATAACAAATGTGAAAATGTTCTCAGAATTCATAAACGTTGCAGGGAGTTTCTCATTGAGGTTTTTGTCACATTGTGAATCACGGTGATACAGCTGCAGCAGCAGAGTATTCCCATGTATCACAGTAATAGACGGCAGAGTCTCCTGTCTCTGCCCGCTTAATGATGAACTGGTAATCTATGTTTGATGAGGCTTTAGAGTTGAATCGGTCTGAGGAGAATCCTGTTCCAAAGGAAATTGAACTGCTAGAATAGTGAAATCTCAGAACATGCTGAGGAGTTCCACCAGGAACCTGTTTATACCAAGTGATATAACTGCGATCATATCTCTCAATGTTGCAGTTGAGAACAACCTCTTGTCCTGTAGAAACTGTGTGGACAGCAGGCGTCTGGGTCAGCACTATCACTGCATCAACATCTGTCAACATACACAGACAAATACATGAGTGAAAGGTTTCTGTGTGAAAATATGGGCTATAAAAGCAATGAGTATAATATCTTACATGTTAGAGCAGTAATGAGAGTGCAGAGGGTCCGCAGCATGTTGTCAGTGTGTGGTGTAAACGTCCCTTACTGTCCAGCTGAGAGGTGAGCAGGGTTGGAGTGTGAGGAGAAGAGAGACTGAAGCTTATAAAGACACTGAGGAGAGGAGAAGTGGAGGAGGAGGAGGAGTTTCAACACTCAACACTGTTTTCATTCATAGATAAATTACATTGTGTTTGTGGTTACACATTGTGTCATTGAATCATTAAATATCAACAATCTTATATTTCTAGGTTATATTTTCAGCTTCATGTTTTTTTTTTTTTTTACAGCTGTATGTTACAGTAGCTATGTGCAATAAATACTGTTCAATATGAATCAGAGTAAACATTACTTAACATGATCTATATTAAGAATGAGTCCTGGTATCAATTTATTGGAACTCATTAATCTGTGAATTTGTGATCTGTCAGCAGATTTTCATTTGGTTGCGTTTTATTTGCACAATGTCTTTGTTTTTTGAATTTTTGGGTGCTAGTTCAACTTTGGGCCTATTAAAGTTTGTAAGTATAATAACCATTACTACATGTGCACCAGAGGATTTACATCAACAAAGATTCTTTATATTATTTGAATTTAGATCAGAAAACAAGAGTGTGTTATATAATAAGTGTTGAAAACTTTAATCTTTTCTTGTGACTACAAGACATTCAATTTACTGTAAACAATGACTTTACAACAATAATGTGCATATCACAGCCAACTGCCAATGAGGTTGTGCTAAATATTTATGTGAAAATCTAGTAAAAAGGGTTTAGAATTTTTACAGTATCATTTTATGACATAAAGTTACAGAAAGCACTGGCTGTTTGCATTCTCCCAGTCAAGATGTGTGAAAGACTCAAAAAGCAGAAGTATTCAGTGAGGAGGTTTTTGTCACAGTGTAAATCACTGTGATACCCACTCATCAACGAGGTGTCCCATGTTTTACAGTAATAGACTGCTGAGTCTCCCTCCTCCACATTGTTGATGATCAAACGATAATCTGATTGTGACTGATGAGTAGATGTGAACTTTGGAGAGGAGAAACCAGAACCATAGGTTGGAGAGCTCCAGCTGTGATAAAAATATAAGACAAACTGAGGAACTCCTCCTGGAATCTGTTTATACCAGCGAGCAGAACTACCAGTAACAGTCCCCAGGTTACAGTCCATGGTGGCTGTCTCTCCTTCCTCAGCGTCACAACAGGAGGCTTCTGTGTCACCACCGTCACACCACTCACACCCGGAAACAACAAGATGACATGGAGTCAAAAGAAACACACAGACTGATGAATCCAACATGAGCTCAAAGCTGCAGTAAGTCAGCCTCCTTACATGTTAGAGCAGTGATGAGAGTGCAGAGGGTCCCCAGCATGTTGTCAGTGTGTGGTGTAAACGTCCCTTACTGTCCAGCTGAGAGGTGAGCAGGTTTGGAGTGTGAGGAGAAGAGAGACTGAAGCTTATAAAGACACTGAGGAGAGAAGAAGTGGAGGAGGAGGAGTTTCAACACTCAACACTGTTTTCATTCATTAATCAGTTACATAATTTGTTCAGTTTCACAGTTGGTAAGAAACAACACATACTGGATAACTTTTATTTTATTTATTTGAAGTGTCTCTCTCTCCAGTGTGGCTGAAGGACCTCCCCCTGCAGCAACCTGGCACACCTGCAAGTACTAATCACCTTCCCAAATAGATAAAAAGGAGGAAGCAGAGCAGAATGAGGGCTGGGGGGAAATCCAACAAACACAGCAGAGAAGAAACAGAACTTCTGACTCTGCCTACTTGTTTAACCAGAGAGTAAAGAAACCTGTGAGAAATGTATATAATTGCTCATAAAGAGTTGAAATTTGATCTACTCCAATAGTGATATCAGGTACATCTATGTGTATCTTTCTATCACAGTTTATAGACATCAGGATAATTACATTGTCTTTGTTTTTAAATTTGTGTTATAGTGTTTGTATCCTTCTATATATTATTCTTGTGTATCTTTGTTCATTAATCATAAGGCTAGGCAAGATTTTTTCTATAGCAGGATTAAGACACAAGGCAATTCAAAGTTGACGGGCACGAAAATACATGAAAAATAAGACATTTAGAAAACACAAGAGCTGCATATAAAGACATTAAAAACAAAAAGAAAACTAGCAAATACATAGTTAAATATTAAGAAGCTATGTATGAAATCTATTGGTAAGCCGCAGTAAATAATATTGTATTGAGCCCAGATTAAAATGAGCGGACCATTTTAGAAGATCTCAGATATTCGGGAAGCTTGTTCCTTGGTTTTGACCCTGGGAGCACTGAGTCACCCTTTTCCAGATGACCTAAAATATATCCTTTGACAGACAGGAAGCCGGTGCTGTGATTTGTGAACCGGTTTATACTGTGTTCTACTTATCTGGTGTTAATTAGGACTCTGGCAGCAACATTCTGGACAGGCTGAGTTGTCTGACTTGATTTTCACAAAAACCTGTGAACACAACATTACAAAGTCTGCTACAAAAAAAAAAAAAAAAAAAAAAAAAGTCCCAGTGAAATGAACAAAGTGAAATACAGAAAACAATGAACATTTAATTCATCATTGAATATCTAAGTTTAAATTACTTTTAAATTAAATTGGTCTTTTAAGATTACATTAATGAAAATGGTTTCTATTCATTTTTCAATAGAGAGCCTAAGTTGATTTGTCGGACTCTATAAAAGCAGAAGTAGATGGTGAAGAGGTTTTTGTCACAGTGTAAATCACTGTGATACAGCTGCATCATCAGAGTCGTCCCATGTCTGACAGTAATAGACGGCAGAGTCTCCTGTCTCTGCCCTCTTAATGATGAACTGGTAATCTATATTTGATGAGGCTTTAGAGTTGAATCGGTCTGAGGAGAATCCTGTTCCAAAGGAAAGTGAACTGCCAGAATAGTGAAATCTCAGAACATACTGAGGAGCTCCACCAGGAACCTGTTTATACCATCTAACAGCATTCCCATCATATCTCTCAATGTTGCAGTTGAGAACAACCTCTTGTCCTGTAGAAACTGTGTGGACAGCAGGCGTCTGGGTCAGCACTATCACTGCATCAACATCTGTCAACATACACAGACAAATACATGAGTGAAAGGTTTCTGTGTGAAAATATGGGCTATGAAAGGAATGAGAAGAATATCTTACATGTTAGAGCAGTGATGAGAGTGCAGAGGGTCCCCAGCATGTTGTCAGTGTGTGGTGTAAACGTCCCTTACTGTCCAGCTGAGAGGTGAGCAGGGTTGGAGTGTGAGGAGAAGAGAAACTGAAGCTTATAAAGACACTGAGGAGAGGAGAAGTGGAGGAGGAGGAGTTTCAACACTCAACACTGTTCTCATTCATTAATAAATGACAGAATGTATGTGTTTCACATCATATCCACAAATCAGTGTGTTTGTCATTGTTCCTGATGTAACTGGAGGCCTGCTGATGTCCTTTTATCAGTGTGAATAATCTCAGTGGTGGTACAAATGTTCTTTTTGTAGTGTTGTTCTGTTTCATGTTTCAAGAAATAGTAAATATAATCACATACTAAATACATCTTCATTAGTTTTCATGTACATGCTTTCTCACAGCTGTCTGTTACATTAAGTTCAGTAAACATTGTGCAATAATAATCAGATTTTTTCAGATTCTCTTTCATTCATTAATCAACAAAATCATGCATGGGAGGTTTTGCATAACTCATGTGAAATGTCCTGTTTCATAACAAACATTTCTTCACATTGCTTTTAGAAGTCTGCTGATGTCCTTTGAGTATTAAATCCACTTGTGTTATCACATGAATGTTCTCTTTGAACTTTCTGTATTTTTACATTAAGGACGGACCACACTCAATCACTCCTTCATTCATTTATAATTTATGTTAAATCGGACTATGTTGTAAATAGGTCCAGTAAAAAAGAAATAAATAACGAAGACTACCCGGTTTGGTAACACTTTATAATGAGTACACACTATAAAGCATTAGTTAAGCATGAATAAATAATGAATTCATCATTTATAACGCTTGAATACACATTAGTAGCCTATGTAGTTTATAAACACAGTTAAAAATGTTTTATTCATCATTAATAAGCACATTAGTTATGGATTAGTAAATACTGAATTCATCATTTATAAAGCCTGATTCTGCTGTAAATAGTCATTACTATGTGGTTTATAATCACAGTTATAAATGTTTTACTCTTCATTGTACTGTACATTTCTGCATGCACTTGCACATCCACTATTCAGACATGTATTAATGATTAGTGACTGTGTTAGCAGATGTTCTATAAAACTCACAACGAATTAATTTTCTACTGATGGCCTATAAACAGTGATTAATGCAGGAATTCCCAGTTACAAAGCACTTACTACTCGTTTATTAAGTATTTTGTGCGAGCTCATCTAAAGTGAGCACTATCTATGGCTTATAAAGCATTTACAAATGAGATATAAAGGCTGACAATGCCTCGAGACTCACAAAATGTTCAGTTATCTTAACAGACGAAGGAGAGACACAACACAAAGGGATATAGAACATATTGTATTGATATTTACTGCAACTTCCCAACATATTGTATGGAGACGAACAAGGGTGGTTTATGAAGACATGCTATTGTTGTGATCTTATCTGTTTGGGACGTGTACGTTGAGCTCCCGCTCTCAGCACGTCATCAACGTGATGTTACGTCATATTTACGTTAACTCTCAGAAGTTTCTGACAGTGCAGCCAAGGGGAGCATGGAGAAGCACATTGGAGTCGGCGGCCGTCAGCGGCTCTAGTGGAGAGTATGTGTCTTTGTTTGGTAGCACACATTATGGTTGAAAGCTAAATTTAGCTTGTCAGCAGCTGCAGGTGTTTGCTCTCGCTCCCGACTAATGTTAGTAACGTTACTACCGTTACCGACCCGCCCGCGGTGGCTAAGCCGACCTAGTCTAGTCTCGTCTAGCCGGGCGAGGTGAGTGCCTAGCAGCGGCGGGTCGGTACCGGTCGGCACCTGAAGCTACTGACAAGCTAACGATAGCTTTCAACCTGTGTTTATAAACTACATACTAATGTGTATTCATGCGTTATAAATGATGAATTCATTATTTATTCATGCTTAACTAATGCTTTATAGTGTGTACTCATTATAAAGTGTTACCCATGGTTTAAATGCAAATGTTTAAGTTCTCTATTATCAATATCAAAGCTATGATGTTGAGTGTTTATCCAGTTTGTTCAGATGAATCCTGATGGATAGTGAAAGTCATATTTTTGTTGTTCCTGTTGTTATTGGAATCCTTCTAATATTATTTTCATCAAAATTATTACTCTTTCTATAAATTGTTTGTCTTTTAAACAAGCTGTGTTATTAGCAAGAAATTAACTTGATATGATCACCTGCTGAATATTATTTTATCCATGAGTTTCTTTTGTTTATTACAGTATGCGAGAACAGTAATAAGCAGGGTATAGAGTTCATGAAGCTGTTTATTTCTCGTCTCAGTTAATTTGCTCTCACTGAAGAGTCACTATATTCAATATGACATATTGTCAGGTGAATGAAACATCTTCATCTGGTTGTGTTTTAGCTGTACATGAAATCACTTTTAGTTTTTGTAACATTTGGTTGCCAGATGATCTTTGAACGTGGTTATGAAACAAAATGCAACTACAGTTTTAATACAAGTAATAATCATCACTACAGCAGAGGATTTATATCAAGAATGATTTTTTACATTTCCTAAAGTTGGATCAGCAAATGAGACACATTTTCTTTAACTTAATTCATTCATGATGAGTGACAAGAGACATGTATAGCATGTACGCATTGCGTAATGTATGTAACTACCACTAGGAAGGATCTATGTGAGAATCCAATGAAAGAGTTTAAAGTTTAAAGATATGTTTTTATGTATAAGTGGGAAAGTTACAGAAAACATTAGCTGGATGTTTCACTCCCAGTAAAGATGTGTCAGAGACTCAAAAAGCAGAAGTATTCAGTGAGGAGGTTTTTGTCACAGTGTAAATCACTGTGATACGTACTCACTGACAGAGCTGTCCCATGTTTTACAGTAATAGACTGCTGAGTCTCCCTCCTCCACATTGTTGATGATCAAACGATAATCTGATTGTGACTGATGAGTAGATGTGAACTTTGGAGAGGAGAAACCAGAACCATAGCTTGGAGAGCTATGGCTGTGATAAAACCTCAACACATACTGAGGAACTCCTCCTGGAATCTGCTTGTACCAGTGAGCATAAGTGTTAGTAACAGTCCCCAGGTTACAGTCCATGGTGGCTGTCTCTCCTTTCCTCAGCGTCACAACAGGAGGCTTCTGTGTCACCACCGTCACACCACTCACACCTGGAAACAACAAGATGACATGGAGTCAAGAGAAACACACAGACTGATGAATCCAACATGAGCTCAAAGCTGCAGTAAGTCAGCCTCCTTACATGTTAGAGCAGTGATGAGAGTGCAGAGGGTCCCCAGCATGTTGTCAGTGTGTGCTGAGAATGGCCTTGTAACTTGGAAAGTGAGCGTACTGCTGACAGATTAGAGGGTTTGGAGGATGAGGAGAGGAGGTGCTGGAGGAGCAATTTAATACAACACTGAAACTGAGAGTGACTGACAGGAGGAGGAGCTTTGGAAATAAAATACTTTCAGTCTGCATATGACACTGCTAGATTTCACTCATTTCAAAGCAGCATACTCCTTATAATATGTTTTCTGACATTACTGATTTGTTGGTCTCATATCTGTGCAGATAATTGTATGTATGTATTTATTACATTCCATGTTTGTTTCTAAAAGTACCGTTATGAAATTAATGATGTGAGAAAATCAGTTTCAGAGTTGTGTATTTTTGCTGTGTCCAGTTGTTAATTAATGGAATTAGTTTAAGGTGTATTTTCAAAATATCAGATAAAGATTTACTGCAACTTAACTTCAGAAATAAAAACACCATTATATAATATCCAAGTCTGGAAAGTGGATATCCTTTGCAGAATATAGGTCTTGGCTCTGTAGATAAGATACACACATTATATGTCACCAAATGATAGCTGACCCTTGACATCTTCATTTACATGCAGCTATAAATAAGGAGAGGAGGCCTGCAGGTGCATCCTGGGAAGGAAGAGAGGGAGGAGTAGAGAGGTGATGCTTCACTGACGGAGGATGAAAACTAAGTTTCATTTTCTCATTTGATCAGATTTTTCTAACGTCTGAACTACTGCAAGAAACTAAAAGCAGGCAACGTAATATTAATCTCTCTGTTGTGCTTTTATTATAAATTAACATCTAATGACAACGTAGTTTTCAGAATTTAAATATACACATTCAAGTAAGAATTATAAATATATCTGTAACTTGGTAAAGGTTACAATATTGTGTAGAACATTATTGTTTCAAATTATGTTTTCAATAAATCAAATAAATAGAAAAACTTTTTGTTCACAGTTTTTTGTATTTTTTTATTGAATGAATCTTGAAAAATGCAGCAGTTGCAAAGCTGATATAACACCTCCACCTAACTGTCACAACATTTATTACAAGCATGCAGACACATCTTTTCTAACATGTAAACCTTGTAATGAGCAAACAGCAAAAACAGTAAAGAAGCAGGTTAGAAATGGTCATTCTGCTCCTCTGCTATTATTCAGTGGGACAGTTTGACTTCTTGATGTTTTTCTCTGAAGTCTGGGAGCCCAAAGACACTTTACATGTGTAAACCTTATCCATGTTCCAGTCTGACGTCTGGATGGCCAGATAGCTGCTGATTTGGAAAGTCTGGTCTGGTTTCTGAACAGCGGTGCTGGTAGAGATCCCACTGCTCACTGGACTCCCACCAGACACCCAACTCACATCTGCAAAACCCTTAGACCCACTGGGCAAAATGGACAGACAGACCAGAGTGGCTGTGTTGGACTGGAGCTCAGCGCTGGACGGAGGGAAGACTGTCAGGACAGGAGGAGAGAGGCTGGAGCCTGAAAATACATGAAGGACATTCATTAAAATAACCTTAAAGCAAATCATTGAGAAAAATTAAAAATAAAGGACAGATAATTCTGAGTAGTTACAAGGCCAACAAATTAGGAATTAATGAGGAAATACTAAAGAACAAATAGTCACTAATTAATAACTTATCAAATTTGAGCCAATGATGAGTTAATTCAGAAACATGTGAGGAACAAATTACTATATTATATTATATCCTATGTAAATGAATTACTGTTTCTGTGCACCCCAAGTAAAGTAATACATAATACTGCGTAGTTTGGTTACTAACGAAGTAAAGTGTATATTTACTAATTAATTATTTCCCAATGAGTCATTAATATATTATCTCCCAGTCTGTTCTTTTGTAATTCATCATTATTATACATACATATATATAAATTGTTAGAGCAGTAATTATTAACGATTATTCAATTATCAAATCATTCCTAACATGTTCCTCACTAACTTGTTAATAAAGTAATCATTATATAATAATTAGCTAATCTACACATTTGGATAAGGAGTTGCTTAATAACTATTGCTTCACAAGTAGTTAAAAACATTTTTTAGAGCAAACAAAATATGCTGTTGGATAGTCACCTTCTGTGACTTACAAAATGATATTTGAATTCTGAGTGTGCTGATTCTCAGCAGTGTAGTTCTGATATTATAATGCTATCATAATAGATTATGTAACAGGGCTAGAATTGTTTTGTAATTTTGAAGTTCGTCACAAGTTATGAAAATAACTGTACTGAACTTTTTATAAAACATTTGAAAAACTTTCAGTTTTCTTCCAAAACAGCTTGGTATGAAAGCTGAGAAAACAACATCAACCCTATAATGATTTAATACTGTATTAAATGCTTTTAAAACATAGTAACAAATATAATATTAATTTTCTATTCGTACAAATTACAATCAGAAAATCTGTCCTGTTTTACAATCAGTTAAAAGGAACTTACTTGTCACAATCAGCTTGGTGCCTTGTCCGAATACCACAGTGATTCAGTTTGTATACATGGCTGTACAAAAACCTCCTGACTCTCACTAATGAGGGGAGTGGAACTGAAACATCCTGTTGAGACCAACTTTCACTGTCAACATCTCATTCACTTCATCAGTCTGCTTACATTCAGAAACACTGCTGGACTTGAGGACTGGTTCTGAATCTTCTGTTGCATCCTTTTGTTTTCATGGTTCTGTTAAAAGTTCAGTTATCAGAATCAAACTGAGAATAACAAATGTGAAAATGTTCTCAGAATTCATAAACGTTGCAGGCGAGTTTCTCATTGAGGTTTTTGTCACATTGTGAATCACGGTGATACAGCTGCAGCAGCAGAGTATTCCCATGTATCACAGTAATAGACGGCAGAGTCTCCTGTCTCTGCCCGCTTAATGATGAACTGGTAATCTATGTTTGATGAGGCTTTAGAGTTGAATCGGTCTGAGGAGAATCCTGTTCCAAAGGAAATTGAACTGCTAGAATAGTGAAATCTCAGAACATGCTGAGGAGTTCCACCAGGAACCTGTTTATACCAAGTGATATAACTGCGATCATATCTCTCAATGTTGCAGTTGAGAACAACCTCTTGTCCTGTAGAAACTGTGTGGACAGCAGGCGTCTGGGTCAGCACTATCACTGCATCAACATCTGTCAACATACACAGACAAATACATGAGTGAAAGGTTTCTGTGTGAAAATATGGGCTATAAAGCCCAATGAGTATAATATCTTACATGTTAGAGCAGTAATGAGAGTGCAGAGGGTCCGCAGCATGTTGTCAGTGTGTGGTGTAAACGTCCCTTACTGTCCAGCTGAGAGGTGAGCAGGGTTGGAGTGTGAGGAGAAGAGAGACTGAAGCTTATAAAGACACTGAGGAGAGGAGAAGTGGAGGAGGAGGAGGAGTTTCAACACTCAACACTGTTTTCATTCATAGATAAATTACATTGTGTTTGTGGTTACACATTGTGTCATTGAATCATTAAATATCAACAATCTTATATTTCTAGGTTATATTTTCAGCTTCATGTTTTTTTTTTTTTTTTACAGCTGTATGTTACAGTAGCTATGTGCAATAAATACTGTTCAATATGAATCAGAGTAAACATTACTTAACATGATCTATATTAAGAATGAGTCCTGTTATCAATTTATTGGAACTCATTAATCTGTGAATTTGTGATCTGTCAGCAGATTTTCATTTGGTTGCGTTTTATTTGCACAATGTCTTTGTTTTTTGAATTTTTGGGTGCTAGTTCAACTTTGGGCCTATTAAAGTTTGTAAGTATAATAACCATTACTTCATGTGCACCAGAGGATTTACATCAACAAAGATTCTTTATATTATTTGAATTTAGATCAGAAAACAAGAGTGTGTTATATAATAAGTGTTGAAAACTTTAATCTTTTCTTGTGACTACAAGACATTCAATTTACTGTAAACAATGACTTTACAACAATAATGTGCATATCACAGCCAACTGCCAATGAGGTTGTGCTAAATATTTATGTGAAAATCTAGTAAAAAGGGTTTAGAATTTTTACAGTATCATTTTATGACATAAAGTTACAGAAAGCACTGGCTGTTTGCATTCTCCCAGTCAAGATGTGTGAAAGACTCAAAAAGCAGAAGTATTCAGTGAGGAGGTTTTTGTCACAGTGTAAATCACTGTGATACCCACTCATTAACAGAGCTGTCCCATGTTTTACAGTAATAGACTGCTGAGTCTCCCTCCTCCACATTGTTGATGATCAAACGATAATCTGATTGTGACTGATGAGTAGATGTGAACTTTGGAGAGGAGAAACCAGAACCATAGGTTGGAGAGCTATAGCTGTGATAAAAATATAAGACAAACTGAGGAACTCCTCCTGGAATCTGTTTATACCAGCGAGCAGAACTACCAGTAACAGTCCCCAGGTTACAGTCCATGGTGGCTGTCTCTCCTTCCTCAGCGTCACAACAGGAGGCTTCTGTGTCACCACCGTCACACCACTCACACCTGGAAACAACAAGATGACATGGAGTCAAGAGAAACACACAGACTGATGAATCCAACATGAGCTCAAAGCTGCAGTAAGTCAGCCTCCTTACATGTTAGAGCAGTGATGAGAGTGCAGAGGGTCCCCAGCATGTTGTCAGTGTGTGGTGTAAACGTCCCTTACTGTCCAGCTGAGAGGTGAGCAGGGTTGGAGTGTGAGGAGAAGAGAGACTGAAGCTTATAAAGACACTGAGGAGAGAAGAAGTGGAGGAGGAGGAGTTTCAACACTCAACACTGTTTTCATTCATTAATCAGTTACATAATTTGTTCAGTTTCACAGTTGGTAAGAAACAAGACATACTGGATAACTTTTATTTTATTTATTTGAAGTGTCTCTCTCTCCAGTGTGGATAAGGACCTCCCCCTGCAGCAACCTGGCACACCTGCAAGTACTAATCACCTTCCCAAATAGATAAAAAGGAGGAAGCAGAGCAGAATGAGGGCTGGGGGGAAATCCAACAAACACAGCAGAGAAGAAACAGAACTTCTGACTCTGCCTACTTGTTTAACCAGAGAGTAAAGAAACCTGTGAGAAATGTATATAATTGCTCATAAAGAGTTGAAATTTGATCTACTCCAATAGTGATATCAGGTACATCTATGTGTATCTTTCTATCACAGTTTATAGACATCAGGATAATTACATTGTCTTTGTTTTTAAATTTGTGTTATAGTGTTTGTATCCTTCTATATATTATTCTTGTGTATCTTTGTTCATTAATCATAAGGCTAGGCAAGATTTTTTCTATAGCAGGATTAAGACACAAGGCAATTCAAAGTTGACGGGCATGAAAATACATGAAAAATAAGACATTTAGAAAACACAAGAGCTGCATATAAAAGACATTAAAAACAAAAAGAAAACTAGCAAATACATAGTTAAATATTAAGAAGCTATGTATGAAATTTATTGGTAAGCCGCAGTAAATAATATTGTATTGAGCCCAGATTAAAATGAGCGGACCGTTTTAGAAGATCTCAGATATTTGGGAAGCTTGTTCCTTGGTTTTGACCCTGGGAGCACTGAGTCACCCTTTTCCAGATGACCTAAAATATATCCTTTGACAGACAGGAAGCCGGTGCTGTGATTTGTGAACCGGTTTATACTGTGTTCTACTTATCTGGTGTTAATTAGGACTCTGGCAGCAACATTCTGGACAGGCTGAGTTGTCTGACTTGATTTTCACAAAAACCTGTGAACACAACATTACAAAGTCTGCTACAAAAAAAAAAAAAAAAGTCCCAGTGAAATGAACAAAGTGAAATACAGAAAACAATGAACATTTAATTCATCATTGAATATCTAAGTTTAAATTACTTTTAAATTAAATTGGTCTTTTAAGATTACATTAATGAAAATGGTTTCTATTCATTTTTCAATAGAGAGCCTAAGTTGATTTGTCAGACTCTATAAAAGCAGAAGTAGATGGTGAAGAGGTTTTTGTCACAGTGTAAATCACTGTGATACAGCTGCAGAAGCAGAGTCGTCCCATGTCTGACAGTAATAGACGGCAGAGTCTCCTGTCTCTGCCCTCTTAATGATGAACTGGTAATCTATATTTGATGAGGCTTTAGAGTTGAATCGGTCTGAGGAGAATCCTGTTCCAAAGGAAAGTGAACTGCCAGAATAGTGAAATCTCAGAACATGCTGAGGAGTTCCACCAGGAACCTGTTTATACCAACTAACATAATTTCCATCATATCTCTCAATGTTGCAGTTGAGAACAACCTCTTGTCCTGTAGAAACTGTGTGGACAGCAGGCGTCTGGGTCAGCACTATCACTGCATCAACATCTGTCAACATACACAGACAAATACATGAGTGAAAGGTTTCTGTGTGAAAATATGGGCTAAAAGGAATGAGAAGAATATCTTACATGTTAGAGCAGTGATGAGAGTGCAGAGGGTCCCCAGCATGTTGTCAGTGTGTGGTGTAAACGTCCCTTACTGTCCAGCTGAGAGGTGAGCAGGGTTGGAGTGTGAGGAGAAGAGAGACTGAAGCTTATAAAGACACTGAGGAGAGGAGAAGTGGAGGAGGAGGAGTTTCAGCACTCAACACTGTTCTCATTCAGCTACATCATTTGTGCAATTTCACTTGATATCATTTATTAATAAACAACAGATATTAGATAATTTGAATTGCACATAGAAATGTGAATGATGAAAATGTATTTGATTGCTCTTGAAGACTTTGGAAGACTTGCAGATTGAAGTTTGACATGAAAATTGGTTTTGTTATTGTTCCTGCTGTCTTTGGAGGCCTGTTGGTGTTCTTTAAATCAGTGTCAATGATCTCAGGGTATTACAAATGTTATTTTTAAAGTGCTGTTCTGTTTCAGTTACAACAATGTATTAAATCTACTCATATGACTTTCTTTCAGGTTCATGTTTTTATTACAGTTGTATTTTACAGTACGTTTACAGTATGTGCAGTAAACAGTGTTCAATAATAATCAGGATGTAGAGTAAAGATAACTTTTTTTTTTTTTTACAGTTTATTTATTAAGATTTCAAAACAATAACAACAACAACAACAACAAAATCCAACAACAATGTAATGGAGTCATCACAATTTAACATCAAACCCCTCTCACCCCGCCACCCCAAATGTCTGTGACATACACAGAGAACAAGAGAAAAATAAAAAGGAAAGGAAAAAAAAAAATAATAATAATAATAATAATAAATAAATAAGTAAAAAATAACAATAAAAATAAAAATAAAAGTGAGACAAACAAGTTAAAATAAGATAGCAATTATTACAAAAATGCTACATTCACAGTTGTGGCACATGTACCATATGTAAGAATAAATTAATAAAAATAAAATAAATTAAAAACAGGATAAAAAGTATAAAGGTACCAACAGGAAAAGGCTTGGATGAAGCTGTATCATTTATTGCCCCAAACACCCACGAGTGCCAGCAACTCCCTAAAGGACCCTGCAGCACAATTTTCAAGTTTGACCCTGGGCATCACAGTTGAGAGATAATCTGTCACGTAGAAAGGTTAAAAATCCTCCCCAACATTTATCAAAGAGTGACGGCTTTTTCTTAAGATTAAACATGATCTTCTCTGACGTTAAGTATGATGAGAGCTCTCTAAGCCACAAAGAAACCCCAGGGGACTCCTCATTTTTCCAGTGAATGGCTATACATTTATTAGCTGCGATCAGGGCTAGTCTGATAAAGCGAGTATTACCTCTCGCATTGATTGGCAAAACTGATAGATCCCCCAATAGTGTCAGTCGTGGGTTGGTTGGGATTTCCACCCCCACAATTGTTTTAACTATGTCCAAGATGGATCTCCAGTACTGCTCCAGACTTCTGCATGTCCAGAACATATGTACAAGAGTACCTACTTCAGTCTTACATCTGGGACAGTATTCCGAGTAGCTACTACTTATCCTATGAAGGCGCTGAGGTGTCAGATAAACCCTGTGAATAAGATTAAACTGCAAGAGTTTGTGTCTACTGTTGTAGGAGAATGATTGAGAGCTCTTACAAATCTCTTCCCATTCAAAGTCCTCGAAAGCATAATCAATGTCCATTTCCCACTTAACTTTCACATTAAGAGTTTTGTTTTCTGCCAGGCTCATGAGTCTGTTATAAGCATAGGATAAAAAGCCTTTAGGATTATGCTTGTCTTGTATCATACTCTCTACTTGAAAATCCTCTAAAGAGGTAAGTTTCCCACCCTGCTGCACTCTCTAACTTGTAGAAACTTAAAAAAGTGCGCCGAGGGGATCCCAAAAGAGGTTCTCAGTTGTTCAAAGGATTTCAGATTATCGAGCTCATATAGATGTCCAAATGTACATATGCCTCTGTTATACCAGTCTCTGGTAATGCCATCTCTCAGTGCCCCAGGTAGAACACGATTAAAATGAAATGGAGTAGACCTATATATTGCGCGGACACTTTGGAATTTTGCTCTGATTTCATGCCATATTTTGGATGTGTGTTTTATCATTGGGTTTTGAGTTACCTTTTTTTGACTGTGATAGGAGTGAATAAATGGAATGCTTGACAATATTTCTGCTGTATGAGATTGTTCGATCTGTTTCCAGGCTGGAGGATGCTCTAAATTTTTTATCCAAGTCCAAACAGCTCTGGATTGAGCAGCCAAATAATATAATTGAAAGTCAGGCAGGTTTAGACCTCCTTGTTCAGTGGGGCGACAGAGGGTTTTGAGTTTTTCTCTGGGAACTTTACCATTCCACAAGAATCTAGAAATCAGTCTGTCCAGATTTTTAAAAAAGGTTTTGGGGATTGGAGTTGGAAGCGCTTGAAATAGGTAAAGAAATTTAGGTAGAACATTCATTTTTATACAGTTTATTCGTCCAATTAGGGATATAGGTAGAGACTTCCACCTTTCCAACTCTGCTTCCACCTTTTTGAGCAGGGGTTCATAGTTGAGAAAATAAATCTGATGTAATTGATTGGGTACCTGTACACCAAGATAACAGAGCTTATAGGGCTCCCAATAAAAATAAATGTTTCCCCTTGATAATCTTTGGGCAGCTGGGTTTAGAGGCATTACCATACTTTTATGTTTGTTTATTTTGTACCCAGAAATGCAGCTATATTCATCTAACAGGGTGCAGAGGGCGGGGAGAGATGACGCCACATTAGTCAAGTACAGTATAATGTCATCAGCATATAGCGAGATGATATGTTTTTCATTTTCAACCATAATGCCCTCTATGGCAGGGTGTGCTCTAATAGCAATTGCGAGCGGCTCAACCGCCAGCGCGAAGAGGAGCGGAGACAGGGGACAGCCCTGGCGCGTACCCCGTGAGAGAGGGAAGAGAGATGAGGTATCAGTATTTGTTCGAATCATCGCCGATGGGTTGAGATATAGCATCTGTATCATTCGTATCAAGTTTGGGCCAAAGTTAAATTTTTGTAAAACTGCGAAAAGAAAGGGCCATTCTAAACGATCAAATGCCTTTTCGGCGTCTAAGGAAAGGGCAATGACAGGCATATCAATTTGTTCTGCACAGTGAATAATATTAAGGAACCTACGAATGTTATCAGAGGAAAAGCGGTTTTGGATGAAGCCAGTCTGGTCCTTAGTTATAAGACTAGGGATCACTTTCTCCAGTCTGGTAGCTATAACCTTGGTAAATATCTTATATTCTGATGACAAGAGGGCTATGGGCCTATAGGAGCCACAGAGTTTTGGGTCTTTGCCTGGTTTTAGCAGAACAGTAATCAGAGCTTGATCTAAAGTTTTAGGTAATTGGTGGATTTCAATTGCATGCTTAAACATTTCCATCATCGGTGAGATTATGCTAGACGTAAAGGCTTTATAAAAATCCATAGGAAATCCATCTGGCCCTGGCGATTTTCCTGCCGAAAGCTTCCCAATTGCATTTAAAACTTCCTGCTTAGTAATGTCTGCCTCTAGACTGTCCCGTGTCTCCACCGCCATCCCCGGAATGGCCAGACCCTCAAAGAAGTTATTCATTTTGCAAGTATCTACACCCTGAGGGGAGTATAAATCCAGATAGAAATCCTTAAAGGTTTCATTAATAAGTCTGGGATTATGGATTATTGTGGCATCATCTTTGGTTTTAACTGAGGGAATGCATCTTGAGCTTTCCTCTTTTCGGATCTGCCAGGCTAATAATTTACCACTTTTATCCCCATGATCATAGTACTGTTGCTTAGTTCTGGCCATGGCATTTTCAACCACCCGAGTGGTTAGCGTGTTGTATTCGGTCCTTTTGTTATTTAGCAGATGAGAAGTCTTTTCATTTTGAGTCTGAAAATTTTCCTTTTCAAGTTTCCTAATCTCTGATTCAAGTGAATAGGTTTTCAGCATATATTGTTTTCTTTTCCATGATGCATAACTTATGGTTTCACCTCTCAAGTAGGCTTTTAAGGATTCCCATACAGCAGTGGGTGAAGCGGTGCCTTTGTTAATGCTAAGAAAGCTGTCTATCTTGTTTCTAATAAGTGTAATATAATCTGCGTCAATAAGCAGGTGTGTGGGGTATCGCCATAGTCTGCTATTACAAGTGGTGGTCTTTTGAGCCATCAGGAGCATGAGAGGGGCGTGGTCAGAGTGAGTCATGGCCAAATATTCACATGAGGATATAAGATGGATTCTGTCAGCATGAGTAAGAAAAATGTCAATTCTAGAATAGCTTTTATGAGCATGTGAGTAGAAAGAATACTCACGCAGTAATTTATGTCTTTCTCTCCATATATCTACAAGTTTGAAATCTGCCATTTCTTTTTTGAGTGTCTTAGCTGCCTGAGAGTGAGTTTTGGAGTTTGAGGAAGACCTATCTTTGGATGCATCCAAAACTAAATTCATATCCCCACATATAATGAGTTCACTAGCAGGGCAAATTAATGTGAAAAACAAACTCTGGAAGAATTGAGGGCAATCATAATTTGGGCCATAAACGTTAACTAGTGTGATAGATTCACCTGCTATGGAGCCTTTAAGAATGAGGTATCTTCCCTGTTTGTCTCTCTCAACATTATCCACCTGTAGAGGAACATTTTTACCAATTAATGTAGCCACACCTCGAGATTGGGATGTGAAGGAGGAATAAAAGATCTGCCCCTGCCATTGACGTATCAGTTTGGCATGCTCTGCATCCGTTAGGTGGGTCTCCTGTAGTAGGGCTATGTCTATTTTATGGTTTCTCAGAAAATTAAGTACCTTCTTGCGTTTCGTCAAATCATTGATGCCATTGGTATTCCATGTCAAGTATCTAAGAACTGCAGCTGTCATTTCCTTTATCTAGTTCTCCCATAAAATAATGTAAGGTCGGATATAACCAGTTAGAGCAGCTGGCCGCTGTCTCATCTAGGAGATACACTTCCATCTCTTGTACAACGAAGATGTATATGTAAGATGTAAGATGTATACATGGAAATGAAAAAGAAAGAAAGAAATGTGAATAAAGTCAAACTAAACCCTATAGGCCCCCTTCCTGTCCCTCTTCCTCCCCAACTGAGGAAGTACCAAGCCCCTATTCTTCCTGACGCTTTTTTAATGCAGCTGTAACCTATCTTGCTGCATTGTAAAACGGAGCCAATCCTCCTTTAAAGTTAAATAATCTACTAGCCATTTAACCGTATTCATAACAGAAATTCACAATCATTTAAAGTGAGAACACAATTTAACTGTAGTGTGTGGAATAATTCCTCATGATAACACCACTTAGTATAAGCTATTTAACCAACTATTCTCTGTTTTGCACAAATATGTATAGTAAGATTAAAGAAGTAGTATTTATATGTATACTTGTGCAAACAGGCATACATAAACACAACAGTGTAGTAAAAAAAAAAATAAACAAAGCGATTCTTGTAACAAGTTAACAGTAGGAGAGGGGAAAAAAGATCAACATTAATTCGCAGTTTATAATAACGGTTTCAAGGTTGTCCATGGTGATTATTACATTTTTGAGTATTTTATAAACAACCTTTTGGGCACGTATACTCCCCATTAGTAAACTACTTACATACTGGATCCGTGGTGTGAATTAACAACTCACATAATAACCTGACATCTCGACTGCTGTGATGCGGGAGAGAAACGTCCGTCAGTCCCCCAAGAAAGTAACAGTCCCACGTAGAAGGGACAAGGTTGGGATAAATACTAAAATCCTCCGGCCAGGCAGGACCATACAAACCAGGCGCCGGGTGAGAAGCTTCCCGGGCGACCAGAGGCAGTCTTCTCCGTCCCTCATTGTCTTTATTCCCTCTCCTCCGGGAGAATAGTCCCGCCGGTACGATATGTAACAGGATCAGGGTGTTTAGTCCAGGCTGTCCAGGTAGATGGTTATTCCTGGGGCAACATGTCCGGGTGATATTTCCTCAAATAATTTTCAGCAGCTTGCGGTGTTGTGAAGGTGCGTCGTCCTCCCTCTAGATCCATTGAAAAGGTGGTTGGATGTAGTAGCCTGAAAGTGATGTTCTTTTCTTTGAGCCTCCGTTTTAGTGGAGCAAAGGCTTTCCTCTTTTTGTACAGGGCTGTAGACATATCTCTGAAAATCATGATAGTCGAATTGCCGTATTGCAGTGAGCTTTTGTCCCGGGCTGCGTTGATGATCTTGACCGTGTCAGAGAAGCGGAGGAGCCGGATCACAATGGCGCGGGGTCTGGCACCGTCTGCTGGGCGTTGTAACAGAGATCTGTGAGCACGCTCCACTTCAAAAGTTTCCCCATCCATATCGAGTAACTTGGGTAGCCATTCTTGTATGAATGCCACTGTGTCTTTCCCCTCCACTCCTTCTGGGAAGCCGATGTAGCGGCCCCTTGGATTTATTGATCAAGACGCAGAGAGTTTCAAACGGGTGTCGATTTATTTCTTCCTCTCAGCGAGCACCATGCACCATAAGCACCATGAACACCGTGAAAACTACAGAATAAAACAGAAGAAATACAAAATGCTTCTCTGTAGTTTCACAAATAATTCGCACATAAATCATGTTCACATATTAATCATGTTTATACCCAATACAAATCATTTTAACTAATAATGAAATATGAAATGAAATATGTTTTTAAACTATTATGACAAATGTATCACATACTTCTTGTAAATGAAATACAACATATTATGATTGTTCACAGAAAGAAAATCGATTGCTTTTATCCTGATAACATATGCAATTAACTCATGAACAAATGAAGTAAGGACATTCTCTTTTCCTTAAACAAATTCTATATGATAAAAATACACACTCCACATTTTTTCATACCTCATTCCGCTCTCCAAGGGCGCTAATCAAAGAGTT
Source organism: Dicentrarchus labrax (assembly GCF_905237075.1). Taxonomy (NCBI): domain Eukaryota; kingdom Metazoa; phylum Chordata; class Actinopteri; family Moronidae; genus Dicentrarchus; species Dicentrarchus labrax. The sequence goes on from NW_026136722.1 coordinate 10,333,611, forward strand.
TCCGCCATCAGCTAGCATGCTCTCTAGCTCGACACACCCTCACAGTTTGGAGCTCTTAGAAGTAACAGGTACGAATAATACAAAAATAATAAAGTAAATCACAATGTAAACTCTTTCCTTACGGGATTCAAATGGATGAACATGATAAATAACTAATGTGTTTACAAGTTTTTATCGTTCCTCCGACGATGCGTGAACACCACATTGTGAAGAGAGAGTAGCAGGAAGTTTTGCGTCACAAAAACATCAGAAGAAGAAGAAAACGGCGCTTTTCAAAATAAAAGCAGAACAGACCACAAGGTGGCACTGTAGAACTACAATGTCTTGTTAACACATAAAAATAATACTGTGTAGGAGAATATTAATTTATCAGACATTTACAGCCGACCAGCCTCAGGTTTTTCCTGCGGGCTCTGTTTTCTTGGTCGTCCAGTTGTTCCCTCAGCTCTCTCAGTTCACTCTCTGTGTTTTTCCTGTAGTCGTCCAGCTCACACTGCAAGGCAGTTAGCGAGTCTTCAAACTCACACTGTTTTCCCTCGACGCACTTGACTCGGTTCCCAATGGCTTCGTTTTCACTGGCAATTTTCTCCATCGTTTCAGAAAGTTTAGTCAAACGTCCCTCAATCACGGATTCAATCCTTTGTATCCCCTTTTCCATCTCGGATATGAACCATTGTGGGGGGTTGTCAGCTAGCCCACCACCGTTGCCGCTAGCGATCGGTGCGGGAGCTAGCCGGTTTTTATCCTCCCTCATCGTTGTTCCTTCGACCTTTTTCGGTGACATGGTCTCACTTTGAGTGTAATCACTTGTAAAAGCAAGGATAGTGTCAAGTTATTTCACTAAAGAATCAGTAGAAGGCTAATTTCAGTAAGCTAGTGAGCGGAGGTCGGCACCGTGCGTCTGCTCCCTAAGCCTCCATAACCGCGCCCCCGAGTAAAGATAACTTAACATGATCCATATTAAGAATCACTCATGTTGTTAATTTATTGAAGATCATCAATCTGTGAATCTATGATGTGTGATGTGAACAGATCAGTGTAGTATTTTCATTTGGTTCCGTTTAAGTTGCACTTGAACACATTGTTTTGCTTTTTCTACTTCTGTCTGCTAGATCAGCTTTGGGCCTATTAAGTTATTTAGGTATAATAATTATCACATGTGCACCAGAGGATTTATATCAATAAATATGTTTTCACATTATTTGAATTTGGATCAGAAAATTTGAAAGTGTTGCAAAATGTCTATTATTTGAATTTTTTATGGAAAGAAACATTCAATTTATTGTAAACAATAATTTTGTAACAATGGTGTACATATCACAGAGGACTGTAACTAAGGTACTTCTAAATATTTATGTGAGGATCTGAAAAAGGGTTCAGAGTTTTAAAACATAATTTCAACATACATAAGGACACAGAAAGCATTGACTGTTTGCTGATTCCAAGTCAATATGTAAGAGATTTAAAAAAGCAGAAGTATTCAGTGAGGAGGTTTTTGTCACAGTGTAAATCACTGTGATACCCACTCTTTAACAGAGTCATCCCATGTTTGACAGTAATAAACTGCTGAGTCTCCCTCCTCCACATTGTTGATGATCAAACGATAATCTGATTGTGACTGATGAGTAGAGGTGAACTTTGGAGAGGAGAAACCAGAACCATAGCCAGGACTGTTCAAGGTGTGATAAAAATATAAGACAAACTGAGGAACTCCTCCTGGAATCTGTTTATACCACCAAGCTCGTCTATCAGTAACAGTCCCCAGGTTACAGTCTATGGTGGCTGTCTCTCCTTTCCTCAGCGTCACAACAGGAGGCTTCTGTGTCACCACCGTCACACCACTCACACCTGGAAACAACAAGATGACATGGAGTCAAGAGAAACACACAGACTGATGAATCCAACATGAGCTCAAAGCTGCAGTAAGTCAGCCTCCTTACATGTTAGAGCAGTGATGAGAGTGCAGAGGGTCCCCAGCATGTTGTCAGTGTGTGCTGAGAATGGCCTTGTAACTTGGAAAGTGAGCTTACTGCTGACAGATTAGAGGGTTTGGAGGATGAGGAGAGGAGGTGCTGGAGGAGCATTTTAATACAACACTGAAACTGAGAGTGACTGACAGGAGGAGGAGCTTTGGAAATAAAATACTTTCAGTCTGCTTATGACACTGCTAGATTTCACTCATTTCAAAGCAGCATACTCCTTATAATATGTTTTCTGACATTACTGATTTGTTGGTCTCATATCTGTGCAGATAATTGTATGTATGTATTTATTACATTCCATGTTTGTTTATAAAAGTACCGTTATGAAATTAATGATGTGAGAAAATCAGTTTCAGAGTTGTGTATTTTTGCTGTGTCCAGTTGTTAATTAATGGAATTAGTTTAAGGTGTATTTTCACAATATCAGATAAAGATTTACTGCAACTTAACTTCAGAAATAAAAACACCATTATATAATATCCAAGTCTGGAAAGTGGATATCCTTTGCAGAATATATGTCTTGGCTCTGTAGATAAGATACACACATTATATGTCACAAAGTGATAGCTGCCCCTTGACCTCTTCATTTACATGCAGCTATAAATAAGGAGAGGAGGCCTGCAGGTGCATCCTGGAGAGGAAGAGAGGGAGGAGTAGAGAGGTGATGCTTCACTGACGGAGGATGAGAACTCAGTTTCATTTTCTCATTTTATCAGATTTTTCTAAACTCTGAACTACTGCAAGCAACTAAAAGCAGGCAACGTACTATTAATCTCTCTGTTGTTCTTTTATTGTAAATTAACATCTAATAATAATGTAGTTTTCAGAATTTAAATATACACATTCAAGTAAGAATTATAAATATATCTGTAACTTGGTAAAGGTTACAATATTGTGTAGAACATTATTGTTTCAAATTATGTTTTCAATAAATCAAATAAATATAAAAACTTTTTGTTCACAGTTTTTTGTATTTTTTTATTGAATGAATCTTGAAAAATGCAGCAGTTGCAAAGCTGATACAAAACCTCCACCTAACTGTCACAACATTTATTACAAGCATGCAGACACATCTTTTCTAACATGTAAACCTTGTAATGAGCAAACAGCACAAACAGTAAAGAAGCAGATTAGAAATGGTCATTCTGCTCCTCTGCTATTATTCAGCGGGACAGTTTGACTTCTTGATGTTTTTCTCTGAAGTCTGGGAGCCCAAAGACACTTTACATGTGTAAACCTTATCCATGTTCCAGTCTGACGTCTGGATGGCCAGATAGCTGCTGATTTGGAAAGTCTGGTCTGGTTTCTGAACAGCGGTGCTGGTAGAGATCCCACTGCTCACTGGACTCCCAAGAGACACCCAACTCACATCTGCAAAACCCTTAGACCCACTGGGCAAAATGGACAGACAGACCAGAGTGGCTGTGTTGGACTGGAGCTCAGCGCTGGACGGAGGGAAGACTGTCAGGACAGGAGGAGAGAGGCTGGAGCCTGAAAATACATGAAGGACATTCATTAAAATAACTATAAAGCAAATCATTGAGAAAAATTAAAAATAAAGGACAGATAATTCTGAGTAGTTACAAGGCCAACAAATTAGGAATTAATGAGGAACTACTAAAGAACAAATAGTCACTAATTAATAACTCATCAAATTTGAGCCAATGATGAGTTAATTCAGAAACATGTGAGGAACAAATTACTATATTATATTATATCCTATGTAAATGAATTACTGTTTCTGTGCACCCCAAGTAAAGTAATACATAATACTGAGTAGTTTGGTTACTAACGAAGTAAAGTGTATATTTACTAATTAATTGCTTCCCAATGAGTCATTAATATATTATCTCCCAGTCTGTTCTTTTGTAATTCATCATTATATACATACATATATATAAATTGTTAGAGCAGTAATTATTAACGATTATTCAATTATCAAATAATTCCTAACATGTTCCTCACTAACTTGTTAATAAAGTAATCATTATATAATAATTAGCTAATCTACACATTTGGATAAGGAGTTGCTTAATAACTATTGCTTCACAAGCAGTTAAAAACATCTTTTTTTAGAGCAAACAAAATATGCTGTTGGATAGTCACCTTCTGTGACTTACAAAATGATATTTGAATACTGAGTGTGCTGATTCTCAGCAGTGTAGTTCTGATATTATAATGCTATCATAATAGATTATGTAACAGGGCTAGAATTGTTTTGTAATTTTGAAGTTCGTCACAAGTTATGAAAATAACTGTACTGAACTTTTTATAAAACATTTGAAAAACTTTCAGTTTTCTTCCAAAACAGCTTGGTATGAAAGCTGAGAAAACAACATCAACCCTATAATGATTTAATAATGTATTAAATGTTTTTAAAACATAGTAACAAATATAATATTAATTTTCTATTCGTACAAATTACAATCAGAAAATCTATCCTGTTTTACAATCAGTTAAAAGGTACTTACTTGTCACAATCAGCTTGGTGCCTTGTCCGAATGCCACAGTGATTCAGTTTGTATACATGGCTGTACAAAAACCTCCTGACTCTCACTAATGAGGGGAGTTGAACTGAAACATCCTGTTGAGACCAACTTTCACTGTCAACATCTCATTCACTTCATCAGTCTGCTTACATTCAGAGACACTGCTGGACTTGAGGACTGGTTCTGAATCTTCTGTTGCATCCTTTTGTTTTCATGGTGGAGATGTTAAAAGTCCGGATATCATCAGTGAATTCAGTCAAATGTTCATGATGAAACTGTTCTCCTTTAAAGCGCATCAGTCACCAATGCAGATAAACTTGCATAGTTGTTATTGACTACAGGGATGGCATTAGAGTCATTTTATGTTCAACTTGTTGCAGCTAAAAGTTGTCTTCAAACAATTAAATTTAATTTTGTAATAACACATAATTATTTACTTTATTTTTTGTTGACATCGTTGGATGTGCCACCAACCCCACTGCCTTATGTGTAAATATATTATATCATTTATTTGCTTCTTTTCTTATGACCTCATTAAGTACTAACTCTCCACTTTTTCACAAACTGGACTACAAACTTTATTAAAATACAGAAATGAATTTAAAGCTTTGTGATCACACCAAATAGAAAAAGAAAGACATATGTCATATTTTGTATGTTTTATGGCCTATACAGGAACAGCTTTATATTCCTTTTGTCTTTGAGAAAATCATTGAAAGAAATGTACAGTATGTGATGCCTCATTGTGATGTTTCTGATGTTTGTGGTCATTTAAACCCCAAAGCCATCAAACTCCCAGTTAGACCACAAACAGAAGTAATTCATCACATATATTTGATCCCAAGCTGAAGAATGAATCTTTATGCTTATCTTTGTTTATCTCTCATTGGTGTTTTTTCACTGTGCAAGTTAAGAGAACTAAAAGGAAAGCAGAAAACAACAAACACTGAATAAATTACTTCTTAATGTTCAGTGGTGGAAGTTAACATGTATGTAAAATTAATCTTTTAAGATTATATTGTGGAAATTGTTTTTTAGTCATTTTTAAATCCTTATGTAGGGTAGTTATAGGGAGCATTATTGATGTGTCAGAAACTCAAAAAGCAGAAGTATTCAGTGAGGAGGTTTTTGTCACAGTGTGAATCACTGTGATACGTAATCCTTAGCAGAGTTGTCCCATGTCTCACAGTAATAGACAGCAGAGTCTCCTGCCTCTGCCCTCTTAATGATGAACTGGTAATCTATGTTTGATGAGGCTTTAGAGTTGAATCGGTCTGAGGAGAATCCTGTTCCAAAGCTGGGTGAACTGTGACTATGGTAAAATCTCAGTACATACTGAGGAGTTCCACCAGGAACCTGTTTATACCAATTGACATAATTTCCATCATCTCTCTCAATGTTGCAGTTGAGAACAACCTCTTGTCCTGTAGAAACTGTGTGGACAGCAGGCGTCTGGGTCAGCACTTTTACTGCATCAACATCTGTCGACATACACAGAGAAATACATGAGTGAAAGGTTTGTGTGTGAAAATATGGGCTATAAAAGGAATGAGAAGAATATCTTACATGTTAGAGCAGTGATGAGAGTGCAGAGGGTCCCCAGCATGTTGTCAGTGTGTGGTGTAAACGTCCCTTACTGTCCAGCTGAGAGGTGAGCAGGGTTGGAGTGTGAGGAGAAGAGAGACTGAAGCTTATAAAGACACTGTGGAGAGGAGAAGTGGAGGAGGAGGAGTTTCAACACTCAACACTGTTCTCATTCGTTAATAAATGACAGAATGTATGTGTTTCACATCATATCCACACATCAGTGTGTTTGTCATTGTTCCTGATGTAACTGGAGACCTGCCGATGTCCTTTTATCAGTGTGAATAATCTCAGTGGTGGTACAAATGCTCTTTTTAAAGTGCTGTTCTGTTTCATGTGCAAGAAATAAAGTAAATATAATCACATACTAAATACATCTTCATTAGTTTTTGGGTACAGCTGTCTATTACAGTATGTTCAGTAAACATTGTTCAATAATAATCAGATTTTTTTATGATTTTCTTTCATTCATTAATCAACAAAATCATCTTGGCATAACTCATTTGAAATATCATGTTTCATAACTTGTGTTGTTCACAAACATTTCTTCATATTGCTTTTAGAAGTCTGCTGATGTCCTTTGAGTATTAAATCCACTTGTGTTATCACATGAATGTTCTCTTTGAACTTTCTGTATTTTTACATTAAGGACTGACCACACTCAAACACTCCTTCATTCATTTATAATTTATGTTAAATTGGACTATGTTATATCTATGTCTAGCAAAAACGACATCAATAACGAAGACAACATGGTGTAAATGCAAATGTTTACTTCATGTTTATAACACTTCTATAAGTTCTCAAAAAATTAAAGCTATGATGTTGAGTGTATATCCAGTTTGTTCAGATGAATCCCAATGGATAGTGAAAGTCATATTTTTGTTTACTGTTGTTATTGGAATCAATATTATTAGTCTTTGTTAAAATTGATTGTCTCTTAAGCTTTGTTGTTAGCAAGAAATTAACTTCATATGATCACCTGCTGAATATTATTTCATTTACCAAGGTTTCCTTTTTGGTTGAGTTTTGGTTATATCTGCATTTGTTGGTCTCTCATCTTCTGTGAAGGTCATTTGTGTCTCTATAGGTAATTTCTCCAAAATATTATGACAGCATGATTTGAAAAAGACTTCCTGCAGTTTCATTGTCATTGAATTGGTTCTCTGCTCGCATCCAAAAAACTGAAATCCACCAAACCAATCGTGTATAATTTTTTGATTGTTTTATTTAGTTTGGGAATTTTGCATTTTAAGGAAAGATAACTATTGCGGGATATACGTTTTGACTCTGCACACATTAAAATCATTCATACAAAGAAGAAGTGAACTGTCTAATATTGACCAATGTTTGTAACATTTTGTTGCCAGATGATCTTTTAACCTGGTCATGAAGAGAGTTTAATACAAGTAATAATCATCACTGCAGCAGAGAATTATATCAAGAACGATTTTTTTTACATTTCCTAAAGTTGGATCAGCAAATGAGACACATTTTCTTTAACTTGATTCATTCACGATGAGTGACAAGAGACATGTATAGCATGTACGCATTGCGTAATGTATGTAACTACCACTAGGAAGGATTTATGTGAGAATCCAATGAAAGAGTTTAGAAGTTTAAAGATATGTCTTTATGTATAAGTGGGAAAGTTACAGAAAACATTAGCTGAATGTTTCACTCCCAGAAAAGATGTGTCAGAGACTATAAAAAGCAGAAGTATTCAGTGAGGAGGTTTTTGTCATAGTGTAAATCACTGTGATACGTACTCATTGACAGAGCTGTCCCATGTTTTACAGTAATAGACTGCTGAGTCTCCCTCCTCCACATTGTTGATGATCAAATGATAATCCGATTGTGACTGATGAGTAGATGTGAACTTTGGAGAGGAGAAACCAGAACCATAGGTGGGAGAGCTATAGCTGTGATAAAAATATAATACAAACTGTGGAAGTCCTCCTGGAATCTGTTTATACCAGTAAACTGTATTAATAACAGTCCCCAGGTTACAGTCCATGGTGGCTGTCTCTCCTTTCCTCAGCGTCACAACAGGAGGCTTCTGTGTCACCACCGTCACACCACTCACACCTGGAAACAACAAGATGACATGGAGTCAAGAGAAACACACAGACTGATGAATCCAACATGAGCTCAAAGCTGCAGTAAGTCAGCCTCCTTACATGTTAGAGCAGTGATGAGAGTGCAGAGGGTCCCCAGCATGTTGTCAGTGTGTGGTGTAAACGTCCCTTACTGTCCAGCTGAGAGGTGAGCAGGGTTGGAGTGTGAGGAGAAGAGAGACTGAAGCTTATAAAGACACTGAGGAGAGGAGAAGTGGAGGAGGAGGAGTTTCAACACTGTTCTCATTCATTAATAAATGACAGAATGTATGTGTTTCACATCATATCCACAAATCAGTGTGTTTGTCATTGTTCCTGATGTAACTGGAGGCCTGCCGATGTCCTTTTATCAGTGTGAATGATCTCAGTGGTGGTACAAATGTTCTTTATAAAGTGTTGTTCTGTTTCATGTTTTAAGAAATAGTAAATATAATCACATACTAAATACATCTTCATTAGTTTTCATGTACATGCTTTATCACAGCTGTCTGTTACATCAAGTTCAGTAAACATTGTTCAATAATAATCAGATTTTTTCAGATTCTCTTTCATTCATTAATCAACAAAATCATGCATGGGAGGTTTTGCATAACTCATGTGAAATGTCCTGTTTCATAACAAACATTTCTTCACATTGCTTTTAGAAGTCTGCTGATGTCCTTTGAGTATTAAATCCACTTGTGTTATCACATGAATGTTCTCTTTGAACTTTCTGTATTTTTACATTAAGGACTGACCACACTCAATCACTCCTTCATTCATTTATTATTTATGTTGAATCGGACTATGTTGTAAATAGGTCCAGTAAAAAAGAAATCAATAACGAAGACTACCCGGTTTGGTAACACTTTATAATGAGTACACACTATAAAGCATTAGTTAAGCATGAATAAATAATGAATTCATCATTTATAACGCATGAATACACATTAGTAGCCTATGTAGTTTATAAACACAGTTAAAAATGTTTTATTCATCATTGATAAGCACATTAGTTATGGATTAGTAAATACTGAATCCATCATTTATAAAGCCTGATTCTGCTGTAAATAGTCATTACTATGTGGTTTATAATCACAGTTATAAATGTTCTACTCTTCATTGTACTGTACATTTCTGCATGCACTTGCACATCCACTATTCAGACATGTATTAATGATTAGTGACTGTGTTAGCAGATGTTCTATAAAACTCACAACAAATTCATTTTCTACTGATGGCCTATAAACAGTTATTAATGCAGGAATTCACAGTTACAAAGCACTTACTACTCGTTAATTAAGTATTTTGTGCGAGCTCATCTAAAGTGAGCACTATCTATGGCTTATTAAGCATTTACAAATGAGATATAAAGGCTGACAATGCCTCGAGACTCACAAAATGTTCAGTTATCTTAACAGACGAAGGAGAGACACAACACAAAGGGATATAGAACATATTGTATTGATATTTATTGCAACTTCCCAACATATTGTATGAAGACGAACAAGGGTGGTTTATGAAGACATGCTATTGTTGTGATCTTATCTGTTTGGGACGTGTACGTTGAGCTCCCGCTCTCAGCACGTCATCAACGTGATGTTACGTCATATTTACGTTAACTCTCAGAGGTTTCTGACAGTGCAGCCAAGGGGAGCATGGAGAAGCACATTGGAGTCGGCGGCCGTCAGCGGCTCTAGTGGAGAGTATGTGTCTTTGTTTGGTAGCACACATTATGGTTGAAAGCTAAATTTAGCTTGTCAGCAGCTGCAGGTGTTTGCCCTCGCTCCCCGACTAATGTTAGTAACGTTACTACCGTTACCGACCCGCCCGCGGTGGCTAAGCCGACCTAGTCTAGTCTCGTCTAGCCGGGCGAGGTGAGCGCCTAGCAGCGGCGGGTCGGTACCGGTCGGCACCTGAAGCTGCTGACAAGCTAACGTTAGCTTTCAACCTGTGTTTATAAACTACATACTAATGTGTATTCATGCGTTATAAATGATGAATTCATTATTTATTCATGCTTAACTAATGCTTTATAGTGTGTACTCATTATAAAGTGTTACCCATGGTTTAAATGCAAATGTTTAAGTTCTCAATTATCAATATCAAAGCTATGATGTTGAGTGTTTATCCAGTTTGTTCAGATGAATCCTGATGGATAGTGAAAGTCATATTTTTGTTGTTCCTGTTGTTATTGGAATCCTTCTAATATTATTTTCATCAAAATTATTACTCTTTCTATAAATTGTTTGTCTTTTAAACAAGCTGTGTTATTAGCAAGAAATTAACTTGATATGATCACCTGCTGAATATTATTTTATCCATGAGTTTCTTTTGTTTATTACAGTATGCGAGAACAGTAATAAGCAGGGTATAGAGTTCATGAAGCTGTTTATTTCTCGTCTCAGTTCATTTTCTCTCACTGAAGAGTCACTATATTCAATATGACATATTGTCAGGTGAATGAAACATCTTCATCTGGTTGTGTTTTAGCTGTACATGAAATCACTTTTAGTTTTTGTGAGATTTGGTTGCCAGATGATCTTTGAACGTGGTTATGAAAAAAAATGCAACTACAGTTTTAATACAAGTAATAATCATCACTACAGCAGAGGATTTATATCAAGAATGATTTTTTACATTTCCTAAATTTAGATCAGCAAATGAGACTGCTGCATACTTTCTTTATCTTCATTGTTTTATCATTGAGTGACAAGAAACATTTATATCATGTTTGCATTGTACATTGTATACAACTACCACTAGGAATGATCTGAGGATTTATGTGAGAATCCAATAAAAGAGTTTAAACGTTTAAAGACTCAAAAAGCAGAAGTGTTCAGTGAGGAGGTTTTTGTCACAGTGTAAATCACTGTGATACATACTCACTGACAGAGCTGTCCCATGTTTGACAGTGATAAACTGCTGAGTCTCCCTCCTCCACATTGTTGATGATCAAACGATAATCTGATTGTGACTGATGAGTAGAGGTGAACTTTGGAGAGGAGAAACCAGAGCCATAGCTTGGAGAACTACTGCTGTGATAAAACCTCAACACATACTGAGGAACTCCTCCTGGAATCTGTTTATACCAGCGAGCAGCACTGTTAGTAACAGTCCCCAGGTTACAGTCCATGGTGGCTGTCTCTCCTTTCCTCTGCGTCACAACAGGAGGCTTCTGTGTCACCACCGTCACACCACTCACACCTGGAAACAACAAGATGACATGGAGTCAAGAGAAACACACAGACTGATGAATCCAACATGAGCTCAAAGCTGCAGTAAGTCAGCCTCCTTACATGTTAGAGCAGTGATGAGAGTGCAGAGGGTCCCCAGCATGTTGTCAGTGTGTGCTGAGAATGGCCTTGTAACTTGGAAAGTGAGCGTACTGCTGACAGATTAGAGGGTTTGGAGGATGAGGAGAGGAGGTGCTGGAGGAGCAATTTAATACAACACTGAAACTGAGAGTGACTGACAGGAGGAGGAGCTTTGGAAATAAAATACTTTCAGTCTGCATATGACACTGCTAGATTTCACTCATTTCAAAGCGGCATACTCCTTATAATTTTGATATGTTTTGTGACATCACTGCCTTGTAGGTCTCATATCTGTGCAGATAATTGTATGTATGTGTTTATTACATTCCATGTTTGTTTATAAAAGTAACGTTATGAAATTAATGATGTGAGAAAATCCGTTTTAGAGTTGTGTATTTTTGCTGTGTCCAGTTGTTAATTAATGGAATTAGTTCAAGGTGTATTTTCAAAATATCAGATAAAGATTTACTGCAACTTAACTGCAGAATTAAATCACCATTATATAATATCCAAGTCTGGAAAGTGGATATCTTTTGCAGAATATATGTCTTGGCTCTGTAGATAAGATATACACATTATATGTCACCAAGTGATAGCTGACCCTTGACATCTTCATTTACATGCAGCTATAAATAAGGAGAGGAGGCCTGCAGGTGCATCCTGGGAAGGAAGAGAGGGAGGAGTAGAGAGGTGATGCTTCACTGACGGAGGATGAAAACTAAGTTTCATTTTCTCATTTGATCAGATTTTTCTAACGTCTGAACTACTGCAAGCAACTAAAAGCAGGCAACGTAATATTAATCTCTCTGTTGTGCTTTTATTATAAATTAACATGTAATGACAACGTAGTTTTCTGAATTTAAATATACACATTCAAGTAAGAATTATAAATATATCTGTAACTTGGTAAAGGTTACAATATTGTGTAGAACATTATTGTTTCAAATTATGTTTTCAATAAATCAAATAAAAAGTTCACAGTTTTTTGTATTTTTTTATTGAATGAATCTTGAAAAATGCAGCAGTTGCAAAGCTGATACAACACCTCCACCTAACTGTCACAACATTTATTACAAGCATGCAGACACATCTTTTCTAACATGTAAACCTTGTAATGAGCAAACAGCACAAACAGTAAAGAAGCAGATTAGAAATGGTCATTCTGCTCCTCTGCTATTATTCAATGGGACAGTTTGACTTCTTGATATTTTTCTCTGAAGTCTGGGAGCCCAAAGACACTTTACATGTGTAAACTTTATCCATGTTCCAGTCTGACGTCTGGATGGCCAGATAGCTGCTGATTTGGAAAGTCTGGTCTGGTTTCTGAACAGCGGTGCTGGTAGAGATCCCACTGCTCACTGGACTCCCACCAGACACCCAGCTCACATCTGCAAAACCCTTAGACCCACTGGGCAAAATGGACAGACAGACCAGAGTGGCTGTGTTGGACTGGAGCTCAGCGCTGGACGGAGGGAAGACTGTCAGGACAGGAGGAGAGAGGCTGGAGCCTGAAAATACATGAAGGACATTTATTAAATAACTATAAAGAAAATCATTGAGAAAAATTAACAATTAAAATGACAGATCATTCTGAGTAGTTACAAGGCCAACAAATTAGGAATTAATGAGGAACTACTAAAGAACAAATAGTCACTAATTAATAACTTATCAAATTTGAGCCAATGATTAGTTAATTCAGAAACATGTGAAGAACAAATTTCTATATTATATTATATTCTATGTAAATGAATTACTGTTTCTGTGCACCCCAAGTAAAGAAATACATAATACTGAGTAATTAGGTTACTAACGAAGTAAAGTGGATATTTACTAATTAATAATTTCCCAATGAGTCATTAATATATTATCTCCCACTCTGTTCTTTTGTAATTCATCATTATATACATACATATATATAAATTGTTAGAGCAGTAATTATTAACGATTATTCAATTATCAAATCATTCCTAACATGTTCCTCACTAACTTGTTAATAAAGTAATCATTATATAATAATTAGCTAATCTACACATTTGGATAAGGAGTTGCTTAATAACTATTGCTTCACAAGCAGTTAAAAACATATTTTTTAGAGCAAACAAAATATGCTGTTGGATAGTCACCTTCTGTGACTTACAAAATGATATTTGAATTCTGAGTGTGCTGATTCTCAGCAGTGTAGTTTTGATATTATAATGCTATCATAATAGATTATGTAACAGGGCTAGAATTGTTTTGTAATTTTGAAGTACGTCACATGTTATGAAAATAACTGTACTGAACTTTTTATAAAACATTTGAAAAACTTTCAGTTTTTTTCAAAAACAGCTTTGTATGAAAGCTGAGAAAACAACATCAACCCTTTAATGATTTAATAATGTATTTGATGTTTTTAAAACATAGTAACACATATAATGATCATTTTATATTAATAATTAGAATCAGAAAATCTGTCCTGTTTTATAATCAGTTAAAAGGAACTTACTTGTCACAATCAGCTTGGTGCCTTGTCCGAATACCACAGTGATTCAGTTTGTATACATGGCTGTACAAAAACCTCCTGACTCTCACTAATGAGGGGAGTGGAACTGAAACATCCTGTTGAGACCAACTTTCACTGTCAACATCTCATTCACTTCATCAGTCTGCTTACATTCAGAAACACTGCTGGACTTGAGGACTGGTTCTGAATCTTCTGTTGCATCCTTTTGTTTCCATGGTGGAGATGTTAAAAGTCCAGATATCATCAGTGAATTCAGTTTAATGTTCATAATGAAAGTGTTCTCCTTCCAAAGTGCATCAGTCACCAATGCAGATGAACTTACATGGGTGTTATTGACTGCACGGGTGGTATTGGAGTAATTTTATGTTTAACTTATGTGCAGCCAAACTTATGTGCAGCCAAAAGTTGTCTTCAAACAATTAAATTTAATCTTATGATAATGTTAAACACATAATAAATGTATTGTGTTATTTTGGAGTCATCAGGATATATGTTCTGTCTTGTTATCCCAGTTTTTTGTTGACATTGTTGGATGTCCTACCAACCCTACTGCCTTATGTGTAAATATATTATATGATTTATTTTCTTCTTTTCTTATGACCTAATTCAGTACTAACTCTCCACTTTTCCACAAACTGGACTACAAACATTATTAAAATACAGAAATGAATATAAAGCTTTGTGATCACACCAAATAGATGTTTTATGGCCTATACAGGAACAGCTTTATATTTCTTTAGTTTGCCAGAAAATCATTGAAAGAAATGTACAGTATGTGATGCCTTATCGTGATGTATCTGATGTTTGTGGTCAATTAAACCCCAAAGCTATCAAACTCCCAGTTAGACCACAAACAGAAGTAATTCATCACATATATTTGATCCCAAGCTGAAGAATGAATCTTTATGGTTATCTTTGTTTATCTCTTATTGGTGTTTTTTCACTGTGCTGTCTACTGCAAGTTATGAGAACAAAAAGGAAAGCAGAAAACAACAAACACTGAATTAATTATTGCTTAATGTTCAGTGGTGGAAGTAAAGATGTAAAATGTACCTTTAAGATTAGATTGAAGGAATTGGTTTGTAGTTATTTTTAAAGTCTTATGTAGGGTAGTTATAGAGAGCATTAGTCAGTGTGTCAGAAACTCAAAAAGCAGAAGTAGTTTGTGAGGAGGTTTTTGTCACAGTGCAAATCACTGTGATACGTAATCCTTAGCAGAGTTGTCCCATGTCTCACAGTAATAGACAACTGAGTCTCCTGTCTCTGCCCGCTTAATGATGAACTGGTAATCTATGTTTGATGAGGCTTTAGAGTTGAATCGGTCTGAGGAGAATCCTGTTCCAAAGCTGGGTGAACTGCTACTATGGTAAAATCTCAGTACATACTGAGGAGTTCCACCAGGAACCTGTTTATACCACCTGACATAATAGTTTTCATCTCTCTCAATGTTGCAGTTGAGAACAACCTCTTGTCCTGTAGAAACTGTGTGGACAGCAGGCGTCTGGGTCAGCACTTTTACTGCATCAACATCTGTCAACATACACAGAGAAATACATGAGTGAAAGGTTTCTGTGTGAAAATATGGGCTATGAAAGGAATGAGAAGAACATCTTACATGTTAGAGCAGTGATGAGAGTGCAGAGGGTCCCCAGCATGTTGTCAGTGTGTGGTGTAAACGTCCCTTACTGTCCAGCTGAGAGGTGAGCAGGGTTGGAGTGTGAGAAGAAGAGAGACTGAAGCTTATAAAGACACTGAGGAGAGGAGAAGTGGAGGAGGAGGAGTTTCAACACTCAACACTGTTCTCATTCATTAATAAATGACAGAATGTATGTGTTTCAAAGAATATCTGCAAGTCATATTATACCAAAAAATTGCTGTTGTAGTTTTGGGGTAAAGAGAGGGGTCCAGTTGGGGGTGAGGGTGGGGTCTTTTCAGCTCTTGATTCAGGGGGGCCATGGCTTTTTGCTGTTTTGCATGTGTCTAGAACTGGTTATAGTCAGTATTGTTTACCTGTATTTTGTTGCTTCACGTTTCTTACGTGACTGGATTGTGTTGCTATTGTACACATTTTGTCGTTCTGTTTTTTTGTTTTTTTTTTTGCTATTATTGCATCGAATTGATTTTTGTCTTCAAGTTGAAGGAGTTTCAGCATTCAAAATTGTTTTCAATTATTATTATTATTAGAAGCCCTGCTGATATCATTTGCATCAGCGTTAATCATCTCAGCAGTGGTACAATTTAATTCAACTAAACTTATATTATTTATCTTAAATTGCACATGTATAGTTTAGTTTTTTTTGTCAAGCTGCTTAAAATATTTTGCACACCATTGTACTTGCACATTGCATATAGTGTATACATTTTTCATTTATAGTTTTATATTTTATATATATATATATATATATATATATATAAAATTCTAATATTATATTTTGTAATATTCTTATTGTGATAAGATTTATGTACACTGTACTCTTTTTACTGCACCCAGTGCTGCTGTGTGTAATTTCAATTTGTCCTATGCGGGGTTAATAAAGGTATATCGTATTTTATATCTTATCTTTCAAGTGTGCTTTATAAAGTGCTGTTCTATTTCATGTGGAAGACTTTGTAGTGTGTATAGCAGCTGTGTTCAACAATAGTTAGCTTTTTTGACCAAGTGTGTTTTTGTATGCCAGTGTATGAAGCAACAATGAACAACAGCATACTATGTCTATGGACAAGTCTGACTTTCTGTAAAGAATACAATGGTGCAATGGAGCACAAAGCAAATATTGCTGGGATGAAGATGAAAGACGAAGAGATGAATGTAACTGTAACGATTCTAAGGCTGAACCCAAAAGCAGTCTGAGACTGGTGGTAGTGAACACAAAGTCTTTGGTTTGGTGAAGGGTGATCTGGAGGCTGGCTGAAGGCTAGGGTTTGAGTCCAGGGGTGAAGGTGGTAGAGGTAAACCGGTGTGGAGAGCTGGCAGACAGGCGAATCTGGTGGCAGAGGAAACCGTTATAAGAACTTGGCAAGCAGGCTGGAAATCAAAAGACTACACTGGCTAAAAAGTTCAAAGGAGCTGAAGCAAGGCACACAAAATACGGTGTGTGGTGCAACAATCCGGCAGGGACTGGATGTCAGCAAGGCTTCTTATAGTGGTGAGGTGCAGTCTGGATTGAAGGCAGGTCTGCTTGATTGTGGGTGACCAACAAGTGAGTGGAGACAGAGAGAGAGGGTAAGGGGGGAGGGAACAAGCAGACAGACAAACCCAACAAGTACACCTCACTCACACAAGGGTAAAAAAAAAAAACATACAATCACACAGCAGGAGTCAATTACAGTAACAGGTTACTATATATAGATGAAGTCGATTATAATTGTTGTTTATTCGCTGCTCAAACAAAAATAAAGATCTACAAATAAATAGAAGCAAACAGACACACTTCCTGAAAATACATTAAAACCCATTGAACCTAATGAAAAATGGCCCCTCAAGCAAATGTTGTCACCGACTGTATGAATAAATCTGTGCAATTTAAGATCAAAGTCATAGATCTGAGAGTGGCTTTATAGTCTCTATGCTTAACTTTCTATAACACTCATTGGAGATTTTTTACTTTGCTGTCTAGTGCAAATAATAAACACACTGAATTTAAATATTTCTTCATATTCAGTTGAGAGAAATTAGTAAGTAAATGTTTATTTTAAATTGATCTTTCAAGAATAGATTGAGGAAATACATTTTTTTTATTTTCAAAGTGTTATGTAGGGTAGTTATGGAGAACATTAGTTTACGTGCCAGAGATTCAAAAAGCAGAAGTGTTCATTGAGGAGGTTTTTGTCACAGTGTAAATCACTGTGATACATTCTCATTAACAGAGCTGTCCCATGTTTGACAGTAATAGACTGCTGAGTCTCCCTCCTCCACATTGTTGATGATCAAACGATAATCTGATTGTGACTGATGAGTAGATGTGAACTTTGGAGAGGAGAAACCAGAACCATAGCTTGGAGAGCTATGGCTGTGATAAAACCTCAACACATACTGAGGAACTCCTCCTGGAATCTGTTTATACCAGCGAGCACCTGCACCAGTAACAGTCCCCAGGTTACAGTCCATGGTGGCTGTCTCTCCTTTCCTCTGCGTCACAACAGGAGGCTTCTGTGTCACCACCGTCACACCACTCACACCTGGAAACAACAAGATGACATGGAGTCAAGAGAAACACACAGACTGATGAATCCAACATGAGCTCAAAGCTGCAGTAAGTCAGCCTCCTTACATGTTAGAGCAGTGATGAGAGTGCAGAGGGTCCCCAGCATGTTGTCAGTGTGTGCTGAGAATGGCCTTGTAACTTGGAAAGTGAGCTTACTGCTGACAGATTAGAGGGTTTGGAGGATGAGGAGAGGAGGTGCTGGAGGAGCAATTTAATACAACACTGAAACTGAGAGTGACTGACAGGAGGAGGAGCTTTGAATAATTTATTTTGTGACATTAATGACTTGTAGGTCTCATATGTTCTGTGCAGATAATTATACTTTCTGCATTTATTACACCCCTTGCATGTTTGAGTTGAGAGTTCAAGGTGCATTTTTGAAATATCAGATTGCGATTTACTGTAACAGAAAAAAAAATCATGATTATAAGTTCCAAGATTGGAAATTGGATAGCCTTAAAATATAGACCTAGATATATAAACCTAAAATATGTCTTGGCTCTGTACATGACATACACACATTATATGTCACCAAGTGATAGCTGACACTTGACCTCTTAATTTACATGGAGCTATAAATAAGGAGAGGAGGCCTGCAGGTGCGTCCTGGGAAGGAAGAAAGGGACAAGTAGAGAGGTGACGCTTCATTGACGGAGGATGTTTCATTTTTTCTCATTTTCTAACATCTGAACTACTGCAAGCAACAAAAACCAAGCAAAGCAATAGTAATCTCTCTGGTGTGCTTTTATTGCACATTAACTAATTTTTCTGAATAAACTATACATATTAAAGTCAAAATTAAGTGTTATCTATGTGCCCTGGATTAACAGTAATTATCAGCAACTTGGTAAAGGTTACAATATTTTGCAGAACATCATTGTTTTAAATTATGTTTTCAAGAGGACATCAATGAGGTTTTTGTCACAGCGTGAATCACTGTGGTAAAGCTGCATTTCCGTTAATCTCCCTATATTACTGTAATATAGCATGATAAAATATATCGTCTTTGAGTTTTCACTGTACAGATGTCAAAAAGTTGTATCTTATACAGGTAAACAATGTTCTAGACAGAGTGTAAGAGTGTACGTCGCATCTCAGCCTTTTTATTCTTCTAAATATTCATACTCAACTCAGTTTTTGTTTTATTATTTAAAATGTTAAATAAAATATTAAATTTTCTCGTGGGTGACCATTGTTTTCTCACAGGGAGGTCAGGGCAGCGTCATAGTGTAATAAAGGCAATGCAGCATGTACAGGGCTGCAACAGCAAGTGTTTGCTCCTAAACAGGTTAATTCAGTCATGGTCACAAACTGTAAAGTCCTGATCCAACTGAGGCTGCAGACAGGGCTGGAAAAAGGAAAAGATAACAGTTCTTTACATGACCAATTCATAAATTAGTCCCCTCAGGCTGTATATAAGTTCAGCAAATAGTATTACATTTTGAGCTTGCCATACTGATAAATCTAAAAACATATCTTCTTCTCTTGTCTTAGTACATATTTCTGTCTTTTTTTAACATTTCTGTCTGTCCAGTCAGGTGGGGGCCTGGGGTGAATAAAGATAAAATGGACAGAGGTTATGTCATGTATGAAGTTGCTTTGTTGCCTCTTTTCTGTTGAGTTTTCTTAAGGAAAACCTTAAAAGGCTTTGAAAAGAAGAAAAAAAACCAGCATGGAAAATGTTGGGTGAAGGTCGAAGGTAGTTATTTGTTCATTGTTAAGCTGACAGGTATGACTGTTTTCTTATTAACTGTGGGCCTGTTGATGAACTTATCATACACAAACTCAGTGCTTCACAAATAGTTTTGTTCCTTGTCAGTCATCAGTGTTTTTACACTGAATTCGCCAGTTCAATTTAAAATACTCACAACACTAGATTTTCTGTTAATAATAAAATAATACTTGCATCATTGTTTATGGTGGTTTCACCTCAGTCAATGTTTGCAAGAGTCTCAAAAAGCAGAAGTATTCAGGAAGGAGGTTTTTGTCCTGGTGTAAATCACTGTGATACCCACTCTTTAACAGAGTCATCCCATGTTTGACAGTAATAGACTGCTGAGTCTCCCTCCTCCACATTGGTGATGGTCAAACGATAATCTGATTGTGACTGGTAAGTAGGTGTGAATTTGGGAGAGGAGAAACCAGAGCCATAGGTTGCAGCACTCCAGCTGTGATAATAATTCAATATAAACTGAGGAACTCCTCCTGGAATCTGTTTATACCAGCGAGGTCCAGCTATAGCCGAACAATCCATGGTGGCTGTCTCTCCTTTCCTCAGCGTCACAACAGGAGGCTTCTGTGTCACCACCGTCACACCACTCACATCTGGAAACAACAAGATGACATGGAGTCAAGAGAAACACACAGACTGATGAATCCAACATGAGCTCAAAGCTGCAGTAAGTCAGCCTCCTTACATGTTAGAGCAGTGATGAGAGTGCAGAGGGTCCCCAGCATGTTGTCAGTGTGTGCTGAGAATGGCCTTGTAACTTGGAAAGTGAGCTTACTGCTGACAGATTAGAGGGTTTGGAGGATGAGGAGAGGAGGTGCTGGAGGAGCAATTTAATACAACACTGAAACTGAGAGTGACTGACAGGAGGAGGAGCTTTGGTTATATCTGCATGGTTTGTCACTTTTGTCTTATTTGTCATCATTGTATGTGTTTTACAGTAATGATCTGAAAAGATTTACAGTAGTTTTTTGTGATATAATTGTCTCTTGTTCCTAATGATTGGGATTAATGATGGTGATTTTTATATTTCCTTTCTTTGAGTAGGTGTTTACAAAATCATCTTTAATCATGTACACCAATTTACATGTAAAAAGTAAAAAAGGTTAATAAAATATCAGGGTATTTCCCGTCAATAGCAGTTTCACTGAGAGCAGACACTCAATCTCTTAATTTACATGAAGCTAAATAAAGACAGGAGGCCTGCAGGTGCATCCTGCCGATGAGAGATACAAGTTGAAAAATTGGTCCTCGTTTCGGTGAAATCTATGTTCTTTTTCTCTAAGTGTGTGCCTTACTAATAGTAATCCAGTGCTGCTCTCTAGTGTGCATTAAACAGAATAACAACACCCTGTACTGTATATGTTCCCTTATTTATTATCATCTGGCTGTGCCACACAAAGTCAAAGTAATGACTGTTGAGTATATTTTATGCAATTGCTTTTTCAATCATTCAATTCCATAAGTAAATAAAAATGCAAAAGATTGCAAAATATATTGAAATGGTACATAGCACAGTGCAATGTAATAAGCATTTGTCAAACGTGAATTGTTTTACTTTGATGTTTGAGAGAATCTTGTGGCAGTGGTCTCACACAATGACTTGGTCAGCTTTACTGCTGACAACCAGCAGAGGGCCAATGTCAAACAGTCTGTTTGTGTTTGTGTTTGTGTTTGTGTGTGTGTGTGTGTGTGTGTGTGTGTGTCTGGGTACTGTCTGTGTATAAATGTAATCTAGCATAAGCTCACTGTGACTGCCTTAAGAATGCAGACACAGGTCCACATATCTGGGGCCAGTTTGAATGGTCAACAAACAGTTTGCACAAATCTACTGAACAGGAACGTGTTGGGACTCAAACATGCACATTTATGCATTCAGCCTTGAGGATCAGTTGAAAAGGTTCACATACAGTGACAAGAATCCACACCGACTGATTGTGTAGAAAATGAAATCTGGTTTGAGGATGTGCATATCAATTAAATATACCACACTGGTAGATTATAATAAAAACCTTTGTGGTGCCAGCATTGTTTTATCTTTTGCAGTAGAGTTCTTATGGCCAGATCATAGGAATGCCTGCATTTCCTCACCTGTCCACTAGTCGCCCTGTTCAATTTTCCTGCTTTTGCCGTCACCTGACCATTAGCTATTAATCCTACACGGCTGTGAAGCTGCATGTCTTCCCCACTCTCTCCACCTCTGCTATTGGCGTTATTTAACAGTGACAGAATGGCCACGATGATCTCAGCGGACCCATTTGTTGGCCTACTGTTTCAGAGTCTGAAGCCAACCATCCTGTTGCCCTTGCAACCGGCCTGCAATTCCAACTGTTATGGTCTATCTACGAAGCCTGGCCCTCTGTGTGGGATGTCAGGGTAAGAGGTATGGCGATGCCCCCAATTTAGGTTAAAGCATATGGAAGCATTTCTGTAAAAATGCACACACACACACACCCACACACACACACACACACACACACACACACACACACAGCAGCCACGCACGCACGATCTCCAGCAGGATTCCTCTAGAAATGGCTGCGTCAAGTGCTAGAGATAGCTGGAGCACTGCATGATTTTGTCTTCAAAGTAAAAGAAAAACGTTATTCTCCTAGTACGTAAGGTTTTATTTTGAAAGCTGTAAACGGAAGCACTGTCACACTTCATGTCGCTTGACTTGGTGCAAGATGTCGCTCATTCTTTCTGTGCCGAAGCTGAAACCCAAATGCGCATCGCTGACAGGCTCATCTTTGTAAAAAAAAAAAAAAACGACCAGCTGCTCTCCTTAAAACGACAT
The DNA here is from genome assembly GCF_905237075.1 of Dicentrarchus labrax. Lineage (NCBI taxonomy): Eukaryota > Metazoa > Chordata > Actinopteri > Moronidae > Dicentrarchus > Dicentrarchus labrax. Next base: position 10,356,313 of record NW_026136722.1, read on the forward strand.
TTTACACACATACCGGACAAAAAGGCAACCGGGGCTTTATTCTGAAAGGAACACAAGTGCGAGATGACCAAATGTTTGGAGCTGTCAAGATTTGACAGTGTATAAAATTGGTGTAAATAACGGGTAAGCGTTTCACCGGGTGACCGAGTAGGTACAGTAAACCCGTCCACAATAGTCGCGAGACGGGATTTTGTTGTCAAACAAGTAAACCAACAGATGTGTTAAAATGTCAACATCTGTTTCCAAATCTGTTCGAGCTGAAGGTGGAGCAGGATTTTCGGAGGTCTCTCTGTGAAGTGCGATGGAATAAAATGCTGCGCATTACTGCTTCCACTACAGCTTACTTGAATCTGAAACGCACCTGAGTCGGGAATTTATTTTCTTGACATTTTTCGTGTTCAGGCTTTTTCTGCCTTCTACAACGCCACGAGGAGGATGCTCTTTGCCCTACATGTGATTGTCATGTCTTCGGCGTTTTTCAATCCCAGTTTTGCCTTCAGCTCCCACTTCGATACAGGTAAGGGTCACACTGATGGATGACTTGAACACAGGCGTTTAATCATTTGCTGCAGACCTGCTTGTGATGTCTGTTTTTCCTCATCAAGCTGCTATTTGATGCAAGGCCATACACTGTGTCTTGGTGCTATATCATCCATAATCTTCTGAAGTCACCAGCAGCAGCATGATTGCCATAACATCATCATCATCATCATCATCATCACCACCACAGTGAGCCTAAACCTTAAAAGATTAGCTCAAGTAAGGATTACATCCAAATCGTCATAGCTTGGTGACAAGAGGGTTAAAAGTGCTTGCACAGATTCTGCATAGTCCTACACAGCCATCCCTGCAGCTGACTGTCTGCATGTGTGTGCTCTGATCTGGGTGTGTGCATGGCAACTGACTACAACCTTACAGAGGTGACCTGCTAACAGAGGTATGTGGCTCTGCTGCTTGAGGTTGCGGCGTTCTTGCCGCCCATTTGGATGCAGTGTTTAATCATCCCCTGGGTGTCCGGAGGGTGATGGGATCCTTTTTTTGGCAAAGGAGAACCCAGGTGCTGCTGCAGTGCTACGGGACCCCCGAGCAGGAAGTCCTGCGTGTGCTTACAGCCTGTGTGAGGGGGGACTTGAATTAGAGCATAATAAATAACTGTGCGCAAGAGTGTAAACAGGACTGAGAGAGTCCCTGCACTGAGCGCAGTGTGCTGAGCATACAAATGACGGTGAGCTCAGGGGTTCTCAAGTTTCAGGGCTTTATCTGTCCTCCCAAAACTGCACACTCTCAGTGATCTCTGATCCCTCTTTTTGCAATTATTCCACCCCCATATACTGTCCTGTGACTCCCTACTTCTCATTCTTTGCATCTCCTCTCTGTTGTTCCCCAGAATGGGGCCTCCATTTAAAGTCAAATAGCTTATTTATAGGAGGTATGCGGCCCCTGTGCATTTAGGACGGCTCTGTGCTTACAGTTGCGACATACAACATTAAAGCAAGAAATAAGAGGCAATTTTGACTGTCAACAAACATACAGGTTTATTGTTTAAAGCACAATAGCAAGACAAGTAAGAGTACGTTCTCATATCATACCATCACATAGCAAGTGCTTTTGGATGCAAGAGCACATTTTGATGAACAAATAAATCTCCAGATCACTGATAAATATATACATTCATACATTCATATATACATGCATCACTGTGAAGGATTTGTTCATAAATCATGCTTGTCCTGTTCCAGATAATATTCTGCTTTGCTTTAAAATATAGTCCAAATACAAAATGAGATTAGTTTAGTATTTGCACCATGATAAAAGCAGTTTGTGTAGGGGATGCTGAGCTGGCTATCCCTGGTTCTGTGCGGTGAAATATGATACAAACCACACAGAGGAGTGTAATCTTTTAATTTGAAGCCAGATAAATCGTTCTCAGATGAATTATCGGCAAATACCTTCTAACTGTGGCTCTACTGGGGCATCTAATAATTTAATTGTCCTGGTATTTTCTTCCTGGAGGAGATCACAGGTTTTTCCTCTCAGGAATGTACAGTCAAACGTTCATGTTTTCTTTCTTCGGGCTGACAGTGACTGAATGAATAGCCTCGGTGATGGCTCAGGATGGAATCTGCACATGCACTGGGATTGGTTAGTTTCAGGTGGAGGGTGGGGCATGAGTGGGCATGCACATGTAACTTGTATCTAGCTGGACTAGAAGATGGGGTCTGGATTGTCACTCCCCTGTCATAATGATCTACATTTCTCATTAGAGCAGCGCTTCACCATGCAATCCTGTTCCCTCCTAGTAATTGGACTGAGGATCAATGTTGTCTAGGCGATGGAAGGGGGCGTGTGAGGAAGAACCAATCATATTCATGGCCAGTGCTAAGGACAGAGAAATGCTAGCGTCCCTTAAAGGGGAGGGACACACAGCATTCAATCAGCTGTAGTTGCTGAATATGCTATGTTAATAAAACACACTTACATTAACAAAGCAACATTTGAACCCCTCGTGCCATCCTTCATAGCTGCACTTCCCCCCTATGTAAGAACATAGTGTGCTCTACCATTGCACACACACACACACAGACAGAGGAAAACAACTATGGAGCCAGGTCAGTTGTCACATTGCATGGCGTTATATAAGGCGTCAGCAAGGACAGACGCACCATAGCAGCATTTTTGATCTCCTGACTACATCGGCCTTGACTGGCCCGGGCTTTGTTTGTGGGCGGCCAGGAGGTTTGGGAGGAGTTGGGGGCTGGCTCAGTATGTGTGGCATTCTGCACCAGTGACAACTGCAGCGTGCACCTGGCTGGCTACTGCTTCAGCACCACGGAGAGCTACCCCAACAGGAGAAGGAACAGCTGTGTTCATTGTGTGTGTGTGTGTGTGTGTGTGTGTGTGTCTGTGTGTGTGCAATGAAGCTACTTGAAAACCTGACTGCATCCCATGAGCAGAATTAATATGCATTACTTTACTGTCAGGGCAAACACAAGACAGGCTGACCTGGAAGGCGGCACTGATACACCAACAAGCTCACAATGCAGCACTGTGGGAGACTTGTCTTTTAGCAGTCTCCTCTGATGCCTGGAGGTGGCAGCAGCAGCTAGTGTGCCTCTAACAGACAGAATCCTGATATAGACGCAAATTAACACACACACACACACACACACACACACACACACACACACACACACACACACATTTTCTGTCACTCACACACACTACGGCATAATGCACATTACACATGCAGGAAAGCGTCCACGTGCCCTCGCACACACATGGACACACGACTGCAGGCTATAATCACGGTGGTACCGATACCGGAGAGGAAAGATGTTAAAAATGGTATCCTGACTCGCTCTGGGAGCTCCTCCCACTGGCTCGGTCAGTACAAGCCAGCCATCGCTGACTATTTGATTATTCATCTCTCCATGTGTAACAGTGAGCACTTTTGTTACATAAGTCTGCCTCTGGGGGAACTAGAATAAGAATGAAGTGGATTTAAGCAGTCAAGGGGAACCATCTATGTCTCCTCTATGTGCTCTCTGTGTGATGATGTGGGGGATGTGGGTTTTCTTGGTGTCTCACTCGTTGAAGGCTTGTGTGTGTGCAATTGCATACTTAATTTTTTAGAGCGGGTCCCATGCAGTATTTAACTCGTCACTGAGTATCATTTCTCTGTGAATTTAAATGTTAAAGCACCCAGAGAGCCATTTAGCCATACCTCACTTGGTAGATAGAAGTGGATAGGTTTGCTAGGTTTGTTATGAAGCAAGGTTGAGGTGTGGTGGGCTGATTTTAGGATGTTTTATAATGGCGATGAAACGACACAAAGGAAAGGCACATCCAAGTGCGTTCTTGCGTTCAATAGGGCTGCTTCAAATTGGTCGCACACGTAGAAGACATTTGGGTGAAAAGTGTGACCGTGGGAATTCACTGCATGTGTGTCGGAGGGGGAGTATGTGCTTAACAATAGCATTGGGAAAACAGAAAAATATGGGAGGAATAATGAGTGCCCCAGCATAACTCGCACTAACTTGTTTTGCTCAGGTATGTTTGTATTCACTTCACACACTCACACACACACACACACACACACACACACACACACACACACACACACACACACACACACACAAGCATCTCTACACAAAAGTACACACTCCCTGCCTTTGTCTGCATCATGAGACTTGGGCTGAAATGTCATCTGAAGTGCATGTTTCTATGTCTGCATATGGTTTGCACATGCATCTAATTTGTGTTTATCAGCCTGAGGCCTAAGCACACAAGGGCCCAATCACTCCTTCCTGGAGTGTGTGTGTGTGTGTGTGTGCAGACAAGAGCTGTGCTCTGTGAGGTCTGTGTGCAATGATCTGGTCATAGATGATATTATATACAGGTAAAAAAATGTTTGACAGTAATGCAGCCAAGTTGCATTGCTTGTATTTTTTAGTTCTATAATAGCATAATGTAATTGTTATGGTATAGTTGCTTTGTAAATTCTAATCTGACAATTCTGACAACACTGTCTGGTCGAGACAGACGACCACCCACCTAGAGCCGGAGGATCTGTCCTAGGTTTCTGCCTTTTAACAGGCAGTTTTTCCTTGCCCTTGTCGCCAAGTGCTTGCTCATGGTGGTACTGTTGGGTCTCTGTAATTAATGTTAAAGAGTTCGGTCTAGACCTGCTCTATTTGAAAAGTGTCCTGAGATAACTTCTGTTATGAATTGGCGCTATACAAATAAAATTGAATTAATTGAATTGAATTGTAAACTTCTTTGACTTTATGGATATAATTTTTTCATATTGGACATGACAAGTGCTAACCCTTCCTCTTTCATAAGTAAAGCAATAGCAATAGTAAAATGTTTCCACCAGGCATTGAGTCCTACTTGCATTCACTTTTCCTTTTCAGACTCATTTGCTGGAGAGTAGTGGTATATATTAGATCATCCTCACCAAGGCACCAAATAAATCCATCTACTTAAGTACCTTATATTATTTGGAATTTTAAAGCATTACTTAAACATGTTAATCAGAGCGTGTGGTAAATCAATAAATAGAGCTTAAATTAAAAGTTGGGTTAAGCAATAATTCAATATCACGTGTCTGTCCACCAAATGGCAGCAATAACAAATCATTAGGCTCATTAGAATACACAAAAACTAACCAATTGCATTCAGAGGCATATTGGCATGTGCCTGTTGATAACACCCCTTGGAAACTGAAAATGAACTGGGAGGTTGCAAATTAGTCTGAAGATGCCAGCCTACTAATATGCTTGTACTGATTAAGTATTGTGATGCCAACTGAATAGTTAAATGCTTGAGGGTCCATTTACATGCAATTGAAAAACCCTTGATAGCAGCCACTGCTTTAATTGACTGCCTCAGTCCTTTTAGACTTATTTTAAGAGCTGCACATTAGTAAGACTGAGGCACATTTCCATCTGTGGTCAGTTTTTCATTGTAGAAATGTATGTAAGTGGTTCAAAATTACTACAATACGTAAAAATCCATTGAATCTTGTAGTAGTGACAACAGAGGTGCATTAATAAACATGTGTCATTAGAGTTACCTTTCCACTCCATCTTGTCCATTTAAAAAACATATATGAAAATAAAACTAATATATGTCTTCTTCACATGGTGGATCTGGTATTAAAGGTGCTACATAAATGTTTCTGTCATTATTGAAAACGGTTATAAAGACTGACAATTCTCAGTTTACATTTCCTATAAACTGTGTTGCTTCCTGTTGCAAAGAGGATCGCTGAATCCTCAGTCAAGTTTCCTCCTCTACTTGACGAGAGGATAAACATATTTTCATTCCATTCATTCATTTAACAGTTTATTTGCCAGTGCGATAAACTGAACAGCTTTTGTTCCATTTGTGCAGAAGAAACAGTAGCTCTGATTCTTTTTGTGCTGCATAATAATCACCCAATTCAGCAGATTTCCTTCAAAATTTTACCCAGCAGCCCACACTGCAAAATGCAGAGCATAGGGCCAGAGGCTGCCAGTCTCCTCTGCAATCATTTTTGCGTACAGTAATTATAAAAATGTCTCCAATGAAGGAATTATGGATGTTAAAGGCACCTAGCACCTTTACATGCAATGGCTCAGTCAGGAAGTTAGCCAAATGAGCTTAAAAGATCCGCACATCGAAGACTGAGTTGATATTCAGACACTCTATCTTCAACAGTGTGCCCTTGCCCAAGCTATCAGGGGACGGACATGACAGGCCTGTAATGCTGATCCATGGTGGTCCTCCTGGGCTCTCACTCCCAGTTAATGACAGTTATCATGGCTCTCTGCAGGCCAGCGCATCCCTCTGGCATCTGCAGCCATTCACAGAGAGCTTGACTTGAGAACAGCAGAGAGAATGTAAAACGGTGGAGGATACTGTACCCTACCATTAATCACGTTATGCTGCTCCCTCTGCTGTCAACCCTTCTCGAGACTGACATATCTGTGCATGTGTGCTTCCTCCTCTGCACCTCTACCTCATCATAGTTTGCTCTTCACTTCTCTTCCATTTTCTTCAACCTTACAACTTTAGCTTTCTCTCTGTCTCCCTCCCTCTGTCCTAACTTATGATCTCTCCCCTCTTAATGCAGCCTGTAGCAGAGGGTTGCTGCCAGACATTTTTCTCTCTTGGGAAGCCGCGCTGTGTCAGAGCACATCTGACTTCTACTTCAGTGCAGCACACTACCTCTCCCAGTGGGGGAGACTAACTCTTGCCATTCTGGATCCCCTAGACGCTGATACATATAGAGTCTTTTAAAGCAGGTGCTCAAATTACATCTTGACACCAACAATGAGCTAACCACTTGAGCCAGCAATTGATCCGTAACGATTGTCTTTATGCATTTTATTTACACATGCACAAAAGCAGTGGAGAATCAATATTTAGCTTGGCTTAGATACAGGGAGGAAGCTCTGTCAATTACCTGTTTTCATTGTTACCCTATTGTAGGTGCACATCTCTCATCTAGAAACTTCCAGTCAAATATTGTAGCTGTGACAGTTTTCTGCATGTGTGTGCATGTTTATTTATATACTGTATGTAAACTATTTGCTTAATACCAGCTCTGCTCCTGCTGCCTCCTGAGTTACCTGTAAATCAAAACCTAAAGGTCACACTTCTCTCCTGTCTCTGTCTATTCTCTCTGCTGTATCCTAAGCACTTCCCCACCATCACCACCTATATCACTGTTGCATTTGTGTGAGTGTGTTATTGTTGGAATCTACTTGGTGCAGCCCAGGCAGGACAGATGGAGGAGCTTGTTTGCCCCTGCAGCACTGTCCTGAATGTAAACACATGCTCAGGGAGATTTGGGGCTCTTTCTGCTCTTTCTGTTTGTGTGTCTCTTTATTTCCTCCCCACGTTAACACAAATTTTCATGTTTACCCGTTAGGAGCATTAACTCCAATATTGTACTGTAGTGTACTGAATGTTCTCTTTATGTTAGTGGAAGTATGGGCCCCTAGTCCGTGGCCACTGACCACACATCAACTGGAGACTTTTATCTAACACACTAGTTGCATAATGTATGTCTCTATTTGTACCCGATCTATTGGATACTAATTGCAGTTGAAACCGTATCTCTTTTGCCCTCTCTTTGTCTCCCTCTCACTCTTTCTCAAGACGATTTGATTGCAGTGGTGTGTAGTTTGGCAAAGTGCCCACCCTGCAGCACTGTCATTACTTGGTCTCTTGGTCAAAAACAAGAACTGGTGTGTGTGTGCATTTGTGCATGCATAGCAACCATACCAGCAAGAAAGAGAGGGACTGAAGTAAAAAGGGACAGACCACAGAGGGGAAATGAGAACACTGAATCCCACAGGGGGAGAGACATTTACCTCTGTTTTGCCAGTCTGTATCAAAGCACACAACATTATCTGTGGCATGGTAGAGCTTCTCCTCGTGGACTTTGTCAAGGGGTTGAAACAGCCCCCTGCTCTCAGTTACCACGGAAACTCCTAAGTTATGCTGTGCAGCCCAGTGCAACACCTTGACTCGGCTTTCTGTGTGGGTGCATGTTCTTATGTTCGCGTGTGAATAGGAACACATCGGTCCTGGCCTTGATTCGAGTGTGGGAGGCATTGTAATATGCATCACTCTGCCTTGAATTTCTCTACAGTCTTTCTTATCCTGTTTGTCCTCTCTCCCTCTCCTGCACGTGTCCATTCAGAACAGATTTGTCGAATGCACGAGTCGTGTATACTGGGTACTTAGACACAGTAAATATCCCAGCAGCTGTAGACCTGACGTTCAGTTGCTTTAGCTCCCTGCTACAGCTGCACAGGAACAGACCTCACTGCTGCATGCTTTATTTATGATCTACCATGAAAAGCTCAGTGGTTGTGCTTAACACGCTACATTCCCGTCTTTACATACACGCATGAACACACACACAATGTTCCTTAGTTTTCCTGCTTTCTTCTTGGGTCTTTGTCTCTTTACATGTCTATATTTCTCTCTCATTAATCCAAAAGGGGGGAGTCACAGGTTAGTTGAGGCAAACGGATCCACAGCGGGAGTACAAAGTCACGCTTAATGAAGCAAGACCTTTATTGATGAGTCTCACTTTTGGGAAATCCAAAGCAACAGCAATGGCCTCTTCTCCTTTATCCCACTGTGTCCTCCTCATTGTGAGCTGAGAATTGTGGGGGAGGCTGGGTGACTCCATCAGTCCTCCCTCCCAAATGTCAGGACATTACTCATCTTCCTCCAGTCCTGAAGACAGCTTTTTAATAAAGCGGGTATGAACCCGGCTTTAAGTGCTTTATTTTCATTTCGCCGTGCAGCTGGTGAAGTAATGTGTGCTTCTCAAATATTTATGGAGGACCCCGGGTCGTCGCGCTCTCACTTTTCTTCAGAAAGAGAGAGAGATGGATTCTCCAAATGTTGCACTTATGAAAGTAGTGCCACTGATTTTCCCCTGGATGACCGTATTAGACTTTCTGGCGGTGAATAAAGACTTAATAAAGGTTGATCCGTCTGTTGTAGACAGCATGCAAAAACTAGTAAGGCTGCCATAGTACAGGGGCATTATAGGTATACCAACATTTGCATAATGCACCAAGAAATAAAAGAACTGTGGAGCAAAATAGGGGCCAGATTAGGATTTACAGTCCTTCCTTCCTTCAGTCCATCTATTTCCGAACTTTTTGAGAGAGAGGCATCATTTGTCTCTACAGCTTTCTTCAAATGTTTAGGGGGGATTCCCCAACCTCTGTCTTCCCTGAAGTCTACATCCAGCCAATCACACGCTTACATACTGACAGGGTACTTGTACCCACGGTGGCTTGAGGTCAGAATTACTGAGAAAAACTAACCAAATCCCTACATGAAGCTTCTGGCTGTGGGTGAAGGTTAAAAAGAAGGTTGAGCGTTGTATCTTAGTTCACTAATTCACGTATGACGTCAAGTTGAGTATAGTGCATACAGCTACATAGTATGCAGATTTTGTGTATGCAAGAAACACCTAGATGTATGCCAGATTTGCAAGAATGTCTGAGTATGTGGTGTAGGCTTACTGGACAAAATATATTTTTTTCCCAGCATGGTCAACCAATCTGATTCTTATACTTAACCATCCAAACCAGTGAAGCACAACAAGTACTAGACAGTCAGAGGCAGAATAGGGCTTGTCATGACTTCGCCACCATGGGGAAAAATAGATTTCGCCTACCGGACCTACTCAACTGGCCCAAAATGCATTGCGCCTGACCTCAGACCGGTAATGTTGTCATTGATACATGTGATGCAGTCACACACTCTTGCTTGAGTACACTTTAGTGTGAACACGCTTGTAATGGCACACCTAACCATTTATTTAGTAGGCTGTAGTATGCAGTACATACTGATTAACTGATTTCCATGATTCCTCCATTTTCTGTGAAAAAAACTAAAAGTTGCTCCACTGCACGCCTGTGTTCACCATCTGCTTCATCAGTGCCTGTAGAGGCTTTACGGTTGGCAGTCACATCAGCCTCAGGTTAGATAACTTTTCAAGGCAGATAGCTTATCAAGATGGATGAGATTTTGTGGTGGGAATGTGACCAACTAAGGGGGAAGTGGACAAGATTGAACACTTCCTAAGACACGGTGAAAGTTTCTTTAAATCATAATGTGAAGACATGTTTGTAATTTTTAAAGGCGATGATCATTGCTAAAAATAGACGGAGGTAGTAGGTATGACACTGTAAAAAAGACAGAAACAGAAACCAGAGCGAATGATCAGCCCCAGGGTTTGCATATTACAGCAGTCGGTAATACTATTACTGAATATTATTAGTAGTTAGATACACTACTACTGGGAAAAGTTATATTATTACTGTAATAGTATTAATAGGAATAAGTTACTGCCCAATACTGCTTCCCCTATCAACCTCTACACAATGTGTCCTGTCACCACCCACTCAGGCTGTGTGTTGTGGTATGTGGTGAATCCAGAAAGGGCACGGCTTGGTTTAGCTTGGTAATCTCCTTCTTTTCCACTTCACAGACACTTTCTTTCTCACACACACACACACACACAACACACACACACACACACACACACACACACAAGCTGTCACCGCATAGTAGAGGGTAACAGAAATGAGAAAGTGCCATCAGCAAAAAATGTGTTTCGTCCAAAAGTGGAGAAATAAGGAGGGTTTACTGCACCATAAACGCCAATCAATTAATATGTGTTGGCCAGCAAGGTTGTTACCATGGTGATGTGTTGGTGGGTAAGTGCCCACACACACACACACACACAAGCTGTACTTCTCTTAAACACAGCTTCAAGTAGGAACCTGGATGCGCTGTCCCTGTCTGTTTTCATTGTCCGCAAATGTATGTGCATGTGTGCGTGTCTGCTCGTGCAAGTGTGAGGATAGGCTTTGTGGCCATGACATTAGGGTTAAGCTTTGGTTGGAGCAGTGCTGTTGGGGCTGCATGAGCTGTCAGGTCTGGAACAGTGTGTTCCCTACAGCCAAATGGGTCAGGACCGCCGGGTCTCAGTCAGTGAGCTGGAAAAGTACCCATACACAAGCATTACACACCAAAACCCCTCGTAGACCTAGTGAACACTGGAGCACCATGCTTGTGTTGCCCTCAAAGGGATAGAGAAATAAACAGGATCCTGAAGTGAGGACATATTGCTTCTTTACAGGCTATAATAGATTAATTTACAGCACATATAGAAAGGGGATGAGAGTAAATGTCATCCACATTGGATAACTGGAGGCGTGGGACATGGGCATTTAAAAAGGAGACATGCTGGCATAATAGGGTGTGCTGACAGATGGGGGAGTTCTGCCAGATTGCTGTGGTTGGCTAGTTAAGTTCAGCTATGGGTTTAGTGGGTTTTTGTTTTAGGGTTACAAGTTTTTATAAGAATACATTTTGTGAGAAAAACTGTTGAGAGTGAGAACTCAGAACAGAGATGCCTAAATAAGATTCTATTAGCAACATGGGGGAAACAATGGATTTTCTTCTATGCAAAGGGAAAAGCTTTCCTCCGACCACCAAAACATTTCTTAAAATGTGTATGTCTGAAGTTTTCAAATGTTATTTAACATTATATAAAATAATCTTAAACTTATAGACCTAAAAACTTAAACCGATTGAACACATGAAGATCAGTTACTCATCCTTTGAACACATTACTATAATGTCTGTGGCTCTGGAGGGTGTTGCCTAAAGTTCAAGAAAATAACACTAACAGTGTCATAGTGATGTTATCAGGGTTTCATTTTATTGGTCATGAGACTTCGACATTTTAACACAAAACCTGTGTATTTGTTGGGAATTTGAATGAAATGTAGGATGCAGCATTTTTGGAGTTGACCCGTAAAAGGATAGCTCAGCCTCTGCTGCTTGGATTTTTTTTCCACATTGTTCTCTTCTCTGTCTTTCATAAGTCACTCAACTGTGTGGAAGCTCAGTACTAAATTCCTGGAATACCCCTTAAAATTGAAATATTCCAGAGCAGCTCCAACAACAGGCGATCCCTCCTCCCTAATGAACATTACAGTAGTGTACTCTTTAAGGTAGCATAGTTAAAAATTGTGACAGCACTATTAGTGAACAGAATGGGACCCAAAATAAAACGTACAGGCAGATAAGCACATCAATACTCCATTAACTCATTATAAAGCATTAAATATGACTGAAGGTCAGATATATGTGCATGTAAAATTTTCTCCAGAGGCTACAGTAGAGATCTCATCGCTCCCATTAGACAGCTAATGCAGACGGTGGTTAGATGGTGGAGTAAAATAACCTTTAAGTGACTAATGCGTGATTGATTGAGGTTGAGTCCCTGAACCATTTGTTGTTTGAATGCTTCAGGTGTACAAATGTTTGGTCAATCATGTAGATATGGAGTATCTAGAAATACTGAGGGGTATTACTAGTATTTTGTATGTCTGTCATAACCTCTCCCAGTGTCTCTGTCTTCCTTCTTTCATCTGTGCATGCATTAGGTTTAAAACTGTAAATCAGAGTATATGGAGGTGCTCCAAACTGTGACATCTGGCCCTCTGGCCTGTCCTCAGCTAGTACAGGCCAAAAGACAAACTGACACGTGTGCTGCACATATGGACACAAGACGACAATGACAGACCTCAAATAACTTTCACAAAGGAGCAATAATTACACACAATGACCATGTGTGTGCTTTCCGAGCACAAAACCGTTTTCAGAATGCTGTGCACTCAAACATAACTACCCTTCATTGTGTGCTAGGCTTTAACAGCATTGTTCTGGAAAGCAGTTACTTCAATTAAATACATTTCGGGTTGTATTTTACATCACAGACGTTGCTGTGAGGGCGATTTTGCAGGGCACCGCAGAAAAAATAGAAAGCAGATTATAGATTTGCAGTAAGCATTTTCATTCATCACAGTTTACATTGAGAGAGAATGAGCAAGCCACCTCACTTCCAGAGGCAGTAATTGTGGGTAGGCAGTTCATGGATGGTATCAAACCTTTAGCCACCATCACTCCGAGTGCAAAGTATGTGTAATTAAACTACAGGGGCCTGTTTCCTTTTCAGTCACAGATACTAGCAATGAATAGGGAGCAGACAGGAATGCTAATGATGAATCACATGTTTCCTTCTTTGACCTGCCAATAAAACAGTAAATCATCTGTGTGTGTGTGTGTGTGTGTGTGTGTGTGTGTGTGTGTGTGTGTGCGTGTGTACAAATCACCTTTATCTCTATTTTGTTTTTAATTTCCTGTATGACCCTGCAGTTTGCCGTCTGATCTCCGTACAGTTCCACCCTTTTAACACAATCATCCTCTTATGTTGCAGATGGGGCTCCGCTGAGCGAGCTGTCATGGCCTTCATCCTTGGCGGTGGTAGCTGTCTCCTTCTCTGGCCTCTTCACCTTTGTCTTCCTCATGCTGGCCTGCCTCTGCTGCAAGAAGGGTGACATAGGCTTCAAGGTGAGCTCACTGCTTCCCCCTGCTGGAAGTGGCGAATAGAGCACAAACTGTTCACAGGAAGGAAGGGAATTTAGTTCTCTAGAAGGGACAGTAGTTACACCCACATCACTTAGCTGCAAGGCTGTCAGAAAACAGCTTCAATGAAAAAAACTATAAAGCCTGCACACTTCTGAATGTCCTGACGATGATCAAAACATGGTCATTATTTAAAAAAAAAATGTGGCAGTGAGTAAGTGTGCAGGCTTTATTGTTTTCATCTATGCAACCATTACTTAGACATAAGGCTAAATTAAGACCGCTAAATGAAGACCAAATTAATGGTTGAAATAATGTCGGACTGCATCTAAAGATTCTTTTTTTAAGAGTAATATGCTGATTTTTTATGGCTTATGTCAAGGCTTATGTCAAACAATCCAAAATATTCAATTTACAAAGATTAACAGAGAAAATCCTGAAACTAGCAAATATTTCACATTTTCGTTTGATTAAATTAATTCAATTTATAATTATTTGCCCATTCTGTCAATCGATTCATTAATTAATTAATTGTTTTACTCACTTAAAATTTTAATGCCAATTTAAAAACAAACTTCCTGTCCTTCACTTGATACATTGAAAGTTTACCAGCAAATGGCCTGAGATACACTATCAATTCCATTTAAAAAGTAATAATAGAAACAAATATAAATAATAATAAGAAAAATTATCTGATGTTTTGTCTATAAAATGTCAGAAAACATTGATAACGTCTTTGAATGTCTCGTTTTGTCCCATCAGCAGTCCAAAGATATTCTGGTTGCTTTCATGTATGACACAGAAAAGCTTCAAATCTTCACATTTCATGAGCAGAAAGCAGAAAAGTTTTGGTATGCTTGGTACTGTGTTAATATTTCTTCTCCGGAGATATCAGGATCATGATCTTACACTGTACTGATCTGTCCAACTCCCTCATCACCATTTACTGTAAATGCTGAAGTCTTTTGCTGAGGACTGTTGCCTACTTGTATGCAAGTGATGCAACCGAGTACCCTTACCCATCCCAGGCTGGCACACATTGTCTCTGTGTTGCCTTCAGCTGCCAGCATGACTCAGCCATGCTGTGTCAAACATCAGCGCTGAACTGAGCGGCTGATGAGGGCTAACAGAGACTGAAGCAGGCAGGGGGCATATGGAGAGGGAGTGGGAGGAAAAACCCCAGAGTCGCTGCACTGGCTGCTCCTTGTCGTTAAAAGTTTCCCATTAACATGCTGCTCGTGTTATGGCATTAGCATGAAAATACATTTAATTTTGGTCATGCATTTTAATGTTTCTAACTTTTTAGCTGGAGAACGGATAAATTACAACCCCGACTGAACAGTAGAGTCTTCTCTTAAGATAGCTTATCCAAATCATTTTGCAATTTGAATCCACAATGTTCCTAGCCCCCATAATTCCTTGGGCAAATTATGGGAGCTAGGAATAATGTGGATAATAAAATGAAAGCCATGCTTGGCTTTTTGTTGTTGTTTAAAGAGCTGCAGAAGGCACTAAAGAGGACAGGAGAAACGATGAGAGTATAGAAGCTTGTTTCTTGCTTATGTATGTGGTAAGAGTCAGGTCTGTGCTTCAGTGTTCACACTCAACTGTGGGAACAGCCTGTGGTAGGTAGATACTGCAGGGATAACAGTGTCACTAATGAGCCATCATTAACAACTTTCCCTACGTCTGTGTGTGTGTGTGTGTGTGTGTGTGTGTCTGTCTGTGTGTGTCTGTCTGTGTGTGTGTGTGTGTGCCCACGTCTTGTCTGTCCCACGCCAGATTGCCTCTGCCTCATTATGTGAAAGTGTATTTTAATAACCTGCAGGAACAGTAGGAGTCTAGGTTTGTTTCTGCCTTCTATTGGCCTGCTTTAGGATGGCCCCAGTTGCTAAAACAGCATCAGAGAAAGAAAACAGCAATTTTACATCGCAGAACACGGGAGTTGTTAGTGAGTTCAAACTAACATGTAAAAACACCAAAGTGACACATTTACACAAACAAACTAACTGATTGAATCAGCGGTAGACCAGCAACTCCTTGAACTGAGCGATTTAACGGCTAAACGTCAAGTTTGTAGGGTCTTTTCCATGATGTTGTCACTGTCAGACACACAACAAGGTGAACCTGTCAGTAGAAAAAACAAGCACTTTTAGTGGATGTACACTGACAGTGCATAGTTGCCCCAAAGGATTACATAGCAGTACATTTCATGGCTGCTGGTTGCAGCACTCTCGCTCAATACTAGACCAGTTTAAAAAGTTGTTGTCCCCAGTAGTTACTTAGACACAAAAACGTGGGAAAATAGGGTCAGGTTGAATAATACTTTCCCTTTAAGTCTGGTTAACATACCAATATGATACTATTGATTCATGCAGATATATTGTCTTACAGCGGCCTGACATCAGAGCGTTCTGGGTGAAAGTTTAGCTTACAGCTGCCCTGGACCTGAAGGGCAAAGTGACAGTAATGAACCATTATGCCACCCTGACTGTGATGTTTTAGCACATACTGTATGCTGGGTTTATCTTATTTTTAATATGTTATAAAAGAGGTGGGGATAGAAAAAGAAAATCATTTTTGAGACACCGTGCCAGGTCACTCTAACAATCATTGGACAAAAGTAGCAGGCACGAGTTTTTGTTATTCTGGATTTTAAAGTGTAGCTTTACTGAGATCTGACTCACTCAAATTGGGCCACAAATAATAATGACAGGTAATATGACAGTTACAGTAAATGTGTGGTATTCATTTGAGAAAAAGGCAGTGAAAGCATTATAATAACAACAATGCAAACTGTAGCAAGGAATCTTCTCTGTCAGAAAATTTGTTTTAATTATGCTGAAAGGGACGGCTGTGGCTCAGGAGGTAGAGCGGACACTGGTGACATGATTGGCAGTTGGATCCCCACCTCTTCTTGTTCATAAGTTGAAGTGTCCTTTGGCAAGACACTGAACTCCAAACCCCAAAAGCACCCTGTGTGGTAGCTTGCGGCCACTGGTGTGTGCGTGAAAAACGATTTGGAGAGAAGCGTTATTTTTCCATCCATCCATTTAAAACAAATTGAGAGTTATGTAAATAAAATATGTGCCTGTTGTCTTGATCATGGTTCGTTGTAATTCCAGAAAAGGCAAGCTGGTATAATGGTTGATGTATTTTAATCATTAAGCTTCAAAGCTATTAAATCTTATTCTTCCTCTCCGAGTTTGGCAGCAAACGCCACATAATGGTTGAAAGGTTCTCACTCTTTTTCCCTATCTTTGGCACCAGCTCGTCACTCAGCAGCTCGCTTGTAAGGTGCGCATTCGTGTGGGACTGCAAAATCGCACCGCTGCGCCGTCCAAAAAAGCTTCATTATTCCTCTCCATCGCGGTGCTCTTACTGGAGCGCGTAGTGTGAGGCTGGGTATTAAGTGCTTTCTAAACTGAAGGCTCTCTGGGGAGCTATGCAACGCTGACTCACAGCCAGGTGCCCGCTTTCACACTTCGCTCTGAGGAGAGTGGCAGATGGTTCTCCTGAATGAAAAACACACATTCCTATATACACACTGGTGTTTTAGGACACATGTAAAAACACACAAACACACACAAACACACACACACACACACACAATGAGCCATTCAGATATTTCATATTATCCCACCCTCCTGCTTTCCTCCTTTTTTCTCTTCACTTTTTCTCCTTTCTTTACCTCTGTGGTTGCTGCAAGTGGTAGATAGGCTTGTTATAGGTAACAGTTCGTTAGCCAGCGGATGGATGGATGGATGGGTGCTTGTGAGCAGAGCACTATTGCCAGCCTGGTTTCCTAACATAGTCACATTCTTAGAAACTGCTAACAAGATTGACTTGTTGAATTGAATTGTTGTGGGATGTTTCTTCCTGTGGTAGGACACTGTCAGGACAGGATTAAGAGGGGCTTTGACTTGAGAACCTGATATATTTAATGGAAATAGGGGAGACTTTGATTTTTCCATGTCTGCTATAGAAAATCATTATAATTGCAGCTTGTCAGTTACTAGTGTCAGTAAAATGTTATTATTTTTATTGCAATAGTTATTTATTACTCTACTATAATATTCATATTATTGTACAGAGTGCTCTGATATGCTGGTGTTCACAGGGGGCAGCTGAGACTATAGTGAGAGTCTGTGAACCATAAGAGATTGAAGTCCAGTGTGTAACACTATCTGGCCATGTTTGTGTTAAATATAGAAGACTAATAATGTGGCCCGCTTAGTATTTGGAGCCATTTTTAAAAACGATTGTTACCTTCAGTATCTGTCTTTTAGTAGGATTTATTTACATTTTCTTGTATTATTTAATTTTTTAGTGGACTCACATCCATTATAAAGAATCATTCGATCCTCACTTCTTGTTTTACAGCTATTAAAAAGCATCTTTAATATATTGGCTTTATGGGAATGTATAACCACATTTAATGCTGAGGTTATAATTGCATGCAGTGGCAGCAAACTAAATTATGCCACATGCAGCAATTTCGGCGTTATTTCGGCAGTTTGAGGCACACATGCTAATAATGTGGGGTTCCTACAGGCATTTCTTCCAGGGAAAGAGTAGGTTTTGGTGAGAATTTCCAGAAAATGCGATCTCAATTTACACAATTCAAGCCTACTCACAGCCCAGAGTTAGGGGAGTAAATTAATCCTCCTGGATTTAGGTTTGAGACCAGTGCATCTGCTGAACAAAACAGTTGCACTGTCTCCAAAGCAGACAAAGAATTAAAGGCGTACAATAAAAAATAAATGCAATTATAATTGAACATGTAGGACTCTGAAGGTTTTATATGAGCTCATGAAGTTGTTTACTCTCATAAATCTTGTACTGAAAATACTCTGCTAATCTACCTTGTGATCTGCCTCATGCTGCAGATTATACAATTTGTCTAGTTTACTGTTAATATACAGTTTTCTCTGGCTGTATATCATCTACTGCTCTGTTATTTTTCTTAACATGTAAAGCTAGAAGGTTGATCCATGTCTATGTGTTAAAAGCACAAAATAATAGCTATTTGGGTGAGTGAAGACAGTTCCAATTTTTAGACTTCACAGGAGGAAGGAAAGGAGAGACATTGGAGAGGACAATGCAAAGTTGTTCTCTCGTATGGGCAGAGTATCCTTCCTACATGAGTGTCTCCTTCCTACTGTGTGCTGTGTCACATTGAACATGGTTTAGGCAATACGACTTACCTTTTGATTTAAGATCTGCGCTCCTAAGACATACTGTGCTGTATGGGGGTTTACAGAAACATATAGTGTGCTATAGGGTCACACTACAACAATTAGAGAGCAAGGACATTGCAATGGACCAGGGACAGAAAGAGGCGTAGTGTGGATAAAGCAGACAGACAGAGCAGAGGATATGGGATGTGGTGTATATGGAAGGAAATAGAGAGGGTCACTGTTTTCCACTCCCTCTCGTCCTCATCCATCTTAGCAGGGAGGAGGGGGGTGAATATGCAGTTAAGGGAGCAAGAGTTTTTTTCTTGCTCTCTTTGCTCTTATTTGAAAGTAGTGTGGACATTTAGCATTTACATTGTAAATGTTATGTCTGTATCTTTGTCGTAGTGCACAGTAAACAGTAGAGAATGTAACTGCAATTAAGGATTTTGCAGTTGCGTGGTGGTATAACGGGAGACATTTACAGATATTTTATGTATTTTTGCAGCATTATTGTGTATTAAATATTTTTTTAGTACTTACAATGTACTCGTAGATAGAGCACAGTTTAAATCTTGTGGCTCAAAATAATCGGCACACTGGTGTTTCCTCTCAGATATGTTTGACATGATGCAAGTGGTAAAGTATCCAAAACTAGCACATCCTTCGAGAATGATACTCATGGGTTTGAAAAATGCCATGTATAACTATGTATGTGAAGTCATGTTTTATTGTTATTTTCTTACTTATAGTATTTAAAGTATGTAAAATGCAGCTTTTTTTGACTAAGTTTGATTTTAGTTTTATTTTATAAGAACCTTGGTTTATATATGCGTGTACATGAGGGAGAAATAAAAGACAGAACGAAATAAAGAAAGGCTTTGTGTATACAGTTTGAACACACACATTAGTGTGTTCCTCTACAGCGTCTTAGCAGTGACTCACATAATACACCCCACAATGTACATGACTTATGTATATGGCTAGGTGGGCGTGCCTCGGTGCATTTGAATGCCTTCACAGTTGAACCATTGTGTCCTACTGTCTCAGTGGTAGGATGTCTGCGAGTGGATGACTAATCCCCGCATGTGTCTTTGCACCAGGAGTTTGAAAACACTGAGGGAGAGGAGTACCAGGCAGATCTCTCCGCCCTTGCCTCGCCTTCCTCCCAGAATGGACCCGAGGTCTACATCCTTCCCCTCACGGAGGTCTCCCTGCCTGTCTCCAAGCAGCCTGGCAGATCCAGTAAGAACAACACCATAAACACATAACACCTCTAAGTTATACCTGCTTGGACTTTTAATGACCAGGTTTTCAGTTTAGTTTTTCGTTCTTTTTCTCTCCTCTTCTCTCTTTTCAGCTCTCATATGTCAGCAATCAGTCTTATAGCTTCAGTAGGTAACTTAATAATAAAAGGAATGAATAAAAATAACTTTTGTGAAATTTTCTTTCTTTCACTATATGCTGACGATAGTACATGAGACAGATTATCTGTGAGAAAATCAGGTTTCTCTGATTCCACCGTGCCTGGTTGTTTTCATTCAGGCACAGTGGATTCTTGCAAATGCCATTATGAGCTAGACTCTAGCTGCTAGAGGAACCTGACTTTTTTCACAGTCTCATTTATCTGTCTCATGGACTACTGTCAGGATATAGTGAAAGTTAAGGCAAATATGGTTTTCATAAGTTACCTACTGCTTTAATTCCCAGCTCATCATAAAAAGGGGATTTCTGCCACAGTAACATACTATTAAGAAAGGTTGCTACCTCTATGGAACATAGTGGGATTACATTATGGTACATATCACTCACTTTGTTGATTTGGATGAGATAAAACTGAGCACATTCTGTCAACATTATTTGAAACAGACACGGCCTCTTTCATTTGTTATCTCGCATTACATGTCTCTTCTTTTTTGCCCTCTGTCTCAACAAGAGACAGACATCTGTCCATTGTGTAACGCCTTTAGAAATAGACCTACTGCAGTGCTGCGATGCATACTGTATGTGAAAACTGCAGCCCACTGGAGAGGAAGGAATCTGACCTAGGCCTAGTGTGCATTATTTCTGGGGTCCCATGTATGTTTGTAAATGCATGCAACATTAAATCAACATGAATATAATGTGACATTTATTCATAATTTACTTGAAACTTACATAATCCGGCAGCTGCTCATATTATGCTGTTGTGTTTAATTTGTATTCTATATCCATGATCCTTCCCAGCAACGTCATATCCTGTTTGTTTTTCTTCAGGCCATTGTGCCTCACACCCAGCCTGTTAAAATGTGTATGTACATGCAGGTGGTGTGTCACAACTACGTGTGTGTGTGTGTGTGTGTGTGTGTGTGTGTGTGTGTGTGTGTGTGTGTGTGTGTGTGTGTGTGTGAGAATCTCTGTGTAAGCCAGATCCTGGGTGCTCAAACTGCCTCTCCCTGTATGACTCACTGGGTGTCTGCGCTGCACTGTGCTCAGCCAGAAGGGAGGTGAGTTGGGGCTCAGCATCCTAGGATGTGAGCTGCTCCAGCAATGATTGGACAAGGCAGCCTCGGGCTTGCAGCCAATCACTAGCCTCCCCTCTGTCCTCCATAGCTACGGCTGTATGATTGGTCCAGGTGTTGCAGGGAGAGGAATGGATAAATGGCGAAAGGAGATGAGATTGTGAAAGGGGGAGAATGTCTCCTTTCACTGAGTCAGAGAGAGATCTCTTACTCATTCTTCTGTTCTTCTGTAAAGACAGTAAAACCTGTTGTATTATTATATTAACTTCTTTACATACTGGGAATGTTTAATATTTGCAGCCTTTCCATTTGCTTTGCTAATAGCTGACAAAATTGCCCATGTCATGCACAAATGTTAAACGATTGAGGGGATGATCTCATATTGCATCAAGAAGCTACAGGTCCAGGACTGAACAGACTCCTCCATAGATATTAAAATTATGCCCATGTCATAAATTGTCCACCCCCACACTGGCATACACACGATGAGCCTAGTAATTGCATGTTGAACAAAAACACCAGTTATAACGTTTCTACCCTTACCATGAATGGTGTATTCTATATGAGCAAAGCATCACTTATACATCTGTGTGAACACACAGTACAACGTTTGCCACTGATTTCACAGTCCTGCTTTTCACGCTCTAATCTTTTATTCAAGAGGTCATGTAAAGCTTTCAAACCCCGCCACAGAGTTCTCAATGCATCAAAGTGAGTGAATCGATTGTGTGTATCATTCCACAGGCCCACCGATCCCGTGTCAGTGTCATTGGACCCTACCATCTTCTCTGGGAATGCCATGAGTAGGACGGGAATGCACACTTATGCTCACACATTCCACATTTGGAATAATACCTCTTCTTAATTTCTCTTTCTCTCTCGGGCAGGGAGGGGTGGTGGAGGCTCGGGGAGGATTGGGTTGGAGAAGTGTGGGTCTGTTATCATCGTGACAACCTCTGCCCAGCGTTCCAGTGGAGAATGGGCCTTGTGTGTGTCTGCATATAAGTGTTTGCGTGCTTGTGTGTGTGTGTTTGGTGCACTGGGTACCAGGAGACGTAGCGTGAGCGTGTGAGTGAGCGGGCCAAACAATGGCCCTGATTTAGGCCGGCTGGGCGGTGGGTGAGCATAAGGCTGGCCTGAAACGTCCATGGAACGCACCAGTGGAGGACTGGCATTATGGGCAGAATACAGTGAAGGGTCTGTGACAGAATGAGGAGAGACAGGCGAAGGGTGGTGGCATGCACCAGGACCTAAGAGCGGGGAGGGGAGGCTTGAGATAGGGGTGGTGAGTGTGTATGACAGAGGTCTTTTCTGCATCTGACAAAGCAGTAATTGTGTCCTGTTTGGCTGAGGAATGCTGCTGTCCTGGGTGACAGGGGGGCATTATGTGGGCCTTATGTCACTACTGGGTGTCTTGAAGCTGCACACAGAGCTGGCGCGTCAAACGGCACACTACCAACATGCGTGACGGTCACATCAGGCGTGATCCATGACCAGAAAATCTCAGCGGCCAGGCCAGATCTCCTTCGCAGAACCTTCGGCAGACTGGTCCGTGAGAAGTTTCTCTCTTGCTCAGTTCACTGTAGATTTAAACATAGTCTGTATAGGAACCAAGGATTTCGGTGTTTGCTCGACAGCTGGAGAGCTCCAGACGAGGACAGTGTGTGTGTTTGTGTGTGTCCCAGTTGGAGAATGAGCTCGGTGGAGATGAGGAAAAGGCAGCGTGGCAAGCTTGTTCAGCTGTGTGAGGGCTCCGAGGGTTAAATCCTGCCGAGGCTCTCTCACACACACACTGCGACCGTGGGCTCTTTCTCACATACACACAATGAGGCTAAGACGCCTGGGGTTGGGGCTGGGGCCATGGGCTCTCGGTTCTCACACTCTGAACCAGTACTTCATCCCTGCCTGGGACTCGGATTCAGTCCCTATCACGGTGCTCAGAGTGGCTGGCCGCTCCTTTGCTCCGCCAGCATCATCATCTGTCCACTCACCATCATCATCTCCGTTCATTAAATATGAGGATCCATGGAGGTATTTGAATTTGTGCACGACTTAAGTATAATTTTTTTGGAATTGTGGTGTGCCTCTGTAGTGAACTTTTGTGTGATGGTGGGAAGCTTCCTTGAACGTGTAGATATAAGTTGGGTTTATTTGCCTTCAGGCGATTTCTCCTCTTTAGTTAATTGACTATTTATTTAGGGAAATGTACATTTATTGTCTGGCTGAGAGGAGGTTGCTTTTATCTCTTCTTAACTCTGTAGTGATTTCTTGTCTTGTAGGGCTCCATTTCTATTCAAATTTTAGAATCTTATTTAATTTACTTATCCTTCTTTTTTTCTTTCTTTTCCCTTAATTACTATGTCTTTCTGACTGCTCTTTCCAGTCCAGCTTCTGAAATCATCAGACCTTGGCCGCCATAGTCTACTGTATCTAAAGGAGATTGGACACGGTTGGTTTGGCAAGGTAAAACATGCTTTCTTGTTCTTACAAACATACACACAAACACACACATAAAGTGTTTGCATCCAGAGATGCCACTCTTGCACTCATAATTACTTGCTTTAACCATTTCAACTGTACTTCAATGTCCTTTCTACTCTGTGTGGAATGCGAGGGTAATGTGATGATGATCTCATTCTAGCGTGGCTAATCTTTGGCACTTGTGCCAGGGTGTTTATTCCATGGGAGAAATTTTGAAATTCACAGTCACAGTGAATTCCTCACAATTTAATGTACAGTACATGCTCATGATTTGGTCATGCACCAGTCTCTTTGTCATGTCTTTTTTTTTTTTTTATTGTTTGTTTTTCTCAGTTTGCAACTGTTTGTTGATGCACTTTGTTACAGTAAAAATTATAGTATACATTCCTAGAGTTTCCTATCTGTATACTTCTCAGGTCCTGCTGGGTGAAGTCAATGCGGGCCTCAGCACCACCCAGGTGGTAGTGAAGGAGCTGAAGGCCAGCGCCAGTGTCCAGGATCAGATGCAGTTCCTGGAGGAGGTGCAGCCATACCGGTGAGCTGAAAGATGGGGTGATCTCTCACACATCACTGCCCTTCAGCCCATAAATAGCATCATATAGCAATAAAACAACGTAAATTAATGATCTGATTATTTGTATGGCCTTTGTTGATTCATACTTACTCAAATCCTGTTTCCTCTGCCAGAACCCTCCAGCACCCTGCCCTACTGCAGTGCCTGGCACAGTGCTCAGAGGTCACTCCTTATCTGCTGGTCATGGAGTTTTGCCCTCTGGTGGGACACTTATTGATGATCCAATTCTATCTGTTCAGTCCTTCCCACGTACCACATTATCCCCTTTGTGAATTGTTTTTTGGATTATTCATAAACAGTCAGAGCAACCTCATTACCTTTCTCCTCTCAGGGTGATCTGAAGAGCTACCTGCGCAGTTGTCGTGTGGCTGACTCTGAGACTCCTGACCCTTTGATCCTCCAGCGAATGGCGTGTGACATTGCCTCAGGGCTTCTTCACCTCCACAAATACAACTTTATACACAGGTACAGTATGTCTAGTCAGTTCACCTCTATTTACCTTCATCAATATCAATTCTCAAGAAAGGAGGAATCCACCTGAAAGTACTGTGCGCCCCCTGCTGGTCTCTCCCTGCAACAACATCCTGGTGCTGCCTGAGTAGTGTCACAAACTCCAGCATCAGTGATTTTGTTGCCGGGGGCGAACCCCTCTCGCAGCCATGTGGTGGCTGCCATAGCAACCAATCAGTGGCTGCCAGGCGAAAGAGCTCCCTGTTAGTGGAGGAGGTGAGATTAAATAAAGTGACTTAATTTAGTCTGTGTCTTTACATGGCCAGTAGAGAAGAAACAGTACATCATACTATACTGTACACATTTTATCATATGCTTTCATCAATTCTGTGGCTACACAGGACAATCATAATGCAGTGAGACCTATTTATTGACAGTATGTCACATCCAATATTTAGTGATATGTTATATATATGATATAAGAAAACTTTGCATAGTATACATAATGATAACAATAATATACTGACTATACTGTAACAGTGGTACAAATTGTAATGTTTGTGGGAGGCTGTGGCTCAGAGGTACAGTGGGTTGTCCCCTAATCAGATGGTTGGTGGTTTCAAGGAAGCTCCAGGAAGCTCCAAGGAAGTGTCCTTGAGCAAGATACTGAACCCCAAGTTGTGTAAATGTGTATGAATGGAGATAAACCTTAGTTTCTCTTTCTGATGAGCTGCCACTGCCAATAGTGTATGAATGAATGAATGTGTGCGGATGGGTGAGTGTGGCATGTAGTGTACAGCGCTTTAAATAGTGGAAAGACTAGAAAGGTTCTATATAAGTACAGTCCATTTAGAATTTAAAGTATCAGTTATAAAACAATGCTGCAATACTTTAAATCCCCTGAAAACTTCATTTAAAAATCTAAGTAAGGACAGAGTTTCATACTCAGAAACTATGATTTAATCATGTTTGACAGTTGCCTGGAAAAGTAACCAGACAATTCTACGAATGCCATTGTATTTTGATTAAATGTTGATAAAAAGTAAAATAACCAAGAAAAATAACCAGATACTACTCTAACTTAACAATGTTGTCCCTCACATACGATTCTGTCGCTCCTACTAAGAATCTGATAAATTGAATCTTGAATCTTGATCTTAAACAACACTTTCCTTTGTTTTTACAGTGACCTGGCTTTGCGAAACTGCTTGCTTACTTCAGAAATGTCAGTTAAGATTGGAGACTATGGCCTTTCTCACAGCCGATACAAGGTAAGACTGTCTTTTGACTATTCATTGACTACTTTTTACCTTATTGCCTATCAGTACTCAAATATTTTTTTATTTTGTCGTGTTGTCCTATAGGATGATTACTATGTAACACAAGACCAGATCTGGGTGCCTCTGCGCTGGATTGCACCTGAGCTCATAGATGAGGTCCATGGAAACCTGCTGGTCGTTGATCAAACAAAATCTAGCAACATATGGTAAGATATTTTAAGAGTGATAAACAGTAAATATTACTACAATTGTAACATTTATTTTCTTTGTGTAGTATGTATAAATGGGAATTAAGTGCTCTAATTTTGATATGTGGATTGTATTTCTAGAATTCTTTCTTTTGTATTTGAGAGTTGATGCATCTAAAACTAGTCCTAACAACATTTACAGTTTTAGCCCATATCCAGGAACGTGTTGTGTTTTCTTGTTATCTTCTGGGAAACTCTTTGGGAAATATGTGTACAGCACAAATATACTTGTGACATATAATAAAGAAGGTCACAGTATGAAATTAATGGAACATGGCCATGTCTGGTCAACACACTTAATGATTTCTTTGCCTGTTCCAGGTCATTGGGGGTGACTGTGTGGGAGCTGTTTGAGCTGGGAAACCAGCCGTACAGACACTACTCTGACAGACAGGTGTTGACATATGCTGTGAAGGAACAACAGCTCAAACTACCCAAACCCCAGCTCCAATTCCCCCTGGCTGAGCGCTGGTGAGACATAGTTGCATGCCTACACACACAGAATACATACACAAATGTAAATAAACATGCACAGGTTGATACTCAGTGTTATATGTATTGATACAATACACATAAGATACATTTTAAACATTACTAAGCCTTCAGGTCTTGCTGACCAATTAATTTCTAACAAGGCAGTGGGTCCTGTTTTTAAAATTGGTTTCTGCTTATGATGGTGCACCAGTCCACTGTAGCAATATTTCTCTTTGCTAGCAAGGGCAGATGATCAATACATTCCGTATTATTTATGATCCCCTTGGCATTGACCAGAGTTGAATTACCTCATTCATCTTTACCTGGGATGCCAGCCAAACATTGTTTTATTTATTTATTTTTCAAAATTGTTCTTCACTAAATTAAATGTGCTTGGAACCAACACTGAGTAGCAACACACACACACACACACACACACACACACACACACACACACACACACACACACACACACACACACACACAAGGAGGAATGTAAACATCTATGTCAGCAGCATCTACACTGCACCTCCTCCTTACACTCTATATGTCGTTGGCTATTGTCAAACTATAACTAGGTGTTGCCTCGAAAGTTTTCTTTTATATTGCATATCTTTTGCTCTCCGTACGTAAAACATTTTATCTGATAATTTCTCCTCTTTCTGTCATTTCCATCCAGGTATGAGGTGATGCAGTTCTGCTGGCTGCAGCCAGAGCTGAGACCCAGCAGTGAGGAAGTGCACCTTCTGGTCACATACTTGTGTGCCAAAGGCTCCAGTGAGGCTGAGGAAGACTTTGAACAACGTTGGAATGCCTTGAGACCCAACCTGCTCGGTAGCACCTCCCATACAGCGACATCCACAGCACTGAACCTGACCCCTACACCTGCCTCAGCTGACGACCCCAGTGCAGAACAAACTCAAGCAGTGGAGCTGGCCTCCTCTGCCTCATCCTCCTTCCCCCTCCTAGAGCACTTCTCTGATAGCTTCCACTCTGACACAGGGGACGACCTACTCACTGTCACAGAGACCAGTCATGGTCTCAACTTTGAGTACAAGTGGGAGCAGGCCAGAGCTGAGCAGCCCTACTGCTCCTCCTCCACCAGTGGGCCACTGGGCCAGGGGAACCCTCATTACCAGGATATCTACTATTCAAGCAAAGGAAGCATCTCAGGGGGCTGCAAGACTGACAGCCTGACCTCAGGCATATCCCCATCTTACTTTGAACCTGAACACCCGGGTGTGGTCCCAGTGTTGAGTGCCCATAGCCCCTCTGTCAGCAGCGAGTACTACATTCGCATAGAGGAACCAGTAGAGTGTAACATTAACCTGGATGACAGCATAGTGGACTACAGCCCAGGACTGGAAGCTAGCAGCAGCAGATTGTCCTCTGAGAGTCGGACTGGTTCATCCTTGGCACAACCTAGTGCTTACTGGGCAAATGCTGACAACGCTAAGTCTACTGCCTATGACTCTGATTCAAGCCCCACTGTTCAACTAACCATGGAGCCACTGCTGAGACAGGCATCCAGCACCAGTCCTGTAAAGCTAGGCCACTCGCACAACTGCTTCTCATCCAGTCAGGATGACATGGTCTACTGTGAACAGTCATCAGCATACACAACACGCCGTCAATCCTTTCTGTCTGAACTGGACACATCGCCAGAGTCCAGATCAAACCTTGTCCATCCAGTAGGGCGTTTAGAAAACCCACGCAGTTTGTCACAAGCAGTGAGCAGCCCCAGCTTAGGGTTTTGCGATCCCTACCTTGAAGCGAGCACAGGTCGTAGCACAGTTAATGAAAGTTGCCATAATATGATAGGTCCCATCAGAAAGACACTACCAATTGTTAACCACATTAGCATAGATGTAGGGACAGACGACGGCATGCTGGTGGGCCAGCGAAGAGGTGAAGACATTGAGGATGACCTTTTCTCTGAAGGAGAGCCCACTAACTGGACTTCAAACCATTCTGCAAACAATAATAGCTTGAGCTTTGACAGCAGGCAGACAGCCAGTGGGCATGACGGCTATCTGGACCTTCAATATACTGATCACTCTAACACAAACGAATTATGGTCTTTAACCAAGGCCACCACCAGAACCTTCCACAGCTCCAGGTCTTGTGGCACCTCTGAAGCAGAAGGAGAAGACTATGGTTCTAATGCTGCTAGCAAAACCACTGAATTAGGTTCATACATTCACTTATATCACAAAGAAAGAGAGGAATCTGCCACTCAAGTGGAAAGGAACTTAACTGCAGAAAATCTAAGAAATTCTCTTACCAGCTCAAGTATTATTAATGCCAGAAGTACAGAGGGTGGGAAAATTGAGGGAAAATACGAAAAGCAATTGTTGCTTAATGGAGAGAGACTGTACTCTGAGCCTAAGATGATACCTGAGGCCAGCTATATAAAGTCCCCATCCTTCAATGAGCTTCAGACTGGTAAAACCGGAGCCTTATCAGTCAAGCAGAGAGGTAACATCTGGGAGGGAGTTTCTGCAGGAATCTCTGTTGGTCTAGGGGACAAGAGGCTAAACTATCCAGAGACATCAGAAAGTAGCAGAGCATTGGACAGTGGAGTCGGGGTCAGAAACTCCAGCATTAGCCTAGCTGAGCTTGGTGACTACAGTGAGGATGATGATGATGACATCACGGATATTACGTCAGGGATCTTTGCTGACTTCAACCTGGACTATGCTGAGGTAGAAGATGAAGAGCTGAGCCCACTGAAGAATCCAGAGAGAACTTCTGACTCTGTAGACACCCTTAACCTGTCCTCATCAATGGCAAGCACCTGTGATCAGGCCTTCAGTCCTGATCCCTTCAATACCCCTGTCCTACCCAAATCCCTGGACAGTGGCTATGACACAGAGAACAACGAATCTCCAGAGTTTATCTTCAAAGAGCTTGGAGATCCCCGGGGTGGTGAGAGGAGCCCAAGGCTTGGTGGAGAACCTGAACTAGTTCTGCAGGTGGGTTTAGGCCAAGGGGTCTGCACTTCCACAAACACTTCAGAGCTACACTTAAAGGGCCTGACTGATAAGAACCCATACAGGGATTCAGCGTATTTCTCTGACTATGATGCTGAAAATGAGAGGAGTCCTCAAGAGGAAGGCAGAAAGGTCTATGCAGGTCCGCGTAACTTCACTGCTGAGAAATTGAGCTCTATCAAAGATGACGATTCTGTCAAAAGGCAGTTCAACCATGAAGATCATTTAACAAATCTGAGACACATCAAAAATTGTGTTTTGGTGAATCTCTCAGAGGCTGACCCTAGTTCCCCCCATCCACTTCCCACCCCTGGGTTGTCCATGCTGTCACCCTTTCCTCCGCAGATGGGCGGCTGCCTCACCAAAGAGTCTGCCCCTGCAGATGATGATCTCGGGCTGGACACAGAGCACTCAGGAGAGGAGCCTTCCTCAGAGCTTAATTCCTCCATTGGGTCTGAACCCTCTTCCACTGTCCAGGAGGCCTCAGGAAACAATGAGGAGGGGAACAGAAGAGCAGAAGATTGCTCCCCTGTCCAGTCTTTGCATTCTGACTCCACTATAATTGATTACAGAGATGAAGCCCCCAAAGAAAAAGAAAATGGTGATGCATCCACAGAGGAGGAAGAGCTGCCCGAATTCAATCATGTCCAGGAAGAAACGGAGAACAGAAGGGAGGCTGTGAGAATAAATGAGGAAGATTTTGAGGACATAGATGCTGAGGAATGTGACTCACAGGACAGTTTATGTGAAGAATCCAACGATCATACTGACCTGTCTTCTTCCTCGTCATTGTTGGAGCTGTGCGGAGAAGCAGTGAGAGCTCCGCTGGAGGAGGCAGAGGATGAAGACGACTCAGATGACAGTGAGTCTGATGAAGAGTTGCGGACCTACAACATTCAAGATGAAGACAGTGAGGAGAGTGAGGAGGATTTCACCACAGTGCCAGTGGTGGTAAGTGACTGCAGCAGGGCTAGACACCTCCGCAGCCTCCTGAAGATGCCCACCCTGCTCACCCAGTCCTTCTGTGACGAATTGGAGAGGAAGAAAAAAGCGGTGTCCTTTTTTGATGATGTTACAGTGTTCCTTTTTGACCAGGTATGACACATTATTAGGTCAAAGTTGTGCAATGTGTATTTTTCATCGGTTAGATTAATTTATTGCTTTAGAGTATGTGTGAACTATATTTGTTTGTGACTTCCAGGAGAGCCCCACAGGAGAGCTGGCTGACTTCGCCTTCTCCATAGGAGCAGAGTCCAGTGAGCAGGAATCTTCAGAGGAAAAAACCTCAGACCACCTGCTGCAACTTGACCCTGAACCTGAAGCTGAACTTAAAGCTCAGTCCTGTGAAACATACTGTGTTTCTGAAGAAACAGATGGAAACAATTCAGAAGAGGGTGGGTTTGTCAAGGATAAGAATGGAATGGTATATAATATTATCATGTATTGTGATAAAAAAAAACACTCCAGTGTACTGTGGTGAATTCCATTATTGGGATAAATATCCTCAGAGGTGACTTGAAATTGCCACAAGGGGAAGCTGCATCTTTCCAGTCATTGACAAGACTGTCACAGTGGCAGTAGGCTCAGCTTGCCCATTGTATCCCCCACAACAAAAAATGTAACAGTATGTGTGGAAATAGAATGGATTCCAAACTAAAGAAGGTCTGAGTTGTCTCATCTGTTATGCAATCAAAATGTTTGTTTCTTAACAAAATGTAAAGTGAAAATATCTTGAATGTTGCCATTCACGATATTTTCACTTTACTTCACTTTATTTTGGCCAGAATAATTGTGACATGTAATTTTCATTTCATCTCATGCCTAATCAAGGACATAAAATGTTACATCCTTGTTGAATTATCCCAGATTGTTCACAATAAATGTAATTGTATCTGTGTGCATTCAGGTGGAGAATATGAATTGAAAGATGACCTCTCGTTTGAGCCACGCACGCCCTCACCTGACACAATCCCTGAGCCCAAGTCCTCACCCACATCCACCTCCAACAGTCCTGAGGCTCCTAAACCAGCCGCTGTAGCACTTAACCGTTTTATGGTTTCACGATTCTCTATCACACATGTCTCCGACCCCCACATGGCCTCAGCAACAGGTCTGTATTAACTGTCTTTCATACTTGGACTACATGTATAATGTCAATTTATTTGCACTGAAAATACGATCCGAAGTATTTAGAGGCCAAAAAAAAAAAAAAAATTACGTTTTTTTGTTTTTTTTTGTGCTAATCTCTAATCTCAGAAACCAGAAGGGATGAGATTTCATGATCTTTGCATTAATCTGTCACAGTACTGTTAGTTGCTTGTCTACGTAGACAAGAGAACTTGCTTCCAAATGGCCAATCAAATTGCTTCATTTATAATCAAGCGTGCCCTAAGCAGTAATGTCAGCGTTCTATCATAAGAAGAGCAGACGGTCACACTGACAGTCACAGCCACAACACAAGAGCAGCAGACGTTCAACAACAACCCACATTAGCTTTTCTGCTAAAGTCTCCTTCTTGTCTAATTTACAAACTTACTATATGAACAAGCAACCAAACATTGGTTTGGAGGGTTGATATCTAATTAGCTAGCTGCAGCACAATACAACAGCATGTTAATGTACCTGCAAACATAACTTTTTTCTGTTTAGATGCATGTGTGGGGGTGTCTTTTCAATAATTATAAAAATGAAATGGGTAATACATTTTTGACTGCAAAAAAGTGTCTGACTAAGTGTGATTTCAGTTAGAGTTTAAAATTTGTCAAGAGTATCACTTTAAGCCGTTTGATTTGTCTCTCTTACAATGAAAGCTAAAATACTTATTATTTTCAATTGTTTCCAACAGGGAGCAGTGAAGATAGTCCAAAAGATTGAGTGCCCCCTGGTCCTGACTGGAAGAGGATGAGTCCTGGTCCTTCTTGACCCAGAAAAGCAGCATTATTATATCTAGATGTTTTACAGAGTTTTATTTTTTATCAATGTTTGGGGCATCTGACCCTGGTGACCCTTTATGAGACAGTGCCTCATATTGTAGTGGAAGACCCTCAATGATTTGCACACTTTGTTTTTGTTTTTTATTTTGTGAAGAAAGAACGATAGCTGCTGGTATGGCAACCTGACTGAGACAACAAGGAGAGTTGTCAGATCATATCGTTTGCATAAATAGATATCATCAGTATATTAGTTTTAACATGCAGTATATGATAATAACTTATTTGTTCAATGCAGCATACATTTCTTTTGGTCACCTTACGGGTCATTAAATTTGTTAATTTAAAAGAAAAAGAAAAATAAGGAGAGAAAAACTATTGAAATGACAAGCTTCATTGCTACTCTTCTCGTTGGCTGCCTTGGTCCATCTGCTTACCCTTGATCTGGCATTTTTAAAGACTGTTACAGCTCTCATTGTTGGAGCCAGAGAACACTGCTTGCTGATTGTCACATAAGAAGAAAGCTGTGGTGGATTTCCAAACACATAATCTGACTTTTTAACAGCCGTGGGTGGTGGTGATGGTGTTTGAAGATAGAGGTGCTGAAACTTAATTTGTCCCTTCATCCAAGTCATTTCCAACTCATATCGATGACGGAACTCGGTGTGCTATCTTAAAGGAAACATAATACAGTGTTCACTCCTTAATTATCACCACCACTCACTCTGGTTAACAGTGACCTATAATATATGTCTACAGTTACCATATCTGTCTGAAGCACTTTGTATAGCTAAACTGGGTCTTTATTTGTAGAAGTGATGGTTTTGTTGCTCTACATCTCCCCACCCCGGAATGAAATATCTAAACGTGAGGTTCCCTATTTGTGTCCACAGTGCCAGCTACAGATTCACTTTACTTTGTGGCATATTAGCTTGGTTTGTATTAACTTCATCAGCAATAGAGTGACACCAAAGGGATAGAGAGGCGTTTCAACACAATTCAGCGGTGTCATGTCATAAATGTTGAATGTCAGTATCATCTTTATGCATCTTTTCTACGTCTATGTATTGTCCATGTTCTCATACATAATGTATTCTATTACATTTGTGCTGAATGCTCGGGTCTGAGGTGTACAAAAAAAAGAAAAAAAGACATTCAAAATATGACATATCTCACATATTGTATGAATGTTTTATCAACATGTAGCAGGTAGCTTGACTTGAATTACTACTGCTGTATCGACAGCTCCCTCCCCCTCTCTATCCTTCTGTAGCTCAAAGTGCCAATTCTGTTTCCTCTCACCTTGCCCTTTAAGTTCTGCAAGAAGAGAAAACCTTGCTAGTATTTTTGTACGATTTGAAAAGATGCAATCCAGGATGACAGTCTCTCAAATTTGCCAAAGAGATATTACAAAGCCTATTGGCTAAAGTGGCAGACACCTTTGGAGACGGTGAGGTGGGCTGTTCCGTGCACCGGTAGTAACAACATTGCTGTTTCCATTTTTCCCCTCACTCATTGCTATTGTACTATCCCAAACAAATAAATCCAGATACTTTTTCCCTTCTTGTGTCTGTGATATATTTATCTGCAGGGATGTCAAAGGAGTGCAATTCTCTGCGAAAAATACATGAAACAACAAAACACATGAAGGTATGAAGTTTATGCCCATTTAGATTTATTTTGGACAGATAATTTATATGCACTTTCTGTACAGTACAGATATATTACAAACAGGGACAAAAGTGAGAAATGGACAATGAAAGCTATATAAAAGTAAAAAATGCATTTGAAACTTGCTGCGTAATAAAAGCCTGATCATATCACTCAGTGTAAATGACTCATCCATGGAAAAATGAATTCTCATGAAGCAACTGTTGATTTATTGCAGTGTAAGAGGCCTTTTAGCTCATTCACACAATCATACACATTATTGCTTTTCCATCACATACAGTTTTGACTATTATTCCCACACATCATACTGTAGATAAATTCCTGTTTTTTTTTCTTTTCTCCCAGATGAGTGTATAATACTGAGAATGAATGATCACAAGCCATGATAATACTGTACCTTATCTGATAAGCTACCACTCCCTCAAAGCGAAAAATAAAAAGCATGTACTTTATTTCATCTCTTAGCTATCTGGAAGCTTAGATATTACTGAAACTTGAAGAGAAGGAAAGAACAGCAGTTCAAAAAATTATTGTAATATTTTGGTGGAGTTTGCACTGTACTGGAGCTTGCTAAGCAAAACAAAAACAAAACAAAAACATTACAAGCAAAACAAAACTATTTTCAGGAATATCAAAAATACATATTGAACTGTGATGCATATGCCCTCAAACCACCTTACAGGATGATTGGGTCAATGCTGCATGAAGCATATGTTTTAATAAAAAGTAGAAGGCACAGTTCCCACATTGAAAATATGGGTATACTGTATTACAACTAGTAAATATATAGTACTATATCACTTAACAAAAGCAGAATTATAGTTTACTCACCAACTGTCCAGTTCTAGCTATCTGTGCCAGTATCCAATCTACACTTTGTCTTCAGTGCATATTACAGTGATGCGCTAAAAACTAATCATCCATCTTCTATTCACCCTCAAGCCTCACTTAAACAGCTAATGCGGAGTGTGCCTTCACTGCTCATTAATGTAAATAATCCTCAAATGAAATTTACAGTGTATAGTGTTGAAGAGAAAAAGAAATCCCATAGTAGAAGTGCAGATAAATAAGAATGTGACGGCATCACAAGTAAAACCTATTAGCCATACCTTATCCACAACTGGTGGGATCTAAATAACTAATAAAATCTATTGTCACACTTGCACTTGAATGCTCAGGCTGAGACATTCAATGTTTGTGAAAGCCTTTCGCAAAACATCACGAGGATTAACCGGAAAGTCTCCGAGTGAATTTACACGGTAAAGAAACTAGATTCTTAGTGTAGTGTAACTTGTTCCTTGAGGTGATTTTTTTCCCCCTCAAGTCACACTGCTGGGCCCTCTTGTCATAACATTATACAAACATGCCAATGTTTCTCCGCTTAAAAAAGGGCCCATTAGTGGACAAAAGAGGACAGCAGGCTGTTAGTAGAAGATGGGCGCAGATCGGTCATCAATGAAGGTGGGCCGGAGGTAGACCTCCAAGGAACGGTCACTGTGGGGAGAGGAGGGGTGAGACAAGGAACAGTGACAGTTAGGTTGAACACATGACAAAATTTAGAGAGATACATGGTCAACTACGTAACCACACCCAGAATAAATTATCCTTCCTATAGTTTTGTTTCTTATAGTAAGCTGAGCAAACAGTTGCAGCATCTACTGTGAGTTTTAGCAAGCATGTAGTGAGAAAATTCTAGTAAAATATGAAAAGAAAAAAAAGATAACAAAAATAGCTTGCAATAGACACACATGCAGGGTTAGTGTCTCCTTTGTATGATATTGTGATACACACAGACTTTTTCTAAAAAAAGAAAGAAAATAAAAAGAATATTTATTCTTTTACAACCCAAGACCTGCTGGACTGACAGAATCAAATGCTGCCACATCCATGTAGGCCAAAGGACAGAAAAGACCAGTGATTCCCAGCATCCTACTGCAGCCAGACAGCCAATGACAGCAGAGGGCAGTAATAGAGATAGAGAGAAGGAGAAAAGTGATTGGCTGGCTGAAAGATGGAGGCTGGTGACTTACGGAGGTCCTGTTCCCTCAGAACCGGGACAATTCTGGACCCAAACTGGAAGGTAAAGAGAACCTTTGGGTTTGAATGGCTCACCTCTCAGATCATGCATGGGTCACATTTTGTAACAACACTGCTGGTTAGTCTGGTGCAAGATGAACATACTGTAGGCTGATAATAAGAACTGTAACTGAAATGAGGGATGGAAAACAGAAGTACACACTTCATGCTCAACATGCCGTATACTGTATGCTCTTTTTCAAACCCTAAACTACGTAATGTAAATGCAATGCAATCAACAGGCAGGTGTTCTGAAGTTGTGTCTGCATTATTACGTCTATTACCTAAATACAACTCAAACACAAGGCAAAAATATATATCAAAACACACAACCAAAAAAAGAAAGATAAGCAGGCAGGCAGAGTTCAGATACTCACAATACACACACTGTACACAACACCACCACACACACTGACAGTCTTCTGTTTTTTAAGTGACACAGAGAGCACCACCGATGCTATGGGTGTTACTGGGGGAGGGGTAAGGATGAAACTGCATGCTGCTTGAGATGATTGACACAAGGGTGGACGTTTTAAAAAAGGAATTAATTTAAACATTTAAAAGGGGGGGGGGATCAGTTCAGAGCCATGACTTGAAACAAGGAAAATGTTCAACAAAACTGAAAATGCCATTGTTACTGACAGAACAGATTTCGCGTCAGACCAGACTGTTTATTAATATATAGAGATATGTTTTATTTAGAATACCTTTGTAAAAAGTCACCATACATTCAAGGTCAATTTTCAGTATCACATTTTTCTGGTTGCCCTCCACAGCATGCATAAGATAAACACTTCAACTAATCAGTAGTTCAGTCATTGTTTCTGGCAATATTTTCTTCTTTTTTTTTTTTTACAAGGACAATAATTTTTTAAAAGAAAAGACCAAAACCTACATAGCCACTCAGGGAATACAATCATAAATAACACTGAGAGCTGCAAAAGCCGTGGTCAGTTAACCTAAAAACGAATTCACAGCTGGTATTGAGGATACTCAAACAGAAGATCAAGAAGACCCCTCCAAACTCACTGTAGCTTCAGAAAAAAGACCAAACTGAAGGTTATATTGGAAGTGACGCATTTTATTTGAAACTGACAATTCTGGCAGGAAGTTCAGCCAAGAATGGCAAAAAGACAGTTTCTTTGGGGCTGAGGGTAGAAAGTTTAATCGGAAATTGATGTGAAAACTTGTTTTTGCGATGATCATAATACAGTGCAATTTGGTGGACTGACGGAAACAATTTAAATATATATATATATATAGAGAGAGATATATATACTGTATATTCTTGAAGCTCAATTTGAAGATTTGCTTCACTGCACATAAAGTATGTGTTTAATAGAAAAAAAGAAGCAAAGTAAGGCAAATATGACACACACACACCCTCTGGACGGAAAATTAAGTGTAGCACTGACACAAGGAAGCACAGCGCGACTTACGGGATCTCTCAGAACAGAAACATAGTAATCTGCTGCACAGCCTTACTTTGAACAAAGCTTTTTTTTTTTTAGCATGTGTGTGTTGGGTGGGAACTCGATAATACTGGGCCCACGTGTGCTTAAAAAGGCCATTCAGCCAGTGGCTTTAGTACAATGACATTGAAGTCTTTTGGCACTTGTACAGTACATGAACATGTCCTTTAGTTTGACAAAATGACACAACCATGTACATGCATGAAAGACAAGCAGTAGCAAAGGCAGTCTCTTGAGAGATCAGTCCGTGATGGTGGACTGTGATCAGAGATAGAGTATTCAGAGTCCATATCGCTGCATGCCGAGCAGGTAGGCCCCGCTCTGGCTCTCTCGCTCAACGCAATCCTCCACCCACCAACCGCTACTGTCCACACCGACACCACCAGCAGCAGCACCCAGGACGGACGGAAGGAGGAAAGGAAGGACCCGGGGAGGAAGAGAGGACAGAAAGGAGGGATGAAACTGGCCTCTTCCACTTGGAGAAGGGGTGTGTGTGGAGGCAGGGGAGGAGAGGTGGAGATAAGTGGACAGGAGGGAGGCTAAGTGGAGGGGGAAAGATGGGGAGGAAGAGGCCCCTGTGCTATCCGGAGCTGTCTGTGTCTGTCTGTATGTCTGTTCTCACACAGTCGAAATCAATTTGCCATCAGGACTGTCACTGTGGAACAAAGAGAGAAGGAAGCTTGCCAGGTCGGACACACTCAGAGAGAAATGGAGAAAGACAAGACAGGCACAAGGAGGCTCGGTAGAGTTTAGGAGAAGTGTTAGGTGGGGTCAGGAAATCATGGTTGCCCCACCTACAGCTTCAACTCCAAACACACCTGCCGTGATCAGGAAGATTGGACTTCCAATTCCCTCATCAACACATTTTTTTATATGGATATGTTTGCTGGCTGGATATTATTGCCCAAATCAAGTAGTTTTAGAGAATATCTGTCACTGAGAAGCCGACAAAAAGCCCAGAAGTTACTGTTGATGAGAAAATCAAGTCATCTCCTTAGCTGGAGGGATGTTGTGTTAAATTAGTCTGTTGGGGTGAATACACCCTGCAGGACAGTGTTGTCTCAAAATACCGATACAGAAAAAAACACACTCAGAGCAGACACGAGTATGTAAAACAGCTTGACACTGGTGCCCAAAGCTCCAGGCTGACAAGCAGTGATGACTGAGATGAAGTCAGCATGATGTCTACTGTCACAACACGTACTCCACCAAACACCAGTACGAGCGCACGTACACTCTAGGCCATTTCCCTCTCTCACACACACACACAGTCTCTCACACAAACGCACACATTTATATACATGTACACAAGGATGCACTCCCTGATTGGACAGAAACAGGCACAGCATAGTTCCTAACCCCAACCTCACTCAGCCTTGGTGAGTCAGCTAGGACTTGATAGGATTACAGTGCAGATATACTGGGCCAAGAGCATTCTGACAATAAACTAAGACACTGACCCCGCTACACTGCATTCATTACTTTAAAGAGCTATTAAAAAAAGAAAGCAAGAGCAAAGAGGGAAGGACAAAGAAATAGAAACAGTGGGGGGGAAAAAATCAAAGGAAACACTGTGCATACATCAAATTTATCGCTTGAGCAAAACTATATTTCTCACTAGTTCTGAAGCTATTAGTCTATTAATCGATTAGTTAATTGAAAAAAATAATAATGGCCAACTGTTTTGATAATTGCTGTCAAATTAATTGTCAAAGCAAAGATTCAGTACTTTCCCTTGTTTGTTTTGCAAGATCTTCCTCGAGCCATCTCGCCACTGTCTACTATTTGTCTTAATGCTTTGCAGCTGCAATTGACTCCACCAGTTCCTTTGTTCACTGCTTTATGAGACAATGGTCTACATCAACAGCACACAAAAAAAAAATCAAGCACTTTTCAGGATCTACACTAACTTTTGGAGAATTATCTCTGAACCTGCTTAAAATGTGTATATACCATTTCATTGGCACACTACATATGTAAAGCATCTGCCTGGCTGTCTCCTGAGTGTTAGAGCATATAGTATCTAATTTATCTACGGTGATTGGCTCTTGTGTCTTCTTCTGATAGGCCACTACTTTCAAACTACACAAGTCAAACAATTCAGATGGCAGCATCAGTCATATCAGTCATTTCTCATAGGGCAGGGCAGAAAAGGCACTTACCTTGTGGCAAAACGGCCGTCATAATCCTCAATAGCAGGCTGAAAAGATAAAAGTAATATTTCTTACTTTGTGTGCTTGTATACCTAGGATTGAAGTACCTGCTGTACTTGCATACAAACACTAGGTGACAGCAGAGACCAAGCAAAAGTCTCCTTTTCAGTTACTGCAGGATTACTCATATCCAATTATGCAACACAAGACTAAACCAGATGGGGGCTACAAATTAACTGCGCAAGAGTAACAAGTGTTTGTGTGTTTTTCATGGATAGTACACATGTTAAGTTACCTGTGTGCCAAAGCCTGCCATGCTGTAGGGGCGTGGGCGGGTCTGTGCTAGGCTCTGTGCCAGCAGCCGGGCGGTTAGACCGTAGTCAGGTGTGGGCAGTGATCCATCATTTTCCAACAAGTTCCCTGTGCTGCTACTTTTCCCATGATGCAGGCTGGGAGGGGAGGAAAACAAAGGCCTCAGACTTGGGCTCATTCGGGCTCATTAAGTTGACACAGTTTATGACAGAAAAATGCTACATACTTCACTTTGAGCTTCTCACTGTCGCTCTCAGGCAGCACACGCGTGTAGGAGAATGGAAACCAGCCACGCCTAAGACAAGCGAAGGCCTTGTTAAACTTACACTGTACCTATATGTGCAGCAAATATGTATCCAGTCTCACAGTGTGGATTCAGGCAAAATAGAATAAATGAATACATTACTTACATCTTGTTCTTCTCATTCTCCCCATAATGCCAGCCATCGCGAGCTTCAGGCACTAACAGGGTGATGACATCTCCCTCGGAGAAGCTGAGCAGGGTGCCGTTGTCACCCGCAGCATGGGAGAAGATGGCCTGGACCCGGGCGCGCCCGTTCTTTTCAAGGCCTGCTGCCATGGAACTGGACCTGGGCAGGGTCCGTGTCTCTCCTGACAAGTTTGGGGACAGAGACAATGATCGGTGACATGAAAGTTCAGAGAGTTGCAAACACTCTGAATAACTGGAGTCTGCAGTTCTGACTAAAGGTAACATTTATGTCTCTTTAGGCACAGTCAGCAGCCAGGCAGATAATCTAAATTTAGCAATTTCTTAAATGCGTTTTGAACAGCATTTGTAAGCATCCATATATCACTGCCAGATTAACTGAAACTCTGGTATAATCACCATAAACAAATCGGAATATAGATGAGATGATTGGTAGACTATCTCCTCCCAACATTTCACATGAATACCATTTCTAGGTGTAGGTTGCTGCCTCTCCCTGCTCCTCTGTGACCCCGAAAAGAAGCGGTTCTCAATCTTCCCAAACCAACGGCCAACACTGTAATTTAGCACTTAGCGTTAAACGTAATTTGTAGGTGATATCAGTCTAATTGTGATTGGAATTTATGTGATGCTAAAACTCTCCTCAGAATACTTTTAAGTAAAATGATAGGAATAGATTTGAGGCTCAATCAAATATTCTGCTTGTAATTTTCTCGCTGCAGTGCTACTGTTGCTCATTAAATCCAAGCAGTGTTTGGACATCTTACCCACGGGGTTCTTATTCTTGGCGGGAGCAGGCCTGCGGACAGGAAGGGTGTTGGAGTAGACATCGCTGACCTGTCTCTGCGGCTGAGGCTGGGACTGGCCCTGCGCTTGGGTCTGAGGGGAAGAAGGCCTGACTTGGGACACGGACATAGTCCCTCCATCTGTCCAATATTCCTCCCCGTGGACTCCTGTTGTCCCATTGACCATGGACATGCCATCAGGGCCCATCAGTCTCTGCAACAAACAAGTGGATAAGTAAAATTGTGGAAATGGCTACAGCATGCAATTACTTCATGAATTATT
Source organism: Dicentrarchus labrax (assembly GCF_905237075.1). Classification (NCBI taxonomy): domain Eukaryota; kingdom Metazoa; phylum Chordata; class Actinopteri; family Moronidae; genus Dicentrarchus; species Dicentrarchus labrax. Next base: position 10,398,088 of record NW_026136722.1, read on the forward strand.
TAGACTAAGTCAAAGCGATGATATGTTATGATTAACATCTGCTGCGTTCATATTAATTCATCCTGATAAATTATAAGTTTGGAGTCGATTTTGAAGTCTAGTGAGAGTTCATCTAAGTGTAGTCTGTCAGCTGCTGAAACATAGACTCTAAACAGCTCATTAACTTGAGTGTCGTCTTTAAAGTGAGATGAGAGAGAGAGGTTTGTTTGATTTGCATCTTCATGGAGGGAAGCTCCTTCACAGTGGTGGAAAGGAAATCAGGAAATTGTAAGTTCTCTTAAGAAAAACAAGAACAATTTCTTAATAAATTGCCATACATTCTAAGTCTGTGATGTCTTATCAAAGACTACAGAATTCAAAATAAAAATGTAAGTATTTGCTCGGGCTAAAAGTCCCTAAACCCACCGCTGGGTGTCCCAGGCCACTGCCCATGAAGACAGCCAGCTCTGGGGGCACAGGAAGAGGCTGGGCCCCAGGGATAGGGTCTGAGATGACCAGGTTGGATTTGGAGGTATGCAGGGGGCTTGTGCCCCCGAGGGCGGCAGAGCCCATCTGCTGGGCCAAGAGCATGGCCCTCTCTGGCAGCTTGTTGGGGTCTGAGCAAGCCTGTTGCCACACTGGGATCTTCTGGGTCAGAAGGTCTTTACCCTGGAAGGAGGAAGGAAAGATTGAAGAAAAAAAAATATCAATGTCGCAGCAGTGTAACCAGAGAAAGTTTAGCACATATTTTATTAAACCTTTAATTTCCACCCTCTTCTCTAATAGAAAAAATAAAAAAATAAATAAAAAATTCAGTTCTCCAAGGTTTTTCCTCACTCCGTATCCTTGACCAATGCCCTTTGCACAGCTATGATAATGTGCTGCGTGGGTGAGGATGTGGGACAGACTAACATACAACCAAGCTGCCCACTCCAGCATCTCACAGCCTGTGGACACGGCTGTTCTTTCTACAACCATATAAATGACAGTTTAACGGACAGACAGAAATGCATGCATTTGTGCATGACTGTACAGTACACACGCATGCACACACATACAAAAGACAAAACGGTTTTGTCCCTTTGTATGTGCTAATTTATATCTCTTTCTCTCTCTCTCTCACACACACTTTGCACACAGACAAATACACACTAGGAACCCTCTGGGAGAGGGTTCTTCAGTTTGCTGAAGGTGAACTCTTCCCACGCACACCCCCATCCTGATTAATGACTAGACTCCATGTTGAAAAAAAGCAAACACGCACACGCACACGCACACACACACACACACACACACACACACACACACACTCTTCCTCCAACCACATCTTCAGGCTGGCGGTTCACACCCACCAGTAATCCCAGGAGACTGATGTACTCCATTACCCAAGAATATCAAATTCTTGGGTAATGGATAGACATACATTTGTAGCACAAACACATACAGACATAAACACAAAAATGAGCATGGAAAAAGACTAAATCCTGCTTAATAATGCTCCATTACCTTTGATGGATGATATAGGGAGAGTCTGTTTGGATTCAAAGGTTCTTTGCTTCAAATGTCAACAGCAATGTGAAAATAACAAGCAGGTATTATACAATTCCCCAGTGACTGTTGTAAACAATATGGCTGAGAAACAGTTTGCAACTCTTGTCCTGTTCATTGCACCGAGCTTTGATTTCAATCCGTCTTTCTCTACATTCAGCGTTTTGATGCCTATTCCTATTAACGAACAAGCGAAGCAGTTCTCTACACAAAAAGGTGGCCAGACGCTGGAAGGTGCAGTGATGGATTACAGCTTCAGATGTGCCTGTCAGCTGGGCATTGTCTACAGTCTTAATGAATTTTTAAAATGAAGAGGCCCCTATGAGCGGTCAAAGCTAATGCGACTTTGAATTATACATCTCCTAGTACGCTCTTCTCTCTGAACAATGGTCTACAGCAGGTGAGTTTCAACTCAAACAGAGATGACAGATTGGGAGTAGCTGGCTTGAGTCAAGACCATTGCACAAAGGGAATAAGTTAAGTTTTGTGAATTGACCTAACAAGCTCTGCACATGTCCCTTTTTGAACATAATGGACAGAAAATGTCTTCCTGATTAGCTAAAAGATCCGAATAACTAATACAGGCTCAGCTCCATTAGTGACTGAGATGCCACTGCAAACAATTATTTTATGATTGAACAAATTATTGGAGGAAATGCTTATTCTGACCATAAACTCATATCTGTGCACAGCCTTTACTGAATTTCCTTAATCAGCTTGTTGCTATGAGGAACAAGCCGATGGACACACTATGTTCAGTCAAAGTTTGAACAAGTCTGCTGGCAAATGAGAGAAATTTCCATATTTTCTTGTTTGTCCTTTCCTTTCTCACTGACTGCAAGTAGGCAGGGCTCAGTTGGAAAACAAGATGTAATGTATTTCTGTGCACCAATCAGAATTCAGCAGGATGGCTGGGGGCTGCCATCATTGTCAATCAAATCTAATTTAGCCACACCCACACAGTCCTGATTAACCAGATGAGCTTTTGAGTGAAAAACTCTTTTTTCCTAAACATATCCTTATAATTATTCTAAATTATATGGCGTTCATGTCTCTCCTTGGACTTACCTTGCCATGGTAGGCACTGCTGTTCTTGGCCACAGCACACTGGCGGTCTACCAGGAAGCAGTACCTGCGGCGCTCCTCAGACAAGGCTGTCTTGTATCCCTCAGCGATGAAGGTGTCAAGCTCAGTCTGCTTACTGCTGATGGTCTCTACAAACTGATGGGAAACACAAGACACACACAATGCTCAACAAAATGAGCATCATTTACCAACTGGGACACTTTGTTTAGAGATAATATCTACAGATTTGTACAAAAGAATCACAACATGCCAGTTATCTTTGCATTTAATATTTTTTCTGTTTCATGTGCCGTTACAGGTGAGACAGTGATAAAAAGGTTTTAGTTATGGGTGCAGGTTCTTCATAGCTTAGGAATAAAAATGGCAAGAAAAAAACAAACACTTTCCGCACTTAGTAGGTAAAGCCAATGGACAGAAGGTCTGACAAGGAAAGTGCCCAAGCAGCTAGCTAACCTGCTTCACATTCACACAATTACACACGTTCACACTTAGGAGCTGCTCAGCACAGCACAGTCTTGTACTGCCAATCACTGCACAGCTCCACTGGAGCAATTATGGGTTAAGTGCACCGTGGCGGTAATAGTTGTGCAAGGAAAGAGCCTTACTCAGTAACTTTCTCTGGCCAGATTTTCCCTGCCGAGTGCTACCGAGGCAAGGTAATTATGACTGAAGATCCCGCAGTGTGGAGGAGGGACTGTTCACAAAGACCCTCTAATCCATTTTATATGTTGGACAATAACAAATAACAGGTGTGTTAATGTGTGTATAAGAGTGAGTAACAGCACCAGAAGGGTGGTGGGGGGGGTCTGGCGCTGTCAGTTTGTCTTAGCATCAGCGCTCTAAAAATGGGAAATGTCAGATGGAAATGTCTTACCGAGTTCCACACACACACACACACACACACACACACACACACACACACACACACACACACACACACACACACACACACACACACACACACACACACACACACACACACACACACACACACACACACACACACACACACACACACACACACACACACACACACGGTCAGTAACGCTGGTGAGAAGCTGCGGGGAGTCTTATTTTGAAGAGGAAGTGGCATTTAAGCATTTTTGTGAGCGTGTGCATACACGTATGCCAGGTATTGTGTTTTACAAACAGCAGAGTTTGCATGTTGGTTCCTGAAAGTTTCAGATACTGTACTCTTAAAGTAGGTCGACTGTGTCCAGCTTCATGGCTTTAATAGTGTAACATCTGCTGTTAAATATTTGACCTAGAATAATGCGTTATATATACTTGCAGTGATTTGACCTAGACCGAACTTTTCTTTGGGGTATTGGCTTGTTTTGAGTTTGTTGTGGGGTGTATGATTCTCATATATAACTGAAATCAAACACACATAGGCATGGGTAATCCCCAAATGAACCGTATGCTTACGGTGGTAAAAATGTCAACCTTGTTTGTTGACACACAACTCCCAATATCTTTCTATATTGAGAAATGGTAAAGACAAGTACAGCATCGAGTTTATGGATGATTCAGTTACTTTTGTCATTTCAGTCTCAGCCACCCGAGAGAAGAAATGATCATAATCCATGAGGCTGTTGGTGCTGTGATGTGATTAATATTTCCTCAAGTTAACTATTCTCACAGCATTAGAGTACATTTTAGAAAGTTTTACTTGAAATCCCACAAAGAGCAATGCAAGGACTAATGAAGTTTGTTGAGTTGGAGTTTCTCCCTGCAGCCAAATGTAAGTTCCTGTGGTGCCACCACATGAGGCAGATGTATTTCATTTAGTAACCACTAGAGCACACTACTTCCCTACTGCCACCATCCACAAGGTTAGTTCATTGTAATTCAACGTGTGGAGGAATAGTTTAAGTGGCTTAATGATACTGGACAAAACACATTTTGAGGAATGGCCCTTTTGTATTAGTATGGGAAGAAATCTACCAAAACCATTACACAAATCCACAGAGCCAATCTGTCTAATCAAGCAAGAGCCTGACCTTATTCCATGCACCTTAATCTCAAGTACTGTAAGTATTCTGAAACTGGTTCAGTACGTTGTTGGTTTTAGTTCTTGACAGGCACTGAGTTCAGTTAAAGGGCTGAGCATGACCTCAACGAGGTGAAGAGTCCTCTGCTTCTGTCAAATCCACATGGCCCAATTCTCCAAGCATTCAAAAGGTCACTAAAGTAACCCAAGACAATGAGTGCAGTGGGAAAAGCCTAGGCAGACACCAGCCACTATTATATCTGAGCGACCTCAGGTTACATCATAGCTGGAGTGACTTGTTTTGCAAAGGTTATGAATATAAATGAAACCTGCTGCATATCGATGCAGTTCTTACATTCAGAATTTAACTGATCTGTGTGTCCCCTTACTTTGACACATTCAGGACAAAATCAGTTTCTGGTGATTACAAGCCCTGGGAAAGGGAGGGCTTCACAATACAAACCTGTTTATACTCCTTTTTATTCCTATAGGGATTCAAAAGCAATTTTTTCCTGCAGTGTTAAGAGCTGCTTAGGTCTGCTCTTCTCTTCCCTCATCATCAGCACTCTTTCGAATCAAAAGAATTGTACTGTGACGCTCCCGGGCACAACAGAAAGCACCTACACCTACAGTACCTGCTTAAATGTGCTGTGTGTGTGTGTTTATTAGTCCTTATTTACCACACTTGCACGTTAACAACACCTTTTTTTCTGTGTTTATATGAATCACCAACATTCCCGGTTGGAATCACATTTCAATTTGATGCTACCATGCTGAAGAAACCCTGGGCTTATCAAACATCTTGAGATATTAATTCTGAATCCTGAACTCCGTCTCTCTATATCTCTGTCTGGGTTCTTATTAACAGCCTATGCAGTGCAAAGGAGTTTATCAAGATGAAACCCTCCTTTCTACGGTTTCTTGGTCCACTTCACTGAACTACATAATGAGCTGATTATCATTTTGGCAGGGGCTTTACCCATTGATGAGACGGCACAGTGAAAGTGTCTTATGGCAGGAGAGAACAGGGAGTGGAGGAAAGACAGACAAAGAGACAGACAGAAGTGGGAGAGACAACAGCATAGCGTGTGTGTGTGTGAGAGAGAGAGGGAGAGAGAGCGATCAATGAAATGCGGCCGCCATCTGCGTCCGTTGCCAGACACACTTTACTTTTTAATGAAAAGAGACGAGATAAAAAGGAAAACTTCTCATCTGCTACAATAACACAGATGTGGTGGAGGAGGACGAGGGGGAGGGAATGTTGAGCTCGCCTTAGCAACTTTTACTTGTACTGTACTTTCTCAACTGCCTCTTAGTGCCTGAAAGAACCCATCTCTGTCCACACAAATTACACTAAACACTCTCAGACAACACATCTGTAGTTGGTCACTATCTAAGCCTTGTTAGGTGGATGATTGTCACTGTGAAGCGCGGGTCTTGAGGGAGTGCAGGGCTCTCTCCCTCTCTGTGTGTCGTCCACCCCGGGGGACTCTGGCACAAACTAGTTGACTTTTCTCTCACACGCCCACAGCTGTGATATGATCAGTGAAAGTGAGCAGGCTGAAAATGAGAAAGGGAGATTGATTTTCCTTTTCCCTGCTAACCGACTGTGTGTTATGAGTCCAGAGCCTGATGAGCTCGCTCTTCTGCGCAGACGGGCCCAATTGATCAGCCATACAGACTCAATAATAGTGCTGGGTAATGCTACCACTCTCCATGTCCAATATGCAGCAAGTTTAAATTGTTGGGCTTTTGTGCCGAGCAAGTGGTTTGGCCTTAGTCCCACTGTCGCCGCATCTACTTTGATCCAGAGCAAAATACTGTCTCATTCAGTCTGAACTACTGGCAATAAAATATGTCATAAAAGTACTCGGAGGACAAATCCTAAAGCTTTGGGTGAACCACTGAACTTTTGTCTGCTGTCATCATCAAGCCAAACTTCCAATTAGAACAAATAAAATATCAAAGTCTATTACGGAAATTGCCAAGAGGTGGCAAGAATATCAATCTTTCCTTTGTGGAAGAATAACATTTCAACACATGCCGTTAATGCCCTCGTGGCCTTTTGTAACCCCTTAAGACAAACTTTAAATTAGCCCCAGACGTATTTTTATTTTTGGACAAACCTCTGATCTGCAATAAACGATTCATGGTGCTTCATGTTATGCTGGGAACCTATCCGAGGGCCTAATGATCCAACATGAGGCCGTCAGTCAGGGACATGTAACAACTTGCCATTCTTGACTGAGATTTCCTGGCTTGGTGCATTCAAATATCCCACCAACCCACCCCACGCCCACATCACAAGCCCAGCTCCATGCAAAACTTGACTGCTGCACACACTGCCAAATTTAATGCCTTAAGACACAGTGGAACAAACTCAATTTGATACAGCAATCAGACCAATCCAGCGCTGCCATACCATCCCAGAAAGGAAAGGGTAGATGTGTGTGACTGTATAAACTCTGAGCCCTGGACAGAGGGGGCGCCTTCTTCTATAACCCAGGTAGCAAAGAGCAAAGTTTTATACCCAGTGGACTCTACAACACTGTATACATAAGTGGTGGTAGAATCATGTTTCTGGCCCAGCTATCCATCTGATTCTGTTATGGCCGGCCACACTTCACAGCAAGACCAACAGGAGCTCAGCAATTACCCTGCAAGCCTCGACCTGTTAGTTTCCATCCCTCCAGGCAGACAGACTTCCAGTTTCCAGTGAAATCCTTGTGAAGGAACAATCATCACTGTCGCCATTTTCTGCAGCATCATTTCTTCAGTTTGACAGAAACACTGGCTACAGGACTGAACCAATAAATAACTTGTAAACAACACCACAGTGAAGGCCTACAATAAGGGTTTAATACAGAAATGGTGCGTCCTTGCAGGCGAATGTGTGTGTGTCTATGTGGTGTCTATTGACAGAAAACTAAATGTGAAAGATAACTAATTAAGTTATGTTTAACTCTGAAGGTTCATTACAACAAATCAAAAACCAATTCTCCTGAGGTGCTCTGTCAGAGGTTGCTTTACTATGGAAATAATCACATGAGTGATGACGCCCAGAGCAAATTCTGCTTTGTTCCCTCAGTGAATCATGTGACTGCTTCGGTTTGACATATAATCATTCTGACAAGTTGTGAATGTTTGCTGTCTGACTCCAGAAGACTGAAACAGTAGCTAAAAAATATTGTTCTTGAAAGCAATTTATCCATATGTAGCAGCTACACAAGCAGGCACTCTGTGTGCCATGTCACCTAGAGACTTTTTACATGGTTTCTGTTCAAACCAGACTTATATATAAAAATAAATCCACATATACAGAAAATTAGCAGCTTAATGAGTCTTCACATGACATTCATATGGGGAGTGCCTCCGTAGCTGAATGGTTACACCACACATGCAACATGTCGTCTGTAGTATGATTACAGCCATTGACCTTTGTTGCATGTCATACCTCTCTCCCCCCCAACCCCCCATTTCCTGTCTGCCTTTCCTGTCACTGTTGGTGACTAATAAAGATCTACAACTGAAAAAATAAAGACTTATGGGGCTTCTGACTAAGATATCTATGACTAAATGCACAGAAAGTTGAAACAAAACTTAAAAATAATAGCTAATTAACATCAAAAACACGTCTTCTTATATACAGTTTAAGGAAACTTAGAAGATGACATAATAACTATAAAACTAACTATAACCATAAATATGGCAACTTGTAAAAATCTTGGTAAATAGCATTCTGCTGTAGGCATTTATTCTGAAATGTCTGTGTGTTCAGGTACACCAACCTTAGAAAATTTGCCATCTTACCTAAGCCTCTTTGGATAATTAAGTCAGCTATTTTGTCATGTATACACAAGCTTTGCTCATTCTGTTAAAAACCTTGATCAAAGCCGAAGCACATTGGCTGAAGTAAATGCGTACTCTTCTAGTACATCAATTAGTGCTGCTGACTTATTTTCTTTTTCACGTGTGTGTCTATGCGCCCGCTGTATGTGTGTAGATGTACCAACGATTGGCAAGGGCACACAATTCATAATCAAACCTCCACTATTTGCCTTCCCACTCAGGGCACCTCGTCGCCACTGCATCCACCCCCATCCTTGCTGTTTTGTGCTTTACTTTATGAAGAATAAAGTCATTATTTTGCACCAAGACTCATGAAGCTCCAACAGTCACCCACATGCATGCAAAGTCTGCTTAAACTAACTACAACAGTGCTACGAACTGGCTTGAGTGTTTATATTTTTTTTTTTTTTTTTTTATATATTTAGTTTTTGTTTTTTATATATTTAGTTTTTGTCATTTCTGGGTATTTTTTTTCCTTCTCTCTTTTGCAGTAGCTCTTCACAATTGGGAGTCCATTTGTAATGGTTATATGAGACATCTTCATTTCACAACTAATGCAGTATCAGGCTTTGTGCAAAAGCCCAACAAGAGGCTCACCTGCATCTCCTTCTCGCCATACTTGGAGGGGTTCTTGCTGCCCTGGCTCTTCCTGCGCAGCTTCTTCAGTTCAGCCTGGCACTTCTCCAGACTCTCCCCTTTGCTCTTGTGTTCCATCTGGTATTTCTTCAGGGCAGCCTACGTGGGGCAACAGGCAGAGCACAAACACTAAATTAGGACCACAAATTAAAAAGCCTTTATGAAAGAGGGTGGGCCGTAAATATGTACCACTACAGCCAACCCATTTCTGAAAGTTTTTAAGGTTAATTCCTACTTCACAAACAGCCATTGGATTCCACTCATTTTATGACAATATGGAAATCATCTTGCAGAGCCTTGAAACTTTAGATATAGCTTTAGATATTCAAACCATCAGAACATTTCAGGGATTGTTGGTGCATTTACCAAGGCTTTGACTTGCGAAAGCAATCTTTTCAATTAAGGAAACAAACAAATTCGGGCATTTTTTTCTGATGTTTGCTCATTATTTGTCTTCCAGGGTTTGATTTTGCAACAACACAGCTCGTGATTGTGTCTCTTAAAACATCGACTGCAATTGATTACCCATTTCAAGCAGATTTCAAGTGCATTTTCTTCGCGTAGTGAGAATAACAGACATCCGTGGCAGCCTGCAAAGTAAAAACTAAAGTGTGATTTGTAGAACAAGCAAAGTGACTAGCCTAGTCATTTTACAGCCAGAGTTTGTTTATTTAATTCATTTAATTTACTTATTTAATTATTTATTTATTCAGAAAAACAACTTTGTTTCCGGGCTGTACCGGCTCTGTTGCTATAGTAACTGTGCCTGGTGTGACAAAGCTCATGTGGTTTCTCTACGAGGCAAAATTGGCGGAGGAGAGCACATGCATGAGGGTTCAACACCCACATTTGCATACTGTAAGACACTGAGGATGTAGGTATCCCTCTAGGTATTGTTTGGCTGAAAATGAGCCGAGACGAAGCTGTTGTTTTCACTGGAAGACTAGCAGCATGACACATACAGTGTTTGGACTTCATAACAGAGATGGGTGGTATTAGATCTATAGGCCTGAGCTGAACTGGAAGCTCTAAACAACTTTATTTAACATTTTAAATTCCTCTGCTGTCCTTTAATTTTCCGAACCCATTAACAACGAATGACTCATCCTTTCATTCCCTCCATTTCCTTGTGAGAAAGCAGTACAACCAGTATGCATTGCTCTGCTATCCATATCGACAGTTCAACTCCAAGAAACCGAGGCTCCCCAGTGGAAAATCCCCATCACATAGATCATGCAGTGTATCGATGGTTAGAAGGAAAATACAATTGGGTATTGTGAAAAGTTTGCCCTTAGTTTATAGGGTCAAATTGGGTAAACAAGATAACATCCCTAGTATACGAATCATTGAGCTGGAATGTTCCTCCTAATTAACAAAGCAAAAGCCTGTTGACTTTTGTTGCCAGCACCAGTAACCCACGACTCTCAATCACTGGCCATTACTGCAGACAGATAATTAGTGTGATTAAATCTGATTAGAAACAAAGCAAGAAACAGTAGATGAACTTTGGTACACTTGAAGAATCTGACCATTGTCCTTTACAGCTTATGTGCCATAAAAAGCTCCTCTTCATTTTGTAATCCACAGTCTCCTTATTTTTAATGCATTTTACGTTTATGCCCAAATTCTGACCTCTGTGTAATGATGGAAGAGTGTTGTAAAAGCCCTGATAAGTCATTATGTGAGATAAGAGAAAGAGACAGAGAGAGATGCACCGCTGGGAGCGCACACACACACACACACACACACACACACACACACACACACACACACACACACACACACACACACACACACACACACACACACACACACACACACACACACACACACACACACACACACACACACACACACACACACACACACACACACACACACACACCACTCTTAGAAAACAGCAAGATTTCCCTTTACTCTTTTTGAACTCAGTCAAAATTTCGGATGATTAATTCACAAAGTCTGAAGCAAAATGACTGCTATTATCACTGCGGCAGATCTGTGGGAAATTCATTAAAAGTAATGGATGTTAAAACCTCGGGGATAGGCCAGGATAGAAATGTTTGAAATGGTTGATGCGTCTGAACTACTGTAAAAAGCAAAAATATTTCCATATGCTTTTCCATATCAATTTAGACAGCAAACATACATTTGGCAGATGTGTAAGGAGTCAAAAATGACTTGTAAATGGTTTTCATTTGAACTCAACATGACAACATCTGATTTTACTGATAAAAGGAGCCTAAATGAGTCACAAACAAATCCTTGTTGTGTGTGTGTGTGTGTGTGTGTGTGTGTGTGTGTGTGTGTGTGTGTGTGTGTGTGTGTGTGTGTGCGTGTGCGTGAGTGAGTGACTGTGAGCTGAAGCACGTCGTAACGTGGTCCTTCCAACAATACAATATAATAATGGCAACGTTATCCCATCCCCCAAAACAACGCACAGCAGTGCTGCTCTACACTCAGGCTACAACCCACTCATTCTAAAGATATCACATGTAGACCAGCTCCACAGTGCTTACACATACACATACACATACACATACACATACACATACACACTGCAGTGGGGGTTTATTATAATCAGTCTACCCTTGACGGGTGAGTAGACTTGAAATGTTATTTCAAAGCATCTCTTTTTTCACAGACACATCCTCTAATTGTCTCAGAGATAGACTTTGATCCAGATGTTAAAACACAACTTCACCTCCATCTCGGTTATCGCTTCAGTCAAATTAGGCCTCCACAGATCTGATGTAACATAACATAAAGTACCACAATGAGCTAAAATAGGCATTTATTGGATTGGGAGAGTGAGCCAGTCAGATACTCACAGTCAGATAACGAGCATCCAGATCCACCTTCTTTTCCAGCTCGGAGAGCAGCTCGTTGTGGAAGGATTTTAACTGTGGAGGAAGCACAAAACAGTTAAATGAAATGCTAATGATTGTTAGTTCAATGACTAAATCATTAAAAGGATTCTGCATGTGGATGCAGAGGTAAAAAAACAGAGTTTCACACCACGCAATAGACAAATAAGTTATTAAAATACATGCGTTATACTAGTTTACTCAGTTACTGAATAAATGTTTTACCAACAAAGTACCGGCCTGTGAAGCTTCTCTCAGCTTGCAAATCACTGTCAGAGTCACAGATTCAGTGCTATCTGACACAATATTTAGTCACTAGATTGTAAACTGACCTGCCTGAAGAACAGGCAACCAAATCTGAATCAAATGTTCAATCTCTGCTCTGTTGACATTCATTTCTATATAGTGGTCAATGTATGTGCAATAGGTTACCATTTCCTTCACATTTATATGATATTGTTTAATGAACAGAATCCCAGCAATACTACAAAGATCATATTTGAAGAAAACAAACTTTTTTTTATAATTTTTTTTAAAGTTTTTAGTGGCTGAAAGCGAGCAAGGACTGTGAATTTTGTTCCCAATTTTCAAGATTGGATTCTGGGAAGCAAACGCTGGACGATCTTTATGGAAAAGAGGAAGGAGTACATACATATGGACAGTGAGTATAGGAATAGGGTATATAGACAAAAAAAAAGAACCTAGCCTTTACAGGCAGCTGGCTTGTGGATGCCTCAGTGATCTCAGGGTACTCAAACACCAGGGCATCCACAGCCCTTCCTCTATACCAGACACACACTAATGAACTTGATATTGACTGTGAATAACTCACCATAAAGCACATATTACCCTGAATTACTGTTCAATTAACTCACTCAAATTCCCCAGCCACCTCCTGTGTAAGCATTTTGGACTTATATGAGCTCAGCATGTCTGTTCATTCAATATAAGTTCATGTTCATTTAATTATCATGTATTCCTTGTACTGCCCACAGGGACAAATCTGTGTCACGGCCCGGCAAATTTGTTGTGGAACATCACAGAGCAGAGCCACATCACCAAACTAAAATGTATTGCTGCAATAAGTTGTTGTTGTGTCTGAACTTCTGTTAAAATATCACATTACACAGAGACCTTTCACAGAGCCTGAGGTTTATAGAGGGTGCTGTAGCGTTGAAGCACACAGCTAAAAACCCTTTGAGCTTAGAATACCAACCATCTCCTCTAGCTGCACTTGGATCTGTCTGTGGACCTCAGCCATCTGGAACAGCACATCCCCTGCACAGAGAGAAAGAGGGAGACAGGGAGAAACACATGAAGAACACTCAACAGCACAAGCATCCCTAGAGCAGAAAAACAGAAAGGAGAAAGGTGGAAACTAGAGAAAGAAAAAGGGAAGAAACAAGAGAAGCAAGAGAGAGAAACAGAGACCCCAGCGTGCAAAGCTCATGCAGTAACACAAGACACACAAACATACGGGACAAGTGACTTGTAACTGGGACAACGAAGAACATGATGAAAGTTTGTTTTTTGGTACAAGATAACAGAAAACAGAGAAAATGAAACAATAACAAGTGATGACAAGTACAAAAAATGGGGGAGACAAAATGCTTAAAATTAAATTCTGGTTCTTCAAGCGTGTAAGTACCGATGTCTCGTGGAGATCAAACATATTGCCTTTCTTTCTTTGATTAATCTTAACATCAGGCAATGTGATTTCTAGAAGAAACAAAAAAAAAACACCTCAAAGAAAGGTTAAAGTCTCCACACAAAAAGGAGTAGAAAAGGAAATAACCAAAAAAAAGGAAGCAATAAGGAGGGTCATGCAGCTAGTGAGAGTGTTTTTATTTTCATATACCTACAGGCTGCCTCTTCTGAATATGCAGAGCATTGTCAAGAAAAGGAACACAAAGAGCTACGTTGAGCGAAAGACACATATACATATAGAGATCTGGCGGAAACACAATGTGAGATCAGCATGTACAGAGAAATGAGACACGCATACATTTCCCTGACCAAAAGTGTCCAAAGCCCCTTAGCTGTTGCCTAGTGAGAACATGCGATATCAGCTAGTGTTAATAATGGTTTATATTGATTGCATTCCATTAGTCAGGAAACATAGTTCCATTAAGTTCAAATGACTGTATATTGATTTTAGTGAGCAGACTTTAGTGAGTAGAGATATCCACTGATATCGATGATGTTGTGACAGGTCATATTTTAGTATAATTGAATAAAATTGAAATAGCATCTATTAGCAAAGCAATGGCATTTAAATAGCTATTAAATAACATCTATTCAATTTTGGCAACTAACAAGCATGATTAAAAGAAGTGGAGAAGAACAGGAAGAGAATTGTGGTAATATATAATCCATCACTGTGTTGCTGCAGACATTAATAGTGTATAGAAAAAGTACGTACAGGACATTTGTGGCCAACTAGGAACTATATACTTTAGTGCAGCACTTCAGATTTATTTAATCTCATTTCACGCTCCCCTGCTGGGTCCTCCTTTGAAAGCTAACCTATAAGAGTGCATCTCAACCCATCTCAAAATGCTGCGCAAGTGAAATCTGAACTTATGTTGAATTGGTTTCGGTACAAACTTCACCAAAGGGCTTTGGAGTGGTCTCCGTCTCAACAGACAGCACGTACAATGCAAACTGCTACAGACAGACGACACTGAAGCGACCTTGAGTGGACTCCAACTGCTCCAAAAATAAAAAAATAAATGCAAATGTCATTAAAGTTCTGCAAAAAATGTATTGCAAAAAAATGTAATTGCTCAAGTGACATTTTTGGAAAGCAAGTCAGTAACACTGTAAGTTCCCTTCTTAACTGTAGCATTTGTAAGCAGTATATAAACATTTAATAAATGGTTTAGATTTGCAGTTTTAAGCAGATATGATGACATTTTAAATTGTTATGTAAGGTATTAGTACAACAATAACAACTTATCTTATATTTTATATAATTAAACTTGTGTTTGACTTACATATTGTCATTCATAATCTGCTTATAAACCAGCCTCCACTTAGTGTATGTACAAATCTTATGTTATCGTATATATAAGGACTTTTAGTAAGTTACGGAGAAGTCAAACAACAGAAGATGAATTCCTGAAGACCAACATTAGCTTAACATTCAGTCATAGACATAAACACTGATAAAAATAACGACCTGCTAATTTGTAAAATTCTATTTCAATCATTGTGTTGACCTCTTAATCACCAGAAACATGTAAGAACATGTAAGTGTGGGCAGAGAAATCTAACAGTGTTAAGAAACCCCCCCCCCAAATTCCTGTATACCGGTGACAACCAGGCCTTTTTGCCAATGGTGCAACCTGCCTGCTGATCTTGTGCCTCACAGGAGCAGAGAAGCAGGCCAAAGCCTCCTGTCAGTTCCCAGCAGGCCTGCTAAGCAGCTTACAGATACTCATCCCTGATCACAGCCCTTCAAGGCTTAGAAACCCTGGCATTCTGTTGGCGGCTTCAACTAGCTGGATCAATTAACAAATGAGCAGCCATCACTGTACCGCAGACAGACAGACACACACACGCGCACGCACACACACGCACACGTCAAGTAAACTGGCAGTAGGACGGGCTGTTTGCAAGAAGCCAGAAAGGTAAAGAATGAATGAATCTGCAAGGGATCTCATCTTGTCATCTGCAGTTTCATTACTGCACAATGTATGATGCCAAAGCATAGGAAAAAAAAAAGAAATCACACTTTGGAGATGCAAATAGTTGCCATGGCAACTTCGATATTATATCACACAACAACAGTAAGGGAAAATTGGACTGCAACCTTCAGGGGAAGTTAACAGCAGAGAATTCAATCAAGAATCAATAAAGAGGGCATAATGTGGAAAATTTGATATGTGTTGTGCAACATTATTGTTTCGTACAGAAAATATTTGGCAGGCATGACACAACCTGTGAGACTTAGTGTAAGAGCTGCCAGCTTGACGAGGATATCCGCATACCAGCTAAGAGCGACATGACAGACGGGTCGATATCCACAGTGACAAGCTCTTGAACACGCATAGTATACACTTTGACACAAAGACACACAACCACACACACAGTAAATAAACCCTGAAAGACTCATCATTATTGTAACAAGATTTCCGGGCTTGCGTCAACCCCGCCTGTGTCCCTGGCTGAGAGAAAACAATAGTTCCTTTGTGGGGAGGTGAGCTCAGGTTGATCTGCACCTGCAGCTCAGCAACAAGCAGCCACATGCCTCCTAGCTTAAACCACTGAGTCAGAGAAGGAAGCATGAACACAGGACTTACTTGGGTGCATGCGAACAGACTGTCCCCCCTGAAGTATGACATCAGCTTGTGTAGATGTATTGACTGCTTGTGTAACAGAAGCAATGGTACACCCACACAGGTAGAGAAAAGAGAAAAAAAAGAAAAAAAACACAGAATAACAGAATGTGGGCTACGGAGCAGAAAGAAAAATATATTCAAAAAGTGGAAGTTTGCAATGTTGAACAGAGAGAACAAGAAAGACAGAGATGGAGGGAGAGAGGAATGGAGGTGGATGGAGAGACACTGAATCACTGGTGAAGGTCAAGCTGGATTCACTACGGGTTGTCATGGAAGCAGGATAATGCTAGGGTCGTTGCCATGGGAGAAGTTGCGAGATGAGGGGCAGCGGCTGCAAAGTGTTGTGTTACAAAACACTGTTCAAAAGATCTCCACCCTTACTATCAGCTATCATTACCTCAGCATTTACACTCGCCTGGGGAGGAAAGTGGAGTGAGTCCCACCTGGGGAGTCTTTGTATTGTAGGTACGTGTGTATGTGTGTGACTAAACAGTACCGTGATGTTAATAACTGCCTACCTAGCATGCTAAGTCACAAGGGAAACAAACAAGTGGGCAGGTATAATGGGGCAGCGGGATAATGTGAGAGACGCAGATAATAGTTGAGAGTCTGGGTGGCCGCGTGAGTGTGCGCGTTTGTGTACACATGTGCACGTACACTCCCTGTGAAACCACAACACAGTTAATCTGGAAGTGAGGGCAGCTTATGCTCACAGTTCAACCATCCCACACACGCACACTTGTGTGGTTTTGTGAACTGGATGAAAGCCTCTCACAGGAGGAAACTATTGATACGTATATGACATGTTACTAAAAGTGGAAGCTCAGTCACAGCTGTTCAACCTACTAGCCTAATATAAGTTTGTCCAGCAATGGTGTCATGCATTTAGGGCATAATGAAAGTCTACAGGAGAAATTTAAGACTGCCAAAGAGAAGTGGGCCACAGTGCAGTTGTAAATGATATTTTTGTTTATTCTAAGAAGGTCTCAGGTAGGTTGCCGTGCATTGTCTTCTGGATAAGACTGTGAGTAGCAAATCCACACCATCTGGTATCAGTGAGCCAAAATCCTGCCCTCTTTTTTTTTAAGCCTCTGTTCCACTAGCCTCAACCACATAACACATTTTATAACAGCAAAAAGCTGAGGCGGAATGGTGCGGTTTCCAGTCTGTGTTCTGAGATTAAGGGTATTTCTGCCATGGCTATAATATCTATTTTAATTTCTTGCCATTTTAACAAACATAGCATAGTTATTTAAAAAAAACTGTTTATTTTGAGCTCAACAACATATCCCATGAGTCTTAGCATCATAATGGCTGTCAAACCCTCATGGGAACTGTATTTTTTTAATTCTAACAAAGCAAGTAGTTTTACCATAATCCTGCTGACAAACAAACAACACCACAGATAATAATCTCCTGGACGGAGGTAATGTTGTGCTGCATAGCTGATATGTCTTAACCTGCTCTATGTTACCCTCTACTGAGTTGCTGATTGGTCCAGAACATAAGGCAGTGGACTGGTTTATTTATCATATTGCTGTCATGAACTGTATCTGGTTGTACAAGGCTATTTGTCATGAAATATAAACATATATGCTTCACAGTGTCACCCCTGATTGACACACAATTTGAATGGCACAGTAGAGGGTTAATAACTTAACAGAAACCTGCACAAGGCTGCAAAAGCAATCATAGGATGTGACTTAAACTCACATAAAAAAGTGTCTCCCCTGAGAGAAGCTTTGATTATTGCAGCGCAAAGACCCCTTTTGATAACATATCTGCTTTTTCTTGTTGCTGAAAGCATAAGTGATGAATTCCAAGCTTTGATTGATTTGACAAACTCCAGCAGCAGGAAAAGTTACCCTGACTGTGACATATGGGTAGTATGTTTGTGACTGGGTGTGTGTGGAAATCTTTAAAAGATCTGGGAGTTTTTGTCTATCCGCTCTTTGCGACAAAGTCTTCTAAGAATCAAATAAAGTTCAAAGTGAAGAAAGCTCAGCATGAAAGAAAACAGATTTTGTTCTTGGGCAAATTAGGCAGAGAGAGCAACAGCTAGGGAGGCGAAAAGTGGAGTGATAGGGAAAATCCCCTGAGAGTGCAGTATAACAAGTGATACCTCAATGTAACAGAAAGGAAACTGTTATTTAAGCATTGTTTTCTTTAAAGCTGTGTAGCAGAACCTTTTGCGCTTGAACTGAGGGAATAAGAAAAAAACAAAACTGCAGAGTCATGTAGCTGTTGAGGTATGGAGATTGAAGAGTAGACTGAGTGAAAAACCAAACTGTGAGTGGGTTATTTGATCCAGCCAGTTAGCCTGAAGAAACCAGGGTTATTATGGGTCTCCAAGCACAGTATTCAAGTCTGAATATGTCCAAGTCAAATTTCAAAAACAATTTCAAAGTGGGTAAAGGGATTCTAGAAGGGCAGGATTGGAAAAAAAAAAAAAAAAACATCTCTGCTACTACCTACTATTACACTTGAGTTCAGGTTCACTGGCATCTCTTGCATAATCATGACAGACAACATCTAAAACCCACACAGCTACAAAATGCAGATTGGCATGAATCACAATACCATATCACCCAAAAGGTAGACCTACTGGTTTGACCACACTTTCACATTAGCATGGCACTGACTGTGGTGCTTTGCATTGTTGCGCGCCGGTACCACTGCAGAATGCAAATGCACCAATTATTCTTATGAGTGTGTACTGGAGTGTAAGTGTGCATGCTTATCTACAGCAAACACAGGGAAAGAGAGACAGTTTTTTTTGTGCAGTTTTGTCCACATCCATCCCAGCGGTGTCTAAGCTCACCTTCAGCACATGTCACTGCCACGAACAAATGAAGGGCAATGTGAATGTGTGTAGATGGAGAGCCACTCGCTTCCCATCATGCAGCGCGTGTCTCAGAAATAGAGCAGGAGAAGGCAGGGACCCCTGGGATGGTGGCACAGAGCTAAGAAAAGAGCTCCTCTGCTCTCATTTAAACAGGGACAGGTGCTGGAGGAGGAGAGAGGTAGGCCAGACTAAAGGCAGAGAGAGAGAGAGAGAGAGAGAGAGAGAGAGAGAGAGAGAGAGAGAGAGAGAGAGAGAGAGAGAGAGAGAGAGAGAGAGAGAGATATTCGTGTATACAGTGTGTGTACTCGTGGGTGCTCATTCAAATACAGCATGTCAGAGTTAACACTTCTCCCCCACCGTTAACCTCTGCTCTTGACAACAGATGTCATTTAGCCTTTTGGACAGCATCCATTTACAAGTAGAAATTTAATGCTTATGTCCCAGGTCCATTAACCTAAAAAAGACAATTATGCTACATCAGTTTGCACCCTCATTTTCCCTGTGTGAACCTTTTTTTTTTTTTTCTTCTGGTAATTACTGGGAGGATTTTTTTTTTCCAGCAGCAACCTAAGCAATCCAGTGGTTAACTATAGTTTAATATGACCCCTTTTTTCTGTCCTAATGCATGTAATTTCCCAAAAGACACATCTTTGTGCTGAATCATACATATGTGTTATTAAAATGTGGCAATTAGCAAGGTTACAGAGGTTGCTAAGAGGGGAGAAAGATATTTGATTTCCTCTGGCTGGGGAGGCTGAACTGTAAGCACTTCACATTCCTGTTCAGGTTTCTTGAAAAACAGACTATTCAGCCAAATGGCCCGAGAGGGAGTTTATTTTTAATTGTTAACCAGAGGGCAGGATGAAGGAAAGCCATGGCAAATATAAAATATAGTGCATTCTGCCTGTGCTCTACACATGCGCTAGAATTAGGCTAGTGCTCAGGAGTCTGACTTTCACACTAATCCTTAGAACTTCCAACAGTGTAACAGTAGCCATGTAGGACAGCATAGTGAAACACGCCCAGCCAAGCACAGAGCAGCTCTCAACACTACTTCACCTGAGGACAGTATAAGCACAGGCTGACCATACAGGCCGAGTGTTGTAAACAGGCACACGACCAGAAAACTTTTTCTTCAGTATATGGCACATCCAGCTGACTACTTTATCATATCAGTGCATTACATTCAAGTGGGACACAGGTAATTATGCCTGCAGTTGGGTCGTATAAAGAAAGTTTCGGTCTGTTGGTCTCGTCTCTGAGCGAAATACTTTTTGAACATAGACAATCAGTGTGATCATCTGTTCAAATTCAAAATTCACAATAAAGGACAACAGGCTTTGCCTTGTACTCCAGTGGGTGGTGTTCCCAAAATGCAATGTCCCACTGTCACACCAGTTATCAGCTTGTTCTCTTTGCTAACACCAAATTTTGGATTCAAGACCATATAACAATGAGGCTGCTTGCTGACTTTGTACAACGCAACCGCCTTACAGTAATGTTAGCTTGTCACATATGGCAGCGAAGGCGTCACAAACGCTAATTCCACAACGCCATTAGCTACATGGGTTGCATTTAAATGAATTCAAACAAATGAGTGTGTTCGAACAGTAACAGAATGTACAACTCAAAACGCAACGTGACTTTTTGTAACAAGGCAACGTTGGTTAGTTACAACAATGATAAAGGAGCTCTAGTAAGGATGACAACTATAAATACTAGGAATTTTAGGAGGAGTTAAAACCTGCAAATTGGCTATTTGGCTTTGGGTCTGGTCGTAAATAACAAGTCTCTTAGTTCAGAGGAATATAAACACAATCGAGCAGAGCTAGTGGGTTAAGATTGTCGTAAATATACATTTCCATTTCCCTAGAAGGGTTGGAAAGCCACAAATGTCACTGAGGTAATAACTGCTCACTCCTTCTTCATGAAAAGGGATAAAAGAGGAGGATGGCAAAAACAGAGGGAGAGAAGGGAAAGTGAGGGAGGGCAGGTGTGTGTGTTAGCGTGTGTGTGTATGTGTGTGCGTGTGTGTGCGTGTGTGTGCACGCATGTGTGTGTGGGTGGCAAAGTGACAGGCGATGATTAGCCCAACCAGAGGAGGATATGTGGGAGGGAGTGTGTGGGAGTAGTGGGGCTGGCGAGAGAGAGAGAGAGAGAGACTCTGTCTCTTTAGGCGGAGATATACACAAGTGGATTAAAAGAGCACTCCTACTGTACAAACACATAGAAATGACAGGAGATGTATGCATAGAAAATGCACACAACCATGTAAGTATAAAGGGCATGCACACACAGTACAGGGTGATTCCTTACTGTGGGAACATACTGTCTTCCAGGGTGTAGTGCATGTTGACTTGTTGATGATAAAAACAGTGACGGAGGACATTTTTTTCACAAGGTAATTTCAATCTCTGTTTTAAGCATAATGTTTATGTGTGTGTGAGTGTGTATATGTACGTGTCTGTGTGAGAAAGACAGGAGGGAAAAAAGGGAAGAGGGAGGAAGAAAGAGATGAAGACCAGCTGCCGACTCTTAGGTGTGTAGGTGGGACCATTTGCAGCCTGTCTCTCCCTGAGCCTCTATGAAATTAACAGGCTTTAAAAGAGGTGCAACAAGAGCTCAAACTCATACATGATACGAAAGTGTGAGCATGCGCAAATACATACAGGCTACACAGAAAACAGCAGATATTTATCTTTTTTTATAGGATAATCCGACAATCAGCTCTTCAAAATACAACAACAACACGATGCCAACGGACTTATTGAGAAAGGAGAAAATCATGGATGGGGCGTCGATTACTGGGGGTAGAAATTTCAAATCTGGACAACATAAAGGGAGTGGATTTAAATGGGACAAGCAAGCGTGGAACTATCATCACGAGTCTGATGACATGAGAAACTTGAGAGATCCTAAATAAACCTCTCTTCAAGCCTTAATATCAGCTTGGTGGTTATGTTATTCTTAAAATCTCCATCAATACACAGATTAGAAGTGGGTGAAAATAGATATTAAAAAAAAAAACATCAGTACTGTGGGAAGAAACACATTTATTTACTCTCTTTATTTACACGGAAACATCTCTTACGAAAAATAAGCTTAGGACAAGATTAATCACAAAAGGGAGATTTAAAAGCTCCTATCCGTATTCTATGTGTTGTCAGCCTTAGCACACAGCTGTGGTATGTTCAGCTAACCTCCAGTGCTCTATTTTGCTCTGATCTGTGAATGTTTCAGCGCTCTACCACCAGATAAACAGGAAACTCAGCACTAGCCGCTGCACACTGTTTGACAGGAGGTCTGGCCTCTGGCAGCGACCTCATGGGTGGGGTCCCCAAAAAGTCGTAAGCAGGTGGCTGGAAAAACAACACGGATCCTTCCCTTGGGAATAGCCGGTATGCAGTGGAGGGTAGCTGGTACAGATACAGGCAATAGACAACAGGGGCTAATATCTTTAGCTACATAACAACCTTTTCTTTGTCATTGTCTGCTTTTTTTCTGTGTTCACCAAGCTACGTGAGATATAAACACCGAGAAAATGACCAGGCGGATGAGTCATTTCAAATATTCAGTCCCTTGCAGATCTCCCTCCCTCCAGGCAGAGCTTTTGAAAATGGAATCAGTTTTCAGTTACATCATAAATACTTGACAAAAGAGGTGAGTAAATTAATATGCTTCACACACACGCATATACCACAATTACCAAAACTGGCATTTCTACATCATTGGGGAATATGTGTAATATGGGTACAACTACCAGCACACACAGAAATGTAAACCCACATTTAGAAGGATCTGAGAAGAAGTATTTTTTTTAAATAATATAGAACTGCTTGCCGTCATGACAGTTCAGCTGAGGTTGTCTGGCTTGCAAGAGCCTTCTACTGTAAGTTCAACATGGAGATACTGCTGTAAACTTTGGAATCAATGGGAAACCTCACAGAGGCTGCGAGATAGATAGAGCGATAGAGGGAGAGAGAGAGCGAGAGAGAGAGAGAGAGAGGGCCGCTTACTGAATAAAACATCCTGAGAGCACTTTCATGTCAGTCCCTGTTGGCTGGGCTGGAGGAAACCCAAACTGGATCTCGACTCCACCGCAACAAAGGCCCCGTCAAATCAACAGCTACTTCTACGCAGATCAAGCAATCGAAAGCACAATCAGTGCAAAGGGAATCTCTTCAAACAGGAGCTGATTTCCCATGGGCTGGTGACAGCAAATACAGACACAGCGATCACCTAGGAAACTACTCACTGTGAGAGACCAGGTGTTGGTTCTCCAATTGACCTCTATTTTTGTAACGAGAACACACACACATACACAGACACACCTCATTGACATGACATACACACACCATATAAAGGTGCGACACTCGTGATGTGGTACACCAATACATTTTTCCACACAGAATCAATATTAGACCTGGAAACTTGTTAAATTCCAACCAGTCACATTCTTCCATCCAAAATCAATCTTCAGCTCGGATGTTACCTACGTCTGTGATATTGTAAATAAATAATGTTCAGCTCCCACGTCTCCGTGCTGACGGTGTTGCATTCCTTATTGTTACCTATTTCTATCTCTGATGACATCCCTTTGACAAAGAAAGAGGACCATAAATTGAAAAAAGTTATTTCCTCCAGGACACAGTATTACAACAAACTGCTTAAGGACTAAAATGATTCAGTAAAAATTCTAATTAAAAAATCATTTTCTGTATCAACCCACACATTTCTCTCTAAAGGCAACTTAGCTGCTCCTGCCACATTTTTACACAGGAAGCTGATGTTAGATGACGTGAGTCTGTGTGTTAAGGACTGATGCTCCTTGTTGAAGGACAAGGCCAACACCAAGAAAGAAAAAGAAAGGAAAAGCAGAGGTCATTAGGTGTATGTCAGTCACTTACCCAAATCTTTGGATCCTTGACTCTCACTGGCCAGTTCACCCATTCTGACCAGAGCATCAAAGTAACCTTTGGCAGCAAATGTCACATCTAGAGACAAGGAGAAGTAAGAACAACAAGAAAGCAAGGTGACTATTAAGTTGAACATTACGGTGTAGCATGTGTCTACAGCTCTGGAAAAGACAAACCATTATACAGTTTAGCTTTGTGCAAACAAAGTCGTCATCAGTCTGGCCAGTGACGCTGAAACATTTGCGCTCTTATCTTCACGGCAGCTCTGCTTTTCCTCAGATGCTTTTTCAAGTGCCGACTCACAGCTTCTTGCCATCAGAAAATAAAGCAGCACTGATGTTGCTACATAATTACTCAACATCATCTTGTTGGCATTCTGCATGCTTGATTGCAAAGAGGAAATTATTTTCTGACAGATAATCTGTGCTTGATGGGGAAGCCACACAAGCGCAAAACATGTTTTTCCTTTATGTTTCGTTTCTGGTTTTGTGTCATAATGAGAAGGAAAGTTGGTTTAGTACCACACCGAGGTGCATGTGAGCATTAAGTTTAACATTTAGAGGTCTTTTTTGGCATCATTTCCCCCACACTTTATATTCAGTGAAGCCTGAATTAATGTTGCCCTGAACTAATCAGTTTTTCCAGATAACATACTGGAAACACTTGTTTGTTTTTAACCCTGTCCCCCCATGTTTTTCACAGTTTATCTTTTGCTACATTTACAATAAGTACCACACATTGCAGCGAGTCATTGAGACTTCAACTTTGAAAACAGACATAAGTTTAAAGTTGTATTGTCTGGTGTTTGGAGTCAATTTTGGGGCATTTTTCATTCCTGGGCTCTTTTTGATCTGTGACCAAATTGGCCACTAAGCCATTTGCCAGCCAAGGAAATAACAATGTCATGCTGTTAACCACATGCTGTTAAACACCACTGGCCTTTTCCATCTTCCATTCCATTTCATCTTTTTTGTCAATATGTCTGAACACTAGACAGCAGGGTGACACAGTGACTTCAGGGGACTGTTGATTAGTGGCTGGATTACGGTTCATACACCTGTGTAGGCAAGGCTTGAGCCTGCAGGGGATACCAACACTAGATGCGCCCCCCGGTTTCAGGTGTGCTGTATTGTGGCTAACACTGCAGTGTCACTTTTCTGGGGAGGGGGTGTTTTCCCTCTAGCATTGATGAATAATGTAAATTTAATTGCCTTTATAATATAACTACTGAAATCATCAGTTTTTCCACTAATAAACAAGAGAGTTCAAGGGTCTTGACCTCTACTCTAGATCTTGAGAAAACACAAAAACAATTTGTGAGGTTAATCCTAATCAGCAGCCATATCTCCTCTTCTGTCCCACTGATTAAATAAAGATCAAGAGTACTCCTGGTTGCCCAGATCAATATCCAGCTCAGTCCCTATTATTCCAACTGCTGCTGCGCTGGCCAACAAAGGTCACACAGGGCAGAGTCAGCTTCCAGTGATTTCTGCCCGACTGCCACACAGACTGCCAATCAGGCCATCTCCAGTGAATAATGGCCGTTGCTTTTGGAGGTGAATTCAACAGCAGCCCAGGTGACAGATGGGCCCTGTGCCTGCAGACAGCTGCCAGGTGAGAGACACATTTACAACAATAGCCTGGCAGGGGCAGGCTAATTCCAGCAGACAGATGTAGCCCTGCGATAGAGGAAGTCTCTCAGGCTGGAAGCCTCGCAGCTCTGCTCCGAGGATGAGGGACATATGCTAATGCTAATCCCAATTACAGCTGAGTCAAAGGCAGAAGATGGCATGTGTTTCCTCCTTCCTCTCTTGTTGGGGGAACACCTGAGAACTGAGAGCAGAGCCCCCTCCAGAGCATCACGGCTGATTTCTCTTCATTATGCCAAACAGACCTCCTGCCTGCCTTGATGTGTGTGTGAAAATGTGTGTGTCTGTACGTGTGAGTTTGCAGATGTGTGGCAGGGGGTTGTGCAAGTAGGACGCTACGAGAGCTACGGCAGGTTTTCAAAGCGATCTCCAAGCAACAGAGACTTTCTTCTTGGCGATGCTGCTGCTGTATCGTGTGTGTGCGCAGCTGAAGGGTGGCTGAGTAGATAAGCTGGATCTATATGGATACTTTACTTGTGTCTAATGAAATGTGTGGTGGGGGGCTCACTGAGACAGACGGAGGGGATTAACAGCTCTCTGATTGCAAGGCAGGCAGACAATCGGTAGGGGAGGGGCTCATCTCAGAGCTACTGATCCATCATTCATCCTTCACTCTAGAGAAGAGGAGAAAGAACCACACATCTCTTATTCAGGACAATGATCATTTCCTGCACCTACATCATCCTCATCGTGCTGTCAGGGGACGTGTATAACAAGCTCCAGGCTGTGTTTAGTAGGCACTGTTGGAGTCACTCAGTTGTATGCATCTGTTGCTTTTACACCTACCAAACGCTGTGAGATTTAGCGACGGACTGCTGTGTTGGAAAACCTAGAACATGACCATACCCAGATCTAGCAAGCCTACCCATGAATCCCTTTTGGCATTTCTGGTGCTGAGTAATTTCAGTGATTGCACCATATGGGTGGAAGCGTGTCGTCCCATTCTCTGCCCCCGCACATCAGAGCCTGTTAGTCCCTTGGGTCGAGCCAATCCTGCAAAGTGGGTCTTTAATGGCTCAATGAGTCCCCTACCAGTCTGTCTCCTACCTACACCAAGGCCGGGATTAGTTATTATGTGTGTCAGGAGAAGGACACACATGCTTGGGGAGGGGGGAGAAGCCCCACTAATTTCTGGATTAGCAGGACTGAGGGAGTTCTGCCTTGTGTTAGGGTTGAGGGACATTTTTTGGGGAACGATTTGAGACGTTGTTACCAAACGGAGTGCCAATGAAAAATCTCAACAAGCATTCAGGGTGCGACAAACATATCCACACGTTTTCCTTTGTGAATTTGACTGCTGACAGTGAGCTATCCTCACCTCTGCATCAGATTAGAGGCCTTTTGTGTTTCTCTGAATACACGTCCACTACAGTACACAAGCTGTGCCAGAGGCTGTGCACCACATGATAAGGCCTGCCCCTTTGGCAAGAGGATGAATATCATCCTTTTTTTAGTAAGACAAAAAAGAAAGGTAGGTAGATAGATATATACATGGTGAGAGAAAGAGGCAGAGAGAGTGCTGGCTTGGCTGTGTGCCTAAACCTGCAGAGAAAAAAGGCACGGAGAAAAATAAATGAGAAAAAAAAGGACTTACTGGCAAGGGCCTTCTCATAGTTCTTCCCCATGGCAACAAAGTTCCGTAAGCAGGGGTTGAACTGCTCCATGATGGTCTGAAAGAGAAAACAAGAGATAGATGGGAGGTGGCGGTTTCACTTATCAGCAGAGCGGGGTCAAGGGCAGAGAAGAAAGACTTCGAGCTTGCACCATTCATTCTCTCTCACACTTTTCTTGCCTCTCTCTCTCTCTCTCTCTCTCTGACATACACAAACCTCCTTCAGCTGCATAAAATATGTCTCGCACACAGTAAACAGCCATTGTCAGAATCTTTGGGCACACACTGTGGTTGTCTCGAATGTTAATGAGGGCAGGAATGGCTCCTCCGCCCACATCCTGCCCTCTTACAGTGAGAAATAGTTTCAGGTGGGATGAGGCGGGAGAGAATGGGGGTGATGATGGTGGCGGAGGAGTGGGAGAGGTACTCGTGGACTAAAAACAAAGTGACTGTGAAATTTGCATTGACAGGGATGCATACAGTTGCCCTAGAGCATTAGATGACGGACGCAAAGGCTAATTATGGCTGCTAGAGAACAGAGCAGTAGATTCTACAGATGAATATAATATATCATGCTGCTGGCCATAATTCGTCATCATCTAGACATAAAATTACTGCTTTCACATCTAATTTTCATTATAACAAAAAAGCCAGACGCGTTATTGTGAAGATGCAGTATCATACTACACTGCAGGCATAGTCGGTGTAAATGCAGTGAAAGCATGATGCCTGACATCTCTCACCAGCATTGTTTCCTGTACTTCTCTTCTACCTTTCCTCTCCTTCCTCCTCTTGTGCTCCTCCAGGGCTTCCTCCAATTAGTCGGTCCCCAGTCAGCTAGTCAGGAACAGCCAGGGGACAGAGAGACAACCACAACACTGCTGCAGCAGCAGTCCCAAACACAAGCCATCAATACTGCAGGAGAACACTAAATAATCTACTTCTAGCCTGAATTCACACAGTGGCAGAATAATATGGCAAGGTGCCACCAGTGTCAACCTGAAACAACCCCAGCAGCTCATCCTGAAAACCATATGCCTCTTATCTTCAGTCATATCTTCCTCATTTTTTGCCTTTTCCTTCATCTTGCTGTCTGTCTTTTGTTTTTAATGAGAACCAAGATTTGGATAGGACGGGGTGTGTGTGTGTGTGTGCTTGCTGCGGTGTGTATCCTGTCAGGAGTCATAGTTCAAGTGGCCTGAGTGCAGCATAACCCACCTACAGTAGAAATACCAATGAGTCAGACGTGAACTTTCATTACCAGCAGTAACTATTTTACTACGCCTCTCCATGACTGTGCTTGCGTCTAAAACCGGTACAGAAAAAAACTGGACTGGATTACTACACAAAGCTGTGATCGATTGCTACAAATGACCATAAAATGGTATAATCAACATAAGAAATATTGTACATTTGTATGTGTCCATTAAAGAATAGGGATAGTTTTTTGGGCTGAAATGATTTTCTCAATTGTCTTGTCTATAAAACAACAGCCCAAGGTGATACATTTAGATTGCTTATTATATCTAACTAATTGTCCAAAACCCAAAGATATTCCGTTTGCCATCATGTACGGGAAAGAAAAGCATCAAATTACGACATTTGAGAACACAGAGAACTAGCAAATGTTTCAAAACAAGATAGTTGCAGATTAATTTCATCCTGATCAAATGTTTGATTAATTGTGCTAACGGCTCTGTCTCCATAGTTTGCTGCAGTTTGGAAGGATACTAAAATTGTGTATAAAATTGTTTAAATCTGCCTTAAATTCTGGCATTCGTTGTGGCAGAAAATATAAATGTGTAACAACAATAAGCAGAAAGACAAGTACGGTGTTATTCAGGTTCCTGTGGCTATTGGCTGGCTAAAGAGAGGTCAACATACGCCCTGCTAAGGTCCTCCACTGCTGTTAACTGGGTCTAGCCCACAAGCAAAAAAGGACTGCAAGTTCACTGTACATCAGTGCGGCAGTAATAGCACAGTGAGATTCTGAATCTTCTTTTTAAAACAGTTCCTATAGGTAAAAATAAAAAAAACAACAGCTCATAATGAATATAATATATTAATGTTATACAGACTGAATGCACAGCTGATTGCTTTTTACAGAGGGCGTTTTGTCACTTTATTGTTTTACATAAACTTAATCCAAAGCTACCTGGAAGTGACAACAGAAGGAGCATTGTAAACTACTCTAATAACAACTCATGCTTAAATCAGCTCCCTTTACCCACCAATGGGCTCCGTTAGTCTAATATACTACGGATAGGAGCATAATTGGGGGGAAAATCCCTTCTTCAACACACACACACACACACACACACACACACACACACACACACACACACACACACACACACACACACACACACACACACACACACACACACACACACACAGAGCGAACATAAAAAAGGTATCCCCGCTCTCTCTGCCTCCGGGAAGATAAAAGACTAACGCGTCCCTCAGGATCTCGCGAAGGAAATGTTTTTTTCTAAATGTTTCTTCGCTCTGCCTGACTCTGATGTAAAGTGCATCTCATTGATGAGGACGGGGGTCACGCGAATGTGTGCAAATCACACACACAAAGAGGCATATATGCACGTGCGTGTACTCGTGCACACTCCTACATTAATACAAGGCTTTATAATAAAAGAGTGGTGGTGTTTCAAATCGGTGGGAGGATTACATAACAAAGCAAAGCCCGGTGCAGCATCATTATGGCACACTCTCCCACTGAAGAGGCCAAAGGTAACTGACACAGGCTACTGCCTTTCTTACACATACTGCACACACACATACACATGCTGACCCACTGCCACTGAATAAACAACTGCACATAAAGATTACATGATTAACCACAGATATAACTATTATATAAGAGAGGGGAAGTGGAAAGGAAAAAAAACAGTGAGTGGTAGTTTCTTTCTTCATCTCTTCCCATTGTTGCTAAATTTGTCATCCCAGTTCTCTTGTACTACATTGTTACCCTAATTGTGGCAGCTAATTGGGAAATGGGGCCAGGAGGCACTTGAAGTTGTGTGACATGGGAGAGAGAGAGAGAGAGAGAGAGAGAGAGAGAGAGAGAGCAAGTGATTGAGTAGCAAATTGCAAGGATGGAATATTTGAAAGAACTACGAACAAAGCTATATAATCACAAACTGTATATCCCCCTTCCCATTCAACCACTCCTCTGTATCATCTTTCAATTAAAGAAGTAATAAAACAAGAAACATGTCGGCTGAAGTGTAATTTTTTCATTTCTGGAGACGGAGAAGCTGTCCATTTTGCGGCTGCCTACACAAGGACAGAAAGAATTCATTATCAGCACTCAGGGTAAAAAATTAAAGCAGACAATTAAAGGAGGACAGAGAAATGTCTCCTACAAAATGAATCAAATCTGTCTGACACCCATTTGTGGTGTGAGGTGAGGCAGGAAGAATATGGAGAACTCTGGGAGCATAAAGGCTGCAGATAAGGGAAAACATTATTAAGAGGATTGAAATGATTTTTCCCTGCGCCCCCTAACAAAATGAATTTTTCCTCAGCTTGGAAGCAGCAATTGAAACAAGGTCGGTGTGTATGAAACAGGTTGTTGATTCAAACTAGGGGATATTAATCCACCTCTGCTCATTCTGTTCTGTCACACAGTCGCAGTAATGGCATGCAAAGTGGGGTAATTTCGAAGTAACACCAGCTGATTAGAACCAGGGGGAATCACGCACAATCAGATGCCAGGATGCCATCATCTGTTCCTTCTCGCCCTCCCCTTCTCACTCCTTCCCTCTTCTATATCGCAACCAGCCCCAGGCCTGAAAATGCCTAGGATCAGATGAGCACTGAAACCACCATTTACTGTATTTGTGAGGACTATAAGGACATGTCATGTGGTGACAGGCAGCAGAGGCAGCAGAGCCTAATGATGTAATCAGTGAGGAATGTAAAAAAAAAAAAAATATGATGGCAACCACACTGTTAGTCTTTTCGTTCATAATAAGGAGCAGTGTGAGTTTATGATGGGTGTCAATCTGCAGGAGGACATAGAAGACCTTTATTATTAACTAACATAACTAATTACTGTGCCAAGAGAGCATAATCAGGTCGCAGCGTAATCTCCCGTCTGGTTGACTTCACTGATTGATGAAGAAATGAACGGAACAAGAAGAGACACATCAGGATCTAGGTGTCTCACCACCATGGCTAAACAGTTTCTTGGGGGAAACCCTGTGTTTCCAAAGTTATTTCACTAAAGTAGGCGAGACGATAATGTCGAGAAAACTGCTGCCATATCATGTTTTGCCATCGTTAAGTGATGCTAAATGATGAAGCTAGTGGCATTAATTGTATAATGTTTACGGATAAGAAATGCAGCATTCCGGGGTAAAAGCTCAGTACACACTTTTGTATTTTTTGTCCAGTTAATGGTTTCTAAAATTAACTTTGCAATGTGCAAACGTGTGCACAAGAAATGAACCACAATTAAATGAAGTTAAAATCAGTTCCACTTCGTTTGGCTTTGGGGCAGCTGTGGATAAGCATGCGATTCATTGCAAATGTGTTGCCCTTCATCTACCACACTGTGTAGATTACAAAAAAGAAAATTGCCACAGGAACTAATGAATTATCAGGTTAGCAATGCTTGAACACCCAAATCTGCCAGCAAACACAAACTACAGTGTGAATAGTCAGTCTAAAAAGGCCAGATTTGAGAAAACTACTAATGCAGTCTACTGTGTTCTCCATATAGGGGTGTGGTTGAGGTCATAAATGAAATCCAAACATTTCCACTCAATAGCTTTACTTTGGTTGCTTTCATTGTACTTCACATTCTTAGCTGACAAAAGCAGACAGATTAACCATAGAACTTGTCAGAAATACATCATGCTGCCATTCGGAGCACGGATCAGGATATCAGAATGAGAAAATGCATATGTTATTTATGTTTGATAAGTGATACAAAAAGTTAGGATTTGCTGTGATTCTTATTTAAATCAGATATTAATGGTCAAAGAGCATAGAAAAGCTCTCGACGTATTTTTTTGTTCTTTAGTGTTAAGTGTGCTGAAAAAGCTGACAATAAGCAGTGGAGTACGTGTGAGTATTTTGTCAAGTCTGGATCTAACCACCCTGGGTTTTTAAATACATTTAAAAAAGCATTTGTGTAACATTTAAGATGATCTATTGGCAGAAATGGAATATAGTATTATTAAGTGTGTTTTCATTTGTGTATAAATTACCTGAAAAGAGGAACTGTTTTTGTGTTTTGTTACAGTAGAATGAGATGTTTTCATCTACAGAGGGATGGGTCCTCTTCTCTGAAGGTAGCAATGTTGAACCACCATGTTTCTACAGTCCAGAAAGGACATATTTAACACTGGTTTTAAATAGGGCCTTTCAAGTGTTTTGCAGGTTTCACAGCTTCCAGTGCTTGGAAGACTGAGCTGTATTTAAATAATTGCAATATGCAACTTCAACATCCTTTAACTGGTCAAAAGTTCATCCCAAATTGTTTATATTCTTAAATCTATTACCCCTGCAGTCATAGCCGACAATGTCCGACTCGTATGATATATTGGAAAGACAATAGCCACTTGTGAGAGCTTGCATTCCATACAAATCACATTACATTTCA
The DNA here is from genome assembly GCF_905237075.1 of Dicentrarchus labrax. NCBI lineage: Eukaryota > Metazoa > Chordata > Actinopteri > Moronidae > Dicentrarchus > Dicentrarchus labrax. The sequence goes on from NW_026136722.1 coordinate 10,431,040, forward strand.
GCATTATGCCAATTTAATTTAAACTTCATGTTTAAAAGTAAGTTCAAGTCAGTGCTGGCTTCTCCTGTTTCCTCATAAAAAGGGATGGTAGCAAAGTTCTTCTTAAAACAGACTATCTTAGATTTACAGATTAACATCAGTTCCATGCAATGTAGTGGCATTTTCACGAGTTATCAAGGGGACCACACAACAGCAAGAGATGTGGAGTACAAGGAAATCAGTGCAGAGCTATTGTACAAGTGAAGGGAACACAGCCAACTTCTTAGGTTACTGCAACACAGCTGAAATACAGCTGAAAGGTTAGCGAACTTTCTAAAGTACACACATCGATGCAGAAACCACACAGACTGTCACAAGCTTATTTCAGAGCAAAGTCCAGGTATACACTTTGAATGGATGCCATGAATAAGCCGGTCCTTCTTGCATACCTAAGGCCTTACTAATACTGCAGTAGGCACAGCATGTGCTTTCAGTCGAAGCCAAGGCGAACATCAAATCCAAGAATACCACGTGAATATCTGTGTCCTTTCCAAGTTGTATTGAGGAGAGCAAACTTTTCAACATCGTGAGACGAGAGAAGGCTGTACAGTTTGAGAACAGCTCTCATATTCTTTTGTTATGGAAGTGTACAGAGTATATTATTGCGCATCAGTCATGTCAAACACAGAGAGGAATCTATACTGAGCAGATCAAAGGCGTTCTTCTTATAACTTCACAAAGTGATGATGGTATCTTTGTTTGCTGATGCAGCAAATGCTGACACTCACTTTCTCTTATGTTACAAATATTGATGTTGCTTATATCATGCAAACACACACTGAACAAAACAGCTAATCTAACATGTCTGATTAAAAGGATCTTCAAGTTTTGTATTGGAAATATGCATTTGAAAATACAATGCACAATGCCCAAAGGAATTACCCCAGTTTTCTGTTGGGATCAGATGGGGGACGGTTTTGTCTCCTCTGACTAAAATAGACAACACTTCCCAACACTGGGGTGTAAGAGATATTGGGAATGAAAAGCCGGTCTCTGATCTCTTTGCCCAGCTTGAGCTAATTATTACAGCTAACTTATTAGTAGCAGGGATCCAATTATGGGATGTAGTCACAGACATTATATTGAAGCTCATCCACTGTCAGTATATGTGTACATGTTTGTATCGAGTTACTGTGCTCTAAGACAGAGATAATTTCATATCAGCTAGATTTAATTCTGCTTCTTCAATATAATTCTGAGTGCAGGGTGACTCATTATTGGACAAGGGCTATGCTAACCAAGGAAACTCAAGTGTTGCAAAAGCATGCATCTCCTTCCCCATGAATCTTGAATCAGCTCTTACTAACATTTGTCCACTTACACACCCCACACTCTTTTCTTTCTCTGCCACGCAAACACAGTCTGCACCTTGCTATCAGGACACTGAAAGCTAAAAAGGTAGAAGAAAATTGGTCTGCAAGCTCATGCTTAACTGGGATTGAAAAATAAATACAGGCTCATCATTTTTAATGATATTTCATTATCATTAAGGTTCAATTTCAGCCATTTATGTGTGCTGTATCTGCAAACATCCTAAAAGTCTGCAACACATCGAGAACAAAGCATGCCACCTCATGTGGAAGCCTCCCTCCTTGCAAAGAAACATCATTTGGTAAATGTTTGTCACCAACAGATACATTATTATGGGCTTTTGCCAATGAAATGCCAACAATTTTGCCAGATTCACAACTGGACTATATAAAACTTGATATGGCCCCACCGTCACCTACAAGGGGTCTCAGGTGGAGGAGAGAAAAACCAAGCCACCTCTCAGACAGGTTCTTTGGCCTGACCCCACCTTCGAACTGCAGTGTCTCCTGCCGCCAGAGCACAACAAATAATTTGCTCGCCAGAGACCAACTATTTACTGCGTTTGTTTGCTTTACTGTCGCACACACACACACACACACACACACACACACACACACACACACACACACACACACACACACACACACACACACACACACACACACACACACACACACACACACACACACACACACACACACACACCAGCATTAGCCACTCAACTAACCCCACAACACAGGCGCTGGTTACCACAGCAACCGAGACCTAGACTTATTTGCTAGCTTTAGTTCTTTGACCAGTAAAAGACCTATTCATTTTGGTTGGGGAGTGTCGTGCATTACTCTGAAATCCCCCAAAATTTGGTCCTAATTCGAATCAATTGTGAAAGACTCAAAAGCAGGAATGTAATAAACAGATGGCAGATATTGTTTTCTCTCCAAATGACCATCAAATTAAAAGAAAAAAAAAAAAAAAGGAAAAGAACTTTCACTTCACTGGTTACATGATGAAGTAATCAGCAAATTTGCATTTTGCATGGCAGCTTTAAAGCTTTCAGAAGAGGTGTTTATGAATTATGGATGTATTGTGTGAGGGTCCCACTGCTGACCTCCTCCTTGCAACATTTAGATTTCACCACAGTCCAAAACAGACAGAAAACCACAATTTTAAGTGCTTAATGTAAACTCAAAATACATTTGTATGTCCTAGTTAAGTTCCCCACAGTGCCGGTCTTTCTAAGTGCTCGGCCAATTTGAAAGCTACACAGAGGGGGCACTATCTTTTATTGTTGCAAAAATGTACATCCTGCTACATTGTCAATCAACACAGGAAAGTGACTAACTTTACATCCCAATGGCAAAGTTTCACTGCATAGAAATGTCCTCACCAAAAGGAACACTCAAACCATGTGGGTATGCGAGCAGGATTTCATACTTTCTGTTCAACATCATGACTGGTTTGGGACTCAAGAGAAACACTGTGGTTGCCTGTTCAGCTAGCCTAGTGGGTGTAGTGTGGCCATTGCTACTGAAAGTAGCAGCATCTGCCACAGAGATGTGCAGTAACACCAGCCACAGGCATGTTAACTGTAGCCAATGACCCATAAATGTAGGGCCATTGTCCACTGCCACAGTACTAACTGAAATGTTCTGTCTCTGCTTCTGTGTGTCTCTTTCAGTCTGTATAATTACAGCTTCACCCTCCACAGTAATTAGGGACTATTTCAACAAGGATGTGGAATGTCTCCATCTATTTTCCCCTCTCTTCATCTCCTTCTCTCTTCCACCCCCACAATAAAGCATTTTAAATGTTTTCTATAATGCTAGTAAGAACATCCTTGTGTATGCTTCTTTTTGTGGTGGATAAGTAATATTTGGGACAATAGCCATGTTAACAAGGTGACTTCAAAATTAACCTTTTTCTGTCAGCAACAGCTACGAAGCTTCTTTGCAGTCAATAATACAGTGTAGCCTTGGATTTAGCACTGAGCTTCTCCAGTCTCCGTCCTTGAAAAAGCAGTGATGAGTAAAAGAAAAGAGAGAATGTCTCTAAACCATCCGCCCCCGGACGTGCAGAGAAGGTGGGTGTGTGGAGCAATAGTCCTCTCTCTGCATCGCAGTCAAAGGCACAGGGAACAAATCTGCTGTTCCACAGGCAATGAATGTTATGATATCTCCTGTAGTGCATAATGCAATCTTTTCAAGGCCCCAGGCACCAGCAGGCATAAACTTGTTGAAACACTATATTCTGGAGGCAGATGTTCAGGAGCTGAAGTCATTTTAAACTCCATTAAATTGCATATTATAAAGGCAAGTGGCGTTTGATGTGATATACTGCTAGAAAAAGAGTAAATAAAGTGATGGGTGGTGTCATCATTCAAGTGACTGCAGACAACTTCTGAATGCAAGACCACAGGGACAAGGCAGAGCACTGTATACACAGCGGATTGGGTTGGTTTACTCTGGACCCCTTATGGAAGCATTTTTCCAGGTTCAACATCTCATGTTTATCTCTTTGCAAAAACAAACTACGTAACATCCCCTTCTCCATCCCTCTTCCTCTCTATCACTCGCCTTCTCCAGGCCTTCACCAACTGCAAGTATTTTAGCACAATGATATGACAGGAACACATAAGAATAATGGCACGTTGTTGCTAAGAGACCACCTGTTCAGATCTCCCACATGAGATTGTGGTGAAACTGTAGTCCTCTTATCATTATCAGAATATCACTCATTGGAGTGTAGTGAATGTCACGACAATATTGCAACTGAAAGAGAAACCAATTACATAACAAGACGTCTTTTAGGCAGAAAAACTGGATCGGGGTTTGCTTTAATCCAACAGCGGAGAGCAGCAGTATCACGCTCATGACACAATACAGATACCATAACCAGAGAGTATCGAGTATCATCCAGCGTTAACGTCAAACAACTGTTTTGCTTTCCTCATAACAACTATTTGAGAAAACGGCATTCACCGTTTTCCAGGCTGTGTTGACAATTAGGGAGTGGTGTTGCATGGGAAAATGAGTGTTTAGTCCTGAGGGCTGGTAGAGATGGGACACACCCTTCTATTCGCTTACCTGCCAGGGTGTGTTCAAAACCTGCATCGCATGCACCGGTCCCAGAATACACATTTCCTATGACAAAGATTCTGAATAAGTACACGTAGAAGCCATGTTGTGCTTAAGGGTGTGTTCGGACCCTTTGCTTCCATGTACCCTTCCACTTCCTTTTAACTCTTTAGAAGCTTTAAGGTGGAAATCATGGTAGCGATTAAAAAGGTTTCATTACCGACTGATATAACACACAACCCCATTCTTCTTCAGTCTCTAGTCTGATTAATCTGTTTGTTCACTTCAGTTTGTCCTCGCCCCTCCCCACCGGTCAGGGCAGGTCGGTGCCCAGACTTCATCCATCGGCATGTTAAGAGGCTTGACCTGGCGCACAGACACCCAGCAACATGGGCCAGCTGGTGGAGATGCACACACACAAACACACAAGACACAAACACGCGAGCACCGAGTGTCAGTCTTAACTATCTGTCTCACCCGGTCAGCGCGGGAATGACTAGATGCCTTTCGCCATGTCTGGAACTGCCTGGCTATGTGAGGGAGGAGAATGGAAATGAGTCAGACAGGATCACACAGGGATTGCTGAGTTTAACAGGGTTGACTCCCCTGTTGATTAAGATAAAGTCATGTCAAAAAAAACTAAGGAGTGCCTCTGCCCTTTTACCAAAGGAACAACCCCAGCAGTGAGATTCTGAATCTCCTGCCTACAGTCCCAGCCCTGTTAAACACACACTCAACTGGGCTAACATGAGTCACAGCAGGAGAGTTACTCCCCTCTTCTCCCCTGCGATTACTCAGTATCTGCCCAGCTGCTGGCTGCAATGACTTTGCAGCCGCCGTATGTTTTTTACGTTTCCTCTTCCTCAGGAGAATGTCTGCTCGCATACAAAGCAGACAAACACAATTACAGTACAGTCTACAGAGGTGTTCAAATGTGTATCGAGGAGAGAAATGGGGACAGGCCAGTGCTGTGGAAGTTAAAGTCCCATTCATTCCCACAGAGTTGATGTTGGGCGACTAGCAACAGTCTTCACTTTTAATCATCTGTGCAAACAATCAGCAACTTCATTATAAAAAGGGGCCGTTAATGACTAGGTGAACTGGGGTCATGGGGTGGATTTTGGATACATTTCCCATCATCTTTACTTATTACTTACATAAGTCATATAATTTGTATCTAATTTTAATACTTATGCAATAAGCCTAGCAGCTTCACCATTCCCTCAATGTGGCTGACAAGCCCATGAAATTAAAGTTGACAGTCTGCACTTCAAACTCAGACAGTGTCATTTTGCATCCAAACTAATAGCAGCAGATTTCAGACACCAAACATGCCGATTACACCGCCTATCCCTGTAGTAAAATGCCATCATTTCTTTTCAAAACAAGTGTGCTTGTGAGCGCATAAACATGCAGAGTACTATGAAAGACTAATGCTTTTCATCACCAAGTCAAATTAAACCCACCTCTTTAAATATTAAAGCAGACTGTGAAACTTGCTCTTACACTGCAGGGGGAAAATAAGCAGCGACTACAGATAACACTCTCTGTGACCTTCCTAGCTTTTGCCAAGAGGTCAGATCCCCAGAGTGGAAGAGGGACTCGGTCTCTCCACTCCACTGCCCATCAGTGTTCCTGGCTGTCAGGACTCTGACGGGGTGCTTTCACCCCAGAGACCGAGTCCCTGCTGCTGGGCTTGCACTTGAATGAGCAAGACCATCTATGCAAGGACCCCTTCTCACCAACGGTTCGGGATCCAGACACCTACAGTGTGTCTATGTTGATTAACCCACATTAGTAGGTGTTAACACATGGACAAACCCCCGACAGAGCGTAGCATTCAATTCACAATGAGAAGGATACACTGTAGGCTGTGTGACCAATTCGGCACAGAAATAGCCACCTGAAACATTTGCTTCCCCTGTTGGCTCTAAAAGAAGCACCAGTCAGTCTCTGCTCATCTGACCTCCTTTCTGATAGATGTCTATTCCCTGCAGGAGTGCAAGCAGCTACCCTCCACCCGTTTTTGGCCTTCTGTTAGGGGAACTACAGCTGGCTTAGGGCGTAGGGGGAAGCTATAAGTAGGGTAACATTTAAGGGTTATTACCTGTAAATAACGACTAGGAATATATTGAAAGAGACCTTGTTGAGTATCAGTGAGCTCTAATCAAAACAGAAACCTGAGAGTATTTCAGGTGTGGAGCCGTCATAACATTTAGTTTAGTTAACATAAGTGCCTGCTATGAAGTGAACCAAAGCCCAAAGTAAGCTTTAATGAATTAAAACAATCACTGTTGAAGCAAGTAGTTGATTAATGGATTAATTAATCTGCAACCATTTTGCTAATCAAACATTTTTGTTTCAGTCGTGTATCAACCAACAATGATAAGCATTGTTACAGTAGTTGATGAATGACAACATTTACCCCACATTAGCTGCCTCTCTTTGTTTTATATCATTTTGAATTGAAGACATTTTGGTTTTGGACTGCTGGTTGGACTCAGCAAGCAATCTGAAGAAGGCATTTTTTAATCTTCTTCTGCCATTTCATAGACAATAAGATGCAATAATTAGTAGAAAAAAATATTCAAAGAGATGAAGCCCCAGTAGCAATCCATTGTTATTTTATTACTTTCTGGGAATCTTTTTTTCCTTCAGTACTGAGGCTTAACAATTGCACGCAAAGTTCACACAGGTCTTTATGTAGAACAGGTTTGAATGTTGAAATCCCTAAGGGGCAAATGTTTACTTGTTGCAACAGATAAGCCCAACCTTCTCTGCCAGTCAAACACTGACTTCTGGAATGTCCCTAATTCAGCAGATAAACTAGGCTACAGAAACACACTGGTATCTAATATCTCAGACTACTATAAGCGCAGTAGACTTAATAGGAATAAAATACAGGCCTGGGCTACATGTAGGGATAGAATGAGTGAAACACTTCGATTTGGGGAGGGGGGACATTATCTGAGAGTTGTTGTTTCATCATCAAACCTGGCGTCACACAAAAATATGCGGAGGTGGAAGACAGAGCGTTTTGGTCAATTGGCAACTGATTAAAAAAAAAAAAAAAAATCTACAGCGCCTCACCCTAAACAGATTATCGAAGAAGAAAAAAAACCACACGGCTCTGAATGCGTCTTGACCAATAGACACTAGTAAGTCTAAAGGAGTCCGCAGTGTGAGTCTGACAGCGGAAATCATATAATCATGTGAATCTCAAAAACTTTATTCATTAGTTGAACCTTACCTTATAGACATTTTCCGTCAAGCGGTGAACCTCGTCGGTGCGAGACATCGTGAAATCTTCAGCCAGGACCATAAACGTTTTTTTCCCTGAAACGTGTATCCGCGGGAAAAGGAGGTGAAAATGCTTTAAAACAAGCGAGTTTAGTCAAACAAAAGGCGAGGCAATGCGCCCGTAAGAGTGAGAGAGACGATGCTGCGCTCCCGAAACCAACCCCACTTCAACTAAACACACCTTCCCTCTCCACAGCTGACAGCGCGCTGCTGCCTTCACGGACGCCTCGGGGGCTCGGTTTTTCTTGCGGTCTCAGACGAGAGGCAGTAGTAAAGTGCAACAACACGTCGTTTACTAGCAAAATATCGTACACATACGGTGCACCAGTGGTAGGGTATGATATGAGACAGGCCTATATTGATCGCGATATATTATATAAAAACAAAATGACTGTAGGCTAAATTGTAAAGAAAAAACAAACAAAAAAAGGTGCTAATTACAGATACCATTTGCCAAAGGCTATATTATAATGAGTCAGTAGCATACAATAAATCACTACCGTGTTGCCATGGCTTCCATACTACAGAGCGTTTGTTCACATGAGGGCTCAAACCGTAAATCCAACATTTCCTACAGCATTATAACGCAGCACCATCTTGTCAAAGAGCAGTTTTAGTTCCCGCCCCCCATATTTCTGTACTGATTAAGCTCCAGCATTCCTTTAATATACACAGACATTATTATTTCTCTACAAATAACATATATATTTAAATGCTGTTCTTGCCCTAGGGAGAAAAAAAAACTCTCTTTAGAGATTTCCCTGTTAATACTGACTCTTCTAATGTGTGAGCTTAAGACACAGTTCCACTCTAAGATTTACACCCATCTAAAACAAATGGCCTAACAGGCATATATGGTGCATTTAGTTGTTTTCTGCCTGTGCCCGTTAAAGCCCTCACACACACTGCTGCTGTCTTATGAGTAACCTATAGAATGATGTGCAGTACAGGATGTATCTCTTCTTCTCTGCTTACAAAAGAAGACTTTACGTATATAACTGCATTGCGTAAGGCTGCAAGCGAGTCATACTCTGACTGACTGTTTTCAGTAACACCATAGGTGATGTTTTTCTCACAGTGGATAATTTGTGCTAGCTTCATTGTACATGCTAATTAGAGTCTAAGTGCCCACTTAGTGTAGGATTGTAAATACTATATTGGCTTTTCTTGTCTAAACATCTCCCACATATCAGCAACATGAGCTTTCTACTTTCTGTCAATAACTACACACACACACACACACACACACACACACACACACACACACTCTGATGGGATGTGAATGAAGACACCTGTTTTGTGTACTGAGTGACAAAAAACAACCAAAAACTAGCAAAGACTGCCCCCTTCTGGAGAAAGCATGACACACAAATTGAGAATGTGAACAAAACAGTATGATACTCATTGATAACCTTTTTAAAAAACATAAAAAGGTTTGTGAAAGAAAAGCCAAGAAAACACATTGTTGCCACAGCTCAGTTTACTATGGAAAACAACTAAAATCCATGTGTAAAACATCTAAAAATCAGTCCTTTCCTTCTGTTAAACCAAGTGAGAAACAGAGAGACACTTCCTGTTTGTAGATACTTCAGGGAAGATGTGTGAACCAGAGTACAGACACAGTGCTGAATCTGTACAATGTGTAAAGGTGCTCTGATGTCTGCAGGCCCTACCTTTACCTACTAACAATTAAGTATGAAATACTGAAATGAGCAGAATTCAGTACAAAGACCACAAACACAGTCTGTTAGGCAGCCAACATTTCTCTGTCCCGCTTGTTCTTTGCTTCTCTCCTCTCTAGAAAAGAGAGTAAAAGAAATATGATCAGTCTGGCATCAATTACAAATACATAAAGTGTGTAAGGAAGGCTTTGTGGTGTACCTGGTTCAGCTTTAGCTGCCTCTGGGACTTCCAGTATTGGCTCAGTGGGGACCTCTGGAAGTGCTACATCGTCTCCCTGATAGAGAAAAACAATACGAGTTGTAACAAAAAGATTACATTGACCGACTGAAGAAGCACAGAAATATTCAGTTGGCAAGCCTAAAACATGTTTTTGGTTCCAAAATAGTTGATATTTTAGCGATGCAAGCTTCAGGATTCAGAAGAATTATCCCTAGAGACAACTAAAGAAGGATGTTAGGCTGCATTTTGGTACATCCAAAACATTTGTAGATACGCTGTTAAAAGGAATATTGCATTGCTTGCTCCCTTTTTTGTCAAATTGAGAAGAATTAGAATCTGTGTCTGTGTTCAAGCATGGAACATAATAATTTGTGTGGTTTGTGTGTGTCATTTTGAATAATAATTAGATGAGAAGAAGAAAAATCTGCTGAGGTTTTAATTATTGTCAATTACACAGCCTACTATTTGATATGAATAATGATATCGTGGCTTTCTTCAAAATACTTAGAAGCTAGAATCATTCCTCTCCTCAACAGACAGATATAGTTCACAAATCTGAGGTCAAAACACCAACATGCATTTTTTGACATGAAATCCCCACTTGACTCTGAATCACAGCTTTAGCCACAGCGCTGCTCCAGTGGAAGTGCTAAGTGGCAAACAGCTGAAGCCTGTGGCTACACCAGGCCTCAGTGTGTGTGTGTGTGTGTGTGTGTGTGTGTGTGTGTGTGTGTGTGTGTGTGAAGTGGGGTGTTAGAGGAAAGGAAAAAAGCATGCATGCTCAGCAAACATTCTTCGTATTAATATAGGTTAAACATGCGGCTCAACACCCACCTGAGTGATAGCTTCAAGCTCTGCTAAAACAGCGTCCTCGTCCTCCTGAGTCAAGGCTCCAGCCAGCATTTCATCTATTTGCTGCAGGAGCAAAAAAAAAAAATGTGTCAAAAGTGTCAGCTGACAGCGCAGTGACAGCTCAGTTTTTTTGGCTGACTTGGTGTAAATATGGAACTGTTATCCATGGATAATGTCTTGGAATGTTCAGATTTAAAGGCATATTATGGCATACTATGCAGTTTTCCGGTTTTGTCAAACAGCTACCCCTAGAGTCGCTGCGGAGTACTTGTATTTAACGTTAACTTGTGAATACCACTCACCAGAGCCGTCTCTATATACGGCTCTGCGTCTCTGCACTCACGGCCTGATCCCCTCCCCCCTGTATACTGGTACATGTTCAGTAGGATATATATAATATATATATATATATATATATATATATATATATATATATATATATTGGTTTTAATAAACAATTATAGCAGAAATAGCTCTGAACAGGTGTACATGACTGACATCAAGCAGACATTTACCCTTTGATATTCAATTGACTCGTGGGTCTCATCCAGGATTCTCTCCACATCTTCCACTGACATGATCTGTCATGAGCAAGAAAAGGAAGCCCGTATTACAGAAGAAGAATGTTTTGGATGAAAAAAAGTGTTTTTCAACATATTCTGGCTGGCTTGTGAATTTCGTGAGGAAGATCCGTGCACTGTATCCAAGGATGTGCAGCAGTCGCACCGCTGTAGTCAGGGCTTTGCTTCTTAATCCTTTAATCTTCAAACAATGTGCACCAGCTATGCTAACACAAAACCACAAGCTCTCACTGCTGCTCAGTCCTCACCCAAGGATCACATTAAAGAAAGTGTGCTCATCAGTGGAAACTTTGATATTGCTTAAGTATACACTCACATATATACAGCTTAAGGGGGTATTATTATCAATGTGAAAGCCATATTTCTATACACAAAAGGCAGAAACAATACATAAAAGGATATCTACCTCGTGCATACTCTTCAGACAATCGTTGCCAACTTTGAGCCCCTCGATGACTTTCATCTCAATTTGCATGAACTCAATATCTTGAACCTGTTGACACATATTAACATGCACATATTTGTTGATGATCAAAAAACAGTTTGCTCCATTAATTCTCTCATACAACACTGACTACATAATGGTTCAGTATGTCTATATATATAGCATTTGAACACCAATACGGATTCTGAGATATCCATATACTGTAAAACAAAAACACAAGTCTATTACTGATAATGACGGCACTCATTGTTTACACATTTTTGCAGCTCAGATTTAGGTTGATCAGAAAACCTGCTTGACTGAATTAAACAGCACATAGAGAGATTACAGCATAAAAGAGGAAAAGATCAGACATTTGACTACATGTTTAAGATCACATTGAACCCTCTGAGCTCTGATTTGGTAACTTTAAAAAACATGATGGCATTAAAACAGTGTCATATCACAACAAACTTACCATGCGCTCTAGGTTTGAAATCTGATTTTCAGTCTTGTCTAGAAGCTGATCCTGATATCGTTTTTTCTTAAGAAGCAGCAGTGCTTTTCTGCAATAACAAAATAAAAAGGCAACATATAATAAAAGCAAATGCTATGGTGTTTCATTAAAAAGGTATTCACACCGAACAAAACACACAGTTACAGAAAAATACCACTGAGCCCACTGAGGGGTCTGCACCTTCATACAGGGTCCCTACTGTCCCTTACTTATAGGACACTGTAATACTTTTGGTCAACCTTATGATTATTTCTCATTAATGACAACCTCTTTTCCCATTTTCACTGCTTGCCTTCATTGTGGTGTGACTACATGATGACAGGTCTGAACTGACTGACTGTTTTTTTTGTTAATGCTTACTCTTTCTTGCCATCTTTTAGCAACTGCTTTGCCAGAAGTCGCTCTTTGTCCAGTTGAAGGGCGATTCTCTTCTGGTACTGCTTCAGCTTATCTCTCTGTTGCTTCAATTGCTGTGGTGGAAATGCACAAAGTCAGGTATATTTGAACATGTAACAGCATACCCTAACTTATATGTACCATTCAAACTGATCAAAACATAGAGAAATATAAAATCGAGTGGACTCATCTACACAGTAGTGAGATAGAGCAACATGAATCTGTGTTATTGTCCACAGCGCTGTGCAGCTTGCTAGCGAACACTTGCCTTGTGTTAATGTAACGGGGCTAATCTGCAGCTACAACCGCTATCAGCTCACCAAAATGGCTTTGTCTTGTTCCGTTACACGAGTAGGTCGACTCTTTCTCCCAAAAACGTTGCCCATTATTTAGCCACATCCCCTCCACATCCTCCTTCGTCAGCTGACAAGTTATCACTGTTTACCGAACATTCTGCCGAACAGCCTGAAATGGCTAGCAGGCTCACTGGCTCAGCACCATGTCCACAGTTTTTCCGTGTTTCCGACGGCAAGCGAGGAAGGACATTCCATCGGTCTGTTCGGTACGTGACTTCGACAAGCATTTTCTGGGTGCCAGCATCCTGATATCAGCCAGATCACCGTGATACAGGGATATCAGGAGCACACACACAAGCCCACATACAACAGATTGTTTAAAAAAATAGGAAAAAAGGCTGATGAGATAAATTAGTTGTGATAAAAAAAAAAAAACAGCAGAATGAATCGCCATGCTTCCTAAAATAACATTAATAAATAATTAATAATTAATTAATTACATAAAAATAGTACCTGGCCAACAGCATGGCCTACATGGTGGGTACCTTGGACAGCTCCAGACTCCCCGGGGGGGTTCCAGGATCAGCACCTTGGACAGCGATCAACACACTTAATGCAAAAACCTTCAGAGATTGACCCACCTCCACTGAACAGGACGACAGGAGGATGAAACAGCCTGTGGGTTTGTCGATAGTGTTCAGAGGTTATCACAGCTGAACATAACACTGGTTTACATTAGTAAAACTTCCAGTTTACCAGAGTTTACCATTATAACTGTATTTTGTTTATACTGTTTTTAACACCAACCCAACACTCACATGCATTAAAATGCACTCCAGGATACTGTTGGGTGTTCCTATGTGTGCAACAGAGCACAGGAAGAGACAAACAGGTGAACAGCCAGTGGCGGACTCCGCCTGTCTGATGGGCGGGCAAGAAAAAGACTACACCTCTGTAATAAAAACACACAGGGAACTATTAACCATTTACCCATTTAGAGGCACATAGAGGCCAACCAATTTTCTAGCTTGAAGGGCAGCCTATGGCTCTGCATCATGTTTTCTCCACTGGAAGGACACCCTAGAGGGAGCTTTATCACGTTTTCTTCCTCATTGGGCAACCACAGAGGGCACTTTATCATGTTTTATCTACAACAGGGGTATGTAAGAGAGCTCTTTTTTTAATTATTATTATTATTTTACATGAGGGAACCAGAGCTTTCCACTAGAGAGGTTGTTGTTATTTAGCTTGGTTACAATTTTGTGACTAAAACACAGTTCAGCTTGCTCCCAGTGAGAGCTATTGCTAACGTTCTATGGAGCTGAGGCACATTTTCTACCAGTTTTTTTGGTTCGCAGTGTATTTTCCTTAGTGACAGCATACTCAAAATCACAATTAGCCTAATCTCATTATTACAGGTCATTCTAGGATATCAGACAGTGAAATATTAAACAATCAGTAGTAAATAAAGAATGACAGCACACACGTCTGAATACAGCATTTATCGTCAAACATTATTGTAGTTTGATACATTATCTAAAACAGAAAACAGCATATAGCAGATCTCTCCAACACTGAAGGGAACAATTTCTCTTTTACAAGATACTGGGGGCAGATGGATCTGAAAACAAACTTTAAATTTCAGCATATTCAGTTTATGTTTTACCAGCTGCGTCATAGCTTAGTGCCTGGAGCTGAATTAAATTCCATTCTGTTGTGCTTATTTAGTCCAGGAGGATTTTTTTGCACATGCAACTGCTATAGTCTCCAAATGTAACAAAACAATAATAAACCCCTCAGCTATGACTCATCCCTGATCAGCAGGCCATTCATTGCAGTATAGTATTTCAACAAGAACAAAGAGATGCTTAAACATGTGGCAGTTACATACTGAGAAAGATAAAAGTAAAATTTATCATCAACTCCATAGAATCTTTGGCAGGTATTATTTAGAAAAGTGGAAAATAGGGCGTTTATAGCGCCAATAAAAATTACACAAAGGCCTAAAATATGACAGAATTAAATTACTGCCAAATAGTAGGGGTTTTGCAAAAAATCTAAATGCCAAGATGGAAGGTCTATGGGTCATATTCAGCCATCCCACTTCACATCAAAATACTGACCATATTGATGATCATATCCATGCCGGCCACCAGAATATAGGAAAAAGTGAAAAACATTTTTTTATCCAATCAGTTCTTGTTTTGGCTCACAGAAATGCTTACATTGGCGCATCAGTGTTTCCATATATCACAACAACATCAACAACAGTCTTGAAATGAACCTGTACAGGTTGTCTCTGTTCAAAACTGCATGCAGGGCTTTCAGAGCACTGCACTGCTGTGTTACTGAGGTAATTGTCTCTTGTGGCCTGCTTTCCTGTCTCAGAATGGGCAGCTGGGCTGCAGCTCCCTTAAACAGGATTATGCCGTGAAGACAGCCTCCTTGGTAAGGACCAATAGTCTCAGACAGTGCTTCTCTGAAAAGGATTCAGTAGGTAGCAGGCTACACCTGGAAGTCAGTCCCAAAGTGTCTGATTTGGGCATCAGTCATAGATAGATACGGGGTCCTCATACTGGGCGAATACTGCAAGGGAAATGATTGAAAAATACAATTTAGCACATTTGCATTTATAACAGCAGCATATTAAAATATCAAGATAAACACTAAAATGGTGTGATGTAATCTAAGTTTGGGGAGTATTTATTTTGATGATGAGCTGTGTAGAGAGGAGCAGGTGAAGAGCAGACAGAAGAAGTCAGGGGTCATAGAATAAGTAACACTCACATGTAACACTCTGTGGACAAAACAGTGCCAGGAGGTCACACAGCTGAGGTACTGTATGGAGCTTACAGGGGTCTTATAGTGTAGGTCAAAACATTCTGTAGAGCAAGCATCATTACTGAAGTAAGCCCACAGTGTGTTTCAGGAGTGGAATGAAGATGAAATCAAACAAACAGGAAGAAGGCAGGCAACAAAAAACTTACGGTTTTTAAAAGTCTGAGTAAAAAAAAAAATGAAAATAACAAAAGAGTTAGTTACAAAACACTGATTTATATTCAGCAGCTAGATACCTCATTGTGAAACCACTTACATAAAAGCATGAGTGAAATGCATTGCAGATCTGATTCACAAAAAAAACAGATTCATACACTGCAGTATTGTTAATGTACTGCAAATATCTTCTCCATCTCTGTTACACGAACAAATAAAAAACCCATGCCAGTGCCTGTTAAAAATGTGTCTTACTAAAATTTTAAACAATCGTCCACATTCTCTCTCTCTTTCTCTCTCCCTCAAAAAGATGTTTCAAGTCTTTGATACACTGCGAATGCAGTTCAAGCGGTGAGTCAGCCATGCAAACAGAAAACTTAATAGAAAAGAAACTTCACCTAAAAGAAACTTTAACTGGATTTATCAGTGTTATCTATTATAAAGCACATTTTGTAGATTGAGTTCCACCATTTAAATAAAATATCTGCAGTCTTTATTCGACAAAAAAAACAAGTTCATTATTTCACACATACTTAAATGTATGCATTAGTTTTAACCCTTAATTGGAAAGAATTAGAGACATAATCCAGACAAAGCAGTGGTGAAAAGCACATGAGCTCAGAGCTTTGGCGTGTTTGCGTGCAGGGATGACTGCATTTCAATCAATGACCAGCAGAGAGCAGTCTTTCATCACTTGCAAAGCAATATCACTCCCCTCACTAAGTGTTGACTGTGTCAGTTTCTATACACCGTATACGTGTTGTTTTGTTCATGGTGCTGCTGTGCATGCTTTCTGTTAGTGTTGCAGCAGTGTTGAGGTCAGTGGTGCCATCATCCTCATCAAACTAGGGACACTAGAGCCTCATAAGGCCAACGCACCGAGGGCGGCGGGGATCCTCTCCCTATCAGCGGTACATTCTCATATCGAGGACTCCCTCCAAACAGCATGGACTGATTCCTGCGACAGAGAGGGAAAGAAAGGCGGTAAGGGATGAAACACACATATACTCATATACATTATCATCTACTGATCTTACATGTATTCAGGAGGTGGTACGACATTAGAAGCAGATTGTGGAGGTGGATGAAGGCTGGCCTGGCTACCAAGGCTGCTCGTATAGCTACAAAAACTGTGGATGTTGGACCTTCTGGGGTTGTAGGATATCCGCCGCGCTTGGGGGTTGAATGGGTCCTCCTCATCTATATCATCATACTCTTTGTCTCTGGATGAAAGTGGGATCGCAACACACAGACAAAGACAGAAAGAGAGAGTGCATGCGTTAACACTTTGCAGGAGTGCATTGTGGGCAGTACGTAATGGGATAAAGGGGTTGCTTGGTGCTGACCTGCTGCCCATTAGTGTCCACACTCGGAAAATTGCACACAGCATGACGGAGAGTGCGCAGGCAGCCAGCAGAGAAAACAAAGAGAGGTAGAGGAGCCCTTCCACCCCATCATAGCACACACCCATTAGGGCATCCAAGTAGTCCTAGAAGAATGGACACAAAGGTATATGTATAGTACAGTTATTGTCAGTGTCTAGTAAAAAATATTATATTTCACAAACAACATTCCTTTCTTAGCAGAGAACTTGTATATAGTTTATATTCCTCAAAACGCACAAACACTAAATTCATAAACTGAAATTCAAAAGTAATGATCTGAGTTATGTGGTTTAAAGAAAAACATGACCTGAGCGCTCTGATTAACTCTTACAAAAACATGTGTGCTTTTGTCAGTTTGACATTCATTCATATCCTGGAGGCTAACCTAACCCTACCTCAAACCGAAACATAACTCAACAATTTGCCTAACATTATCCATACTCCAGTGAAGATATAAATTGTTCTTCTGCTGAATGGCTGCAGCAAAAGCCAAAGTGGGAGCACCTTACTCTTTATTTTAAAATAATTTCCAAAAAGCAACTGCGGCCTTTCACAACGGAGGAAGTGTCTGCAGAAACTCTCATGTTACTTTTGATTGCACGCAAGTTAAAATGCATTCTTTGTTTACCCTGCTTGTTATATCCAAGTAATCACTAACAAGCTCTGTGAACAGTCTTGACATTTGCATGCTTGTGTATGTCGTTATCAAGAACTATTTAGAGTGTATTAGAGCTTCCTCGCTTTTAAATGTAAATAGTGTACATTACTTGCACGCATGTTGGTCTCCCTGCCCACCAAACCTCCACTATATCTTATCTTTACACTTTTGTTAAGGAATGACACGCCTACATGCAGTATTCACCATTACAACTGTCACATGAAGGCTCTATTGATCTGAAAGTCTAAATCTGATGTTACAATCACACCAGCAAGAAAGGCTCATTTCAGCGCTGAGATGTCTTATTCTCTTTACAGATAAAACTCTGACAATATGAAACCTGCAAAAGTAAAGTTAGACTTTAAAGTGAGAAAAACTGGGGGTGGTGAATAGAGCCTGTCGCGCAGATACAGATTGTACTGACAATTGCAATGGTTTAACTAAACATGTCAGTCTATGAGAAGTACAAAGAGACAAGGTTGAAAATCAGTCAAGTTGGTCCTCTAAATGGCTTTGAGCGATGCTACAAAGCAGCCCTATTAGAAAGTGTCCCGGTCGGAATCTGACCTTACCTTATGTAGCCCACGGCAGTCAAGCAATGCTGTTAGCTGGTGGACACTGAACTCTGTGGAGTTCAACAGTCGCTGGATCCCCAAAAGGTCTCTCTGTGTAACAAGGTATAAAAGAGAAGAGAGAATGATACACACTTTTCCACAGTCTGGTGTAATAGTCTGTCAGCCAGCCACTTACCTCAGCAGTGGGAAAGAAAGGCACCGAAAACTGCAGTAAGCCCTGGATCTGGATTTGCATGGTGGTCAGAGAACGCTGGCAGATTGTCAAAGACTGTGAAAACATAAGCACCCACACACACAGACATCAACCACAAACAATGAGAGGATCATATTAAGGACAGCATTGTTTGGGAGCAGCATGTCAACAAGTAATTTGGTGTTAAGGAAGGCTTTGTAAAGCACTTAACAAGAGGACACTTCTTTCCAGACAGATAGGCCCAGATTATCCTTCGCCACCAACAGTCTCGCCCACCAATCAAGCACCAACAAAAGAGCAATATTTATATCAACTAGGCCATCAGAGAGGGAATATTATCCTTACCGACTTAACAAGCATCATTTTGATCCCTAAATGGATGCTGTGGCGATAAGTAAGCATGTGGGTTTTAATAATTATGGTCATGGATTTATCCTTCACAAATTCCTTCAGTACACAGATAAATGAAAAAAACTTGTGAAGTAGTATCACACTAGCTTAAATTACATGATAGAACACAAGTGTTGAACAGTGTGTGGAGGCGAGGTGGAGCATTACTCAAGAAAACCTCTCCATTGGTAAGTTTGTATTAAATTCACACACTGTGCATCAAATCGTGACAGATTAAAGGATAATGGGGGCTGAATTCATTGTCCTATTCATGAATTTGTTCACCCCACATTATCATCTGGTGCACCTGCTCATGTACAGTAAAATGACCTTAACTGCCAAATATTGTTTCAGAGCCATTACAGCTCCACCGCCACGTTTGAAATCGAGATCCAGATGTAAACCGAAGAAATAAAATGAAAGACATAATGCAGTTTTGTGCTTATTATACAACATTTTAGTCTGCTGGCCTTGAAAATATGTGGTTTCTGAATAGAATCCCTGGATTAAGTTCCAGGGTTGCGTGGCAGCTGTATCATTTCTATAGGTATTTTTGAGGCAATTTTAGATGCACCTGCATCTCAAGCAGTAATAATTAACCTCTATGGAATGTGCGAGGTGTCTAAATGTGTCTTTTTTAAAGTCATATATGCAAGAAGTGATGGGCAGATGTCAATAAACAGAAATATATCAGGATAACAGGAGTTACTTATGTGCAGGGGCTGCCTTTAGGCATAATATACAGTAAACTGAATTAATTAATAAAATGTTGCTCTTGAGAATCCGCCAAGGCACAGATTATGCAGGGTAAAAGATACAGATAATTCTTGGAGACCCACATATGAAAAAGGAATATTGTTTGATCAAAGTTTATCACTTTAATTATGTAGTTAAATATGTGTTGGGGCTCTTTTTTTTTCAAAACAGATGATTAGGGCCTGATAATGATCTGGTTGCCGGGCATCTAACAAGGAAAAACCTGTTTTAAAATAGCAATACATTTTCCAGTGTGTGACTCTACGTAAACAACTACACATGTAAGCAGAGAGCTGAGACTTTAGACATTTTGTCAATACCTGTTGGAAGGGGTTTGGTAGATTCGGACTGCAGAACAAATAATAGTGTGCTACATCTGGATGGTGAGAAAAATAAGGAGACAGGGAGAGAGATTAGCATTGTGTCTTAATATTCAGTGGCAGAAACCTGGTATCTGTGTGATTCTGTTTGTGGAGATAAATTACCTGCACTGAGGAAGTCCTTGGTTTGGTTAACAATAAACTTGTCTGGAGACACACAAAAGTCACTGGTGCCCTGTAGGAAAACAACAACATGCTGTAATCTTGCAAGTATGCACGACGAAAAGGAGCGCCGTATTTATTCAAGCCATGAACTAGATCCAATTTCTTGTGCTGCAGCTGAGTAAAACTGATTTTGCGAAGGGCAGTTGTTGAAAATCTCTCAAACAACACAAACTATTTGTTTTACAACATTGTTACTATCCTTTCACTCCTTAGTCAGTGAGCCTGTGAAATCAAAGTATACACACAAACGCCCCCAGCAATACAGCAGCATGCATACACCTAACACAGACATATATAGATACATGCATTAAATGCATGTTAGGCACACAGAAAAATGTGCGGTATGTAGCAACAGACCTCAGGCTGTATTGACCATGTAGAACATGTCATGCCTTGCTGACCATGGATGAAATCCATTAAATATTTTCAGTTCTTTAGTTCATCCATGGAGAGCTGGTGTGCATGCATAAATAATTAGGGGTCAAGGTCACACAGTCTCTGTGCACTTAATCTTGCCCAGAACATAAAAAGAAAGCAATATAAACAGGGCAAATAACAAAAAATAACTTAAATAATTTCTCACACATATACATTATTAACAGCTGGGGAAACAAATACCAGGCTGCTGTTCAAATTGATGAAGTTCAAAGGGATCTGTTGTGAAGTAGAATCAAACATTAAAGCCTAAAGCCATTTATTCCTGATATAGTCTTGCGTCCGCTGCTTTTCATGTCAGCCCCAATTAAAAAGTGTCTTTCTAAAGCCTGTAATTGTTGAGCACAGCTCAAAGGGCTTTGCAGTCAATCGCATGAATGTGCCAAAAAAGTTCAACTATAAAGCAAGACAAGACACAAAGTCGGCCTACTGAACTTTGATTTTTACCTTCTATAGTTAGATACTTCATTCCGACTCAATTTCAGATTAACAACATGTCTCTAAAGTTGACAGCGACCACCTGACATGTGTCTTCAGCAAAAACTGTACAGCACTGTTAGGATGTTACCTTTCATCTCTATCTCATTATACAAGTGGGGATATTTTGTTTATGCTTCGTCTCATCAAATATGTATAAATTTATGAGCATTTTCTAGGACACCACCATCCTCTACCTTCCTTTCAAGATGCATCATGTTTTTGCACCCTGCAGTTTTTGAGAAATATCTTTATACTTTATACTTACTTTGACATACTGTCACGTATTCAAACTCTATAACTGAAGACCGCGATCCATTTCTGTGTGGAGGACTGGCCTACCTATCAACTAGGCAAGCATGGTTATTGAGCAAATTTACCTCAGCTCACTTGTGATGTAACAGTCTGACTGTGACAAAGAGATGCATGTTACAGACGAGCTATACTCAACTACTCTGGATAAGCCAGCCAGAAAGGTCAGAGGTTTTAATGCAGGGTCATGTTCTATAATAAGCGATGCTAAGCCACAGTACAAGATATTGGTAATCTGGCTTTACAACTGCAGAGAATCTCTGCATTCACCGAGAACCACAGGAGATCTCTACATTTCACTGTTAATTTCGAGTTGAAATCAACCACCTCACTTAAAACAGCTGTAACCAGATGTAAAATCCTGTGAGATAATCCACAGACCGGATAATTTACAGGAGGCAAGGAGATCAAGAAGAGGAGAGTGGACATGAGGGATGGAGGAAGGCTGGAAGAAAGGGGTTGCTCTTTGTTCCCCAGACAGTGTCCCTAATGCAAGCTCCATTAAGCCCAGATGTGCTAAACACATGGTGTACAAACAGGAAGAGAGAGCAATCTGTCAGAAATAAGGAGGACATAAGGAACGAGAAATAAAGCTGAGCACAACGAAAGAAGAGATTTTGAAGAAAGCCGAGCTAGTAATTAATGCTAGAAACAGCTTTGTTTACAACGTTGGGGCTAAGGGTTGATTAACCTAAAAGGCTGGGGACTTGTAATCAGCTTTACTGCATGACTGACCGTGGAAAAGCACCCGCTGTAAACTAAAAAAACATGTACAGACACTCTTTAACCAGGAAACATGTTCAAGAACACATACTTGCTGACAGTAATACCCTCAAGATGTAATTGCATGAGGTGGGAAGCTAAATACAAGAAGTCTATGTGTTCAACTCTTTAGGTTTAGAAACAACTAACTGGTTTTGAGGGTCCAATCAAACATAAATAAATAAGGAAGTCAAGATTTTTAAAAAGAAAGACAGGGTTTTCTTACCACAGCTGTGGCAGTGCCCGCTCCCAGGGAGGCCCAGCTCAGGATCAGAGACAGCACTACAAAAGCCATGATCCTGGGGGGAAACCAGCAAATGGAAAAGAGAAAGAGAAAGAGAGAGAGAGAGAGAGAGAGAGAGAGAGACAGAGACAAAGAGAGAGTGGGTGACAGGGAGATATAGACAAAGACACCAGAGAGCAGATGAATCAGTTTGTCTTTGTACCAATGATGTGCAGCCTTTTTTCACCTAGTTAATTTTGATTTATTCTTTTCAGCGTTAGCTTGGGAATTGTTCTCCTTCTGCCTGAAGACAGAAGGACCAACTCACACTTTGTACTGGTGCATCGTAGATTAGACGATACAGCCAAAATTCAATTTATCATGGAGCGATATAAAGATAAATTAACTCATGACACCTTGCTGAATTCACTTGTTAGCTCTAGACTTATAGAAACAGATCTATTTTATTCAGAAGTAAGTTTGATTGAAGCAAACGAATCACTCAGTAGAGGTCTCACAAGGCCACAACTAAAGACTTGCAGTCTGGTCTAGGGACTTTACATCTCTGTATTTTGTCTTTTCTGCTCTGCTGGATTCCACTGGCAACATTTTAATTGGCTGCACTTTCTGTCAATCATGGACGTATTAGCTGTCAATCAGTGTACACCATCACTGTCAATCACAAGCTGCCACAAGCTTTGGTTTGTCAACCTCGGTTTTTATCTGCTCGCTTTTGTCAGAAAAGAGTGAAAAGTTCAACAGGCACTTAAAAAAATCCTCCCCGCCATTAACCACAATTTCTTAGTGACCAATGGCTGAGTCTAGAGAAAGTGCCGTGAATTAGAATGGCCCCCCTGATGGGTGTAAAATGGCTGCAGAGGGCTTCTGTTCTCAGCTCCTCAAACCTTCTTGAAAGCACCAATAAAGCAGCCTGAGAGGTATGGAGAGCTCTTAATAATTAGTTAAGGGAGCAGACTCATCCTGCTCGAGCGATCAATAGGCATTAGTGCGACCCATCAGAGCGGGATGTGAAGAGCGATCCTGAGCATCAACTGTTAACACTGACACGTAGGCTGCACTAAATTGGGTAAATGGGATGGGAAGTCTGGACTGTGGATTTGTTTGTCAGACGTCAGTGTTGGTTTCAATTACGGGTTGCAATTTACTAAATCAACCGTTCCTCTTCCTAATCTATTTATTCCAAAGCTTTGGAATCTAAACTTATTTTCTTTTGTATAGAGAAGAAACTAGTATAGAAGGAATATAAAAACAAGAAACTGAGCAAACTGAAATTTTAACAGATGAAAACAGCATAATTCAGACACCAAATTTATTATTTACATCTGAAATAGTAAGAAGAGTAAGTAAATGATTTAAACTTTAATTTAGTCGATGTCCCCACAGTGTTGCATGGCAGGGAGAATACTGCTTGCAATTGGGCTCTAAATATTTTGGGCCCCCTGCAGTCTGCTTAGTGGTGACTGAGTAGGTTTAAACTGTGATTTAGCAGTCCATAGTATGTTCAGCTGATGAATAAGCTCAATAGTGCTCCTATTTCTATTTCAAAGAAAAGCCTTGCTAAAGCAACATGCCTGTTAATTCCAGCTTGTTATAGGCATTATTGTGCCCTTGACACTGAAACTGGAACCTGTTCCTAGATTTGCACGTTAAGCTCCCTGTAAAGTGATTCCTTATATTCTTATTTAATTGTTGCTATCTTTGTCTCTTTCTGCCCTTTCAATTGTCAGACTGTTTGAACCATTGCACTTTTGTTCTCCATGTACAAAACACAACTTTTTCTTGCGGTTGTGCTCTCAGCCATCTGAGTGTACCGAATCAAGCTTTTGTGACAGGCGATTCCAAACTTCTGAACAATAGCGCATATATTAAGATAAGGTTGCCTTTAATTGCATGTGGAAATAAAAGGCAAGTCATTGAGGAGTGCATTAAGGGCAGAGTCATTGTCAGTGCTATTTGAAGATGTAATTCTATCGGTTGGTGCTGGTTGCTGCTGGAGTGACCTATATGGTGCCAGAGAGGCTGACTGGTGCTCCATCAGTCTGCAGTCTGTGATCCAGGCAGAGACCAATGAGAACAGAAATGGACCACAAGGGAATAAAAAGGCTTCAGAAACAGGATAAAAAGCAAATACCTCTGCATACACACTTGGGGTACCTACGTGATAAGCAGCAACCGAGACTGCTTGGCCATCCCCACGCACATTGCCAAGCAGATGACCAGATCCAGGATCAGCAACAGCAGATAGGACAGCCATCTACGAGGCAGGAAACTGAAGCATCAGTATAACAATCCTGATCGATAACTCTTGCTTGCAGACAGCATACTTTCTGCACATGTACAAGCCTCAGGAAGTGCTGGCCCAACATATGTTCAGGACTGAATGTGTGAGGTCTGTGTACATCAGCATGCTTGTCTCCTAGTTAGAGCCCATCTGCTTCAGGTAATTTCCAGCCTGCTGGCTTAATAATTCAACACCACAAATCCATAGACATTAATTTTTCAAGCTCTGAAAATGTCCTTCACAGGAATGGCCTATAGTCAGCCTGTACTTGAAGTGTGTGTGTGTAAGTGTGTTCTGATCAACTAAACACATGGGAATGCTTATGACTTATTCTTAACTCCACAAGACCCTGTAGCATTGTAAATCTTATGGCATTGACCAAAAACATTGTTGTTCAAGATGTCACACAAAAAGTGCATGTTGTAAATTGACATGGACTTGCTGCGCATATCTGCAGTTTTGTAGTAAATCTGTACACCAAGGTCCCAGAGAACATGATTCACTCAAAAGTCTAGAGGTACTTGAATAGACTTTGAAATAAATAAATGCAGATTGGATAATCCTTTGCTTGCAGAACAACCCCAGATGGTTTTCTCTGAGCACGGGGACAGGGATGAAATCAGAAATAAAATAGGGAAGGGGAGATGTAAAATTCCCTTGTTCGAATAACACTGGGTTGTCCATAACATTTGCTGCTCGTCAGTAAAGCCCTGCCACAGGCTGGTCATAGCTCAATGGCTGCATGAAATCCAATCAACACCCAGGAGATTGGTGTCAGAATGCATAAAGTGGCAACTGTAGTCCTAACGAAGATCTGGTGTCAGGATAGGAACAGCGCACCATGTGGGAATATATATGCATGACATTAACGATAGGAATAGGCCAGTGAGTCACTACCAGTGATATAACTGTGATACTTATTTGTGCCCCGTCCACCATATCTGGTTCAATAATAAATGCATAGGATTATATGAAAACTTTATTATTATTGCTATTTATTTTTATCATTTCAGTTTATGGTTTATATTAGAGATAGTACACTCACATTCCATTCTGTTAAAGATCATTTTAGACCTTCACTAACAGAGCTATGCAAAAGTTTTTGCTTTATCATTTTGCAGTCACGCACAAACTGCTACAAATTTACATGGCAGTCAGCAGACTTAAGGTCATGAATTATGAATCATCTGCTCTCTTAGTTTGTTTGGATCCTGACACTAAACACCCATGCTTCCTTTGAACATCTAAAGCTACAATCTATGTATAACTGCCTCACATTCCTTGTGTTAAAGAAATCTTTATTTTAACCAACATCAAACTTATAAAAGTCAATGTTATAAGCATTATTATTAAACAAATTTGATAAAGGAAAGTTGAACATTTCTAAATTTAATCAAGTACATGAACATTATAAAGTAGCTTGATCCAACCAGAGCAAGTGTATTTATTGCATTAAAAGCTCATGATGTTAAACTGAATTAAACTTTTTTAGGTGAAAGGTTTTGAATACGTTTCTTGCAAAGGAACGACAGAATCTTCTGGTGAACAGACTGGATATGGAGCTGCAATCTTCCACTGCCTATCTCATACATAACCAGGGGCTACCACAACTTCCTATAGACACAGGGAGACGAGCCTCATAACGAGTAAACAAAGCAAATAACTGCTGTTAATCATCTTGCTGCACACACTTGCATAAGTAAAAAGGGATGCACATTTTCGTAACTTTTGACACTGCAAAACTGGCATGTCATGTATGCATTGAAAGGTCTCTGTAGTGTATCTATTTGGAGGAATCTTGTTTTATGTTCAACGGAACGGGTAGTGTAGGGAGACATATGCAAATACTATTCAACCGTTTTATCAGTTGAATCAAATTGACAAACTGAGTTTTACATTTTGCAATTTATTCTAACTAAATTTGTAACCTGCAGGGTTATGGGAAAAATTGGTTGAGATGACATCAACTTCAAATTTTCGCAGAACTAGCTCACACATACATGCAGATGAGCCCTGGTCCATTTGTGTCTATAATGTATATAAAACCAATCCTTCTGCAGAAGGCACCAAATGACACTAAATCTACCTTCTGTTCTTCAGTCTCTCCTTCCAGTTTCATCCAAATGACTCATAGAGTAGTGTAATGAACACGTTGCAAATGTGAGACATAACAGCATAACAACACTATGACACTTTATGTGCTCAAAAATAAAAATAAAGTTGCAGAAGCTATCAAATTACACTCACAGTTTGGAGCAGCAGCTATTGGAGCCTCATAAATTAGTGCCCTGCTGCTGAATTAATGCTGGATATTTTATTCATTTGGACTACTTTGTTGTTGATTGGGTTTGTTATTTTCTTTTTCTGTTTATTGAATTTCAGTTTTCAATACTTTGTCACACTTCCCCTTTGAAAAGAACATAGTTCTCAAAGAGAGAACCACATCAAAATAATAATTGCAATCACTGTGAGCTACGGTCTGCGGGTAAAGAGATCATTTATGGTCTAATAGCCACTCTGCCATGCATAACATTCGGTGAGAGCAATACGAGTTAGAGCTCAAACTGCACAGTGGGCAATAAGCTCAATTTCAGCTTTCATTTATTTAGCAATCAGGAAAAATAGCTTTTCCGGTCTGTGTTCCACAGGGGAGATCAATAAAATCCCATCTGCTCTGTGTCTGGTCTGGATCACTGATAGCCCCATTTTGAGTAGCATGTTTACTTCAACCACACACAGATGACATAAAATAAACGTCAGTCACCCCAGGGGAGTAAGGCACCACCTACCTGTAATACTCAATAGAGGCTGTTTGGTCAGAAATAGCAGCCAAGTCAACATTGGCTTTGTCTATATCCGGCAGAACAGCCATCTCGCGGATGACGTTGTTGACCATCAGCTGCATGAAGCGGAGACTTTGGAGGTAGTCGGCCCTCGCAGAAAAGATTTCATCCAGCCGTTCCAGGTGCTGTTTGAGTCCAGTTTCCACATTGCCCAGAGATCCTGCAACCTATAAAGTAAAATAAAGATAAGACGAATGTATGAAATGAAAGAAAATAGGAAATAGTATGTGTCTGAATAAGGGAAGGTGAAGAGGAGTCAATGAGAAAACAGGGTCAGAAAAAAACATGAGCACAAAATAAATTCAAAATAAATAATAAAAAAAACAAACAGTTATTCATAAAAAGAAGATTGAAAATATAGAGAGAGGTGAAAGAAGCAAAGGAGTCCTCCCTGGAGAAAAGATTAACTTTCCTCCTCAACTGTGTGTTTTATTCAGGTAAACAATGTTAGAGTAGAATACAGATAACAATACCGGGGAGACCTGTTATCACAGGGGTCTTTGATAGTGAGAACAGGGTGGGAGGAGGCATGGTGGAGAAGAGTAAATACATTTTACTTTTCTGTTTGAACAAAAAAAAAAAAAAAGTGATGTAGTAAACGCCTGCACTTTCACAGCATCAATAGAGCTGGAAACAGGTCAATCTTAGCCTGATGCTGACAGGGGGAAAAAGCTTATACCATAGCCACATTTCGTGGAGAATCACAGGCACAATAGCTTGACCCACTTATACAGATGTTTTATTTCCGTGGCTTTAAAGGCATAATCTACTCTGCAAATGAAAACAAAAGGGTAACCCTGCCATCCAAATTGAAAATATGTGCTCGAAACCTGCTGTCCCTCCAAAATCAGGTCTTGAATTTGAATGTCAGTCAAGATTTTTGACTGTGTGCGTTTAATATTTATGTCACATGTATGTAGCTAGAAGAAGGAACATTCCATTTTCTCTTTTTTAGTTCAACATTTTGGGAAATACGCTTTCTGGATAGTTAAATGAGAAGATCAATACCATTCTCATGCCTGTCCGTCATTTGTAAGGCTACAGCCAAGAGCTTGTTAGATTAGCTTAGCATAGTAGTTCCCAACCTTTTTCATTAAGGAACCCCTTTTCTATCATTGAATAAACTGATGACCCATGATAAACTGTACAATGAATCCAAATGGTGGATGCAATAACTGCAAAAAGTTTGTGTAAAAAAGCAATTTGGAGGAAGTTAGAATATGATATTTTTAGGAATTTTTTACAATCTATATTTTATATTCTTTATCTACATTATGTATTTTCTTTATTTTTAACAATCGTATATACTTCATAAGCTTCTTTTTCCGACAAATTCTCCTCCCTGATTACCTAGGCTGAGGATGAGGTTGTTGTTGCAAAAACTGAAGGGTCTGTGAATATAGTGTGTGTTCAGGGTCTTCAATAATAATCTAAAGATTAAAAATAACAATTTGATATAGTTTTCTTCAGAGAAATTAACAAAACGCTAATAATATAGGCCTAACGTGAATATTTTTAAAGTTTTCTTAAACCACTAAAAATCAAGAAGTACTGTGTATTGATCTTCTCATCTTACTCTTAGTCAGAAATTGAAAAGGACATTTCCCACAAGGTCTAACTAAGGCTGGAGATTCTGGATTAAATGGAAACAACGTCTACCATTTCTGTGCACAATTTAGCAAGAGGACCCTAGTTTTAAAAGGACACACATACACCACCCACACCACAATGACTTTGCTAGAACGGTATACATTAAAGTGAGTAGGAGGCTCCACTAATTCTGAACAGATGTTGCTTTCTGTTTTATAATCTGAGGCAGTTTGCAACAGTCCCACTTTCTTTATCTGTCATCTTTTCTCCATTACACCCGTGACTTCTTTAACACATTCAAGTACTCTGAGTAAGACTGTTCATTCACACGCAACGAAAACTCTCCACATAGAAGATAAAAGCGAATCTCAGTTTCCTTGACTCTGTAACATTTCAAACACTCTTGATTAAATTCTACTGAGTGGATGCTTCTGAGTGTTTCTAGACCCCAGAAAGAGTATCCATGTGGAGATGAGGCAAAGATAGAGACCCATCCTCCACTCCAGCATTCCTAGGAGGGGGAGTACTGTATGTGAATGCCAGTAAACTGCTCTCACTCCCCACCTCTATGTTCATCATCTCTCACAGCTCCTGCCACAACGCTCTGAATCTTATCTGCAAGCCTGTACGTCTGAGTGTGAGAAATGGGATCCATCAGCTAGCTGCTCTGGGTGATCCACATTTCCCTAATCTGGACCGTCCCGTCTTCCCTTAAAATGGATTAAAGCTCACTTTTACTGAAAGCGGGTCACAAGAAGGCTTCTCCATATTGGACATGCCTGTTAAATGAGACTGACTGATTTGAGGCTCAAAGCAGTACTCCAAGTGCCAGTTCACATGCAACTGAGCTGTTCTGCTCAATGCCTTCAGTGATTTTATATATCTGAGATTTACTGTATTAACTGTGACAATAAAACAATATATATGATGACAGGGGTTTAAAGCCCAGGAAGGTAATCGATAGAGAAATAGGACACTGAGGAAAGACATTCAGGGGAATTGATATATGGTGCAGAAAGTAGTAATCATTTTGTTCCAAGCATCACAAGACAGCTTTCACTTTCAAAGAGGAAGAGCTATATATAAAAGTGTAACCCACAGTTGTAAATTGGAAGCAGACATTCTGATAAATTGTGATTGCCGTGTTTCCTCATCCATTACTTCCAGGCAGCACTGAGGAGCTCTTAATATTGCAAATCTGAACACTGGAAATAAAGGCTGAAATACAGAATGCCTGCAAACAATCACCCCCAAAAGGCATAATGGTCGTCCTCATCAAATCTTTCCCTCTATGACACATGATGATCCCTTGCAAAGTGTGAGAGTTCATATTTTATGATGATGAGAGCTTTAACAAGCCATCAGTACAGCCAAACAGCTGCTACTGTAAATCTATAACCTCACAGGAGCCTTGTGAAGAGATTTGGTCGCTTTTGTTCCGACTGTACTGGACAAATCTGATATCAACCCAGTGTGTGAAATACTACAAAGGAAATGTCAAATGTTAAGGCATCAAGGTAAAGCCAGCTACTGAAGTGATTACTTTCAAACCAAGTTAATAAAAAGACACATGAAGGGATGGTAAAGGATTTGGTAAACCAATAAAGATCAGTGCAGATATTACTCTCTCAATCATACTATACACAGACTAAGGCAGTTTCAGCTTTATGGGACAGACAGCCAGCCAACTCATCAGCTCTGTGGTGTACATTACACCCAGCTATGTTTTTGCAAGTGAGAGAGCCTTTGTTTCCCTGGGGAACATCTATGTTTCTCATGCAGCCATAGTATACATCATGCTACAGGATCAAATCAATACCAAGATACAGCAGAGAGAGAGTCGTAGCAAGGATGTGAAATCATCATTGTTGAATCCCATTTATTCCCTCCAGCACAAAGAAATTGCTGTGCCACAAACTACACCACTTTTAGAGGTTATTTGTTACACCAGATGAAACTAAATGCAGTCCAATACAAAATCCCTGAAATAAATACTGCTTTTATAAAGGTTAGAGTCTTCAGATCTACAGATTGATTCAACTTCATGGCCATTTTGGAGGGCGTAGTTTGTGATGCTGCAGAATATTATATATTACATTGCATCATACTAAAAGATTTTATTTTATCAATGAGGGTAGGGTAAAAATAGCTTAAATGACAAAGAAATTAACATAAAGTTGAAACAACCCCAGCTCTAAAACAGTTTCAACAAAAACTGATTATAAGCTTCATGATTATTGCAGGACTGTAAGTGTATATTTCATCCCTCCTATCCATCCTGACCCAAATCACACAAATCAATGTGTTAGCTACAAACAAATTAAACCTTAATCTGTCCTCTCTACAGTGATATTTAGCATACATGGACAATGAAAAAGCACACACTAATCTGTTTGTGTCCACACATGAATACAATATGTGTGCATCTGAGGTCTTTAAGTGAATGTGTGATACTAACACACACACACACACACACACACACACACACACACACACACACACACACATACAGTACAGACAGTAAGACTGAGAGCGATGGAGAGAGGAGAGGCTTAACATCCATTAATGCACTGCAGATGGGAGTTAATCCTCTTCTTCCTCATTGTGATTATTGCTTCTTGCAGGGCCTTGTTCTGACTCTTGCACTGCTTCCTCTTTCCTATTCCCTCCTCCCCCTCCCCCCTAAGCCTCCCAAATAACTTCCCTGAATGCAGGTCAGGAGTTGAATAGAAAAAAAATCCCTATTTACAAATCCTGAGGCAGCAGTCACCTCAATTCCTTCACTGTGACAAAAAGCGGATACAGACCCCCCGTAGCGAGGTGCTGTTTTGAGACAGATGCACACCCCATTAATAGAGGAGGGGTCTTGGTGCTGTAAATCACTGTTTCCAAGTAGAGTAAGTCATTAATATCATGCTTTGTGCAATCATGTTAGATAAAAAAAAATATTTGGGAATTGAATATAAAGGAGCATGAGACGAGCAGTTATTTATATAAAATGACTGTTTATATTTCGTACAGCACTGACACATTTATTGCCTGGTCAACTTACAAAGAATGGAAAATTATGAAATTGTAACTGATATAAATTATGCTGATATGCTTGTACATTATATTGACGAGCTTGGCACGCTTCTCTCACCAGATTGCTGATGCCACCCAACGTGTGATTGGCATTGTAGAGCGAGTAGGTCAGCTGGTACACCCCATCGTTGGTCTCACTGTTTCCATAGAAACCCACTCCTACGGCAGAACTGTGAAAAAGGCCAGAAACAGATAAAAATAAATAAATAAATAAACATAATTAATTTGCTGTTTGTTTTATCATTGTACTTTTTTAAATCATGGATTGCATTATATGAATAGAGGACAGGTAAAGAGGCTTTTGGGGAAATATATATATCATACCAGTAAAGGTTTTGTACTGTCTTATCTTCACCATTGAGCCTTTGTTAGTGTACATTAATAGGCTAAAACATGCTACTGGCAACTGGAAAAAATTAATAAATGAATGCATGCCTTCGTTAGATAGTCAACAAGTTGGTTAAAAAGAACTGTAAAAAAAAAAAAAAGATTATGTGTAATTGTCAACCTTTTCATAAGTTTTATATTTGTCAGATGTTTTAATAAAATCTGCTCAAAATAATATATTTTCTCCTATGCCACTTTTCTTCTTCCTTTCCTAGCATATGGGCTGGGACATTGTAAAATTGGTGCTGGTAAGTGTGAATTTTCATGTTTGTCATATTTCCTCCCTCCTACCACCCATTAGTACCTCCATCTGTTTTGTTTACCCTTTTCTCTCTCACGCACACACAAGTTATTTAACGTCTTTTTCTAGCAGAAACTTATAATTTCTAATTTCCCATTCATGACTAAAACCACATCAGAATTCTGTTCAATATCCGGAAATATATCTGAGTGGAATACACAGGATCCCTGTTTCTCACCCTTCTGCAGCCTGAGACTGTGCCTGAGCCTCTGTAATAGGGAGGATTGGTGTCCTAACCCCCAGAGTCAGTATACTACCCTACTGCTAACAGTCTACAGTGACATGAGCAAGGAAACAATTCCATCATACTTAATTGCAGTAAGTTGTCAGTCTACATGAAGGTCAGAGGTTAGTAACACTTTGAACCACATTTTCCATAGACAGAGGAGGGAACTCATCAATCACACTTCAGATAGCAGAAAGTCAGATCAGGGCTGACAAACAAACACAAAAGACAAAACTAACTTTACTTTCACAGTGACTTATATGTCAAGCACTTTTAACACAATCTGTTCTGCTAAACTGGACAAAATACACAGCCAGTCATATACACAAATGGACAGGTTAACACTCATCCTACACAGTGAGGCAAAGACAATGAAGGAAGTTAGTTAAGTGCAAAGACAGGATGTTGCAACTTATTTTATTTTAGCATTTAATACATCCTGTCAGGGTGTGTGTGATATGTCAGTGCATGGGTGTGTATTTCATTTTGTGTCTGCAAGCATCCTTTCACTGTAACCTTGTAAGCATAATGAGAACCACCACCCATGTCTCCTCCATTAAACTAGTTCCCTCTGGTTATGATTAGGGGCACTGGGAGCATACCTTGCACAATCCAGACTGAGCAAATAAAGATACACTTACAGTCAACCC
Organism: Dicentrarchus labrax; assembly: GCF_905237075.1. Taxonomy (NCBI): domain Eukaryota; kingdom Metazoa; phylum Chordata; class Actinopteri; family Moronidae; genus Dicentrarchus; species Dicentrarchus labrax. The sequence goes on from NW_026136722.1 coordinate 10,464,820, forward strand.
CTACAACCCCAAAAGCATGTATGTGGTTATAAAAATTACTTCATTGAACAATCTTGCTTTACGCTTTTCAAGATATTTGTGTTACAGGTGATCCATGACGGCCTGGATAATGAGTTCTTCATTAACCCTCTGGCCAACCTAGTGACATGTCAGCGACAATAAAGACCCACTAATGACACAGTAATGAAACAGTAATGACACAGGGCGTCATGGGGCAGTTTAGCCTCCAGGGTAGCATTAGTGTGTTTTTGTGGCTGTGGAAATGGCTGTTTGCAGCAGCTAGAGGTGTTATAACCAACACAATAAACAATAGGACTACAACATATGTGCACCACAGGATATTTAGTGTCTTTGTTCCTCTGAGGAGGTATCAGCTATCACAGAGTGACTGGACAATTCTACCGTCGTATTCAAAACATGTTATGAGCTGAACAAATGGCCAGGATGAACAGGTAATAGCAGATAAATGCCTTAATTCTATGGAGACTAGTGCATTGCTGCTTTAATAAACTGTATCAGGGTTAAGAGAGACCGACACAGGGATGTAGAATATTAGATTTGTTTTCTATCTTTAACCTTAATTTACCCCCCTCATTCTCCTGGGGTCAGAAATAATCATTCAGAGAGGTGTAGCAGCTCTTAAATCCTTTGAGTTCTGCAGTGTAATGTAATTCTTCTTGAATGTCATGCTGAATTAAAAGCTGGGAAAAGTGAATGTGGAGATCATGATAAAAAATTAGATATTTCTTGAATGACATCAAAGTACATTTCTACTCATTTTAGCTAATAAAAGTCCCATGGCCCACATAATAAAAGTATGTACCAGTTGAGATCCATATTTATATGCATCTCTTTGTGTTTCTCTAAAAAACCTCCTTTTTTCCCACCAGAACAAAAACCATCAGATATATGCAGATAACAACACAGGGAAATAGGTACATAGGATTAAACATTAAAAGCATGACAACTTCTCAATCCCAAGACAAAGACAAAATACTGTAAATACTGGAAAGTAAATTTCCATGTAGAGGGATAAGGCAACACTAAAAGTGTTGTGCTAAAACCTAACCTAAAGACTGTCTGTTCAACCTCATACTAATTTATGGCTTAATTATATAATTGGAGGCTGTATGCCGTAGCTTATTTGTTGAGCTGAATATATTAGCATCCACTGGAACAAACTTGTACAGAGAGAGATGAGAGCTCTGAGCAGAGGCTCGAGAACAGAGCTCCTTTGCTAAACAGCGTCATGCCCAGTCACTTAACATTACAACAGGCCTTGTGTGCTGTAGCAGTAGCTCAGTACGGACACAGAAAGCTAACAAAGTTAAACACTGACACTTAGATAAATGTCACAAGTTTAAGCAGCTCTGTAAGCAGTCAAGCCTTTTTGGAGACTCATTTGTTCTCTTTCATTTCATAATTTTTGTGTATTAAAAGTGTATTAAATCATACACAAAAATACAATTATGTCCGGAACAGAATGTTTTATGGGAACTCTCTGCTTCTTTATGCTTGCGTAACTTGGCAGTACAGCGAAGATAGTTAGAGAATACAACCTGTGACAAATGAGATTTTGGTACAGTAAGCGTCATAAACAGTCAGCAATGGAGTGAATATATTGTGAAAGCACAATATTCAAAGGCTTAATCCAAGGCTGCACCATAATGGCTTGGTGGAGCATTTAAATGCATCAAGCTAAGCAATCATGGGTCAAGGTTTTGCAGGCCATAGTCAGCTGACCAGTCAGCAGAAGGATTTAGAGGTCTCATCACCTACCAGTCAGCTGATTGCCCTGCTGATGATACAGCCGGTCAGAAATACGCCAGTTTAACTAGCTTTATTTGTAGTCTTTAGAAATAAAGAGTTGAATCTCAGTTAAAAGCAGTTAACGTTTGTTATAGCTTATAATACTGTTAACTTGTATCCCTACTTTGAGGATAATAACAAATCTGACTCTGTATTAAACCTTTTTATGGAATAAACAGCAGATAGAGCCATGTCGTTTGACTGATATTTGACTTTGAGCATAATTTTTTTTGACAGTCCCTTGCTTTTTTCATGTAAGCCTAGATGTCCAATCAAGCTACAGTATATTGTCCCTGTTCTTCCCTTTTGTCTAGAGGACATTTGTGTTGTGTTTCCCCTTGTTTTCCCAAAGTAGACAGTTGGTTTAATACAGAAAATCCCCCAAAAAACCCACAACCTTCAGTCATTAATGCTCATGTGTAGAGCTACTGATCAAGGCCACAGTGGTACAATAGTAGTACATAAGAAACACAATGGCATTATTTGACCATTTCACCCATTCAGACTCACCATATGATGAGACCTGTGATGACAGCAGTCCAGGTGACACAGCAGGTCTCAGGCCTTTTGGTGTCTTCATCTATGTCCTTACGACAGCAACACAGGCAGACCAGGTATACTGCCAGAACCAGCAGGCTCAGACCCAGACCCACTGCGCCAACACACGCTAGAAATATCAGTGACTAAGGCAGGAGAGTGGAAATAAGAAGAGGCAAAAGACAAAAATGTAGTTAAAGTCAAGACTAAGATGTCATTTTACATTGAATAAGTTTACCATAAACTTTTTTGTCAGCAGATATAATCCACAAATATATCTGAAGAGGCAGGCAGCTGTTATGTGTGGTCTTGAGATGTCAAGATGGGTGACCCCACCACCTCAAAGGTTAACAGCACTGAGTGAAAACAACCCCCAAGTATCTAACAACAGTTGTGTAAAGATATGTGCAGATATCCAGTAATCAACATCATCACTGTTGACTTCTACCTATAGCAAAGAGGTTAGAAACTGAAGTTGGTGTTCTTGGTCAATGAAAAGGCCCTACAGAAAGAGTATTGATTTTCATTTTCTTTAGAACTTGGACTGTGACTCAGAGGAAAACAGAACTGGTCAAAGGCTGTGGGAGGGGAACATCATGTGACACAATGGCTTTCATTCAGTCTTGTGATTTCTAAGTGTACGAAATATTTAAAGCCTGAAGGATGAAGAGAAAACAGTGATATAGAGAAAGTAGGAGTATTAAAACAGTCTGCAAATGGGCAATCATTGTAAGCAGACTATTCCATGATAAATCCCCATAGTCTTCTGATTTTTTTATTCACTGAAATGCTTCTATCACTACACAGTGAAGAATTATAGAATTAGTCGTACATATGCTCCAAGGCAGACAAAAAGGGAATTGTTTATTTACATCAGATTATAGATGGGGAGGCATTTCTTGCATTAAATCATTTTATAATCGTGTTTAGTTTCTTACAGACAAGTCATATGACTATTTTATTGAGCAAACATGCTTATAGCTTTCTGTAGCTTACTTCCCATTGCATAAGCTGTCTTAAGGCAGTAGACACATCAATTGAACTGTTTGTCTTCACAGCAGCATCATAAAACAAAACCTCAAGTGTTTACGCTGGATGGATGATACTGGATGAAAACAAGTCCCAGCTGGGATTCCCCTATAGTGTTGATCACTACTAGAAACATTAAATTTAGTGTGCTCAAACTCAAACCATTGAGCCATTTGGTTACTGTAGTTTAAAGACAATCAAAAGGGGAAAAAAAGCATGACCTCGATTTTACTTGCAAATAATTTGCACATTAGTTTTAATGCTCACAAGCTCAGAAAGTCTGGGTCTGGCTGACTAAGCAGAGCTATTCCTCGACTACAATGTCTGTGACTAATTATTCCATTTGGATGACATTGACACTGTGACTGAATTTAAATGATATTCTTTTGCATATTCTAACATACTTCCTCGTTGCTCAAACTTTGGTTCAAGCTATGCTGTGCTGAGTCCTAATCAGTATATCAGTATACAATTAGAAATTACATCATCAGACTGTCAACCTGAGAGACAGCAATACAGTAATAAACAAACCAAGCCTCAAAAAATGCCAATCATATACCCAAATGAACAGTTAAATGTAACTGTACTGGGGGGAAAAAAGTTTATGTTATACCCAGTGTTCCTTTAATGAAATAGGTCAATACAGACACGATGCCAGCTAAGCTGCCTTACCTTAACTTGCACCCAGGCCAAAACCTTAATCCAATGATTTGCTAATCATTGGTTTTTGAGGACACTGTTGATGAGCCAAGAGTCGCAGTGTGCAGAGTTTTACGGTGGTTTCAACCCTACTTAGATTTCCTGTCACTATAACTCAGGCCTTTCATTCGCACAATGCTGCTAGTTCCACTCTCTCCTCTAATTTTCCACTCCATTGTTTTGTAATTAGACATGCAGGCACTTCAATTTCCACCCGTTACAATGCCATAACAAGGCAAAGGATGCATGAGAGAGAGGAAGAAAGGGAGACAGAAAACAACTACAGTATCTGCGGTCGTTGACCGGAAGGTCATTGATCTTTAATCTCCTCAAAAGGATGTTTGTAAAGTAGGCTTAAGAATGGTGTCTGTCTAATTTAATTACGCAGAAAACAACATGCCTTAGGAAATCTGTCTGTAGCAACTCTGCACTTTCCACTTTCCTCAAAAGACAACAGACCAGCATGTCAAATGAAAAGTTATTTTACAGCTTGAGAGGCTGTATCAGCCCTATAGAGTACCAACAGTCTCTGTGACGCCATGGCACTCTTCACCCCTCAATGATTGGTGCTCAGCTATGCCAGTGTGACACTGCTGGGAATCAATGACCCAGATGGACCTTGTTACATGAAAAGAGAGGTACAGTGAAGGGCACAAGTCAGATCTTGAAAGTTATTAGTAATAGCTTCTGTATTCATGAATGACCAGGGGCAAAAAGAAGTGCCACATGGATACACACTTACAGACAGTTACACACAAAAATTCAGTTTATTTCATGGGGGTTCATGGCCCATGGGGTTGTCTTATATTGCAAGATAGTTCAGAAAGTAATGAGTGTAAGGAAACAAATATGTCCACATTTTTTAAAAATTAGATTTGGAAGCAGTATTTTCTGTTATGAAACAAATAAACAGAAAGCTTATTTTGCTGGAATAAATTCAATAATGCAGTTGATAGTTTGCGTCATATGAACTTAATTAAAAGAATCACCGCCTTTTAACCTTAATTGAGATATTCTCAGTGTTTTATCATACATTGAATTGAGACTTCCTCTGCCTTTGACCCATCCCACACACTGGGCACCCAGGGAGCAACTTGGGGTTTAGTATCTTGCTCAGGCACACTTCGACATGGACAGGGGGACCTAGGAAACTGAACCACCAACCCTGCAGTAACCCACTCTGCCTACTGAGCCCTTGGTTATTTTTAATTAAATTTACGCCCATCAGATGATGTTGTTGTGATATCATGTCTCCTTTTTTGCATTGCAATATACTATGTGGGGATAAATCTAAACAAACTCATTTGTAGACACATACATTATAAACCATTGTAGGAAGACAAACAGAAAGAGAAAAACATTTCCAAAAGTCCATAACATAAATGCAAAGTAATATAAAGGTGACTTTAGATGGAAAACTATGTCCACTGTCCACTTTTTCTTCCCAGCACGAAGCCTATTTTATCTATAATGACTCTGATCCTGCCACCCACAGTCAGTCCCCATCACCACACACGACACTTTGGGACATTTAATGGCCTCAAATGACCAAACAAAGGTTGGGCTGTGTCCCTCTAAGCAGTGAATTTAATGAATGCAGACATATATAGACACAGTGCATAGTTGTTTAGCATCTGAAATATTTCATAGCCCAGTTAATACAGATCATGTGTTATCATGTGAGAATTGCAGGGGTTCTTACTTCCTGACACAAACACTTGCAGCATTTGAGTGACACTGATGCATCCCAGAAAGAGTCAAAAGAAAAAGGTTTTATCACTCAAGACGGTTGTTTATCAAGAAACTACTTTTATTTAACTGTACATTTACATCTGTTGTTTACCACTGTTGAAAGTCAGTGGTATAAATAACTCTTATGTCTGGTGAGATTCTTTTGACTCTACGTGCGCTTTTACGCACAAGTACAGTTACTAACCTGCTGATAGCTCGCCTCCTCCGGTTTGAAAGTGTTGTCGACCGACTGGATAAAGAAATTGAAGTGAGGGAAATTGTGCAGCCAGTATGTCCACCACGGAGCGACGTAATCAAGCCTTGCAGTGGCCATTGTTACTTGGAAAGTCAGTCCACCGAACCGCTGACCGCACTCTTCTCTTTGAGACCTTGGCACTCAAATATTCCCAGGCTTTTTCAAAGGTAAAATAATAAACAAATAAAATGAACGACTGAACTTAAGCAGAGAATATTAAGAGGAAGTTCTTATTTTGCCATTACACCTTCAGAACAGTTCTGAATATTACTTCTTCCCACTCCGCTTCCCATAGATCTGTGTGAACTGTTGAGTTGCGCAACTACAAAAAAAAATTAAAGCTGCAAGCAGCGTTGGGCGGGACCTCGCACCCGGCGCTCGTCGGGGCGGGCCGCAAACGCGTCACGTGCGGTCGGGGTGCGCCGAGGCCACGCACGTGCCGTCGTAACAAGCGCGGACCGCAACGCGAACACGTCACGTAAATCTGCTCCAAATCAGCTCCGTATCACCACGCAGCGCTTCCTTCCTGTGGCCAGTATGCTGTGCTTTCACTGTATCTGAATCTGGTCACGTAGACAAGTTCAGGGCGGGACTGTAATACGTAGGCTGATGCAATGAGGTCGTGTTCAGGGCGAGACTGTTACAGAATATATGAAGTTTATTGGAAATTGGACATTGCACACTGAAGTTATGAGTACCGCTTAATGGAAAATCATCTGAATTCGACAAGGGGTCAGTGGCACGCAGTTTGACGTACAGTCACAAATAGCTCAATTCTTCATGTACACTTTGTTTTTATAAGACTGTCCAATTTTGAAGTCGATTTGATAAGTCCCCTATTTATCTTGCAATTTAATAAGTGACTTCCAGCGGTTTCACACTATGCTCCACGAACAATACTCCCTAGGAAATATGGTTTGTAGATGTGGCTAGTGGGAGCAGAGGGGTGTTTGTGTTTCATCACTTTGAAAAAAAGACCACAGAATTCAAAATGTCCAACTTTGACGAGACACCTGGGACACGCCCTTCAACGTACAGTCATAAATAGCACAACTTGTAATCAGCAAGATTATTCAAGAGTACTGTCAAGTTTTGAAGCCGATCTGATAAATTCTCTAGGAGTTTGTTTGTTCAAATACAAGACAACAGACTTCAAAATGGCCAACTTTGAGGGCACGCCACGGACACGCCGTTCAACGTACAGTCACAAAATGATACGCTTCATTCAGCACCATGTTGTGACTGTACTGCCCAATTTTAAAGAAGATCCGTTAGAACGTGTAGGAGGAAATCATTCAAATAGAAGCCCTGAAAGGCCAAAATGGCATCACAGTGTGACATTTGTTCTAAATGGCCAACTTTGAGGGCACGCCACGGACACGCCCTTCAACGTAGAGTCACAAAATATAATGTGTTCATTCAGCACCATGTTTTGACTGTACTGACCAATTTTGAAGCAGATCCGATAAATTCCCTAGGAGTAGGTTGTTCTAAAACAAGCCCAAAGAGTCAAAATGACCACAAAATGGCTGCCAAAAGTGCACATTTTGCATTGAAATAGTTGACTTCCTGTGGGATATGGGATATGGGTCCAAGAGGCTTTTTTGTACGCCCCGGCACATTATACATGCCTACCGAGTTTTGTACATATCGGTGAAACGTGGCGCCGGGGCTGATGTATTTTTATTCTGTAGGGGGCGCTACAAGCAGGACAAACACGATTTTTGGTATGTGAGCTTCAGGCACCACTCTACACGTGCCCTGTGAATTTCATATTCATAACTATTACAATCTATGCACAGTGATTTACCCTGCCACCAGAGTGCCACCTAGTGGCGTGAATTTTTTTCCTTTGTAGGTGAGCCTCAGGGAGCCATGCGGAAGCAGCGTACCAAGTTTCATCTTAATCACACATACCGTTGTAGAGCTATAAACTCCTTCATTTTAAAGAGCGCCACCTTGTGGTGATGACCTGAAATTGTGCACGATGCTTAAGGAAGACATGGGGAACTATGGACCCAAGGTTGGTGTAAATCGGACATACCAATGTGGAGAAATACCCCACTTCCTTTTTTGACGAAAAATCAACAGGAAGTGCTAATTTTATAACTTCCTTATTTTTTAAAATATCAAAAATGTTCAAATTACTTTTGTTGTCAGGACGGTCCACAGATGAAACGTGCAAAGTTTCGTGCGCATCGGACAAAGTGTGTAGGAGGAACACGAAAAAGTGATTTATGGACATTTTGCGCTCTAGAAAAAAAAAATCTAGGCGGAAGTGGGCGTGGCCTATATGGGGAGGTTCAGCTCCATTCACCGAACGCGTGGATATAAGGTTTTTGAATGTGAGACAAACTATGCGGAGTTATTAGCGTAACGAAATTGGCCTACAAACAGCGCCACCTAGTGGCCTTCCTAGTGGCTGACCTGCATGTGACGCATAGAATCTCCAATTTAAATGAGGCTTGACAAATGTGCCAAATAAAATGCCAATATTTTAAATGATTAGGGGGTGAAAAATGCGCTCAAAGATCCTAAAAATAATAATAATAATAATAATAATAATAATAATAAACGAAGGAAAAACAATAGAGACCTTCCAGTTCATACTGGCTCGGTCCCTAAATATTCAGCTTCTGTGCGGGCCAAGCGTTTGTATCCGAGACACGGGATCGAGTGACGATATGAACCTGCCTACTTGAACAGAGTAGGCGTGACACCTATTTTTCAGTCAAGTTATGCCAGGTCCTCTGTAGACTTTGACCTATGAGAGGTAAACAATAATATGTGGACCCTCTGCACTGACAAAATGTGGAAGAATACCCCCAACTAAATAAAAAAATTAACATTTAAGATAATGAAACATAGAAAAGACTTACTGATCACAAGTTTGCATGTCACTGTTGTAATCATCAAGTCCCCCCCCCCCACAGGAAACTAATAATACATAATAAAACGGAAATGTTAAAAAGCACTGCACCCTGCTGCCTGGCCTCGACTTGTAGCTGCTGTATTTGGCGTAAGGAGGCAAGGGTTGTTTGTGAACTATTTATGACTTGTGCTGTTAATGTCTGACCTCTTGTGGACAACGAGGCGCACTGAGGTGAACAGTATAGGCTAATGAGCATGGTAATGAGATGCTGGGGCCACTGGTATAGCATGTTGGTTTCTGCTTTTATTTACAGTGTGAAGTTTTGTTGTGTGTTTTTTTTTTCTCTTTTTCTCCAGTGGTGAAAGCTGAATTTACACCTGTTTCAGAATCACTACAGTAACTGTAATAAACATGCATGGATTTATGTCTTGAGCAGAAACACTTTCTTAGTTACAACAAGTGCCAGCACATATGGTGCTTGAATAATCAAACTCTCTTTTTCTTTGTTTTTTGGTGCAAAGGCATAATAAGGCATAATACAACACAGTAAACATCTAAAGCACAGACATCAAATAATTATCACTATGTGAATTCATGCAGCATGACATACAGATGGTTATATCTGTGGAGACTAACAGTGCAGAGAGGTACTGTTTATGATGTAATATGTGAAAACTGCATAGGAGTCAGAGCATATGGACCTTAACTGGATACCACTGGATACCAAGGTTGGTAAATATTGAAAAAATGTAACCATGAGAGAGCAATTAGCAGCATGAGTGGGGTTACAATGAGCTATGTTGAGCATAGCAAGGACTCCTGGGAAGAGCCTGATGATGGGGAAAGTCGAAACCAGTGCTAATGTGCTGGTATCATGTCTCAAAGTGTCTTTGAAACTGTGTAAAATATGTAGTCTGAACCCTGGCATGGGGAATGGTTGGCTGTCAGATTCATTATAACACTTATATTTCAATAACACAACGGCAAAGTTTATTTGCCTGCTTCAACTTAGACACATACAGTTATTATTACTTGTTTTATGAAGAATGTTCTGTAATTACATTTTACAGATGACATTTTATCTTTATTATATTTTTTTTCTGTAAATTGTTTGATTTCTTTGTGTGACATATTATTCCCATTTCTATCAATTGGGAATGTTTTGTAGCCTACTGTAACTGAGAAAACATAGCTTCTGTTGGATGACATTACATCTGGCTCTGACTCATGCATTTACTGGTAAGTCCCGTTGGTCTGGTTAATTTTTTAAAAGAAAAAGTTAAATGCCTTCAGAACTGCCTACAGTATTATCTGAATTAGATCTATGAATTGACCATTTCTTTTGGTTAACCATATTGAGATTCCAAATATTATTTAAAAACCCATTGTAAATAGCCTAAAGCATATTTAACATACTGTTACAGACAGACTAGACTACTACAATACCATCACTCGGTAATGTAAATAGAAAATCATGGGCAAGCAAATGAAATAAAATAAAAGTCAATTTTCAAAGGTTTCACTGGAAGATAAAAGTGAAAATGAAAACATGTCATATGCATTTTGCCCAGAGGAAGAGTTGTTTTTATCTGCACAGAGCGGTTTGTTTGCAAGCTAAACCATCTTGATGTCATATGGTCGCCGCTGTAATTATTTGAATGCTTTGATGCACCTCCACGGCCAGAGTGAGCCAAGAGAGTGTGCTCTGAGTCTGAATACTTTGAGTAGGTGACACTTGAAATACACTGTATGAATATGAATTCCTGACTGTGCTCTGCATTCACAAACACTTGGATTTGGTGCCAAAAAACTCTCGGGTGATTGCAGTGCCAATCACTCTCAGTGTTTGAACCGAGGGACCAATGTGAAAAGGGGGAGTGACATGAATAAGAGCACCTCTGTTTGTGTCTCTTAATTCAGACTTTTTGTATCAAGCCTCCTCGCCTGCTGCTCATTTATTCTTGTTATCTCGGTGCAGACAAAACATGTCACACCCACAAATCACACTGATGCTCGGTGTGAACTTGTACCCCAAGGATGTATGTAGTTAGGCCACAAAGCACTTAAGTCTGATTTTTTTATTTCCAGTCAGGTCAATTGATGTTCTGAGTCTAATTAAACTCAACTATGTGAGTGTACCTTTGAAAATCAGTGTGTAAAATATTGTACCAACACCACTGGGGTTTGGTTCTTGCAAAGGATTTATTATAAATGTCTGCAACTGGGCACTGGATAAAAAGCCACCACCATTTGGGAAATTGTTACGAGTTTCATGCAACACTTCCCTACACAGACAATGAAGCTGAGCCATTAGGTGGCAGCCCAGCACTTTTCTGTAAGGCTGAGAACCTCATGCTTCCACACTGTCCACCGGTGTCCTCTGGTTGTGTATCTGTGAAGAACAAAATCTCAACCCATCATTGCACAGAGCTCCTTTGTGCATAATACTGTCCATAAAGTGAGATCTAATGTTAATGAACTGTGGCTTATAGATCTGATCCACTACTCTCATGGGCCTTTCATCAGAAAGAGTCTCTGGGGTGTGCCATTTGGGCACTGATGTTACAGGAAATACATATCAAAGAGGACTTTGAAGTCAAGTAACTTAGACCGCACAGTACACCTAAAAGTGGGCTGTGAAGGAATAAAGTCATATAGCGAGTGACAAGTCTCAAGGTCAGTAGTATTCCAAAGACTCTATTTTAATGTTTCACATAAGGTAAAAAAAAAAAAAAAAAAACTGCTGAATTTCTAATCGTGGGCAAAATATTCCTTTAGGAACAGGTGATACTCCAACCTTGACTTCTGCAGGCAGCCACGTTTCACCCAGAGCCGAATGGAACTGTCTTGAGAATAATGTCACAGCCCTGACTTGAATTACAGAAAAGTCCAATTGAACTTTTCCATAAACCTTCCTTTTTTTCTCTCTCTCGTAAAACCTTCCATGAATGTGTAGAATAAGAAATGTATGAGATGCCTCCACACACCCAGACACAACTACAGTATGTGCAGTGGTTTGCAGACATAATTTTCATGAAAAAGGGGAGAAAAAAAATACTCTTTACAGTCCTTTGAGTTATATAGTTGTTGCTTCTTCCTCATCATGTGCTCAAGTGTCCTCAACAAGCGCTGAATTTACCTCCTGATTGACTGTCTCCATAACAATCATGGGGATGATTGGTTCATTTAAAAGTGTTTTGAAGAGCCTTGTGCCCTATCTCCTACTTCCTGTACTACCGGGCTACTTCCAAGCCATAACGGTTGCTACTCAGTGGAATGTGGAAATGTGTTGTATTGGACGTTTCCTCCTTCATGGTTATTGCTTTTTTGGATTTGTGACTCAAATCCCTTTGCTCTATTTTGAGTGATTTATACATATGAATGAAGATTTATGCCTGAGAGCTCAAGTGTGCTGGTATTATCCAATCAAACTGGGCTGCTCAGTGGCTCCTGAGATTGCATTAAAGTGTAATATCAATGCAGCAATCCTCAGGATATTGCCACTTTGAAATGCCCAGGGTCCCTCCGATGCTACAGCTGCATGTTATGATCAAGGGAATTTGTCCATTTAATGTTAATGTTTCATGTAGGAGATTGCTTTGGTAAATTAATGAAAAGTTGACTACAATGTTTAATTTATTTCATCAATGATTGCATCGAGAGAGAAAAAATGAAATGTCAGTTCAGGTGACCTAAAAATAAACGAATGAAAGCAAAGTACAATTAGTCTTTCTACAGTAAATTGAATAGAACAGAGTCCCTGGAACTTATTTCCTAAAGAGTGTCCTCATTGCAAAGGAAACTAAATTTATTTATTTTAATGTCCTACCTTAGATTTCTTTAGACTTCATAATCATATTTCATTTTTCAATTCCTTGCAAAATTGGACAGCTATCCCCCAACCGTGACAGAATAACCAAGGCTCAGCAAGCACTTTGTGTGGAGGTGCTCTACTGAAGCTAAATGTAAACACTTGTGTGCAATTTGTACCCTCAGAACATTGCAAAATGGTGCAAAGCAGGAGATGAAGTAAAATCTTCCATATATTACAGCTTTGCAAGGTGCTACGAGGGGTTTGTTAACAAGAAAAGGTCATGTTCTTTCATTCTCTAACCAAAACATGCACACTTCTTTTTTTATTATTATTGTTCCATCACAAACTATACACCTAATAAAGGTTTTTCAATTTCTTTCTGTCAAGAAGACTGTGAACCTTGAACCTTTTTGTGTTTGTTTTTGTGTTTTTTATTTTTTCCAAAATGTGTCTTCAGCGTGCAAATGCTTGGGGCCCAAATGAAACCTTTAGTGTGCAAAGCATTCAGACCCCCCTGAGATCTCTCCCTCCACTGATGTACCCATGTTGACTGTCTATTCTCTTTGGTTTTTCAACTCTGTGTGTGGTTAGGCATTCACATTGAGAAACTCAGACATTAGGGCTATGTGAGACAGCAGCTTTGATGTCATGATTATACTATTATTTTATACAGCTACCCTCTGCTATAAGGGCTATTTCATACAGTAATGATTTTTGTGAGGAGAAAGAACTTAACTGACATTGGCACATTTGTCCTTTTTTTTTATTCCCCTGCAGGAAAATGGCTTTTTTAGCCTGCAATTTATCCAATTACAGATTTACAGCAGTGCAAAGTCGACCATATGATACAGCCTAAGTCTATTTTTCAGTCTTTGGAGCAAATCCAATCATTCCAAATGGTTGCTGATGGTAATAATTGCAACAGCATTGTATTGATCTAGCGGGTCCATGGAGTGGAAACAAACAAAGCACACAGAAAAAAGGAGAGCGTGCTCCTTGTGTGCAATAATATTTGGTATGTTTATCTGGCCTTTGTGAAGATGTAATAGTAAAGTATTAAGATAAAGTACAGGCTTTTACGTTTTATCGGCTGCTAGTGAATAAAATGTCCCCACTGATGCCCCCAGTTCTTTAATTCAATCTTTGAACGTTGTAAAGCTAAGGATTACTGTGCTTTCTAAAATCAAAAGGACCTGTAAGAGTGACACGGAACATTTTACAGATGTACAACCAGGGACATAGAAGGATGATAACCCCCAACTCCAGTTTATCCACCTCTATGAAATGAGTTTACTAATCTATTTTCAGATCAACTGTAAGCTATAGTTTACCAACATCTGCATTTACTGTATTTACCATTTATTGTCAGCACTGACTATGCATAACACAACTATTTGCTAATACAAAAATATGCAAATACAATTTAACTATAAAACTATATTACAAAATCCTGATTAGTTACAAATGAACAAGTAAATCAGAAACCAAAAAGCTAAAGCTTTTGGCTGTTTTATTACTCTCCTGTACATCTGCTTGTGGCCATGCCCTGGATTCTGTTAGCTGTTCTGCCACCGTACACCTGAATTATTAATTGTAAATTACTTTACTGTACTTGCTCAGTTTATATTTATCTTGGTTGTTTTTTGACATTAACATTATAATACTTTAGAATTATGATTTATATGTCAGTCAAATATATAAATACTCATGTTAGGGGAGATTCCTGCAAACCTATAGAGGGTTATACTTATATTGGTCTTAGGAATGTCTGTCTTGTTTACACACTCTCATATCAGCTTCAAGGTCAAAATGGCTTTTGTCACTATTGAATAGGTAATCAAATTAACCTTTTCTCCACACACTTTCAAGTATTCAAGTAAGAGTTTGGAAATATATTTCAATTCAAAGCAATATATGACAGCTTGTTTTACTATTCATCATATCATAATTACATCTTAAATACTGAGCTCCTGTTCTATACAGTTTAAGCTGTTACTCCTCTCGGAAAAACCCATTGCAAATCTTGAGCTTACATCCATAAACCGATGGTCATCTGCTGCTTATCAATGCTACAAAACATTTCATAGAGTGAGTTTATCTGCTTCAAGCTATGAATTTGCTATGAGTTAAATATTATGCTTTAGTTAATAATTATCTGCTGCATAGCTGATGTGTCTCTGCCTGACGCTGCATATCAAGCGGCTAACGGTGTTTAGATTTACCCATTTTAATTCATTATACATAGCTCCTTAAACTCAGGAGTTTGTGTACCATAAGTGTGTGACTTCATATCGCATTGACACACACATATGGGGCTTGCACTTGCTACTGCACAATACTTACTGTGACTCTTATGTGGGTGATGAGGTTTCTGAGCATGTTCTGAGTGCAGCTTGTTAAGGTGTGTCGAGAAAAGCGCTAATAGGAAGAAAGTACTGTGAGATTCCTGGTAGAAGCACTGTCCTTGTTGACACTGTTGATAAGTCCTCCTCCTAGAAGGCACTAAGCCAACTTCATCCAAGGCCAACTGGAGAGGGCTATCGCAGATAATACTATTCTCTCTCTATCAATGACACCTCTCAACCTCAGTTATTTCATATGAGCATATTTTTTTTTAAGAATAGGCAAAATCACAAAGAGATCCATTCGGGTTGGCAGCTTTGCCAGTATCCAGTACTGAATAAGCAAGAGTGCTCACGCATACACTTGAATGCTAAACTACACAAATGAGAGCATTTCAGTAGCACATGAGTAATGCATTCCAAACAGCTGACAACCATTACACATAATGGCCCCTGCTAAGGACAAGGTCTCAGATTCATTCTCATGTTAAGTGCCTTGTCTGAGTGATGGATAAGGACGCATTAAAGACTAGTTTGGGACACATGTGACAAACAATATTGGTAGACCCAGGGTAGAGAAGCCAGTGACAATGTGAGGATGGTGAATGGAGTGAGTGTGTTGGAGGCTCTTGAATCAGTACCACAAGCTGGGGGGAGGTGTGGAAGTATTCTATAGTTGATGTACTCTCAAAACTGCTGATATACTTCAATGAGTTTAATCACTGAATTTTAAGTAGTTTCGTCAGTGTTTAAAATGCAATGTATTGTATAATTTGAATAGCTAAGAATGCAAATCAATGGAGTGTAAAGTCAGTGGGTAATTAGAGAGATAGGGTTCCTGGTGGAATAATGTCCAATTGTTTCTAGGATGTGGAGGAAATATATGAAGCCACAGTCAGGGAAATTAAACACCGTATGTGGACAAGGAATTCCACTTTATCCGAGAAAATAAACACGGAGCATTTGGTGAAAGCTGTAATTTTAATCTCCCAGCACATCTTGAAGTCTAGTCAAGATATTGTGTTTGACATGTGGCTCTTCTAGGCAAATCCATTAGCCTTAAACATGAATACTCAGGGTTTCCACCCTTCAAGCACAAGGTCATAGAATGCAGACAGCGTTGTCCTACATGGCATATTTTACATTATGGGGCTTTTCACTTCTCTGCAAAAGGTTGTACTTCTTATTTGGCAGCAAAGGAGCTGGAGTGTGGGAGAGATTGATTTAGTGTGCTTCAGCTACATGGGCTGCTTTTGTGTCTGGAGTTGCAATTTAGATTTAGAAGACAGAGGAGCTGCAATCAGGAAGAGGTGGTAATCAATTTTTCTTGTTTATGTGTGCGTGCGCGTGTGTGTGTGCATGTATGTGTGTGTGTGTGTGTGTGTGTGTGTGTGTGTGTGTGTGTGTGTGTGTGTGTGTTGTGCTCACAGCTGCAGAGAACAGATCCACGGCCAGTGGCAAATGAGAGGAGCCTGTAATGATAACCATTCTGTTTTCCTCGAACACAGATACTGGCATTGCTCTTCATTACATGGCCTCACTTTTATTACATGCTGCAGATTTTCCTTTAGACCTGACAATATATATATGTATATATATATATATATATATATATATATATATGGAATAAATCTTTGAATATATTGAATGAATCTTTAAATATATGGAATGAAGCTTGAACATATGGAATGAAGCTTGAATATATGGAATGAAGCTTGGATGTACTGATAAAAAAAATTGAGAATACAGAATGAAATTCAAAACCTAGTTGTATCCTTTTCATCAAAGTGATAGCCTTCTGAATTCGCTGGTTTTACAAAATGGCATCAGTTGAAATATTCCAATACTTTCTTGAACTGGAAAACTTTTTTGCTACAGGTTGTACTCCAAATGACACTAACAGTTTGGAGACTATATCGCATCACCTTGAAGATCATATTTCCATTATAGCGACATTCATAGTTCTTATGAGTAATAATGTTCAACAAAACATTGCCGAAAGAACATTATGCGTCAGGATTTTGCCTGAGGCCTGTTGTAGTCGGCCTGCCACGATTAAAAAGGGAGCTAACTTCTTTGTCAGGAGAACGGTATTGGGCACGGGTACTATCGGGAGGATTTTGGCCCGTACAAGCACTTGCCAATGAGTTAATAATGTCCTAATTTCTCAGTATTGCTGCCACAAGGTTCCTGACTGACTCATTCTCACTTCTTGCAGCAGCAAAATACAAGATGGCAGCAGTGCCTTGATGACGTCAGTCAAGTTTCATTTCATTCAATATATTCAAAGATTCATTCCATATATTCAAGTTTCATTCCATATATTCAAGGATTCATTCCATATATTCAAGGATTCATTCCACATATTCAAGAATTAATTCAATATATATTCAAGGATTCATTCCATATTTTCAAGGTTCATTCAATATATTCAAGTTTCATTCCATATATTCAAGAATTAATTCAATATATTCAAGAATTCATTCAATATATTCAAGGATTCATTCAATATATTCAAGGATTCATTCCATATTTTCAAGGTTCATTCAATATATTCAAGGATTCATTCAATATATTCAAGGATTAATTCAATATATTCAAGGTTTCATTACATATATTCAAGGTTCATTCAATATATTCAAAGTTTTATTATATATGTTCAAAGATTAATTTCCTAAACGGCATGCCATAATATGTATGTATGTATGTATGTATGTATATATATATATATATACATATATAAAAAATATTTACCCTATTGGTAGATTACTTCTACACTGGCAAATCATTTCAAGAAATGACTTTCAAGGAAGAATAGGGAACAAAAAAGGCAATTTCTATATTGTCAACAATAGCAAAGATTACCTGTTTAAGCTTTGTGTTGTTAATGGATCCTGTTTGTCACTGAATAATAAGAGGTTTGTGCAGTTTGCTAGCCTGAACATTTGCCCTTGTGCAGCACAGAGGAGGCTTATCAGAAAGTTTCACTGAGTACTTTATTACAGCTTGAGGACAGTTGAGCCAGCTGGGTCTTCATTAGTTTTAAACAACACGACTGGTTTTTGGCGGGCACTGTTAGTGCGGAACATGTTTTCACCAAGCGCCATGATCCTTTGAATGAGAGAAGGAAGATAGATGAGCATACACTAATGTGTTAGTTTTCACCTTGAACACACCATCAGTCTTCTTGACTAATTCTCAGGTTCAGGCTGTAACATGTGGTCAAAGTACTGCTGCCTGAGAGGGAGGCACATGGCACACAACTAAAAAGATCAATCACTAAATTACGTCCTACAATCCCAAACTAATTATCATCATTGTGTCTATGGTAGAATCAAAATAAAAACTGATAATTGGAGGGTTAAGACCTATAGATCTTCCTTTCTAACACACTGATTTAATTCCGCTTTGAGAGCTCAAGTGTGTGCTTCATGTAATGGGTCCAAAGCACAGGAGAGGCTGGAGCCTGGTGTGAGTTTCTGGAAGACGTCCGGAGGAGACAGCCACGACCAGGAGTGCTGGCAGCCACATAGTTATGTCTCCACACTGAGTGAAGAGCTGGTGGCACTGTGAGCCCCCGGGTCCACCATTAATACATGCAACTGTCTGGAAGATGAGCTGTGGTGTGAGCAAGAACAGTTCCTCTATCTTTACAGCTGCGTCTGAAACGGATGGACCGAAAGCACAGCTGGTGCATGAATGCTTCTTAAGTAGGGGTACGAACAATATGTGTCTGTCTCCATAGCAGCGTGACATCAGCACCATATATTTCTCTTACTGTTCAACATGGTGCCCATTATTGCTCATTTACTCTGCAGGTCTCAATCACCCTGCTGATTTCCAATCTAATGTGATGGACAGAGCTAACGCAGAGATAAACCACTAAAATGCGAGGACAACAGTGTGGGTTCCCATGTGAGTCCCTGAAGCCAAGGCTCCCTCTTCTGCCTCTCATTATGGCAGACGTGTGGTACACACAGGCATAGGACAGGACAGGAGTGACACACACACACACACACACACACACACACACACACACACACACACACACACACACACACACAAACACAGCACATAAACTGGACCGTGAAATAAGCGGGGTGCCTGCAGATTGGCTAGGAACGGTAGAGGTAGTTTATTTTGTGTGAGGATGAGATATGAGGAACTTATTTTCATTTAATGACCAGCTGTGTGATGTGGACTCATACAGACCCATCTAAAAACATTGGCTTTCACACACTGAGGAGGGGGTGTCCAGGATCAGTATGCCCACCTTCAGCTGGGAAGGATAATAAGATCTGGCTCCCACTGACATGAATGGTAAGATTTGTCACTGATGATTGGTGGGAGCAGTCTTTGAGGTGAAGGAGTGATCCCACACTACTGATAGAGGGGTCTGAAATCTGCTGCTCCCATTCAACCGAACCACGTGTGAGCCCTCATTATATAACAAAGACTGGAGTTATCAATTAACAGTGGAGCATATCTTTATATGTCATCTTAGTATTAAAGTGTTGATCTGTTTTGGCGAACACAATGTTGACATATCATCACCCTTCAAGTTCATATGATGATATGTTGGTTATTTATAGATTCAGCAGTTATCATTCATTTGGAGTGAATGTGAATCTCTTTCAACTCCGGAGGGAAATATCTAGTTCATTACTCTGAGCAATTGTCACATTGTTTACATTTTGTCAGTTGTTATTATAAGAATATTGCCTGTAGCTGCTTTAAAGTTAGTTATTGATAATGAAAATGGTAATAGCTGACCAGCTATGTCAGGACAATATGTGCAATTGTGTTGTGATTCTATTCTTGCTATACTTCTTTATTTACTCATGTATTTGTTTATAGATTCTTTTTGGAAAATGAATTCTTGCATGACCTCCCAAAGCTAAGAGTTCCTATGGACAGGGTCAAAGTGACACTCAGTGAAATCAATGGAATTACTCTTCATTACAAAGGCATTTTACTCTCATCATCATCAGCTTAATGACATTAATTATGATTTTGACCTTCTGGAGATGTATTATTTTTTGTTACATCCATTGAACTCATGTCATTGAAACAACTAATTCACAGCTATAATGGCTTCTACACTGACCAGAATACATATTGGAATCTTTTTTTTTTTAATTCATCATGGTTGCATTATTGATAGAAAAAATTAAAGGTCTAGGTCGAGGGTTATAGCGTTTTTGTGTATTGCATAAATAAAATCTTGCAAAGCATGGTCCAATGATAAGATATAAATATGCTCGAGTACAAAGATTTCCTGAGCTGTTGCCTCTCATGACAATCTTCAATATTCTAAGTAGACACACAGCCTCAGAGTGTAAGTGCAAATGTTTCCCAAAGGATGTGTACTGAAATTAGAAATAATAAAAACACATTAAAATGTGCAAACAGGCTCACACATCCTATGACCTTACCAGGCAGAGCAAGTCACTGGTCAATGTCTGAGAAGAATTTTAGAGTTCATTAATGGTCCCCTGATATAAAAAAAAACATCTCATTGGAATATTTCCAGCTCTGTTTAACAGGAGATTGAAGAGTTGTTTAAAAACTACAGAAACAAGCATACAGCATGAAGCAAAATCATAGTAGAAATGAAAGCTAATGTAATACAAAATCTGTATTCCAGCATTCAAAACCCATATGCTGTGGATCAAAGCAGAAGGAGCAAACATAAACATCAAAGCTTGACTATGCATCTGTGCTTATTGTTTTCTTCCCGTACAAACTGTTAAATAGCAGCACCAGCAGAACAGATGAGACTGTGACCTTGATTGTGAGTTCCCGCCAATCTAACTTGAAGACCAGAATTGTCCCTTAACAAGATTACTTTACTTTGATCTAATGGATTTGACTCTTGAGACAAAGTGATCTGGTTGCATCCGTTCCTCTGTTTATATAGGACAGAAACCATTTGTCACCACCCCCGAACAGAAATCACAGCTGATGCATTATTGCAAGAATCAATCGCAGACCTTTTACTCTCACTGTATTTCCACAATTTGTCAATGCAGAAGGGAGACTGCTCTCCCTCTTCCTCTTTCTGTCTCTTTTTCTCACATTTATTTTTCTCTCTCCCCTCGCTCACTCTCAGAGACATCATCTGTGTGACAGTCCCATCGGTGCGTAGTGCAGTTTGCTTCACGTTTAGTCTGAGAGGCTATTCCATTTGGCAGTCACTTAATGGAGACCCCTCCCATCTTCCACCCATGTCTGCTCTGTTCTGCAGGTTAGATTGCAGAACCGTCAGGCGGAAGGAACTGACTGTCATTGCAGAATGACAGTGTCCTGACCAGCCGGATTCCTTTGAAGCCGATGCCTCCGGGTCTGCCCCGGGGTTGTTGAGGCATGCTGGAGTCTGCCATAGGTGGAGGAGTCCTGCAGTACCTCAGCTCATTTTGATTAATGGACCTCTCTCTGCCCCTGAGTGAGCAATTATCAGAGGGTTGGCAAAGTCGTTCATCACTGTAACTGAGCAGCAGGTCTCTTCCACTGTCGAAAGTCATACCTGCAGGGCAAGGGGTCTACGTCCGCATCCCCTACCTCCTCTTCTTCCTCCCTATCAACCAAGCTGCAGCCCCATGTTTGACTAGGAGTGTCTATCTACAGAAGGTCAGAGAGGGGAAGGCCTTCTGTGCTGTGGAGTGCAGACGTGCTTACTAGCAGATCAGATTTCCCCACGGTAATTGTTTAGCTGCTGCCTGCTGGGCTCTCTGGCCTTGATCAAATCCAAGCCTGCACGTTACTGTGAGATCAAGTTCCCACTCCGTCCTGTGGCACCAAGCCTGGAATTCACTTTGCAACATGACTGGCACGTGGTGTGAACAACCATTGTACTGCTGTTAGTAGGATGTGTTCAGCATACTAACTGTCCGTCACAAACAAAAAAGAAAGCTATAGTTTTTCAATTAAAGCAAATATATTCTCCACTAATTGCTACAGTGTCTGAATAGCTTTAATCACCAATAACAATATATTCACTTTGTCTGTGTTATGTTGAAGAGGTAGGCTACCTCACATATATCTGTTTCCATAGAAACTCTTGTACAGTAGTTACTTTATTGTCATGTTTGTTCAGATGTACAATTACAGTAATTTAGATTTTCTGTTCTTGTAAGGATTCAGCAGAAAGGGCGAATTAATCACCTCACCCACAGAGAGGATTTGTTTAAATTCACCTTGATATTATGAATATGACTACTGCTATAGCAGACACAGCTGAGAAATGTGCACAAACAAGACGCTTCACATGCACGCTCACAGAAAAGCACACCTACAAAAGCACTGACCTTACTACTGTTTGTGTCCATTATTATGAAAGTTGGCTCCTGAGGTTTTGTTAGTATTCAGTGGAAACTCTGACCCTTCACTCATGCATAACTTACACCCACCCATTGTCTTTCTTACAAATCATCGCAAACACACATCACTGTATTTGTATTCACATCTTTCAAGGCTCCCCATGTCTTCCAATGCAACATTTTAGAATGCACAATCACAATTCTTCATTGTGGTGTTTGCATTTGAGCAGGGAGGCCATGTGAACTAGAAGTGATTGGACTTTGTGATTGCTGGGCACATTCCAGTCATTGCTATTATACAACTGTAATCCAAAATCCCCTCATCCACTGTTAAAAATGCAATTAACAAAATAATTGTTCCTCCCAGAGACCAACAATTTACCTGCAATTTACCTGAATCTATTGGTCAATTACGAGTTTGTCTTCAGGCTGACCCCGCCGGCTAATGGCTTTGGAGGGAGGCCAGAATCTGATTTCCTTTTAACGCTGTCTAATGGGCTGTCACTGTATACATTATGAATGCAAACCAACTGAACACAACCCGTCCCACCATCACTATTAGGGCCTTTTTCTATTCATTGATTTCTCTCTTTACTTTTAGCTAATGATTTCCCCTTCTTTATATGCATGCTGGTGAATCTGTGAAATACTTTCTATTGTAGACAAAAAGAGAGGATTTGGAATGCATTTGAAGTACAGAGATTTTGTTTCACCGCCCTGTTATCAAATCACAACGTGTAATGCATCCAAGATGAGCAATGTCTCTGTCACTATTTATATGTATGTATGAGTGTCTCTGTCTTTCCACCTGAGAGGAGAATGGCGAGCGCTGGCTTTGTTTCATTTCACCCACGTTTTGAATACTAAGTGGCCAAATAAATATTAGATACATGCTTTTTAAAGCTATATTACTATTTAACTGATTCAATTTTTTTCTCAAATAGCCTACCATTTTTATAGACTGCTGGTTTCTTATGCATGACTTTTCAGAAGTGCATATTTTGATGCTAGACAGTAACAGTGTAAAGTAAACAATTTACTGGAGTGTGATGGCTACATAGTTTGTTTCTCCACATGAGTAAAAGCTATCATAAGAAATCTGGTCAAGACATTTGCTGCTGTGCGCTGGAAATGTGGAAATCTATGTGCTGCCACCTTGTCCACCCTCCATCTCACTCTCTCCCCTATATATCGCTGTCTGCATCTTTTGCCATTCCCTTGCCCTCCTTTTTACCATCTCTGACTGTCTTCTCCATCTCTCACTCACATCTTTATATCACTCCAATTCTCGCACGGTGAGATGGAAATTGAGTGGGAGGACTGGGTTGCAGGATAAGATGGAGGTCTCAGAGTGGACAAAAATAAAATCCAATTTCAACAAAAAATAATGATTACCCCTCCACCTCCCCAAACTGCAGCCCGCCTTGCTGCCCCTGCCCTTCTTCAGCAGGTCTCACCTGCACATCTCCAGAATCTCAAAGCCTGGCACGCAGCAGGGGGCCAAAAAGAGAGGGACCATGCACCAACCTACCTCCACTCTCTCATAACTGAGATTGGACACACACCATTGCCCTTTTTTAACTTTTAAAGCCACTACTTGCAGCATATCATAATAGATAGAGTGTACCAGAGTAGGTTGTACTCCAAAGAATTCCTAATTCTCAAAGATGAAGGTCCAGACTTTTAAAAGATACAAACAATTTCAAGAGTGAAAAGAGGAAGTTTCTTCAAGAGGCTTCATGCCGTTCTTTTTAGACTGAGCTTGTGTTGGTTTTATTTGGACAGATGAGGAGCAATAACTTTGGATCACTTTTCCATGCAGTGAGCATCATGTGTCTGTAGCACTAATGACGGAAAAAAAAGCTCCTCAAAGGAGTTTTTTTTTCTTTTTTGGGAGAAAACACTTTAAACCTCACAAGGGTATGTCTACCTAAGCTGACAGTTCAGTGGGAGTGTTGACAGGTGAACACAGAACTGTTGCTGAAAAAATACGATATGAACATAGTTGCAAAACAAATAAAATAAAAAGGGATTGAGAGTTGCATAACACATCTGTTTGATTATCTTCTGCTTTTAAGAACAGATTATCTATGATCTACAGGGTAGCAAAGTGTGTGAGCATTCAATGATAGCAGCTTTGTTGAATCAAATTCAAATTTAGTCTTCCAAATTTGTCTCTCATGTTGAGTTTTTTTGTACTACAACCTCCCAAAACAGGAAAAAACAGACATCTTCAGATATATCCGGCCAGCGAAGTTAGAAGCCATCTACTTATTTTTAGAGAGAGAGCAATAAGGATCCTCCAGAGCTGTAATCTAGTTGACTGACAGCAGCTCACAATGCCTTTCTCCACACCTAACCAGAAGACATTCAGTAAAAGCAATGCAATTCATGTGAGAAGAACACAGACAGCGAGTGAGGTGAGAGAAATGCACTCAGCCACAAAGAGATAAGAAACAGGGAGGAAGATGAAAGACAGCAAAGGTGGGAAAAAATCCTCACAAGATCTTAAATTTTGTTCTTCCTACTACAGATTTTTGAGGTACAACCTCAGTCATTTGGGGCCTCGTCCTGACTCTCTATTACTGTGTGTGCCCACATTCTATAAATGAGCACAACTATCAAGACAAACCCCACTGAGACAAGGTATTTAAAGATATGGTGTCATTTATTTGTAAAAGTCCACACTGTACAAGAAGACCCAGTGTTAACAAAATAGGATATATACAGTAAAAGATACATTCACAAAAGATTATTCTGAGGCAAAAATTGCAGCTTTTACCCAATCTTTATTGATCTGAGTGCAACGTTCATGAACAATATTTCACTTCACATCAGATCTCCTTCTGGACTTCTGATATTCAATTAAGGCTTCACAATTTCAACCCTCTACTCTCTAGATATTTCAAACAAATAAGCCGAAAAATATATACAGTGAAACCACACTCAGAGACAATCAATCAATCGAGGTGAGTGAAGTTTATAAGAATTGTTTAGGGCTCACAGGATTTACTGCGGATATTATAAATATAGGCACAGAAACTTTGGGAAGGATAAGGTCAGTTCAAGGAGTAAACTAGGCCACACAGCATATCCTCAGAGTTTGAGAGGGATATGAATTTGAGTCGGACTGAATGCACTGCAGAGTCCAGAGGGACCGGGAGGAGGAGGAGAAAACAGGAGCAGAGATGGGTACAGTCGGGGACACGATGCAGCCCATCATATTCTCTGTGTTGTTGGATTTTCCTTGTAAGACCTTATTCTAATCTTATTTTGATGCTGGGACATGGCTCACTCAATCATTAAAATTTCCATAAACTAGCAATTTCATGGAGGATAATAAAAAAGGTCTAATTCAGTGCAAGCAAATAGCACCTTGTGTCCTCAGGCGGCCTTATCTCACAAAAAGATATCAGATTGTACAACCGTGTGCAACCAAATTATATTTTTGTTTGCCTCAAAGTGCAAAAACAATCTTGCAGACATCTAAACGAGTGCTTTGAAGTACTGCTTGGGTGCCAGGATGAGGACGTTTCTACACTTTGGTTTAATCTGCCAGATGTGAAAAATGCCACATTTTGGCTTGGCTGTTGTCAGGGAATCCCGTTTGTCTCTTTAAGAGTCCCATACTTAAAAATATGAATATAGCAGTCATCCTTTTCAATAACCAAACATCAGATACAAGAGAAATCCATCCACTTGGAATGAGGTGCAGCATGGGGCTTGAAAGGTGGTGTTAATGCGGCACAGTCTCTGCCATTGCAGGGGTGTGACCCAGGAGAAGGAAAGCTTGTTTTGTTCAGAGTGCTTTTGTTCAGTCATGATAGCAGTGATACGCTTGAGCTTGTTCTGAAAATAGAAAAACACACAAATACCACTTGTAATACCTCAGGCAGTCCATGAGCATATCATGTTTATACATTTTTTGTTACTTAATTCAAAACTTCATATTTTCGATTCTACCCAATAAGTCATTATACATTATTTTTACTTCACACACAAGTTCATGAACTTACAAATCCAAACATGAATGCACACACCACCGCTCTGCAGACAGCTTTTGTTTTTTTTTGTTTTTTTTACACCCATTGTCAAAGTCTCTGTGCTTCTCAACCCCGTCCTCATTAAACAGCAGCCCATAGCTCGGCTCCACAGTCGCTGTGGAAGGAAGCAGTCAGACTCTCTTCAATACACACTTGTCAATCAATCTGATGTTAAGGAGAGATATCAAGATTTCACTGACCATGCTGCTGTCTGTGGGTCATCTAGCTCTGTGGGATTTCATGCGACCCTTATAGTTTTGTAAGTTGAAATTCACTATATTTGCGCTGTTTTTGCCAGTAGAAAACAGCCATTATTTTGCAATGAGCACATGAATATGGAGTAGTACCTAAAATTGGATGTATACCTTGTGTTTGCCAGAGCAAGAACATAAATTGTTAAATCTCTTTACATGAACTTGCTCGATTCAGTGCATATATTTAGTTGCATACAAATACCACAATATTGCAATACATTTCTGTGAAACACTCTATTGTCATTTTGAGTTGAGTCCATGGTCAAAGTTGCAGGTGTTTTTGTACTGGATTGCTGCGGATTGTATGGGTTTTAATAAACTGGTAAATCAGTGCAGTGCACTATGGCAACTGCACTATGCACTATGGCAACTGCACTATGACCCCAGGCCTCTAGGGGGAGCATTAATTCCAATATTCTTTTCAATCACAACAACAACAATACAGGTGGCACTGGACCAAACTAAGTCAAATATAGAATGTGTTCACCTATTCAAAAAGTCAACATGCTTCACTACACAACCACACAAATAAATATAAAAATGGAAATATTTATATAAATATGGTTTATATTAAAATCATAGATTGCTCACCTGCCATTTGGGAGGCTAAAGTTTGATTCCTGTTCATTGCATCAACCTTTTTAATCACCAACACATCAACCATCGCTCCCTTCAGTCCTTCGAATTGTTTCTGGTGAAATTGTCTTGAGGCTCCAATCTGCTTTCTCAATTTAATGCATCTACTATATTTCCAGACTATGCTGATCATTTCTGACTTGTCTATTCTCAATGCAATCTGTGTATTGTACTGTAATTACATGTTTGTTTGTTTTTCCACTGTCTTTGTTTTAATGTTACATTAATTAATTAAATGTATGACTTATTTTACATATGCTGCAGGACTTCCTTAATTTATGCTTTACTCTTTATTGCATGCTTTAATTTTTGGCTCCTAATGCTGCTTAATGCTCTCCCGTCTGGAACATATATCAGAGTGCATTGTCTCTGTCAATACACCAATAGATAAATAAACAAACAAACCTTTTAAGGCTTGTTGGCTGGTTGGTTTTGGGACTAAAGCTTATTCACTTAACATCACACAGCCTGCCTACACCCCCTACACACAATGGAGGGTCACACCTCGGATGTGTCTGCTCCACTGCTTTCCATCCACTCACCGTCTCACTGCCCTCTGCGTCCCTATCTCAGACCACAAAGCCGTCCCTTTTCACTTGTAAAATTGTTCTCAATTGATGCAAACACTCCGCCTGATCACCACTTGACAGACGTCTATTCTGCTTCACTAATGGTTCTGGTCAAGACCTTCACCACCTCTGAACCAATACTTTCTCTCCTCTCCCCTAAATACTGTATACTTACTGCACTCAGAACATGGGCAGTTTTCTTCTCTCACATTCTCTTTCCCTCTTTACATGTGGTGACTAAAACAATTTACTAACCTACCTACTGCCCAGCTGCCTGCCTACAGCTAAACCTTCACTCTTGTCCTTGTCCAAGTTATTCAAAATTCTCCTTGCAGTACGGCTGGCCTTCAGTTTCCTACAGTTTCTCTACCCACTCCTGTAATTATCCAGCATAATAGCTCTATGTAAGATGGTGAAGTGTGTACAGCTCAATTCTCAATTGAGAAAATGCATCGAGCAAACACAATATTTTTTTTTTTCGTTCACGATGGCGCTCTCATATTCTGAGACTTCTCTTTACTACAATGGAAGTTTCTCCACTTTTCCTAAGTATGTGTTTGTCCTTCCATGTATTCCACTGTCCCCATTTCCGTATCTGAAAAATCTATGTGCAGACTCTTTCTGCCATATAGGGCTGTTCTTTTGTCCGTGAATCAGCCTGCACAGAGTGAAAAAGTACTAACAGCAGGGGTGGGACCAATTAATTGTTTTTAAAGTCACAAGTAAGTCTCACGTCTTTGCACTCAAGTCCCAAGTCCATACTGACAAGTTCCAAGTCCTAAACTTTGAGTTTTGAGTCCTAAACAAGTCATAATGGGCTCTTCACCAAATGTCATGCAATTTTAACAAGGGAACGAACAAATCAAAATTATCTTTGGTATAACTTTTTCTCAACTGGTGCTCAATAACATAAAGTTAGTCCTTAATTATTCTCTCCTGCAACTTAATTGGATGAGGTTGGATTGGTTCAAACAACGTGGATGTGGGGTAATAAAGTGTCTGGTCATCCAAGACCAAACGAGATGAGGAAAAAACAGCAACAGGCACACCAGTTGAGCTAAACCAACTTTGCACTTAATGCGAATGAGACAAAAAACTGAGACTTAACTTGTGATAGAGAGGATAAAAAAAATCCTGTTTGTTGAAACTTGGATTTACCACTGCCCGGTCAACTGAAGAAAACTTATGAGAGCTTAGCCTGTTTTGACCTCTGCAAGATAGAGGGTGATTATTGTTTCTGGTTAAATGCACTGAGACTGGTGGTATTGTCAACATGTCTTGGGATGACAGAGCTCTTTACCACTGAAATGCACTTATACTATCACTGAAATGCACTTGGAAGTGCACAATACAAATGACTGGATCTATGCCATAGTAGGCTTGGCAGGAATTTTAGAGGTCAATGAGGATTAAATAGCTCAAATGCAAAATCTTCTCATTTAGTTACAGTGCAGCTGAAATTGGCATTTATCTCGTCTTTGATGAGACAAAGGACCTAGTTGCATTTAAATCCCACAGCATATTTTAAGATTCTGCAGCTAACAAAGCACACACAACTAAATTGAATTTACCTGGTGAAGCTATGGGTCCTTAAACCAATGCATCGTTTGTGTTTGGTCTCATGTTCACTAGGCATGCTGCTCTGGATCCATCATAGCGTCTAAAGCAAATAAAAACATAAATTCTAAAATTAGTTAGCTGGCCCGCAGGTAATCAGTATATAGTGGTTGCATTAGACTTACGTTGTAGACAGACTTACGTTGTGCCTCCGATGTTTCAGTTTGTTGGGTGGTAAAAAGTGAGACACAGTTCTGTGCCAGGCTGAGGCACAGAGTACAGAAGGTATAGCTGCAGTCTCCTGAACACAAGCCAGAGCACACGTCCACACACATCTGGCAGCAGATGTCACAGCAGCGGTCTGAGCAGTATCTCCAGTCGTCACACACACACCAGCAGCCACCAGCCGGTCCACATTCCTCCTTACTTTGTAGGCTTGAGTTGCAAGGCTTGCAAGACTGTAACCCCATGGGTCTGCCTGTTAAAAACACACACAGAGACACAGAGAGACGAGATATTGGAAGAAATCACTGTCTGGAAAAATTCTTCTTTTCAAGTCCAGAATTGGAATGGAGGATGTATAGCCACTACCAAATGAATGCTGCAAAGAAAAATATGCTGATAATTGACTGTCAGCCTGTCCTGAACATTGTACAAGTTTCCTGATATCTCAAGTTAAGTCCAAAGTTCTTGCCACATGCAGCATTGGCTAATGTTCTCTGCGAACAGTTTGACCAAGTTTTATAATGCTTGATGTCATACTTTTCCCCCTGAGGCCTTACTCCAGTCTGCTCCATCATCTCCCACGTTCATGAGACAAGGAATGAAGTTAGCCCGAACTACAATTCAGAGAAGAAATCAGCTCTTCAAGAAAAAGCATGACAACCTCAAACGTCACCAACAGAGTTATTCTCTGTTAACACAAACCCAAAATGCTCACAACACAACACACAAACAGAGAAGCTCTTTCTCAGGGATACTTGTCACGGGGGCCTTCAAGATAGACATGGTGGTAAGCAAGGATAATGAGCAATGCGGCACAAATGTGGAAACACTGACTTAATTACAACAGCAGCACTAAACATCCACGTTTCTTAAAAAAATTAAAATAAAGATACTAATAGTATACCAGATGTTTGAAACAATTAGCAACAGACACTTCTTTTTGTTTTCACACAAAAACATGTTTTAGGGAGAAAACAATGTGCAGATTTATTGTAATGATCCTCATTTTACACATCAAATAAAGGCTTATAAACTAAGAGAGAAAGACATAAAAATGAGATAGCACTTACTTTGCACACTGAAGGTTGGTAGCAAATCAGGAATTCCCCCCTGCGTGCAAAATAGATACCTCAATGTCACATTGATAACACCTGATAATCATTACAACAATCAGCCTGAAGGCAAACAACATGCCAGAACACACAGCTAACCAAATCATTGGTGTCCATGTATACAGGCCAGTATTACAATTAAAAACACAATTAGAAAAGGAATCTGTAAATATACAGTTAGCAATCCTATATATACATTGTTGGAACAAATATGCAGATATTTTCCTCTAAGTAAGCAATACCATAGGGTAGAAATACTCTGTACAAGTCAAATTCACACATTCAAAATTTTACTTGAGTAAAATTGCAGGGCTGGCATCAAAATATATTTAAAATAAAGTAAAAGTACTCATGCATAATGTCCCATTTCAGAATAATTGATAACTGATGCATTATTAATGTTGCAGCTGGTAAAGGTGGAGCTCATTTTAATTATTTTATATACTGCTGGGTAGCTTGTGAATTTCAATAAAGTCTTATCTTAACCTATAATAATTCCGTGGATTTTCAAAGTTGGAAACTGTCCATGGGAATTAACAGGAATATATGGGAAAAAAAGAAAAAAAAGGAAAAAAAGAGATAAACGGGAATTAATGGAAATAAACTGGATATTTTTAATATTGCTTGTTATAATACTGTTAGTCTGTAACAGGGAGCTTACATGTAGTTGAAAACCCATTGCTATTAACCTATTTGGGTTAATTGTATTGTACGCATATAACCATAACCATAACCATAGTAAATCAAAGGCAGCATGCTAGCTACCATCATATGTTAACTTAAAGGTCAATGGTTTGGGCTACTATTTATGGTGCTATCCATTTGTCTCGTAAATCCCCCGCCCGAGTTGCTCTGACGCGAGAACGTGACGTAATTGCCTGGCTTGTACCACTTAGAGCGTTCCATTTGTCTTTGGGCATTACGAGTCGGAAAGAACATGGACGCCACCAGTGCAGCAGCTGTGTTGTTATTGCTTGTGGCTCATCTAAACAAGCTCAAAGTGAAATAATAATGTTTTCCTGAAGAAACACCAACATTTCAAGTAATTCCGTTATTGTAAGTCTTACATTTCAATAATATTTTGCCATTTTCTCCTATTTTAATTTCAACAAGTGCTGTGGCGTTTGTCTCGAGCCACCAGGGGCAGTGGCAGGCCAGTGTTATTGTTAGCTACATTAGCCTATTTAGCAAACCAGCTCGAAAACAAAACTTTACATTGTATTGCACGCACAGCAACACCGTGCAATGCATAAATTGGTGACCGGACTAAAGCAGCAATGTAAACAAGTGTGTAAGAGCATTTAAAATCGACATTAAAACGATCAACATAGTACAAATACAAAGAAAATACATTTCAATATTGTATGAATTACCCAACTTTTCCAGTTGATTCTCCTAAATTCCCATTAATTCCCATAATTTCCCATTAATTCCCATAATTTCCATTAATGTCCATTAAAGTTTCCAAATTGGAATGTTTCCAAAATCCAAAAATGTTTGCCCCTTTGCAACCCTAATAATAAATCATAAGAAGATGTATGAACCAGAGGGGCATAAGTGACATTTGACCAACTTTACAGAAGAGCCAAACAAAAGAAATGACCATAATTTTCCCTGACTTTGTTTATTAAATTCAACCTTTGATATTAGAATTATGTTCAGTGTTAAGTATTTGGGGTTTTGATATAACTCTAGATTGGTTTAGATCTTTTTTTGCTAGACCCTTTAGCTAGAAGAAAGAGCTCATCAAAACCTTTCATTTGATATATATAACTCATTTTCGCCCAAAATGTAAATTACACCCCTCTGATTCTCACCCCTTATAATTTTCATTTTTATCTTTAACATTTCTTTTTTTCTTTTTTCTTCTTTTCTTACATTTCTTTGCTAGAGCTGTAGGGACATACCACACTGCATTTCACAACTCATATTGCTTATGTGACAAATAAACATTTAAATCCTTGAATCCTTGAAACATATAGAGCACATCCACACTATTGTACATACTGTAGTAGAGCGTATCATACCGGAAATTATACTGATGTTGATTGATCAAAGTTAGAATTCTCTCCTTCAGTTTGTGGCAGATGTAGCATTTAATTTTATTAAGTCTTCAACTGTCTTTGAGAACTAATCACCTCTTTCCAAAAACCAATGATCCTGTGATTAAAAATTGTCCCCAGGAAACAGATTGCCTTTATATTTTTACTTACATATTGTATTCTCATAGGAACTATACTCATCACGGTTAATCAAGGACAGAGAACAGACTACATCTGTTCACATGGCAGCTCTCCTGACGTTTTATTATTTCCCTTCCCTCTCCTCTCTGTCATTCTGTCGCTTTCTCTCTTTCGCCCTCTTCCTCTTTTTTAGACACATATTCCTTCTTGCTTCTTGCTCCCTATAACACAAATGTCAGCAGGCTGAGTGTGACAGGTGAACGACAGTGAAGCAGATTTGACCTTGACGGCTCTGAGAGTGAAGTGACAGTAATAAAAGGCTGTAGTGAGCTATTGTTGGCCCTGGGGCATCCATTAATGAATGACATGAAACAACCGTGAGATGCGGGGACAGGCAGGGGAGGTGGAATGATGGAGGACAGGTGACGGCATCCCACACACGGCCCTCACCTGTGATGAGCTCAGCCAGAACCTTGCACAAGGTTCACACTTAAACATACACTTGATAGCACATACTCAGGTGGCAGCATGATGTGCACACCAGTGCAGAAGCAATGTACAGAGGTGTCAAAACACACAACCACCTACAAACACTCGCCATCTGAGGACATTCTGTTGAAAGGGTGTGTTTACTGTAGAATAAATCACCAGCTATTTCATTACATTATTCATGTGCTAAGTAGACCCCTCTGCACCCGGAGGGCGACTTACATTTTTTTCACCTCCCACTCACTCTGACTCTCATACCAGGATCATGCACTGATACAAACCCTAGTGACAATTCAGCTTAATCCCCAGCTTCCCCTGCTGCAGTGCATCCTGTTAGGGAATTGTTGCAAGTGTGGAAAGGAGGCTATTTCAGGGATTCAAGCATCTTATATTCAAAGCACTGAAAGTACAGAACAGTTCCGGGTTGTTCCACTTAAGTAGAATTCGTTGGTCTTTTCAGCTGATATCAGGATAATTATAGATAATGAATTGATAGGGGTGATAAGTGTCAGACTACTAATGGAATGCAGTACTTAACCTCCATAATCCCTTTGTGCCCTTCACTTAGTGTCAGGATAATTAGATTACTGCTGCTGATACCTTCTTTACCCGCAGACACCAACTTATACATACACACTCCTGCCCACATGCACACACAAACACACATTGTGCTATATAATTGACTGGTATGAACTTGTCAACACATTTGGATGCATAAACATACTGTATATATAGTACATAACTGATGGAAAGACTAGTTTAAATAAAAGTAAAAAATACTGATAAAATTTTACTTTCAGCTGCATCAGCAAAGCGATGCCAGCCCTATAAAAGCAAAAGTCTGTCCCTGATTTACTGAGTGATGAAATTACACCATTGGTCAGTCGAGTATGTGAGTTTCCCCACAGGCTGTTGCTCTTTCAAAATGAACCGGTGCAAACAGCCCTCAGTTACATCCTCAGGATGCTTTTACAGGTGTTCTACGCATTGACAGCCACAAATCTATTGCAAGGAACAGAATATCCTGCTGGTACTTCCTGCTTGGATGGATGTGTGCCAGTGTGCTGAAATGCAATTCACATCCTGCTGTCACCTGCTCCACAGTCAGTCAGCTGACTGAGTTGACAGCACAAGAAATATGCATACATTTCAAATGAGCATGAGTATGAAAGTTATAATTCTTCTGGAACTTTCCCTATCCTCATCATCCAAATCTGTATGTTCTAAGGAATAAGAGGTATCCTGAGAAATCAAATGTGGGGGAGATGTAATTAAAGTTCCATCACTACAGTAATGGGCCCAACAGCACTTGGCATGATGTTCTTCCACAACCTGCCATGGCGGGGATGGCTCAAGATAAGCAATGAGTAACAGTTTAAACTGTAAAAACAGTGAGAGATTTACTGAACCTGTCGGAGAAGATATGGTGGTGCTGTGTGATATATGACGAAGGGGAGGGCACACTGTGTAACAGGCCACTCCAACATTTCATTGGGATTGGCAAGACACTCATATTTTACCCCAGCCATCCCCCAAGGGCTCTGCTCCAGCACCCCACATCTCTCCATCACTCCTATCAACTGGGTGGGAAGCAAGATGTAATTGGCAGGTAGCATGTCACATTCAGGGGTGACAGTGAAAAGAAAAAGAGGGGAAAAGGATGTTAGCAGGGAGGAGCATTGGTAGGTATTGGTAAAAGAATTTGTGTGAATTTATCCCATTCAACTACTGTATTGGGTGGATTGCCATTCCATTTTGCACAGGTAGCCATAGTGCCCAGAGGACAAATCCTAATGACTATGATAACCACCGGATTTTTCACCAGCAGGTCAGAGTTTTAACTTATTTTTTAAAATATTGCAATATCTATTTGATGGATTGGCAGTGACATTGGGGATCTTCTGTCTATTTCTTAAGCACTACCATGACATTGACAGTTTGTACTGGATGGATTGTCATGAAATTTGGTACAGACATTAATGTCCCCCTCAGCATGAATTGCAATAACTTTGGTGATCCCTTAGCTTTTCCACTAGCACCATCATAAAGTCGAAAATTTTTTTTCAATATTTTTCAAGTCCTGCAAATGAAATGACAAAATATGTTGCTTGTAACTGCCGTCAAGAACCACACATAAAAGCACTTTCCGATCTGAAGCTCCTATTAATGATGAAAAAGAAATTAATAGATGTTGATAGGAATTGCACAACTCCTGTGGATGCTAGACAGCTTTGTACCTAGAATGTAAATGTGTTTTTTGGACATTTACTGAATGCTGTTCTTTGGGGGATAGTGTGGTGGCTTGTGGTGGTAGTTGTTGAGGAGTGGAAGAGTGTTCTAATTCATTGTCTAGAGATTTGAATTAACCAACCTTTCCAGAGGCCTGATTCTTGAACTTTTATTGCACTGCTGCTCAAGGACAGACTGGCCATCTGGAGTTGTGGAGGACATTTGAGCCAGTGGCACCACTGATATGAAAAAAATGCAAGAAATAAACAGCCTATTCTGTTTGGCTAGCCTAATTTAGACTGGCCCACAGAGGTGCTTTTGTGCAGAGGTCCTCAATTTATACCATCTCTAGAGTCACATCTTTCTTTGCTGTCACCCGTACTTTGGTACATTTTCTCCTCATAAAACCCAAGCAGCACATACCCTACAGACTAATGTTGACATTGCTTTTAATTAAAATATCATATTACATTTAGAATGCAAACTTTAAAGATACCTATGTCTGGGAAGACTTTACTCTACATGTGTCAATTTCTGTGACATCAAGGTTTTGGATGTTTATCAGAACTCTTGCAGCTGCTGATAATTTAGTAACTGTGGACCAAGGAGTTCAGTGAATTTCACTTCAAATGTTGAAAATGTTGAAGACTGTGATATATCTTTTTAAGAATACAGTGTGTTAATGTGTCATTTATCAGTTCAGCTCAGACAACAACTTCTCCACATTTGCCAGCTGGAGGCTGACAACAGCATTTCCATCATCACCTGTGAAGTATCAGGTGGAGTTGATACTGAGAGCTGCAATGGAGAGGTGCCACGACAGGCTTTTCATAATGACTGATGTCATCTGTCGCACTTTCATTTACTGTTCAAAGTGATGGACAAATGCCCAGAGTGTGCCAAGAGACCATGTCATCAATATGTCTTTTTGAAGAAGTGCTTCTGGCACTTGACAAGCTGGCAGGATGTTTCCATCTCTTTCTTGCCCACGGTGAGACAAGGAGATCGATTATGATTGGTTTCTCAGCAAGTAGTCAAGCTGCAAGATTGACTTGGTAATGTGTGTTGACATGGAGATCAACTGAGCCTACTCAAGCAGCTGGTATTAATGAAGCACAAAATAACAACTGTTTGTTAGCTAGTGGCTGCACAAATCCTCCTTCTCTCTCATTAAGCAAAACACCCACTCACGGATGCGCTTGTGTGGCAACAAACTATAGTCTTCTGTACCAAAGTAGCCCTGACTCATGTGTTGTTATGGCAATTAGACGATCCAGTGTCATGCTAAGTCAAGCTTTAACCTTTGCCCACGATTTTGTATGCCACCCTCACTGAGAAATCTTTAGTAAATTACCTTCTTTTCTTCCTGTATTGAATGAATTACTTGAAACTGGCTTTCATGGGTATATTTTATACAATATTCAAGATAGTTTTAAAATAATGTAGGTGTTAGGCACTGTATTCTTCCTGAACCAACCTTTATAAATAGCATCTTATAAAAGATCAAACTAAAAAGAAAACCAAAACAAAAAGTGTCAGCAGGGTGAAAACCTCAGTATTGTTTTCTACATTAGAGGTATTAAGAAGCACCAAATAAACTGAAAGACAGACAACTTGCTGCTGCCAACTTTAACACTGTTGAATCTTCACTCTCTGTGTTTGTGTGGACTGTGCTCTCTACTGAAGCTCACTTGGCATCCAGCACTTTCTCTAGCCCATTTATCAAAAGGACCAGTGCTCTTGTGAGTGAGAAGATTTATACACCATGGAAGAGAGGTGGAGAATTAGCCCAGATTTATGAGCACAGACCGCGATGGCAAGGCACTGGCAGCTGCTACTTGACATTTGAACAGAGAATGTGAAAGAAAATTGGAGATGGGGGAAACAGGAAATTGGAACAACACAGAGGTGGAGAGGGACTGAGAAATGAATGAGACATGAGGTGGTCCAGAATTCATTTTTAAAAAAGTATGTGATTGGGAAAGCTAATTTCTATCAAATAAGGCTTCATTCATAGCAGTCTATTAAATGAACTAACTTAACTAAATTTGATTTTGAATGATGTTTTTTTTTTTTTTATGAGTGTGATTTGCTAAGAGGTACTACAGGTGAATGGAAAATGAATGTTAAGCATTCAAACATTGAATAAAATAACCTGATCTATAATATGAGAGGGTTGGTTGATTGGATCCCACTGAGAAACCAGGAACCATTCTGGATCTGAAAGAACTTGATGATCTTAGCCATTCAGGTTTTAAATCCCTATTCAGTGGCCTTCTAACTTTCCACTCTCCATCATCATTGTGGTTGATTACATGATCCCATTCCTTCAGCAAGTCAGACGTTGCAGCCTATAAGTTGATTCCCTGGGACTGCTGGTACATTACACATCAGTGTAAAGTCTCACTGTTGCAGCGGCAGAGGCGGTTATGACAGGTGTAGAAAACATCAAGTCAGACTATAGCTACACAAAAGCGCAAAGAATACATGTTAAAAATAAAGCTTGGTAAAGCTTGTCAACAGATCAAATATGCATCTGTATTTGAGAAAAATATGAAACAACTGAAAACCATGAAATGATTTTCAAACAATAAAGTAACTGGTTGGTTTTCTGATTCGCAAGTAAACAAAAAATTAACCAACAAACTATTCACCATGGTTACGAGCATATAGTTGTTGTTTTTTGTAAGACTGGCCTTGAAAGTATATAGAGTGGATTTCAGGCAGAACATTTGTGTCTTGTGTTATGTTGCGTATTTGGAGAGGGGTTTATATAAAGGCTATGGGCAGTGGTGGAAGAAGTACTCAGACCTTTTAAGTAAAAATAGCATTACTTTGAGAGATACTAAGTAAGAGTACAGAAGTATTAACATCAAACTTTCCTAAGTAAATGTACTTATCATGCAGAATGACCCATTTACAGAATAATGAATATTATATTATTAACCCTGCCAGGCTGGTTTTGTAAGATTACAAGAATCCATCTTGCCAGGCTTCAAGCTATGCATGTGAGTCTGAACCACACTGGTTAAGACCAATCAGCGTCCTTTGTGGAAGTACTGGCAGCGACGGGAGTGGAGGCATAGAGGTTAGCGTAGATGCTGATAGCATCAGTTATATTAGAACTGGAGAGTATTTCTACGAAGAAGCAAATAACGGCACTCAAGGCTTCTTCTCCCAACTGGCTTCGGTAAGAGTTTGACAATGTTACATGATATGATTGATTGAAGGTTAGCCGTGATATACTGTTCATCCAATCACCTGTATCTTTTGAAAGTGCCGGCCCTTTTCCAAACAGTTCCTAATGACAGCTTCCCAGATTTGATTCTGGATTGTTGTGGTGTACAAGTATAAAGTAGCAGAAAATATAAATACTCTAGTAAAGTATATGTACCTTAAAATTGTATTTAGCATTATTATGTAAGTACCTTAAGTAAGTAAGTACCTTCAACCTTAAAATAATTTTGCTATACTGACTTGTAACAGAGTGAATGGTGCCTCTGTCATTTCCACTCTGCGCCCAGTAGGCATAAGCCTGTTTTTTTTGCTATGTAAGAGTAAACCTCAGACTGGCTTTTAGTTATTGGACGACAGTGGTGGGTTGCACTCTAAAACCTGGGGTGCCAAAACGCAAAAAATACCAATTCTAACGTAATGTTGGTCTAAGTACAGTTCACCACTGGCAAATGGACATAAGAGTGTGGTGCCATCTCACTCTCGGTAGGACACAGAAGAGGTGGTGACTAAAATGTGCCCTTTCTTCAGACTTTACATGATAAGAGCTGATGGCCGACAAATATACCCTTCTAATAGAATATTACACAAGTCTTTGCACCAGAATTAGGAAAGAGAGCCCTGAGCCAGTGGGGCTGCTGGGTCTCTATGTTCATATAACTTTTAAAAAAGTGGAGAAAAGAGTGGACAGAACATGAATGCCCTAGATGGTCTACACCACAGTGGGAGGCTGCCCTTCTCATCTGGGTTTAGGAGGCATGCTGGAATGAATGGAAGATCAGACAGAGGTGACAAAAAGCATAGAGAAGGCTTTTTGGGCATGGCGTGTATGCAGTCACATCTACTCACGGTGAATCGTAGTGAGGTGACACAGAGAACCACAGAGGACAGTGGGTGCTTGGCCTCGCGGCACACATCCACATCCAAACTGAGTCCAAATCTGACTCACAATGTTGGTGTTCAGCTTCCATTAGTCTGCCGGTGACCTGCACTCTACCTACTGACTTCATCATGATTCTTCCACATCCTGTTATCCATCTGTGAGCACCAATGCAGAGGAGGCTACTTTCTGTTGGGGGACAGTCCCTGCCACAGCTAGTCAGGTTTGTCTTGGCTGGATGGAAAGAGCCCCGGGAGCAGGTTGGCTGGCATTAGTCCACCACCCGACAGTTGTTGCAGCCAGGGTGGGTTGTTGGGGTTGACGGGGCTTGAGCTGAACAGGCTGGGAGCCAGTTGAGTGTCTTCATCATCACAGATCGTCTTCTCTTGTCTGATGCTTTCTTAGACTGGAAGATCAAAAAGAAGACAACAAAGAGCCTCCTTTTTGGCTGTGTGTGTGTGTGTGTGTGTGTGTGTGTGTGTGTGTGTGTGTGTGTGTGTGTGCAAATGTGCATAGGGTGGATTGTCACGATGTGACAGAGAAACCACACAGGACAGTGTTCAGTCATAAGGGACATAGATTGTCTTATGACCTACTGAATTTAGGCCAAATCTCATACACAGAGATTACAGAACTATTTTTTGTCTACCTGAGAAGAAGCTTTCTGGGTGTTTTCAACTATTTTCTCTATGCAGTACACTCATTTAGATTTATGAGTTGACATTAACGTTTTCACCCTAAAGATGAAGGAGTGAAAAAAAATGTTCAGTGTGTTTGGGAACTTATACTGAAGTCTCACAAGACACCCAGTATTGAATCAGGAACAGCAGAGTTAAATCAATAAAGACCTGTAAGGGCAGGAAGGGAGGTCAGGATCAGAATTTATCCAGCAAACGTCAATCAGAATGCTTAAATCCTACAGACCACTCTAGACTCTTCACTCTTTTGTGTTCATTAGTCCCGCATAAATCAGCTACACTTGTACTAATTATTACTTGATTTTAGCATAATTACTCTGGGTCAGGTTACATCAGCTGAGGCAGACCAGTCTCTCTTAAAGATACTTTCTAATGGACACATTAGAAAGTTTTTATTATGAGTTGTGGTGAAATGTGTGTGTGTGTGTGTGTGTGTGTGTGTGTGTGTGTGTGTGTGTGTGTGTGTGTGTGTGTATAATATAGGAAAGGCAAACATTAGAAATGATGAAGATAAAGCTGTAATGTGTTTGATTATGATCCCATGACAGCGGTAAACCCCAAGATGAAACCTAAAGACTTTGCATTTGGGAATAGATGAGGGCTCATTTGTAGACTGCTGAAGCCCACAGGCATTCTTCCTGGAGGTTTGGAGGGTGCCTGTATAGACTGATGGAGGCTGTTGCATCAACAGGAGATAATATCTAACTCCCCTCTCTTACTGCCTGAGGGGGACAATATATGTGAACCTGA
The DNA here is from genome assembly GCF_905237075.1 of Dicentrarchus labrax. NCBI lineage: Eukaryota > Metazoa > Chordata > Actinopteri > Moronidae > Dicentrarchus > Dicentrarchus labrax. The sequence continues at coordinate 10,506,087 of NW_026136722.1, forward strand.
AATGCACTCAGTCTATTCAATCCAAGACTGTCGTCAACAAGACAACCACAGGCCTGCTCACTGGTTAATGTTTAATGGACTTAAAGGACATGATCGCCCGTTGGCACTGTATCAAATTTATGGGGCCGCTATATTCAGTGCCAGGATAAAAGGTTTGGCTCCATACTCCTGATGACAAAAATGACCTCTATCATAAGTGTATGTCCGCTGAAGTCACTGCAGCTGTCCAATTTTAAACATGTCTTGACGTCACAAGGACACTAATTATGTTTTTGATATAATCACTTCACAAGAGCTCTCTATGATTAGCTCAAGTGGCTTCTCTAATGAAAATGATGTCTTGCTTTGTTAACCTTGTGTGGCTTCAACACTCAGGTGTTAAATAGTGTAGGACGTGGGCTGCATAAAATAAGAAATTACATCAAGAACATAAACAGCTCCATCAAATCTCATCAGTGTTGATGCTGTTATAACTGGGGTTATGGATGGATGTACTTTACAGCCCACTTTATTGTTGCTTTATAAAAATCAATATGTCATTTTATGGCAAATCTTACAAATACTGTCAATAAACTGTTAATGGGTCATCTAATCTCCTGTGGCCAATTACATTAGAAAATAGGAAAGGAGCAGTTTTGCAAGGCTCATTTACAGGACAGGATTGTGTTGCCAATGTTTTAATCTCCCTCTATTGGGAATAATTTCTTAACGACAGTCAGCAAATGTTCTTCTGTGAGACATCTGTGAGAATCATCTCAGTCATTACTTAGTCTAACCAATTGCTGGTATGTCAATGACATATGCTACATTATCGTTTTGTTGATGTCTAAATAGTGATTTATCTCTCAGATTTCACTCTCAGTACACATTTCTCTGAAACTGTACAGTTGATGCAACTTCACACAAAGACACTGGCTCTAACTTGCCATGCTGTTTGAAGGATGAGTCACTCCATATTTTATAGTCAACTCATTTGCACGGTGATTGTGTTGACAATAAGAAGGAGAGGGTGCACAGCATTTGGACTGAATCCTAATTTTTGTATACACCTTATTTTGTTCATTCTAGACAGCCCAAACAAAGCCCGGCCCACATGGGAGCACTCCAGCTCTACCACATTCATTTACATTACACTACAGGCCAAACACCTGAAAACTACATAAATCACTCTGTCACTGCTAAGCTACATGGGCAATTCAATTGGCTTAAGTTTAGCCAACTAATGTGGTATAATGGCATCCATACAGTGCAATAATTCAAACCCATTGATCTGATTACAAGCATTCTGCCCCATAATTCACTTTGTTGGAATTTCCGCTAATATATGCAAACCAAGCAAGACAATAGTTTCATCTCTGTGGAATCGACACAGCCGGGTCAAACATGCGGCGTATCTGTTTAAAATTCTTCCAATGTTAGCTGCGAATATACCAGTGTTGGTTTTGGAAACTATTAGATTCAAAAATCTTCACACACCCCTCCTCACACTAAACTCAGGGAGCTGTTTTCACCCTGCCCCCTGTATTGCTTGTGGACAAACCAGCCAGGCCGTAATGAACACCTGGAAACAAGTCAACAGAGATACTTAACGTAATGTTATTAAAACCAAGATATAGATTCCTCTCTGTTTAGATCTTGCATTAAACAGGTATGCTGCAACAGCATCGTACACACGGGGCTTATGACAGAGTGACGGCTACAGGGAAGAATTTCTCATGCTAAAACCAGTGTGAAATCGAATGAGACCTCTGGCTTCTATATCGCTATTCATCCCACCTAATCTTTAGTGTGCCCAGGGTATTTTATAATGCCATGATATACCATGGCAGGGTTTATGGGCTCAAGGATTTAGCAGTGTGATGCGATCAGCCAAAAGGCAGAGTTGGGGGAAATGATTTTGCTCTGCATGTAAATAGCTGCTTTAATTACCTTTCAACAGCTGAATATGAAGATGACAAAGATGACCTTTATCAGCTGGTGATCTAAAATGATCAGGTATATGCTCTCTAATGCTTTTCCCTTTCACATATTTAGTTCACTTTTGTTTACAGTGTTCCAAACTGTCTTGTGATTTATTAACTGCTTTTCATATGCGAGGGAAACCAAGCAAGTCATAATTATTGATTAGCTGATTAGATTTATTTTGTGAGAGAACGAATAACTCAGCAACACGATGTGGTAGGCACTGATTATTTCACTGTGTAGTGTTGTTAACTACCTTTTGGCAATCTTTCTACACCTAAAAATGACCATATGTAATGAAAGTAATGTTCTTCATGCTGCAGAGTGGTACAGCTGTAGCACTGTCAGCTACGCAAAGTGGAGCCCACTAAGTGAGAGAAAAGACAGAGAAACAAATAAACAAAAACTAAACAATTTTTACCAGCAGTGCTTTCTCTTGCAAGCGATTCATTCTAAATAAGGACTTGGAGAGGAAGTAGAAACAATAAATTGCCAAATCAGAGTGTTGAAGGTCACAGGGAGTGACACGGGGAGGAGGATTAGTTCTAAAACATAGAGTAGAACACCACAAACTCTAAACAAATGTCAAGTTGTCAAGTGGATTGTCAAGTTATGAAAAGAACTGCTTTGAAAGCAAACAGTCTGATACAGACTTGGCCCTGGAGTGGCAGTTTACAGCATAATGTGAAGTCATAATATAACTGTTTGACTCGGCATTGGCCATCAGATGTAATGCCTGCACGTGTATGTATACCATTTCATGTGCTCATTTCTGCTAGTATATGTTGGACAGAAATTGCCTCTGGCAAGGCAAAGAATCAATCCCAATAATGTTGCATCTTTCAGGTAGTGTAGTTTCGCTGACAACTTGAATGAAATGCACCCTTCACATCTCCAGTTTTAAGACATTCAATTTCCAGCTGCTTCTTGGGGCAGAATTCTGCAGTGGAAGATCAATGCAAAATGACTGGAAAATTACTAATGTTATTTACATCAAAGTGAGACTGGAGGAGACCAATTATGCCAGTGATTCAAGGCAATATTCTTAAGTGAGTTGTCCCTTGGGTAATAACGGTATCATATTTTGATATTATTAATATTCTAGCCAGTAGGCCTATTGTTTTTTGTAACAACACATAAACTCGGATAACCTGACTATAGGTGTTTGATATGCTGTAGATGCTGTAGTTAATATACAATTTGGAATAATTCATTTGGAAACTTAAGTTGTTATGGAGAAATCCTAAAAGTATTTCAGCCATTAGCTTTTGTTGTGGGGAGAAAACAGATCTAAGGGTGTGACATAGAATATGATCCTCTGATGTATTTGCTATGCATCTCGTAGCAGCAGTTGTTTGTATTTTTCATGTTTCAATTTGTAGTTGGAGTCTCAAGGAAAGAGCTGTGAGGTGATCTGTTACTGGAGAGAAATCTGATTTTCTCTGTGAGATACCACAGATGAGGTGTCAAGACTGATGCAGCAGCATTGTGCTGTGTAAGTACTGCATGTGTGTGTGTGCTGACACATTTGAGGAAAGCACATCCACATAAGAAAATCAACAACGTGTGTGACGAATAGCAGCAGCGCCCACAGAGGAAACAGAGGGAATGAAGTGCATGGCCAGACTGTTGCCGTTTAAAATGGATAGACCGTAGTGACTTTACTGTTTGTACCCACAGATGTGATAGGCAGAGGCTGGTATTTCATGGCCTCTTTGTTTGCCTTCGTACCATCATGCCCGCATGCATAAGTGAGGCAGCACCAGGCAAACCTTAAATGAAGCTCATTTCAATCAAGGCATTTCAAATCAGGCGAGCTGATGGAAGAACAGCTTTCAAAAGACCACGGTGCATTCCCCATCACCCAGACCAACATGAGTATTTATTTAGTTGTGATGCTGCATGTGAGTGCATTATGGTTACAGTTGCGCTGATGGTGAACTGCAGCGACTGTCAGTGACCCTGAGAAACATCAGCTAGTTGGAACATGTTAGAACATTCAAAGATCCTGATGTTAAAAGAAAAAAAAAAGTATGAAATTTATTAATGAAACGAGCATCAATTCATCTTATCTCAGACTCAGCTTTCAAGGCTATAAAGGATATGACACTTGATTGTAGAAAGATTCTTGAAACAAGTTGACTTCCTTAAGAAAATAAGAAAATAATGTCATGTTAAGAGCAAGACTTTTGCTGTCCATTGTCGATGGTTTTAAAATGAAATTGGATATTTCGATTTTAAAGAATTATACAACCTTTTTTTAAGTTTGTCAGTGTCAGTGAAGTAATGTTCGGTGTGGATGTCTAATCATTTAATTATCAAGGACTCCAATGGTACCCTTTGAAAAAACATTATTTTCTTTGCTCTCAACGCTTTTAGACGTCATTTTTTTAATTTGTGGTATAGATGCAGTGCTCTGATTAAACACATTATAACACTTTTCCTTTGGAAATGAATGACTTTTGTCTTTGCGCAAATAATGGAGCAGTTGTGATGTTAGTAGATGAGTGAATTGGTGACTTTGTTTTTTTTATGTTCTGTTGACACTTGGCAAGTATAAGTATCTATTTTCAGTAAGTGAATGTATAAATGTCAGCTACACAATACCTTATTGTTTGACATCAGCCTGTGGTGCCCCCCCAGCGAGGCTTGTAGCATCAGGCAGTCTCTGTTTCCTCTGCTGCAGAACAGTTATAGAGATGGAGACAGAGCACCTGCCCTCATGCCTGAGCACTGTTCCCAGCAGCTTGCTAATGTCAACCTGCCTGATACGCACAGCGGGGTTGGGGGATCCAAGACAGCAGCAATTTTCCACTGCATGCGAATGAGACTGGAGAGCAATCTGCTGGCCTAAGAGCCTCATAATCAGCACATCATTATCAGGAGGGGGCTGGTGTATGGGGTGGCAGGAGGGGTGAGGCAAGAGGAAATAAAAGGAAGGAGCAATGGATGACACTAAATGAGTCCCTGGTAGAAATGAGACATTGTACGCCATAGGGGGAAAGGGAGAAGTTGGTTATTTGTAGTGCAAAGGACTTGGGGGGGGGGCAGATTCACTGTGGGACTATACAAAGCACAGCATAAAAGAGACCGAGGTGAGTACATCCCACAGGCACAGAGTACCACCTGTGTTTACACTTTGAAAAGCAGCAGCAGGATTTACCTAGCTCACAGCCGCTTGGATGTTCCCTGTTAGTCAATATTACTGCTGGTCCTCAAAAACTCACAAAATCTAATGGCACACACGCAGACGTTTTAAAGGCAGAAATATTGTGACAGCTCTTTGAAGCTTACCTCGCCCTGCATGCATTTTTCAGCGAGTTCAAAAGGAGCAAGGACAACAAAGCCGATATCACAGCCCATATGTACCCTCCTCTGTTTTCAAAAGTGCCCACCATCTCTATGAGCTCAAACTTGCCTTTTTATCCTTTGTTTGGTGATAGAGGAAGCACTCGGATGGGTTGAGCATTCACAGAATGATAACAGCCTGCCTTCCTACTTGATCTCAGACTAATTTCTCAAATGTCATTAAATTGTTCAGGTGTAAGCTATTTGCTATAGTATTCTTCGGTCTACTGGTTTGGCTGTTTTTGCTTTTAACCACAGGCTTTATTGGGACCAATGCAGAATAGAAAAGATTTACCATTTACTTTTAGCTTGTGACCCAGTTAATGCTTAATCCCTGGAAGTAAAGACATCCAAAAACAGCTATTCGGAGAGATTTAGCTGTCATCAGGTAGTTTTGAAACCCAGGCGTTTGGTTTTAATGTGACAACAATCAATCATAGCTGTCCCAATAGATGCCTCCTACCACTTTCTGCCGCATGGTGGCAATAGCGTACAGAGCACTTGTCCTGGCACTGTTTGGCTCAGGTTGTGCGCCCTGCTATAGTCTATGTGCTGGTCTATTCATAAAAAAAAACTGCCCGAGTGTATTCGGTGGCCACCCATAATGACAAATCCACTACACAGTGGAGGTCGTTTTTTGAGCATGAAAGAAATCCCTTTTTAACCTCTAAAGGAAGGTGTATTGAGTATATTCACACTTTCATAAACACACACACACACACACACACACACAGACAACACGCTTGGGAGCCACAGTGCAACCTACTGCCGGCCACTTGGTAATGAAATGTGAGCAGCTGGCTTTGCTGAAGTGCCTTGCTCAAGGACAGTTAAGTGGAAAGGTATTTAGAGAACAAGGAACTGATCTTTGTTTTGAAAAGACTTACATATGACACTAACAGATTGAGGTCTGAGCTCAAGCTGCCATCTACGCATCACATGAACTTGTGTTGGACTGTGTGAAGCCAGCCTTGTTATATTCCTTTTTTTTTAATTATTATTCCTCCACTCTCTCAGTGAAATAGTCAGAGGTTATTCGGAGCAGTAAGAAAATGATGTCAATATTCCGTCTCGCACACTTGACAGCCGAGCAAATTCAATTGGACTGACTCCGCCTTATTCATGCGGGACTTGTCCACAGGCTTTTCATACTACCGGGTGCCTGTCTGCATGCCCGGTGTTCTGTAACGGAGCGAGCTCTCCCCACAATCCCCCAGTCACTCACCCCTCATCACCAGTGTGGAGCAGTCTGACGCGCAGGACCAGCAGCAGCCAGGACTCTTCCCGGGAGTGTGTGGCCACCGAGCAACATGTTCCCAGCGCGGAGACGGGGAAGGCGCACCGGGGGCTCGACGTTGGCGCCGCGGACCATGGTTACAGCTGGACGGGCGGGACAGGTCGGACAGGTGTGGGTCTCATGTTGGATTCTGCTGTCGGCGACTTATATCCTCGGCGCTCATGGTCAAGGTAGGATGCGCAACTCAGATTTTTTTTTTGAATGTTCACATAGTGTGGCCACTGTTGTATTTTTGGAAGCGAGCAGAGGAGCGCACAAGAAAGTCTGTGGCAGAGGTGAATAGGATGAAAAAGATAGGAATAAGAAAATCAAAAACTAATCTAAAATTTTTAGATGTGTGCTTTTAGAGATCTGCTCTTATTGCCAACTTTCGACCGGTCACAGCTATGCCTGACACAGCGTATAAGATTTAATCCGTCTAACAACAACGTGTGTAAACTGTCGTTTTCACCTCCACCACAATCCCCACTATAACCTCAAGGCCAGTTGCATGCCCCAAACGCCCCAGGAGCACAGCCTGCCTCTGCAACACTGGACACTAATATTTAGTGACAAATGTTGGTTGGTTCAAATGCGCATATATGATTTGTCATTGTGACTAACAGTCACTCCATACTCATTATGATTCAGTCTATTACTCTTAAGTGTTCTGTCTCTATGACTTTAAATGGTTTAGATAACATATTCACATTCATGTTAACAGTTTTACTGTTTAGTGTTTTCATTTTTTTTATTTGTAAAGGCTTGTGGTTACTAGGTTTTTTTAAGGGTCCCTGTGATCTGTAAAATGTTCTCAATCTCCAGTGAAATGTTGAGCCATCCCTCCTACCTATATATATAGCCTAGCAGAGCCAGTCATTAACTTATATGAATATGTCTATAGGAGGGCCATTATTTGAAGGCATTATTACGTTTTTCTAAATGTCCACTTTTGCTCTCTTACTCACAGGCTGTGTGAGAATAATATGCATGGTACAGAACAAATTACTCACAACATGTATGTTTCATTCACATCCACCAGAGGTGTGTGGATAAAGGCATGAACGGGATATACACTAATCATACAATTACTTGGTCTGACTTGTCACTCGTCATCTGTCAGTGGATGACCTGTTGACCAGTGAGAAGGTAATGAGCTGTAGAGTGGATGGTAGATAGAGGCAAAAAAGCCAGCGAGAGCGAACCCTTCCTGCCTACATATGTCATAATTGGAAAACCATAACTGCTAGTTGTCACAAGAACTAAAGGTAAGTTGATAAAGGGGAAATTATATTGTGTGGGCTTACTGGGCTGGAAATTTTATCAGCAGTCTGATGTATATTCACATTAAATGGTGTTTAACCTTATGCTTCAGAATTCAACCACAGGGTCGTGCTTTTTATTACACAGGGACATGCAGAACCAAAAAAGAAAGACGTGTGTTTGACATACCAATCCCTGAGGCATTTACTTCAAAAGGTCCCAAAGGAGAAAAAAAAAAAGTTGTGTATTGAATGTTGATCCATATGAGAAGTGGCTTTTCTATGCAATCACAATGCTCAGTACGCCAAAGTGCTAAAAGCAGCATAATCCCTTTGCTTGTTTGTCTTTGAACAGGTCGCATTGCTCCAAAGTGCTCCCAACCTTATCTGAAAAGAGTCTCAGGCGTGTCTTATTATGCAGGGCACAGTTCCTCTAGCTGTTATTACCATCCTTTTCTCGAGCTAACATGCCTGGAGTCTGTAAGGATCTGTTGAGCGCTTCAAGGCTACTTCACAGGGCTTTACCTTTCCTCTCCAAACAGACCTCTTTCTCATCATTGCAGTTGGTATTCAGGCCCCTTGAATGTTCCCGGCTGCGCATTAGCATTGGTGAGAGATTCACTCTTCTGTCTGCCTGCTCTTTCAATTGAGAAGGACCTCCTCTATGTCGCACAATCGCTGCTTTAGGTTCTTTAGTGAAGACGCAGTTGCAGTCTTTACGGGGGGTCCTCTCGCAAGCCAGAGAGGGCTTGTTCTTCTGAAGCAAGAAGCAGATCTCATCCTCATGGGGCATCCATGTTTGCAAATGACTGGCAGTGTAGCTGTGCCTATGCATCAAGTGAAGTGAGATGCTGTAGTCATTCCCTGGGAGCCAAGGACCTCTGAGAATGTCATAAATTAGGCGACATACATGCACAGGAGGCCCCGGCGGAACCGGAGGTGGCATGTACTTGTTTTTCTGCAGGTTCCTACTGAGGCTCCTGCTGTGTTTAATACTGCTGGCTGCTCTAGTGCACAAGAGGATACCTGATAGAGGCCATGGGGGAAACATCTCTACTGCCACAGGCTGCTCTCAGCAGGCCATTTTAAGACTCGTTTAGACCCCCTCATCGAAATACCAAGTAAATAGATGTGAGGTTTAGTGTTTCTTCACCTCTTATTAGTCTCTGTGTCTTCATCTATCTGCGTGTCTTCTGAGTGGGTGTGTTTCTATGTGATCTTGTTGGGTGCGTCTGTGAAAATGTGTGTGCTTGTTGGTGCTTACTGTATGTTCCTCCCTATTGAGCTTTAATCTAGATAGCAGCATTGACATTCTGCCAACCGGCAGCTGCTATAATTTTCTGGACGTACGTTATTATGCAGCTTGACAGCTGTCAGCCATTTCCAAATCTTTAAATCTTATGATAATCCACCATGCTTACAAAAAAGCATTTGTTTAAAACACTCTGAATCCTTGTGTGATTAAAACTCCCTGCTTTAATGCGGGCACCAGATCATAATTCATCTACATTGGTGACACACTAACGCACACGCGCATGCAAACACACCCACAGAAAGATAGAAAAATCAATGTGTACAAGATTACACAACTCCATCAAGAGAAATATAATACAGTTTTAATAGAATCAAAGGCATCTCCTAGTTCCAACAAAGAGTGATGACAAACCCGATCGTATTCGCCCACACATATAACACTACACAAATAATAGAAAGCTTAATCTGTTTTGCATGTAGCTTCACAAAAGTAGACCCACATATTCACATTGATGCCACATTGGCCTCGGGCATCTGATTTTAGACATGATACTGAATCCTGAGCCATATGTGATGAAATCATTGCATTTTGCTAACCTTAAAGCACTTGAATCACATCACAAGTCCCATATGGGGCACAGTGACGTGGGGAGTGGGAGTGCTTCTCAACTACCATACTACACACTGTGCATATTTATGACATATGTATCTCCCCGTTTGGCGAAATATAGTTAATTAAACATGTTTGCTGTTCCAGAGAGCTAACAGATGTCTGCTAAAATTTGGACTAAATGCTTGTTTTCTTCACAATGTGGCTTGTGCCCAGAAAGACCAGCTAGTGGCTTGCACAGCCTCAGGTGAAACGCGGTGGCAGCCTGACTTCCAAATCAGACTCCTTGTGTGTCTTCAGCCTCCCATGTCTGGCTGGTTGGCTGCTTTTTCTCTGGCTGCCAAATGCTGTCTACACATGTTTATTCATGTTGCCACAGGATGCTTTATTCACCAAGATGGAACATGTCACAGCTGAATTAGAAAAAAAAAACAGAACTGGCATCAACATTTGAAATAAATGAATGAAAAAAGCCTAATAGATTTTCAAAAATGGGGGAAAAAATAATGGTAATGCGCCTCAAACCAGTTAAAGGGTGACAAATGATTCTGATCTACTTCAATGTTGAAGAACAATAGGGCCACTGCACTGTCAACGTTTTTTAGCTTCAGGAGGCCTTTAATTGGCTCAGTCGAGCAGCAAAACTGTGTTTATAGTTCATAATGGAAATGTAATCAAATTAACTTGTACCACAGGGTTTTGGCATTCACCCCTTGCCCAGTAATTGCCATTTGCCCAAAGGGCTATGTTAATGGCTATTTGCATGGGGCAAAGAGTCCTATCTCCTACCGTGTGTCTGTCATGCTGCCATATTAGGGTATCTGGCTGAAATAGTTACTTACTATGCTGGAGTTTAGTTTTGCTGTTCTAGTGTTGAGAACGTATTATGTGTTACTATGATGTGAGTTTGTGTTGAATTTTATTGGATAATGTAGGCACACAGTAACCCAAACCTGTGTTTTTAATGAAAGGCTGGAGAATACAATGTATGATGAATCATGTGAAACAGACTGATTGAATTCACCAACATACAGTTCTTCTTTATCTCCCCAAATACTGTTTGGAAAAGGTAGGTTTCTCAGATTGGAGTTTTTAATAGTAGCAGCACTGACTGAGGAGGCAAGTCCTTCTTTTGGGGCTAATTTTAATCACATAGCTTGGAGTGGTTTTGTTTTCATGTCTCCTTGTTTACTGATGAGACTGAGGGGAGAAGCGCTGTAGGGGGAAACAGACGTATTCTTCACATATTAATTCTCCTGGCTAAAAGTCTAATCAATCTGACACAGGACCAGGAGGCACCTCTTCAGCTATCAAGAACAAAAAAGCAATGTCTCAGAACAGGCCCAGAGCTGGGACAGAAATTGAAAGAGGAAATGACCTTGGATACGGAGTGGGAATTGAAGTGGCACTATTTGTTTAATTTAATATAATTTTGACAAGGGAGCAAAGATGTGCATGCTGCTTCATCAAAGCATCATTCTAAGGAGCAATTTGAAAAGTGTTCAAAATGGTGTCATTACTTTCATCCAGGGAAAAGAAGGATTGTAGTGAGGCGGTATTCTTGGACCATACATCTGTCTTCAAGCCCCCAAGCTGTTCCATGTAAACATTTAAACAACACAAAGGCAACTCAAGAAAAACTGTGGTGAGAAACAATGCTTTTTACAGCATAATGTGCGTTCTGAATCTCTGCACTCATTCAACTCGCCCCCCCTGGGGACTGGTGAGTGTATTCTTGTGTTGTGAATAAAATGGCAAAAGAGGCAAAGAAGTAGAGAAATGGAGGAGAAGCTGTGGTTGGGGGGGGGACTCTTGTTTTTTCTCCCTCTCCTAGTAAAAACAACTGGTTGTACCAATCCATTTTTCTTGTACATTCACACGAATGAATTCACATTTGCTCCATTCTTCTACCAAGCCAATCACAACACTTGGCTATGCTGCTCTACCACTAGCAGCAAGTTTCCCTGGAGCAAGTTATGATGTGGAATATACACACCAATATTGATGTTTCACTCAATACAGAAACAAAGAAAAGAAAAGAAAAGAAAAGAATCAGATGAGCAACAAGCTCCATAACATATGGAACTGGAGAAGATAGGAGAAAAAAATGTTTCTTCTGTATCTTCTTCAATGGCTCATTTGACTATCATAGAAGCATTCTCCAGCTGATGAGCTTTCACCTTGCTGTTTGAAGAGAGCATCTTTTGCATAAGCACTTCACATGGAGTTGGGGTCAGGGGTCAGCAGGTTGACGGAGCTGGGTGAGTGCGGAGACTATTTCCGACCATGGCATACTTTCTGTCCATGAGCAGGGTCTCGTCTGGAAAGAAGGAGCCTCCGTGCTCTCCATCTGCAGGGCTGAGTTTGCTGCTCTGCTCAGGCTGTTCTTGGCAGCACGCCTACCAGTCCCACTAGGGGGCCTGGCGAAATGCCTCAAGCTGCATCTCAATGCCTTGTGCTCAGTATTGATTAGGACCGGAGCTGACTCTCACTCCCCATTGTCCTGTTCTTGGCCTAATGGGAATTCCATATCATGTTTGATATCACATTTGTTTCCCAACACCTGCATTCTTCCTCTTCCCCAAGATAAGCAGGGCCCAACATGAGGCCCTCCCCTTTCCTGTCACATTTTGACAGCTCTCCACCTTAACTGTAAACAAATGGCTTGCAACAGAGACACTAGGGGATGTCAGTGTGGATGTTAAAGCACGGATCATGCAAAGGCATCAACTGAGATAAATCTAAAGAAATTCCTACCAACAATCACATCCAGCAGCGCTTTTGTGTTTGCTGATAAGAAATTCCTGTCTGGTATGCATGGCAGAGTAGAGCTGGTTGTCATTGTAGTATGGCAGTGCTTTAATGTACACATATCTTTGATCACTGTCCTTGCCTCTAACATCAGCAGAGTGTCAGTTAAGAATTGTGGTGATGACAGGAGCTGACAGCAGTACGGCAGGCTTCTGCTCTATGGCTCATGTCACATCTGGATTCCCTTTCCTTGGCCCCTCAGCACCTGAAGCGCCATGAAAGCGCTTCAGGTGCAAGACTGAGAGCATATGGCGGGTATCAACTTCGAGTGAAAGCCCAGACAAAGCCTTCGTCCAACACTGCCTGCTGTCCTCTCCTAAGTTTTCATTGTCATTATATGGATAATGTAATGGAACATTACATTTTCATTTATATGCTAAGGAAATAATTGACTTGTACGATTTAAAGTACTTAATCGAAACATACGCAATGAACAAAGGCTCCAGAAAAATATTGGTGATCTGAGAGCTCGAATGCTTGAATGATACAAATTATCTAAATATACAGTACATAAGAAATCAGTACAGCGTTGCAGCTCCTATTGAAATGAGCAAATTGGCAGTATTCTCTCTGCTTCTACATTCTTACAGGATTAATATGTGCAGGGCCATGGAGAGCCGGTGTTTGACAATGAAACATGAATCTGCCAATACACATTTTGAGTCCATCATGTGTTTCTGCCTGGAATGATTTAGGATCAGTTTGGAAGAGCTCCTCCGAGGTTAAGTGGGAATTCTGTGGGGCATTGCACCTCTGAAAGCAACCAATACTGACAAGGACAAAAGAGATCCTGAGCAGATACAGATGCCTATTTATTTTAATTTCAAAGGCAGCTTGAAAGAGGAATCTAATAAAAGTTCCAATTGATCTAATGCATGTTAGCAAATGCACAAACATGCACACAGCAAAAGTGTGCATGTACACTAATACGCAAACACATTTTCTTTCTCTAACACATGCATCTGCACACACGCTCAGATTGTTTCATTACCGCTAAATGGAGCTTTCTCAAAAGACCAAACCAGTATTTGAATCCTGTTTTCGGCACAGCTAATGAAAGTGGGGCACAGCCATGGTGTCTCGTGTGAATAGACAAAATCAGAATCAGCTTTTTCAGTGTGAAGCGTCATGCTCGGATGGTCCTCTGTGCAAAATACTTTCCAATTTAACCTGTCTCTCTGCCATGTCGCAGTCACTGCCAACTGCAGTGAGGTGGTGGAGAAAGGGGAACAGAACGAGAAATGAATATTGCTATGGACATTGTGAGGATGCAATGGGGGGGGGGCACTGGGTGGGGTATTGACGGAGGAAAGAAAGGAGAGCGCTGCATCAGTGGGGTAGAGATTGCTGTGGTGTACAGTAGCACAAATCCTAAATTCTCTGCAGATCCGACGGTAGCTAGGAAACAGCTGACAGTAAAATGGGGGGATCAAAGGGATTAGTGTGCCCAGTTTGAGCCCAAACAGTAACCCTTCCACTTCTCCCACTGCCAGCCTTTTTATACATTCACCCCTGTATTTTGGTGGTATGCTCGGCCTGTTAGACACAACCCATCTCTGGTTATCCTCCCCTGAGTCTAATTTGAAATCACCCTTTTTTATACACTCTTTAGCTCTTACATACTCTCACAGACAGGATATATGTAGAAAAAGGTCACCATTTCAATTTTAGATGTAGGCTGAATGGAGACAGACACCTCGACTCTAACTCACACACAGGCTACACAAAAATACAAATGCCTACACACAAGTCATCTAGACAAAACAAAGGCACTGCATCTGAGGGGAAGAGGATGCACATGTCAGACACAATCAGTGCTGCCTTTTGTGATCTGAGTGAGATTTCCTGTCACTGGGGCTTGAGACGCAGCCTGTTTAATTCTGCAGGGGACTGCCATGTCCCAGATGCTTCGGTCACTGTCTCCTCTTGTCTCCGAGCCAGAGAGACGTACCTAAACAAACAAGCCCAAGAGTCCCCTGTTGGGGACATTGGTACTGTACTGCACCAGGAGGACTTCTGACAATGTGGGCCTCATGCATCTGGAGATGCAGCAGACATGTGAACACACTCAAGGCTGACACAGAGCTTTACCCAAGAGAGTAAAGCCAAATCGGATCTACATCACATGTGACGTACATATGATGGTTCAAAACTGATTTGTGATGCCTGACTTGAGTGAGAGCATTGCGGCAGCAACAAAGACAGGGTGCGCTGTTGTTGTTCCCCGATGTAAGCAGACTCTACATGTGGACACATAATGATGGCTGTGTGCTATTACAGAGGCTGCAGGCTAAATTTCTGTTTCATAGTTGTCAAAGCTTTCACAAATTGCTGGTCAAGCTATTTAATTTGCAAGTGGGGGGCTTTCAAAGAGTAATTTCCTTGTTCTGTAAAAGGAAATGTTTGAGCACATATCTTATTGTAGAAATGCTGGACATATTCATTGCCTGTGGGGACAGCAGAAATGGGAGAGTCAGTGGGATTATATCAGTTTAATGAAGTTGCTCTGACCGATGTTTAATTTCATGAAATTCAATTAAAAAGCTTTATTTCCATTCCACAGTAATCACTCAAGGGGTCACCGTCATTAGATTATAGAGAAGGAATTGTGAGAAGAAATGACCAATCAAAAATGTGTTCTTTGAGTGCATGCCATGCTGATCCGCTATTGTCTTTCAAATGCTTCACAGGGAACATTGTGACTCTGTAAAAGAAGAAAAGCTGCAACAGAAAACTTAACTGCTGTTAGGTAAAAGAAAAGAGTGCACGAAGGACATGACTGGGTTTGTACAATATACAACGATAGAAAGAAGTACGGCTGTTATACCTGGACAATGGACGCAATCACTGTAGCACGGCAACTACCATTCCTCTTTTATCTTCCTCTGTGGGCCCTGCTCTTGATGCTCTGATTTGATTGTTGTAGCTCCTGTTATTGCTATATATGTTAAAAATGGACCCAGCACTTTTCTTGTCCTCTCTGCATTAGTGAGGAACAGTGAAGAAGAGAAAAAGGGACAAGGTAAACGACAGAGAGAACATGTAGCCCACCAACCATCTTACAAACACAGACTGCAGAGCTGACATATGCAAACTCAAAGGGTGGCGGTGTTTAAAAGCTTTAATCACACCACTGCTCAGAGCCCAATGTGGCGTTGCACTCTGCATCATTGAAAGCTTGTTTTATTAATGTTGTCCAGAGTGAAGTACGGTGGGGTAGTGGGGTTGGGGGGGTGGATGCATTGTGCTCTTGATTTAAAGTGGGGTGGAGCAGAAACAATGGCCATGAAAAAAACATGGCATGGCTGTGAAGGCAGCCCACTTCCATTACTTTAGAAGGCACGGTGCCCAAAATGGTGCATGCTAAATTGGCTGAACGGTATACAGAGAAACATGTAAAAATGTACAGTCACATCAGTCTTACTAAAAGGGTGGGTTTCTCCCAGATATCAGTAATAGAGAAAGACTTGACTCTTTTGCACTGGTTGACTCTGTAGAATTAGTTCATCATGTGCTTTGTGTGACACATACAAGCCAATCAAGGCAAAGTGTGCTGTCTTTGAGCGAGCGGGTGAAGTTAAATCTCGTGCGAGTCTGATGCCTAATTGCTCTCATTAGCAGCCGACGTTCACACCAGTTATTCTGCACAATTAACCGGCTGCCACTAAGATGTTATGAGGCAGAATATTGCGGTGGGTCAAAGGAAAAAAGGTTGTAATTAATTCTCACTTAAATTAATGATTTCATATTTCAAAGGCTGGTACAATGGCATTTCTGTTGAGATTCCCCAAGGGGAGACCACTGATGAGTGTTTTTGTGTGTGTCGTGTGGAAATGAGGAAGTGCGCACAGTTGATGGAAATCAGGAGCCATTGTTGTTTGACAGTAGGCACCTTTGCAGTGATTGCCTGTGTTATTAATTTGTGAGATGAGAGGAGGCAGGCTCCTCCAGCCTCTGATGGTTACGCACCGCATTAAAGAACTGCTGCTATGAATGACACTCAGGGCTAATGAATATGAATACATTTATAAAAATAGGCACGGGCTCCCCTCTCAGTGCAGATTGGGAGTGACAGTCACATTGGCTGGGCATGGTTGATGAGAGAGGGAACCGCTGCCCCTGGAGATGGAAGATGTTGCAGGGATCAGACAAACAAACCGCACACACACACGCACACACACACACACACACAATCGCACACAGACATATACCTCCAGCATGATGACATTCAAAAAGGCTCCGGCATTTAAGAGTGTCACCCCTGTCATCTTGTAATACTATGTACTCACTGGACACAGACAATCTGATCTATCAAAGCATGTGTCTACATCCCTGAAATAATAATTATCCCACTATCCATCATAGCTAATTGCTCAATTTGTGTGTGATGTCACAGGGACTAGATCATTTTTTATTATGTGTGAAATTTTGAGCAGGTGGGTGGCTTGAAAGAGAACTTCTCCTACTTTTGAAAATCCACAGGTGTCATATTGTTAGTTAGTGATTTATGCCGCACAAACAACACATTTACATTGCCTGTCAACCAATTTATAGACTGTTTCCCATGGAAACAAAGTGCAGTAATTTATAGTCATTAATGCACAATTCATTACTTTCAGGTTGACTTTGGGGACACAAGGATATGTCAATTTATCTCTCTGTGGTTATAGTTTGGCATTTAAGCACAGCCATTACCTTACATGGCCATTAATAATGAACCAATGTTAAATGAAAGGCATTTGTTCATATTTTATCCAATATACAAAGAGGAATGCTTTTAGTTTACAGTTTGCTTGCTGTTTTAAAGCAGTGGCGGAAATATGCAAACTATTTTGTATTCTTGTCTAGACAAAAAAAGAATCCACTCAGTAATCTATTACTTTCGCAGTCCATCTCACATATGCTTGTTTCTCTAAAGATATATTTCATTGTTCTATTCATCAAACATCATAAGCCGGATCTAAAATAAAACCCACAGTGATCCCAACACACAGCCTTCAGAAAAACTTAGTACCACTGAGTGCGTTCGTTTTTTAACACAGATGAGAGATATGGCAAACAAGAATATGCAAATGTGTTCATCTGTTTTTCTCGGTAGGCGACAATTTTAATTGATTAATTGAAGATGTTTATTTGATTGGTTGCGGCTTAATAATCCAAGATGTTATTTGTCAAGCTGTTCAGTTTAGGTGCAACAGCATGACTGTTTCCCCCTGCTTCCATATTTCCCCCCGAAAGTTAATGTCCTTATTTTTCCAAGTTTGAAGCACAGGCGGGACCAATCCCTCAAAGATTTGTGGATGACTTTGATTGAGATAAGTGGGATACTCATTGGCTCTGACAGACGTAACCTTGGTGAGTGTTCTCTGGCAGCCACTTGAGGAGCACGGCAGACTGTGAGTGTCGGACATTGGGCTTGACTGACACTATGGTGCTAACCTTGAGCCAGGTTCCTGTAGAGCAGCGGCTCAGTATTTAAGGGCCCAGAGAAAACTCATTGAGCATCTGACTTAACTGGGTTAGACTGCACCCATGGATGCAAGCCATCAAACTGAACTAATTAACAGCTGAAACAACCTTGAAAGCTGCAGACAACAGTGTGTTAGCAGCATTTGCCCCCCCACCACTCTCATTCCCCCACCATTTTCTGGTGTCTGTGCTATGCTACTCAATTCATTTATTTTGCACTTGAACAACAGCTACTTTATAATCTTTTTTCTCCAGTTGAAATTAGGCTAGAAGTACCTTCCATCAAACTGTTCTGTTGAAAATTGGAGAGGCATAAAAGACAGATAAAAGCACTACATGCTGCCCCTGAGAAAAAACATGTTGGTTTGTGTGGTTGCAGACAGGAAGAGAGAGAGACAGAGACAGTGGATGCAAGAGCAAGCTCAGAAAAGTGCTCATCTTTCTAGGATGCTCATAAGGATGCTGCGTAAAGCAACTAGAAGGAACATTCATTTTGTGGTGATTTTGGTGGCCAATACTACTACTTACATACCTGTCTAGGAGGAAGGGGGCCAATTCAGAATCAGTTTGAATCCTTTCAAATCTCACAATTCTTTCCATCCGTTGAATGTCGACTCTATCCCTGTCCCTTTTAGCTTCCTTTTGTTCTTCAGTCAATTATTTTCTTTTTTTCTTAATTGATTGATCCTGCTCCAGTATAAGACATAACCACAAAGTAAAACTTCAAAAATTACAATTCCTCCGAGGAAAAATCTCCTGCTTCCTTTTTACTGGCTAACGTACAACTCACTGCTAAATTTTGCCCGGGAAAATGTAAACACAGGTTCTTCCCATCTGTGTGCCGTAAATCGTTTTGCCTGATTTTGTGTAGAATGGGGACCCAGTGACAAGCATTAAGGATAAAAATATAGAAATAGCTTCTCACTGATGTTCTATTTGCTTATGTAGGTCATATAGAGGCAAAGGTGTTTCACAAAGACCAGTTAAAAAGTCCTTGTAGTAACTTTAATGGAATGACTCATTTATTTACTTGCTATCCATTTGATGCCATGTCTAAGTTCATGGTGTTGCCCTAGAAAGTGAATGTCTGCGCCTTTGACTCATGTTCGCATGAATCAAAAACAGCAAAAGGGATTTACTCAAAGGGGAGACTCATCAAATTCTGTCAGATTTGAACTCTCATACCATTGAGCCCCTGGGATTCTGTTTGATTTCCTCCTGAATCAGCAAGGCTGCCATTTTCTTCAGAGGGTAGTTTGCCGTGAGCTGCTGCTGGGGGTCAGGGGCCAATTCAACGTTATTGAATAATAAATAAATAGAAATGTGTTCTGGCTGTAGTTGATCCCTGTTGTTTCTTTTCCTCTCACTTCCCTGGGCAGACACACAGCAGCTGGGGCCTTGTATTTGCTGTAATGGCCTGTATATATGCAGGGTTTCATATTTCAATCACCACCACGGCAGCAGAAATTGGTGGTTTAAGATGAAGTTGAAATTGGAAAGTGGCTATCGTGTCTGCATGAGGAAACACATTTGAATCCCAGCGGAGAAGGTGCTTGGCAGCTGCATCTGGTACGCAGGCTGACAAGTCCTTAGGAGTGGAGTTAAAGTTAGAGCCACAAGTGCTCTAGAGCCTTTCATGCCTTAGCCAAATGATTTTCCAGCGGAGGTCGCATCAGGGACATGAGATTTGAGGAAGTATTTCATAATAGCCCCATAATCAATGATTCATCACCAGAAATATTAATGAGGCATAAATGATGTATTGGACTCTGATGAGGTAGATCTACAATCACATCGTTAAATGTCACAGGGCTGTTCATTCATGGTAATAAGGTATTTGTAATAATTAATGTTTCGTGTTATTTGGCTATAAACTGTATGGAAAATGATATGCAAGTTCACATCCATCCACTTTCTTGTGGTTGTACTGTAAAATGAGTTTAAGAGTTTCACCTTTCATTTCTTGCTGTCACTTATTGCTGTTACTCACACAGTCTCTTCTCTCTGCTACATTAACTGAATATTCATTATGTGGCTAATAGTGGTGCCTTTGAAGAATGATCATATTTAATTTTCTCGCCTGAGAAGGAACAAGTCAGGAGAGGGTGTAGGAGAGGAGTGTATGAGAAAGATAAAGGGGAGGGAGTGAGAGAATTAGATCAAGCGATGAATGGAGCGACAGAGGGGCATGTAGTTTATGGACCAGCAGTGGTGGGGGGGGGGATCGAGTCTCCAGATTACAATATGATTATATCAGTCTATCTGCCTGACAACTCCTCCACCTCTCAACGCCAGTACAGTGTATGAGGGTGCCTTGCCCCCCTCCCCCTCCTGCCCCAAAGAAGAGAGTCTTTCTACTTTTTTTCCCCTTTACTCTTGGCAAGAGGGGATCAGATTATGAGAAAAAAAAAAAAAAAAAAACACTCAACCAGTGGCCACGGCGGTATTTCTTCGCTCCAGCAGCTGCAGTCCCTGGCTGCGTTTATCGCTTTATCGATTACCATCACAAGGCAGTAATTTGCCGGGACTTGCAGGGACATGATTAAAGATCCGCAAGCGATGCATGGTGGCTGAAGTTGGTGCTGGAGTGTCATGTTGATGAACACGCACTGACACACATACACAGACACTAACGTGCTGGTAAGCAGGGAGTGCTCAAGGGAGGAGGGGGGTGAGGGGTGCATTCCTGTCATAGACATCAATGGCTTTAAATCTCCTGAGCTAACCTTTTAATGCTCTCAGATCCTTATGGCTGGCTGGATAATTGATTGTGTTTGGTCTAATGGGATTAAGAGGCAGTAGTGGCCTTGGGCTGGACACAGTGGCGGTGATGGCAGCAGCGGTAGTGGATTGGAAGATGGAGAGGTTGATATAGAAGCATAGAGTGAATGAAGTGTGGACTGAATCGAGACGGAGGTGTGTGTGTGTGTGTGTGTGTGTGTGTGTGTGTGTGTGTGTGTGTGTGTGTGTGTGTGTGTGTATAAGAGTGAGAAGGAAAGAGAAAGAGTGACAGAGACAGAGAGGCATGGCAGAGACAGAGAAACGCAGCAAATTTGAAAAAGACTGAGAGGAGAGAGGATAAAAACAGGGTGGATAGATAGCTGCAGGTCTGCTTCTCAGTCCATCCCTAATTAGTTCTATGAGAAAACCGGGGAGCTGATGGTATCCCCAAGTGAAAAGCTTGTTAGCGTAAGAGATGCTATCTGCCGGCTATTGGTTTTGGTCATGTTTTGCTCACTGGGTGAGTCACTGGGTCTGCGGTGTGCAGCGAGATGAAAGCAGTGGGAAAATGAGAGTCAAGGTGGTAAGGCCCATCCCCCTCCTATCACCCGGGATAAAGCCTGTCCCATTCTAACTTATCAACAACTGCTGTGCTTTGGCTTCATCCCTTACACCAGAGCTTGTTTGAATGTGTCAGTCTAGCCCCCCTTTCTTCTCTGAATTATTTTTAACTTCCCTCCACACTTGGGATGAGATAAAAGCAGAAGTTTGTGTGGGAGAGTAGTGAGGGATGAGGCTGCGGTTAGTAAATTTTTGCTGGAGTTTTCACTGACTGCTTGTCGCCCTGTATATTGCAGCCGTGTGTCTGCAATCCCTGGTCTCTTTATGTGGCACATGGCTCTATCATGAGTGCACACGCAGCACAGAGCTGTCATTAGCAGTGCCAATTTTTAGTTTTTATGTCTACCCCCCTCTGTAGTACTACACACCAGCACCTCCCTCTCCATCTATGTTGTATACAACAAGCATCCCTCATAGAATAAGGGTTAACAGGGTCTATCATTGCTGGATTGCTGGCTCTATTCATAAGTCCAGCCAGCCAGATCATACCACAGATCCAGGTTTTGTCTCTAGTGAATAGAGAGGCTGCTGCAGCCCACCGGCCCTTTATGCTGGGCCACGTTTTCACTTGGGCTCAGAATATGCCAGGTCAGGATAACCGTTGCCATTTTGGTGGGCGGCGGAAGGCATTTTGCCAGCTTCCCGCAGTGAGAGTAGTGAAGCTAAAACGTATTATTGTGCGTATGTGTCTGTGTGTGCAGCAGTGACAGTGAGAGTGTTGGTGAATGAGAAGCAAACAGAGAAGACAGAGCACAGCAAAGAATAGAGAGAGGATATGAAAAAAGGTGGATGATAAATCTGATGTGTATAGAGGATTCTTATGCTCAGGTGGGAGTAGGAGAGAGTATGGGGGACTGCGCGGCACATGAAAAATCATCCTGTGTGTTTGCGAGTTAGAGAAAATGTGTCACTCTGACCTGGCTGTCTGCCTATTCTTGTCGAGGAGACGACAGGTGAGGGGTTGCCATGGTTACCCGGAGTAGGGGTAGGGTTGGAATGAGTGGTTTTGTGTGGTGGCCTCGCAATTTCACAGTTAGAACTTTTTTACGCCTCACATGTTCTAGTTTTGTTTAGGTGATGGGTGATATTGTAACGCCATATGGGTGCAGCAGGTGTTACTAGTAGCCGAGTGCCAGTCTGTGCACATAGTGGGTGTTAGAAAGAGCTATCAGTCAGCCCCTTTCTCGCTCCGTAGAGATTTCCCAGAGAGCTGTGTTGTCCCTACAAGGGCCAGATGCTGCCTTGGTTTGCTCTGCTGCCCTCTTTCCTCTCTTCCCTCGTTCCCAGGCCCACATCAAACACGCGCAGCCCATTTCCCCCCACAGCTCTAAATCTCTTTAATTCCATCATCTGTTGCCCATTGAGGGCAGCAATTTAGTCTTAACGCAGCATTTTAGTGTGCCATTAAAAATTCTGTGAGGTTGGTGGCCAGGCCCTGTAGCGGAGAGGTGGCCAGTCTTCAATCTGTGTCTCTGTGTCTAACCCCTGCATTGCTCTCTCCCGGGACACATCCACCATTAAGATAGTGTTTGAACAGCCTGGCCCGGACACATAGAAAATACATTACATACCCCCTACACGCCAAGCTCAGCCACTCCATCAAGATGACTGTCTACATCATCCATATATTGTGATAACCACTGAGGCCACACTATGGTGTAGTAAAAGGCTGCCTGAGTAGTTATCAGGTAGTTTCTTTTCTTTCTGCAGTTAACTGTCTTATGCATGTAGATGTTAGTCACTGTTGAGTATCTGGCAACTGTATGAGGCCTGACCTCAACCAACATCTGGATTGGGAGGTTATAAGTTCTGCTGCTTTGGTTTTATAGACAATAGTTTTATGTAATTTCCAGCAATTTCACCATTACTTTTACAGTGATTGGAAACTGTGTTCAGTTAATGACTTCCCTATCTCCCAGATGGAGTGCAACACCCACTCTCAAAACAATGACAGTACAATGACTTGCAAAATTATTCTGTCTCGCAGAATTATACCAGTATGAATTGTTTACATCATTACAGCAACAGCACTCCAGACTAACCTGAAACTCCTCGAGTAGGTGGTTTTGCCCTGTTTTGAGTCAGGGGTCTCCTGAGGTTTGGTTTCTCTGATTCACTCCTACAAATAAGGCTGAACCAGTGTTAGCCCTCTGCCACTCTGGCCAGCTACTTTCCTCCTCTAAGGTGAGATAAAGGCTATGTCCTTATCAGACCTGACATTGACACTAAGAGCGATTGGCCTGTCCTAATCAGTGGAGTACCTTGCAGCAGCAGGGAGTCCCAATGCTTGGTGCAGACTTGACCTGTCCAACTGCTCTGCTGTCCAGCTCACCTTCTGGCACCTATCGAGTTAGAGGAGGAAGATGTTTACTGTTTTTTTCTTACCAAGGTCTTTTAAATAAACTTTGAACTACTAGAAATACCAAAACCGACAAATATGATAAAACATATTTTTTTCTCTTAAAGATTTAATACAGGAAGGATATTTTATTCCCCCAAATGATTCTTTATTTGCTGATGTCAGTTCAGAAACCGTAAAAAGGCCACTGAAAAGGCACAGTCTTCTAGTAGGGTAACAATGACCAAGTGTCCTTGGAAAGAGCAGCACAACCTAGAAACGCTCACAACACAGTGAGTTGCACCATCATTAAAGATAAAATGAATCACTGTTTTATCTGTAGCACTGTATGAATCTCTTGGTCTATGTGAACATTGAAAAAAAAAAATTCTTACATGTTTATCATGCTGCATTTAGGATACATGCAGATGGTGTTTTATCCCATCCCAATCAGTATAACACAACAAAGAAGATGTTTATTGTTTAGAAAATAGATCATTCATCTGTTTGATAGGATTATTATCAGTAAATATTTCCTGTCTACCTATTTACTCTGGTATGTCATTGGCAGCCGCATGTTCCCATCTGGGAGTGTTTTTCAGCCGGTATCACACAGAGAAAGATAAACACTGGTGTTGTTTGCTGGTGAGCCGATGTCAACACCAGTGATGTCACGGATACCCATTGTAACAAACAAAACCACGAAACAATGATACAGGATTAGCTGCCCGCCGATCAGGGACAGCCCAAGGGTAGTGGAGAGATACGGGCCTGCATAGCGCTTTGGTTTAGCACATCTTGCTGACAGCTGTCTGTCCACATGTCAGCCAGTGCAACACACCTAATCCAAGGCTGCTTGTCACCTCCAACATACAGCGATGCTGACAGTAAGGAGAGCAACAACATGTGCCCCCCTTCCTTTCACCGTAGAAATGCTAGGTTCTGGATTATTTGTGGTGTGGCAGATCATCCGCAGCCCTCTCACCCACCCACTCAGCCTCAGAGGTGGATTAGAGACCTGGTAATCTGACTGTGTGTGGTGACACATGTCAACCATCAGGATATCAAGAGAGAGGAGTCTGGGTGAATTAGAAATGGCGGGGTAATCCAGGGTATTCAGACCCAGAGTCTTTCCCTTAATTCCCATACCAACCCCCAGTCCCACAGACACACATACATGTGTGTAGGCACATACATGTGTGTAAGCACATATTACACACATACGCAGACATTCCTGTACATGGGCCTGTGGGCTTCCTTGACATTACCCCCCTTGCATTACCTCCTCAGCACAAGCCCAGCCTGGGATTCCTGTCACATCTTTCCATGGGCAAGACTCACATTTTCATTACAGTGGAGCCAGTGGCGCTGCACAACCTTTTTCTCCTCTCTTCCTCTCTTCTTCTCCTCTTCATCACCGTGTCAATCATCACAATGCTGTCACTCTGGATCTGTCTCTGAACTAAGCTGTCTCTGAGCTAAGATCCAGACACACTTGAGAGACAGAGGCAGACTACTCACCCCGACGCTTCTCTCTTGAAGTTGTACCAGAATTTCACTCCTTTTTGCCTCTTGACACTTCCCAAAGTTTTTTTTTTCTTTTTCCCAGATTTTTTTTTCCTTTTTCTTTTTTTACTGATCTAATTTGCAATATTTCCACATATTAGATGAAGTCTGTACATGCGGAACAGAGTACACATGGCCAGGGAATTGAGAAGTGCAAATAATTCCCTCATGTGGAAAGGCTGCAATTAACTGGGGATGTCAGCCTTTGTAAAATATAATTGAGTTCAGGACGAAATGAACGTCTCTAATCCGGCCGACAGAGCACTGTCAATCAGCGTTCCTCGCATCCCCAAAACCAACTGTCATGCTTGTTTATGTCGGTCTCTCAACTGAATTTTTGGACACTAATGTTCTGGCAGCTGCCTCTCTTTAATGCGTGGGTGACTGGGTGACTTTGTGCATCCCCTGTGGGAATGGAAAGCTGCACTATAGGGAGAGACTGGACATCTGTTTTCTCTGGTCGAGTTGGAGATAATATTGTGAGCTCAGGCATGGTGTCAAACACCTGTGTGACTGAAGAAGCATTTTCTCCGTTACTGAGCATAAATCACCTCTTGCAACGTGCAGGATGATATCAATGGGGGATGTAGCTATTAGCATAGGTTGACTTCACCTCAATTCTAAGGGTCAAATAACAGTCAGCTGTCTCTTCACTCAATAGGCCTCTTCCTCTCCCATAGATACTGTATGTGAATTACCTTTCCCCTCATTGCCGTGCTGTGCAAGGAATCTTCAAGACATCCTCCTGAAAATGTCAACCGTTTACAGTGCTCAAATATTGCCTGTCATAGCAAAAAGACAAGTGATGACCTTAAAGTGCCTGGATAAATGAGTCCACTTAGAGAACAATCATCTTTTTTTGTCCTCTTTAATTCCTTTCCACCTGACTCTCCGACTGCGGCGGCTGCTTCGGGCTCTGATCTATGGCCTCTCTCTAATCAACCCTCTTATTGAGAGGTAAAGGGTTGGGAACACATCAGATACCTCGATGTCACTCAAAACAGGCCTCTGTGTCTTTGTCTTGTGTGTGTCACACAGTTCAGTTTTGTGTGTCTAATGATTGTCTTTCAAGGGCCTCCTCAGTGATCCCCAAAGAGTCCCAACAGGCTCCCATGGAAATGGATTAATTACAAGGCGCCTGACAAATGGCTGCCCACAGTTGCGACGGCTTTGTAAACTCTCATGGCTAATCAGCTGAAGACACAGCCTGGTCACTCAGCACGACCTCATCACCAGTCTGACACTGTAGCTGTGGCTGAAGGGCCTCTAGTCAGAGATTAATTGTGTTGAACTCTCACTGCTGTTCATCGCTAACTGGTGCTGTCATCTCAGTCCTGTCAGTAAAAGCAGTGGTTCTTCACCCCAGACACCTGTGGACCCGTTGTGATTGAGAAAAATCTCTCTGGTCCTCTTCAAACCCCTCATCTCTAAGAGTTTTGATCTCTTAGTGAAATAGATTTAGGATTGGTCGTCTGTGCGTTCACTATGAATTTCTGTATGTGTTGTGTGTGTGTGCTGTATTTTGTGCTCTGTGTTTTTTCTAGGATTGTTGAGCAGGTGAATGTTTGTTTTGCTCTCTCTGAGTGATCAAGATAAAATTTAAGTAGATGCTGTTCTCATTGTAGCCCTCTGAAGTATTGTGCCAAATGCATATGTTGTACAGCAGATACTAAAATGCGTTAACACAAACAAGTGATGTGCAAATATCCAACATGATTTCAGTAAAAGTTTTAATAACAAAAATTCTTTGTGTTCATTCCTGAAACCCACTCTAAAGTACTTTTCAATCTGTAACCTGTTTTCTCAGCAGCTTACCTACCATATGTTGGTTTTGAAACTAGTTTCTTATCCACCGCTTCAAAATTAGATACTCGTGTCGGAATATTCATTTAATATATTCAGTCGGCATTTTCTGAAATACAGAGAAATGCCTGCAGCATTGTTTATGAATTTGAATAACCCCTAAAATCAAAGAATACAGAAGGAATACAGAGCAATGCCCCGGTGTACCTCTAAGAACACCTTTGTAAGGGAGTAAATATGTATGTGTAGAGGGAAGGGGAAGTGGATCAGAGAGGGTTGGTGGGTTGTTGGGCATGCGTGATCCCCTTGACTTGGATCCAGATCCACAGGCGGAGGGCCCTGAGCCCTCAGCCAGCACATCACATAAAAGCACCAGGCTTTGCAGGATTGTAAACTGAGAGTTTATTTTTTCCTCATTTGTTTTCCTTCCTCTCAATGAGGACAGGTTTTCTACTCTTGTGAGGAGTACACAAAAGGGTCTACCATTATCACAGCCGTAATCGACCATTACAGTTTCGCTCCCATCAGAGTGCTCGTTAACGGCAGGACAAAAAGCCTCCAAAACAGCCAGCATGTCCTGGTGCAAACAACAGGGTAGTTCATCGTGCCAGCTTAAACCAACAGCTTGTAAATTGAATCCTGTGGCATACAGTCAAGTTTACAGTGTTCAGTGCAGCTTTGCCTCTACATAACCAGCCAACAGAGCCCCAAAACTGACCCTGAGGCTCAACAACACCTGGCTCTTCCCTTGTTAATCATGGGCAAAGGGCCAATCTAAACAAAAGTGTCTGTGCTTCTGCATTTCATGTCAGATGTGAAACATGCTCATACATCACAGTATTCTTGTGCCTCAAAAACTGTCCTTTTGCTTAATTTCTACAGGTTTATAGTTTATGTCAGCTGTGGTGCATTGCGCCTTTTTTTTAAGAGTTAGTCTAATTCACTGTGCTTCTCACCGTGCCTGCATCCATTTGCCGGTTTTTGTTCCCTTTGTCAAAGCATATTATTGAAGCTAATGGGCTTAGATGCCATACATGATTGGAACTGTCGGCATCTGGATAGAAATAAAGGCCAGTGGAAGATGGAGTATGTGTTTTCAAGCGTGTTTCTGTATGTATGCATTTGGGCACATTACCTGTGCGTATGTGTGCATGCGACTTTACCTACGCTTCAGGTGGCTCACTCTGGAGGCGCACTTGCGACAAATATCCAGTGGCATCAGAGAAATTATGTGCGACAGCAATCACTTTGCATTCCCAGAACTGAGCAGATGGAGCGTGCTATACAGTCAAATAAACACAATGAACGTAGCACTGGTAAAATCAAGCCAGCTATGGGGGGAAGGGGTGGAAAAATAGGAGAAAACAACATTTGGCAGGGCTTTGTTCAGGGTTGCCCACTGGGTGATGGACTTAAGGTAGAGAATTAATCTGTCGATTGAAGTAACATTTGTCCTTAACACCATGTCATCCGTTTATTTCAAACACATCTTTCCATCCCTCAATCTGCCCTTTGCTCTTCAGATATCTTCTACTTTAAGTGTGGTGTGGTCAAATGGGATTACGAGGGACTGGACCACATATGGCCTGTGCTGGTCCCCATCCCTGTTGGGGGATGTAATCCTACCACCCACCCCCTTCTGTCCTGCCTCATTATCAGATGTCCAGCATGTGTAGCAGTATTATGCCACATACCAGCACTATCAGCAACACTGTCTTGAAGAAAACTAAGTACTACTCCTAAAGTTGTTCTTTTCAGTTAACAGTCTTATTTGTCTCCCCCAAATTGTGGGTGACCGGGATGTTTGATATTCTATATTTGGTGGAATGGGGGGACAGAATGGACCTGCGAAGAGATTACATTGAGGGAAGTAGAACAACAACAATGTACGGATTACAGGCAGGATTTGTGTGAGGAACACATGATATCCTCTCTCATCCCTTTATCAGATTGGCTGTGATGGAAAGGCAGCCGTGGTCGGGGCCAGAAAGGAGTAGGTTTGGATTCATTAGGACAGAGACAGATCAGGACAGAGAGTGATGATAGCGGCTCATAATTCAATAGAAAATCATCTCACAGTCAGACGACGTGGCTGCCTGTAAAGTCCATTTTGAGAAGTGATGTTAGAATCAGCATTTTTGTAAAACAAGAGAATAAATTTGCCAGTTGGATTGGATAATTGCAGCAATCTACTATTCAACTTGACTTCATGGATTTCTATAATTAAGTCACATTACTGTATTTTAGAACAAGTGCAGTGATTTCATTGACAATAAAACTCTTTTTAAAGCACCAAGAAAGTATTTTTTAGAAGACTGTCCTCCCCTCACCTGCACCAGGTGGTTTGTTACAAAGAACCATCTGGGAAGTCTTAGTTGGAAACTGTTCGGAAAAGGACAGAAACTTTTAAAACGCAGGTGATTGCATGAACCGTCTCTCCATATAATGTTGTCAAACATACCGAAATCAGTTGGGAGAAGAGCAAAAACATATTTTCCACTGAGAAAAGCCTTCAGTGCCCGTCTTTGTTGTTCTTTCAATGAATACTCACCAGTTCTGACACAACGGATGCTAGCAGCATCTATACTAACCACCATTGTTCTTAAATAAATAGTCTTGTCTTGTTGCATTACACCTAGCACCCACCCCCATAGTTGCCACCGCAGTCAAATAGTTATTATTGTAACTAGTGCTGGGCGGTATGACCAAGTAATTTATTTTAATAGTATTCTTGGTCTGCTCCGAGTCCAAGCTGTCTCATTCATTTCAACACAAAACTAGCCATTGTAAGCCCTGCACATAGGGTTAACAGCTTATCAGCCTATTATTTACAACTGAGTTATCAGATTATGATTGTTTCTGTGGCTTTCACAGTTACACTTTTAATCTGCTCTTACCAAGGAAGTAACACATTGTGAATCATAGCTGACCTGAAAACAGCCAGTAAGTGGAGCTCCAGTGCTACAAGCTACTAATTCGGTCAGTGACAATGATGAAAGTCAGTTCACTTTGAAGATTTTGTTAATAAAGATTTGTTCATACATGTACTGGACATCTGTACCACTTGTCATTTTGGTGGTAAGTTACAAACAACATATTTTGTCATTCAAGTTGGAGAACTGGTTGCATACTGTATTTAACATTGCTATCGATTTCTTATCTTCCAGTCAGACATTGGTTTCCTTTCAGTTTTTGAGTCACACATCAACGCACTGTATTAAAAATGTCCTGTATTGAACACATTTAGTAAAACACACTCAAGGAAACTCTTGTCTACAAGGTTTGTAAGTGGGTAAAAACAGCATTAATGTAAAGCCTGGTTTATTTGTAGTTAATAAACTAAAATCCAAACACAAGAAAAAAACAACATGGTCAAAGAGAACACAAGATGGGCATTTTTCTGCAGTTAATGGAAGCCTCTGGAATCTCAGCAGTGAGGGAATTATAAGTTAACCTACACAGACAGAAAATCTATAATTTTCCACCCATGAAGCTGTACACAAACACAGAACAATCAACAATATGCCCTTTACCTATAGTTATCTGTACTGACTGAGGGGAAAATGAATAAACAGTTCACTGCCATATTTATGGTCAGTGTTCTGGAGAACCCAACTCTGACAGCATCAAACAGACAAGGCTGGGTCCATCACTAGTCAAGCTGAAACACCTTCTCTCAGTGCTGTCCTCCCACGTCTCTCTCTCCGCTCCCTCCACTTGTCTCCTCTAAATAGCCACAGTGCAGGCTCGCTCTGCATGCAATCACTGGAGAAGACAAAACTCGCTAAGGTTGACTTTATGCAGTGTAGTTCCATCCCAATGCCAGACGGAGGGAGTCGGGAAAGTGATAGACAAATGAAAGAGCAAAGAAATGAAATAGCTAGAGAAAGTGTGTGTTGGAGAGAGAGAGAGAGAGAGAGAGAGAGAGAGAAGAAAGGCAAAGAGCTGAAGGAAGAATAGAGTGAGAGGAATGGGGAAGGAAACAGATCGAACAAGAGGATGCCATGACAATTATAGGCAACAGAGCCCCTAACGTCAAAGTGGAACCCTATTTCTGGGAGCTGTCTATTCTTCCGAATGTGAGACAGTAAATACCTTGTTTCTATCTTCCCCAGACGTCATTGTGACCACCAGTGCCACAATGGAAACCCTGATGAGGAGCACATGCAATTGCTCTCTCTTAATAAAATCTCACAGTTCCCATTACACCCCGGCACAATGGGCCTCTCGCCTGGCCGCTGATTGAGTTCCTACTCTCCGGGAGCTATAATAGCAGCCAAGCCACTCCCTCTCAGCACCCTCACCCATTTTACCCTGCTTCCATCCTCTGCCTTCAGCAGCCCTCATCCACCTCCTTGCTTACTCAATGTTCACATCACCTTTTCCTCTCCTCTCATTTTTTCTCTCCATCTCTTTTTTTATTTCCCCATTTTGCTTTCCTGCCCTTGCTACATTTCCTCTCACACAGAGGAAAGAGTGATAGACATATCTCTGGCTGCTATTGGTCTGATCGATAAGTGGATATTTTAGTAGTGTTACCCCACCTTATTGATGTGAGGCACACCTTTACCAGGGCCGTTGAGACAGAGTGTGTCAAGGAGCAGTGCTGATTATGAGGGATTTTAAGGAGGTTTACTGAAAGAGTCACAAGGTGGGTTGGATTCCTTTGATGGGGGTAAAAGGGCGAGATTGTTCTCAGTAGAGGGTAAGGTTGTGGGAAAGGGGATTTATTTGGTGTAATTACGCTTTCTTCTCGAGCAGTACTTTGGCCTTAAGCATAAATACACCTTGGGGGAGAATCCACCCCAGAGCAGAAACAAAACTAATGTAGCAGTGAATGTGGAAACACCCCAACTATTCTCTGATTTAATTTTAATATTTAGTAGTTGAATGACAGGTCAGTTAATTTGATTAAAATCAATAATACTTATACAAAGTACTCAAACTCTTACAGTACAGTGTGTTTAATGCCATAAATACGAAGTTGGTGCCCCATAATGAAAGAATAGCATTAAATCTGCCTTAAGATGCACTTTCAATGTAACAGAGGAATTTAGTGAGTGGTGACCAGACCATGACCTCATCTGACTTATTTTTAAGGTGTGGTTTTAGTGTTGAAATGCAACAGTGGTTGGAACGGTTGTGTGGTTACTACAAATTAAAGGATGAGCATGAAACTCGGATTTGATTTATTAAATTCCAGTGACTCACACCCACTTTGAGGGCCTTTGCAGCACAGGCCACATCCACTTTGTAGTTGGTCAAAGTGGTAATTTCCTTTTCCTTGTTGGGCTTGTAATGATATAATCAAAACATCATATGAGCATATGTACACCAAAAACACACACATCCACACATACGGACCCAGTATACATAAATACATACACCTCAGTAAATAGACAAACACACTCACACACACACACACACACACACACACACACACACAAAGCTCCTCACAGGTGGTAACCCATTAGAGACCTTTTGATTAGCTGTTTTCAAGATGTGAGTCAGGTAAACTGAGGCACTCCCTGCTGCTGTGTGATGCTAGTAAAGGTCAGCAGCTGGTGGCTTCGCTCCTGTCTACACCACACTTACTCCCTAAGCAGAAGTCAGACACCCTGGGAGTGAAGGGAATTTTTTTTAAAAAAAGCTTGTATTCACTAGATAGCTTCATGTATGCTCCGGAGAAGACATTCAGAATTTTAAAAAGAAACCACAAATCGGATGTGCAATTTTGTGCTTTATACCACTTTTTTAGATAAGAGCATGGCTTCAGATGCCACTTTTTTTCTTGCAGGGGTGATTTCAAACTTCTTAACTTGGCAGAGTGTGTGAAAGCGAGGAGGAGAGATAGAGAAAATGAGAGATGTTCATTCTAGCACTGTCCAGACTACTGTTTAACTTCAGCGAAGCTGTTTCATGTAGGTCAGAGCTTTCTATACAGGCTTTTTCTCACTCTGATACTCCCCAGGCCTGGCATCAGCTGCTTATGTCATATTAATTTCATATGGACTAGTAGATGGGCAGCCTTTGATATACTTTATATTGATTTATATTTATCTTTTTTGTGTGTTACTTATATTTGATCCAGTTGACTGACTTGTCTATGTATGAAGGGACTGATACCATGAAGATAAGGGTGTCAGATCAGTCGGGTGCCATGCTTTATTTCCCCCTCGACAAATCCGCCGAAGTTTTCACATCTCATCCCCGCACCACGGTGACAGCCCGACAGGAGGGGTCCGGCCCGACACACTGCAACGATAGACAGCTCATGCTGACAATAATGCCACCGTTGCTCATGCTGACAAGAGCCCATCCCTTCTCTCATTTCATTGAGAAGGGATGGATGGGGGGGTGGGGGTGGGGGGCAGAGGGGAGAGAGATAGAGATGGAGGAAGGGAGAGTGGAGAGGTGGGAAAAACAGGGAAGCTGACTGGCATCCAGTCAAGGAAAAAAGAGCAATTTTTGAGCTCCAGACAGTCTGCCACCGCGATGGTAATCCTTCAGTAACACCCCTCTTCTGCTGTGTAGGTAAACTGTCAGACCGATAAACACATGCACACACACAAACACAGATTATATAAACCAGGCCTTGTACACATACGTAAGCAACTTGTGTATGTGGTAACACATTGCCCCATCATTTTGACATAGAGATCACTGTCTCTCTTTTACCAATAAAAATACAGTTACCGATATAAATTAGTCTGCACTTGTTATCATATGTCTAATTTAAGTTGAATCCAAAATCTGTCTCACCTCACATGACATAGAGGCATTGTTAACACTGATCAACTGAGGAGCTAAAAACTTGACTATACATTCATTTATTTATATGTATGCTATCCTTTCTGCAAACTTGTTGCTCACCAGTCTCTGGGATAATAATACCCATCAACTATCAAAATGCAATTTACATCAGCAAATATTGGTCTGAAATTTTGTTTTCAATTTGAACACTGACTCTGACCTCATATGGGAACAATTATTTGTGTTTAAAGAGCCTGCACATCTCATTTACACTTGTATATATGCACAGTAATGATGCCGCAGTCAGCAACATAACCTTAGATGTCGTGAAAAGCCTTAACATTGGTCAGTGTAGAGTGTGTAAGTGAAAGTAGGTTGTTTTCACCCATGTTATAAAATCCAATCCAAAAGACATATGCTTTCTTTTCCTGCACAGTGTGTGCAGAAAATATGTCAAACTCCCTCTGGTGAAAAACCTGCCAAAATCAGGAGTGATTTCATACAACGCTGAAAAGGAACCAGCCATTTGTTGTGTTAAAATGTGGGTGTGTGGCTCTTTGAGAGTAATGTGATTAAGTGCTGCACAAATAAGTTCGACTTGACTTGTCTTATTAGGGGTTGGACCTGTTAATCCAATTTTAGATGTGAGCTTACATCTGCGATTGTGGCACCAATAACTATGATTACTTTAAGCCAGAGTATGAGCCTATTTTTACAAATTGAAATGCCAGAGTCTCTCTAAGATAAGTCTAAATGTTCTCTTTGCTTTTGCTTTAGTTGTACTCAAGAACTATAAGTAAATATAAAACTGTAAATATAAAATGCATATTTTTATCCTCGACCAGCAACCTGTCCAGCCTGCCTTACACTGCTGGGAATTAATAGTCAACTTGTTAAGAGAAGAAGCAATTGTGCAAGCTTTAATTTTGTGGATGTACAAAAGGAACCAAGGAATAAGCAAGGAAAGGATTAATATAATACATAGGAATTAAAATTCAAAATGCACAAAAGAGCAGAGAGTAAGAAGTATTATTTTTACGAGGAATATTGGCGGTGTTAAACACACGTAGGACAGCACAGCAAGGCAGAACCCGAGTACTCAATATATAAACATGACATTCCCTGGTTGATATGCATTGGATTAGATCAGGGTGGATTAGAGGGATGTGGAGGCAGTTTGGTGAGAACAGATCACCTAGATTGAAGGGGAATTTCTAACACTTCTAAATGAGATATGGGCACGCATTCAGAGATAAGAAGCTGCATATGAAAATGGGTCAATTGTTCTGCAGGTTTAGCTTGTGATTAAGAAGATTACGTTCCACCAGTGAACAACAATGGCAAAGTCAGACAGCAGCCCAGTTGTACTTAGCCACTCTGTCAGCCTGGCTGATCCCTATTCTGTCCTTTCACCAGCATCCAGACTTTCATGTTTTGAGCGATGGGACTTAAGTACTGAGGCACTGCTTGTCAGGCACCAGATTTTCTGCTGGAACAGAACATAACAAAGCACAGTATAATTTGACTCATTCCCAGACCAAAGACTGTTTTGATGAAAGTTTGTGCGGGTGTGTTTCTGGTCCCACCACCTTAACGTCCATTTTTCAGAGGAGAGTGATTAGAGCCGGAGCACTTAGGCCAGAGCTAGTAGACTGCTATTGATTGATCAAACCTGGCCGTTCAGTCCTGGAGAAGAGGGAGGGTTTCCACACAATCTTCTATTCCTCCCTAATGAAAGGGAGGCAAAGCTGGCTGCCTCCTTTGATCCAGCAGGGATTAAAATACTGTTGCTTATGGAAGTTGAAAGATCGGGGCTTTCTGTCTGTCTGACGCACTACTGGGAAAGATACAGCCCTGTGACGGGGAGTCTGAGGCTGGGTCAGTTCATGCTGGGGCCAGGAGGTCTGATTCACATAGTGGCCAACAAAAGATAACTGCTCTACGATGCTTTGATCACCAGAATCATCATCTTATATATTTTCAACTTCTGTTGTCTCTCTTCTGTGGATTTTGTGAGATATGTGTTGTGCCTTTATCTGTTGTTTCTCTCTTTGTTTCTAATCTCCTTTCAGAATCATATCTGTGTTTGCTGCTATTACATGTTTCCTGTGTTTCTACAAACAGTTGTCTTTGTAATGCATCACAAGCCTTCCATTGAAGGCAACAAATATGAGGTTTTTGACAGTCTGTCTGTTTGCAACAGGGAAAGCAGGTTAGAATCAATATAAATCATTTTGATATGCACAACGATGCCTTGGACAGCTATTTGAAGGAAGTCCCGAAAACACTAATAAACTTGAAGCCACGCTCTCAATAATTAAAGCTGATTTTCTCTGAGAGAAAATATTTTTGAGGGAGCTGGTGAGGTGGAAGGCTTTGATACAGCCTAGAAGCCTTCATAAAAGTTTTAGATGCAGAGAGAGTAATTGACATTTTTCGCAAGTTGGCAGTCAGAACCACATTCGCTTTGCCAAGTGGGCCCTCAAGTTTGTGCGGTCAGTCTCTCTTCTTCCTCTCTTCTTTTCTTTCTTTCTCTCTTGTACACACATTCACACACACACACACACACACACACACACACACACACACACACACACACACTTTGTGTCCGGTGCATTTTCAGTTTGATCTGTTTCATGGATTTCTCTCACAGCTCAGTTGAAAAATTCAATTAATTGAGCCCTGCTGTGAAATATCTCTCAGGTCAGGATACAGTCGTTTTTCAGAGTGTGGACCATGCAGTATTCATATCTGTATGATGCATAGAGTGCAAAACATAAACCATCGTGGAAAAGTTGATTTATGTGTATATCTGCCTGATTTATCTGTACTGTTGCGCGCACACACACACACACATTGAGGCAGGCACTTTAGGTGATGAAGCAGTCGACCCGGTACTTTAGGTTTTCGAGCCCTGGGGCAGTGGAATGCACTGTGATATGTACAGTGACATGTGGCTCCGCTATTAGCAGTACACTTGTTGTATGCCCTTGTGAAGCCACTGTTCGTAAATCCCCCAAGCTGTTCAGAATGGTCTGTTTATGCTAAAGCTGGCTACCAAAGGGTTTTTGCGTGGCAATTTAACACACACACACACACACACACACACACACACACACACACACACACACACACACACAGTTTTTCCCCACATGTATGTTACCACAAAGGGAAGGTGGAGTTGTTAAAAGAGACGCTGATAGCCGCTGGCAGAAGCTGTAGCTCCGTCTGATTGTTCTCTCTAGGAGCGTTGTGCATGAGAGAGCGAAAACACAGCAAGTGGCATCATAGAGAGAGAGGGAGAGAGCGTCTTTCTGCTCCGTTCATCCTCTCCTTCCAACTACCTGCTCATTAGGCTGGAGACCGGGGAGCTGCGTGAGGCCTGGTAACGGCGCATATACCAGAGAAAAACTTGACATTATCGCCTATTTATCAGAAGTTGCTGAACTCGTCAATGCACTACCAAGCATCAATGCATCAATAAATCAGCAATCACTCTGGGCGGTCTTGACTTCTATAGCTTCCTGCCGCCCTGACACACTTTTATACACTCCGTTTTATTCACTTTTTATGTGCCGGGTTGATGTATTTTATCGAGCTAGTTACTACAGAACATAAACTAGGGATTACAACCTTGTGCATAAAAAAAATCTGCCCCCAGAGAGAAATGGAAGCAATCTGTTTTTAATATACCCTACTTCTCATTCTCTGCACTGCTTTCTCGCTTCACTTTCCGTCACTCAACCTGCCTTCCTTGTTGCCTGCGAATGTATGCAGAGACTGAGATACATTGTTTTTATATCCTATTATCCAGACTATTTGCCTGGCCCTTTCACCCACCCCCCACCCGCCACCCCCCGCCCTCCCCCACTTTACCTTTCTACCTGTTAAGACTTCCAGAAGCAGATGCTGTTATCTCCCAGGCTTTCAACAGCCTGTCACATCCACTAGCTTCTTCCTTCTTCAAAAGCTGTCTCCCACTACTTTTTTGCATGCACTCCCTGCGGTTCCCGATACCTGCTGGGAGGCGCAGCCAGCGATGTCAAACTTGAGGGGAAAAAAAAAAAGGAGGAACCAACACAAGGGTCAGAATGATGGAAGGAAGGAGAAAGCGTATGAGTGAAAGACGGAGGGGTGCCGCCGCAATAAGGTTGTTATTTATTTTTTTCCTTCTGTTTCCAAAGCTGACTTTATTGATTTTTCTAACCTGAAACACAGCCACAGTAGAACCTTCCATCGTCCTATAGATTGGAATTGATTGCCTTGAGGCTCTCTTGTCCTGTAAATATTTGCAAGGCTTTATTGATTCCATTAGTGGCTGGCTGCTATTTGTGACAATGGTATGGATGGTTGCTGTTGGTAAGACTAAACGAATGCTGGGAGGCCAGTGCTTTTTTCATAGCACATTAAGGTCTTGTTTCACATGTGTATTGTTGTATACAACCTGTCCTTGTAGCCATTATGAGCCAAATGGTCACCTCCTTGATTTGTGTGCCATTTTTGAAAGCAGGCTATTCAGTTGGATGATATACTAGCTCACAGCCATTTGCATTATTCCCTTTATTCATCTTCAAAGAAGGCATCGATATTTTTATTTACTGCCAGATGTCTCCGTGTATAAAGCCATACACAGAGGATGACAGAGCGGTGTTTTGTTGTAAGGTGTTAAAGGGCCTGACCCTGGATGTGAACCTCACTAGCCCAAGCTGATCTTGGCATGATGGAAAGAAAGGGAGGAGGCTGCTGCTTTAAAAGAGCTGTAGTTCCATGCTCGTAAAGTGAACTTAATGCTCATATAGGGGCTAATGATGTACAGTGTATATATACTGTGGGTGTTTCATATAATCTGAGGAAGCGAGGGGCCGGGAGAGTGCTCCTTAAGAGCACAGGGGAGAGTGAGGTGGCCCACGCACTGCTGCTCTGTTAACCCGCATCTCCTCAATCCCGCCTCCTGCATATTCTACTGTTGTCTCAGGAACACAAAGACTATTTTCAGGCGGCCAATCCACAGAAGAGTTGAGAAACTGCAGCCCTGCATGCCCCTAAAAGCCTTCATGACTTTTTAATCGGTGGCTCAGGGCTCTGCGTCCAGCGGTTAGAGAGTGGACCCCACCGCCAGAGCTCTACTCCACGGAGGGATCAAATCCCCCCCGCTTGAATCTCGGGCCTGTCAAAGCAGTCAGGCATGGAGGCAGCGGATGGGTGGCATCTGAAGGTGAGAGAGGGAAGGAAAGAGACAGAGTTGGCAGTGGAAAAGAGCAGTTTGCGGTTGAGAAGGGTTGGTTGAAGGGAGCCAGGAGGGAATGTTTGTAAAGGGAGGAAGAATTTATGTGAAACTGCTGAGAGAAGGAATAGCCCTGCACCAAAATAGCAATTTCTGAGGTGAGAAAGAGTTTGTTCAGTGGAGTTGTAAGAGAAAAGTAATGTGTGTGTGTGTGTATCTGTGCATTTGTGTGTGCATGGTGCGTTTGGGTAGCACAGCATTTGGAAGTGATGGATTGTTACAGCATACCAAACAGAGTAGGAAAGGTGGGTGGTGGATTTTATTGGAGAGCGGGAAAGGTTTTGTGATGAATAATAGTCATGAGTGAATTGGTCATTGTCAGAACCCTCCAGAGCCTATTGAATCAGCAAGGCTAGGTTTTACAATGAGCTTCAGCCATGAAGATCAGCCTGTTGGGTCGTAATAGATGGAAAGTGAGTTGATGGAGGCAGGAGGTACAATAGATGAGGCTAGCTCTCACTGCTGGAGCGGCATTTGTCTGTGGGGAAATGGGCCACAGGAGAGACCTCTGTTCCTCCCACACACTGTGCAGAGATCAGAGAGTAATATGGATGCATTTGATGATCCCGGTACAGGCACGTGCACCCACACACATGCACAGGTACATGCTCACACACATAAGACGAGACTCAGAGTAGGGTAAACATGCTGCAAGGGTAGCATGCTGGCTAATGATGCCCTGTTGACCCATCGCTAATGATCCCCCTCAACTCAGCGAGGAACATGATGGTCTTTGATCTGTATGTCATTAAGGGACTGTGGAGTGCATGCACGTACCTCTAATCTGATGAAGAATTCAAATATACATGGATGAACTCACTGGAGATACACACACACACACACACACACACACACACACACACACACACACACACACACACTTTCACAAGCCTGTATTCATATATGAACCGACACATGTAAACACCTACTGTACACTCACAATCAACTGCAGTGACTGTATAAAAAGGTCAACAAGTATGCAGACAGTTGCAGTGATACATTTTATACACACACGCACACACACACATGCACACATCCATACACACACATGCAGAAAAGCACCAAAAACCCTTGAATCCATGACAGAGATTAAACATGTCATTTGCTTGCTATGGCAAAGGAGCAGTAATAAATAAAACAGATGATTTATTAATATCCAGAGTTGTAATCCACTGCATTATATGTGTATTAAAGCACATTACTTACCACGGCATGGTGAGCGTTAAAGTGCTTCTAATAAAATTCTTAAGTGCCTACAGGCATTTCAAAGCAGCAGCCGATCTCTGAGCAGTATCTCCTCGGTGTCTCACTAATGGGACTGATGTAAATATGTTCATTTGTGAATCTTCCCTCCAATTTAGTGCTGCTCATATTGTAGATGAAGATTATCCAGGGATTATAAGCCTTGAAAAAAACGCTATTTGATGTGTATTTATGCACGGCTTATAGATGTAGTAATATGGAATTAGGTCCCATCATGGGTGGAAAATACAAACGTAAAAAAAAGTGCCACTCTTACCTCCCCCCCATCTGGCTCCCTGTCAGGTTGTCATTTAGTGATATTCATTTCCAAAAGTGGAAATTTAACAGACGTTTATGATGCAAATCACAGGCTATAACTCTATGTGGTGTGGAGAGCCGCATTAAGCCTTCAAATCACTCATGGTGTTGCTTGGGCGCCTGTAACGTTATGCCATATCTGCTTCATCGTTCGCACATATTTTAATGTGTGAGTGCAGCCAACAACAGTCAATGCCTCCGCTTTGTAGGTCCTTTGAGGCACAGAAAGTTCAGAGAATTACCAACATCATTTTTTTTTTACATTGGTGTGTTAAGAGCAGTGGTGGGAACATTTCAATAACACAGTGGGGGAAAAAATGCTCTCTGAATACATTAACCTGATGGAAGATGGTGTTCCTATTTAAATTTATGTAATTTCTAATGATAACCTCCAGGATATATGTGACATTGTGTGAAGACTAAAATTGCTGTGGTTGTAATTCCTTCTTTTTTATATATATAAAGAGCTCTTGCATATGTATAAGACCGTGTCAAAAAATAGAGCTAACCTTGGTTTTTACTTTCACAAATTCAAAACTTCTTTACAGCTTTCCATACTTCACATTGTCTGGCATATAAATAGGGACGTTTTGGGGTGCAGACAGTTGAAGGTTTGAATCCTGGAATTTCCATTTAACAAGTATCTTAATCTTTGCCTTCGAACCAAAAGGAAGAAAGCGACCTTGCCAGCATCACTGCAGCAACGCTGGGAGCACGTCTTGAGTGCAAGCTTTAGAATATAATTAGAAAAACATCATCAACCTCATGTATTAGATAGCATTGTTGGCACAGGGCTCCAAGCTGTAGTTTGTGCCAGTGTTATGATCAGTATCAAGGGGTATGGTTTGGTTTTCTTGTGGGCTTTTAAATTTATCATTAGGTGAACAGATGGCATTTTTAGAAGAAGATGGGAGATTAAATACACTGAGTTTGTTTATATGCATATAACAAATATATAATCAGGTTAAGAGGACAGATCGTCCACTTAGTGGTCTTTAGTTGTGTACTCAAATATTGAAGAGAAATATACATATCTTTAATATGTCGTTCTGATGTGGTCTGTCAGAATCAGCATCTAATTATTAATTAATTTCATTCTCAAGCGTGCATAATTTAATAGTATTCACATAGGATGTTATTATGCACACCCGATTTCAGCAAGTCGTGTTTCTCGCACTAAATCATCCTAAAGGATCATGTGGAGAGAGCACAACAATTAGTATCTCTGACTAAGAATTTTCCCTGCTTTGTTCAAGTTGCACGCTTCTCACTCAGCACCCGTTACTGTATCTGATAATTGAGATGAGCAATGTGGTGTGAAGTCATGTAAGAACCAGCCAAACGCCTCCATTAGCATAATGTCAGGGCGTTCAGATCTTTGTCTGCCTGCTGGCAGAGTGCTGGCTGTCTTCACACAATGCCACAGAGCTGTGTTCCTCCTCTGTCTTTCCTCCTGCTCTGGGGGGCCTGTGCACTTTACAAAAAGGGACAGGCAAAGGAGACTCCTCTGTCTGTGTGGATGCCTCAGAGGTCAGAGATGTGGCCTGGTGGGATGTTGGGGAGGAAGCGGGTGACTTTGAGGTTCCATCTGAAGGAAGTGATTTGGGGTGTATAGGGGTAGCTATGACACAATCACAGAGCAGGACTTGGTGCTCTAGCATGGATGATGGGAGAAAATAGTGGTCACAGGGCCTCCCTGTAATGTGGTGGAGAGAGGCAGTGATGTGACAAGCTCCATTCTGTCAGCTCTCACACTCCAGAGGTCTCAATTAGGAACAGGGACTCTGTGTTCCCACAGGCTGCCCTGCTCACAAAGGTGACGATCCTGCTACACATCAACCCAGACCTCCACCAAAATTAGAAAAAAACATCCATTCTGTCCTCCATACACGCTTCAACCCAACTCATCTATCATATCTAACTCTTTCCTGCCAAAGACCTGTTGTTGCTCACGTGTAATTGAATCTGTGTGACGTCAGTTTGAGAAACTCCTGAGATCCCAATCCTTTAGCGGATGATGCATTGACACGAAAGGAGGTGTTTGTCTTCCGCAAAACAGGTAAATAAAGCATTGGCAGCACTGATTGCTGCTCACGCCCGCGCCCAGAGGAAGGAAGTGAGACAGACAGGCAGGCCGTGTAAATGTAATGAAGGGAGATAATAATTCTTTTCTCTGTCAGCTGCTCTCTGCCATTAGCATTTACTGCCAGCCCCTGCCACTCACTGCTTGGCGCCCATGCACTCTGCCACACTGATAAGAATCACAATCACCAGCCATTCCACACGCATATATTACAATGGCAGGCGCCCCGATACCTCGCACCTAGCAAAACACTATTAGAATGCCAGTGGTATCGCTCCAATTCAGAGATTCAAAGGGATCGGCTGGGGAGAAAAGCACGGATGGGACATGGCAGTTTGAATCCATGCATTTTGTCTGATAATATTCTGGTGTCTGTATCTTAGACACACAGTCACAAACACACAAGGATGAGCGCATGCTGTCATGCACATGCATACACACACACACACACACACACACACACACACACACACACACACACACGCACACACACATACGCATACAGTCAGAGGGATAAAGGAGAACAAGGAGCAGACAGGTTTTCATAATGTCAAGAGCAAAGATGAAAAAAGTACAGCTCTATCTATATGTTAATGGTGGGAAAGATCCAAATTCTGTCTGATGCATCAAGCAATTAAATCAAGACTTGTCTGATAGCTACATCTATATGGAGCTACACACAGAGGTCCCAGGATGGACAGGCAGCACAGCATTGCAGGTGCATCTAAACATCTCCATCTCAATGCGTGTGAAATAATGTTTCCCCACCATACCATCCACTAATTAGGATCTAATTATCCAGGCATAGTGTAAACAATCACAGCAGATGGCATAGCGCGCAGTATTAACTCTAATGACCCGGGGCCCTGTGGAATTCACATTTCAGCGCGTTTGTTTATTTTCCTCCATTAGTCTTTGCCCTACTTTCTAAATTCACTTAGGCCTATTTCCAACCTTCTCATGCCTTGAGAAAAGCTGCCCGCCTCCTATTCCCAATGCTGCTCTCGTTGTTTTGTTTTTTTATTTGCTATTTCTTCCACTTACTGTCGTTTACCCATTTTATGTTGCAGTCTCTTGTTTTGGGTGTTTTTTTTTGTTTTTTCTTTGGTGTTTCTTTTTTTCAAACAATGTCAATTAGCTCTCACAAAGATCAAGTGAAAATTTGTACCTCTTTTCTCCCCCACCTACTTCCATCTCCCTTCTCCCCAGTGAAAAGAAAAGAGAGGAAAGTCAGAGAGAGACGTGTATGTGATCTGGCACACAA
Source organism: Dicentrarchus labrax (assembly GCF_905237075.1). NCBI lineage: Eukaryota > Metazoa > Chordata > Actinopteri > Moronidae > Dicentrarchus > Dicentrarchus labrax. The sequence goes on from NW_026136722.1 coordinate 10,550,072, forward strand.
AAACCTTACTTCTTCTTCCAAATCGTAGAAGCTGTCTGTCACACCTGGGAAATAATACTGTGATGTCAGTCACAAACGCACTACAACGGGTGGGAAGTCTGGATCATTTCCCATTGTGTTCCACTCGTAAGCGCTCTCCAAACCTCACTTCCGTAAGAGAGAAAAACAATTTCACATATCTTGTCCTTAGAAAGTAAGATATTGCGTATTGTCTGGCTTACATTTCTAAGTTGATACATTGATCTGTTGGCAAGAATATGCTCACAGCTTTTTGCAAGACATAAACCTTATTTGAGTGCCACAAAGTCAGACGAGTATCCTTGCTTTATCGTTTACAAAAGTTTGACTATTCCTTGGTGATTAAAGACATAACTTTCTTACATATAACTGTGGTTGCTCCACTGTTGATCGGACAAGGCTGAGCTGACGAGAGACCTGATGCTGCAGAGGGCGTGTAATGGTGGCTGTGGGTGTGTGAGGTCTCATTAATTGACGCCGGGCCTTGTGCCTGTGCTCCTCTGCGTGCCGTGTTCCCTGCCAGGAGCTGGACTTGCTAATTAGGCTCCTGGATATCACAGACACGTCCCATGGTGCACCATACAATATACTGCTAGTGACTCAGAAACAGAGTGCTAAAGAGAAGGAAAGAGCGGGGCGAGAGGATGGAAGAAGACAGGCAATAAGGAGCGAATTCCGAGAAACAGAATAAGATGGAGAGACATCTGGAGTGAGAGCTAGAAGGAAGGGGGTTCGGAGAGAAAGCGTGTAGGAGAGATGACAACTGAGAGGGCATGGAGGGAGAGAGAGTATGAAAACTACTGTATTGGGAGAGATCAAGCTAGGCCGCCAAGAAAGACAGACTGCCACAACACACACAGAGGAAACTGTTATTGTGGCGGGTAAAAGAGAAAAGAGAAGAGAAACTTAAGATGGGTAGAGAAAAAAAAATAGGAGAGAATCAAAAAGAAAAAGATAGTTTGAGACAGGCAGAGCATAGCGAGAGAGGCAGAGGAAGACACTCAGAGGAGCAGCGAGGCAAACAGGGAAGAATTCCAAACAGAAAAGGGTGTGTGTTTGAGTGTGTGACTGTGAATTTGTCTGCGCTGCCCGCTGGAGTGTGTATCCAGATAATTCAATCTGCTGCCCATTGACTGGCCTCCTGCTCCGTCTTCACTCCTAATTAAATCTCCATTTGTTGGCTGGATGCTATTGCTTCTAATTGTGTTGCCGTAGCATCAGATAGACACACAGGTACACCCAAACACACACATACACACATGCACAAACACACAGGCCCCACAGCAAGTGGGATCCCAGACGCGTCACCGCGGTACATTACACCTCAATTAATCACATCAATTACACATCAATTAACCCGTGGCGATCCACTAAACACAGCTGGGATGCAGGCAGTTTTTCATCTGCAGTGACCTGGGGACTTTTTCTGCAACATCAAAGCAGACTCATCATCAAAAAGAAAAACATTTTAGACAGCTTAACATGAAAATCTATATTTCTACTCCATCTCTTCCTGTGAGCAGTGAGCATGACTATATGAGCTTTTAAAAGCATGTTACTTGGGCCATGAAGTCTATATTGCCACAGCATAGATACCAAGGGATCTCATACACTTCGTGCTCCTACTGGAAGCTCCACAAAGATGTTCTAGGGGCTATAAATACAGGGGCTGGGTGGTGGGGGAACATTCGAGCTGTGATGGACTGGCAGTCACATGCACCATGCAGATGCTGATCCATGGGCCATTTCTCTAAATGAATAGGGATAGGTGGAGGCTCTCCATCTCCCCTCCCTGTCTTCCAGGCCTGGCCTGCTTGTTTGGCTTCGGCTGTAATGGGTCGCTTCACCTTGCTGCCTAGTGTTGGAGGACACCACCCTCTCTCTTTTCACTTCTCTTTCTTGCCCTCCCAGTACCTCACCTCAACCTGCCCCCACATCACTTCTCAATCTCTCTTTGTTTTTATCATTAAGCCCAGCCTTTCTCCCACCATCTGTTTCACCGTTACTCTGTCTTCCTCCCCTCTGCCTTCTCTTGTACACTCTCTTTGTTAATTCCTCCCTTCGTGTCTGCCTGCTTTCTGACTCACCTAAGTGATGGAGTATAAATCGGTGGGGTGCCTGTTGTCACGGTGACAGCAGCTTGTGACAGAGTGACAGATCAGCCTGACCTTCAGGCATGGCCGTGTTTTTACGTAGGTGTTGGTGTGTGTATTTATGTGTTTGTTAAAAGAGCTTTATGTCCTTTTATGCTGTGACTGTTCTCATCTCAATTTGTGAAGCAACAAATAGACAACCCAGTATGCATGTATATGTGTGTGTGTGTGTGTGTGTGTGTGTGTGTGTGTGTGTGTGTGTGTGTGTGCCTGTGTGTGTTTGTGTTCGCTTGTTGTGCATGTGTGTGAATCCATAAGGAAGGTGTTTCATCAACTTTTAAGATGCTTTAACCCTCCTCCACCAACCCCACAACACACACCCTTTTACCAACCCATTACTAGGCCAAGGTCACTACCATGACTGTTGCATAACCCCCATCAGAGAGACTAACCATGACCCATCTCGCATGTTAAAGTCCAATTGGAGAGACTAAATGATAGCTCTAAATTTTCCTGGTTGACATGATGCACCGTGAGCTGCAGTGGAGGTGGTCGATGGAGCAGGGAAGTTATGTACATACTCTATGTACGTGTGTGTGTTGAGGAAGAGAAAGAGAGGGGGGGAAAGAGCTGGTGAGGTGGAATGAGTGAGAAATGGAGAAAGAGTGAGCGGATAACAAGAGAGAAGACCTCCACATGTTTCAACAAGCTGGGGCTCCACTTTATCGCTGCATCTCTCAGTGATACAGTTCTGCCGAGTGCCAGCTAGGATGTGGTTACATAGGCTCAAACACAGGTGCCAGAGGATTAAACAGAGGGCAAAAAGAGCTTCCTGATGCTGGAGTGGAGCAGGGGTAAGGAGGTGAGGCACAAAATAGGCAAGGAAAAGAATAGAAGACAAAAGTCGAATGTGAACACCGTTTGTGTGATTGCATGCCAGCATGGCGCAATGGGGAGCACAATGGGTCTTGGTTTATAAAGCTGCCCCGTTGCCTGTGGTCTTTGTCTCACAGCCATTAAAATTCTGTGTATGCAGCAGGGGACCCGGCTGGAGCCATGCCACCATTCAACCTCAGCTGTCAGGTTAGAATACGGTGTTTTTATATCTGCAGTGAATGGGTTGTGGATGTGCAGCTTGACCGTTGGGGGCAGCTGCTCTGCACAGCAGCCACATTAAAGCCCTCCCGGTTCTCCTATGCCAGTTTTGGGTCTTCCCTAGATCTGTCGACCCATTTTTGGGTTTTATTTGTGCTCATAGTGCTGCAGGAATTCCTGGTCCAGAAGGACTGCCCTCTACCTTTCCATCTGGATTTCAAGCCTGCAGCAGGTGCTGCTATGCACCTGCCAAACCCACCACTGTCCCTTTGTTCATCACAGGAATAGAGAAAAGGGGACAGTTCTTGTTGGCCACTGCTCTCCCATTCCTCCCTCCATGCCTGTCTTTTCCAGAAAAGACATTAGCTTTACCTTGACACAGTGCAGCCTTTCAGTCGCTGTCAGATGAACACATCTTCCAGTCAATAACTTGTGTTTGTATCTACAGGCATGTGTGTCTGTAAACATATACTGCATGTTTTTCATGTACAGTACGACGAGATGAGACCTGACACAAATTATGGATCAGATCAGAGTGGGGGGAAACACATTGAGCTGACACATTAGTGACAGGAGCATACTCATCTACAGGGAGCCGTCTCTGCTGTACATACCGTTTCTATTAACAGGGCTTTGTACTAATGTATATGCATACATGTGAAAGTTCATATCTGCACAAACAAAAATAGACACAGATGTTCCCACATGGACGTGTACAAACAGACATGTTGCATGTACAGTATTAATCTGCAGTGGCTTACTCATACTCAAAGAAAACAGAAGAAACAGAGAAACCACACTTACAGTGTCTACCATAGCCACAAACATGTATCAGTGGTGCTTGACCTCCGCAGTTCACTGTGAAGATCAAAAGCACAGTGATGGAGAGGAAGGGGAGAATGAGGGTCAGACAAGAGGTTCTCTGTTGGAAACTCATTAGATCCTAGAGCCCAGTGTGCAGAGGAATTGGTCCTATTTTCCTTCAGCAGTAAAAACTGTTAGCGGTCAGTGGTCATTTAAGTTCTGACTGAGTCTCGAAGAGAAGATCACTTCAGTTGTGTGTTACAAGGAGAGCAATTCAGTAACAATCTTGGGTTTAGCAGCATGGATGCGGATGTCGATTCTGCACTTTATGTGATGTTAAACAATGACCTTTCTCTCTCCCTAGCTGGCTTTGTTCTTGAAAATATACACTTTGCTCTAAATGTAAAATTGGTCACAAGTGCCACAAATAGCCAGTGTTCAGGTATTCATAATGAGGCCTCCACCGAATGGACGGAAATTAATATGAACACATGAAAAGCACTAAAACAGGTAACCACTGTGGTGATTACTGTGCACTCAATTCCCTGTTCCACAATTTCACATGGGTAACTTTGTATTATGCATAATCCTTGCCTCAGACGATCAATGTGTGAGTCTGGGTTTGGCATGTGCAGGTCTCTAATGGTGGCTTGTTGATGGAGCCGCATTGCTAAGTGCACGTTGCCACCAGGCCCCTGAACCAGCTGGAAGTGGTTGGGTGTTGGCTGTGTGCGTTTGTTCAGGCATAAGTGAATGTTTTGGGATTCTGTGTGTGTGTGTGTGTGTGTCAAGTACGAATGCATTTACTAGTGGATGGAATTACAGCAAAGCCACCTCTCCTGCGGCTAGTGCCGGGGGGAAAACAGGGATGGCTTCTCCATTTGGGCTCAGGCAGGGATCAGTTTCGAGGGCCTGTTTGGTTTGACATTGTTTGTTTTGGAGAAGTTCATGCAACGGTGGTAGAAAGAACAGATTAGCTAGGTAGTGGAGTATTGTTGTTGCCAAACGGCAAAAATGCAAGGACTGGTTTTAGAAACAGAAAGCGATGAGATGGCTGCTGTTTGTTTGCCTTCTTTTATGAGTGGTGTGTTTGTGGGTTATAGATAGGGGAGTAAGCTGCAGCTTTCCGAAGGGTATTGTGTGTGCTGCTGTGTACGTGTGTGTCCTGTTATCTGAGTGTGTGTCTGTGTACGCAGTGCGCACATGAACGCTTGTGTGAAACACAGGGGTGCACAGTCATTCTTTTATTTACAGTTTCAATCAGGTTCAATTTTCTGTATCCCCTTCCCTGCTCGGCGAGGCTGCCCTTACAGTCACCCAGTTCCACCACACCATCCTCTGCATTTGCCACCATAAATCTCGGGTGTGAACTTGTGTATGTGGAGAGAGAGAAAGAGAGGCTCCAGTAATCAGCCATGAGAGTGAGTCAGCTAGTGTGGTAGACCTAGAACCAGGCGTGCTCCAGGCCTTGGCGGCTTACTGCAACTATTAATACAGACTTTAATTAGCTCGCCACAAACACTGGCACAATCGGCTCAGTGTCGCCTGTGGCTGGTGAAGCAGACAGATCAATAGGTCTGATCATGCCTTTTTCATCAGCTCAAATGAAAGCACTTTGTCTCCAAGCTCAGTCCTGGACCTTGCGTATCACCTTAAAGGCTTTCTGGGGCTGCACTGGCTGTGTGCAGTGTTGCGGATGGGACCTGTATAATCTGGCTGCATTAGGGAACTATAAAGATAAATGAAGGGAGGCACAGAGCATAACTCATCCTGTCAGAGAAGGGGGTTTAAGGCTGGGAAACTTTGTGTTTTCTAAAGCAGCCCCCCCTCCCCACCTCTTATGGCTTCCTAGTTTCACACTCTCTCTTCCCCCTACTTGCTTGCGTTCTCTTTTTTTTTGGTGTGTGTGTGTGTACAATCTCTGCTGTATTTTTCTCCATCTGCTTTCTGTCTATTCCCTCTTCCCTCCTCTCTCCATCTCCTTCTCCCTCGCTGTCTCTCTCCCCATCCTCTTTTACTGATCTAGAGGTATGGAAGTGTTCATTTACACTTCCTCTGCTGCACAAATTGCTCTTCTACCTCTTTGCCAGTGCATTTCAAATGAAATAAAAGTGTAAGCTGCTTTTGCAGTAACAACTTATTCTATGTGCTTTTTGGCAGGCTTCTCTGTTGACCTTCAAGTTCCCAATCAGTGCCGAAGAAAAATGGAAATAGCTTGTTCTGAGTCCTCATTTCCTGTGAATTGCTGGAATTGAGTTGTGTGTCTGCTCACAGGGGTTACTGAATCACTGCCTTTTTTACCAACTACCCCCTCTCGCTACTTCACTTTCTTCCTTTACCTATCTTTTCCTGTCTTTCACTCTTACATTTCCCCTGTCTTCTCCCTCTCTTCCCATTAGATGATGTCCCACCTTACTTTAAGATGGAGCCTCCTCAGACCCAGGTTCACCTGGAGGGGAACCGCCTGGTCCTAACTTGCATGGCGGAGGGCAGCTGGCCACTGGAATTCAAATGGATCTACAATGGAACCGAGCTCACACGTTTCTCCTTGGAATACAGGTGAGAAATGCAACCTTACCTACCAGAACTGATTCCATTATCTTTTTTTATTATTATTCATCAACCATAATTGGCTTAGTACATGAGGACGTAATTTAATTGTATCTAATAGCTCAATTGCTCATTTTTATTCATATTCGAGACTAATTTCTATGGATTTATTCAGGACTGATTTAGCTGCATGTCTCCCTTGAGACATAACATGTTGCATTCAGGGGATTGTCAGATTTATTCCGATTTGTATCTCACATCGAATTCAACATCCAAAGACGGTGTTAGCAGATATCTCTTCCTTTCTCTCTTGCTGTTTGTTGAAACTATCATTGCTGCAACAAAGTCACACAATGCATATTTTTCATCAGATTGTATAGTGTGGGTGGGCTACTTTGCTATGTCAGCAGTAAGATGGTGTTTCACTGACCGTGGAGCTCCGACCGGGCATTTTTTATTACATACTTCTGCCTCTAACCATAATGCTGAACAATTCAACTAAAGGCACCGAGTGTGGCAAGAGAAAGCTTCAGCCTGTGCTAACAAGGTCTCTCTGTGTGTATGTGCTTATGCATCAGTGTGCCCATTAGTACATAGTACGTAGTGTATGCTTGTGTGCTAGTGTGCATGCATGTTCACAGTTTGCAGTCCACAGTGAAAGTCAGTTTCTATCTCATTCTAGCCCTGTTTTCTGGACTCTCTACTCACAGTCTGACTAGTCTTCTAGACATGGACAGACTCTCTCAGGTGGCATTGTCTGATTGCTATCACTGGCTACCCCCTCCCCTTACACACACCTTCCCTTCCCTGTCTGTCTTTTTCCCTCTCTCACATCCTCTCTCCCCCCCTTATCCCCTTCTTCTTCTTTCCCTGTCTTTCCTCAGCATTTGGCTGTGCTCTCACGTGGCTTAGTCTCTGGGTCTGCTTTGCAGGCCAGCCCTCTGCTTGTTATTCTTCACCAGCCCTGATCAAAGAGGAGAACTGGAATCCATTTAATCAGACCCCCTTACCTCCCCACCACCCCTCCACCCCCCACCCCTACCCCGAATTGCAGTGCAGGGGGAACATGGTAGGGGCAGACTTCACACTCCTAAGTGGCTGTAGCAAACCAATTAAAGGGGACTCGGCTCTGAGGTTATCTATAGCATTTCACACATGCCATTTAACATGAATGCACATCAGGGAAGAGAAGGAGCAATGGCTTCCCAGGACTAACATGTGAGAAGGTGCTGTATGATGTTATTGAACTTACTGAGGATAGAGGATAACAATGGGGTTTTGTGAGTCTTGCCAATCAGGAAAGTCTTTGTTGTTCATTCCACAGTTGGCCTTAAAATAGCATTCCTCTTTCTTTAGTTTACTATCTACTGTCAAGAACTGCATCAGCACCAAATCACACTTCAGGGCCCTTGTGTTGGCTAGTCTAAGTGGAATTCCATTTAAACTGTGTTTCAGGTGCCCAGTGAAACATCTCGATTAATTTAGCATCTTGAGTGTCGGGGATAAAAGCGTCAAGATGACAAATGCCGCTGTCTGTCATGCTGATGATGACTAATGGCACTTTGTGTTGTGTGTGCCCATTAGGTACCTGATCCCCTCGCTGGACCGAGCGCACGCTGGTCACTACCGCTGCATTGTGAGAAATCGAGTGGGTGCTATAATGCAGTGCAGTACAGAGGTGCAGGTTGCCTGTAAGTGTCGATTTCTTTCCATACATCCCCAATTCTGACAGGGGGGGAGGAAACTGTTTGTTTGTTAAAGGTTTGTCATGCACAGTATGTGGATGAGTCACTCTGAGTAAAGGAGCTTAGGTTTTGAAAAAGGTATTTGACTTGGTAATAATGACTTTTTTTTCAGCTTTGTTGCTGGCATGTATTTCCAACATGTTGGCAACATTATCCAGTATTCCTGTATTCGTATTTAATCTACCTTGTTTTCCCTTCTCACATACTTCTCTTTATTTCTGCTAGATATGGGCGGTTTTGTGGAGGGTGAAAGGTCTCAAACTGTATCCCAGGGTGAGGGTGCTCTCATCTACTCACCACGGATACACAGCTTCCCCAGGCCACAGATCACCTGGTTCAGAGACGGCCGTAAGATTCCCTCCAGCAGCCGTATGTAAGTCTACTTTCTGCTCAGCTTGGTTTGTTTGGTGCGAGGAGAATGCGTGTGAACTTGGCTCATGTATTTCTGCGTGTGTCTGAGCAAGTGCTCTCATATGTGAGTTGTTGGTGAACGCTGAGCTTCTGAAGTAGAATATCTTTCACTTCGGAGAACTCTAAGAAGTTCAATACCGCTCACAGATTTTCTCCAATCCCCTACACACCATGCTCAAGTTGAGCAGACTAGTTGATGAACGAATTTTGGTCCAGGCCCTGTGTTCATCATTGAATCACTTCTCTGTGATAAAGCGGGTTATTATATCACCCCTATTGACTTTGCAGGCAGAATGATTGAAGGCTAGAGATAGAGCAGGCAGCAGGGGAACCAATTAGACAAAATTGGACAAAAGGCCTCAATTGATGATATGTTTGACTGACAGCACTCACCCCTGGGTGGATTTGTGTGTGGGAGGGTGTGTGTGTGCATATGTGCATGTGGTAAGAATCTGTATAAGGCCATATGGGCACAGTGGGAGTTCTGGTAACGGCATATGTATGGGCTATGTTGTGTGAGTGTTTTCATGTGTATGTATGGGCTTGTGTGTGTGTGTGTGTGTGTGTGTGTGTGTGTGTGTGTGTGTGTGTGTGTGTTAGCTTGTCTGTTGGATTCATGTCTGTTCAGACATGCAATTTTCCTGAAGAGATACTCCGAAGGTAATCACCTGAGATTAATTCTGCCATCCAGACAAATAGAGGAAGGCAGTCCACAACGCCTCAGAAACCACCTCCTCATCTATTATTCAGCAGCAAGCTCTACCATGTTGTAGCTTACATGAAGACTTTTACCCTGTGTTGCATGCTCTTGCTTGAAGAGCGGATCGGTGTGTGTATCCTCTGCCTGTAGGGCTTCAAAAACGCAGTACAAGCAGAGGAAAATTGTAAGAAAAAATCTCAACCCCTTCCATGAACGCTTCGACCAATTCCAGAGCCGGTTACCATGCCGCTGACTCTTATCGGAAGTGAAGCGGTGAAGCTTTGCGCTGTGACAATGAGAGGCACTGACAGGACACTCTGCATTTACCGCTTGTTTGCTCGCTTTGTGTCAGGCCACATTGATATTCACAGGCGTATGTGTGTATTGGTGTTTGTGTGTTTGTGTAAGTGTCTGTTGACTCGGTGGGAGCCACAGCTCCTAATTGTCCAGGAGTGTGTCTGTTTATCCTGCACCGATCAGGCAGACGCTGGCAGATACGGAGAGCCTAATCTGGCCGCGTGCTTAGCGTCAGCTCTCATTTAATGGGCCCTCTCAAACGTTTGAGACCATCAGCCTAAACAACATTTAGCCATTCTCGAAGCTTCTGGGACACGACACTCACAAATATGATTTTATCCGTCCGTTTTCTCGTAGTCTGTGTAGTTTGACATAATTACTGTCGCTGCAATTAATGTGGGTGAAATGAAAAATATTAAAATAAAAACAGTACTACAGTATTTCACAATTTACGCTGGGTATATACAGCTAACACAACCATAGTGAACTTTGAAATAATACCTAGTACTAAATAACAAGAAAACATTCTGAACTATTCCTTTAAGACACTGTGATGCCTTGTAGATGGAAGTGCTCATAAAAAATGTTTTGTGTGCTTCTTTTCAGACATAATTTATGTGTGTGTCAGTTTACCCTTAGGATTTATTGACTGTGAGAAACAACTACTCACTAGTTTTAATGACATGAACATCTCTGTGCGCTTGTTAGTGTGTGTGCACCGTTGTCTGTGTTGGGGGACACATTTTGAAATGCACACCAGTTGACTCGGGATGTTTGATTAATTGGGAGCCAAATTGGTGACCCCAATTTGACTTAACTACATTCAACACTGCCTAAAGCTGTGTCTGTATTAGAGTAAGGTTGAGGTTAAGTGAACGTCATGGGAATGAAGCCAATGCAGTGTCCTTAAAAGGATGCTAAACTAATGTGTGTGTGTGTGTGTGTGTGTGTGTGTGTGTGTGGTATGCATGAATATTTACTCAGTGCCATCACCCTGGACAACACACTGGTCATCTTGTCCACTGTGGCACCTGATGCGGGACGCTACTACGCCCAGGCGGTCAATGACAAGAACGGGGAGAACAAAACCAGTCAGCCCATCACACTCACAGTGGAGAGTAAGTACACATGAAAACACACACTTTTAAGCAACAGGCTTGCTTGCCCACTCAGGGAAAGACACACCTCACGAGCAGATTGTTTGTGTCATCAGCAGATTGCATTAACAGGCTGTTGCAGATGAAAATGTAGTTTGAAAAAAATATATTCAGCTCAAAACTTAAACATACACATGCATTCAGCAGCAGCTATAACAGGTGGCAAAGACAATAGAAACAGAGATAGCACCCTCTACTGGTGCGCCTTTTCATCATATCACCCCCTTCCGCCATTTCTTCTTCTGTCTGTCCAACAGACGTAATCACACCCATTACCTTCACCACAAAGCTGTCCTCTTGCTCTGCAGTCCTCCTCTAACCTCTGGCTCGAGCAGTGAATTACGCTCTTAAGGTGTGTTTTTAGGCAGAGCTCCAGCAGAACCTCTCTGACTGGCTGGGTGTACGGGCCCATAAAGTGAACCTTCAGTTTAATCGCTCCCTCACAAAAAGCAGATTTATGAAAATGACACTGAGCAAGCGGGGAATGATTAAACATACAAACACCCACGCACACAGAGTAGAAGGTCGGCCTCACTTACAAACAGAACATGTTCACAACTTCAAATGAGGTTTGGCATTTTTCATGCAAGCGTGCTTACGAGTCAAATCATTAGTGTTTAGCTGAACCTGTCCCCCACCTACTGTTACTTACTTTCATCTAAACAAAATCCATTTGTTTTTTTGCTTACTACTACCAGCCAATTAAAGGAGACACAATATATGTATAACTGGCTCTGAAGATAACATATGCCACATATAATACGACCTTTGCTAAATGATGAAACACACATACGATTTCTATTATTTATCTGATTTTGACTCTCGTATGAGGTGATTTTAACTTGTTACGTGGAGCTGCAAACTTTCAATATCAGCTTCTTGCTCGCTCCTGCATCTGCTCATCATATAATTAACACACTGTTTGTAATTCAGTGCTCAATACGCATGACACAGCAGTCTGTGGAGATCTGATATCACCAAATATCGCTGCAACTGGCCTTGTGGATCACACTGCCGTATTTTGCATCTGAAAGTCAATAAGGTTTTTACAGCTGCATTTGTTCATTTTACCAAGTCTGTGGAGAAAAGACAGAAAAATATGCAGTAGAGGGAGAGTGTTGTTCCAAAGGGAGCATACAAATGAGACAGAGCTGAGCCTAATAGTAAAAAGCAAACTGACATTGGCTAATACTCCAAGTGGGCAGACATTTTTCTTTTGGTTTTATTCCTCGGAGTGTGAAATTCACTACAGTTGCCCTAAGTTTACAATTGTCTTTGGACAGATGTAAACAATATGGTGACATTAGTAGCAAGAATTTGCTATGCAGGTCACCAGCTTGTTTACTTTCCCCATTTAATTAGAAGATTACACACTTGAGGTATTCTCAACACTGAGAGTTTATGAACTGCAATACGTTAATTAGTGTCTGCCAAGGAACCAATTGTGTCTTCTAGAAAATAAAATGAGTTATTTGACAAGTCAAACGGATTCCCAGTTTTTATTGGCAAACATACACAACATTCTCCGCCAAATATTATGGTATTTAACTTGATTTAACAAATGTCTTCAGTTTGTATGTTTACACAAATCTGTAAAACATTCCATTAACCTTAAAAAGATATTAATTGCATTATCAGCACTCTGTTTAAAGGGTGAAGACTTAGCCAGTACTTCATCTCTCGCTCTTCTCACTTACGTAGAATTCCGCTTACCTCTCCATCAATCACTTCTCCTTCTCCTCCTCCTCCTCTCTCTACATCTGCGTCTTCTCCACTCAATGTATCGGGAGCTCAGAGACCATAAGACCCACACCAATCAAACTTTCCACGTAATCTCACCCGTTAATTAGGCAACAAAAATTACATAGATCAGCCAAATGGCTGTAATCTTACATTTTAGCCAATAACTGATCCAAGTGATTTAGATTTTTCCTCATAAATCCCTTGAACCTTGGCACATAATTGCAGCCTGTTTGATTTCATCTTTTTCAATTTTTAGCCTCTTCTCATGTCTTGACAGCAAGCTGTTCTACATGGATTGATTGGTCTTCACTGTGCCAACTAATAATGTCAATAACACCCTCAAGATGATGCTTGTACCACTTTGATGAAATTGATCAATCAGGAGCTCTTGTAGAATTCTAAAACCACTCAGCTGCAGTATGGCAGAAATGTCTATTTATTTGTCAATCAATGGCTAACTCATCACTTTTGTTTAGATAAAACACATCACAGCTCTATAAAACAACACATTTTATTGTTCTTCTCCTGCCTGTTTAGATAAGCTCCAAGGTTAACTCAGTGTTGTTATTTTAAAATGTTAGATGAATTTTTTTTTTTGCACCAGCAAATTGTCAGCAGCAGCCAAATGTGCCTTTGTTCTAGAAGCTGTACGATCATAGTTACAAGTATCTGTATCAGCTAAAATCTCTATTCTTAAATACAGTTATCATTGTCTACTACTGAACAGTTTTTGTTCAAGGCTGTGCTTTTCATTGATTTTAAAACTTATACCTCAGCCTTATGTAACACACAACGTAAACAAGAATGTATGCTATGGGGGCTCCGCAAAAAAAAACAAATTTCATAAGGTACGTTTTTTTTAGCAACTTATCCAATAGTCTGTATTAAACTGGGTTTGTAAAATTGGGAAATCATGATTTTAAACTCTATAGCTGAAGAGCTGGAGACTTGAATGAAGCAATCAAATGGGAAGCAGAACCGAATAGCAATAACCCATCAGGAGGGCTGCTCCCACATTCAGGCAGTGTTTGTAGAGGGAGCTTTTTCAGTACACTGCTGAGACTCCATGGAAATGTGTGTGATTTACAATGACATGACACAAAATAACAATAATAATAATAAAAACTTGATTAGGCACCCTATTAACCTGGGGTAGCCTTGAAAAAACTTGCACCATCACAAACACACATGCATACAGTAGACCATAAACGCGCAATCGCTCAAACACATACAAGTGCACTAGGCCCATACCGTACTCTGGGGAGGTGGGAGAAAATGAGATCAGATTCAGAGAGAGATCACTGATTGAGGGCAGTGAATCGATGGTTGGCTGGAGGCTCCGTGAAACCCGTGAGTGATGGTGCTGCATTTAATCGCCTTTTGTGTTTGTCTCAATTATGCTACATAATGGCTTCTAACACCTGGGCTAACACCGTACTCGGGAAACGCTGTGTGCACTAGAAAAAGGATCTAAAGTAAAGACAGGTGTGTTAATAGTTGAGGTGATAGCATGCTGGCTACCTGCTGGTGGTAGTGACAGATTGTCAGTCTCTGTGTAAGGATGTAGTCATGCTCAATTGGCTGTATCAGGCAGATGCACAGGCTTAATCTTAGGTCTGCATATAGTTTATAGATTTTTTTCACAATTTTCTATCTGCCTCTCTGTGTTCCTGTGTGTGATAGATGTGGGAGGACCTGCAGACCCCATTGCCCCGTCTATCATCATCTCCCCCAAGAACACCAGTGTAACCATGGGGAGAAACGAGGCTGTCATGGAGTGCGTCGCCAATGCAAGGTACATTTTGAATACAGACACACAGTCATGAGGAAAAGAACAAGTGCTAATACACACATTAGCAAAACACCTCCACCTTCGCTCACCTCCACATCTGATATATTTTTGATTTGAATGAATCTTGAAATCTTTTGTTTGAACATGTTAGAAAAGTATTTTGTTCGTCTCTCATTTTGTTCCTCTCCTCCATTCTTCCCTTTGATTCAAGGCTTCACTCTGTTCTCCCTGTCTTGCGCAGTCCCAGTCCTGAATTCTGACTATTATCTCCAATTCAAAGACTTAATCAGAATGACAGATGTATTCCATTGCTCCCTCAATGCTCCGTAACCTTGAAACAGCATACGAATCTGTATTAAAAACCATGCTCCCTATCTCTTGCTCTCTTTTTCTCCTTTTCTCCTTTTCATCTTTTTCTCCTGCAGACCTCTCGTCAAAATGAGTATTACTTGGAAGAAAGATGGGGTAGTGGTCAATACGGGGATCCGAGATTTTGGCCGTAGATTGGTCATCAGTTTGCCTGCAGTCACTGATAGCGGCTACTACGAGTGTGAGGCGTCGCTCCGCAGCAGCAGCGTCCCCTCTGTCACTGCTGGGGCCTTCCTGCACGTTCTCGGTAAATAAACCACAGCTCATATTTTAACATCGCACAGAGACGCTGAGCTTAAATTATCCAAATATTGCATCAGGATGCTAAGCCCCATGTTGAGAGAACATTTTGTTGCCATTTTATACTTCAGTAATAGAGTTGATGTTGTTATCTAGACGGGCAGAGATAAAAACACACAGATGATTTGTGAGTTGTTTTTAAAGGCTTTAATGGGGCAATTTTTTATGCTTTTTTCCTATTTGAAAACAGAGTATCCTCTGTTTGTCAAAGAGCCACCAAGTCACATCAGTGCAGAGATGGAGAAGGTGGTGGATATCCCCTGTCAGGCACGAGGTGAGTGCTGTTTGTTTTTCTGTGTGCTGTTTCATGTGTGAAAGAGCCAAAAGAATGAAAAGAACAAAAGGGTCACAGTGACAAGAGGTAAAAAAAATTAATCCTCTCCTTCCTCTGCAGGCACACCACAGCCAGACATAGTGTGGTATAAAGATGCCGTGCCCATCAGCCCGGTAAAGATCCCCAGGTACAGGGTGTTGGTGGGAGGCAGTCTACAGATCAACGGTCTCCTGCCAGATGACACCGGGATGTTTCAGTGCTTTGCTCGCAATCTTGCAGGAGAGATCCAGACAAACACCTACCTAGCTGTTACAAGTATGTCCCCTTGAAACATTTTCAAAGCTATCTGCTTGTCTGCTGCTTAATTCTGCTCATCTTCCCGTCTCTGTTCCCTCCCTTTTTTATTCTTAAATCCGCTCCACTGTTCTCGTTTTTAATCCTCTTTTCTCCCTCTCTCTGTCTTGCCTCCTACACCCATCTATCTGTATATCTCTTCGCATTGACAGATTTGTCACCTTGGATGCTCGGGCAATTATTGGCTATTTTTGAATCAGAGAATGTGCAGGAGAAGCAGAGAGACAGATGGAGACTTGCCTTGTCAGATTCTCAGAGCTGCCCCTGAAAATGAGACCTGACAGCCGCCCCTTTTTGTCAAGTCTATTAGGCTCTCAGCTGCTGTCTGCTTTATTAGGGAGAAAGCTGTTTATTATCACCTCTGTCTCACCTGATTTTGTTTGCATGTGTTTCTGTGTGTGTGTGTGTGTGTGTGTGTGTGTGTGTGTGTGTGTGTGTGTGTGTGGCTGACCCCTCCCCTCTCAGGTATTGCTCCCAACATCACTGCTGGCCCTTCTGACAGCGCCGTGATTGACGGGATGTCAGTCATTTTGCATTGTGAGACCTCAGGAGCCCCACGGCCAGCCATCACCTGGCAGAAAGGTGCGTGGGTTAACAGCACAAGGTTCTGAGTGGGGGTTCATTACGCTGCATTAGGGCTTGTCAGAGTTAGACGAGAGCTATGGAATGGGTTCAGAATATGCAATTTTCTCTAAACAAGCTTTACTTTTGCTGCACTGCTTTCCCTCCTGTTTGTTTTCCCTGACATTTCTCCAATACCCTAATTTCTCTTTCTCCTTGCTCCCACCCTTTTTCCCCCTCCATCCCATACCATCAATCACTTCCGCCCTTCCCTTCAGGTGAACGTGTCTTGGCCAGTGGCTCAGTGCAGCTGCCCAGGTTCACCCTGCTGGAGTCAGGCAGCTTGCTAATCAGTCCCTCCCACCTGTCTGATGCTGGTACCTACACCTGCATGGCCAGTAACTCGAGGGGCATTGACGAAGCATCAGCTGACCTAGTGGTCTGGGGTAAGCATAACAGAAACTGGATAGTCTCTGCACATCATTCATATTGCTTGCGCCGTCTGCGAATCCCTGTGTCTTCATTTTCTACCTCAACCAGCACATGTAGAAATCTGCAAACCATGAGTCGCAGTTAAAGCTAAACCTTGGGAAATTATAAAAAAAGAAAATAAAAATAAATCCATGACATGCTTACTTGAAAATGAAAGTACCTGGTTCCTGGAGGTCATTGTCAAGATATTCTGACTATAGTCTAATGACTCATGCATGTACTCATTTTCTGTGCATAAATTCTCATGACCAGTCCTTGAAATCCTTGCAAAATACTCCATCCAGCGGGAACACTGTATGATTCACCTCGTTTCAGGAAGACATAGAGTGAAAGATCATCTAAGCTCTGTTAAATCCACTGTTCAAACACAGTCCCTGAATAACAACATCTGTGTGTGTTTGTAGCACGTACCCGGATCACTAAACCGCCACAAGACCAGAGTGTCATCAAAGGGACCAAGGCTGTTATGGCCTGTGGTGTGACTCACGACCCCAGTGTTACTGTCAGGTAATGATTACATTCACTTGTAATATATGTTGGAGTTTTCTCAAATCTTTAATGCAATTCTAATAAATGTCAGATATCACAAATATTTCTTGATGGAAGCCCGGTCTAGAAAACAAGCTTGGTTATCAATGTCATACTTAATTAGTTTATGGAATCTGTGAGATATCTTATAGTGTTTATCCACCCTTCGACGACCTCCTATGGGAAGATTTTGAAACTCTTAGAGGCTGATTGAGGAATTAGTCCATTGCTTTCCCTCACTCTTCAGACAATCTTGAGCATGATCGAGTGTGTGTACACGCATCTGTCTCAGAGGGAGTGAAATGATGTCTGTGGAGCCCAGTGATTAGAGTGCCTGTCACCTGTGGGCCCACGGCATTGATCAGATCGCGGGGTAAACAGATGAATATGTAAACAGAGTAATAACTTCAGACAGCGCCTTTAATTAAACGCAACACAGAGGAGATTAGCTAGAAAGCCTGAACAGTTGCAATTAATCACAGGAGCTCCTAGTGTGTGCATGCGTATGAGGGTGGGGTAGGGTGAGGGGGGGCATCCATATGTGCGCTTGGGTATGTGACAAGGAGAGAAATGCATGGAGGAGAGGTGCAGTACTGTATGTGCGACAGAGAAAGATGGTTTTCAGATTCAAATCACTTTGCCATCAGCCTCACAAGACTTTTCATCGGTGTCAGCGCCTTCTGTGTTTTGCTGTATGAACTGACACAAAGCAAACAGATTTACTGTCATAACACTCCGAGAGAGTGTTAAAGTGTGTGTCCTACTCCCATGTACATATTACCTCCAGGTATGTGTGGGAGAAGAGCGGCTCGGTGATTGACGTGAGCACGTCGCCCCGCCTGCGGCAGGATCCCGACGGGACCCTGCATATCTCCCAGACGTGGTCGGGTGACATCGGAACATACACCTGCAGGGTGACCTCAGTGGGTGGCAATGACTCCCGTAATGCCCACCTCCGAGTCAGGTCTGCATACTTGCCTCCCCTGCTTTATCTTGCTGTCTTCTCTTATTTACGTCAGACCGGGACATGATGGATGGATGTTTTCTCCAATGTTGTGGTTTATCACTGCTCTCCTCTCTAATCCATCAAACCCTCTAATATTTACAATGCAAGGCTCTGGCTTTGGCTGTTTAATTCTGTTATTTGCTGCCTCTCTTGTCTGATTCTATTTCTTTTTATCACTTTGTCCCTTTCTCTCTCTATCACACACACACACACACACACACACACACACACACACACACACACCCACACACCCACACACACAAATGTACATACAGGCAACTGCCTCATGCTCCAGAAAACCCAATAGCGGTTCTGAGTGCCACAGAGAAGAGGGCCATCAACCTCACATGGGCCCAGGCCTTTGATGGCAACAGCCCCCTGATCCGATACATCCTGGAGGTCTCAGAAAACAGTGAGTGGTTCAGTGCCTCCATCACTAAGGCACCAGTGTCACCATCACTACATGTTGTTCAGAAAACTGATGCATTCATTGTTCCTTGTTAGTCATTTAAAAGGCAATATTGATACTTTATACTCCCTGGAAGCACTCATTTGCTACACCACTTATTATATTACATTTCCATTGTGTCCCCAGAATTGGCAGTTGCGTCGCCTCTTACCTTCTGCAATCAGTATAACTCAATTGACTCACCTGCACACTTCCTTGCGAATGATCAGGGGAACCAAATTGTGTTGATGCCCATTGCTCTTATTTTCCGTTCACTTGATGAAATCAAAGAAGTGGGAATGCTTTCACCCATAGAGAGTAAATCATTCAGCCATTCCTCATTGTAGCTCAGGCTAACTGAGAAGATGACAACTCATTAAGAGGAAAATGAATCCGACGATACAGATGGGATCTGGTTTTTGGATAATTGAATTTCAATCTGATATTTAGTGAGTGTATACGAAAATAAATGACTTGTTTTTTTTATCAGTTGCTGCAATATTATTACTGAAAATGAAACAATGGTGTGCAATAATAGTAAGGAATAACATTGAATTTAAATTTGAATTTGCCAGTGCTGAATAGATTTTCTTCTCAAGAATGTGAATTATCTCACAAAGTAATTTACCGTTCACTTGCTATTCACTCACATTTCTTTCTGCATGTGCATCTATTCTGCGTCTTAGATGCCCCTTGGACAGTGCTGTTGGCCAATATCGAACCAGAGTCTACTGGGGTTACCGTTGGTGGCCTCATTCCTGCGCGCTCGTACCAGTTCCGCCTGTGTGCCGTCAACGACGTGGGCAGGGGCCAGTTCAGCAAAGAGACTGACCGGTGGGTGCTGCACTTTACTGTTCTGCATCTACTGAATATTAAAAATGTTACTGGGAGTCTGTGTAACTTAATGTGCACGAAGTGCGTTGCACTTCAGGGGCTTTCACGGCTCTGGAACAACTCGTCCTTCCCCCTCGTCTTGGCAGTTCAATAGAAAATCCCGTGATTATTTCTTGTAAGTCTACTTTTTTAGTCTGCACTCCTGTGGGAGTGAGTGAGAGATGAGCCAGCTTCTTGGACGGGCCTTTTTTAAGATAAAACTGTGAATGAGCTGAAATTGCGCTTTGTGAAGACTTGATGGGTGCGCTGACCCAGCTTCATCTCTCTCCCTCCTATTAACTGTCTTTGCCGTACTTCATGAGTAAAATACAGAGGGGATTGAAAGAGGCAGAGCTTCGCACTCAAATCTCAAGTAAATTCTCTTGACTAGCAAGATGAATTGGTGATAATTATACATGCACACACACATTTGTAGCTCATCACGATTTACCTGTAGACACTATTGTCTGACCATGTCCAGATCAACATAACCCATTTCCTGCTATACTTGCAGCAAGGAACTCCTGCAAACTGAAAGCCATCACTACCCATCATGCACTTTTCTTGCACCACACATTCATTCACAGAGCTGAATTCCTGTGTGAATGTGCCCAGACAAGAGTGCACTGCAGGAGGGTGACTGAGCGAGTGCAGGGCTTTTCTGAGGCATCTCTCAGGCACACCTCTTTGATCCTAAACACTCTGCCTCATCTCCTCCAGAGCAGTGCTCCGGTGCACTGGGAAGAAATCAAGATGTCATCTTAAATTGACTTAAGGGAAAAGTCTGCCTGGATCTCTCTTTCTTGTTCTTTTATATCTTTCTCTCACTCGCACTGTCTCTCTTTTGTGCTGCTCCATTTTCACCAAGGCCTCTTTGATCCTTGTCATGCCACAGCAAGATGTCCCTCTGCGGACAGTATTATAGAGAATGTGTCTTGGACAAAGACACCACCACACTCATCTCAACTTTCCTTTATGGTGTTATAAAATACAAAAAGGGGGCTTTATTATGATTTGATGTCTATGATGAAATGGGATAGAAATATGCAGAAACCCGCGATAATTAATGCATGGTTTCACTCTTTGTCTATTCTTTTACCTCTCTTTTCCTTTTTCTTTCCTTGCTGCTGCAGACTAACTCTCCCTGAAGAGCCTCCCAGTGCCCCCCCTCAGACAGTCATTGCAAGTGGTCGCACCAATCAGTCCATCATGATCCAGTGGCAGCCACCCCCGGAGAGCCATCAGAATGGTCCGCTCCAGGGCTACATCATCAGGTAAGAAGACCATGACAACCTGCCTAATTTCTTCCCAGGGATAGGTGCCTGTCTGGGCCAATGCCATTCAGAAGTGATAATAACTGTTATGTCAGCTCCTTTTCTTCCTCTCCATTTCGCTTCATTCTCGCTCACCGCTGCAATAGAATAATTGGTGCCAATTAAATACCTTCCTCTCCATTCATCTGTTGTCACCTCTCTTTTTGTAACCATTTTATAACTGTTCTGCATGACTTCTCTCCCATTACTGCTATCCTTCCCTCTCCTTCTAATATATTTATACTTATGTCTGTCTGTGTGGTCTGTCTGTCCATCTCTCCCTGCCGCTGTCTATCGATTACTGCCTCTGCTGCCAGGTACTGTCTGTCGGGGCTTCCGGTTGATTGTCAGATGAAAAACATCACCAACCCAGACCAGACTAGTCTGCTCCTGGAGGACCTCATCATTTGGACCAACTATGAGATCGAGGTTGCTGCCTACAATGGAGCAGGCCGGGGCACCTACAGCCACAAAGTCACTGAATGGACGCTGCAAGGAGGTGAGGGCAATACACAGGGCTTTATATCATATACTGTTCATTCCAGAGGAAGTCTACCAGCAATCCAGGCAGCCATGCTCAAGTTAAGGAATGTCTGCAAGCGTCAGGGTATGAACAAAATATTTCCTGCCGCTTAGTTGCTGTAGGTACAAGATGGCTTTATTTGGCTCTAGAAATTCCATTCATTACCTGCAGCCTCGTCATGTTTAGCCCGCAGCACAAAACTTGACTTAACTGATCATCCTATCATCTGTCTTTAACAATCAAATTAAGAGTTGTACAGCCATGTTCTGTCCACACTGTGCTTTTTTAATCATCTCCTAACTTTGAAGAGATGATTCACACATGTTGTTAAGAAAATGACTTACTCTTGTCTCAGTCAGATCAGCATCTAGACTGCAGACTGCAGCAACAAGGCTTTTAAAGGAATTTAAGATGGCTATGTAAGTGCTATTTCCCTCTCAGCACTTCCTATTTGTTATTGTCAGGTTTAATGTAGTTAATTCCTCAATAAGTGCTGCAGTACTGTATAACAAATTGCGTGCAGGCATGAGAATATAGCTTCATCAGAGCCTTTTTTTTTTTAAATTCCATTCAAGCTTTTACTTTGTTTTTTTTGTTTAGATTGACTTGATATCGACCACCTGGAGACGTCAGTCGGCATCTCTGAGCACATATTTAATTGATTCTGCACATAAATTACCAGGTGATGATGTGCGTCAGACATACCTTTGGATGTTGCCAAAGAAAGCTGCCTCGGTTGACTTCTTTTCTCATTGTACATGCTGAGTAGTATAATTAGAACACACATTGTGAACTTTCCCCGGTGTCAAATGGCTACGTATTTCTGTCACGGCCAGCGATTCCAACACCTTATGTTCCATGCCTTCCCGTCTATTCAAAATCTTCAGAGGATGAAAGTCACATTTGTTACTGTGAAATTATACACTATTATACCAAGCCAAATCTAAGATTATTTTTGGCAGGAAATACAAAGAGAATGTGCACAGATTTTGAATCTGTCTCTACAGAACAAAACGAAATAAAAAGCCAAAGTGTGATTTTACAGTGCGACTCCTTAAACTTCACATTAACATACTGACTTTTTGTCCATAAATATAACCAAAGTAGGGTATAGCTAACGCACCAGCATGATGAAAAGTTAATCCATGTTTTTATAACAAGAATATTGAATAATGCTCCCTTTACTGGCTTTCCTAAAAAGTCAATTCATAGATTACCTGGAGTTCAGATTGCTCCTGCTAGACTTTAACAAACACAAGAAAGAGGATATCACTGCTGGTTTAGATATGCTGCGCTGGCTTCCAGTTTCATTTTAAATTCCTTTAACTTGTATATAAAGCTTTGAAAGGCTTAACACACTCACATATCTCTGAATCCCTGTCATGTTAAATCCACTCCATGAACAGAGATCCTCTACACCGGGCTCACTAAATATTCTCAAGAGCACTCATAAGAAAATTGGGAGTGTTTCCATTTCCTATTCTGTTCCACTCCCTGCTCCAATATATTTATTATAGAGGGTGAATCAGCAGATATGTTGATTTCATTAGGCTTTACAGGTTGTATATCAGTATGTTACACTGGTTTTGAAGTTTAAATTAATTTATTTATGGAACTTTTTGTAATGAGAAAGTCTGAAGTACTTTTCAGAGACAGAAAAAAAGAGAAAAAAAATACGAACATGTTGGGTAGCAAAAGTGTTTCTTATCCTTACTTGAACCAGGCTTTTAGTCTAACACAGTTGTATGCATTCCTCTGTATAGAGGTATTTAGTGTTTTCTCCAGTTAACTTGTATTACGATTGCTGAGCAGGTGTGTGTGTGTGTGTGTGTGTGTGTGTGTGTGTGTGTGTGTGTGTGTGTGTAAAAAGATGGCTTCTGTTTGGCTTGATAATTACTAAGTACTACAAACGCTTCAAAAATTATGCATTCTACCTGGCACACATTACCGTTAAAACCTTGGAAACTTAGCATACTTTGTGTGATGCCTGATCAATCAATCAATTAATGAGCTGGTTTAAATCAGAGACTCATGCATCTGCAGAAAAAGAACAAATGTACTGCATTCGTAAAAAAAACACAAGATAGTGTTTAATTAGCAAAAACTTTGAAACCTGGAAGGTATGGCAAACATCACCACTTTTTTTCAACGTCACTTCCCCGCGAAAAAATAAATAATAATTTCATCATCCAAGTCACTGTCAGGGTATAGCAGCAGCGAACGAGGCATTCATGTTGTTTAGCTCAGCTCCCAATAATTGGATGTCTCCGTCACTCACTCCATTAACGGCACAAGAACAGAATCATGATGTGCATTTAAATACATTCAGAAGAATCGAGGATAGCACAGCCGATATGTGGACCAATACTGGCCAATCAGCTTCATTAATGTGTGCCACCCTAGCGTTACATCAGAATAGCATGCTCACTTCAAACGAACTGCTGCAGGCTTCACCTGGAAGCTGCCTGAGGCAAGCGCTCTCACACCCGGTTTGATTGGCATGTCCTTACCTCCCCAAATGAGCCTAAATAAAAAAAAGTTTCAGCCTGATTCTGACGCTGTAACAAGGCTGGTCGGAAGGTGCCTGTTGTACTTACATATGTACAAGTTTCTTCCTACCCTATCTCATAACTACTTTCTCATTTTCTCCCTCCCTCTGCCTGTCCCTCCCCTCTCTCCCTCTTTCTCTCTGTCTCTGTTTTTTTTCTCCTACCTCTGGATCAGTGCCCACTGTGCCACCAGGAAATGTACAAGCTGAGTCTGTCAACTCCACCACGGTGCGTTTTACCTGGAGTGCCCCGAGCCCTCAGTTTATCAATGGAATCAACCAGGGATACAAGGTGAGCAGCCCCTTTCTGTCAACTGGTGCACTCTAGTGGTCAGAGGTAGACAAACACTCATTACGATGTCAGATTAATTGCAATGAAAGCATAATTTCCTCAGTGGATCATCAACTTAAAAAAATTGTGCACTTTTGTATTTAGACTTAGATTTGAAATCTTGATACTACTAGTTGTGTGCCTTAAATGCACACATTAACTCCCTGTCCCTTATCACATCATTTCCAGCTGTTGGCATGGGAACTCAGTCGTCCAAATGAGGTCACTGTGGTTACGGTGCGTCCCAACTTCCAGGACAGTGTTCATGTTGGTTACATCTCTGGACTGAAAAGGTTCACAGAATATTACACATCGGTACTGTGCTTCACTACCCCCGGAGACGGCCCACGCAGCCCGCCTCAGCGGTTACGCACCCATGAGGATAGTAAGTTTTCCAATTCAGGATATTATATAGCATTTGCAGATAATTACCCGTCAGGCTGTTGTTCTGTTCATTTACTACCTATTTTTTATTATTTTTTTTATAGCCCCTGGTGCTGTAGGACACCTTAGCTTCACTGACATTTTGGACACCTCACTAAAAGTCAGCTGGAAGGAGCCACAGGAGAAAAACGGTGTTCTCACAGGTAACCATTAAAGATAACTACGTAACGTTAATGTGTCTTCTCTCAATTTATGAGTCACCAAGATGTGTTTTCTGTGAACACTTCTTTACACTTTGAAATTTGCCTCTTCCTCCAGGATATCGTATCTCCTGGGAGGAGTTTAACAGAACCAATACTCGGGTGACCCATTATTTGCCCAACTTAACTCAGGAGTACAAGGTGACAGGGCTCACTGCCCTCACCACTTACACCATCCAGGTAGCAGCCATGACCGCCAAGGGTCAGGGACTGCTCTCCGCCTCCACTATTTCCTCCGGTGTACCACCAGGTCAGATGCACTATTTGACTTTAAGTTGAGAATTTAGAAGTGCTTGGAAGTATGTACTGAAAGGGCTACAACCAGATTTTAAAATTAGTCATTCCACTTACTGTGAGTCAACAGATGTACTACTCAGCTATTTATAAAAGCAGTGATAATTTCAGAGATTTCATTTTAATCTGTCTTTCCTTCATCCTCTTCCACAGAGTTGCCCGGTCCTCCAACCAATTTAGCCATCTCAAACATTGGCCCTCGCTCTGTAGCTCTGCAGTTTAAACCTGGCTATGATGGCAAGACCTCCATTTCCCGTTGGCTGGTTGAAGCTCAGGTGAGACGCTTCGTATCTATTTCAACATAATGAAAACACTCTGGGGTTCTTTTTTTCTTCAATGTCTTAGCATCAGTGCATGTGTTTTATGATCAGACCAGTTCATTTGTTTAATTTGTCTAACTACTGATATCACCCCATTCTCTCTGTGCCTTTTAGATTGGTATAATAGGAGAGAATGAAGAGTGGCTGATGGTTCATCAGCTGTCTAATGAACCTGATGCCAGATCATTGGAGGTCCTGGACCTGAACCCCTACACATTCTACAGGTGAGCACACACACACGCACACTTATACAGGTGCTGTATATGAAATAAAGACAAAATCTTGCATGTATATTTTATAAAAAGTACATTTTAAAATCTGATCACCTAAACATTTGTCACTCATTATTGATTAAACGCTATCAATTATTCTTTATCTTGATCATTTCTATCACTGTTCTATCAATTTACTGTAATACAGATTTATTTTCTGTAGTTCTCTATTCATAAATAGATCCTCTTCTCTCCAACTACAATGACCTAGTTTCCTTTAAGGCATCATTAAAGTTTCATCTAATCTAATCTAAAGGAATCTAATCTAATCCTTTCCCGTATCATCATGATTAAACGCCTACCTTTCGAAAATGTATCCACCATCAGCTGGTTTCCTTTGCCCCAGGTTCCGAATGCGTCAGGTAAACATAGTGGGCACCAGTCCTCCCAGTCAGCCCTCCAGGAAGATTGAGACCCTGCAGGCCCCTCCAGACATTTCCCCCGCCAATGTCACCCTGCGCACAGCCAGTGAGACCAGCCTGTGGCTTCGCTGGGTGGTAAGTTGGGAGTTTTAGAAGATTATGAGGACATGTTGAGCTGTAGATTTAGGCACTGTATGCCTTTGCATGAATATAAGCTATTTGAAATTGCTGTCTCTTTTTTGTCCTTCCCGTTGGTATGGTACAAAATCCCGTTGGGACTGAATTGGCAGAAGCCCTTGGGATATTAATTGGATACAACATTTATAAGATAAGCTTTGTAAAATCTGATGTAGGCAATTTCATTTTTCCCATCAAAATCACAAAAATCCAGTTTTTCATATATTCAAGTGTTTGACATTAAATGATGA
Organism: Dicentrarchus labrax; assembly: GCF_905237075.1. Lineage (NCBI taxonomy): Eukaryota > Metazoa > Chordata > Actinopteri > Moronidae > Dicentrarchus > Dicentrarchus labrax. Next base: position 10,576,717 of record NW_026136722.1, read on the forward strand.
CTTTCTCTGTGACAGTTGCCTTCAACTGATCTGACTCACAATCATCGCTCTTGTCACAAAACGTCAGCTAATTTCATTATGCCTTCATTGTCTACTTATTTTATATTTCTCCATGAAATGTTGCCTTTCTCTTCTTCAGTAAAACTGTTCTTGTATTCTTGGAGCTTGTTATATGATGAATACAGGAGATGATAATGTTTGGATAGCTGGACGCACTCTGTCCTTGATTATTGCTGCTCCCTGCGTCAGTGTTTGGCCAGTGTATTCTTTGCTACATCTGTCCATTATCCTGACTGTGCCAATGCCTGAGCAGTGCCAGGCAGTGAAAGGCCAGGGCAAGATACTCCTACAGCTCCTGCAGGATTATAAAGAGTGCATGATACCTGGATTTAACCGCAGAGGGGTGTCAGCTGTGTGATATGGTTCTACAAATTAATGACATAGCTCAATGATTGCAGTCCTTTGCAAAAGCTGGACATTAAACTGTAGTAAAATTTTGTGGTCCACTTCATGGCTGTGGCAGTGAAGTCTGAATCAAGCCCACATTAATTTGAAGACTAGCACTTTCTTAGAAATAAGCCCAGTACATAAGTATGCTCGCTTACCATGCTCAATTATGTCCATGTGTTAGTGTATATGATTTACTGCATAGAAAGCAGATTCCTACTGGCTGAGTGATTTTAACAGTGATTGCATACGACCTCAAAACACACTTAATTTCAATACTAATGTAAGGTAAAATCACTCAAACCTTTACTTATGCATTCCATAGCAACCATGTTTTAAATTGCCCTTCAAGAACTCTATTTCCTGCAAAAATATAGAATATTTACATATTTGGATTATATTATTGTTGATTTAACATTTTTCTTGAATGTGCTATTATTTTAAGACAATGGCATATCACCACATTTTATTAAAACCACTCAGTGCAACGCTAAGTGCTGAGAGGGTTCAGCCTCTCATCACTCCTGACAATGCCTCTTAGCTGTTGTAAAATCACTGGAAAGTATGGTCTCTCATGGCTTACTGCTTCATTATGCACCCAGTTATGATGTCATTTATATTGATCTTGCTTGAACTGAGGGAATAAAAACCAAAAAGAAAAATCCTTTTAGCCTCTTCCAGAGTGGGAGTACAATGGGAATCCAGATCTCGTTGGCTATCGGGTCCAGTACTCTAAAGCTGGGTCTAAAGGTGGAGTTCTTTCCCATGTCATAATGGACCGGCTGGAGAGGGAGTTCACTATTGAGGACCTAGAGGAGTGGACGGAGTATGAGGTCAGAGTTCAGGCCATCAATGGAATTGGCTCTGGGCCCTGGAGCCAGCCAGTCCACGGCAGGACCAGGGAGTCTGGTAAGGATGAAACTATGTGCATACACATACCAAACACATACTTAATCCTGCAGGTGTGCTTGAAGTGTGCTAAGCTCCATGCTCTTACTGTAGTGCCCTCCAGCGGTCCCACCAACGTGTCAGCTTTCGCCACTACCTCCAGCAGCATCCTGGTGCGTTGGGGGGAAGTCCCAGAGACTGATCGCAATGGACTCATCCTGGGTTACAAGGTCAGCAGTCAGCTGTCATGCTCCAGTGTACACCATTCATCTGAAAATGATCTCTATTTCAGTATAACAATAATGTGTCCTAAGATCAGCAACACTCCCTGTGTATTTCAGGTAGTGTATAAGGAGAAGGACTCAGACACAGCTCCCAACTTCTGGGCAGTGGAGGGCAACACCAGCCACAGTGTCCAGCTGAGTGGTCTGGGCAAGTACGTCCTGTATGAGATCCAGGTTCTGGCCTTCACACGTATAGGAGACGGAAGGAGTAGCTCGCCATCCATTTTGGAGAGGACCCTGGATGATGGTAAACATATGCATCTTACCAGCCTCTTTAATACTGATATCTTTGAAATTGAGATCATTTCACTAGTTGCTAATTATATGTATCAAGAGTTAAAAATAAAAATAATTTAACTGTTCTGCCTTTATTTCTCCTTGTATAAAGAAACATTGAGAGTTTCTGTTTTTTCTTTCTTATTTTATCCGACTTAAATTTAATCATTATTGAACCGCATTTTAAGATGGATATATTTTCTTGATCCAGTTTTTATCCCTGGAGTTATGTAACATGTAACACTTTTGCCTGTCATTTTTATGTGTGATAGTACCAGGCCCTCCAGTCGGCATCCTCTTCCCAGAAGTCAGAACCACATCAGTCAGGCTCATATGGCAACCTCCTGCACAGCCCAATGGCATTATTCTAGGTGAGCTTACAATACACAGACTTTTATCTCTGACCTTAGATATTATCATGAGACAAGGTATTTTGCTTGTGTCCCTCAAATGTCTCCATATACTGTCGTTTGATTTTGTAGTGCCGCTGAATTGTTCTCTTTGCTCTCTCTCTCTTTTATGCATGGCTGTATACTGATATGAGTTTGCCTTGTTAGCCTATCAGATCACATACAGACGAAACTCTTCAAACAGCAACGCCGCCACCGTAGACGTGCTGAGCCCCAGCGCGCGACAGTACACAGCGACCGGCCTGAAACCAGAGCTGGTTTATGTGTTTCGTCTCACTGCTCAAACACGAAAGGGTTGGGGGGAGGCTGCAGAGGCTTTGGTGGTCACAACAGAAAAGAGAGGTAGGTGTAAAATGCTCCAGCTAAAATGCATTATTTAAATGATTCACCTCTAAGTGTGAGACTGACCCGTGTGTGTGTGCCCCTCAGCCCGACCCCAACCCACGAGCCGTCCCATAGTGCCTCAAGAGGAAGTCCAGGCTCGCAGAGTGCTGTTGTCATGGGAACCAGGCAGCGATGGCCTGTCCCCAGTTCGTTACTACACAGTCCAGTACAGAGAGCTGCCAGACAGCAACTGGACTGTCCACTCTGCATCAGTCAGTCATGAGACAAACTCCTACATCGTGGACAGGTAAATGTGAATGTGCCCTTGCATCAGCAGTATTTCTTGTTCATGGAGAAACTGTGTAGTGAAGAACATGCTGTACTTGTACACATTGCACTCTTTTTTTTCTCTTTTGAAAGGTTAAAGCCTTTCACTTCTTACCAGTTCCGTATAAAAGCCACCAATGACATTGGAGACAGCGAATACAGCCAGGAGAGCGAGGCCATCACTACACTGCAAGATGGTAAGAACTTTGGACTGCTGTAATTAGACATGGGCCAAACATGTCACCCTGCAGCACTGAGTCATAATCCGTTGGTTTTCTGTTGAGTTGTACGAGAGCACTTTTCGAACTGTGCGAACACGCCTCTACATCAATGTTTTAACTTTGGATTTTCGCAGTGAATACTTTACGTCAACAGTGTGTGTGTTTACTCTCAAGCTGTTCCCTACCAGACTGAATTATATATCACTCTCCTCAGCTGTGTTGGTTTGCTAAAAAGATTTTTTTTCTGTCCTAGCCCCAGACAAAGCCCCAACAATTCTGTCTGTTACACCTCACACCACCACATCTGTACTGGTCCGTTGGCAGGTACGCTGTTACATTACTTGTTTAGTGAATGGAATAATGAATAATGAAAGCGACATTTGCTGGTTAGAACTAATAATGATCGGATTGTATGTCTGTTAAATATTGTAGCCTCCCGCTGAGGATCACATCAATGGAGTCCTGTTGGGGTTCAGGGTCAGGTATAGGGAGTTACACTATGACCGGCTACGTAGCTTCACTGTCCGCACAGTTAACAGTGCCTCTGCAAACTGGGCTGATCTCACTGGTGAGTTTACCTTTTCAATGCTTACCCTTCAACTATATGCAGAAAGTCGTGCTACCTGGAGTCATAAGTGAAGTTATTTTTATTATTGCTGTGATTCTATCAGTAAGGCCTGCAGTGATTTGCTAAGTAATAATATTCCCAACCCTGCCCATCCTCTATCCAATCTCCAGCTCCTTACAGCATCAGGAACTTGAGTGAATCCTCGCTCACCCAATACGAACTGGATAGTAAGTCTTACATCTCCCTTTCTTCCGTCACTCTCCCATCTGTTTGCATGTCAACTGTTGTATTGTTTTTCCACAAAATATTCCATTTGTATGATGATTTAAAGCAAGTGCACGTTGCTCCATCCTCCCACTCAGCTGTATCCGCTGAGGAGCTGCTGCTGATTCTTATGATCTGTGTATGACTTTAATCTCTCCAAGCTGCCCCGTCATTATTTCAGTGTGTTTTCTTTCTGTTTAATCACTGACAAATCTTCCCTGTGTCCCCACAACAACCCCATGTTTTCCTCAGTTTCCCTTATAATTCCATCCCTCCATCTTTTTGTTCAATTTGTGATGCTGTCTTGCCACGGGCGTCACTGTGACTGTGTGGTCTCTCCGGAGTAACTTCTTTTTGCTCTTTTATCTTAACTGTTCTATTATAATGCTGCTATGGGTTCTCTCCTTGCAGATTTGAGTAAACACAAACGCTACGAGATCCGTCTCAGTGTGTATAATGCTGTGGGGGAGGGTCCCAGCAGCGCTCCACAGGAAGTGTTTGTTGGAGAGGCTGGTATGTTTCTTCTCTCACTGTGCAGCATGTGTTCAGTCTGCTTACCTTCAATATTGTTAAGTAATATTAATATGAAACACTAAAAGTGACTATTAATATTTACGCTCTGCCCATTCTAGTCCCAACATCCCCTCCCCAGAATGTGGTGGTGCAGTCCTCAACAGCCACACAGCTGGATGTCACATGGGACCCTCCTCCTCTGGATGCTCAGAATGGGGACATACAGGGTTACAAGGTATCGATAATGTGTCTGTTTTTCTGTGTTACTGCATATCGACCAAACTTACCTCATGCCTTTCTTATTTTTTATATTTCCATTGAAAAACATGTGAATTATGTACTCTGAACTATTTTATTCTGTTTATAGATCTATTTCTGGGAGTTTCAACTCCAGAATGAGACAGAGCGCCTGCGTACACTTTTCCTGCCGGAGCTCGGGGTGAAGCTGAAAAACCTGACAGGCTACACCACCTACATGATGAGTGTGGCAGCCTTCAATGCTGCAGGGGATGGGCCCCGATCCCTGCCCACTAGAGGGCGCACTCAGCAAGCAGGTGAGTTACAGTTAATCCAGATGTGTTTGAGGAGATTACAGAGATGTTCAAAAGACCAGTGGCATTAACTTGCAGCTAAGACCTCCTGCCAACACCATGTTGCATTTCATAGTCTTAAATCCTGCATTCCTTTATCTTTGAAACACAGAGAGGCGTCTGTCCCCTATCGGTCTCCTTCTGTCATCTGCACAGTTCTGCTCAATATGTAACATTATTGCCTGTGGTTCTCAAGTGCTTGGGTTGAGAAGTATCTCAAGGTTCATCTTCTCTTCAGTCACAAAAGATCTCTAAAAAATAACACTGCAAACTGAAGCAGTGCAGCATTAAGACATATAATGCAAGACCCGCTCCTCCTATTCACCAAGAACTATGAACATTTTCACTAAAGAGTTTAGTTTCGTCCTGCGGGATGTAGCATAAGAGATCAGAGTCTTCTTGGCACCTCCTCCAGGAAGAGTCATGGGGGTGGAAGCCTAATGACAGCGGCAGAGCAATGAATACAGAGTGCGGGGGACACATGTAGATTAGTTTTTTGGCCGCTGCTGCACAAAGACGTCTGTGTTTACCAGCTAGCAAGAGTCCCTCCTCTGCGGTTTCAGCACAAAAATGGTTTACAGTATAAATTTCTCTTGTCTTTTCCGCCCCCTTGAAGGCTGTGACATTGGCGAGGGGTACAAAGTGCTGAGAACTTAAAAACACAGGCAGGAATTTTGGCTCTCTGCACCGCAGGGTACCGGGAAGTGAGCCAACACAAGCTTTTGTGAATTTTATGCAGAATTGTGGCAAAATCCTGACACTTAGCTGGATCTGGGCTGGGTCAGCAGGCAGAATTCTCTCAGCTCTTGTTCAAGGTCACAGAATGATTTTGCACTCTCTTATGTCGACTTTGCTTTTTAGTGACTCATTTGTTTAACCTGTTCACCAGGGTACCTGTTTCTACATGCACAAAACATTTTTTTGTTCATGCTCTGATAATGAACAATGAAGCCGCTTTCATTTTCAATCTCCTAGTATTTCTGTTTAATGCCATCTAGCATAACATGATTTTTTTCTTTCATGAATACATCAAATTGCCTGCTGCAGACTATGAGTTCTGCCTTTAGATTTCCCTCTGTCGCACTGGTCCAGTCCTGCTTTTGTTGCCAATTTACCCAAATGGCTTGAGAGTTTGCAGCAAATGGGGAAAGTAGCAGCAACACAAGCAACTTAACTAGTTGAGAATGTGCCAAATTACTATTCCGACTTATGAAAACTCAGATGTCTACTGGAGGGAACGTCAAGAATGAAGTATTATGAATAAATAATGAGTTTTTTTCTATTTATGCGTGTCCCAGTTTGTGCCTTTATTAGACCATTCGAACAATTTCGCTGAGAATTTACAAATGTTTTCATGCATATGTAGGCATATCCAGATCACCGCATTGCAGTTTTGCAGCAGTATGTAGTGTGTTGTCTCAGTACTGAGTGGAACTTTCATCACATCTTTTCTCTTCGCACCTTTCTTCACCAAAAGCGCCGAGTGCTCCCAGCTTCATCCACTTCAGCGAGTTGACCACTACTTCGGTCAACGTGTCCTGGGGGGAGCCCAAGCAGGCCAATGGCATCATTGAGGGTTACCGCCTGGTTTATGAGCCCTGCACTCCTGTAGATGGTGAGAAACTCTGCCTGGAGCCTAATAACTCTGCTATGTCTTGACATTCCTCAGCTGGCTTTCACAGACAGTGATTTACAACCTCTTGCCTAGTTACCATATTCTTTTTAACTCACGCTGCTTAAGCTCATGCTCTAATCTGTTAAAGATGAGTATAGGCCCTGCAGTAACATATATGGAATTGCTGATAAAAAAATATGTTGGAATGCTCTGGTGAGAATTCACAGCTTTGTCTCTCACTGAGAGAAAGGATGGTTAATAGTTGGCTAAAGTGTGGTTGCCTGGACCAGATTGTCAAGTAATTGGGAGCAGAGGTGGAATGCTGAGCTGAGGCTGCTGTGGTCCCTTGGCTTTCCACTAATCGACCAAGAGCAAAGCTGAACAGAGCAGTAAAGACGGGGAATATCAGTCGGTCTATTATTAAAAGGTCCTTGTGTCTTCCTATCTGGATATCTAGAAGGCTGCAGGAATAGACCTTTTCTGCTATATATGCAAAGCTGTGTGTGTCAATGATAGTCTGTGAGTCTTCTAACTTGTGAATTTGTCTATGTGACTCTGTGTGTCCATTCATATGCTCAAAGCTTGGCTATGTGTCGCTTGTAGAAAACAGCATCTAGAGTCTTAGTGTTTTCTGTACAGACTCCTCTCCTCGCACTCCAGGTGTCAGTAAGATAGTGACAGTAGATGTGAAGGGCAGTGCTCCCCTGTGGATGAAGATCAAAGACCTTGCTGATGGCGTCACCTACAACTTCCGCATCCGCGCCAAAACACTTACTTATGGGCCCGAGGTGGAGGCCAACATCACTACTGGGCCTGGAGAAGGTGAGAGTCTTGTTCTGATTTTCATGTCAATATGAATCTTTTAGAGTGCCTTCTGTACTCATAGGGCGGCATTTTTTTTCTATCTGCCATTTTTGTCTTCCCAAGGAGCCCCAGGCCCTCCTGGAGAACCATTTATTTCTCGGTATGGCACTGCCCTCACACTGCACTGGACCAGCGGTGATCAAGGCCGTGCACCCATCACACGATACGTCATCGAGGCCAGACCTTCAGGTGAGCCACACGCATACCTGGACTGGTGTTTCCTACATGATGACTAAAGCTTTGATTGCCACTATATTCACATATTTTCTCATCTTGCCTTTAGATGAAGGATTGTGGGATATCCTTATCAAAGACATTCCTAAAGAAGTGACATCCTACACGCTTAACCTGGACATGCTACGAGAAGGGGTGACTTATGACTTCCGAGTAATTGCAGTCAACGACTATGGCTATGGGTCACCCAGCTCCCCTTCACCATCTATATCAGGTACTAATAATGCCACAATGTGATAACATAACAATGCTTGTTTTGTTTTTTTTGTTTTTTTGTTTATTAATGTCTGTTATATTGTCATGTGTTCAGCCCAGAAAGTGTCTCCATTCTATGAGGAGTGGTGGTTCCTGGTTGTGATCGCTCTGGTGGGCCTCATCTTCATCCTCCTCCTGGTTTTCATCCTCATCATCCGAGGCCAGAGTAAAAAATACACCAAAAAAGCAGATTCAGGTAGGAAACGCGACTGTCTGCTAAACTTGCTGCGAACGTCTCCGTTTTTCTGTCTGTTGCTGCAACCTAAGGCATTGACTTAAGTCTGTCTTCCTCGTGGAGAGCTCTGCTGAGAATTATCTTTTAATGATTGCACATTCAAAGTCTATTTTAGAAAATGGCAGTGTGAAGGCTCACACAATTAGACAAATTACCTGCAACATTGTTGGGCTGACAGGGGAAAGATGAGAGTAAAGGTTACCGGTGACACAGCTGAAATAGGCAGGTGAATAAACATTATTGTTCATGTTTAACTGCAGTGAGGATCAATAGTGGGATAAATGGCTTGTGCAGTGGTTTAATGCTCAGGTCATTAGTCAGACTGAGAGTAATTATATAACTACAACACTGTAGCAAGAAGTCAATTTTCATGATGGTGAATTATCCCAAGTGACATTGCTCTTCCTAGAAACTCTTTATCAGAGTTTCTATCTTGAAACTCCAAAACATGAGGTAGTGGAAGTTAATCGATGTTAGTAGACTTACTGTTAATACTTCACATTATGGTTGGCAAGTAATCACAGTGAGGGCATCTGGGGCGAATGTTTTTAGACTTGCAGCATGGAGGAAAATGTAGAGGAGAGAAAGAGGTTGGAGATTTTGGGGAGGGAAAAGTGAAGGGTCAGGTCAAGCCTTCCTACAGCCTCGTACTGGTGATTTTTTAGCACGGTCAGCATTTAGCATGAGGTTACCGGGGTCAGTAAACATGGCTTGGCGAGACCAGTTCAGACAAGGACTGTGTTTGTGTGTTCACACAAAGAGGGCTTCTTAGGCCCTTTTAACCCCTCCTCAATTTTCTCAGCCATGAAGCAGATCTGTCCTGCTGTTTGTTTTACTAGAGGCCAGGACTGGACAGTGGGCCTGACTGACAGACTGATGATGCTCTACCGATGTAGTAAAAAAGCAGCATTTTTTACTTGTATTGTACATAACACAATATACTATAAAGTATAAAGACATACATACAGATAGTCTGCTTGGAACAACAATGTGTCTGATATGATTTCTTTGCAAACAAAGTATAATTTCCACATTAAATTCCTTAAAAAGGCATCTACTCCTTCAACCTCATTAAAAATTCCAGAATCTATGAATATGTGAATGTTCCTGCTGGACACAAGATGTCTCCTACATCACAGTCACAGCAGATGATTGTGAATACATCCTTCTAGTGTCAAACCCTGCACATACATCATTCTGCACAGTGAAGCTTAAACATCCAATTGTAGGAACAAGAAGAAATATTTTTGAGTGGAGGGGGAATTTAATTTGATTCTAGATTTGACTGAGAATCACAAATCACTTGTTTCATTCCACAACCCACACAGTGTCGTCCTCATACCCCTGTTCAGGAAACCACTCCAACTGCACAGCTCTGCCTCTGACCCATGGAGAGATGGTGCGCCTGGACGAGGGACGCTTTCCAGCCCTCGAGCTTAACAACAGACGCCTCTCTGTGAAAAACTCCTTCTGCCGCAAGAACGGCATCTACACACGGTCAGTCACACTCCCCGCACACTTGTCATCAGTCATACAGTAACTAACCGTGGTGTTCAGCTAACCATTGCATTCATTTCCTGCATGCAAATCTTCCACCTCTCAAACATATTGTTAACTCAGAGTTTCCTCTTGCTATTCAGCGTGTTGCTTATGATACTGACAGGAATTAATAATGTAGTGTTGTGTGTTCCCCCTCTCCCTTACAATAATCTGTCAGTCTTGAGAGAACAAACCAAGCCTCTAGGAGCCCAGCTGCTGATTTGAGCCTCCTTCCGCTCCCCTAGTTGATATTCGGTGTTTGTGTGCAGCAACAATTTATAGAAAGGGGCAGCACAATACCAGCTAATTAGCATTCATGAGCTTCTGCATGTGCTCTTTGTCTGTCCATCACCGCTTTAGACAAAGGGTGCTTATGGGTCAGAGCCCGCCATTTTCTTCTGGCCTTCAGCCCAGAGTTTCTCTCGAGTGCAGTGCTGTGAGAGCTATCTCAACATAAAGTACAACACCGTGGGTGTGAGGACACGTCCTTCTACCCGTCAGCAGGACTTTGGCAGACTGGCTCTTTGCTAATGTTTAGGTAAACATTAGATAAGAGGGATTTCACAAACTGTGCAGCATGAGAAGCAAAGGTAATATGTCAGTGTAGAGACATAGATCCGTTACACATTTGGTGACTGGATAGACGGGCATGTGGTTGTGTTGGGGGATGGGAGTACTGCTTCCTGTCACAGCAAAAAAAAAGATGTTGCTTTTTGCACATTATGGTGGAATGTGCTAGAAGGGGTGCGTGTAGGGTAGGAGAATCTGTGCTGTTTTCTCCTTGACCAAGGAGGCCAAGAAGGGGATCAAAGGGTTGAGTTGCTCTCTCCCTTTGAAGAGGTCCAATCTGGTAACGTACTCTTTGCTAATGATCTGTGGACTAAGGAGGCAGAGTGGGAGGCCTCCCTACGGGATATTTGAAAGGGTGAGGGAAGAAGGGTTGAATAAGACAGATAAGGCAAGGGGAAAAATACAGTTCTCCTAAATAATTCAAAGCTCACTGGCATAATTTTGGAGTCTGATCGGTAGCAGGATCCATCGCCCCTCCCCTACTCATGTCGACCCATCCTTTTAATGTCTGACTCAACCTTGTCTGAATTCTAAGTAGAGGTATTTTTTTCACAGACCGCCCCCTCACGTCATCCCCTTTAACCCAGAGGAGAAGTCCCTTTGTTGTGTCAACCCTTTCATGGCCGTTGTCATGTTGTGTCTTCTAAGCTTCCTGTTCTTGGCATTTCCAATGATTTAGCTCCCGCATATATCTCAGTACATATTAATTTTTCTTTGAGAGGTCGTCAAGGTTGTCTTCTTTATGCCTTAATATTACACTTGACAGCGTTTTATGCTTGTCTGTTCTTCCCCCACATACAACGTTTTCCATTTCAGATCATTTAAACATTTACTTTCATGCCATTCCTAGTTTATATAAAAACCAACTGAGCAAACTCTTCTCTTAATGCTGTGTTAGCCCGAGTTACATACCGAGCCCATTGATGTAGCTCGGTGATCTGAGGGTAGTGGTCCAATTTTGGCCCTGTTGGCCATCCCATTCGGTCTCAGCAGACCTTGAACACAGCAGAAGTCATTACTGCACAAGAAGAAAAATAATTGTCTGCACAGATGTTTTTCTCTGCTTCACTTTATAGACTTAATGACTGGAGCCAAAGAGAATCTAGGGGTCTTCTTACTTGATCTGCACTCATAAAAGAACTTCATAATATTTGCTGTGCTCAGGGCCATGCTTAGTTACGCTGTTTTTCTGCAGGAGGTCTAAATCTCTGACTCTCAAACTGTAAAGTCATTCAGTTCTAATCACCACAAAGAATCCTTTCATCAAAATGCTTATATGTTTTTTATGCAGGATTCTATTTGTGCATCTCATGACAGTTGAGGTGAGCTGAACTCATGTAGAACTTGCCCCCTGCCCCCCTCCCTAACTGACATTTCGTTCAGATCCAAAAGGAACAGCAAAGGAATCAAACTAATTATAATCTCTTCTCTTATATAAGTGGCTTTCAGGAATAGCCCATCGAGTGCTCACTGAATATGTGCGTGTTGATCCCACTGACACCCCTCTGGGATGTGAAGCTTCTTCGTTTTCACAATTATTTTGCAGCCTTTCATTACTCATCTGAGTGGTGTCCGTCACAGGACTGATCAAACATCTTAATGTTTACTCAAATGTGTTCTCAAAGAAGAGAGAGCTCTAGAAAATGAGTTAGAGTTTCCCAAAGGGAAATACAATGATGATGATCAAATTAAACTTTTATTTTTCTTATGTAACCATTTGCTCCCACTCAGTTTCTGTCTTTTGCTTTCTATCTCTCACTCTTTCTCTGCCTCCTTTTCTCCATCCGTCCAGGTCTCCACCAAGACCCAGTCCCGGAAGTCTGCACTACTCGGATGAGGATGTCAGCACTAAGTACAATGACCTGATCCCAGCAGAGAGCAGCAGTCTCACCGAGAAACCCTCTGAGATATCTGACTCTCAGGTAAGCAGATATCCTGGCTTGCAGCCCATGTCCACTCTGAGCCTGGAATAGGCAATGAACTGAAATTAAAAAGTAAAATTCAACTGTTTGAATTTCTTAAAGTGAGAAAGTCCTCCAGGGTGAAGTCATAACCTTTACAAACTCAAAAATGCTTCTTTTATTCCACTTTCTTTTACTTTTGCCACATCCACTGTCTGTCTCCTTGAAAAGCTCCATTCTTTTTTTGTCATAATCACTACGTTGCCAGATGCAAAAACCGGATAGCTGCCAAATTATGAAACCAAATGTCTGAGGATAAATTAATGACAGTTAGCAAGACAATCTGCCTCAAGTGGATCACCTAGAAATTAAATATCCTCTGTTAGCGTAGGCCAGTCATGGCTGACATCTCTGGTTCAGAGTTTTTAATACTGATTTCTCCCATGGGAAGGAAGCACAAGGCTGATTCTCATGTCTCATGTGTCTTGAAATGTCTTCACAACTAATTAATTTTCCTCAAACAGGAAATGTTGCGTTAATCTGGATGGCTGGGTCTTGTCATGTGATGCACAGCTTAGTGTGAGTGTGAATGTGTGTGTGTGTGTGTGTGTGTGTGTGTGTGTGTGTGTGTGTGTGTGTGTGTGTGTGTGTGTGAGATAAAGAAGTCCAATGAAGAGACAAGGAGGTTAGAAGTGATGAGGGATGATGGATACAAAGGGCTGAGAGGATGATTGTAGCAGATCGTGAACATCTGTCTTCCCACACTCGCACAGGGTCTCACTGGCCAATTTATCTGGTACCTGCACAGTCAAAACATTGTTCAACCCGGTTTGAACAAACACTGCTCTCGTGGGAGACACAAACTGGTGTTATTCTTTTCCTCTGCGCAGCCTCCCACTGTTTACCTGCCACTTGTGCAAATAAGTGGTGCTTCAACATCTGTTAAGCTGTAGTGTCTCAATAGAGCAGTAGATGGGCAGGCACTTGTCAGGCACACAAATGTGCCAAATGTGTTATGTTTTCTGTGAGAGTAATTTGCTTTCTTTTTTTTTTTTTTTTTTTTTTTTTACTGTTTGTGTTTCTCAGCCAATTCTGTCTGGAAAGGCGACAGGATTCACCCACACAGACATTTTACAAGCACCTTACAAGACTGATGGCTTAATATTACAACAAAAGCAAATTCATCCTGTAAACATTGTCTCTGTCCAATTCTAGGACACTCTTCTGTACACTTATCACATCTGTTCTCCACAGAGCTATGGGTGAGCTCCTATGTGTGAAAGATGTGCAATAGAAGTTATTATCTGCCCCATAGAATTGCACATGGATTAATAGATTTCCAGTTGTCTCTCAGTAGATATGTCCTGCTGTGTTATGATTCTGTGTGCTATGACTATTGTGCAGTTTGACAGTAAGCATACTGCATTAGAGTTAGTGGTCATTATTCTCTGTAGTTAACATCCTACACATGTCTGTTTGACAAAGTGTCTTCTAACTCTTCCTCCTGATTGACTCACAGGGCAGCGACAGCGAATATGAGATGGATCAGAGCCGGCAGAAGACCCACTCTTTTGTCAACCACTACATCAGCGACCCCACCTACTACAACTCCTGGCGGCGGCAGCAGAAGGGCGTCTCTCGCCCGCCAGCGTACGGCTACTCCCAGCCTGAGCCCCTGGTGGAGCAAGAGTCACGGCAGCACCCACCACCCGTGCCCCCTCTGCCACCGCTCCTCCCCCAGAGCGCCCCGTCCCCACAGCCCCAGGGGCAGGGCACTCTGTTCAGGTCTAAGGGAAGCCGGACTCCCACCCCCTCCCTGTTGTCCTCGGAACCACCCAGCCAACACAGCACCCTCTACCGGCCCCCCAGCAGCCTGGGCTGCGCCGCTCAGGCCCCTACCGCTGGCTTCTCCTCTTTTGTTTGACACACAGCTCTCCTTCCAATAACAACAGGACCCTGAGGACGAGTCTTTGATTTTGTTGTTGTTGGTTTATTTGTATTTTGCTCCTTTTTTTTTTATCTTTTTTTTCTGTCTAACTGACAGAGTTGTTGCTCAATATTAAGCATTGCAGGCATCTTGAATAGCGTTTTCTCCTCTGTGAAGAGTGTGTGTGTATGACTGTGTGTAGCACGTATGATTGGTTAATCCATGTGATATGTATTTTATGAAAAGACAATCATTTGGAAGTTTTTATGCGTTGCTTAAGTAAATTTATTTGAAGGTACAACCATATAAACAAGGGAGAACAGAACCCGAGGTTCTGAAAAAACAAAACCTTGTTTTAAAAACACTGTAATATTGTTTAAAATGAGAGCTTTATGGAAAAACAACCACCTTAGAACCATATAGAGTATGGACCACTTGGCTTGCTGAGACTGTACAATGGGAAAAAAACGCTCTGATGGAATAATGCGATGTTTGGACAAAGGACAAAACTGATGATGAGAAATGAACTCTGACTTTGAGAGAGGCACCAGCGGTCACTGTGGCCCTCGGCTGCCTTTGAGTTTCTCACTCTGCCTAATCATTGTTGGAACTGCATTATGTGTTTACTATATGTACTTGTCTCATATTGTTTACCAGATATTTATATCAATCAGCTTCAAGCGAAACATTTTCAGAACATCGCTAGTGACAATGTTATGAATCACATTAAAGCATTGTGGCACCTTTATAGTAGTCTGGGGAATGTGTTGATGTGTGCTGGTACTCATGTCAGTAGATATACAAGCTAAGACAGCTTTCCTACATGTGCATCTGTTTGCTTTTATGTTTTTCACAGAATATGGCTGAGGGCCGAAAGCACAAATCTTCTAGGTTCAAATTATAGTATGCCATCAAAGCCACATCACAACATTATGCTATTAATAGCTGTCAAAAAAGTACAAGAGTAGCTGCCTTGGAGACATAAAAGAACATTTGTAAAAGGTGTGAGTTAGCAAAGTAGGTTTACTACAGGTTTACCAATGTAAGAGTCTAAACTGTCGTTTTATTTTTCCCAACAGAGACCAAACTGAGAGCTAAAATTTTTTTAAGAATGTGTTTTCTTGACAACACTACAAAAACACAACACAAAATTGGTCACTTACAGACACTAAGAATTCAAAATAAGAAAGCTGATATTATGTATTTAACAATCTCTGTTAAAGAGGCTGGAGAAGAGGAAGAATGAATTGTGCATCTATGTTTATTTAAGAAGCTTTATTTAATGATGAACCACAGGACACAGGTATTGTACATGAAATGCGACACCAAGGATTTGAGATTATTTGTGTTCAGCATGTTACAGAGTAACATGGCATTGATAGGATGACTGGAAATGTGTTTTATGCTTACAGTACATATGGATACATTATGTTATGATGTTTTCTACAACACTTTTGAATATGCTGGATCTTTACTTTAAAAGTTGAATGGGACATTGCTGTGCTGGAGGTGGATTTAGTGTATAAACTTAGACAGTTGGTCTAAAGTATCATCTGTCAAATTTCCAATGTGAACATCACTGTATACATCATGAAGGAAACATTATGGACCTATCCATGGTAGCTCTCTAAAATAAACTATTCTATTTTGTAATGGCTTTTTTCATGGCTCATTTGAATATTTTAGAATATTATACAGATAAATATATAAAGGAAAATAAGGCAAGTGGCTTATAAATAGGGCATAAGAGAGATTGTGTAAAAGTTTTAAAACAGCGATATGAACAAAGGGCTTTAAAGAAAATAGAAACCAAATCAGAGCCAGCACACAGCTATTTTACACAGTCAGACCTATTTGCATGGTCTGGAAGACAAAATGATTATAGGTGACACTTGATCCTACAGTGCAGAAATGACCTGATTCTCTCAGCCACAACAGAGACATAATTGGGATGCATAAGAGCATGAGTTACACAGAAGAATTTGAAGAAGAACCTGATCCGGTGCAAGCATGCTGAAAAGCTGGGGGAGGGTGGGAGAGTGTGTCTGGGTAATCTCCTTATTTCAGGCCGGAAATCATTGATCTTGAGCAAAGTGGGGGGGGGGTCCAGACTGGAAGCTTTAAAGGAAAAGTAGAAAGTCATGTCAAGGGTACAGATAGTTGGGGTTGGAACATATTTATTTGCCATCATCACAATCTCTGACAGAAAAGAAGAAGTGAAAGGAGAATCACACAAATTGCAAAAGCGGATCGATCATCGATTGATCATTATGCAAATGAGAATACTTTTGGGTTATTAACCTTACCTTACTATCACTATCAAACTGAAAGGTTTTCTTAAAAGTATTCCCCAGCATAGTCTGGAATCACATCTCAGGTATATTTCATAGCCCAACTTGTTTCTCCAACAAAACTAAAGCTGAGTTTTAAAAACTAAATGTGACATATTGCTTTGTAACATTTTAAATAATTCTATTTTGTAACTAAAAATTATGGTAATTCTTCACACTTGACGATACCACGACTATTGTTCACATTCTGAAAATTCACTGCGAAGAGGCACACACAGTAATCTTGTGTTCACACACACAGACGCACAGACATGGCTTCACATCAACAAATCTGTTACATTTTTTTTGCATTTTACTTCAGTAGCTCCTCATGGGACAGACTTATACAGAATGCGTCCTAATTCTGACTCTGCTTGTTGGAGTGCATCAGAGCACATTTGCAGCACAGCTAACTCATCTTGACTGGTGACTCCAAAATTAGGACAAAATCCAGATGTATGACACACAAGAAAATTGGATGCTACAGCTTTTTAAAAACTTTTGATGAACAAAGGGTTTTGTCAAAAAGTACAAGTCCTCTGTTTGATGTCACATACACAGCGTCAGATATCCATCCTTGTGCAGTCAGTTCAAGCTTCTTCATAACAGTCAATGAAATGAAGGTTGTGCATCATAATAATAGTTTTGTGAGCAATTCAAAACCAATCAAGGCTGCCTAGACATGTTGCCATGGTGTCTTTTTAGTAGAAGAAGAAGAAGATATACTTTATTAAATGTAAATAAAAGTAAATGCCCACCAATCCACAAAGTGACAGGCAACAAAGCTAAAACGGTAAAGGGCACACTTCTCTTTCTTTTATGGTTTATATAGGCGTAGCTGTGAGGCCTGTTCTCCTCCAATCCTTTCCAGGATCCCTCTGCACTGAAGATAGAAATCATTACGTCACACAGCTTCTCATCTGATCTGTTGGCATCACAACACCCATGCGGTGGAGATACACAGCAGTACTGAAAAGGGGTCCCACGTACAACCCTCAACATAAACCTCAACATCTGACTGTTTGAGTATCACTGCAAGCAGATGCTGAAAGTAGGAAAATAAGCCAGACAGCAATTTCGAATGTCACAATAGAGAATTAACTTTTTGAAAGTTGGCGTGTATAGAAAGGCTGAGACACCACTGTACAAACTGATGAAGTGAACTGTTATGCAAGCTGTTAAAGCTGCCAATGCAATATGCACCTGGCAGCACCTAGAATAGAGGAAATAATGTGCTAACTTGGATTTTACATGATTCATCCACACTTTATTAAAGTGATTTTGTTCCTTGAAATCCCTGACACTGATCATTGAGACATTCACCTTTCCTCCATTGAATGTATTTTCAACTTTCTCACCTTAAAGAACTTCATGAACACTAAATGCATGAAATGTTTGTGTTCACTCAGTATGACAGGATCAGGGCCAGGAGAAAAAGACTGCTTACTGACCAACTGCACATGACAGCAGGTCTTACATTAATCAAGTTATTGCAGTTTTTTGGAAGAGCATTCTCTCCAATTTCCTGTCTTAACCAAATTTAAATATCTGTCTTTGGAGAGCAAGAGAGAGAGTCAAACATCCAGTAAACACACACATTTTCATTTTAAGTGTAGCCTATGTCAGGGGAGAGTGATAAAATTGATACTTTTTGGGGCATGGGTATGTCAAAAAAGTTACTCTTGAAATGTGAACACAGCTTGATGCTGGACAAAAGGCCACTGCAGTCAAATTCTCATCATAAAGATCCCTGTTCTCCCATCAGCTGGTGGGACAGATCATACTGGGAACATAGCCAAAGGCAGGAAATAACTTCTGAATGTGTGTGATGGACACTCTCCATGCAGCTCACTACATTATGGGAAGAACAGAGATTTATAAGAAGGGCATGGATAGATAAGGCTTACACTATCAAACAGCTGTGGAAGACAAAAGTGAATAGTCATTCTATCCAGGTAGTAGAGGAGAGTGACTTTTGCCCTTTGATAATTATCAACCATTCACACATTCCTTTCTCTTGAGCTCAGAGTGAACATGCATAGCCTTGGGGTGTACCGTGTCTGCTTCCTTCTCATTTCCATTGCAAAAGGCTACTAATGAGCAGTCACTGACAGAGGGCAGCTGATCACCCTGGAATACACAAGGTTAAAAAAAGGTTCACTCACTCTAAAAAGTCGAAGAATGTGAGAAATCTGTGACAGCCTTTGAACATCTTACCTCAAAGTGTGAATAATGTGTAGGGGACATTTTTGTAGGTTGTGACAGGAGTGCTATTTTTAAAACCTCACACTTTTGCTTTAATCTATCTGACTTCCCCTGCATGTGACATCCTGATGTGCATTGTCCTATTTGTGCCATTGTCACTGGGTCCTGTTAGCCTTGTTAGCTTGTGTTTTCTATTTCTCCATCTAAATTTATTGAGCTGTCTCCCTATAATAAACTCAATGCACCTCTAACAATGACTATGCATATTTCCCACTCAGTGCCCAGGAGTCTAAACGGTCTAAGCACAGTACTTTGGTAGAGAGATGACATTGCTATTTACAATATAAATACAGCCTTAACTGCTCAACATTGCAAATATGGGTTAAAAACAAACCATTTTATATTGTTTCACTTTCAGTCTGTTAATATCTATTAGACTGAAACAACATGAAGTGGTTGGTATTAAAGCTTTTTATTATGACTTATTTTCTAATTTCTTTTCTTCATATTAGAGTTCATGACACAGACCTCTTCTTTAGAGGGTGAAGGAAATGAGCACGGGCCTGTGTGAGCGGCCCCCATGCTGGCAGCCTGTGTCTTTAAGGAGCCATGTAAAGAGGGCGTGTTCAAGCACACTACTGAGGCAGGAGGGTTGTAGTGAGTTATTGCGCTTCAGAGCAGCCGCACCGCTTCTGAGGATGCCGTGACAGCAACAGAAACATATATTTGAAAAAAACAGAGACGTCTGCGTCTAATATATTTATTTGGATTCCCGAGAGTTGAATTGAGCGGGGTTTTTTTTTCACGTCTCCTTTCGTTTGATGAACGCATCCCCCCCCCCTATTGTCAACCTGCTGGGGGCCTAAAAGTGAGGCAGCACCCGGCTTTATGAATGGGATGCTCGGTAAGTGCGTGGGCTTCAATGTGTGTACTTGCACTTCAAACTTCCACGACATGAAATGTATCTTTTTTTTTTTTCCTCGCAGCTCAGATGTGTGTTTAACAGAGCGGCTTTATTCAGCGAGTCAGCAGAGACGCACAGTGCGCACAAGGCAGCTGACTCTTTTGTGGTCAGCTACTTATTGTTCTCCTGCCATTGACCCACCCAGAATCAGAGCTTTATTGTTATGGAATCGAATCACTGCACAGTGATACATGCAAGAGTCGATTGAGTGCTGTCAAATGGACACTTGAACGTATTTTTGTACTCTCTGAAGCGTTTCTTTGTTAAGGTATATAAGTGGTCTCGCTAGAATCGAGCTTATTTGTTTGCAGCCCCTCAGTAACATTTTTGATATCTTCTTGATATTAGCTCATTTGGGAATGCTTTGAAGCTGGAAATGATGCATTGATTTATGTCCTTTTTTTTCTTTTTTACTTTCACTTTTCACCAAAGGAACATTCTATAGGAGAGCAGATGTTCAGCTTCAAAATATTCTAAATTAGGCCAAACATGTGGTTGGATGACATTTTGATTTGCAGTGCATATTGAGTGAATGTGATGTACCTGTACAAATGCATGTTTTTTTCTCAATACTAATACATTTAAACTTAATCAGTGAGTGAAATGTGTTTTCTTGGTAGTAGAGGATCCTGAATTGGCACCGATGACAAAAAAAAAAATCATACATCGCACACTTTGTTTCCCAGAATGCAATGCACGCCTGTCCTGTTTGTCCAGTTCATTACCCACGTATCTCAGTGCTGGTCAACTTGCCAGTCCTGTTTGCTTGGGAGGGGTGTCACAATGGCATCTGATGGTGCTCATTGACTGGGATAATAAGGTGATGGGCCTTATGTTTGTAGGCCATCACTCCATCACCGTCATGCTGATAAGAGCTCCTCAGCAATTGTTTGAGGAGATAATATTGTCAGAGGTCTCCGCTTGTGAGGCAAATTGGGTGGCTTTCTTTTGTTTTCACAGGCTTAAATATGACTTTTGACCAGTCTTATCCGAAACACGCAGAGGGCTTTTTTTGTGTGAGATGTCAACTCGTTCTGCCCGGGACACTGATGGATTTAGGTTGACGACACAGCAAACAAGCATCACCAAGATTTATGTGTCATAGGCTTAGCTTGTTTACTTTCCCCCCCTAGAAGTGCCTCTGAAATGGCTTTCAGAACAGGCGACACATTTTTAACTCGCCCGCACAGGTTCTGCTTGCACTACTTTCTTCTGTTTCTTAAATTACAAAGCATCTAATTGCCTGCAGGAGACATGTGTTTAGTGCCTGAAGGTGAAAGTAATCCTTCCTCCGTGTGGTGTTGGACACTTTGCCAATGCCAAGCACTCTGTTATTGGGCACAACACAGTGTTGTAGACAGTGTTTGCTGGCTCGTAGCCCAGAGAACACAACCTGCTCAGAATTTAGTTGACTAAAGTGAGCGAGTTTGTGCAGCTTACTTTCATTTTTTTCCCCCTTCTGTGGTAATGCTAAAGTGTAACTTTAGTGTGTCATTTGTGGTCGGTGAGTGTAAAGTCCTGCATCCATGTTTGAACGTGTCTGCAGCTTGTGTGCTCATTTGAGGCAATGTGTGTGTCCCGTCCAGCCCCTTCACATTCCAGGAAATACCAATATAAACTGTTTTTTTTTTTCCTGGAATGCCTCTGAGGATGGTGATAGTGAACTTTTGGATTATTATAGAGGACGCGAGGGGTCTTTTTGAAGGATGTGTAGCGTAAATAACATGTTTGGTTGTTATTATTGCTCTTAGTTATTACCACATAAATCCCATCTTGGTGGGAAATGTATCAGTTGTAGAAAACTTGGATGATGTTTGACTTGTGACATAAAGCAACAGTTCAATAGTACAATGACACCTACTTTTTTTTTTCTAACCTTGTCCCAACATGAAATTCTAGGGGCGTCTCATATGTCAGTGTATTCATGCTGTGTTTGTTCCTGAGTCTTTTGTTTGGTGGCATTGTTTTCTGGTCTTATCCAGCTTGCTGCATTGTGACCTGGTGGGCTCGGGTTGGTGTTATGAGGCGGAGGAAATGTTTATTCTTTCTCTGCCATCCTGTTTCCTTGTCACTATAGTTGTAAATATTGGATGCAGTTGATATTGTCGTAGCAGCAGACAATGACAGGGGCTTATCGTTTTAAAACTGCGCAAAAGCTATGATGGCAGACCGGAAGACTAGTGTTTTTTGACAAGTAAGTCAATTTTGGTCTCAGTTTGAACATTTGGCTATTTGATTTGATTTATATTAATCAATTAATTGAAGATTAAATTCCGAAAGAGAACCCATGAACAGTCCACTTATTATCCAGTTAGTGCGTCTGCTGCTATGTACGCAGTTGTGTCTTGTATTTTTCTTGTAAGAGAAAAAAATAAACCCTCCCCTGTTGGATAGCTGCTTCTTTGGCTTCCATCCAGCCTGTTTATTTTGTTGCTTTTCTGCTGTTCTGACCCTATAATTATGGCACTCTCACACTTTAAAGCAAGTTTCTCTGGATCCCATAATCTTCCCGCATTCTTTCCATTGAGAAGCAGCACCGGTTTCCACTCGAGAGTTTCAAAATATACAATAACCTTGCTCGTGTTCTGCAGCTCTAAAGAGATACCTGGCCTGGTCTGTCAGTCTGCCCTGGGCAATGATACGGACACCTGGGCCCGAGACCGGAGCTGTCATCAGCGGTGATTCAGAAGATCCGGTTGTGTTCGGCTTCTACAATAATTAAATATCGCTGAACCTGAGGCGCTTCATGTACTGATACATGTTTCATTCAGGCCTGTTGTTAAACACACAGTCCCAGCACTGTCCAACAACACTGTAGATTATTAAAACTGTGTGTTGATGGAGATATGAGCTGTGTTTGTTTGGTTAGCCCATCAGTAATACAGTACGATGGAGGACAGCCATGTTTACATTATGAGTGGTCAGGAAGGGCAGGCTGAGTAGATTTCCGCAGAGATGGGAAGGTTTACTGCCTTATTTTCTCCCTGCCCTTCCTGTGGATGTACCCCTTAACACGCCAATGCATTTCTCCATAAAACACTTACAACTATGTCTGTGTAATCAGGGATTTTGAGAAGCAGTGGGCTAATTGCTGAAGTAATACGTTGGCATTCTGTACTCGGATGTCTCTGAGGAGACAAGGGGGGCAGTTAATGATGACCTGGAGCTGGCCGTTGATCCTGCAGGTCCAGCTGGATAAGATTTTCGGGGAGATTTTAGCCATCTCTCTAAACACAAAATAATGTTAAGTGGTTATTTCTGGCATGCGTTTGTGTTGATATTGCCAGTGTCGTGCTCTCTGCACAGTCTCTCTGATATGTTGAGACACTCTAAATGCCTGAGTGGTGCCAATTTCTGCCGTCACCCCACCACCACCCTCTTTTGTATTTAGATACCATGCCCAGCACACAGATGACGTTGATGTTGAGCCATGCTGGCTGACATTTCAGTTGCATGTCTGTAACTTTTATTCAAATCAGAGACGATAGCACAGAGCAGGGATAGACAATACTGTTTGTGTATAAATAAAGGGCATTGTAGATACAGGAAAATGATGTTTATAAGTCTTGTTTAGCCCAGAGAATACTCTTCATTCTTGAGCGTGTCAGAATGGAGTACAGCATTCTTGTCTGCCATCCGCTGTTTGTGTCTGTAATAAAAGCTGTCAGTTTCATCAAAGTGGAGGACGGAGAGGAGAGATGGAGTGTCGTGTCTGGAGGCTGTGTTGGCTGTAAATGTAAAAGAGACAAGTCATCTCCTCTCGGGTATCAGAGGTCAGCTGGTACACATCGAGCTGACTCGCTGCAGGCCTGTTCTCTGCCAAGAACCCTTTCATTGGCTGTCGGGGCTCTTTTGAATGCTGCTCTAGTCCTGGTCATCATCCATCCATCACTTTTCCCTCCTTCTCGCTCGCTTGTCTGATCTGTTCGTGCTCTTTTATAGTTGGCATATTGATGATTATAATGACGCTTTCAAGGTTGAAGTGTTGCTCCTTTTTTTTCATGCAGCTACTGTTTCACACTAATTATAAGGAATTAACAGTCTGTTCAGTTGAGTAATCATTTCTCAAAAATGTTATTTTTAAACACGGTTACGGTTCTTTTGAGTTTGTTCTTCCAGCCCAAGCTGCTCACCTCAAATATTCCACTCCTCGATCTAAGGATAGCTACAGATTTAGCACTCACTGATATGAATGCCAATTCAAAAAAAAACCTTACAGGCCCTTTTATTAGCAGGAAAGCTCTAACAATCTGTTGTGCTTTGATCCTTACCAAGCAGAATGTCCTGCTGGGTGAGGTGTGACATTAGCATAACAGACCGTCTCACTCTAACTCGCCAGGTATGAGTGGGGATGGAAAAAACACAGTTTTTTTTGCTGTCTGTAATTCACACAGACAAGATTTCTATCGACTCCTTCCTGTTCTCAGAGGCATCGCTTTGGTTTTTAGAGAAGCCATATAAGTATTGTGTTTTATTTATATCCCTATGGTTAAGCAGATAGAAAATAGTTGTGTATCTATGTAGGCAATTTCCTGTCTATCTAGGTATGATGATTTATCTTGTCTGTGAAATGTCAAACAATGAAAGGTTTCGATCACAGCTCCCCAGAGTCTAAAGTGACTCCTACTGATTAATGATTATCAAAATGGTGGTCTATGAACTAATCGTTTCATCTCTATATCTCTCAAAGTGTGATTAAAAACAGGTTGGTCACAAACAAAAGAAGCAGGCTTGCTCTGGCCAAGATTGGTGTGAACAGGACCTGGTCAGTCAAAGTCTGTTACCTTGCTTGGCCATTTCCTCATCATCAATTCCAGCATTTCACAGCACCACATTTTGAATTGGCCTTGCTCTTTAGACCACAAAGGATTTACACTTTGATCAAAATGAGCCCTTGGCTTTCTTGCAGTATTGGAACTTCACGGTGGAGAATGCCATGGAAAATGGGTTTGTAGGGCAAGGAGGGCACTCAAGATACCCTTTGGGTCAACAACTTGATCTGAATCCACAACCCCGCAAGCAAATGGCATGCTGCTTAGTGACCTACATGGGCTAATTAAGCAACAGCTAAATCTGGCTTTTATGTAAGTAGGAGGGCTTTATTTGTAAATTTTCATTAGAGCCCTATTTTCTCATTGCTGTATTTATCTCAAAGGGCAGAATTAGCTGGATGTCTGTTGTTCCCTGTCTGTGTGATTGAGAGATAATGTGATTTCCACTGTTTGTCCTTGGGCTGCTCTTCCTAAATGAGATATTCAGCCCAGCTAACTGAGTTGCATCGCAGATACCTATCTTTTAGGGGCCATTTGTCTGCTTAATTACTGGAGCATGTGTGCTATTACTGAGCAACTGTATACTTCTTCCTGGTGGTGCACTTTAAACATATGGGAATGAATGAGAATTTTCACTAGCAAATGGGATGTTTGCAAATGGTATGATCGTCGGGGTGATTTCCGGGCAGAGCAGTTTGTCAAAAGGAAACCAGCAATTTCAGTCCCTGTCTGTCCACACAGATTTTGGGTGCATGTGGCCTCCCACCCCCTAATGTCATTTCACCCTCGGGTCATGCGGTTGTCCATCCAGGTCAGTGCCTTCAAATGAGGCAGACAGAAAGCCCCCCCACCACCACCACTACCACCTTTTACCCACTGCAGCAGCTACCCTCTCTCAGACACTAGAATACACACTGGATGAAATAAGTACCAAGAAGACACATCAATACTCAATTAAGGAAATGGCCCATTAGTCATGTTTGAGAGAGAGTGTGTGTGTGTGTGTGTGTGTGTGTGTGTGTGTGTGTGTGTGTGTGTGTGTCTGTGTCTGTGTGTGTGTGTGTGTGTGTCTGTGTCTGTGTCTGTGTCTGTGTCTGTGTCTGTAAGTGATCTCTTGTGTATTTGTGTTAACCGGCCTTGTGTGAGAGATGTGAAAAGTAATGTTGGTCTTAAGCACAAATTATCCAGGATGTCAATATTTCTTTCTCATGTTGAACAAGAGTCTTTGTCACGAATGTAAATTCAGTCTTCTGATGTTTTTTTTTCTATGGGAGTGTTTTTTGAATCCTACACATGCTTTAGCTATGACTCAAAAAACACTTCCTCTTGTGTAGCATCCTCTCTACAGAGTTAAGAAATGGCTGCAGCATTTCCTTTGAGATTCAAAATTCTCCCTCACGAATATACTCAGGTTGCTGTCTGATTTAGTGCTCCCTTTTTCGTGCCTTTTGAGTAAAAGAACCCACTTCTATTTACCTCCTTCCTAAGTTATTTCTGTGCCTTTCCCTCAGAATTGGGTGTGTATATTCTTCCCACAAATTAGTGGCTATAACCATATGATATTTAAGCAGTTTTGGAACCCTCCTTGGACCCTGGCTTGGTATTTATATTGATAATTGAGTTATATGATCTATAAACAGAACTACCATTACATTCCCATGACATAAATACATTTGGGTAAATGGGTTGGAATATCATTTACGCAAGCAGATGTGAAAAGATGAGAGAAGTGAAGCAGCATTGGCGGCAGTTTGGAAACCTTCCCAGTGTGCTCAAGTTTATCACAGTGTGTTTACATGCATGCACTGCTCCTTTTTACTCTGGTAGTTGAGACATACCACATCATGACTGGTCCGTCATCTTTAAAATTGCCAGAGCTAAAGGTCTTTAGGTCAGTATGCAGTGTGTGTGTTAGTTTTCTGAGAAGCTTGTGGACAGTTTATGATTTTGCTGTCAAAAAGAAATGATGCAGATGTGCTTTGTTAGCTCGTCCTGTCTGTTTCTGTCCCACATTCTGTGTCTCCACTGGGGCTCTGCTGCAGCCAGACCCTGAGTGTTGTGAAAGTCTGTTTATAAAGTCAACCCCCCCGTCTGTGACCCCGTAGTTCCCACGCTAACTGCTGCCTTCTCGGACCTTTTTCCCCTTTTTCATTCACGTGTAAACCCACACAAAGTCACACAAAGCTATAAATATAGGAGGCCACCGTATCAGTTTTGATGTAAACGGTGAAGGTTTGTGCTTCTGCATGCAGAGCTACTGGATCAGATTTAGATTAAGATGATGAAGAACCTGTGTCCTGGCAATGGGCACATTGAGCTGTTGAGAATGATCCTGGTCTAGTGGAGGACAGAGGAGTAGGAGGCAGGCTTTCACCATCTCCCCTTGTTTCATCCGCTGGATGCTTTCCCTCGTCTGTTTATGCCACCCAGAAGCAACTAGTCAGTTGTTTTTTTGGCTGGGTGTGAATTATTTCCCCTCATTATATCACCCCCAAAAAATCTGAACATGCAGCTTCAATAATAAATATGTTTCTGCAAAAAAAGTTGCCTTGTTTGTGTGTTTTGGCACAAAACCATTTGCAGTTCATGGAAAGTTTTCACATTGTGTCTAAGCCTCAGTCAGATATTCTGCAATCATATTTCTTTCTCTTAATACCTGCCTCTATTTCCTTACAGTGCTGGAACATTTGTGTATTTTTATTAATTTCCATTTTTACCAATATAAACACACATAACTTAGATGAGGTGAATGTGTATAAATATGTATGTAAAACATGGCAGACATCAGGTTAAAAGGGTGTTTTGTCTGAGCTCTAGGTTGACACAGAACGAGGCCATGTGTTGCATGCTTGTATGAAGCCTGAAGCCTCCTGCAGCCCCAGACAGGAAATGCTGTTGCTTGCTTGCAGGAGGGTGTTTCCATGGAAACCAAAGCAGGTGAGGGCATTAACAGGAAGAGGAGTAGAGGCTCAGCTGGCAGAAGAAGGGGGGGGGTGGAGACAGAAGAACGAGGTCAATGCACTAAAAAGCCTGTAACATGAAACAGCTGAAATCTCCCAGTGGCACTTCTACTTAGAACAACTCTGACTTAAATATCTTTTGAAGGCTTGCCTGTAAGAAATCCAAAGTCAAGGTGAAGTTGCTGACAGTTTTTAATGATCTTCCTGCGTTAGTGCATCTTTCTTTCTTTACTCACACTATGTGCAAGCCAGAGAGGTGCACACTTAAGATGGCAAGGTAAGCATTTTCTTCTTCAGGCCAGCTTACATGTAACGATAGAGATTTTCCACCCGCAAGACAGTGTTTTTAGATGTCCGTCTGTTGAAATTGCTCGCACTTTACAGACCACCGTGGCAGTGCTTTTTTTATGTGTATTTTATATGTTTTGGGTGTGTTGCTAATGACAGTGTAGCCCCTGAGGAAGCACCCGTGGCTAGCTGACAGCCTGCGGTGAGGTTTCCTCTGTCTGGGCTGCATGTTTTCAATAATGCAGAAACACGTTTTCTATCAACTGTCAGTTACAAGCGTCTGGGAGCCTCAGTGTTGTCTCAGAAAAAGAGGAAGGAGGTGGATAGGGAATATTATCATTTCTCTGATCACAATTTCATATACATTTGTCAAAACTATGCTTCTGTGACTGATGAATAGCATGCTCAGTTGAGTGGGGTGTTATTGTTCTCTGATGCTGGTATAATTGAATTTTTTTTCTGTGACTAGAAGATTAGTTTTTGGTCATATACCGTTTGCGGTGCAGTCAAAGTTGAGCTTCGCACTAGAAAATCCCTGGCAGCACTCAGCTATCCTTCTCCGATTTATATTGGTCTGTGGTTGGTGTTTTGCTCTCAGTTATAATGCAGCTTTAAAGCAAAATGCTGTGGTGTGTTTTTTTTTCCCGTTTTTTTTCAGTGCATTTCAGAGGTCATCTCTGTGATTTGTAGCATGTTGCTTATCATTATGGACTTGTATAATTGATAGCTTCAGCTCTTAGTAATTAGTGGAACCTTTGAAATTCCTAGAAATGTTTTTATTTACATGATGGGATTAAACAGCCAAACGTGAATATTCTACACGCACTATTACGTGGAAGTTGTGCAGTAAATTGTTGTCTTTTAGGTTACCCTTGATTGATTTTATGTTTTGTTGTTGGTATGTGGTTGGCATTGAGATGCTATAGTGCATGCTCTCTGTTTTAGTAATTGGGGTCTTATTTGGTTTCTTTTTTTTTTCTTGTGGTACTTTTTGTATTACATTTTGACCAATGTATTCACTTAAAAGGTCATTTTTATTTATATGGAAAGATACATTTATCAGCAAAGTTCAATTTAAATAAATTCTGTGTGATTTATTCTATTCTTTTTTTTTTTCCTATTTCAGGTTCCCATGCTGACTGCAATTGAAGAGCATAAATATTCATACTAAGATCTCTAACAAGGATTATATTCAAGATTTGGAAGCTCTTTTCGTCACCTTGACTACCTCTTTGTGAAAAACTAAACAGCTAATCAGCAACCATGCCGATCCTAAAGCAACTAGTGTCTGGCTCCCAGACCAAGCGCCGCTCACGCATGGACCTGACCAGGGAGATGATCAGTGCTCCACTGGGCGACTTCCGTCACACCATGCATGTAGGCCGCAGTGGTGATGCGTTTGGAGACACCTCCTTCCTCAGCACCCGCTCGGGGGAACCTCCCCCAGAGACCACATCTTATCCCAGCTCTCCCCGTCCTGGCCTCCTGTCTCGCACCTTCAGGAGCAGCAAACGCTCCCAGTCGGTGACCAGAGTGGACCAGCAGAGAGACAACACTCTGATGGTCTCTGGTGGGTCACCCACTTATGTGAAGAATGCCATGTCTCTGCCCTTCCTCAATGACGAAGACAGAGGGGACATTATGGTGGCAAAAAGTCTGTCCTCAAGTCCTTTCAAGCAGCAGGGGGAGGTGGATGGGAGAGGTGCAACCGCAGCTACTCACTTCCTGGAGCTGGAGGAGCGAAGCTTCGGTGAGCTGACTGAGCTTCCGGAGAGCTCCCGCCACTTCGGAGCAGGCATGAAGCACGCCGAGTCGGTGATGTCTTTCCACGTCGACCTGGGACCCTCCATGCTGGGTGACATCCTGGGGGTGATGGAAAAGGAGGAAGACGATCTTGGCTACGAGGAGGGCAAGAGCAGCGAGGGCCACGCCTCACCACCTCTGAGCACCCACGGCGAGGAAGAGGATAGCATGGAGAGAGAAAAAGATGAGGATGTGGAGGAGCAGATGGAGGCAGAAGAAGAAGAAGAGGAAGAAGCAGCAGAACTTCTGCAGCAGAAGAATCCAGGCAGTTCTATCGATCTGGGACCTGAGAATGGAGGGCCCTACACCCCAGAGTACACTCCCGAGACTCGGCCCAAACACTTGCAGCATCTTGACAGCTGCTCCATGTCCAGCTCTGGCTCTGCTGCAATGGATGAGAAACCAAGCAGCCAGATGTATGCAGGAGATACAGACAGCGCCACCTTCAGTGCCCCACCAGAGGAGGAGAGCAACTTCTCCTCTTTCTTGGAGGATGAAGACGATGAGATCCGTGTATGAGAAGAAGCCTTTTTGAAAGGGGAAAAAAAGGACAAAGATCTGGACGGGGTTTGTGTGAAAATGGCAAGTCCTTTGACGGTGTGGATTTGCACTTGAACGGAAATAAGTCGCTGTTGTCAGAAATTGTGGGAATGGAACAGTGAAGAAGACTGAGGTCTCCTGCAAGGAGAGAGTGACTGCTCTTTTAGAACGAGCCCCAGCTCTATCTGTCAGAGAGCCTCACCCTCCACTCTCTGTTTGTCTGTCAATCTGTTTTTCCCTTTTGAACACTGAGGGAACTGACATGGAAGAGCAACCACTTTTTAAATATGGAACATTCCAGAAGTAAGGAGGGAGGACTGGTTAGAAAGAAACTTTTGTAGGAAAAACACTTTCCATAACTAAAGTGCAGTTCACGCTTTCTCTCTCTCTCTCTCTCTCTCTCTCTCTCCCCTCTCTCACTTGACGTGTCACATGTGCTTTTTTCATTTGATTCGCCTCTATTCTTGTTGTGCTTTCTCTCTCTGGCTGTGGGACATCAAGAGGCCTAAGCTGAAGAAGAGGCCTCTGTCACCACAGGATCACTGGTAGGTATCTTGTCACAATAAAGGGGGCTGTGTTTGGCACTGGAGTGTGAAGCCCTGCCTTGAGACCCTTTCATCTAAAACTATTATAGTGAAGTGCCATGGATCTGTCAGTTTTTTCCCTTATGTAACTCAGGGTCCTTGTGACGCCGCTCAAAGGCTGCCATTTCCTGCTGTAAAGCTGGACCACAAAGCCCAAAACCAAAATTCTCTTCTGTTTTTAATTCACTGTGAGCGCCACACAGGCTTAATCACAGTGTAAATTTGAGAAAAGCAGGGTTGTAAAGCTAATGGAGATACATTGGCCTGAATTAAGTATAGAGCATGGTGTTACTACAGGAAACCAGAGGTGTAAACCGTGGTGTGGGTGGCACACTGGAGAGGGACTGTAACTGTGTTTGTTGTCTCTTTTCCAATGATAAGATGCTTCTTTTTTTTCACCCTGAAGCCATAATGATGACGATTTTACAGATTTACGTGAACTGACATGAAACGGCTATCTTCCTCTGACTAATCTGTCATTTCAAGTTGACTCTGAAAAGCGCCTGATAACCACTTCCTTCCTTGTTTTCATACATCCGAGCAGCTGCAGTGGTGCAACAAGATGTTGATCCTCATTAGTCCAGGGGCTGCCTTAATATATAACACAGATTCCACTACTACTCACAAGGAGGAGGGCTTTAGGGTATGTATTGTTGGAAAATCAGTGCACCAACAGGCACAATTAAACCAGACACTAGTAGTATTTGGTGTTTAATACCTGTTGTTTTTTTATCTTAGAAAAAAAAGTGCTATATTTGTGTAACGTCTGAAGAGTGGATGAAAAAGAAAGACACAGGCAGCAATAGATGCAAGACCATTAAGAAAAGATTGCTATTTTTATGCAAGTTGCACAGTCATTGCAGCTTCACTCTATCTCTTGCATCATTAAGCCATGGCCAGAAGTATTGAGGCTCAGTTGCGCTGATTGATTTCACTGCCTTAACTGAAACTGACAGATGTGCCAAATTCTAATTTTCTAGCCAAAAAATAATTTTAGTTGTGAAGCTCACTTTTGGGAGAGCCCCTCAAGTCTGTCTGTCACTTCCTTCTCTGTGTGGGTAATCAATGTTGAATTTAAGTTCAGACTGAGTTTCAGCTCCTATGTTAATAAAATAAAAATAGTGTTCTATGGTGTGACATCATGCTTGAGAAATGGAGAAAAAAAAAAAAGGATGAATGAATTTGCATAACTGGATATTTATATTTCCAATCACTGAAACACTACATAATATATATTCAGGTAATTTCTTGGGTTAACAATTTTGTGAGAATGGGAAGTTGTCTGTGTTCCCCTTTCTGTATAATGTATATTATGCCTTACTGTTGTCATCTTTACTGTATATTTACAGCCTTTTTTTCTGTATTATCCAAAATAACCTATATTTTTCAATAAAAGAAATCTTCAACATCTTTACTGCTGCATATTTCATTGCTGGTTGCGTCAGAAGATAATGCAGTAGAAGTGCTACTCAATCAGCAGCCTTAACAAAGGAATTCCTTGAGTGCCTTCTCTGTTTCCTGTCACTATTCTTTGGCTCTCCCAAAAGAGGAAGGAAGGAAGCAATCGAGACCTAGTTGGACATGTCTCTTAAGTATTCGCTATACAAGCTGAGAATGATGTGATGAGTCATGAGTGTGTGTGCTTGTGTGTTTGTGTGTGTGAGGGAGGGAGGGAGGGAGAGAGAGAGATAAAAGAGTGTATGCACCCTTGGGGCAGCTATATTCTCATCATGCTGGAGAGAGAGATGAACGATGATGGAGGAAAGAAAAGTTTATCATTATGGAGAACTACATTCATAAACAGTGATGACAGGTAATTCTTCTCGCCCTGCTGATTGGACAATGGATGAGTCTGGCAGCCACATAAGACTGGGGACCTGCTCATCATTATGGGCCCTGAACTGTTTTGTCACTTTTGATTTCACAGACCGTGCTTTGGCTTTTCACACCCTGGTGAACCCCCTCCCTGCCCTTTCAAAGTTCAGTGCCCTCTGTGTGGTTAACACTGGGCACAGATGGTTCAAGGTCTCATCCTGCATTCTTCTAAACATTAAAGCTGCATGCTGAAAACACCACTCCATTCTACTTTGGTGTCCTCCCCCCCCCAATTCAATTTTTCATCTCCACTTCAGGGGATGTTTAATCTGCTTCCACTTTCACTTTTTCACAGTCACATTATACCAACGTCCAATCTGCCAGAGGGCTAGAAAAAGTCATTATTCTTACACTTGTGGTAAAAACAGGCCATTTATATTGATTGTTGTGGTCAATACAAACCAGCAGGGTTATTGATCCTACTTTTCTCTCTGTATAAAGTCATTATTCTTTTTCAAGATTGTTGGGTTTTTCTTGTGAAAGACTAAATCTTCACTAGTCACCACGTTTGTTTCGAAAATTCTTGTTCTTTTTAACTGAATTATATATACTGTATCTCTTGTGCTGCTGGTCTAGCCAAGGAGCATCTCACTTTGTCTAAATCTTGTTATCTACTGCCATCTAGTGGTGGTCTGAGGCTCACATCTGGTGATGGGTGTGTCAGTGAAATGGCTGATTTGACTTTAGGGATGTAAATGGAGCTTTTTTTAATATCTTTGTATCATCTTGCACCACATAACTTAATATTAATGAGTTTTATTTTATCATTACAGTGTCTACCGAAAAACAGAAGACAAAAGATAATTTCTAACTCATCACCTAGACTGTCAAATTAGATTATTTGGTTGATTTGTAGAAGGAGGCAGGATGTGAACACAACTCTTCACGTTGTCCTGCACATTTGAACTTGATACCGGAGACAGCAGATTTGTTCAGGAGGCTCAGCTCACCTCCCTCCCCCATAGAAACCCATTGTAATTTGAGTCTGCCTTGCAGCTGTTTCTCCCTCTCACACACCCTGGATGTAGTTTCTCATCTGCTTCAGAGGCTGTCAAATGTCATTTCCCTTTGGTTTTCAGCTCTCTTTGAAAATAGTATTTTCTTACTCAGCCGCCGACGGGAGGCGCTCATTGCCTTTAGGTTTATTATGTCAGGAGCCCCAGCCTGGACCCGCAACCTTTTCCGCCAAATTCCATCAGCAGACTTGCCGCTCTTCCAGGAGGCCGACGGCATGCTGAAATCTGGAAAGTATTAAACAACCTGCTGGTGGAGGGGACTGGGGAGGGGGAGGTTGGGGGTGCAGATGAAGCAGGGAAGTAAAAAGTGGGGGATGGGGGAGAAAAGAAACAGAATGCAAAATTGTTCATATACCGCCCTTTGCCTGGCTCTGCTCCCTTTCCCCTCCCACACACACACACACACACACACACACACACACACACACACACACACGCATTAGCGTGTGAGCTACCACCCCCCCCCCCAAAAAAATAAAAAATCCAGACCACTCCCCAAGCAGCTCCAGCATTTTTCTTTTATGTTTGCAGCAGTATTTTGCAAGTCCTTTTTTTTTAATGGGTCATAAACAAACAGCCGGTTCTGCTGTGTAGTTCTGGGGGGAGAGGTAGGGGGAGTGTGTGTGGGTGTGGTATGCATATGAGAGTGTGTGTGTGTTTGTGTGGGGGAGTGTGTGTGGAGTTGTTTGCTGGCACAGAACTGGAAGGCGAGTGTGATGGTCGAAAAAAGCCCCAACTGTGTGTTTGTGGCTGGAAGCGAGAATGAAAAAACTGGATGCCATCCAGACATCCTTTCCCATGCCTTGATACACACATATCTCTGACCAAATGTATGCACAGCATCTGGGAGGGCACACTATACCCAGCGAGAAGACCTGCCCATGAGAAAACGTATAGAATCTGAACTGTGCCAAGTTTTAAGCGAGCAAGAAAGAAATTAATCTTCCAGGGAGTAACATCTGTCTTTACTGTTCCATTTTCCTTCACTCTGCTGAGATAAAGTTTGACCGTATTTCAAATGTTATTGTCATTGATGATCCTCTTGTATATTTGTTAGTCAATCTGTAAAGACATCTCTTCTTGGCTGTCTGTTTACTGATTCAGTCTCAACACTTATTGTCAAAGTCATTTATCTTTGCCTTTACAACATCTGCCTTTAGTTCAGTCTGCCAAACAAAATGTAAGACATTCAAACTAACAAACGCTATCATTAAGAGAAAAAAAAAAATCCCTTTGTGTCCTCAAAGATAGGCAGAGGTATTCCTCCAGCAGTGCACAGCGCAGCACTACGGATATTGGTGTTAACAGGAGCAGCGAACATAAACATTCCAGTACCCAGAGTTGACCTCTTGACCCCTAAACCCTGGAACTGCAAGAGACCACACACACATGGTGGGAGGAGGAGCGGGAAGAACGTGAGACTACTCCAGTGTCCTTGCCTTAAAGAGCTTCAGATGCCTGTGCTGAAGACTGAAAAATTAGCCCATCCTTTAAACATCAGTGCAGTCTTCCCGCTTGGGAATCGTTGCAGGTATGTCAGAATGTGGGTATGGCTTTCTCAGACGGAAAAGTTATTCCAAGGGAAACACGGCTCCCGTCTCTCTCTCCCCCTCCCCACAACTTCTTGTGCAATAAGCAGTTCCTTTAATGAATCTGGAGATTGTGTCATAACTTCTTGTGTTAGACTCAAAATCTTGTGTGGTAAAATGTGTTTTTCCGTCTTGCAGAACCACAATTGCTAAATGCGCCTTAAACTCAGCAGACTGAAACAATGTATTTAACAAACTTTTATTGTCCTTCTTGCTATGAATGAACAAACAAACTGCTGGAACAATATATGTAAGTATTGATGTGTTTTTCAATCATAAAATCAAATTCCACCATGATTCCTCAGATGTTCCGTCCCATTTTCTGCATGTAGGACGTGGAGGAGTCATTTTGCCATAAGCGCAGAAACAATGATTCATCCCTTCACTTTCCATTCTTCCCTTCTGTCTGTGCGGTTCTGTGCTAACCCTGTCTTTCTCCGCTGAAGAGAAGAGCGGTTCCTGCAGCCATGTGTGTCCCCAGGAGGTCTGGACTGGCCTGCACTCAGCCATGACCACATAAGATGGGGCTGGGGGCTCTGCTGCTCTAAACCCCCCTCTTCTCGGCCAGGGGCTGCTTCCCTTCCAAGGCCTGTCCACGGCTGGCTGACACTGGAGGAAGGAGAGCACACACATGCTACCCTCCCTTGTACACCCACACCTTTAGGTCGCTGTGAAATGTAAACTTCCACACACACAAATCTTTTCGTCAGTTATTGATAAAATAAATCTTTTATTCTAAAGTTAATGTATTTCCAAAAAAGCAACTTATTGTCCTTCATCTGTGAATGTAGCTCATTGGTAGGAATTTATCAGTGAACCCAGGATTGATAAAAACTGGCTTCAGATGTTGATCATACAGCGAGGCTACATCCTTGCCAACATAGACTTGGCGCCAGTCCAACAGAGGCCGTATGTCCATACAATACCCTCCTTGTTTAGTAGACACTGCATGCCCACTGTGGAGCGAAATACTCTAAAAGCTGACCAGGAAGTAAGGGATCAAAAGGGTCACTTCCCAAAGGCCAGCTTTAAACTTTGACCTTCTAGTCCTTCTCCAGCTTAATCTTCCCACTCTACTGACATAATGAGTAATACCAGTGCCACTCATTCACTGCAGGGGCACAGTGCACTGAAGGGCAGTCTCAGAGATTGATTCCTGGCGATAATGTGGAAATAAGTGGCTCCTTTTGTGCAACACATTTCTTTCATTCAGCACCTCTTTTATTCAGCAATCTATAGTTATTTTAAAAATACATTAGCCTTGCATGTTGAAAGCACATTTCTCCGGTTTCTGCAGACTAATTTCAGCTCTGCACATTCTCAAAAGTATTTTACATTAAAGGAAATTTTAAGTTTATTGCACTTATAAGCAAGTGTCAAAAACGATACCAAGATATGCAACTCAAAATACTTTTTATATCAGCTCACAGCTATGTTAAAGAGTATTTAAACTTTTCCTCATTTACTTCTTACTTCAGACTTGGCCGGGTGAGGCCTCTGAACATTCCTCCGTTAACTTTATAAAACACAGTGTCCACTGTTCACATGGGCTAAACCTCAGTGATTTCATAGTGCGCCCCGCTAATATCACTTTCCATTACAGTCTATCACCTTCCTGTTTTCATGCACCCTCCACCAGTGGAAACACTGTAGCAGCTTAAAGTCTCATTGACTCTCCTCAAATCTCAACAGCATCATAAATCAGGGCGTGTCTAGAGATAGAAAACAACACTGGAGTGAAGAATCCCAGAGCTCCATTTGGTGAGATGACTTTAAAACACACTGGGTACTGGGTGTTGGTCCTCCTTTTAACAACTCCGTCATCCAGTTTATGCACCCCTCCCTCTAGCCATGGTTCCCTCAGGGCTGAGCTGGAGAGGAGAGGGGGAAAAGTCTGGCCGATGCTGGCTCTCTTCATCATCCTACCGGCCAGGCTCTGACTCTCCTCCTCCTCCTCCTCCTCCTCCGCTGAGATTACGCAGCCAATCAGAGCTGGCAGACCGTAAACAGATGTTTCGTGTGTGTCTGTGTGACTGTTGGGGTTGGGTTGAGTTGTGTTTATTTTTTTTTCTCTGATTTGACTTTAATAAAATAATTAAACACTTCATTTAATGATTAAAAAACAGACTAAATATGCTGGCTGGAGAAAAGGATGATGTGCAAAGTGACATAAGAGTGAAAATTTAGCATAGACAGTATTGTAGCGATGGCCCTCATTTCCCATAATGCATTGTGCTGGACTGGGTAGTGTGTTATGTTTGCTGTTTTATGTTGCAAAATGCAAGTGTTACTTTTTTATATTTTTCTGCTCTATATTAAATAACAGAAATCATTAAAGAAGACAGTGGTAATCCCTTATTCATGCAGCCACTCTCCTACAGGCATGCATGCTATAAAGGCAAATGATCACTCAAATGTTGGATTAAAACTAGTGTCAGAAACAGCAAAGCACACTTATTTGATCTCTTAAACAACCTTAACATTCTCATATCTGTCACGAAATATTTTTTCTTTCTGGGTGGATTAATTTCAATCCACATTTAAAGCTAAATTTAAATCTATCTGCAGTATTTATTTTAAACCTAAACACTCAATGTTATGCTCTGCATATGATGTAGAGGGGCGTCTGGCTCTGAGCTTGGAAGGCGCAGCTGAGCATGAGGCCATCCCCTGGCTTTTCCTGTATCAGACAATTGCCTTTTGGCGTTGTACCTAGCGTGGTAAAGCCTGGTTAAAGCCCTCTCCGCCCCTTCCCATCTGTAGCTGTTTACTTTGACTGACAGCTCACTCAAAGAGGCAAAGAAAGTCATAGCAGATTCATCTCAGGCAAAGCACTGCCTCATTCACACCACAGTCTCCAGCAAAACGTCATGTTGACAGCGAAAACCTCAAACTTTGTGGGAGTTGGGTGTGTGTATATGTGTGTGTGTGTGTGTGTGTGTGTGTGTGTGTGTGTGTGTGTGTGTGCTCAGGAATGCAAGTCTGCTTATGTGGGTGTTTGACCGACTTGGTGAGCAAGAGCGAGGTTGGACAAAAAGTGAATCAGAGCAGGAAGGAACGAATAGAGAATGAATGGTTAAGTAATCTTCCAAATAACTTTTCTTTTCTTTTTTTTTTTTCTTGCTATTCTCCTGCTGCATGCTCCAGCTGTGCCGCTGCTTTGGGCCAGCCAGGAAGTGTTGGAGGGGGGAGTGTTTAGGGTGGAGGCAGGGTGAGGTCACTGTGCTGTTGGCCCCTGGGATGGGAGGAGAGACACTTGGCCCACTGTCACAGCTCTATCTATTCATTCCTAATCGTATTGTTAACCGAGCCCTTCACCAGTAACATATGGTGTACACACAGTCTACATCTGGAACCCCGCACAGTGCTGCCATTTTGTACGCTATCAAACACTGACCCCCTCTTTCACATATGTTCCCATGCACACACAGACGTGCATAGTGAGTGAGAGTCACCCACAGAGCCGTAGGCATATTTAGAGACCACTGTGTAAGTGCCTGGCACTGCGTGCTTGGGATGCCTTGGGTGTGACCAGGGTGGCCTACAGTGTGTGTGTGTGTGTGTGTGTGTGTGTGTGTGTGTGTGTGTGTGTGTGTTATGGTCGATCCAGCTGCCTGTCGTCTGTAGCCTGTCCCATCACTTCTCACTGAGGGAAGAGAGCCAGCCAGACAGCGACTCAAGCAGACACCACACACCACACACACACACACACACACACACACACACACACACACACACACACACACACACACACACACACACACACACACACACACACACACACACACACACACACAGAGGGAGGAAAGGCTACTCAATGGAAAGAACTGCTGATAGAATTAGGAATTTCCTGGTCACTAGCAGTTTCATCGAGAATTACGCACTGGTCATTTTCAGGCCTTTACGGTGCCGCTGAAAATCCCACACCGCTCATTATAATTCTACAGGTGAGCAACAAAAAGTCAAATTTAATAATGAAACTGAGTTGGCATTCAGCTTACTGATAATTAAATCCAAAGCTAAGAGGTGAAAAAGTATTATCGTCACCACAGAGTTTCCACTTTTCCATGAAGTTTCCAGTCATCCATTGTGCAACAATTACACTGTAGTTAGTCTGGTGATTCTCAGGAATTGGCCAGTACAGCCTACTCCCTCCTCCCACAACCATGTGTGTAGTTTTCACAGACAGGGCGATCTACAAACCCAACCATGACCTCAGAGAATTAAATATTCTCCTCGGAAAACCCCCACATCCCCAAAGTGGTAGTTTAGGATGTCAGCTGCATTGTGATTGTATGTGTAGTTTCTGTGTAAGAGAGAGATTTTGTTTGTGGCTTCAAATATGTGACGGTTTTTCCATGAGCATGCATCTCCAGCTTGTGCTTGCTTTTGTGCATTTAACACGTGTCTGTACTTGTGGTATTTATACTATACGTTAGTTATTAAGCCCAAAAGACGGACATTAGGGCTCGCAGGAGCCCAGCTTTTTTTAACAAGGTTGAAGCTGAACTGTAGTCCCACTGTAATGAGAGCCCAGGTAATTGTTTTGAAAGGGTAACTTTATAATGGAAAAATATAAAAACAACCCCTGTTTTCAATTAAGTCTTTCCATCCCATCCCCCCCACAACTCTGAAAAAGTTCAATCCAAGCTGCCATGCTATATTTTCTTCTCTGAGTTCACCACTTGCCTACACCATATGGCCAAGAAAAGAATTTAATGTAATTTTTCCGCTTGCACATTCTAAACCTCAGTTTTTGGCCTTGGAAGTTGATTGAGGTAGTTTTTATAAACATTTAAAAGGCTGAAAATTTATAGATATAGTTGCACTGCATGTTGTTCTTGACCACGCCCAAATTTTGTCACGAGAGGTTGAAATTCATATATTCATTACAAAAAGGAACTTAGGAGAACACATGTTTTGAAACACTCATAGGGGTGGGGGAACAGGCTAAGGTCTCATCTGGAATGCATAAAGCATAACAATGTGTCCCAACATCTCTCATCACTCTGGATCAAGAGCGAGGTTAGACGGGGGTGGGAGTGGGTGGGATCTGCTATGTCTTAAATCCTGCTGGAGTAGTGTAGGATAATTCTATAGTCTGTATACATCAAGCTGTTCTTCCTGTGCTCTCTGAATACATGTGAAACATTTTTACTTTTTGGGGGGAGGACACTTTTAAGTTTGTCTTGCACTTAGGTCAAAGTGATAATCTGCTAGATCTGTGTTTTATGGGGATTTTGGACACATCTTTCATGATAAGCGGTGACTGTTGGTTTTTTTAGGCTCCACATTTTAGAAGATACCATCCCACAATCAAACAATGTGGGCTTGAATGTGATACATTTTTCCTTTGATTTTCCTTTAAGGACATTTCAGTTTCTGTGGCAACAAGCTTTCCTGTTATGGCAGTTATCACTGTTTGTGGTAACTAAACAAGAGGTTATTATAATTTAATTGTTTGTTCTTATTTCGTACTGCGCAGAAATGATTTCTTTCTTGGAAAAACTTAACAAAACATACTTAGCTTTTATAAGCCTATGAACTTATCACTGTGATATTGTACAAATCATGAAAAGGGAGTAACAACACCACAAGTCTACAGCTGAGATGGTGGCTTTGTGAGACTGTAGGCACAGTGGTGCTTTGAGCTAAATATTAATGTCAACATGTTAAAAAAATCTTAGTTTATCTAACATTTGCTAAGTACAGCTGAGGCTGATGGGAATAGCATTAGGTTTACAGGTATTTGTTTAAGAAAAATAACAAGAATTGGAGAAATATAAATTTTGACCTGATGGTAGCCTTAGATGAAGAGATAAGTGATCACCAAAGTTATTACAATTCGTTCTGAGGGAGGGATGAATATGTTTACCAAATTGTATAGTAGCGCATTCAATAGTTGTCCAGACATTTCTCTAAAAACCAAAAATGTTAAGCTGCTGGTGGTGGAAGGGGGAAAGCCAAGGGATCACCAAAGTCATTAGGATTAATTCTCTATGGACAACGAAGACCTATATTTTTTCTGGCATTTCATCAAATATATTTCAGTCTGGCCCAAAGTGGAAGAGCAACAGGCTGAGTGACCAGCCAAATTTAGCATCCCTAGAGTCATCCTGCTTGCAAACAAAACAAAACAAATACATTGTAATCCTATCCTATTGCTTTAAAGCCAGGGAGAGACGTTTCACAGACAGTGCTTGGGTTGATCTTGGAGTTAGAGAAGGGTTATTAGAGCAATAATATTTGTGCATTTGTGGATGTTTTCAAGTGTGTGCATTATGTTTGTGTGGATTTGTAGCACGTGCTGGTGCATCTGTTCATCTGCCAGGAATTATCAGTCCGTCCTCACCTCCTCCTTCACTCTACCACTGAGAGGAGCTGCCAGTGGGTTCAGAGCAGATCCCGTGCGAGTGGCTGGTCTGGGCTGCAGTCCAGACCGATGCCGACAGATGAGCACACACAACACAGATTCTCTGCTCCAAGCCAGGCTTTACGGCACGGCCGCAGCTTCCTTTGGCCAGGCCATGGTACAGTCATTAGGCTAGCCATCACATATGTATATCACCACATTTCCCAAAGGCAAACCAAAGTTTGACCAGCCATCTTCTTCTACAAACACAGACAGGAAACCAAAACACCATGAGTATTATGGATTCCATTATCAAGTTTGGCTTCATGTATCAGCAGCTGCATGACTCATAACGTAAGCAGTGAGCCTGATCTAGACAGAGATAAAGCTTGTTTAGCAGCATGCTTACGGATGATCTTATTCGTGCCTTCTTTTACACAAGACAACAGCTAGCCCTTTGTTAGACGTCCCAAAGCTAATAGTCCACTTCTCAGCTGTTTTACACAAACATAATAATATCCACCGTGTTACACTTCGTATAAAAATCTCCCAATGGCCTCAGAGTACAAGAGCTACACTCACTAGTGCTAATCATGTAAACATGTCTTACCTCAGAGAGTAAATGAGCTCAATGCTTGGTGTTTTCACTGGCCTTTCATGACCTTTGACCCCAGTACCAGATCTGTATATCATTTCTAAAATAAATAAATGCCTTCGATAATGCACCAATAGCCAGTTAGAATCTACTCCTCATCCTTAAGGTAGACCAGATTTACTAAATCTAAGTACTGGCAAACACTTTAGGAAAGAAAAAATTCCCTGGCACACACCTTTCTTTAAATCTGACTTGGCAGATTGTAAAGGAAGTGCTGCACTGTTAGCTGTCAGAGGAGCACAGATACTCTGCTGGAAAAAGATAGCACATCAGCAGGAATGAGGAAATCACTGATAACAAGTAGGCAATAATAATTTTCTTCTCTGGGAGTTAAAGGGGATTTTAGCTGCAGATCCCAAAGCAAATGAATCATATGACCAGGAGTGTTTATTCAGACACATTTGCTTGTAATTAAAAACAACGAGCATAGAGTGTGTCTGATGCATCTTAGATATTTATCCGTAGATAACGGAGCTGTGAGATTTGTGCAGAAATAAGCGCAAGGCGATTCAAATTGTATTCTTTCATAGCTTTTATTGCTTCATTCCAAACCCCTGAGGCCAGTATCACTCTGATTCGAAGCAACAGTTTGTATGCTGGTCTTCTTGCCTGTTGGGATATGTGTGCCGATGACATCGACTCCAACAGGAAGCCAGAGGCTAATGATTAGCACATGTTTAGGATCACTAGGGTGCCACAATCTGGAGTTCGTCATGCCGTATGTCTCTGATTTATTTGGTTGTTGTTGCTTCACGGGGAGGGGCAGGCCCATTTCTAAAGGGAAAGAAACCAAGCCCCTCTCCCCTCCATAACATCTTGGCCCGCTTTATCTGATTTAACTCCCAGCCAATGGAGATCTTCAGCTCGGTCATGGTCTGTTTTGGAGCTTCAGAGTGTAAAATGAAAGAGGTGAGACGGGGCATGCACGGCACAGATGCTTTAATGTGATCCTACTTTACACTTGCGCACAGACCTGCATATTATGTAGCTTTTCACACACAGCAGAGAGTTTTGATAGCGCAACCTCTCAAAGATAAGATGCAAACATGGACGCCTGCTCATATTTTGAGGTGAAAGAATGAGTGAGCTCGGCTTTTTGTGAGTGTGTTTTGTGCATACTCATGGCCCGTGTCAACACGCAGTCTAGTATCAGTGTCATTGTGTGTGAGCGGTGTAACACGGCCTTGCTAAGTGTGCTATCTTTTAACGTAGGTCTGAGTCTGAATGGCTCTTCCTGCGTGGTCTGTGGGATGTTATCTGATAGTCACTAAGTGGCGAAACACAAACACTAAGAGCAGCACAGTGAGGCC
The DNA here is from genome assembly GCF_905237075.1 of Dicentrarchus labrax. Taxonomy (NCBI): domain Eukaryota; kingdom Metazoa; phylum Chordata; class Actinopteri; family Moronidae; genus Dicentrarchus; species Dicentrarchus labrax. The sequence goes on from NW_026136722.1 coordinate 10,620,212, forward strand.
AGTTTGGGCCTGATGATCGGGCAACACAAGGAAAGCACCATAGACATCCTGGAAAGCAGAAATGGCACCGTAGAGAGGAATGTTGCTGTCTACGGTTTCAAAGTAAATGGAGGGATGCGATTTGACTAAACCACACCACAACACAAACCCACCCAGGCTTTAACAAGTGTGAAGTTCTGAGAGCAGCTGGAGTGAACTCCAAGGTGTTCCAGCTGTGATAAGCTGGAAATATATCCAATGTTTTTTTTGGGGACAGGCGTTGTCAGCTATTCCTGATGACATTTGACCAGACTGACTTCAGAGCTTTAGTGTTTCCTCTTGTTTTGGCAGGGGTTTCCATAGGTGAAGGAGGACTGAGGCGTTCCACCATTCCTCCATATTCCCACAAGTAAAATATGCCTTTCCAGCTGTCCCACTAAGACGTCCTCCAGGCAGTCATGTCCAAAACCAAAACCACCTAATCCCTAATTGTCTCACTCTTCTCTCAGTCCCATGTTTGCTATTGGAGCTGGAGCAGTCCAAAAGAGTCATATTGGCCACTCCTGCAGGTGGAGCCCAGTGTTGTATACCAGGGCTGGGCTTAAACTGAGGCTGACTCACTCTGTCACAAAACAGCACACTGTTCCAGTAATGCACCTTGACTGTAACACCAGTCTTGACTTGACTTTCAATGTGATATAAACACAAACCTGAGATCATTTGCACTGATGCCAGAAAGAAAACTGAAAGTTAGCACTGACCTTGACTCACAGCCTTTAACACTGAAGACTTATCCAGATATATTCACTTAAGTATAGATTCAGATCTATATTTTAACAACCATGTCAAGGAAATTACAAAATCAACATATATTATTGTAAGAATATTAGACGTTTTAGAGAATTCATGTCCAAATTAAAGTTATCCACACCACAGATGTATTCTCTTGGGGACTGGTATTATTTCCTATTAACAACATCAATTTTTCCAACAAAGCCACAGCCCAATATTTCATGGCATTACAATCTGTCCTTTCATTAAATGACAGTGAAATCACCATGACGCCTCTGTGGTTTTGTTTTAGGTCAGCTGCCTTGCTTGGGATACTACTTAAACAGCACTGAAGCACATTTGCACAAATCCGTGAGGTTGATTTAGGGAAACTTAAAAATACTCCTGTTATTATCCACAAACTTTGGTAAGGCAACTTTCTAAAACAGCTCACCTGTGTCCTGATGCTCTCAGTGAAACAGGGTGTGTCGGTTTCAAATTTCAGCCGCAGCCTAGCCACAATGGCTGTGACTGTGCCTGTTTGCTTTGTAATCCTTCACTTTCCAAAGACGAGGAGCTGTCGTGTTTTCATTTAATGGGGGTAAAAGGTTTTGGATGGTTTCCAGTGCTATCAGCCATGTAAGAAAGATCATAACTCTGCAGGGCTATGGCTGAGCTATCACTGACAGCACAAAGTAGCTAATCACTCAGAGAGGTTGGCACTAATAAGAATGCAGGCTAAAGTGTGAGAAAGCCTTCACATGTCTTTCACAGTGTCCTCACATTAACTGGATGTGTTTCACACGGCATTAATTATCACAAAACCTCAAACAATAACTGTATTAAAGATTCATTAAGAAGGTTACATGTGCATGTTTTTATAGAAATTATGAAACATCCAACCACTAATGATATGATGGGCGCAATCTCACAGTTTATTGAATTAAAGTTAATAAAAGCTGTAATAAAGAAAGGGTGGGACTCTTGTAGCTGCAGCTCACTGCAAGTGAAGCTTCATTTGCTGAGGAATGTATCACAGATGCTGTATGAGAGTTTACAACAACAACAACAACAATAGCAGACAACAGAATTGCCTTATAACTTTAAGTTATTGTTGTTATTATTTATATAGATGTTTTAAACTCCAACAGAACAAAATAGATCCAACCCTTTACTCCTCAGTTTGTGTGTAGCAGCGGCTGCGTGTGAATCCTTTTCTGTTTCTGTTTTCTGGAGAGTTAGACCACTTTGACATTTATAGTCTCCACACACACCTGCTCCAGCTAGGCAGCCAGGTCTGACTTCTCACCCTGCCGCCCCTGCTGCTGCTGCTGGCACTGCCCTCCACCTGACCACTGCACCAATTACATCTTCATAAACAGCAGCACGTCCAGCTGAGTGGCCGGGCTGATTGTCAAAGAGCCCCCTCTCTCTCTCACTCTCTCTCTTTCTCCTTGGCTCCTCACGGGCACTGCCTCGCCCCGGCATCCCACGGTGAGCCTGGGCAGCAGCTCGTAGTTCCTCCCCTCTCGTGTTTACAAACACAGACCACAGGAATTCACCTGAAGAGCCAAAAAGCTGCACAGCAGAGGAGAGAGAGGGCGTTCAAGCTGTGTTCTCTGACTGCAGCAGCTGATCACAATCACGTTTGGACTGGGAGGGTTTTCAAAATAGCAAATCGTGTGTGCTTGTTCTTTTGTCACTGTTGTCGTTTGCGTGCTGGTTTGGTTTTGACAACTTTGTCACTTTGTGAGGAAATGGCCCGAGACCACAGCGTAATGAGGGTTGCAGAACCACGGCGGGATCTTTGTCACTCATCCTTGAATCGTTTGTGTGCGTGGAGCTCCAAGCCGTTCCATCAATTTAACATGACCGAAACATTGCACCGTGTTAACTCCCTTCGGCACTGGACAAACTCGCCCTCCTGTCTGCAGAAGCAGGAGTAAACATGAGGCACACACACACACACACACACACACACACACACACACACACACACACACACACACACACACACACACAGAGGCATTCTGGGCATACCACGGGGCCTCCAGAGGGCTGGTCTGTCCACATGCATGCAAACACACACACACACACACACACACACACACACACACTATCTGGATAAAACTGCTGGACATGTGTGGTTTATGGAGCTCAGTTTGCATATTTTGAGTTCACCCAGTGGCGGGGACAGTCCTCTTGACTGTCCTGACAGCTAGAGCTCAAATTGTTTGTATTTCAGGTGTGGCTAAATAAAAACAAACATCAAGTGGCATGCATGGTGCAGTATGCAGAGAGTGAACACCTTGATGCAGCATCGTGCCTTTTATAGGGACCATAAAGACACCACAGCTATAAAATGCACCAATAACACATGAATCACAAAATGACAGAGCAACATGCCATCGCTGGAATTTAACTGGATGTGTTATAGGTGTGCAATAATGGATGTTTTTAAAAGGCATAACACTACATTTTTAGGGCTTTGCGGTTTGAAAAATAATACCATGTGATACTCCATACAATCCTGTGGACTTTAGTACAATCCAGATGATAGGCTACCACGACAAGAGGAGGATAAAAAAAGCAGAAGAAAAAAAAAAAAGAAAAGCTTTTGGAGCGGGCCTCTGGTGACGTGCAGGGCCTGCAGGGCGGTGTTCTCAGAGGCAGAAAGAGTCTGACTGGGGTGTGTGAGCCACATCTGGAATAGTAGCTACAGAGAAAGAGTCGAGAGGAGCAGAACACCGCTGATTCTTTCCCCAACTCTTCACTTCAGCACTCCCTTTCCACGGACACAAACCTCTCGCTTTGCCTTTCTTTTTTTGTAAGTTGGACTAATGTGTTGGGGCGTTTTGTTCTAGCTGGTTTCTTTGGGTTGTTTTTTTTTTTTCCCCCACTCATACAAACAGGACTTCACCACTGGACTTTAAATCGACTTTGGATTTACTTATATAACGCGAAAACGCACGTATCTGTTGTATGTCGGCTGGCTGACTCGTCCGTCAGCAGTTTAGATATGAGGCTCTATAAGCTGTAGTTTATATTCTCACACCAGAGAATAAAACGGCTGAGGCGCACGCATGGCGGCAATACGCTGGAATGTTTTTCATGGAGATGGGGTCGAGTTTGTCTCCAGCAGCATGCATCGATTAGTTGAGAATCGGTCTTTATGCTGCCTACTCTGGTTTACGCCAACCTTTTCTTTTGCTTTTTCTTTTTTTTTTTTAACTTACCTACTATACAAACATGCGTCAGTTAAATTAATGAGTTGTAATTAAATCATTCGGACTTGTAAATGGATCCAAAGTTCAATCTAGTGAAATCAACTTGTGCATCGAGTTCCACAGCCTGACTTTAAAGTTAACATTGAGCTTTTTTTAGCCCCATCAGGAAGGAATTAAAGTTCCTTCCTTCTTTCTTTTCTTTTTACGTGTGTAAGGGGATACTTTCACATTGAGGTAAACATTGCGGTTGGTGCACAAGTGAGGATGTAGCGCCATCTCGCGTCGGGATGAGCTGATGTGGAGCTGCACACATAACAAGGGGTTGTAGTGCGGGTGTAACTTCATGTGGATTTACTTTTTTTGTCTCATGTTTCCCTCTAGATCTACTTGAAAAAATGCTGCTCATCCTGCTTGGAGTGCTCATCTTGCACCTTATCATCCTCATTCTTCTTATTGTGTCAACAGCAGTCAGTGTAAGTTACACTTTGTTCAATCCAAATTGTGAAAAAGGCAGAATGTAACAGGGACATGGTGTGAATAAACTATCACAGAGTCCAGCTGCTTTATGGTGTAATCATTAAATATTGGTGCTTTGGCTCATACTTGTACTGTGGATGCTGCAATGTATTTTAATGCTTCTGTGTTGCTCTTGTTTACCAGACCTGGTCTGTAGTTACGGATGGAAGCACAAATCTATGGTACAATTGCATGGTAACTAATGGAGGCTACCACTGCAAGCCAGCAGGCAATGAAGGTTTGTCAGAATTCCTGAAAAACAAACTAAAATGACAACTTCTTTGTTTTTGAAGTTGTGAATGTGTTTTTATTCACGATCTCCATCATTTCTGTCTGTCTTCTAGACTGGATCCAGGCAGTTCAGGCCCTGATGATACTGTCAATACTCTTCTGCTTCTTCTCCCTCATTGCCTTTTTGTATCAGCTGTTCAGACTGGTCAAGGGCGGACGCTTCTTCTTCACTGCCATCTTCCAGATCTTGGCAAGTGAGTATGACTTTATCACACGCTGACTGCTCACACCCCCGAGCACGTGCTGGGTGGAGTTGTGAGATCATCAACATTCGCTTCAGATTTGCCTCACCTCTCCTTTCGCCTCTTTCCCTAGGTGTGTTCGTGATGTGCGGAGCGATTATCTACACAGTGATGAGTCCGGATGATAGATCCGATGCACAGTTCGGCTACGCCTACGTGCTGGCCTGGGTGGCGTTCCCTCTCTGTCTCATCAGCGGCCTCATTTATATCGTCCTGAGGAAGAAAGAATGAGAGATGGAGCAGAGGAGAAAAGAGGAGGGGTAGTTAGGATTCCCCCTTTTACAACAACATCGCACTGTGCCTACTGCCCACAGACCATAGACTGACATCCCAACAATACAACAAAAGTGCATGTGTCACTAACAATTGTAAATACTGACATTTATCACTGCTGGGGATCTTTTTTAGCTGTATTTCAGTCTATTATGTTCCGATCACATGCTGAAAAATATCACACCTATTTGCTTTGTGAATTTTAACAAAGGCTGAGTGTCACCACACATTATCCTGTGGTGATTTCAAAATGTGTGTATAAATGTTGTTGGTGACATATTGACTTTTGTTGCATGCTGGCACCCAACTTCCACAAATCCATCATGCGTGATAACAAAGACGAGTAATCCTTCAGTACAAAGATGTACATAATGTCTGTGGTTTTTAGACATATTTATAACATTTTTACATACATGTTGTACATAGTGTTGTCAAGTTAACATTTGTCATGCTCATTTACGTGATAGAGTTCGTGTCTCTCACAAATCATGCAGCTGTGCCAAAGAGATGTCGCTTCAACTGCCAGAGTATCAAGCTTTTTTTAAAATTTTTTTTTTTTTTTTTTAATGTGTCAAATGCTTTGAACCACGTGCCTTACTCAGAATATCTGTGTTCTTCTTGAAGGAAATGAGAACATCCTCAGAAACTAAAAAAATAACATTAAGAAGTGTTAATAAACTCATGAAGTTTTTTGTTTTTTTCTCCTGAATTATCATTGTACTTGATATGCCAAATAAAAATATATTTTGCATTTTGTAATCTAGTTTTGAAAATGGTGCTTTATATCTACTATTCTTGAAATGTATACTTTGTGTTGCAAGTGTGTCATGTCCTGTGATTAATTTGCTTTGTGCAAACCAAAGTTTGCATTTTTGTCAGTATTCTTCTAAATAAACCTTTTGAAATTAATTCTACTTACTGTTGCAAAGTCCCGCTATATGCACAAATCACAGACTTTGGTTGTGTGCAAATTGAGTGTACATTAAGTGTCCACACAGTTAAACTTTTATCTGATATTTCTGAATCACTGATTTTACTCTGAAACTCATACTATCTGATATATTAATTGTGTAATACACTGGGACCAGCAAATGACCTGAGCGTTAAACACTAACCTTCAGTTGCACATGGCTCCATGTAGTAGCTCAGTTGTACCACATGGGGGAGCTGTGACAATACACTCCCAGGACCCATTCATCTGTTGGTGGAATATTTGGGCACCACATAATCATATTTTAAGATAAATACTTTCAGTTTAATTACAGAATGGCATCTTGGTGAATGAAAAAGTACAGTTCAAACAGTAAAGTACAATCAAAGCTTTTGAAAAGTTAAAAATCACTATTTTGCACACAGTGACTCCTAATAAAATAATTTCTCAGTAAAAGTGCTTTTTATGTACCTTTGATTCATACAATTGATTCCTCACCATCCACACTGTAAACAGACACACTTTGGAAAAGCAAACAGCACCACCTGGCTACAGTTTAAGGACATGCTTATCAACTGCTGGAAACTTGGCAGCGTGTGCAGACATTATTTCAGCAAAACAGCATAAATCAAAGAATAGAGTTAAATGTGGTTCAGGAAAACTGCCTCAACAGCATCTCTGTGAGGAAAAATAAATAACATTTCTTAAAGTAGGAAACTATATTTGGTTCATTAGCCGCTACACAGTAATGTGAAGCTTCTCATAAAAGACACAGATCTTTACAAGTTTGTTTCATCTCCCAGATGTTGACTACATAGATCATCGCATCCATGTGCCTCTGTATTATATGTTGTTGTAAAATAATTGGAGACTGAAGTTACAGCACTGAGGTGCGAGAATCACTATTAAAAGATGCATTCATGTGTACAAGTATTTGTTTCAGTGGTGGAAGAAGTATTCTGATCTTTTTACTTAATAATACCATATCACAGTGCAGAAATCCTGCATTTAAGATATTACTTCAGTAAGAGTACTTGAGTATTAGCATAAAAATGTACTTAAAGTAAAGGTACTCATTATGCAGAATGGCCCTTTGCAGAATAATACATATTATATTGAATTTCTTTTCTTTTTTTTGTGATGTTGCATGTTTGATCTGAATCAAAGCAGACATTAAAAAACAAGTAAATACTAAATAAAGTGTAGAAAGAGTAAAAAGTACAATATTGTCTCAAAACTGTAGTGTAGAAATGGAAATACTCAATACTCTTTTTGTACTTAATTACAGAACTTGAGTAAATGTACTTAGTTACATTCCACCACTGGTTTTATTCTGCAGGTCTAAGAGTCTTTATCTGTATACTTATACAGACTTAGACTTAGACACTGCTGTTCAGCTGCTTTATGTGGGTTTAAAACCCACATAAAGCAGCTCAACAGTGAGCAGAAGAAGAAGAAGAAGAAGAAACAGAAAAAGAAGAAGCAGAACTATTTTGTGGATCACATTGCTTATAAGTCCACTAGGTGGTGACTGTAACACACTTTTCCTGTCATTCATTTTCCCCAGTGCCCTTTTCTAAAGTTTTAAATATTAGAAAAAATAATCAATCCCTCTGTAACTTGTCGTTGGAGTCATATGATTTAAAATATATTGCTCCCATATTGAAGAAGATACATTTTCTCGCTCTGGTGTTTAAAGCCTATACTAGGGGTAACGTGACACTAATCTTCTCTAGTTCTCCCTCTCAGAAGTTGGCACCACAGTGGATTATTGAAATAGGATTCTGCCTTTGATCAAAAGCAGTTTATAGACGTCTCGTACTTAATATCAGAAACAAAGTTTATGGCTGCCAGCTCTCAAATCTGCAAAACTACAGTGTGCATATGAGGTTGAACTACAAAACGACTGCTAAATATTTCAACAGCCATTTTACCCTCATCAGATATGCTCAGTCTCTGCGGTGTGGCTATATTTTTATTATTATTAGCACTGAGGAAGTGAAATTTCAACAAATATTGTTCTATATGTCTAATACAGTAAATCAGTTAGAACAAAAAGGCCCTGATGTCTGCGTAAGGGCAGAGCTTGACACGATTACTACTTATAGTGCTTGAAAATATATCTTATGTGTATATTATATCATGCATCACAACCAAAGAAATTGGTGTTTGAAATTGATATTTTTTTTACTACCTTTGGACACCGAGATGGTGAACTGTAAATGTAGAATTATTATTGCTTTTCTACAATACTTATGCTCTTAAAATGTAGAATAATTGTTGTGTTACTATAATACTGATGTTCTTGAAGTTTTACATCATGTTACTTCTACATGACAAGAATCAGAGCATCTTCAGACTGCAGATAACACCAGCAGGCAGCCATGAAAGATAAACACCAACCTTTTTTTAGCTGCCTACCAGACGCCAAGGTGCAATTACCATTAGTTCACATACTACCCCACGCCATCTGTGCGCACACTTGTATCCTCATGTGCATGCCTGCAGTACGATATGCCGGAAAACAGAATTCACCACACACAACCAAACGTGTCATATCCTAAATAACCAGTTTGCATATACAACAATTAATTACGGCTGCTGAACATGCAAAAAGAGGATTCAGATCTCATCCTCAGAGTTGTTGTTTAAAATAGCTCCCCCAAACTTCATCAGTCCTGACACAAAAGAGAGGCCAGTTAATGCTGCTCTGGTAAAAGTCCCAGGACATATAGATAACATATTGGGGATGTCAAGAAAACTCCGGAGGCCTATAATGGCCTCACAGCTCCATTTCAAACGTGGTTAACCTTAAGGGTTATTTATCACTGGGAGGGTCACAGGGGGGCACTTCGTATTTACTGCAGGACATGCAGGATGGGGGAGAGGGGATGGAGAGGAAGCCACCCTCATCACCTGGGTACTTACTTTGGTGGCTGTATACATACATCAACACTGTTTAACTACTTGATAAAGACTAGGATATTTCCTACATGTCTGACTCTCCTTAGTGGTAAACTGCTGCAGAAAACAACAGCCAAGGACATTTTCAAGTTAGCAGCCAAGTGCTTTCTCAGTATCCCAGGAACACATGAGGATCATTTCCATAAGTCTATGGTTGGGAATTTCTCTGCTGAGGCAGTAATGGTCGTGAAGCTGCACATACAATGGGCTGCTGCCAGCTGATGGGTCCCTGAATGGGACATGTGAGGACTTCAGAGGAAGCTGCTGCCCTCCTCTCTTCTTTCTCTTTAGATTTGTTGCCTTTTTATCCAGGGTGTCTGTCTCCCGGAACAAACCCAAGAGCCTTCAGATGTGGCTAAATGATAGAGAAAATGGGCAATCCCAGTTCATTCAAAGCTGATTTCATCACGCCCATAAATCTCTGAGAAATCAAAGCCCATCTTATGCCCGCCCCTCTCCTCTCCCTTTGTCTTGCTAATACACATTAGAGTGCGGCTGGCTGCCCACTTTGACGGCAGTCAGACAGGATCTGGGCAAAGTTGCAAATGTGGAACCTGGAGGCACCTTTGACCCATGACCCCTGCCGTTAAAACTTGCCACTAGCATCCGCCTTAGACCCCCACTATGCAAAGGAATCTCCCAGCTCCATTCCCTGCCTAAAACTGCCTAAAAATTCACATGGAGACATGAATATATATTGGAATATGACAAGGGGATGAGACAAGAATAGATGTTTGTCCTCTTCAAATAAAACAGTTTTCCGACATGCTCATGAACACAAATGCACATATCTGAACATGTGCATACGCACATTTACAAACATGCCCCGACCATCATAAAACCATTCAATCTAAATTATGAGTGAATAAAATCCCACAAACACTTAATCATCCATCCATCATGGTCTTTAAAGCATGGGCACAGAAGTGAAACATTTTCCTAGAGCATTCAACTGTCAGAAGCAAGTACTGAATGCAGAACTTCCACACTTGCATATGGACTGAATAAAAGGAGAATATATTTTCAGTGAAGTTGAAAAAACAGGGCCACAATGTGTGTTCACTCATCCCAAGTGAGCTGTATAATATTTGATTCTAAACATTGTTCCCGTAACTTGAGACTTAATTTAAACAGTGTGCTGTTAATAATTTAGTGCCAGCAGCAAGATTCAACCAGTCATAATCATTGAGTAAGAAGTGAGGTGGTTGCATGATCAGAAAAAGGAGGGAAAAAATCAATTATTCACAAGTATTTTTACGCACAATAAATCTGGTTCTATAAGTATCAGGGATGGATATGAAAAGCAATGCTAACATTTGGTGCTTCAGTATGGTGTCTCCCCTTATATTTATATCTGTATGTCCTTCTGTCACACACACAGGACACACTCAAAAGCTGTGTGGCCACTAGCCAGCAACAAAGACCTTCTAATCTTACATTGGTGGCTAACAAGGGCTCCTATACTGGTGTGACGAGGCTACTGAGGCAAACATTTCTCCTTTAATTATACAACAGTGAGCCGGAGAGTGTCTTGCTGCTCTTTGGAGTTTCAGGCCTGAGCAGAGCTCCTCCAAATTAGAGAGCAGTGTGACAGTGCCGAGATGCATCACTGTGGGGAAACATGGAGCAGCGGTTACACTGCTGCTGATCCATTTATGGGCTTCAAATACGCGTTTCCCACATTTGAGCTGGAGATGAAAATATGCAGATAATTTGAGAGAGCTTGTGAGAGCTTGCACATACAGGCACATGAAGATAATTACAATCAAAGATGGGACAAAAATGAAAACATGATACAGTTAAGAGCAAAGACATTCTCTTCTGGGGCTATCACCCCAAAACTAATATATTAAATATATTTGATAATTTTGTCTATGGAAATGTGTCTTTATTATGACATCAAGTCTCTTATTAAGTGTCAGGAGACTGCTTGCAAAGCCAGAGGGTGACAGTACAGAAAGAAATCCCTCTAAATGCAGTATTAGTATCAGTATGAGAATTAGTGTCTTCACGTATTTGACTGCTGCACATAAATCATTCCGTGTAAATTCAACCAAATCGATTTAAGCTAACTTTATCTTGGCACATTTAATTTACAAAATAAGAGTCTAAATATGTTTTTGCAGCATTATTGGATTTACATACATACCAATCACAGGCACTCAACTATCAGTGGGCTAAATAAGCCTGAGTGGCGGATGTGATATCTGCTGGCAGATCAAATGAAGGATAGCGGCCGTGTCCTAAATGAGGGGTCAAACTGAAGTAGCTGTGTTATTTCAACCTCACTGACCCTGCCCAGTGGCCCCAGCCTCCAGAGTGGACGAGGAGTCGAGACGATCCCAGCTGTAGGTGTTTGGACTGGGTGTCTTTGTTTGTCTTCCCAGCCTTGAAACCCTTCTCTAGTGACTGATGATTCAGAGTCCTGATGGCTGCTGAAGTCTGGAAGAAGGGAAACTAGAATTACACCTTTAGCAAACACTTCACTACCCAAAGTTCAGAAAAGGGTGGATGAGATTGTTTCTTACACCAGGTAAAAGCTTCATATCCTTCAGAAGACTCTGTCTGCTCAAACAGATAGCCAGAGTCCATGCCAGGATACCTTTTTAATTTATCTGACTCGTCAGCAGTAAAATCCCATGGATCACTTGTATCCTCTGATTGGATGTAATAGCCTGTTTCCTTCCTCTTCCTCTTCATCTCCAGATCACCAGGTTAAGTTTACACCAATGCATCCTCATTTGTCATCATTTGAAAAAAATGGCTAAGGCTAAATGTCTCAAAAGAGAAAAAAAGCAGGTCTGCTGTTACTATGCTGCAGCTGAAAATTTGTTAATGGCCAGGTCCACTTTCGGCATTAAGAACACCCCACAATCTACAAGCTTTGTTATTGTCTGCTTCAAAAATCACAAAAAAGGAGAGTATAATCACTAAAAGGGCATTTTAATAATGTTTAGATGGTATAAACACTATTTTATCCTCAATTGGACCTAAATGTGCCTTTATTTTGATGAGATTTAAAATAGCAAAGATCAGGTTTAAAAATGTATGAGTAAGAATTCCCAAGTAGGGCTTTAAAGAGTGTTGATGTGATAGAGACTGCACAATGTAAGCAGCATGAAGGCCAGAAAACCCTTTTAAAGCTGCTGGCATAAACCTGTAAACACCAAAGAAGCCCAGCTGTAAGCAGCCAGTCTAAATCGTGTTGTACCATAGTTAACCCTGTCAGTGACAATGTTCAGAAACCTAAACATGAAGACAGAGAAAGGGAAAGACGAGAACGGAGAGAAATATCTGCTCAAAGTACAGACTCCTAGGTTCAGATGGGGTTAATAGGTTCCCCTAAACATCTGCGTGTAGTGCAAATATTGACAGTGACTCCATCGTCTCATCTAATGACCTGGTCCATGTCTGATCTCACAGACTATAGAGCCCAAACAGCTGCTCCGTGATCGCTTCACTTCTTGTCTTGAGCAAATCCAAACCAATCGAACTGTACTAAGATCCACATCACTAATGATTACACAGACAGCCCACAGCAGAGATGGGAGATTTAGGGGTATGTATTACAAAGGTAAAGCGGCAGAGGGATGGATGCGCATCCTATTTGTTCATCATTCATCACTTGAGAACAATATGATTTTAATGAGAAGTGTGTAACAATATCTTCTCCTATTACATTACAAGAGATAATGATATTACTATGTCTGGGGAGGGAAATTATTTAATTATCTGAATAATGTAATCTCAGTTCAACCACTATGTTATTGGGTAACACATCTAATTTTAAACATTAGATAGAAGATAACATGAAATATAAGATCAAGACAATGATACGTTGTGGCTGTTGTGTAACTCAATCAGTTCCACATTTCACATAACAATTAGAATCTGTTATTGAAGTGATTAAAAGTTAAGTAAGTTTATGATCCGCCATTCGTTCTGAGCGTTCAGAGAAATGATTTGTTGAAAACCACTGCTTTGCCCCGGAGAAGCGTCTTTGGAAAACAACACATATTCTAGTATTCTGCTTGTGTCAAAATAACAGTTAATTGAGACAAGCCAGGTTAATTCAAACAGAGCCTCTTATTCAATTCCTCATTGATGGTATCAGGCAGGGAGACTGCCCCAGGCCCACACAAGGCTGTGAACCCTATAAATGTGTTTTGGAAAAGTCTGAACTGGTGAGTAAAATTGTGGTTAAGCAAGAAAACACTTAAAATCTGCCTCTCCACAAAACAGGCGCACCCTCTGCACAGCTGGCATAAACCTCTCTCTGGCTACTGGAATGTGGCTCATAAAAGGATTTTTTTTTACATCTATAAGCATCTGTTATTTATAAAAGAATCAATATACAACTAGAAATGGACATAATTATATGAATGAAATGCATAATGATCAAAAATATTACCCTGCAAACAAAACTGTGATTGATTGCTCATTTTTCAAGAATGTCAGACTTCAAAAGGAATTTGCATTCTTTGGATATTTACAAAGGCTCAAGTGGCAATGGCAAACAACGGTGATCATTAGCCATATCAAGAAGAGCATCGACTAATGAGCCAGTTAACCTTTCAACCTGCAGACACAGGGCTCCTGATTGGCCAATGAAGTCAAGCATGAAGCCTTGTGTCACCTCCATCAAACCAGGGTAGCAGTGTTCTGTGGGCAATAATTTGCCTTCTTCGATCCTGCTTTCTTTTTAAAAAAAAAAGACAAGCAGCACATGCTTTCACAGAACTTTTTGTTGCATGGAACAATCATACACCATCCCAAATAAAAACATATCTTTGCAGTTAATATTTTATGTTGTGTTTTAATAGTGCTTATTTATTTCATGTTTTATATAGCTTTATTGCATATTTATATATTTAATGCATGTTTTCAAATTGTGTTTTCATGCTCAATTTTATATATTTTATTTTTTAATTAACTAATCATTTGCTACTTTATAAAATCTGAATATGAGTTACTCATTAATTGATAGTTCCCTAGCTCCTCTTTCATTCCTCATTTGTTCCTTAGTAACCACTGAAAATGTTGTGGTCTAATAGTGAGTAGTGTGATGGAAAGAAGAGGTCGTTTTGTATTGTCTGATAGCTCAACCATGGACAGACCTCCAGTTCTAAAATCCGTTTCTTTGAGCCATTACTAGTCCCTACTCTCAACATGTTTTTCAGATGTCTGTAAACTTGGCTGGAGATAAACTTTGTAATTGTTTCTTCCTCAGCTACTAGCAGAAATTGATGGTTGTCAGAGCCTTGACCCTTTTGCTACCTCCGTTTGAAAAAAGCATAACCTGCATACCATCCACCGATTCATCCAAGAAAAATAAGTCTCCTTCTCTGTGATCTCTGCACAGTGCAGCTATATGACTCAGACAGTACGTCTATAGCGTTGACATCTTCCATCAACCATTGTTAAAACCTCTATGCATTCATCTATTTGCTGACAGAACTTAATGAAGAAACTAAATAAGTCAAACATTATGCAGAAATAACTCTTTATATCTTACTGTCTTTGACAGGAGTAGCAAGTGTTTTTACAGCTCCATTGGCACCTCAAGCGTGCATATGGAGTGTCGAGAAGCCTTTTGACAGCTCCGAAGTTCACACCATGTTCGAGTTCACGCCCCCTCTGACATATGACCAGTGCAGGAGAAAACATCAACACTTAACGTCTGGGTCATAAAAAGCAGGATTCATGGGAGGAAGCTCTGGGTTAGCCAGGGGTAAGATGAGGATTTGTTCCCTGCAAAGCCTGAGGTAGAGCCCAGCGTTCAAGTCCCGACTTGATATAGCCTCAAAAGCTGTACATCATCCCAGTGAAGCACAACAACAACTAGTAAGCAGTTAATAAGGCATCATGGGTCATGTTACGCACTTCACTTTGTTCAAAATCTTTTAAACGTATTTGTCAGCAGAAGAAATCTTCTTATAGGATGCACTTGAAAATATAATTTGACAGGAAAACTGACCACAGCAACAGCAGAACAAAATCTTTTCCGGGTGCCACCTTAATCAGAAAGACCCATCGATTCTCAGTGTGTGATAGGAGGACTATGCAAGGACAGGACTGTATGTCCCACATTCCTACCTCTGCCCTCTATTTCCCATGGGCATAACAAGCATCATAAATCTGCTCTGGCCATAAAACTACAATCTTGAGGTAAACACAGTCACTAACACATTCCCTTGCACTCAGAGTGGTTAATACTTCATATTTATCATGGCTATTATGAATATGAACTTAACATGGACTCATAAAACGTCATAAACGTTTACCATAATCTTCCAATTAAAATCAAACAGAGCATATGCGTTAGCTGTACCTTAACCTTACATGTTACAAATACACCAAGCCAGTGGGCTCCTTTATCGTCCAGTGTGTGTGTGTGGCTGGATATTGCGCAGCCAGATGTCTTTACCACAGCGGCCTTATGGTAAGCCTGTCAGGGTTAATAGGTCTTATTCAAGAAGACGAGTGGTGAGTGGAGCTGTGGCTCACCAAAGTCTACTGATCTTGCTGCAGCCTGCTGAAAACACTGTAAAGGCAGGATGTTGCAGGATGTCTGTTGTGGGCAACATGAAGTTAATTCACTGACATGTTTATACCATGGTGCACCAAGGTTCTTTCCTGTTGGCACATTAAAATCCCAATAATTTTGGAAATGTGTTATCAGTCAAAACAATGTGTAATTCCTGCAGAGAGTTGTTTGTTTTTAAATAAACTTGAGAAAATAACTTACTTATTCCCACTCAAAAGTGTGAGAATGGACTGCAGTGAAGTAGGTAACTGTGTCCGGTTGTTAAACTTCTGAAATGTACAACATTTTGCTTAATCATGGTTTCTGGATTTTTCAATAAGGAAGAAGGAGTAGATATAATTTTGAGTATTCTTAACACAATAATTGGCAGTTGTAAAACTATATCCAACACAAAGTATTATTCCAAGGGGAGTATTCTAGTTTATTATTTTGGGTATGTAACCATAGACTCTTAACCCCCCTTAAACGAAGAAGCTATTGAAAATCAAGCTTTTGAATAAAATGTGCCTTTCATTCACATAGGAAATTATATAAAAATATGTTCGTTCTGCAAAATCATGATAACATATTGCACAAATTCCAAATTCATGCTCCATGAAATATCTGCCTTGATGTACTATATGAACCCCGGGCTATTGCTGAACTTTGACATGGATTTGTGTTATGTTCTGCGATAACCAGTGTGTAGCAAAAATGAGGACGAGGGCAGTGCAGCCATGTCAGCTATTATACTGCCTTCAATTTAAATTAAGAAATTGGTGGTGTGCACTTGCTTCCTGTCTTAAGAAGCTTTTCGAAAGATTAATTGCTTCAGACCAGACTCTTACAATGTAGGTCAGATATTGAGCTTTATTTCAGACTGTTCATTATTTGCAGGAGGGGGAGAGAGAGAGAGAGAGAGAGAGAGAGAGAGAGAGAGAGAGAGAGAGAGCGCACAGAGGAAAGGAGAGAAAGGAGTAAGAAAGCCCTTTGAAAGAAGCCAAGTGCCTCGGAACCTTCTGAGCTGTAGTCATGCTGTCTCTGGGTGAGTTCTTGATGAGCTAAAAGCGATTTTTCAAACTTTGTAGGGCATGAAGCCATCTTTAAAGCTGACAGGTCTTTGATCCAGCGGTTTGCCATGATTTGTTTCTGATTAATGTGGAATTTGGTCCCTTCATTCATGTGGGTACTACTCTTGTTAACACACACACACATATGCGCACACTCTTCCTCAGCCCTAACACTGCTTCAGCACAGTCACACAGCGCTGACAGACCGAATGCAAGATACGCCAACACACAGTTGACTCCAAAAAACTGCATCTCGACGCTGCAGGGAACACAGTCTGTTTTCTTCTGGTTGGAGAACAAGGAAAGAAAAATGTCACCCTGAGGAGCAAATGTAAGAGAATAAAAAACAGAGGGAAAGAATTTGCAAAATAATGGATTAGTAACTATCATACTACTGGAAAGTGGTTTCACTGAGAATTCACTGCTCGGTGTATAATACATTGCAGTTAAAGCCAGCCACAGTAAACAGAGGATGTTCCAGGTGAAATAACAGAATATTATCTTTCATTTTATTTGCCTGTAGACATAAAATACATGCGTACAGAGCCAGGAGAAAATAGAAAATGTCAACACTTTTGTTAACTTCTTATGTCTCTATAACCACAGCAGACTTGCCCTGTCTGTCTCGAATGCATGGAAGTGGAACCCTATTTTAATACAGCATTCCTGAATCTGAAGTGGCATCCATGATTGTATCCATTTTCAGGCTTGTCCTGGTCTGTGTTATGGTGGCAAAAAAAAAAGCAAGAAGAGCAACAGTTTCTTTATTCCTGGAGGATCCTCAAGTCCTTTCAGGCCAGCTGGAAGATTTAAGTTGGATTTTTACTTGGCATGTATGTGAAAAAAAACCTAAAAAACAGTAAGCAATCATGTAAGATACGTCGCATATGCCTTCAAAATATAATCATCTGTCTCCACTCAGGCCATTTACAAAAGGAAGTGTCCACATGTCCATACCACCTCCTTTCAGTGTGGAGGAAAAGAGGGACAAGGTTTTTCCTGAATGTCTGAGCTTCTCATCTGTGGCATAAGGTGAAATCCATCCCTCATGAAACACCTTGAGATACAGCACTTTTCACATGGGGACAGCTTTTATCCCTCGTAGTCCACCAGACTTGGAGGGTGTGGTCGTCATTATGAAGTGTCAGTATCCAATTAAACCAAAAAGACATCCTCTACAAGTAGCAAAGATGTCACTAGCGATACCAAACCAGATCCTGACCCCCTCTGCTTCATGTGATCCTCTCCATTATGTAATCTCACAAACCTGTTTGTGACAAGGCACTGCCTCATTGGAAAATGTGTTTCAAAGTAACAGTGGAAGCTAATATTTGAATTGTAAAGGATATCTTCTCTTGGGAGTCCTTATAAAACCTCTTTAATGAGTAAATTAGAGAAAATGTGTGTCAAAGTTAACTTACAATCATGAAACATAATTATTTTGAGTAATGAGTCAGACAAAATAGCCACATGCAGCCTATTTTCTGAATATAATATAGTCATTATAATGATAATAGCAACTGTAATACTGCAGAAATAATTGAATTAGTCTGCCTTGTCTCTCCTAATATAGAAAAACTCCCAGTCTTCTGAGCCATGGGTCACTGGTTGGTGAAAATGCTTCACCAAGTGACCAGAGAGGAACGCTAACTGTTTGACTGTGTGAAGTTAATAAGTGGATGTAGCAGGGATAATGTCCCTGTACTGTAAATGTGGGATGACATCCACTAGAAAATGTGTATGTGTGTGTGCATGTGTGTGTGTGTGTGTGTGTGTGTGTGTGTGTGTGTGTGTGTGTGTGTGTGTGTGTGTGTGTGTGCTTAAGCAATGAGGACACGAGTTACAAAGCCGAACCATCCACCCACCCACCCACATTAATATATCCCTCCCACCCTTTCCTCTCTGTGTGCTGCTGAAGGTTACAGCAATGGCCAAGTCAGGAGAGCTGGAGCTGGGCAGGGAGCAGCCTCGAGTGGGTGGTCGTCTGCAAGCCCACTCTATAAAACATCTCTGTACATGAGGTTAGGAAATATCCTTGGCCTTGTGTTAAATAGGTTTCTGTTAAATCCCAGTTTTTATTATTTTTCTATTCTATTTTCTTCTTCTATCCTTGAGGTGAGATGCTGTAATCCTTTTTTTAATATTTCCACTGTAACAATGCAACACAAACTATGGCCTTGTCTGTCAGTAGCCCTAATGATTACTAATGTTTGAGTTTTACTTCCTGGAGCTCTGAATTAAGTGTTAATTTCAGGGAAGGGATGGGAATGAAGTCACATTAAACTACAGAAATGCATGTCAGTGTCCAGCTAGTTGTTCCAGGAATCCTCACCTTACAATGCACGTCCAATGCCTGCATTATAGGTATATAGGTGTGGAGGTCTGGTGGTAGATGGGCACACAGCAAGTCTGACTTTCATATAGGACCCTAGAGTCATGTCCTATCAAACACTTGTAGTCAATGCATATCAACTGCAACTACAATCTTTCCCCTTAACCTAACTAAAGTAGCTTGGTTGTCTAACGTTAACCATACATTAACTCTATATTTGCCATTGCCACAAACCTTCCCCAACTTTAATATAGTTTATATGCACAGGCAAAGTAGCAAGTCAGAATGAGAAAAAAATATTGGCAGTGGTGATAAAAAAAGGTTGGCATTGAACGTAATCCAAGGTTTTGCAGAGTTGTTGGAGGATAACAACCTCTTCAACAGAAGCCTAGTTTTCAATGTATTCCTGTGTAATGCATATAGTCATAACATGCCTGAAGCAGGTACGTCATTATGTGTTATTTTTAGATATGTTGGCTACTCAGAAATGCCATCATTTTGCCTGTGAGCAGCCCTTTACATGTTCTAGGATACATGTAGTTTGTGTCCTGTAGGTTAAGCAGATAAAAGTTAACCAGGATATAGACTCAACACAATGACAAACTAAGTGCCACTGCCAACGATAACCCTAAATTGCTCTCCTTGATGGGTTACTTTCGTTTTAATCTTGACAGGTGAGAAGAGATTTTTAAGTGAGTGTATAAAAGATCACTGTTTGGAGGATTGGAGGTATTTGATTGAAACGAACCATGATGGCTCTGGAACCTCACCTTCCCAAACTAGCACAGCGGCACTCTGAGCACCCTCAGCACCGCTGCTGACACAAATGTAACACTCACTCAATGAGAAGTGAAATAGAAGGTGACATGTGAAGGAAAACAACAGAACAAAGACAGTTCTGCCCTATAGATGGGATGAATGACCCAGATAAAGATCTCTCTTGTGGTAAAGACTGAAATTAATTCCATACTACGATAAGCTTCTTGTCCCAGTCGTCAGCCATTGGCTGAAACGTAGGCAGCGAGAATGGGAGCATCTTGATTGTGCACCTCGTTACTCCAAAGACTGCAGGTACCGAAGATGTTAATAACACTGAGAAAACATCCAGCAGCTCCCACGTTTGACATTATACAGAGTTTCTATATGCCGTGTGCCAGTGGTTGTGTTGTAAAGCTATAGCAGAGCAGCTTCATTGTGCCGCGAGGAAGGAAAGAGAGAAAATGAGAGGAGGCTCTCTAATAGTTCCTCCACATAACTTCGACCAGCTGGTGTACACCCACAGAATGGAAAAACTGGGCTTTGGGGTTCAGCCTGTTGTCTCAAAATTTGACTTAATGGAAGTCATCAAAGGGAAAAGCAGCGGAGAGTAAGGTTTTGAATGAATTACAGGATAATTGCTGAGGCCTTTAGATGTGGTGTGATGCAGCGCAGGCATGGATATGGAGGGAAAGAGGAAGAAGAGTGGGAGGATACCGGGGCAGATTCCTGGTAGTTCGGTGCATCCTTGTGTGTGAGGGAAAGCTTAACTTGGGATACACTTAGATCCATGTTGTTTGGCTAAATAAATGATTAGAGTTTGCTTGGTGGTAGGGTGCAGATGAACCATCGGCATCTGTGTTTCTCTCATATCATCTGACAAGTTTTGCTTTGAGTTGGAGCAACAACTTCTTGTCTCAAAAGAGAAAATATAGGAACGGAAAAAGAAATGAGAGCTTGTCATCTCAGTGACAATGAGTGACAGCACTCCCCTGATACCATGGCAACACAAGGAATTCTTCTCAATAGAGCCCATGACGAATCAGGACCTTGATGTTCACTGCTTTCCAACTGAGGACAGCAGGGGGAGGGAGATCAAGGACACAACTCATTCAGATCAGGAGTGGTTCATAAGCTTTATATAAGAAATGAAATCTGATACCAAGAGTGGATTCTTATTGGGAATCAATTTGAGGCTCGCTATTATGAATCATTACCACAATTTAGCAGTTGAAAGTGTCAAGAATGCAACAAGGGCCAGAAAATTGGCATTTGTATGATTTCCTTGAACCCTTTTTAGCATTTAATGTGTTGGGTTGAGCCACTCATTGTTTGCAGTGTATTGGCCCCTTTTCAGACCATAAATATTGTAGCACTGCGTTGGTGTTTCTACAGGTACTGAAAGGGAAAAATCCAATATGCTACAACAAGTTGGTCCAAATAGTTATTCAATTATTCAATTCAATCAAGAAAATGGAAAACGCAACAAAATACATCAAGTTTTCATTTGCAGTGCTTAGACTACCATAGCTAATAATTCAGGATCCTTCTGGTGAGACTAATAATGTGAATAACATATAGGATGCCGGCTGTCTTTTAGTGAACCTGTTGTGAAGGTTAATGAATGTTGTTAACAGTAATTTATCTAAGAAATTATAGTTTAATTTAATATTAATTTATCATTTATTATAGTATCCAGTTTAAGATGAAATGCCCACAAAAAAATGAAAAACATTTTGACTCTTTTCTGTTCTCCATGATTAACTGAAAGAATTGAATAAATGCATGATACAAGGAACACACTCCAGTGTGAAGGCTTATCCGATGCCAAGACACTGTTGAATTGTTTATTGTCCTTATATTTTACAATTTAGGGCAGCAAAAATGTTGTTGTATTTTTCTGTATTCTGTTCTTGTGAGATTGTTGAGTGATATATTCATTAGGAGTTTTCCTACTGTGACACCCATAATAATCTGTAATATATTATTATAATATAATTATATAATTTATAAAATATTATTTTTTTTACACAATGTTCATGGCACAAACTTGAGGCCTATAGACAACAAGCACCAGAAATACAAAATACTCAAGGAGAGATGAGTGATGCGTTTGTATGGATGAGAGATAAACAGAGTCTGGTGCTGGTGGCCGTCTTGGGAAATTCCCTGCTCCATTCTGGCATTGCTTTAATTTTCGTTTAATCCCAGGAGCAGAAGTTTAATGAACCAATTAATTGCAAAATCAGATTAAATCACTGAAAGCCTCGAAATGATCTCTGTGTGAAGTGTTTCTCTGATGCTCAAGGCACACATATTATTGTCCCTAGTTAATTTTTATTGTAAGATCTCTGTTAGAAGCCAACAAGTTCTTGAGTTACGAACTCCCACTATCCGCCCATTTTATCCTTGTTCACGGTCATAATGAAATATGTTCCCCATCATAACTTTATTAGATATAAAGCCATGTGGGCTTGTATCTGCCATGTCCAGGAGGAGCTGTCCTGTAGAAGCACTATTTTAAAAATATCCTTATCTATGACACATATACGTATGAACAGATACATGTAACTGTCTGGTCCTGAGCCCAGGCAGTACTGTGACTTCCATTCCAGATTAGCACCAGCTAAAGGGCAAGGATCCTCCTGCTCGGCCTTACTGGAAGTTGCAGACAGACGACAGACCATGCAACAGACAGTCAAGTCATTAATCCCACTGAGGGTCCCACATATCCCTCGCCCTTCAAAGTCCAAATCTTGGATTATGAAGGTGACATTGGTCCATAGAGCGTAGGGGGTTATACACACCTCATTACAGAGAAAGCAGGATAAGAACGGAAAAGCACTGAGATGTCTGAGCTTGGTTGGGTCACAGGTGGTAGAGCTTGAGAAACTAATGCTGATTACTGAATGATGTAATTTAAAGGAAATAAGAGCATGGAATACTTTAAAACAATGTGTCTAATCTTATAAGCCAAGCAGGCTACTTTAGTGCTTTGACAATGTGCATTGACAATACAGATATTGAGTTTTGTGCCAAAGCTGAAATGGTTTTGTGATCGGGGACTCAATGAGTGCATGCGGAGGTAGAGTGATAAAGTCATTACAATGGCATGCCACTGGGATTTGGAGAGGACTGGTCTGGCCTAATGGAGAGTCCAAAGTGGTACCAGGCAGGCGGGCGACTGCAACAAATAGTGCTGGGAGACCACAGAGTGAACATTAACGACAGAACTGCCTGTGTTGGTTAGAGGGCACTTCTACACTCATCCCTGTCCTACCTCCAGGGAATCTCTGGTTACAACATGTGGATTTCACTGGTGGTGATGCAACTTCCAGTCTTCACTACATCACGCTATCTGTTTATCCTCTGAACAATGTGGACTAATAAGCTCTTATGTTAACATGAGAGAATCTGATCAAAATTAAGTATATAAGAATATGTTTTACGATTAGAACAGTGATGAAAACAAAAATCTGAGCAACTTCAAAGCTCAAATTAACAGCCATGTTGAGTGCCATATGTGAAGTCTAATAATCTCATTGGACAAAGCCTGAAGCCCCGGCCCTTGAGAGTACCGGGGGAATCAGCTGTTTTGCATAAGGTTAATGGTTTAAAGACAAAAGAACAAACATTTTTTTCTTCTGGACAATTGAACTGCTACAGAAACCAGGGAAAACAGAATTCCTCATAGGTTACAAGATAAGAATATTTTCCAGTGACATTATAATACCAACAGAAGTAAAGCTATGCTAATGCTTTAAGGCTAATTAGAGTCAAAGCAATTACTAAATCAAAAATGTGATTAAAAAGAATCTGACGACTCTTTACCCATTTGTTTCAGGCCGTGGTGAGCTAAAAATAAGCGCAGAACATCGTGAACATGAGCAACATGAACACAAGTTACAGAGCCTTGATTGCATTCACAGCTTTGATGTAAAGTATGTTAAAGGACAAATGTTGAACTATAATGGCATAAATGTGAAAGTGAAACTCAAAATCAAGCAAATGTTATGTGTTATGTTATTAGTCCTATTTTATTTTAGCTTTTATGTTCAAGTATAATGAGTGCACACAAAGTACTATAACCTATACGGCTACAGTATGTAACAGTAAGTACTTTGATGGTGTTATCAAGGGGGAATTACTGCTCCGTCTTATCTCGTTCAAATTCACAGAGATTGAATAAACATTTACACAAATTATGAAAATTCTTTCTTTTACAATTAATTGCAATTTTTATATACCTAGAAGCAATGATGGCCGCAAGAGAATATGAAACATTTTATTAAATTATACTAACCAACATTTGGATGTGAAAAGCTTGGTTGCATTTGAACACATCTGAGAAAAAAAAAGCCTTGTTATGTGAGGGACAACGTGTTGAGAAATGTTTAGTTATGCTATGTGTTATGACAAGTTGTTTTCAGATTCAATCAAGCATTCTCAGCCCTAAATCCTGCCAATGAGGATTTGATGTATGCTAGCAGCATATCAGAATCCGACAGCAGTAAATTCAACACTTAGATCTGACCTGACAAGCCCAGAGTGTAGGTGTGTTGTGTACACATCAGTAATTTAGTATTTAGAGTATCATCTGCCCAGTTTTTTAATGTAAATATTCCCCCATGTTGTATTTGAAGTTACATAAATCAAGTTGGTCACACACGACACTGAGAAGCCCTTTTGAAAGAGGGATTAGATTTGGATTAGCTATGTCAGCACATATATGTCAACTCCAAGTCTACTGTCTCAGATTGCCCTTCCTATCGGATTAGGATTAGGGTTTTAACAATGCAGAAAAAAAGATTAAGGGACAGAGAAGAAGGCAATTGTCTTATTAACCTCTGAGCAAAGTTTACCTAAGAATCCTCCCTGGTCTTTTGATTCTGATTTGGTTGCTCAAGAGATGTTAATTCTGTCCAAAAGATCAGGCTTCACGGTGCTTGAACATGAATACCTCCAGTATTTAAAGAAGCTTCAGCTGCATTGGAACGGTATTTCCTGTTGATGACTCAACCGAATCAACAGTGTTGAACATTTGCTGTTCTTCAACATTTTTCAACTTTCACGACCCCCGTTCGATTCTTACAGAGTATATTGTGATGGTAGGTTGTGATAAAAAATTATTTCTTCACAATTTTCAAAACAAACTCAAAACTAAAAATACAAACCCTTTCTTCAAAATAGACTTTACATCCTGTTTGGCTGTCATGCACTGCCTAACTTTGTACAAGAGCTTACTCAATTCATGAGAGAGTGAAAAAAGGTCAGCAATCCAAATGTGGAAAAAAAGTAACAAAAGCTGATTTAATCCCTGCAAGGTGCAGCAAGAGAAACATGACTGATGTCATATTCTCTGCAGGACTCAAAACATTTCATCTTTCAGCCAGCAGGATTGTCTAAACCATGTCTATTCTGGTCCGAAACAGTACTTTAAACCCAGATATATGATAGTAGCATCTGACCCCTTTATTTCTCGTTTTGTTGACTAGATTGTGAAGCATTTCACCTCCATATGCATACACCATATGATACAAATATTTTTGGTTTAGTGTCAATCTGGCACCTCCGCTCATGTCAGCCCCCTTCATTCACAGCATCTAATGTCAAATGAGACTAAAATGATTTTGGAGAACATAACTCAATTCTTTAATCACTGATTTAACAAGAGTGACTCAGCCCACAATTGAGTAAAACACAGAGTGGATGAATGATTTGCAATCATTTCTGCAGACACAGACCGAACATGTTTGACTCACTTCCTGCATGACTGACATTTTGGCAAAATGGGAAGCTTTTTCATTGACATCATAATGAAGCTACAGTTCATCCTGCTGCCAGCACCCAAACTCCAAATTTCTGTACATTTGTTCTCTAAACCAAACAGTCTGCTGTTGTATGATGTTTTATTTTGTTTCACTTTTATTCAGAAGCTCTGATTCTATTCCCCGGTGGTAGCTGCCAAGTGGATGTGTGAAGTCGCTTGATGCTCTGGGCTGCCAGGTGTCTATTTTCCTTGTCTTCCCAACCTTCAAACAACAGCAGCCTCCCTTACAACAGCCTGGAGGGATGTGTGCTAACAGCAATTCCCCAGTTGGGAGCCTAGCAATTACAGCACCCCTCCTCTATCCCTGTAATTGCAAAGGGAGCTGCTTCCTGAGTGATCAGACTTCTAGCCTGCCACCAGGGAGACTGGCTTCATCACCCTATGGCAGCCCCAGGTAAATGAGGGTGTTTTGCTGGAGAGTTAAATAAAGGTTGTTCATTAATAGAGCGGGGCGATTCATATCTGGCCATAACCTTTTGCTCTGTGGTTAGCTGTGTTGCATGATGGATGGGACAGGTTGCCCCGGGCAAGTGCATCGACACTTTGTGGTGCATCCATAAAATATGACGGAACATATTGACAGACTACTGTTTCTGGAATAAAAACAAATATGCAAAACAGGCTGCTATTCTGTGACTGAATGTCGTATCAGCAGCAGCATAATCAGCTCTACAAAGATGACTTCTGCTTCAGGTCATTGCTCAAACTCAGGAACAGGAAAAAGTACCTCCTGTTTACATCCACATAAACATATTTAAACAGTTGCTTGAAACCCGACCTTACTTCATATTGAGGAGTGTTAAGTGTCACCCAGGGACATAAAGGAATGCCAATGTTTTTCACATGTCACTTCTCTCCAGATGAGAAACCTGACACTTTGTTATGTGTTTGTGGGTGTCATGGCAACAAAACCCTCTCATTGGTGGCAGCGGGGGTGCTGAGATAGCTAACAGTAGTTTAATGGTGCTGTGCTAATTAGCCCGTTAGCACAATACTATGCAAGATGGTAAATTAGACAAAGCAGTGAACGTTTGCCTGCAGGGATCCAGAGATCTGTACAGGTGAGGTTTGGGGTAATGCATCAAAGACGAACACAAGCATTTTAAAATAATGACATTAATCAGTGAGGGTTATGTAATACAGTAAATATGGTGAAAGAAATATAGTAAAGTCAAAGAGAGACCGTTAATGATTTTTGGTAAAACATTTATTTCTTACTTCATAAAAATGACATGACTGCACCTTTTAATCAACTCAGTCAAACCTGCTTCATTTCCATGTTTGTAAAGTAAAGCAATGCATACAGCAAAATAGTGCCTCTATAACAGCGGGGTTGCAGTACATCATTGTGGAATGAAGTCTGATAAAATGCTGACAAATGTATAAAGGTTGACTAAAACTCAACCATCCATAAATCTTAAATGAGACATTTTGGCCCACAATAGGTTTATTTTAATTCTTTCCAGCTATCACTGAAAGTAAGCTACAAAGATTTAGAGAAATGCTTATTTCTGTCAGTTGATGTATCATGGATAAGGGCATCATTAACACATCTAGTATCACCTTTAATAAAAATTAAAAAAAGCTGTACAGGATGATCAATGGGAGCCATTTCAGTACAGATCAATGAATGTGATTGAGCCATATGAATCATTTTCCTTTTGGAAAGAGCAATAAATGATTAGGCATTATGAAGCCCATGTAACAGGTTTTTGGAAAACGGATAAAACATCCCAGAAGTATTGAGACAGGACCTTCTATTGGATCCTAATCAACATTCCTCTGGAGAAACGGTACACATAGTGGTTAAGTCAAAATATTGCAGTGGAAATTCATATTATTATATTAACTTGAAGTTGGCTCAAGGGTCAACCATAAACTTGCTACCATTAATGGATCCATGTGTTATTACTGCTCGGGAGATCAAGGCAGTGCCATCACTCAGGTCTAATTGACATGATGAGGAGCTATTACTGTATTGATCCACCTGGCAAGTGGCACTGGATCAGCTGAGGCCCGTATCGACCTGACTAAGTGGGTCCACAGACCTCTGAGGGTCAGGCAAATGTTAACGGGATATTAACAGTTGTTTGTAAAGTTGGATCTCATTCAGCTTAAAAGGTGAAGCAAGAGCAGCATTTGGAAAAGTAAAAGAAGAAGAAGTGGCTATCCACATTAAGCCAAAAAAATGTCCTGGCAAAAAAAAAAATGATACTGACCCTGTTCATAATACCCGTAAACATTGTGCTTCCAGAAAAATTTTCCTGTTTTAGAATTAAAACTGTGTGTGGAGGATCATGAATATACCTGGTTAGGCAGCTTAGTGAGTTAATATCATAACAATAAATTATCATAAAATAGACTTTTGAACTTTTTACACATCCACCAAATACTGTACATACACTGTATAACAATATCTCCAGAGTGATAACATTATAAAAAACACATACAAGGGACCAGCATGAGTTTGTCATCATAGTTTCCTGTCAGTCCCAGCTAAAGTCATGACCAGTCATCTGGTAAAACTTGTTATTAAAGGGTTTATAAAAGTCCCTTAGCCTCTGCACCACCTCTGGGTCAATATTAGGATGGGTCCTGCCTTTGGTTTTGCCCAGGCAGTGTGGCTTGCTGTTCCCCTCAGGTCTCTTAAGGCAGGGGAAGCCCTTTGCCGGGTTAAAGTGGAAATGCTTCTCCGTGACCACCCTCCTTAGTCCAAGAAAGTCCTGGACGCGAGCCATCTCACCTGCAGGGTCGCTAATCAAATGCTCTCCACTAACAAACAGCAGCTGCTCCATGGGGAAGTACTGGAGCCAGCGCTCAAGGTGCTTAGCATACATGCCAATTTGAACGGCACTCCATGTGGTGTCAATCAGACCTGCTGACATGTTCTTAAAGGTCAGGCTCTCGAAAGAGGGGATGTCCGGCTTCTTGGAACGAGTCTGAGTGTAGTCTGAGATGGCTCGGGTGACAGGATCCCGGACGACCACAATCAGCTTTGTGTCTTTAGACATGGTGTAGATTCGAGCAGGGACCTCCTTTGTGACATAGTAGCTGGGGGTCTTCTCCATGGTCAATTGGCCCTCTGATGACTTGGGCATCAATTCCCTGCAAAGCACACAAACACACTGATTATCATTTGCACTATAAGCACTCTATGGCATGAAAAACAACTCTGTGCCATTTAATACTCTATTCAACTCTCAAACTTTCAAAAGTTCCCATTCAGAAAGATGAGATTAACACTGACACCGTAGCTCCATGGCAGGTTTAAAGTACTGTCAGGCAGGAGCAAGTCAATCACCATCAAGAAGACAATTGTAGACATCATGAGCAACATTAACAGAGCTTGTGAGTGTGCCTAAAGTGACAGGACGTGTTAGGTAGAGCAGGGGTCCTATCAATCATCCGTGATTGCATGTGAACACAATACACAGTTCATGACATGTTCTAAATACAAACCCTAAAGGTCGACATTCATCTCCTGCTGCTGCATTTAATCTACTTTAAGACCTCAATCCTTTCAAACCTCACAATCCTCATACTGAAATATTCCACACCTTCATTACATTATACAAAGGCAGGTTTAACTGTGAATAGGCAGTATTATATTCATAATGTCATGCCAAGGCAGATGACTATGACTGCACACTATTATTCATATTTATCAGTAATTTGTAAAAAATGTGACAATTTGGAAAAGTCTTGCATTCCTTAGGAGAAAATGCAAAGCATGGGAGCTTTCTGTTCCCATAACTGCATATTCTTCTCGACCCTGGATGGCTCTGGTTGATCATAATATAGCCTGTTAACTGCAGCCCTGACTGGATAATGGCTAAAGTGAGCCAAGGGGGATTAGGACTAAGCCAAACATGCTAGAGCATTAGAGGCTGGTCGACTGCCTTGTTGGCTGGCTGGGTGGCTGGTTTGTCTCTGCAGACAGAGGGGGGAGAGAGATACGTGGCTACAGCGATGAGAGTCACTGGTAAGTAGTTAATCCATGAAGAAATACAAGTGATGGACACAATAACACAAACTCCTGCACGGTTGAGTGCAACCCAGTGTAGTCACATTCTGTGAGACTGCAGCAGAATGGCGATCACTGAACGCAATATGCAATATTTTATGGGTGTAGTTTGAGGTTATTTTGCATTAAACTTGTGGTGAAATTGTTCCAAAAATGAACAATGTAATCCAATTCAACAACACCACAGACTACAGAATCAAGAGTAACAGAAGTTGAATCAACTCTACTTGTCAAGTTCACCGTTTTAAATAAATGTTGCATGTATTACAGGGATGTGTATCTGCATTTTTTATTGATACAATGTCTGTTGTGTGTTCACCTATTAAAACCTAGGTAAATAAAATTATAAACTCTTCACAGAGGAGCTCAACATCTTCTTAAACTGATGCATGTTAGCACAACATCAATGTTTTCTAGCTTCAGTGTAGCAGAAAATAGGTTATTTATATTACTAATGTATAGTATAAAATGTAGTATTTATTATGGAAATAAATATAAGCCATGATGTGATGTCTTAAGTGTTGACAAGCATCAGCCTCCAACATACCTCATGTTAGTTTTAGTTAGTCTAAATGTAACTCTTTAATTGTTACAGTGTTTGGTAATATTTTCATGTTTTGATTGTGAGCGGCTGATTTCAATCGAACAACAGGGAAGCAGAAGAGCCATGTCATTAAAGTGATTACAATAATTTCCAACCATCTGTTGGTACACGCACAAGGAGCTTCAATATTCCTCTCCAAACCCAGCAGCTTTCATCTTAGAAATTTATGTGGTGGAAACAAGCAGAAAATGGTCTGCAGTATCTGAATGTGCAGAGCACTGTGAAAAAGCTGTTGTGTTTATGGGAAAAGTAGACATCACCCATACCTCATTAGTGCCATGTAAACACACACAGGGTTCTCTTTCTTATACAATTTCATCACCTAATGTCACCTGCTCTTTCCTTCCTTCCTACAGAGTCCCTAGGTCTTACGCATTTATTCCATTTTCCCTCCCTGAGAGCCTAAGCCACCATTGTATGTGGTGAAAAAAACACAAACCTAATCAAGGTAATAGGTATGAGAGACACAAACAATGCTATCAGAACCCCCTGCAATTATCTTCCGCATCTCTTGGATACACACAAGCGGTGCGCCGTAGGCCTTCCTTGGGGCCTCGAGGGACACAAAAACTTACTACCAATCAAACTTTCCACTTAGTCCCAGAGCAAAACAATCTGTGTCAGAAGCACATGCATTATTCATCTTAGTGGATATAGAGCAGGGGAGAACATCTCTGACTGAACGAGGAGTGAGAAAGTTGCCTTAGGGGGGCAGATGTAGCAAGCTTTCACAATTTGTTCTGCTTAATAAACAATGTCGCCGGGAACCAATAGGTTTCAGTGCTTCCTCATCTATCAATCAGCCATGCAAAGGCGTCATCATTTGGCATCATTCAGAGGGGGGACAAAATAGTCCTCTCTCTAGAATTGAGCCACAGTGTGCTGACTTTTGCCCCTTCATGAATTTTGCATGATTCTATTTGACTTCATAAAGCTAAAAACACTGCTTTACTCTAAAACTGTAACATCTAAGTGGGCTTATATTTTCAAAGTTGTAAAGCAAAGAGTCTAACCTTTGAAGGGTTTTCTTCCTATAATTGGTGCACTAAAAATATATCTATATAGATGCTTGTGCATATATATAAACATCCTCTGCCCTCTAACCTGTCCTTTAAACTCACAGGAGAAAAGCACGACTGAGAAGATACCGAGGGGAGGCAGGGAGGAAGACTGTTAAGAGAAGGCATAAAAAAGTTAAGGGAGGAAGGAGTGGAAGGAATAAAGGAGGATTAGATGGGATCAGGTGCACTGTTGGACGATGAAGACGGCATAGGTCAACCCCACTGACCCAGAAGCCTAAGTCTAAAATCACTGACCACTTCTTCAGATGCTGTGGCTGCATTTTCCTTCAGCGGTAGCACAAGATGCATCTAACCCTTGACAGATAGTAATCCAGCAGAGGTGTATTGCGTAAGTTGCCTGTTTTGTCTCCCGGGCAGTCAGGTGTGTCCATTAAACTGGCTGCCGAGGAGGCCGTTTGAAAGCTGGTGCCTTGTTTACATTCACTGCTATCAGGAAGCCGGTTCAAAGGTAGGAATTTACAACATTGCTGCACAGATGATGCCCTCAGAAATGAGTTCACCAAAGTATAGAACAAGTACGGTGCAGAAAACTCCGATAAGGCTCTCACTTTTGTATCCTGCGGTATTCTGCTTGACTGACTCTAATTGGCATCTATATTTCAACTTTTCAGACCACGGTGACAAGGGGCTGCTCGAGAAAAAAAAAAACTCAGCATTATCTAATGTCATTTTGGGTTCTAATCTTACACTGAGGCTGAGAGGGGTTGAGCGACTGTGGGAATTGTTCCTGTTCTCAAAGACAGGATGAGAGGTGGTGGTATGCAGCCACTTATAATAATCAGACCAATATACTGTGAGATGAGTTCCAGACAGAAATCAAAGAGGAAAGCATCTTTAGGGAAGGTGCTCTCATTGCAGCCCATCTTATCATCCGTGTGAAAGTCATCGTCATCAAGCTTTACACTCAGGACATTCATTATCTCAACAGCATTCCTGAACAACAATGATAGTGCAGAGAATGCCTTTTTCCCATCCTCCATTATTACTGTCAGTATGCAGAACTCAAGGCCACCTGGCTGTCTGATGGAGACAGGCCCAGTTTGAAGAGAAGGAGGAGGAGGAGGAGGAGGAGGAGGAACAGTGTGTGAGCCATTCTGGCTTCCCTCACACAACTGTCAGCCTTGCATTAACACATAACAATTCTGACAGTCAGTTGTTTATAGAATCAGCGAGCACTTTTTATTAAGGTGGTGCGGCTGGAAAAGCGTATAACAACAATGCTGGACCAATCACACCGGATGACATTACACTCTTTGTGGAAGTGATTGAACATCAGAATTATCAGAATCGGTAATGCATGATAAAAATCAATATCAGTATGTATGGATGTATGGTTTGTAGCTAATGCTTTGACTGCTGTGTTAATAAATACCTATATTCTAAGGGAGATTTTTGGCCAGATAGAGCCAAGAGCAATGTGCAATGTGTTCCGCTGTCAACAGGTTGTTTTTGTCAGATTCTGTTTAGGGCAGAAGCTCAGAGGGACTAATCAACAGGTGTGGTTCTGACTTTAAAGATAAAATAAAAGAAACATGAATGTTTGTTATTTATATGAGCCAGAATATGTTACCCTGACCAGGAACTCACAGGGAGATCATGTAGCAGCATTAAAAACACAAGCCAACAGTGAACCTCTAATTTAAAGGGGATCTCCCCTGACATTACACATACGTGTTACATGAGTCAACATTAGTTTGATGTTTATTAAGAAATTAAGAAAGAAAGTGAGCTTGCCAGACCTCTGTAGCCCGCTTGAGGCTAGCAGCATGAGACAATATTAGCCACTACTGGGGTAACACACCCGAATCTCTGACCAAACTGTCATTTTTGGGTAAGGTATAGTCCACATTTTGACAAGGAAGAAGAGTAAAAAGGACAATATCAGTAGTCTGGCTGCATCCATTTAACAGTTTTATAGAAGTGCAATGGTAAATCAGTACTAGCAGAAGCACTATTTACTAGAACCCGAAAAAATTACCCATCCATCAAGAAAAAGGGAATTCTGAATGGGCATGAAAGTGCCTTCAGAGAAAAGCAAAAAGTGCAATTACTGTACACAGACTTGGTCAAACAAGGCCAACAACAAAACACAACACAAGGTCAACTTATATAATCAAGTGAGCTTCAGTACAGTTTCTTACATAAATAAAGTGGTGGGGGAATTCTGAATGAGTAAAGAAACAAAAACTGCTGCCACAGAAAAAGAGGCAGAAACAGCCAAGTTAATCACGAGAGCAGGTGACTAAAGGTTATGTGTTCATGTAACCAAGTAGTTGTAGTTCTATACAGCAAAACAAAATTGTTTACCCATAAAATTTGATTGTTAAAAGAAACCCCATCCTTTCAATGTAATGCATGTAACGTATATAGTGGTTGGTACAATTAGATAATGCCTCGCAGATGCATGCTGGTCTGAAAAGGATCAGCAAAAGCAAACAAGACTTCAAAGACGTAAATCAAAGATGGCTGAGGCAGATTGGTGCTTTCTAAAGTCGCTCTGACTTGCTGTCAGGGAGTCTCTGCAGTGGAGAGAAAGATAGAAGCAGGAAACAGCGCATTTTCACTGAAGATACTACAAAAAAGAGAGATGAGGAAGTCAACAACTCAAGGGGATATAATGGAGTGAACTTGTTTTGTTTCAGTGTTTCCAAAGTGCTGTAATAAGTGCTGTGGTTTGACAAATTGCCTCAAGCAAAAGCCCAGGGGGTTGTTGCAGCAAATTAAATCTTCAATCTCCTGGAGAGGGAGGGGAGGTGAACATTACCAGTATTGACAATTTAGTGGACTTATTCTAGGAATGCTAGCATTATTTTAGTCTATCAGAAGCAATGATCTGATAGAGTCTGGACTGCTTCTTGCATTGACATTTTCATGGTTTTATGATTTGTGGAAAATCTTAGGAATGTTTGAAACAACAGCTAGCATCTGTGAATTGTTTCTCTGAAGCATCTCATTATCTACGCGCTTTTCCCTTCTTTTCCTGTCAGTGTGCTGACACATTAGTTTAAGCTGGGGGATACCTATATTGAGAGCTCTCTAACTTACACCAATCCCCCTGTGTCCTTGCAAAGAGCTAAAAGTGTTGAGTAAGCAAAAAGCCACCACTGGACTCAAATGAACCTACTCTTGGGAAACACAACTTTCCACATAGAGATCTCTGAAAGTCAACTTTCAGCCTAAAAAGCTTAAGTGTAGTGTTTGAATCTTTTCTTGGGCCGGTTCCAATGAATGCTCTTTCTGATGAACTCCTGCTGGGCTTCGTCAAAGGGCACTTTCACCCTTGTGAGCACATTTGCATACAAAGTGAAGGCAGAGAAAACATGTTTCACACTAATTGTCTGCTCTTTTATTGTCAGGGTTAATGCAGACCCCAGGGGTTCTCCAGCACCCCTTTCATTGAGCTCCATAATACTGTTGCACTTTCTAAAGACTCACTTTAAATTTACTGCCCTCTATCTGCCACTGGCCTGCAGTAAGCTTCCCTGGGGCTCTGAGGAGGATTACGCCGTCTTTTCTGACACCCTCAGTGAGTTAGTAAGAAGGCCGCTCATTGTTCTACATATGGAACCTCAAGAGGAAAAACACAATTACAGCGATTAATTCCCATCTACAGTATAGAAAGAAGAAGACCTTGATTTGAGCATACATTCAGTAGATGATTAGTTCACCTGCCAAGATAAGACATACGGGAGGAAGTTGG
The DNA here is from genome assembly GCF_905237075.1 of Dicentrarchus labrax. Lineage (NCBI taxonomy): Eukaryota > Metazoa > Chordata > Actinopteri > Moronidae > Dicentrarchus > Dicentrarchus labrax. The sequence continues at coordinate 10,655,330 of NW_026136722.1, forward strand.
GATGCTGTTATTAAAGAAGGGAGGGGCATAGGAGGTGGTCTGTGTGCACAATTGTCTGCCTGCTTCTCGTCTCTTCTTTTTTCCGCCTATGGGTAAAAATGTGCTGTATTGTGGTTGGTGTCCTGCTGTGCAGGGGGACCTCTCCTCTATATGGGGCTCCACCAGGATGGACACAGCAGACCCCCAGCAGAATGGACACACCAATCACAGCAGATAAATGGCATGGGCACAACTCAATGCCACCACAGGAGCTGATAAGCCCACCCAGCAGACAGCTTCTCTCCCCAGGCTGCCGCCATTAGTGTGGGGGCAATGAAGTGAAACATATGTGCAAACAAATCAACACACACCTTTGTAACGATTGACACTCTCAGCTCATCTTCAAGACATATTTTTGATCAAACAGGACATTGGATAAGTTTTAACAGGCCCTTAAAAAGGTGTGTCAGTGCTTATTTATTAAGTAAGCACATCGTTGTGTGGAAAAACTCATTCGTCCAACAGCGGCGTGTTCTCGGAGCTCCACTAAATGATCATTAAAGGTTGACTCCATGTCACGGTGCTATGCTGTATGGGGTCAATCTGTGGCAGAGTGCTCTCACTGTGACAACTCAAGCCAAGTTGTTTTAATTAGCGCGATCACCTCTGTGGGAAAAGAAGTCTTCATTATACATGTCTCAAGATGAAACGGTTTCCCACATCCACTAGCTGCGTGTTTGGTATGCAGTTGCCACTGTGAGCAAGATGCTGACACGTCTCAATTATATGCAACTGCTTCCTAGGCTGTTACTTACATAACATTTAATTTTATTCATCTTTAATGATAGCTTCGCTTTCTTTTTAGACATTACTTGTAAAAAAAAAAAAAAAAGCATGAAGAGTAAAAAAAAAATCTTCAAGCATAGGATGATTTCAATTTGTTCTTGTTGCTCAGTCTGTAGAGATAGACAAAAGATCACTCTTCACGGATTGATCATCCAAAAATGTCCTAAACCTGTCCGGAAATTCTTAAAGGAGCTTAAGCGAGAAGTCCTTTGAACAATGCTTCGCTTCCCCTATTGTAGCTCTATGGAGCCAGCTTTGGAACAGTGTCTCGATCCTTTGACATTGCCTTTGACACTGTTAATCCCTCGGCTCAGTCAAACGGACACTTGAAAAAAAAGTATCTCTTATTATCTCTTATTAACAATGAGGTCACTGATGTAAAGCATTCAGCGTCAAACCATTTCCGGTAACATTCGGGGTACATAAAATATTGATAATTTCCAGGAATAAACGTGTTTGCCATCTACTTCTACTAACTGTGCAGCTGAGTCAATAGTAAAGAGCTTGCATATTGAGATGTGAGGACAAGGCCAACAGTTGCCATGGCAGAGAATACAATAAAAACGTTATGATACATAATGTTGAAGGTGTGAGGAGCCTAAAATCTCTGATCTCTGACTTTGACATTGACGTCTATTTGGATTGAAGATCAAAACAAATTGCTGCCACTGAATCAATACCCTGTAACTCATAATCTTGAATCATGCTCCTGGCTGCTCAAGGATGACAGCATGATATAACTTGCTGACTTCTAATCATAAACCAAGGGCTGTTTCTTTGAACTGCATCCACAATTCAGGTCAAATTTAAATTTTTTCTTCCCGGTATCCCCCTTATTGTCAGAGAGCCACAGATAGTCTAGATCCAAGGACAGATGTAGAAAAATTCGAGGAACTCTGTGAGTGAAGGTCATGCAAACAAGCAGAAAATTGATCGTGCTGTGTAAATGAACATGGCTGAGGAGAGTTGCGTAAAAAAGAGTCTTCCGAGAAATGTGGGTACGTAGAGTTGTTCCCTATTCGAGTGCTCTGACCTGTGATGTTTTACTGACATTAGATGTTTGATTGCACCTGCAGTTGTTAAAACCATAGGACAAATGGCCTGGCCCAGCTTTTACAATGGGTATATCAACAGTTTTTATCACCTTATCAGCAGTGTTTTATTGGCTGAGTTTCAGCTTCCTTTCTATCAATTACAATATATATACACTGCAACTGTTTCCTGTAAATTCTGTGTTTTTACATAATGCTTCACTTACTGTAAACCTTCTTTAGTCTCTGGCCTAATAAAGACAGTAACATAGTGGAATTACCGTCATTTTATAAACTGACATAAATTACTACAAAATCTTTTTAAAAGTGTTCAGATTTACCAGCAGGATCATGTCACCTGCTCCTCTCAGTAAAACAAATCTGCCATTGCATTTCACAGTATCAATATTTTCTTTTCCCAGTTTCTCTGTTCTTATTATCTTATCACCTTAAACACATCTTCCCCTGAAACAGACTGAATTATCAGTTGATTTCACGGCTGATTATTATATCTTGTGTTCTTTTTGCTGTTGAAAATGACGAAACGACTTGTCAGGATAATATAATATAGTAGCTAGGGTGTAATATAAATTAAAGGTTATATCAGAGTAGAGTTTTAAACAGGCAGTATTTATTTAAAATAAGATAACATTGTTTGCTTTGGTGGTTGCTTAATGGTTATCAATTATAAAATACAAAGTAGATGACAGTTGCAGGTATATTTCTTTTAGAAGAACAATAATATGCTGTTTGTGTTTTTATTATGCTTCCAAAGAGGCTCAATAACTACATGCAATATAGCCTACCCTTGAGCAAGGCGGCAGCAGAAGCCCACTTTTTCCAAAGGTACATATGAAGCAAAGGCAGAGCTCAGTTGACTATGTATATCTCTCTGGATTCGTGTTTTAAGATATAAATAGAAGATCAGCGTGATACCTGTACCACTCCAGTCCCTTGTCGTAGTTGCGGTCAAAGAAGTGCGGCTCAGCTCCCACCGCTCTGATGTCTGGGTGCAGGCGCAGGAACTCCAGCAGTGCCCGGGTCCCTCCTTTCTTCACCCCGATGATGATCGCCTGGGGCAACTTTTTACTTTCCGACTCATTGAGGAAACTTGACATGGCATTATCATCCAACGCCTTCGCCTCGCCTCTAATTTCATCCCACTCCTCTCCTCTGCTGTCCAAATCGTTTTCGTTATTCAGCAAGTCCCTGGACGCCCCGAGAGACGACTCCTGATTGTCAACTTCTGCACCGTTTTCGTGCCTGTTCACCGAGCCGTACGCCAGGGTTGGCACAGTTGAGCAGTAGCCAACACAACAATAAATCATATACACCCAGAGGGACAGCATTATGCAGAACACGAATAGTTTATTTTTCACGTGGGATGATGGCACAACATGTAGGCTGTGTAAAATCGGACTATATTCCATAGGACCGACGTGAAAAAGTTATATTCCAGTTAACAGGCATTTTGGCAAAAGGCGCCTCACTCCTCTGCCATGACTCAAATCCCGGACACTCGGTGCGCAAGATCCCAAAACACAAATTAATAACGCCAATGTGGACACTGATATTGAATTGTACGGCGGGCGTCGACCTCCTGCTTCAACCCCTAGATCTGCCTTGAGATCAGGATGGATGTTTTTATTCTTAATAGGAACAAAAAATCTGGAAGAAAAAAAAAACTGCAACAACAACAACAACAACAACCAAAAAAAAACAATGGAAATATCGCCAGGTGAGCGATACGCGCGTCAGGGACTGAGTTTGTCTCCCATCACTTGCTCCCAGTGTGTGAGCGCTCATACAGCAGCACCAAGTTATCTACACCAGGCAACAGCATCAAGCGTGCAGGAATATGAGAAAACCTACTTCCGGTAGAGCATTTCAAAGTAAAAATGTTAAGAACGAAGAAAACTATTGAACTATAATATATATATATATATATATATATATATATATATATATATATATATATATATATATATATTTGAAACTGGTAAATATATATATCACGTATTATGTTTGTTTTGTTTTACAGTGTTTTCATATAGGCCTATACATTAATTCCATATATTTACCACCATGGTGATATTTTTACAGATGGCAGGCTATAGATCATAACTGTAAGCTTAAGGAAATAACACTTGAAGAGTGAGATGAAGAAGAATTACTTTTATAATATCCAATAAAATTATGTATTCATGTATAGTTATATCTATATGCAAATAATCTCAACAAATTGTGTTAATTTAGCATAGCTGCTCCAGCAGTGTCACGAAAAACTAAAATAATGAATATTCACATATATGCTCCAATGGTTGTTAAGGTTTTGTCCCTGCATTCTTCCAGTGATTTGCATCAAAAAATATTTTAATATTCTATACAAAATACTTACTCACATTACTTTTATTTTGAAAGTTGTGAAGGTTCCTGTTCTGTCTGTCTGCGTCTACTTTGAGGAAGCTCTCAGAGTCTCAGAAATACTGAAGGGTGGATGACTGCCAGTGGAGCTGAACAATCCCTCCATCCTGAACAGATTGGAGCCTTTTAAATGTCAAACACTGAATGGCATTACAAACTGAGTGTCACAGGTACCGTGTGGCTCGTTTTTATTTTCAGTTATGATGCAATAAACATTACACCAGGAGCACGAGTGGAGAGAAAACATTTCTTATTACAGTGCAGCTGTGCAGATGTTTGAAATGCAAGAATTGTAAAATGTAATGAGGGCTCTCTCTGTGCTCTTCAAAGCTGAATACAGAAGTAGCCCATGCTCAAATGTGGCATGTTTACTTGTTTGCGTGTTTACAACTTTTCATACTGACCTAGACACCAGCACACAAACAACTGATATGACTGAAAATATGTGTCAAGGATAAGCTGTTGTCTTTAACAGCTTCACACTTTTCCTGCTATTATGGGGTGAACGGTCCAGTGAGTCAGAGTTAATTGGCCTCATAATCCTTCCTAATTGCTTTTGTAATCATTCCAAACACGTAGTTCTACATAAACAAATGTTATCAGCATATTTTAGGGATCCATAAACGTTAATAATTTACTCTTTAGGGACATGGTGGTGCATTCACTGGAAGGTTGAGTCATGATGAAGATGTTTGACCACGAATTTTCAAATCCCACCGAAAGTTTGGTCTGTGTGTGTCCCCGTGGCACCTTCTCTTGATGAAGGGTCAAAGGCCTCCAGTCCCACTGCACCCCTGAGCTAGCAGAGGATTAGCAGGATTACCCCAGAGCTGCCATGTCAGTCAGAGTTTCACCAGAGACAACCCTGCCCCCTTCATCTAAGCCCCTTATCTCATCTCTCAGACACTACTATATATGATATATGAGTGTGTGTGTGTGTGTGTGTGTGTGTGTGTGTGTGTGTGTGTGTGTGTGTGTGTGTGTGTGTCTGTGTGTCTGTGTGTGTGTGTTTTCTAATCCTAATAGTTGCATTTCCACAGTGCATGAGCACAAGATAACCTGCTTGAGAAAATGTGTGCGTCAAGGGGTTTGGTTAGAGCTACACAGTCATGGTTTGCCCTCTCTGCTCCGTGTACAGACTATGTTTGTCTTTGCACTGTGTACTTGTAACTCTCTGGGTGTAAGTTGAATGGTTGAGTTCAAGTGTTGTTAGAGTATTAACTTTATATTTACTCTGAAGTCCATATGCATATGGAAGATGATACAGACGCTTATGTTTGATAGATAGTCTTTATTCCACACGCAGAGCTCCCAGCATGAGAAAACTATCATTAAATACAACTGTGAGGAAATCACTAAACATCTGTTTGGAAAGAGTTACAATATGTTTGTCTGACTTGGCCTTTTTATGGCAAAGTATTAGTCACAACTAAAGTTTTTTCTGACAAATTCAATCAGTTCTTGCCAAGTGTAAGCAACCCAGAGGACTCTCATGGAGCACAGCCAAATGAGATGTGATGATATGAACAAGTAATGTCTCCCTAATATATTAAATAATATTATCTCTGGAAATGTTGCATCTGACAGAAGAACTTTGAATGTAAGTTTGATTTAAACAAATATGTGCAAACCATCCAGTCAGTTGTGAAAAGTGACTTTATTGTTGTTTGTTTATGTTGATGTTGGGCAGGTAGGATTTAACTGTCTGTTGAACAGTCCAATACTGATTAAATGTATCAAGGAATATAACACAGTTAAGTCATTCTTAAAAATATTCTGAAATATTTGAACATGCAGCACATCAATATTACAAATTATTTCTCAATTAAAGTTAAAGTCATTAATTAATCACTTGTACAAATCTAGAGACAGTATCATGTAACTGATCATTTGAAGGATGTTTTTTTATTTTTTTATTTATAATAATTTAAACAGTAACATGCTATAACAAAGGGGATGGACCTTATTTTTTTCTTTTTTCTGTGGTTCCATTTATGTCTGCATGGAGCGGATTGACAGACTTCCAAGTGGAGCGCAGTCATTGAAGGACGAGACTTAAAGTAAAGACACCTGAGGGAGGGATACACACACACACACACACACACACACACACACACACACACACAGGGTACAAAAGCAGACACTCTTTTTCCAGGATTCCGTAAAATTGTGTGTGCTGATTAGCTCCGTCTGTTAGAGACAAAACCTCACACACACACACACACACACACACACACACACACACACACACACACACACACACACACACATGCACTCTGGGTCATCTCACAAGGTCTCAGGAGAAGTAAACCGGACACACTAAAGGGAGTGCTTGACTTGTTCTACACATCCTCAATACAATTACTTAAGTGAACCATATTAACACGCTCCTCTTCTGCAGCCTAAACAGTATAGATAGTTAAATAAAGCACTGCATAAGGACACCCACTGATATTCAGGCATGTATCATCTACCGTATAGCTACAGTAAAAACAAATGTAACCAGATCAAACCTTTGTATATTTGGGTTGTCAGTCTGCCATTCTAGTGCCATTTTCTAATATAGTGTTCACACCACGGAAGACTTTTCATTGCCATGAGAAGAAAGCATAAAGCTGGCTCTCCACCTAACAGGGGCATGTGGCATCCCACACATTGACAAAGTAGCTTTAATGCTGTTACAACGTGCTGTTACATGCTTGCCTATCACCCTGTCCTATCAACATTTTTTTCAAAATTAACTTGTCAGCATCCCTGCAGACGTGTGAATAAAGTCGGAATCAGTTGGATAAGCGAGCCCTGTGGGAATCCTTGTGTGCATACGTACAATCTATGGTAGTTATTTAATGTGTTATACAAAAAGAAACATCACATTGCACTAACATCACTGTTGGAGCAACCTCCAGATGTCAGAGATCTGAGCCCATTAGTGGGTAAAGTGGACTGATGGATGATCTCATCCAACCCTCTATCCCAGAAAGAACAAACAAGCGCAAACAACATAAGGGCTGACCGAGGTCTTACACACGCACAGCCCTCAGTCTAATGACAGGGTTATTAGGTGAGCCGAGAGGCAGATCAACACACCGCTCTTGGTCCTTAAGTCCGTCTTCAAGGTCTTCCACTCTGGCTAAGGCCATTTAAAATGTCTATAAATTCTCTGGAGCCGTGGTAGGGACCATCTTATCTTCTTTTGAGGAATAGCCTGAGCGGATTTCCTCACTTGATCCTGTAGAAAAAGTCTTATCCCTCGCTGCTGTCCTCCTGGACATTGGAAGCAGCCCTGTGGCAGGTTGGAGGGCTCAAGCAGCCTTAGATGTGCTGGTCCTGCCAAGTCTTGTTCAAGCTAAGAAATCCTCTAATGCTGTAAGCTCTTTTATCATAGGTGAGTGTCAAACAGTGGCGGAAATAAAGATCCACTGACTTTCATAGTTCTGGGAGTGAGCATTTGTGAAATAAGAGTGGTATCTAGATGCAAAGCATCGAAAACATGAGGCACAATCTGATTCTTTCCCTCCAACTGCTGGTGACAATTCAGATGTGGCACATCAGTTCACTTTATAAGTTTTTATCCAGTTTGACAAATGAAAGCTTTCCAAACACGTGTAATTGTATTGGTTTAAGAAAATGACCTCACACTGACATTTGTTATGGTCTTTTACCCTATTAGGAAGTTTCTTATATTACACTGTATACAGACAGATCTCCAGTCCTATAACACACAGATATCAACAAGCACTTACAGAGATTTCTGAAATTGTCTCAACCATTTAGTGTATTTTGGTATCAGGTATGACACAAAATTACCACTTCATTTACAGGTCTATTTTAATTGTGCATTCTAACATGCTCAGCAAACTTACTGCTGTAAATTATCATAGTTAAGTCAAATAATTAAACCACTGGGGGTTTATATCACACTTTCAAATATTACTGTATTCTGCCATTATATGCTTTGGTAGGTGTAAAGTTTAGATTGGTGGAAACAATGATTTTTTTAACTGTATGCCAGCTCTCCAATTAGAGAGATAGACACAGAACCAGGGGCCTTGATTCCACTCAAACTTTATTGATGCCATATCAGGCACAGTTGTAGGAACAGACAATAGTGAGTCAATGTAGCAGTAAAACTGACATACACCAATACAAACTGTCATATTAGCACAAAACTTCCCAGTAAGAGAGAGAAGCAGCTGCCAGTTAGAGTCTGACTTCAGCCGTGTTAAAGGCCCAGTGTGTAACATTTAAGAGGATCTATTGGTAAAAATGGAATAATATTCATAGGTGTATAATCACATGGAAAAAAGATTGTTGTGTTATGTCGTGTTTTCATTACCTTAGAATGAGCCTTTTTTTATCTACAGAGGGAGTGGGTCCTTCCTGCCATGATTAACTGTAGTTTCTTCTTTGCAGAGGAAGGGTAGGGTGAAGCGAGGGAGTTGCAATGTGCAGCTACACTGCTAGATGCTGCTAAATCCTATACAATGGTCCTTTAATTCTTCAGAAAAGTGGTAGCTTGTTAGGACACAGCTTAATTATCCGTGGAAAACTAAGGATATGAAATGTCTTTGATATCCGGTGGAGTTATATTATGTACAGATTCATTTTTTATTTCTTTACAAGCTTATTCAGAGAACAATTATTCACACACACACACACACACAGTGTGTTTTATGCAACCCCCCACCACTGTTTTATTATCACATATACAGATAATAACTTCAAAAGACAACATGGCCTTGCCATTTGACCATTTCCAAAAACAGATCTTACAAGTCAAAGAACACATGTTGACTGGTAGTGTTCAAAAGGCTGCAGTGAACATTCACTGGCAACGGCGGCAACTAGATACCCTCAAGTCGAGGCTTGGAGGCTGGGCGTCCCTTAGGGAGTATATCCTGGATGAAAATGTAGCCCATTATTCGGGCTGAGAACAGGTGCTTTCAACAAAGAGCCTGCATCATTATGGCCCTGTGGGAAATGAGGGAAAATATCAAGGTCCAAGAATTTACGATGTGGCCTTTTGAAAGCAAAGCAGATCAGATGCCCAGGTTGTGAGTCAAACTAGAGAAGCCATTTATAGAATAAAGATGGAAAAACAAGAGAAGCTTATTTTATATTTAGCTGGAAAGGAAAAAGCACACAGCAGGTTAATTGGATACACAAGTGAAAATTATGAGCTGGTCAAAAAGTTATTTTTAATCTGCTATGTAAAATGGATTGCATTCATTATTGTAATTATCATGTATCACCGGATGAACCATAGACACATGAAATTGTGCAATTATTTTATATTTCAACATGTAATTCAACTTTTAATTCTAATGAAGTTCTCTCTAAATCTTCAAATGTTTTATTCTATTTAGGAGCACAAAACAAAGAGAGCTGAACACACTGTGAGCATACTTCATAAACCATTTACTTAAGGTTTGTGTCTTAATTATTTGATCTTTATGCTCAGCCAGTATTTATTGTTGAATGGAGAGACCGTGCATGTCAGCAATACTCTGAGGTCACAAGAAAGCCGGGCTGTGGCCAAGAAAAACTTCTCACTGAAGCTGCGTCTGGGTGGAGGTCCTCTAAAGACGCATTACACTCCACATTTCCACCTCTTCTCCTTCCCCGTGCTTTTGTTTGAACATTCCTGACATGCTTCTTCTCTCGCTTCTCTTTCATTTCACTCATCTCTCCAGATTACAGTACTTACAAATCTCACTTCCCACACTGAGATATCTTGAGTATTCTCTTGAGCAAGTTAGAAGAACTAGGTGCAGACAGTTACCTATAAAGCTTTTTCACCAAGGGTAAACCACCTTCTTGCCACCCATGTTGTTGATCAGGCTCCGGTCTCCAGCTCCAAGCCTTCTTGGCCTTCATCATGGTCCTTGGCTCCTATCAGCAGGGTCCCTTTGATCTGGGCTGAGATGAAAAGGCTGTGTGGTCCCAGCGCCCCAGGCCTACTCTGTCACCACAGGCAGAATATGACATGGTCACTCATGGGAGGGCAGAGGTAACGCACACATCATCTCTAGTCTACCTGTATGACTGTATGGGGGTAATATGGTTTAAGACTATTGAGGGTCCAGGGGCCCTGAAGTGTTTGCATTAAAATACTTTATACGGTCACAAATATGTATATGCAGGCGATATTTAATCCATGTGATTTAGCTTAATATTGAAGATAAAGTCCATTCATGTTCTATTTTTTATTATATGTTACCTTAAAGGCTACACTTTTTAATCACATTTTCAAGATTTCTGATTAGTTCTTTGGGATTGATGATGTCTAAGTTTTGTCTGGCATGGCCCACTTCAGAAGCCACAAAAAGTTCAAGCCCCACACATACATAATTTTTTGTCAAACGTTAAGCAACGAATAAAGAGGATACCATTTTAGTTTCACTTTAGTGAAATAAAGGTCAGCACAAAAACATCAGCAATCTGCTGTTTGTTTATTTTCCCTACATAAATCTCCATGCCCCACCAGTAGGGCCAGCCCACAGTTTGAGAACCACTGGTCTAAACAAAGTTATTTAAGAAGTAAGAAGTTATGTTCATGTATGACAAATAATCAAAAAACATACTGCAACAGTATTTTTTGGTGTCTTATATATGTACGACACAACAAATAACTAACTAACTATTGTTCTGTACTGCATGTAATGGAGGGGATATGGTTTGTAATTTCTTGTGAACAGTAAATGTTCCTTGGAGCCTCAGCGTTGCCAAACTCCAAAGTTTAAAGCTTAGTAAGAATGCAATTGCTGCTCTGATTGAAAAATAACTAACTCAAGACATATCCAGGCAAAGCACTTAAATAAATCAGAAATGGCCCGAACACATGCTGCTCGTCTGTGAACTACACTATACAAAGTCATTTTTCAGTCTTCCAGTTGTATTTACAATCAGTCACGCAGTTGTCACATCCGTTGACGGTATTCTCTGTGAAAAGCCAGCTGAAACGAAGTAAAGCTGGTCTGTGGGCAAGTATTCAACCCCCTGAGGTAGAGACAAGACAAACACGATAAGAGGCTGTTGGTAAAATTACAGACTGCAGGCAGCCCTTAATGGAGTTCACTGCAGGGTTGAGGGAAGTATAAGGTCAGTCAGTCATCGAAGCTCCTACGCTGACGTTGATGCTTCCTACATTCCTGAACACAAATGTCAACAGGAAAAGAGACTGATGATTACATTAAATTCAACCCTTTGAACAGAAGACAAACATGCAAACTTTATTGTACTTTATATCCACAAAAATAATATAATAATAAATAGATGAAGCCATGCGAGGCCAATATAAACAGTGTATTGACGATCATGAACCCTCTCTGCATGGCTAACCACGCTCATTAGCATTGGATAAACACACTGCTGCACTAGAAACCTGTTTAGTGTGTCCATATTTCACAAGGGTTGTGACAGTCTATTGAAAATTCAACCTCTTTTCCTCAGATTTACAGTACGTACTACAGCAGTAAGGGTGGGCAAATACCATAAACCACAAAAAAAAAACACCTTTGGTACACATACTTTCCGGAGGTCATGATCATGAGCACTTTTGCCAAATATACACTACACAGGTCTTAACTCAGGGATTCGGAGCTCTTTGGATGTTTGATTTATGGACCCTTCAGTTTTCAGTTTGGCGGAGCCATTCTTGACCTGAGTCTCTAAAGCTTTAGGTTAGAACAAGTGCTATGGGATCCAGCGCTCTAATTCAGCTTTCAAGCCCACTGCAAGGATATGGTATTTGCGTGCTCCATGTCCATTTTACTTTTCCCATGGTCTATGAGCAATCAGCTGTAATATCCTGCCTGTAAATCTCTCTATCACTATGTGGCTGCCAGCCCAGGGAGGAGTTGGCTTGTCCCTCAGGTTGCTTGCCTCACATCATAAATCCTAGACCATCTGAGCTCAATCTGTCTTTCAGATCCATGAAATGCCAAGGCTACCTCAAGGCCTTGGTTACAACTAGTGCTGGTCTCACATGAAATGTGCAGTGTGTGTGTGTGGGTGGGTGGGTGTGTGTAAAAATGTTCCATCTACACCTGCAACAATATCAAGATGTGGAGTTAACAGCTATGGTATTATAATTGTTATATTATTGGATATTATAAACCTTCAAAAGAAAGTGTTTATACATTTTCCAATTATTGGAACACTGATTAGTATTACAATAAACTGTTAATATATAATCTTTGCATTAAATTGTATTATTGTAGTCCTATAATTTGCCATCTTGAGTGGTGTCATCTTAAAACACAAGCAATACCACACTGCTACAGGTTACAAGTAAAAGTCCTGCATTTAAAACTTCACTTGAATAAAAAGTATGCCCTTAAAAAAGCATGGCCCAGAATAATGTATATTATATTATTGTATTATAATTATTGATATAGCAACAATAACAACAAAACACAATGGTTCAACGTCTACAGAGGGTCTTTTTTATTTTATTTCATTTTCATTTTTATAGACCCTATATGAAATTCATTTTAAAAAGTAATTTGTATGGTAAAGTTTTAAAAGATATATAGAATAAATCTATGCCAATTACTGCCAAGAATTTATAGCCTAAGCCAATTTGTGAAGCGTATTCCTAACTGGAGCTTTAAAATATGCAAAACTCAACAAGGGAATACATACAGAACAGCACAAAACACAGAAAATCACACAATAAAATGACTATGAATCTCGAGAGCGAGAAATGACAGTGTATCAACAATTGGTAAAAAGTTTTGCATATTGATCCCCCAAAGAGAAAAGGGCATCTTTCTCACACGGACATCTGTTCTCTATTCATGTTGTCTTTCAAGCAAAACCTGCCATTTCTTACGTGTGTGTGCTTGCATGTATATACACGCTCAACACAAACACATTCACAATACAGTGCAGCTGGAGCTCACCACACCCTGACAAATACTTATTACGGTAAGTTTGTTTTTTATTCAAAAAGAGGTGGCAGAGAGTAGCATGCCAGGAACAGCTTATTATCTTAAGACTTAATGCATCAATGGGTTTGCAACAGGGTAATACCTGTCACTCTTGTGAACTCATTTCTGTTCACATGCTCTAGGGTGATCAAAATAATGAAGGCCCTTTGTGTTACATAGAGCAATTATAACTGAGACTCGGGCCAGAGTTTAGGGAGGAGTAATGGTTGAAAGGTCAAGGTTAACGCTATATACAGATCATTATATTCCGTATTAGATCATGTAAATGATATGTTTTGAGGGGATAGCAATCCTCAAACCATCAGATCAGTCTGCTTCCCTTCTCTTTTCAAAGCAACAAAAGTAAAGTTGACTTGACCATCAATGTATCTGCTTTTATAGAGCACCACAATGGTTCAGTGGTTAGCTTCAGCTGTACAGGTTTTAATGTTTCTGCTTTCCAAAGTTGTCCAATGTTTGTGAACAGTTTTAGTTTTTATTCAAAATAAATTCTAAATAATAAGAAAGCGGGTTTTCCATTCAGTGATCTAGTGGCTCCCTCTTTCTGCATACTGAGCACTCATCTATTATTATCATCTATTACAGGATGTTTGCATCCTGGAAGATCTACGTGATGAAAGGTGTGCCGGGGAAGGTAACACCTTGATAGCTGACTTGAAAGCACCATCTTCTCATTTTCACGTCCACACCTTATAAATAGAATCCATGAGTTATTCTGTGCTGAAGCCACCATCATCTTCTACTTTGTCTCTTGTTTGTTTGTTTCTCGATGCTGAGTGTCTAACATGCTGTGTTTAGCGCTCAGCTCCTGTCTCTCAAGTCCAGGCCTCCACACCAGCAGACCTGCATTTAGTGTCTGAAAGGTGTTTGTGATAACCATCATTTTCTGTCATTTGATGCATGTTAAAACAGCCCCCGTAGTTTAGACCTGTAATATCTTTCCCCCTCAGATGTCACAGCGTTTTCATTAGGCCTGGCATTGGGCTTGCTGGGGTTCATTATGGCCCTACATAACCTTTTAAAGACCCAGCACAAAGTCTGGCCTCAGCACTCAAGCTTACCTGAAAGACTGACATTAATGCCTATGGCGAGCTTTGTCTCTCCACACCCAGTCTTCACTAGACAGTAACTTTATCAACTACAAAGAGAAGCATACCTTTCTGCTTTTTGCAAGTTGTTTGACTCAAACTGTAATATCAGTCATTGATTCCCTGATTACATTGGGTGTGGAACAAACATAAAAGTTAATTTCTCTAGATTAAAATGTCTATGAGTTATAGCCAGAGGGTATACGACTCACTGTGCTTGCCTGTTGCCCTGCACACACCTCCTTGATGAATATGTCACACTTCTTTAATGACAGACCAAAGGCTTGTAGCAACCCACCCCTCACACCCAGACTGATTGATCTGGGTAATACGATGCTGCACGTCTGAAGATAAAACACAAGCATGGTGTACGTGGCGAATCTTCCCCTCTGTTGACCAGGCAGCTTTTAACCTGAACACATAAGGTGCCATTAGGTCCCTCCTATTGCCCTACCCTTGTTTGTTTTGAGCAAACCTAACAGTTGACACACCAACATTTTGTGTCCAGCAAGACCTAAACCATCTAATGACTGCATGCAAATGTCTTGCAAGTGTTGCTTTGCAGGAATGACTGTCATACCACGCCTCGGTGCAGTAACCACGGGGCATCCGTCTGACCAGGTCACTGTCAAAGTGCGGCCTACATATCAGTGGCAGCCATGGGTCATCGGGTGGAGAGGGTATGACCTGAGAGACGGCTTTATTAGGGAGCCAATTAGTTCCCAGCCTCCCAGTAGAGGAGCATTAGAGTGAGAGGAAGAACACTCAGTCATCCCACCCACTGACAGGAACAGCAGGAAACCAGATGAAGAAGTGTCATTCAAATCTTTTTCTTGTAAGCTACAAACTGATTTTAAACCTGGAAACTCTTTTATGATATTTTTGGGTTGAAATCGCAGTTCCCTCACAGTTTGACTTTATGTTGCTCTACACAAGGTCATGCTGGTCATTGTGGAGGGATTGCCGCTGAGAGAGTTTCTGAGACAGGCCAGCGGATGTGAGGAATCATCCATGCTGATTTAGAAGTGTCCAGAGACACGCTAGAGGTGTACGTTTTGGGGGTTGGGGTTGGAAAGAGAAGAGAAGACCCCTGGAGATGCTTTCAGAAATGGTTCCTTGCTTTTGGGGGGCAGGGTGGGTGTCTGGACTGGGACTGGCCAGTTCGTCTGAGTGGGGACTAATGAAAACAAATGATCTGACAAGGTCAAAAGGTTGAGATCAAGGCTGAAGGATTCTCCGCCCCTCTCAATTTCCAACTTGGGAGATTAATGAGGGCAGAGCAGCCATTTCTCGGTATCATTTACTCCCTGAGGCCTCTAACCCCAATGGCAGTGGTGTGCACCCCACCTGTTGGCCCATTAAGGCCTTATGACACTGAGCCGGAGGGACTCACTGCTGACTCCAGGCTGTAACTGCTCTGTCCTGTTCACAGGAGCATTTTGTGTTGTCGTGGCTTGACACAAAGCCACAAAGTCTTGTGTCCAGTGTTACTATTGACATTACAGACACAAGATAGATGATTCTCTTAAGCTGCTTTGAAAAACTCCACCTCCTAAAATATTGTTGTAGTAGCTTTTACCACGTGACTAATGAACGTGCTTTTTAATTTCACAGTTGTTGGAAATACTGTGATCAACTCAGCAGATAACATACACCAAGACAAGCACAGCCGTAGCATTTTTTTGGCATGTCATTGAACTGAGCAGATAACATACACCAAGACAAGCGCAGCCATAGTATTTTATTTGGCATGTCATTTGTGTTTGAACACATTACATGGCAACAGATAGGCTGATTAAACAACCCAGTCATGGCGTTGCAGCTGGTGCTTCACACTCCAGTGCTGAATAGGTTTATAAGACAAGACTGCACCCTTCTGGACATTTAACCTAAAGGCAGCACAGAGTCTAAACATACATCACAACAATGTCAAAAACATGTCTTTTGACTTTCAGAAAGGAAAAAAAAGGAAAGACCCTTTTCATACTTCACATTTTCAGCAATATACATGCACCAATGTAGAATTATTATATGAAAGAAAAATGTATTTTCAAATCAGTATTTATTATTCCTATTATAAATATAATCCACATTACGAGCACCACATCCTTCACCAAAGTATACCATAGATATTCTATTAGTTCTTTAACTTGCTCTTTAGATGTAAGAATGAATTAGTTCTACTTTCTACCTTTTAACTGCATTGTTAGATAAAGAACACTAGATGGCGGTGTTAGCCAGGTTGACTCACAGCTACGAAGGTTTTAGTGGACTTGGTCTTTGTCGCACTGTTTCAATGGGGCGTAACATGATAGAGCATGCACATTTTACCACATTAGTGTAAACACTGACAACATGCAAACATGTAAATACCTCTCCATAAAGATATAAAACATTAAACATATTAAACATAATTTGTTTTAGTTATTGCACTTTTAATGACCACAGAGACAATTGTAGATTTTTTGTGATTTTTTGTATTTATGACAATGCAAGCCTGCAGATTCAGACGTTTTCCCCACACACTTGGTTTAATTTCTTTGTATTCACTGTTTGAGCAATAGCTATCTCCATTCTTGTAGTCTGTTGCTGAAATCTAGACCAATAAATTATATTAAACACACACAGACACGTATTAGAATAAATGCCTCTTTGATCACGCCTCATAGCCCTCTGGGAACCGGCAAGATTGGATTCTTTATTGAGCATCAGCCTTGATTTACTACATTTCCCACACTGCATTGCTGCGCAGCCGCTACTTGTCACTGCTGTCGCTCTCTCGCTGTGAGTGCCCGCGTTGAATTGGTCCAGCATCCATACGCAGTCAGTGGGGCAAATGTAGATGTAGAAATATCATTTGAAAATATGTAATCGTGGGATAAGTTCTCGGCGTTGGCAGTTTGCGATGAGGGAAGGAAAATATGGCAGATTGGATCTTGTGTTGCGCCTCTGTGGAGCACGGACCGTTATATTGAGAGAAATAATGCGGAATATTTCCCCCTGTAGGTGTTAACGCAGAAAATACAAGATGAAGAAGCAATTCAATCGGATGCGACAGCTCGCCAACCAAACGGTGGGAAGGTAAGCAATTCCTTTCCGTGCGCTATTCTCGCCGGGCCAAGTCAAAGGAAAGAGAAACCCCCTGTACGGCCCCAATAGGAGGTGAATCATATTCATGCAAATTATGATCTCTGTTATATGTTATCAGGCTGAATATATGGAATAGACAATAGTCAGTGTAATCGGACTAATTCAGAAGAACAAAAGAGTACACCATGTTTAAAACGCCTTTGGTGCTCCTATGCGTAATGTCCATTGGAGGAGGCTACCGCATAGGCAGCGTGTAGGCGCATTGCCCCAGTACAACCTGCCCATGGAAATACATTAAATATAGACAATCGCAGTTCATCACACAGGGGCGACCCCCTCTTTAAGACCAGGTATACCCCCTGGAGTATGAAAAACATGCGATTGTGAAGTTATGATGTGATTAAATTGACCCGCTGTCACATAACCTGTCAATAGGTGAACGTGATGCAGACGGATGCGGTGTGGGCTGCGACGTGAGGGAAAATGGAAAAGGCGCAATGTTTTCATTACGCAGTAATATCAGCTGTGTGGAGGGAAGCACCTCCTAGGCGTGGGTTATCAAGTCCATGAATTCCTGAAGGTCGTAATCCGCATCTGGCATTTATCTTTTTGTTTTAAAAAATGTGATTATAATATTGGCATTTTAAAGAGGATGCTGTATTATGCCACTTCAGTTCCTAAAAGCCAGATCCAAAACTAAATGAGAGGTTAATGTGGGAGGATTTTCCATCTCTCTCCTCTCAGTCTCCTGTTCTACCTGCATCTGGGTGGTTCTGAAATCCCTCCCCACCTTCAGAAATAGATGTTTTGTGACCTTTTATGTAGGTCCTATGGGTTTATCATTCTTCCACCCTCAACACTTTTCATTCACCTCACAGGGAGGCAGAGCAGCTTGTCAAGCAGTGCTTGGTCGGGAGGTGTTCTCTGCTTGGTACGGGGGGATTAGAGCCAGGAGGTGTGGGTCATTATTATTACAAGGCTGTGTGAGTGGCATGCACTCAGAAGGGAGGGGACACACCTTGCTGGCTCTGTTTGTGCTATCATTGTCAGTTACCCCTTGGTTCAGGCTGCTTTTTCTAGCTCCAGTCTTTTTATAATCATTTCTGTGTGACTCATTAGTGTGTGTGTGTGTGTGTGTGTGTGTGTGTGTGTGTGTGTGTGTGTGGGAGTGTGATGCTGGAAATGTGTGTGGGCTTGTGGGCCTTCATATGAGCAGAGAAGATAGGGCAATTCTTCCTTGTGTGTGCACTTACACAGCCTTATTTAAACGTTCTCCCCGCATGTAGTGCGTGTCGGTGCTGTTGTGCAGTATTATATTCTTCTCACACTCTGCTGTTTTCTGAAGCTGTCTGTCTTAAGAGCAGCAACAGCAACCTGCTGAGGTGGTCTGCCTCTACCAGAGCCATAATGAGCACCAGCATACTCCCTGAACAGTCCTGACCCCCTGCTAATGGTACCTGCAGTTCATAGCCAGCGACTGTAACTCTCAAACCCTCAAATCAAAGCAGAAGTTCACAGCTATCCACTGTCCATTGCCTCATGCCGAGGGGACCTTCTTTGAATTGTCATTTGCTTTGAGCTTTGGATCAGGGCAAGGAGTAACAGGTGTAACCCTCTGGTGACCTTGAGCAATGTAAGGCATTGGCTGTGTCATACAGGGAGAGATGGAAGGAAAGGAATAGTCTAAGCTGTACCATCTCTAGCAACCTGGTCCAGAAGGTGAATGTTGATGAAAGAAGCACACTATCATGGGGTGCTCTGAATGAAATTGTCCATCAAAAGTGTTTTTATGTTGCTAAGAAAATAACAATCTGGAGGAGTATGTCCTCCCTAAAGGTCAGCATGCTGTTCTTGTTAATTGCAATCTTGTTTTGCATGTATTTCAAGTCATTTTTTGCCCTTATCATTGAGTTGAAGAGGTGTCGTGCTGAGGCAAGTTTTCTTATGTTTTCATCCTATGTTTGCGATAATGTCCCTTGATAGAAATACTCCCACAGAGGAGAAATGTGCGAGGGTGTTTGGATGCTTTACATGCATGCCTGTTCGGATCCATGTGTCCTTGCACACACGTGCCTTGGTGTGTCAGTGCAGGATCAGCGGGTGGGGTCAGACACATGTTTGTATGTGCAGATTATTAAGGCATCTTAATGTAAACATTTACGCTCCCTAAACATTCCCATCATGCCACAGTTCTACTACTGTAACACTTGAGCTCCTTTTCTGCCAGGAGGCGAATCCCAATTTTAATGGTTGCTGAACAGTTCAATTCAATTCAGTTTTCTTTGTATAGCGCCAATTCACAACAAGGTTATCTCAGGGCACTTTTCAAATAGAGTAGGTCTACACCGTAATCCTTATAACATTATTTGCATTTGCACACGCCCCAACTGTGCCATGTAGACTGAAATGGAGATGGTTTAAAACCATTGCTGTCTTTTCAGAGATGAATTTTCATTCTCCTTGTAGCTACTTGAAGCAGTACAAATGTTATCCTGCAAAAGCATGAATAAATTAGCAAATCAGTAAAAGAAAAAAAATTAGCTTAAAGATTTCACCAATCATAGTTTTGCTTCATCTTGTACTCACTGAGGCTTCAGATATGGTATTCTGCTGACTCAGGGCATCACCCATCTTCAGAGTGGAATGGGGTTACTCTGTTGGTTTGACCTTCCTGAACCTCAGAAGTCTCAGTGGAGCTGCTGATACCAGTCCTCAGTCTCTTCAAACCAACTCAACAAATCTGAAAGAAGCACACAAGCCATGTTGGAGACTGTATGACTTTGATAACAGGAATCTGCGTGTGTCTTCATTAAGAGATAATGAGTAAGCTGTTATAACGGCAGTCTTTTAATGCTGCTCGGCTCTTTCCTGCATGTATTATCATGTCTGTAATGGCGAGTGTTTCTCCACCCATGAGTCTTTTTTATGTCTCTTCTTTGTGATGGAGATTGAAGGTCTTTTTCAGTGGGGGGTTGGCGATCAGGTGTGCTGTGTCAGCATCCCTATGGCTCTCTGAGTCTGCCGCTGCTGCTGCTGCTGCTGCTGCTGCTGCTGCCGCCACTTGCCTGGGTGAGATCCATGTCATGTGATCGCCAGCTTGACCAATCACCTCTGTGGAGCAAAAACTCATACTGGAGGATGTGCAGCCATGCATACTCTATAGCTAAAAGAAATGTGTTATGGTGCAGTGGGAGAGACAAAAGAGTGTCACAGCTCTGCAAAGTGCGAGAAATTATGCTGAATTTGTTTTCATTTTGTTAACTTAAGCCATAATGTTTGCTAGTTAAGCATTTAACTCAGTGTGGCTGCCTCTCCATGATTAACAGTAGACGTATTTTTTCTTTATTGTAATTGTTTTGATGCCCTCACACACCAAATAAGGCAGGAACAGATTATTTCAGTTCAGCCAGCTCCCACCCTCCATTTCTCATGACCTATTTCTCTATTCCCAACTCACTGCCCTATCTAGGTCTAGGACAGCCTGGTAAAATACTCCGTGATACCAGTCTGACTGGTATCATGGAATCAGGCTAGACAATAAGTGAATTTCACACGTTAAAGAAAGGTGTAAAAAATTCTTTCTTCCATTTTATACTTTAAAAGGGCACCACTGTTTCTACCCCTAACCTCCTGACAAATTGTCTCTCGCCCCACACTCTGCATTACTCACCTGTATGATGTTCACCACTAGTGCATGGTAATAGCCCTCTTCCTGCTCATGCCTTTAGGGTAGGCTTTAGCGCACCACTCCGCGATGCAATTATCAGAAAATGGCAGCCATTTGTGGGCTGGCAGATGAGTTGTAGGAGCTTTCTCTCCCGCATTGTCTCACTCTTGCTTTCTCTTCCATCCGACAAATGTGACGTAGTAGGTGAATGTGTTAGCTATAAGCTTGCATGCTGGCCTTCCATGGATTTTCAGTGAAAAAAGACAAGTATCGAGTGAAAGAATGTACAGGAGTGGGAGTGTTTACGTGCTAGTGTATATGCACTTTGTAGTATTTGTTGCACTCCTTTACTCAAATGCTGACAAAAGAACAGAAAAGACAAAATTATGCATGAATCCGGATCATATTAGTCTGGGAAACATATTTGTGTTAGCATAAAAAATAACTGTCTTCGGCTGTTTTTACATTCAGTACAGCATTAGCACATGTGTACCTCTTGGCAAGAATGTGACTAGAAGAGCATATGGTAGCTGACAGGTAACATGAGATGTAGTAGGCGACCCTGTTGCATGCCAATGCAGCATCTCCTCTCTTCTCTTTCTTCCTCCTCCACCTCATTATCTTGATTCGCCAGGTTTGCAGGTGGGGACAACACGGTGGAGATCTCAGAGCGAATGGCCTTCGCGGGGCAGTTGATTCACTGCTCTTCTGGGTTCACTAGTTTATGGCTGATCACATTGTTAATTCTTGACTGAAAAGTACACTCAGCATGTTATTTAACAAGTCAAGGCCCTTTTTCTTGGCAAGCGTTTTATGTAGTTTTGAGGCAGCAGTCATCAACAATCAAAAAACGAGTCATTACTTGTGTTCTAGATGGCGTATCTTTATTTAAAGCTGTGATTGTATAGAGCCATTCAGTCATAGTATCAGAGGTTCATGTTGATAACCCTCCCATAATCCTGTCAGTGCCTCTCAGAGACAGCATACTACAGGGTAGAGTTAGTGATAAAGAGCCTTTGTCAAGGGGCCATTTTGGGCATCAAAAGAGAGATGATGTAATATCTGACAGAAGCGTTGTTTCTCCCTTTCTATGTGACTGATTCTCTCAAAAGACTAACCTCTTAAAGAGCCCCTGTACTGGTGGTCCGCCACAAACTCACATGTAAGACAACAACGTGGCATACAAACAGCTTTGGGAATGGCTGCTCGATCACACTTTGATTTGCACTATGATTTACTTTTTGTCCCCATTAACCTGCTACATATTAAAGCAGGTTCGATCACAGCCACAGTGTATCACGGGTGCCGGGGTTGACCCAGTCTGTTGCTCATGAGCTCATCTCCAACAGGAAGTGACCTCGGGGTCTGACTGAAATGCAGCAAATGAGTCAGATACAATTCAAGCTGTGAGGCATTCAGGAACAAGACACAGTCTAAAGAGGTTTTCATATTCTGTCACATAGATATCTGCAACAGATGGTACTGTTAACGTAACATAATATCACAATCCTCTATTTTAATAACTTTTTTGTTTTTCACCAGGTTAAATTTATGAAAGAATTGTTTTTTGCAATAAATGCTCTTTAGAGGTAATACGCTCTCTGGTGTGGTAGCCATTTTTGTTAGTCATGAAAATAATACTTCTATCTAATTAAAAGCAGTAATAAAGTTAGTGCTGTAAAAAAACATTCCAAATTCACAGTGCTCTGCTGGCGATAAGTCCTCTTAATTTTTAGTGGTGTTCAACCCGAGCCCTTAGCTACTGCATTATTCTGAGAAATAAATAGCTGTAAATGAGAGTAGCGTCATTGTTGTTAGAAATTACTAAGTTCTCTTAAGGAGACGGGCGACTCCCTATCAACATGCCCACTTCCTTCTATTCAGGAATGCCAATAGTCTCAAAACAGGAAGCACTAATCTACTAATAACAATTTCCTTTTTTGTTTACCTCGTTCTTATTTTTCATGTAAATTTTTGCTCTTCAATTATAGAAGATGATTCTCCACCTCTTTTTTCTATACCGTGGATGTAACATCTTTGGTTGCCTAGAAACGCTCATTTGGTATTAGCTGTTCCAACACCTTTTTAACCGTCACATGTAAAATTTTCCAAAATGGTGAAGATTTTTTTCAGATCTATCAAAGCAAGATGGCTTGTGTAAATGATTTCATTTATGGCCTGGATGGCAATACAGCACCGTATCGATCTTTGTCACATCACCTTCATTGTCTAATTGATGCTCTCTACTGGACATTTGGCATCATTTAGGTGCAGCGTGTGTCTGCTTGGGTAGTGTAAAACTCACAGAGCAGAGTGCTTTTTGTGGAAATTATTCACCATGAATAAAGTTATTAGAGATAACTCACTGCTTGTGTTTCCAGTGAAACGTTGCTGAATGCTGCAGGCTCTCTCTCTCTCTCTCTCTCTCTCTCTCTCTCTCTCTCTCTCTCTCTCTCTCTGGACATGTGTGTGTTTTGTGTGTGTGTGCACGTATGTGTACACTGCTCTCACAGTTATTCTTGCATACTTAACAGAACTGTGACCTAGTTTGCTGGACAACTACAGTAAGTGGGTTTTTCTGTTTTAGTAACCTTGTATCCCATCAGCCCCTCCGCCTTGTCATTTGGGAGGAAACTGAGTGGGCCTCTCCATGCGTTTGCATGGGGAACGGTCTGGAGGAAAAAAAAGCATTAAGTGGAGAAATATTCACAGAGCATCTCTAGCATGAACACTGCTGTGTGTTTTTGTGTATGTATGTATGTGTGTGTGTGTATTTGTGTGTGTGTGTGTGTGTGTGTGTGGCTCACTGTGGAATTCATGCCAGCGCTCCAGGCCGTGTGGTGCCCTGCTGTGGCCCAGGGCCACCATTCTGCTCCACTACCCTCCCCTTGCAGCACAGGACCTAGCATCTAGCACAGCTCCTCTAGGCCTCAGAGTAAGCATTTTTGTTAGCCAAGCTAGCAGCATTGTGAGCAAAATGAGAATTAGACCATTTTATTTTTGTTCAGACCAATCTCAGCAGGACCTGTAGACTGAAAGTTTTACAGCTGACTAGCTGGCTAGCTACCAAGGCAATATGTTCAAGACTACGGATGTTATTTTATTCACATTTTGATTATGTCCACATGGATTATTTGTGCTTTCATACACCATGCACAGTGCTGGGGGGGCTAAGCATGAGGGTTTCCAACATTAACATATCTCTAGATAGAAATATTTATTATATAAGACATATTTGTATGGAATGTGCGGCTGTAATGGTCAGCTGGGTATTTGGAGCGCACATGTTACTTCCAACTTTATGGAATTGCAATGACTTGGAATCTTGGAGTCTAAGGTCCCTGGGAAAATATGCACAATAAAATTAAATTTCTCTTTAGCCAGCTGTAAATACAAGTCCAGATGTCCTCAACAGATTCAGACCCTGTTTCTTATCAGCACTTTGTTAATGTTGCCATCAGAGAGTCAGGAAGTTGAACTCTCTGTGTCAATACTGTCTCAACTAATTCATTTTTAGTTTCTGCGATCATCCATGTTTGCATCGCACAGATTTGCAGTTCTTTTTTTCGTTGATTGATCAAAGAAACGAGCATGATTTTGTCAGCTTTTGGAATTAGTTTGTATGTGTTGGACTGGTAGCTTATAATAAATATCAGCATTTTTGACTTCGGTTCGTTAATTAATCTGTTAATATTTATAGATGTTTGTGCATGTGTGTGTATGGGCTGTGTGTGTCTGTTTGTATTGAGTCATCAGCAGCTCCAGGTAAAGGAATGCCTGCGAAGTGGCAGATGGTTGGCATAAACCGGTCTCTCTCCTCCTCCATGAGCACTCCGCCCACATGGCTGCCAACTCTCCCACGTGTTTACTTTCCTCCCAGGACTCGTTGTGCACACTATTTGCTGAGACGAATTTCTCTCCTCACCTCCAAAATCTTTTGGAAGTCAGCTTTACATCAGGTTCTGTAACGAAGCAACTCCAAGACCCGCTGTAGTCCAGCCTACTGTATGCAATGCTACTTCGTCTCTGTGTCTTCACAGGCCGACGATGTGCGACGCTGCTTTCCTAAGAGGAAATGCCACTGTCAAACAAAACAAACAAGCTCAAAATACAAGACGGTCTGCTGTCTTTGAAGACATGCTTCAATTTGTTTGAAGTCTAGGTCATAATGGCCGAATCAGTTGTGGTCAGCGAGAATGCCAGATGTCTGCGTTTAAAAATTTAATTCCCTTGTTTTAAACAGCACATCTAATTAACTAATAGTGTTTTTCGCCACACTTTTTCGGTGTCTATGTTCCCTCGGTCGACCCTACAGGAAAAACACTCCCACACTCACACAAACACACACTGGAGACAAACAGAAAGTGATAGGAACAGGATGGCCCCTCACTATTAAAACTTTCTAGCATTTTATGCAGCTGTCATATTGTTGAGAAAGTCTGAGGTTTAGTTTATCAGCAGCGCTCCTGACTCAGACAGCTAGGCCAGAGAGAGCCGCACAGGTTGTCCATGTATCTCTGCCAGGCATCGCTAACAGAGTAGCTTCTTCACATCCCTGTCACTGCTGGAGCTCCCATCCCATCTGTGCTGTTGGGCCCCCCATTAGAGTCCCTCAGCTGCCAGATTCTCCCAAGGGACACTTCAACCAGCCAGTCTGAGGACACATAGACACTGACGAGCTCACAGCTGCATTGCAGACCTCCAGGCTACAAGTTCGGCGTGGAATACAAGTGACACTCTGGCCCGCAAGGTCTTTTATAGAACATGGAGTTTTACAGATTATTTGGAGCTGTTGGAGTGTCGCAGTAAGAACTGAGCCAAACTTCAGTGCGCCACTCTGGTTATTTTTATCCCCTTTTGTCATGTAATCAGCAATCTGCAATCACACTTATCCTTACAGATCATGCCAGAAATCTCTTGCCCGGCTATCATTTTCTCTCTCCCTCTTAAGCGAGCAACACACACATTTCCTGTATTTTTCCTCCAAGATCAGTGAGCAATGCAGTTTTCCAAGAGGCTGGCTGTGATTACAGCCATTGGTACATGGTTTGACCCAGTTCCCATGGCTCCATACTCACTTCTTGGCACTGAGACCTGGGGATGGTAATAACTGACATCATTAAAGCTCAGCTTTCTGTTGTTGGTAACAATGTATGGAGTATGTACACACAACTACATGTCAACATTAAACAACCACACTTCAGTCCTTTTATTTTGTGCCACTTTTATACAGTGATTTTCTTCAGCATGATGCACTGAGCTGCAATGCTGTGTATTTGACAGACTTGGTGTACGAGGCATCATCCATTAAAAGAGCATTTTAGTGATGTATGTTTGTCTGGCTGATGAATAATAGAGCACAAACCAAGGTTTTTTCCATTCTCTTGTTTAACAGTGAGATAAATTAAGATTTTGTTTTTAAATGAATGATACAAAAAAGCTATTATTCGCAATTGGCATTGGCATGGTTGGGGCACAATAGCAGGAAGAGGTTGTGCAGACAGGAAGGGGAAGTGCTGAGAGAGTATGTGCACCACTGGGTGGTTGCTGGGGGTCTGCAGGTCTGGTTTTGAGTCAGTTTAGGAGGCCAGACTGTCTGCCTAAGCTATCCCTCCCCTCAGCCTACAGCCCCTTTTGAGCAGGAAGTACATGTTATCCTCCAGTCTGATTAGGTGGTCCTGATAGGTCCTGGATTGTTGCTGTAGACATGTGCATTGTTTTGCCCAAGTTTGTTTAAAGGAATTCTAAAAAAAACAACCCAAATGTAATATCATTTTTGTGCTCCTAGGAGACAATTTGCCCATTTCATCTTTTCTTGAAGGATTAAAAAAGACATATTGAGCTCTGTTGGGAAATCTTCTTGCTGAAAAGGGACCTAAGTCTTAAAATATAAGCTTTCTGAACTGAGCTGACACTGTATATTTATGATATCCAGTGGTTTGCTCTTCTCTGAGCTTATGGCTCATTCAGTACTCCGGATGAGTAGTTTTATCTGCTTCAGCGGCAGTGCAGCTCTGCCCTTTCCTTCAGTCTTTGGCTAAGTCCCCAGTCTGCTGGATCCACAGTGGGATGTGATGCTCCTCAGTGGGAACTGGCATATTTGAATCAGTGGCCTTTGGTCGCTGCCATCCTGCTTGTTGCACTCATGCTGGTGTTAGAACGCTCCAGCGAGTTTACAGCATGAATAGTGATAATTAATATGTTGAGCCTATGTATTGTCTAATATCATGACTTAGAGAGACAGCCAAACAAACACATGAACACCCACACATGCTCCAAAGGGACAGGTGCATGGATGTGGCCCACCCATTTTGGAGCGCTGTCACATTGATGATGTACAAAAATTCAGTGAATGAGTCTACATTCAATGCAAGGCAGCTGGGACTTTATTTCACAACTGTGAAACATTTTGGCAAAGACACACCAATGTGAAGCACATTTGGATACATATGAGACTTGCAGACTGCCACAAATCACCATAACTAGTATGTCATCGTGAGCTTATGAAAAGGGTTTTATTATGTGAATATGAAACCAGTCTGCAATATTCACCATCACGACTCAATCAATACGCTCAATCTCTGTGACTTAAAAGACTTTACAGTGCATAAAGCTGCATTCATTGACAGAGCTGTTATATCCAGCAGGAATCAGACGTCTGCAATGTTGCTCATGGGCAGTCATTTGTTTCAAAATGCTAGCATCAGCTAATGTTCATGTTGCCTCCCCTGCATACCCTGACTGTTTTACACTTTCTATCCCTACAGGGCAGAAAAAACAGAGGTGTTAAGCGAGGACCTTCTACAGGTGAGTTGTGGCGCGCGTGTGTGTGTGTGTGTTTTGTGTGTGTAGGCTGAGGGTGCAATCACAACACCTAAACCAGGTCCTCGATCAAGTGGTTAGTCCCGTCATTTTACACACTGTGTATAATTAACAGGAGTAAATCATGTGATTATGGCGGCTGTGTTTGACCATAATGGAGATGAGTGGTTCCAACAGTTTTTGTCTTCTTACCCCTTAAAGCGAAGCTAGGTCTCACCACAGATAACATTATGTCTGTATGCAGTTCAATTAAAGAGCAATGCTTCAGTCAGAGGTTGTTTCATTTGAAAAAAGAGAAAGTCAGAAAACTAAACAGGTTTAAACATAATTTTTTTCCTTTGACCTCACAACCTTTCTGCAACTAATTATTACAATTTTTATTATCCAATATTTTTTTATGAATCATTGAAGATATCACATTATATCTTGGCACAACCCATAAAGATGCTTATTTTGAGAGACCAACAATGTTAAACGTGTCATTTTTAAACACAATTGAATTATAACCTTTATGCATATACATAACCTGTGTACTGCCAATCTTTGCCATGAAGAGAGCAGCAGTGTTGTTTCTATGGTAATACATGGGTGGGTATGACAAGAGGTCTCTGTGGTGTGTCCGTTTGTGTTCTTTCAGGTGGAGAAGCGTCTGGATCTGGTCAAGCAGGTGACACACAGCACTCACAAGAAGCTGACCGCCTGCCTGCAGGGTCAGCAGGGGACTGATATGGAGAAGAGATCTGTCAAGTCACCTTCTGTGAGTACCTGTCCATCATTCAATCAGACACTGATATGATGGGATGTGCAATGATGAAACATAACATTCATAATCTTGTATGAATTTTACAGAAGCTCAAATAATAGAATTTGTCTTTACTGTCAGAAAAAACTACCGCTCACAATCCTGGCACAATGTATGGTAGAAGGGGCTGCAGTGTTGGGGGACGACTCTCTCCTGGGGTAAGTCACTGTAGTTAACAGGCCTTTGCTCACACACTTCCCAAGCATACATACACACATGCACAGAGAGTCATCTTTAATTATTGATTTGGCTATTGAATTCTTCTCTGTCCTCATTACCCTTGTCTGCATTTTAATTGCATTTGATTGCCTGTGACTTTGGTTGTCACCAAACAGGAAGATGCTGAAGCTGTGTGGGGAGACAGAAGAGAAGTTGGCCCAGGAGCTCATCCAGTTTGAGTTCCAGATAGAGAGAGATGTGGTGGAGCCTCTCTATGTGCTTGCTGAGGTGAGGCGGTGTGGGTTCAAGATATGCGCTGCCTGGCAGATCCTGCATTTACTGATGACATAACACATTAACACAATATGACTGGCTGCCGAGTCTGTTCAGACTGTTCTGTAAATCTTCTTTCACTGTTGAATTTTGCAATTTAAATTCTTTATTTTCAAAAAATGACTCTACATCACTAGAACCTCATTAGACCCTCAGCCTTTTTACAAGGGGGTTGCCATGTGTATATTTGTAACTCAAATAATGCCTATCCTTTAAAGAGCTAGGTGAATCATATTATTTATTATCATATATCATGTTTAATATATTAATTTTAAAATGGAATTGTAGGGTAAACACAGGTCTTACTAATGAGCTGATTAAGGTTTCATTCCACTTAGTGTAGCAGAGTCTGGTTGACCTTAATGGAACAGGCCCTTGATTAGTATAACTGATACCGCCTGTGTTTACCCTACTATGCCATGCCAAAATAGCTGCTGTGAAAAAGGTCTATTGAGTGTCATATCCAAGGTAGGATACATAAGTAGTATAGTAGTAGTCCATATATTTAATATATACAGTACATAGTGAACGTACTCTAGAAAAACTGATTCAATGTAAAGTTTGGCATTTATATTTTATTAGATGCAGATCTTTTTCTCTACACAAAAATCGTAAAGTCAAAACTTGTTAATCTGCAGAGCAAACACACGGCATCTGTACGCTTTCCGATGTACAGCCAATCATAATGTGATAATGTGTAAGGTCGTCTGTAAATGCAGAAACCCAAGCAGATCTGCCAGGCCGAGCATATCTAGTACAACACCGGCACTGCTGTTACCTAATGCACCAATTAAGATTTAACACCTTGATACCACCTGATATGCATTACAGAGCTGCACAAAATTACAAGCAGAATACAGTCTTCATTTACATAAAAGTGCTGCACTTTTATTCTCTGAGCTGACTTTAATCATCCACTTAATATTCTTTTTCAGGTGGACATTCCCAACATCCAGAAACAGAGGAAGCACTTAGCTAAACTTGTCTTGGACATGGACTCCGCTCGGACAAGGTGATGGACGTCCACATTTAAGAGCTGCTCTTGTTCATTTATATTTTTTAAATAAAGCTCAGGTTTTAAATGTCTGTGCAAGAAGCATGACGTATCCAATGTGGTGGCCTGTTTTTTTTTTTCCGCCTCATGCCCATAGATTTCATCAGTCGTCCAAGTCATCCAGTCACCCGAGCACACTGCAGCCCGGTGCCAAGTCCGAGTCTCTGAGAGAGGAGATGGAGGAGGCAGCCAATCGGATGGAGATTTGTAGGGTGAGTCACCAGTCAGAGATGCTCGAATATTATTCCCTCCTCCAGCTCCTTGGCTCTCCTTTTGATTTATATCCCTCCTGCATGTATCCGACACAAATGGACCACAATTGAGGATGATATTACAGCTATATGTAGGTGAGATCATTTCTTATGAGATGATGGCTCTCTACTTTCTGTTTCAGGATCAGCTGTCAGCAGATATGTACAGTTTTGTGGCCAAAGAAATAGACTATGCAAACTACTTCCAGACAGTAAGTATATTTTATCATCAAAGTTCTAATACCAATGCAAAAATATTGTATTTTTATTTAGTTTCTGCTTACAGAAAATATTGTAGATGATCTATTATCTTCATTGTATGATACACACTTGTACACCCTCTTATCACGCTGTCTCCTTCTATAGCTGATAGAAACGCAGGCAGAATATCACAGGAAGTCATTAGAGATTCTTCACAGTATCCTGCCCCAGATTAAAGCTCACCAAGGTGAGTCTTACAGTTTGTGTGTGTGTGTGTGTGTGTGTGTGTGTGTGTGTGTGTGTGTGTGTGTGTGTGTGTGTGTGTGTGTGTGTGTACGTGTGTGTAGAGCTGCTGCAATTCTGCACCTGAAGCAATATCAAGATGAGAAGTAATGGAGTTAACAGCCCTGACGTGTCACATAACAGTCTCATTAAGCTATAATTATCCACCTTCATATTTAAGCAATCGCTGCTTTACAAGTGCTAAACCAAACTTAAACGTCATATTTTCCTAATAAATAATAATGTCAATAAAGGTTCCCACAAATAGTGTCTCCAGACTTTATATACAGTCATTGGTCTGTAGTCCAGGAGGGGATGCAGCAAAGGTGCGTAGGTTTGTTGTTGTTTGTGTGCGTGTGGTTGCAATTCAAGCTCTTGTTGTGTGTTGCAGAGGCGTGGGTGGAGAAGCCGTCCTTTGGCAAGTCTCTAGAGGAACACCTGAACATTAGTGGGAGAGAGATTGCCTTCCCCATCGAAGCTTGTGTCACCATGTTGTTAGAGTGTGGCATGCAAGAAGAGGTAGAGGGTACACACACACACACACACACACACACACACACACACACACACACACAGATATACACATCACTTTTGGGTGTAGGCTAATATCCATATTTTTGTTCATGCCATGACACACCTGGTGCTTAAACTGAATCCTTATATCAATCCTTTTATTTATTTAAAGGTAACCTTGCAACCAATCTTACTCACACACCACCAGACATGCAGGCAAACACATATGTGTGCAGATACACACAAATAAAAATGTATGCCATAAATGTGCTAGTATCAACGGTATTATAAATATAGCCGACATGGTTTGAAGTTAATGGACTAAAACATTTAAAACCACCAGCAGGTTCCTGTGTTATTTATCATGTATCGATGTCAAGCGCACAACGATAGAGGCTATTACTTTTGTACAACATTTATATGCACAGGTCATGTTAGATCTGATAATTACAGATGATTATGTGTTTCCTATGTGTGGGCTGCAGGGTCTCTTCAGAGTGGCTCCATCAGCCTCCAAGCTGAAGAAGCTGAAAGCTTCCCTGGACTGTGGAGTTCTGGATGTGCAGGAGTATTCCTCCGACCCACACGCCATCGCAGGTGAACTACACCCACACACATGCCTTGTTCAAAGCCCATTTCCATAACAACAACCCCTACACTACAATCTGTAAAACACATCTATGTTAAAGGAAAATGTTTTTACTCAACATCTGCAGCAGTTTTTATGGTGCGCAAAGGTAATTTATACTTTATGAAAGTTTTTAGATTGATGTTGCCCTTAGTTGTTCTTCAGGCGAGCATAACAGTTACTGGGCTGTCTTCATCGGCTCTGCCCCCAGTGCTCTTTTCCTGAAGGGTTTTTGTTCTGATATTGCTGTCCGTTTCACACATTAGCATGAAATCTGTGTTGAGCAATCTCAATCTGGCAGCTGCACTAGCTGCAAGGGCCTGCTGGAGGGGAGTGGAGATATGGGGCATGGCCTCAA
Source organism: Dicentrarchus labrax (assembly GCF_905237075.1). Taxonomy (NCBI): domain Eukaryota; kingdom Metazoa; phylum Chordata; class Actinopteri; family Moronidae; genus Dicentrarchus; species Dicentrarchus labrax. The sequence continues at coordinate 10,687,812 of NW_026136722.1, forward strand.
CAGTGCTCTGAAGAGAGAAAACAACCCTCCCCTCCTCTAAAAAAGCTAACCAGTTTTTACTCCCTGTTTTTTTCACCCAAAGGGGCTCTGAAATCATACCTCCGTGAACTCCCTGAGCCACTGATGACCACTGAACTTTATGATGAATGGATTCAGGCCTCCAAGTAAGTTGCTGTTTTCCTATTAAAAAACATTTTCTTGAATTATGCCGTTGGGCACATTGAAAAACGGAAAGTAGTCCAAAGTCTTTATACAAGGGGTCTGAACTGCCACAATGAAACATGGTGACATTTATTTAGAAGTGGAGCAACAGTAAACTATAATGATTTTTTATTTCCGCAGCATTCAAGATATGGACAAGAGACTACAAGCACTAATGGCAGCATGTGAAAAACTCCCCACAGACAACTTGAACAATTTTAGGTCAGTCACTTTCCTTGATTTTCTGTCCCTTCATTTAAACATGTTACCATGTGGCCCTACTATAAAAATAAAGAAAAACACCGTAAGATTGCGAGGTAAAATTTCACTGAAATGTCAAGCTCTCTAAGACAAAAAGAAACTCCTCAAAATGAAAACAACCGTGTCATTGATGCAAATTACGCATACCAGGCCAAGACAAATTAAAATAAAACATAATGGGAAATCTAAGTACCGTCAGTTTCAGCGCTACAGTTTCAGTCCAACCTGCACCACCTACAGGCAAAAAAAAAAATAGCAGCAGTAGCCGGTTTACTACCTACAGGCAAAGACATTGATTCTGTAATATTGCACCACCTGGTGGCAATTACTTTTACAGCGGTAGTAATCAATGTCTGCACGTGGCAAGTTTTAAAATTGCTGCAACTATTAATTTCTCGTCTTGTATAGGGCAATATCAGTATGTCTACATCTGCAGGTTTTAACTGCTGCTGCTATTTCCTTACATTTCTATACAGTAGGTAGCGGTAGCACAGGTTCGCATATAATGACCTTGTGTAGTAGGTATGCTATTGTGGGTATATAGCATTGAATCATGACAGTCATCTCTAACACAGCTCTGAAGGCTTAGTACATGTGTGCAGCTTAACAAGATGTCTGAGAAATAAAATTCAATTCAATAAACTGACTTTAAGATGCACTCTTTTAATTAAATTCCACAGATATCTAATAAAATTTTTAGCCAAGCTAAGTGAGTACCAAGACGCAAACAAGATGACTCCTGGTAACATGGCGATTGTTCTCGGCCCCAACTTGCTTTGGACACACACTGAACCGTATGTATTTTAAACAACTATTTTACATGAATTAAATTCTTTTTTTGCACTTTTATACTGTAGTTCAATTATTTTTCTTCTTTCCAGGAACATGACAGAGATGATGACCACCATGTCCCTGCAGATTGTTGGCATTATTGAGCCCATTATCCAGCATGCTGACTGGTTCTTTCCTGGAGGTGGGATCACATACTATGTATGTAATATTGTTGTCAGGCTGGGCACCATATCGATTTTAATTGGTCTTCCATCATTGTAATTCTAGAATGGGATAAAAAAAAAAAAAAACATATTGTAAGTAATGCCCTGCAGTTTAGTTCAAATTAACATATCAAAACATAAGCAAAGTCAGACCTCTTTCAGAACAATTAGCACTTATATATTTTTTACTTGATATAATATGAATATACTTCGTATACTATATTTAATTTGATTTTTTCTTTTGCTCAGTCCTATATGAATATGATGATGCCTTATGATCCTATCACTGTCCTTCATCATTATCAGTTCACATGAACAACCAACAATAGATAATAAGATAGACCATAAAGTCGTACAACAGACCAGCTGTACAACAAAAACACACATGAAGCATAACAAACTGCTCATGAGTGCTGCACACATCATGATATTTGAGCACGATGTGTTTGAAGCTGCAGCATCATGTATCACCCAACTTAGGACAGCAGTTAATGCTGCGTTTGCTATTTAAAGAATTTGTCTTGTCATTCGCTGTAGTGGATCACTTCCTGTTTGTACAAGTCTCATATACACTATAGATATAGGGTTAAGGTGTACACCAGCCATTTATTTTTCCTGTCATATTATTGATTTTATGAATTATGTTTTTTTACTCAGTGGAGTAAAAGCATGCAACAAAGCAAAATGTTAAATTATTTCATTAAATATTGAATAAAACCATGATAATATTGTATTTGGTACTTTAATTTTTTACAACTGGTAATTATACCAGTGTAACTACTACTGTAACATCAGTATACTTTATGCTGATGGTGTATCCACTCCTCCCTCAGAGATTGAATTCAACTTGACAGGCAGCTATGGCAGCCCGATCCACACCAACCACAACTCCAACTACAGCTCCATGCCCTCACCAGACATGGACCAATCCGAGCGCAAGCAGCAGCACGACCAGAGCCGACGCCCACTGAGCGTCGCCACTGACAACATGATGCTGGAGTTTTACAAGAAGGATGGGTATGATGCCAAGTGCATCCTTCTGCTGCCCACCTCTCACTCTCTCACTCTCTTTCTCTCTCTTTTCCACCCACGCCTCCTCTCAGGCATCTGATATTTAATTCTTATATTTGAGGCCAGCAACACATGCACATTTAAAGTCCATTACCTTGGTGGAGTATTTATGCATCCTGTTATCTAAAGTTTTCCACTCCAGTGAGTCAAATGCATCCATAAGCCGCAGACAGGTGATGGTATATCTCACCTGTCCATAATTCCAACACACACAACTACATCCTCAATTATCAGCATTCATCAGGTGAAGAGAGGGAAAACTAGTCTCATTTGAGTACATGGGGCTTAATTGCCTTGAGTGGCAATATCTCTATGGCAACGGGTCTCTGATGGAGGGCTGTTGGTTACATGTTTTTTTTCTCAGGAAATATTTCTCCAGGGCTATCTTCCCATCCTCCCACACCCAGCTCCTCCTTCGCAGTCTGGCTAGCACGTCACCTGGCCTGAGTCATTCATCCAGCCGGTGGAAAAACACTGGCAGAATTGGCCTTCACCAAAATACCCACATCGAATTAAGGAAAGGGCTGTAATATATATCAATCTGTCCATCCCATAATCAGCAATTATCAGTATGGGGTGATAAAAAATAGCTTTTATCTATTTAGAGTAATTAGCAGCTTAGGAAGAAGCGTCTGCTCTGCCTCTGTGTTTGTGCGTTTCTAAGACCAAACAGGTTTAATTAGAAAAAAAAACAAGCCTTTAATTGCTCAGTAGATAGGTACTGGCTGGTTATGTGGCCTGACATCCTCTCATCTTCTCCTCCCTGCCATCATATACAGTATACTGAGTGACTGAGTCTGTGATTGTGAACCATGTCTACATTACTTCTGACCTCATATCCCTTTTGCCTCTCTTCTCCCTACTAACGCAGCATTAGGAAGATACAAAGGTACGCCCTTTTCCCCACTTCTTTCCTCACTACCCCCTCTCACCTCTGTCCTCATCATCATATCTGACTCGGCATGTGTGTTTGTCTTCAGTATGGGCGTCCGGGTTATGGATACCTCCTGGGTGTCTCGTAAGGGTTCGGGCACGCTGGCACGCAAGGCCTCCTCCACCCCTCCGGGCATGCAAGGGCCTGGCTCTCCCGCAGACACGCTGATCCCCGAGCAGCCAGGAGAGCTCGCCACCTCCCCATCCGCAACGCCACCACCCGGAGAAAGAGTTTGGTAAGTCACAGTGGAGACACTGTCCCTCTCTGCCTCGCGCATCCACTCCTGTTCATTTTTACCATCATCACCATCATTACCATTGTTATCTTTCTCAGCTCTGTGTGATCGAGATCCTTGGCTGTGTTAATCATACTCCCATTTTTTTGCGACGCCTCCTTTTTCTTTTTAGTGTTTCTCTGTCAACACCTTCATGCCTCATTGTGTTATTATTATATTTTTTCTCACTTTCCACATTTCTTCAGTTCTCCTTGTGTTTGGTCAGGTTGATGTCACTGTGGGAAAAAAAATTCAAAAGGATAATTCAATTTTTTGACTCTAACTCTGAAGGGTTTTAGTCCAAATACTATGGAAGTTTTGTTTCTGTACTGTACATGACACTAAGCTTCTATCTGCAAGTCCTTTTGCGAGCATGCTAATATTTCCAATATCCCATTGTTGTGGCTTGGCTTTCTCAGCTTTGGTTGCGAATTATTTCCTTTTCTGTTGACACAGACTGATTTCACCATTTTTTGGTCTGATTATCATAGTTAAATACATGAATAATCACCTCATGGTCGCTGGCTCTGCCTGTGTGGCAGACACGAGATAATATGGCTTCTGGCTTGGCTGGCTTTCCCCTCCTCTCCTGTGGCTCTTTCAGCCAATGAAAGGGTTTTGTGTCTGTTTCACACTGCCCTGGGCTGACTGCAGGACTGCAATGCAAACAAGTCATAGGGGCAGATAGGGTTTCCATATGCAGCAGAGTGGAGAGATTCAGTAATCAGCTCAGCTCGATAATATCGTAAGCTGCAGACCAGCACTTTGACTCCAGAGACAGATCCTCACAGCTCCATGCAGTGTGCAGACACAAGGTGATCACAGAGGGAGTCCTACACACTGTATTCTTTTCCTTTGGCAGTAAAACTTTCTTTTCCTTTGCTGTTTCTTTGTGCTTGTCTTTGTATTTGCACTAAGTTGAGTGTGTGCTTAGCTTGGTGCCCGCCACCCACCCTAAAATGCAAATTCTTCCTTTTTTTTTTTTTTTTCTTCTGTTTCTGGCTACGGACCAACTAACACACTAACACCCTAATCATCAAAACAGCTTATCCTATATCGCTCCAATGCGTCTCCCTGTTCAATCACTAGAGCTGTTTCTTTTGTGCTGTCTATTCTCTTAATATCTACAGCTCAGACAACGTGTCGCCAAATCGGCCGGACACCTCTCATGCCCACCCACCCCCAGGGGAGGACCGTCCACCCCCCCCTTACCCCATCTCCTCGTGCCACACTGCCCCCCACCACTTCTATCCCAAACCCCCACCCTGCGCTCGCCCTGTGGCACCGGGTCCAGAGTCCCAGCCCCCCGGCTCACCCCCGCCCCCACTGCGCTGGTCTGGCTTCACTCCCCCAGCCCCGCCCCCTTCCTCCTCTTCTTCCTCCTCCTCCTCGTCACTTGACATCAATTCGAACCCCAAACCCAGCTGTCTGCACTTCCCCAAGCACAGCCCGCCTGGTGACATGTCGCATGCTCCCCCACCAGACACTAATGCTTCACCACTCTACATCAAAACCCCCTTGGTACTAACCCGCCATGACCAGTCCCTTGGCAACCCCCTAGCCTCCCTTCGTCCGCGCCCCCGCCCCCGCCGTGGGCTGCCTGTCCATGTGTCCGAGAGAGAGGACCCCCCAGGCTGACTAGGTAAATACAACACACCTATGGCCACTATAGATGTATCACAGAGTGGCAGATGTATCTCTCCTCTCCTCTAGCTCGCTGGCTTATATTTTCTTTTTGCTTTTTTTTTCCCTCCCCCTTCAAATTACATACCTCAGATTCTGTAACATTCAGGTTGTCCAGGAATGCCTCTCATGGGGGTTGCCTAGCAACTAAGGATGTTACTTGCTTATATAGCGCTGGGTTTCATGCTGGTATTGAGTAGATGATAAATACATGGACAAAGCTGCATATGGCTATCAAATAGCATATGGATGTATTTATTCTACAGTTTGCAGCAGTTTTTTACTAACCAGTAGAGAGCAAACATCACGTTTTTAAGGAAGTAAAGATTTTCAGGGTTAGTAATGGAGTACCCTGTTTGCAGTTATGTCCTGGTAAGCTACAGTATACAGTAGAGTATGTTCATACAGTATAAGCATCTTCCAGCTAGACCCAAAGTGCTGAGTTTGTATAGAGTGACTGTGGCAGTTTCCTGACTCATAAGTCTTTGGTGTTACAAGCACGCAGGAGCGTGAATCATTACGGCAAATCTTTGTCAGCGGTCACAACTAGCTCGCCTTATAATCATCCATCTTGTGATTCGGTATCTCCATGACTTCCCATTCAGATGGCCTTTTTTGGGGGGAACACAGCTCAGAGGGACTGCAGGAGATTGCAGTTAATTAGATGTCACAAAATCCAAAATGACTATCATACTTCAGTCTGGGTGCTCTTGGTGGGCGTGAGTTCATATGAATTAAGTCTTGTACTTGCAGCTATACTAGTCTGTTTTATTGAGTATATCCTGACTGCATTCATTAAGGTATACAGATATTCTTACATCTTACTGTGAGAACAGAATACAGTAAGTCAAATCAATTATTTTTTGTGCAAAAAATATACTGTATATCAAATGCTATTCCCATTAGTAGTGTCTTATAACATAATTTTAACATCACTGGAGGTCGCTAACACACCAAGATAGGTAATGCAACACTTTGTAAATATATGTAGAGATTTGGGTTTCAGTCATAAATGTACACTAATGGATAAGTGAAGATGTTTTAAGAGCAAAAATGAATAAGGCAGGTCCTATTGGCTGTACCTACTGCCTATACTACATAGAGTAGGTTTAGATTTAGTTGGTCATATCTTGTTACATGCTGTGTCTCTGCACTTTACACTGCACGTCATCTTCACTACTGTCTGAACTATAATAAAAATATAACCCTAATACTGAATCAGTTCATTAACTCATTAATGAGTTTCTGCCCAAAGAATGTCCATGCTCCTTCTTTGTATTTGTTCCTGGATACAAATATGTACACCACCTGTTCACTAATGCTGGAAAGAATTCTTTAGTGGTGTTTTGGTCAGGAATTCATCCTGAGATTGAAATGTTGTGAGTTCAGTGCAGATCCCAGCTGGGCTGTAGTTGAGTCAACTTCAGTCATTTCTTTTTTTGGTCGCTGTAAGCTCCTGTATCCACAGAAAGGAGAGGAATTTAAACTTACTGAAGTTCTAAAAAAAAACTTTTTCTATTCTATTGAAACTGAAATGGTAATTTCAACATGATGGACAGCGCTTTGGCAGTGCAACATGGCAGTTAATATTAATTTTCACACGGACCAAAATGAACTAGCAGCCAGGAAAAAGTGCATTAAAACAAGCTGGACGTTGCAGAGATTTCTGAACTCATTGAACAAATCTTAGTCTTCTCTTGATATATTTTGTCAGTATTGTATCACAGTTATGAATCCTGCCCAACAGTCATGACAGTGATCTTGAAGGCTGAAATCAGGTGTGATCAAATTAACCATCTTTGATGTAGTTAGAAATATTTTCAGTTTAAGGAACTTAAGTGCACCATCTGTGTCTAAAACTGTTAAACAAAAGGCATTTCAAAAGAGGTCACACTATTTGGTCTATAAATGTTTGCTTGCCTTGATGCAGCCTTGCTTGACGTGTTTTCTGGGTTTCGAAAATGTAGTAATGTTGGTAACAGTGTACTCATAGTGATGATGATGATGATGATGATGGTGATGGTGGTGGTAGTGGCACTGAGGTAATGTACATGAGGTATACTGACAGTTCACAAACATACTGTCTGATACTATTCACATACTAATGTCTGCCTTTTTTTCAGTTCATTGAAGAGTAAAGAGCTCTCTCCTGTAATTGGACACAAAGCCATCCAGGTGGCAGGTCCAACAGTCCCCCCCAGCAGTAGTCCTCAGACCAGCAGTCAGTCCCCCCACTCCACAGAGCACAGTCCACACACCCTGCGCAAAGGTCAGCATCTCTCTAAATCTGGGTTTTTCATTGGCTTTCTTCAGTTTATGTTCATGTATTATTTGTTTAACAGGAGACAGTAATATGATTGTGTTCTGTGTTTCCAGGTTCCAAGAAGTTGGCACCCGTGCCTCCAAAGGTCCCTTACGGCCAGTCTGGCGGGATGTCCGACCAGTCCACAGGTCAGCCGTCACCGGTCAGCCTGTCCCCCACACCTCCTAGCACCCCCTCCCCTTATGGACTGGCCTGCCCACCAGGGCAAGTGCCCCCATCCTCCCCTGGGCAGACCCCACTAGGGGCGCCCCACTCCCTTTCGTCCCCACCCTCCCTGACCGGAACGCTTACCAAGTCACGGCCTGCCCCTAAGCCCAGGCAGAGACCCAGTCTGCCCCCTCCTCAGCCGCCCACAGCCCCCCCAGGGTTCACTGGCCCGGGCATGGCCCCAGTTCCCCAGCCCATGGAGCAGGGCCTCCTGGATGGACTGTCTCCTGGGGAGAGCATGTCTACAGGTAAACACCACCCCTTGACAACAACCCCCCTCCGCCACCACAGGGTGGGGCTGCAGCGGCCCTCTCTAAGACTCGCTGTGGCTCTGTCCAATGGAGACGGTGGACGAGTGTAGGACTCTGTAGGACTTGTCACTGTAGATGTAAAAGATACCTTTCCCCTTTATTGACTGTTCCCAAACGAATGTCTGAATGAATAAAAGTTGCCTTTTAGACACAGATGCCTGAGAATGATACAATGTAAATATTAGCATTTTGTGCTATTGTAGCAAGCAAATCTCCTGACCTATGTATTCATTGCTTGTGTTATGTGATGATGTTTCTGGGTAATGTGTGGAAACATCAGAGAAGCATAGCTCGTCCTGCTTGTATGGAAGTTGCCATTAGATTCATCATGTGCTCTCTGTTTATCTGTGTTACCCAGACCCTCACTCGGCAGAGGTAGGTCAGAGGCTTACACAGTTCACACAAGTCCAGTCTCTCTTACTGCGTAGCAGGCGTGGAAACCTAGCCAGACAAACCCCACATTATATCTACAATATGATGTTCTGATGATGAGGTGTTCTGTCATTATATACCAATCATTTTGTTACTTTGTTATATTTATCATTCTCTTGTTCCCCCTGCTACTATTGTGTACCTTGCAGCTGTGTGAGGCCAGGGATTCAGTGTGGGCTAAGTGTGAGGGGGACTTTTAGGGTAAGCCAGACCGTCCCCGCCCCATGCGCTCCATCTCACTGCCTGGCCTCGTGCTGTGGCTGCCTCTGGGGTCTCCTGCAGCCTGCCTCAAACATACCTACCAGTATCTCTCAATTAGAACATTTTACCTATTTCCTCTCAGCAGGTTGGCATTATTGACTCTTTGCATGGTGTTGTAGTTCAACCGATATTGCATGGCTTAAGGACTTCCCAGAGTGCACCACACTGCGCTCACATTGCAGACGCCGTCGCTTACAAAGGTCCATTTTAAAGCCCCCCTCCCTCCTTTCGTTCCCCATTCCCAGCCCTATGCCAGCAGACATCCCCCTATAACACGCCTGCCACCGGTATCAAGGGGCCACAGGTAACCCCCACTCCTCCTTTGGCAGGTTCATCGCTTTTTATAACCTCTGCTCCCTCTTACTACACTGCCACGCTCCATCTCATTCCTACACAGGAGTAGTCATCAGTCTCTGCTTGGACCCGCTGCTTCCAGTAAATGCAGCAGCACATTAGAATACCTATATTTAGAACAAATACTGTATCCGGTCCTCATGAGATTTCCATTGTTACTTCAAGCCCACTTGGTGTCTTGGTGCCATTTTTCCAAAGAGATCCACACACATCTTGTTGCCTCTGTGTTGGTTTATCTGGCCATTGTTGTAAAACGTGTACAGTAATGTGTCATTGTGCAGTCATTTTGACCTGTTATTGTATTTTATCTGACAAAATGTCTGTTGTTGTTGTTGTTGTCTCTAAAGACACAAAAAGCTGTGACAAACCACACTAGTCGCTACCACGTTTGTTCAGGTGTGATTAGCAACACACTGAACATCCCTGTGTAGAATGTGAAGCACATGTAATCTACTGATTATTTCAATCAGGGCAGACATCATATGCCACTTACCATGAGTTCAGACTCAAGAAGATTAATATTATTTCTGCTCTCTTCCGTTTTTACACCTCATTATCATCATCATATGCCCTCTTCTCCTCCTCCTCTTGCTCATCATCACCATTTCCCCCATTCTGCTCATCACACTCACCTTTCCCGCCATGCTCACCATTAGATATCTTCAATTATGAAATCCCCTCCATCAATGTCAATCTGGACAGCCTCATCGATGAGTTCAGCGGTGCCCCTTGCAGGAGGTCCGTGGCAGTGACAGACTCTCCAGAGGGGGACGCTGTGCCTGAGGAGGAACCCCAGAGCACCACTCTATGACCTATGACCCTAAGGCATCACAGCTTACCAGCACCCCTATGGCTGTACATACTCTTTAACTGTCGCCACCAAGGCCTGATGGAAACACACATTGGCCTCACCAATGCCCACCTGAAACCAGAACTCGAACACATCTGCTACAGGCTGCAAAGAAACTCATCTCTTACAATTGCTCGCTAGTACATTTATGTGACTACAAAAACAAAAAAACACCAAAATGCCATAGCGGAGGAACAGTTGCCTTTAGGAGGAAAGACTGGAATATAGATGAGTATTACATTAAAAGGTTTTTTAATTGTTTTCTCCCTTTTTTTTTTTGCTTTGCTTTGTTCATCTTTGTTGTTTGATGCAGTGATCTGTATTGTATGATTCTGTGAGTTTTTCAATTTATTTACATTTCTTTTGCCTTATTAGAACATGCAATCAAATTGCAATATGATAACTTTGACAACTTTTGTTTAGGGAAACTCAGAGCCTGACATGGTTAGGAGCAAAGCCCATCCTCAGGGTGAATCAGAGAGACAGAGTGTGAGAGTAGTCTTGTATTGCTTACAGGGTATTCAAGCTTTGTGCACATTAGGAAAATGCTGAGCCCTAGAGTGAGGTTTGACGTGCAGGATGAAACATTTAATGCAGTTTAATTCTTATTGTCACTCCCAGTCTTTACTTCCCCTCCTCTATCACATATTACAACTGTAGGTCTTTATCTGACGTCTACCTTCACACAGGTAAACTCACTTTAACTCACTTTATACCAGCACAGTATGAGAAGAATGTTCCTGTAAATTAAATTTTTTGAACTTGCATCTCCTATTCAGTTTTGAAGAAAGCCCAACGACGTGTTTGCATGACGAGCCAATATGAACTGCTTTGGATCAAGGGCCTCAGAATGGCAGTGTTTTATTTCCTGCAAGTGTTTCTGTTGTTGTTGTCCTTGGAGAGTAAATTTAGACCACCCATGTGCTGTTACAGTTTGATGATAACGGATGGATGACTACACTGCCTTTAGGTTCGTATGATTCTCTCCCTTAACCTTGTTTCAAGTGCTTCAGGTTCAGTGACCTTTGACCCCTAGTGTAAATACAAAGACTGTACATAAATTTATGTATATAAATGAGAGGAAAAGTATATGTAAAATGCATATCTTGAATATATATATAATAATAATATATGTGCTGATATTTATCATGTGTAGAAAATGTAATGATTAAAAATTTGATGTTATTTTTGTCCCTGCACACAGTGAACAGGTTTACTGTAGATTCGTAATGTTTCACTTTAACACCAGGTTACAACGATGCTGCAGCAGAAATGCAGGATGTTATTTCTGCTAGAAATCAGTTGTGGTCTTTCTAATTCTGTCTCCTGAGCTTTGACTTCAAACATGCTAGAGCACTAATGAGTTGCACACTAATGCCCTATCTTTTCTTCTTCGTTTTAATCAGTTATTTAATAGATATTTGTGTAAATAATTAGATTATGTTAAGAACCCTTGGACAATTGAATTATTACATAATGAGGATATATGTAATCCTAAGCCTATACTGTTGGAGTAAACATATGTGCTCATTCAATTAGTAAAAACTTAACACACCTGCTGTTTCACCTCTAAAGTTGAAAACCTTCATTGTTATTTTCACCACTGACAATTCTAGGTATTTCAAATTCATCTGATAACAGATGCTGCAGTGTCACTTTTTTTAATTCCATACAAATTGTCTTTGGACAATAATTATGTCAATTAAAGTGCAATTACAGTGTTTACTGATCCACCTCAGTCCAAAAAGTGGTCAAAGTCACCCTTCCCAAACCTACAGAAAAAAAGCCATTAATTTTATTGCAAAGCAATTCATATTTTCTTTTAAGTTTGTTTTATCTGTGTGTTTACTTCTGATAAAATGAATTCTAGATTAACCTCTCTCCAAAAGTGATTTATGGTATGCCTCAGTGTGTGCTCTCAATGGACTATGTTTATGAAGATTTTGGTGATGTTGATAATTATATTGATAGTTGTGGTGATTATAATGTATGACAACAATTGCAAGTGCCCTCACACTGGTTGTTATTTTGGAACTATAGGCATAATTAATGTGTACTAGAGGTTTTATTTTCTGTGCTGGATCCATACATTTATACAAGGAGGCAGGGGTTTCTCTCTCTCTGTGTGCAGACTGAATGTGACTCACTAAGATTTCAAACAGTAGGCTACCTGATTTTGTAATAACTTACAGGCAAATGAGAGCTTGTGTTTGGATGAAGGTTAATTAGGGCCTGTTGGCATGTATTATTATCAGTACAGGGCAGTATTACTGCAATGCTTTTGTGCGTCATAACTGGAACTTACAGCCACCTAAAAGCATGCATTCATATTCATTATAGGTGTGATTACTATGCTGCTGAAACGAAGAAACAAACATCTGTGCCCTCCCCCAAAACACAAGTCATAATTTCATCACATGTCTAATTTCAGTTCATAAATTAACCTTATAGCCATTTTCAAGAGCATATTCATAAGAGCCACCTTTTGCACCAAATAGTACACTGTTACATAGTTTTATCAGGCATTTTAACTACTGTAGACCTACATTTCCTAATTCACCTCACCACCAAGTATGTTGGTCTAAAGTAAAGCTCAATTTGTTTACATTTTGTGGGGGGGATTTTAAATGAGAAAAAAGGAAAATCTGAAGTGTCATGCATGCGCTTAGATAGTCTTTTGATAATCCACGTTTTGTGTCAATCACTTGTCTTTTTAGGGATTGTAAGAGGGGTAAAATGTAAAGAGGGACTGTAGAGAATGTGGATCACAATAGATGGTCCTTTGTGGGTTTTTGAGCAATACGGTAGAGGAGTAGATGTTGCCTGTGGATGTACTGCCTCCTTCTGCTTTCACTACTATTGTACAAACAAAACCTGCCGCTTGTCAAGCCCACCATTCCCACCCCTTCCTCCTCTGCTTAGCATATCAAGTGGAACACAGTGTGTACTGTGAAGCCTACCTGCAATCCTTATCAGAATGTCAGAAATAAATATATATATATTAAACTCTACATTTTTAATAATCTCACCTGGTTCATGTGGGTTTTATTTCATTTCTTTTTCTGGAAAAGTATTCATTTTAATATGAATATTTGATGATCCCTGACAACAGAACTGTTACTTACGACTTCACTCTGCCTATGAAATGTCCTGGAAGCAGTCGCAGAGACTACGTTATTTACTGGAGTAATGAAGGACAATTATGAGGTACCTTACTTGAGTATTTCCATTATCCACTGCTTTATACTTATACTCCATTACATTTTAGAGGAGATTAAGATTTTACATTAAAAAACACAATGGGCACATGAAATACAACATTTTGTGAAATGTTGTGCTTTGCTTCTAAAAAAGACTAGTATAGCTTCCTTGTCATGTTTCAGATGTCTATAAGTTAGCAGTTCCACCAAAAGGACAGTTCCCCTCTAAACTTCCCACATGACTGTTCAAGACCCAAAGGAGGTAATCCAATAGTTCACAAAAACAAGCATTAGAGAAAAATCCTATAAACTGAAAGCACATTTGGGGGAATTTAATTTGTTTTCATTATAGGTACTTTTACAAAAGGATCTAAGTACTTCTTCCAGTACTACCTGGAGCTTAATCCTGCCATAGGAATGTGTACAGAAGTTTGACAGCTGGTTCTTTGAGCAATTTTCACACTCATCGTAGAGCTTTTATCTCTTTGCTTTAAAACTGGTGATTTTTGTGCATTTACAAATTTACAAGGTTGACGAGCAAACCACCAAAAGACATGTGATCTAAAAAGTACGATTTATCAGATAAAATAAATCATCAACATCGTCCTCCCACACTCTGAGGAACCAGGTACGCAGAAGCCTCCCCATGTGTGCAACCTGTAGGACTGGCCCAGCAGGATGGCTGAAGGCTTACCGCAGGAGGAAACTAGGAGTGTACACGTTTGTCAGGATGGTGGTGATACTGACAAAGCTCATGAACTAGTTTTCCATTTGTTTTGAATCACCACCCCATGGTTACATTGTGCTGGTCTATCTGCACTTTCTCAATCTTGATTCTTAAAGAGTCGGTGGTAATATAATGCTGCAGTCCAGCAGTGTATCTCCTTACAGCACCCAGGCAGGCACAGCTCATCCCTTCCTGATAGTCTATCTCCTTCCGACTGCCATGGGCGCATCAATTATTTCTTACTTAAAACTTTAAAGGTGGCTCTGTTTACACCGTCTTTGTACACACTACTGGCTAATGAGCCAGTCACATGTTGTAAAGGATGTTACTGAGGGTCTAATACAACCGCTAACTCCCTCCAACTCTGTGCATATTAAAAAAAAATCCACTTGATCAGCATGTGTGAAAAGTTTAACATGGAAATTGCATGAGAACCTTTTTAAATGTCTGACCTTTCCTTGTGATGTAAGGAGGAGAGAAGGTCAACATGATGCATATTTTAACATGGTCTTTATTATGACACTTGCCTTCTTCACTTTACAAAGCTCATGTCTGGCTGCCAAAATGTAACCTGACTAAAATAATCCTGAAGTTGGGATAGATGTTGTAGCTCTGCTACAGTTTTCAGTCCTAAAGTTGCTTGGAAACAGTGTATCCAACAACAGGGTAACTCAACAATGAACTGAGCTGCTTTAACAACAATGGGATTAAGTCAGATAAATGGTTTTTATTTAAATGCTTTTTTTCCTTAACAAATATTTTTCTAATTGTTGATTATTATTAATTATAATCTCAAAATGTCCTCTCTTGAATTTACAAACTTTTGAATGTGCTTAGTTGAAGCTTTTCCTGCATGTTTGCTTCTCATAAACAGGTAGAACATGTCACAGATAGGAATGCAACACAAAGGACTTTGCTGTCAAGGCTTTCTCAACCTTTACTTAACTTTAGACTGTTGCTTGGTAATGCACATAAAGGACATGGACATGCCAATAAAATTCCTAAATTTTCCTTAATATCAGGAAAATACCTAATCACATTTTAAAACCATTAAGTAGGCCTACACATTAATAAATTGACTAAATTGTACATTTTCAGTGGGTTGATGATTCACTAAAATGCACACTTTGATCAGAAAAAGAAAAACTGCCTCACACACACCATTGCATAACTGGTAAATATAATATAATAATACTGGACCAGATGTTTTCTATAAATGTCAGTTCATCATTCCTCATTGGCACTTCATAATCCACACATCCATATCACGGGGCTATGCCAACAAAATCCATGGTAAAGTTGCAGCCACCAGTGCGAGTATAGTAAATGCTGACAGCAAAACGATCAGGCATCGTGCAGTTGTGCAAATCCTGCGCCTTCGCCTGCGCTGGGGTTGAACCACAGTCATCACAACGCTGAGCGCGTCTTCTTCAGCCATGGGTCGCCCTTGAGCGCTTATGATAAAGATCTGAGACGCATTGTGGCCGGGGCTGATCAACCTCTGTCGACGGACTCGTTCAGAGATTCCCCTAAAGCAGTGAGCAATCCAATTAACTCCCCTCGGTAAAGTGTCCCTGGAGGGGCGTCCGGCGCTCTGGAGCTGTCCCGGTGGCAGAGGAAGGGGCACCTCTAGTGTCTGCCCTTCATCTGGATTCTTGTCCGCTGCGAGGGACACCAGCGCTTCCTTTTGTTTCTTGATAAATGTAAGATGTCGGCAGATGGGGCAAACAATAGTGTCTCTGATGTTCCCATCGCTGTTGATGCTGACCAGCGTTTTGACCAGACAGTCGTGGCAGAACACATGCCCGCAGCTCAGGGTCCTCTCTGTGCCCGACAGACACTCATAGCACACTGGACACTCCTGTGAGTCCTCCTGGCTCTCTTCCTTGTGAAATGCCATGGAAGGCAATATTCCACAGCAGCAAGAGAGTGGGGAGGATATTTAGGCTGAAAGTAGATTCCTTGGTAAATGTAGTGTGGATTCCTCTCAGCGCATGACTTTCTTTACTTTTGGCTGTGGGTGGAGGCGAGAGCTGCGCCTTGTAAAACAGGGCCTGCCACCTGTGGCTGCTGTGACTTGACTGATTGGGTCCCCTGAAGGCATCATCAAGTGGCCAAGCTGGTTCACTGACAGTGACTCCGTAACAATGCTCACTGATATTCTATGAATATTAGCAACACTATACCAACTGACGAGCTGGTGATATTTGTTAAAGCTGTAGGTAATGTAATGATGACTAAGCCCTTTAACTCGTGTTTTTATACAAAGTATTTAGATGTGCAAATAAAGCAATTGTCCCTTTATTATTGAGTATGGGAATTGGGTAAATAAGCTCTTGTGAAATGTCATATTTTCCACACCCAAATAAAAGGAGCATTTTTGGAAAACTGTGAAAATTTCAATTTTTGGAAAAGATCCAGAGTTAAGTGCTTTTGTAAATTATTTTATTTTTTATTTTGGCCTATTATTTTTGCACAAGTAGTGAGAATATTGTTTTAACTTTCAATGGTGTCAACAAACGTTTTAACACAATAGGAATGCTCTTATTCATCATATAGGATGGGGTCTGTATGCAAGTAACCCACAAATCTTTCACAGACTTTGGGAGATGCTGTCCTGCCCTGAGTGTATGTTACACTGTGTGGACCAAACTCCAAGGAGGAGCAGTGGGTCAGCGTAGCAGAGCATGGGAAACTCTGAATGAGCATCACCATAGAGGAAATCTCGGTGTTGACTGGTCTTGACCATGTTGCCAGTGCATCCGAAATTCTCCTCAGCTTGACACCTTCCATTTTGGAAACTGTGATTATTGTCTTTTTTGGGACCTCAGTGGGACTACATGTGTAAGTGCTGTGTAAAGCTAAAGCCCAGTTAAGTATGTTCCTTAAGATGTGTTAGAGCTTTGAAGGTTTTTAAGGTTTTATGTATTTTCAAACTAAATGGCTATAGCCTACTGACATTTCAAGGAGGTTAGGTTTTTTTTTTTAAATGATATAAAACACATTGCAGGGTGATGATGATTGTTTATCTTTGATTTGGTTGACAATATTAAGTTTAAACAATGTTTACATTTACTCCTTACAGTTGATGCAAAGTAATTTTCACAGCAATTCGCTGACATTTTACTCAGTTTAATCAAGTTTGATGAAATTTGTATACTGTCTTAATAAAGTTGGTTGAACTTATTTCCTTTGCTTTTTATGTGCATTTTTTTAAAGATACCCCAAAGTAACAGTTTTTAATAGAATTTCAATTAATCAAATTAATGATGTAGACCCATACAATAATAGTAATAATTGAACTGTGAGACAAAAAGGGCCGTGGTGTAGAACAATAGCAATTAAGTCACAGCTTACAATGGTTTTTAAAAAAAGAAAGAAAAAAGGAAATAAACGAGGAGAAATAAATTAATCTAATATAGGTCAATATAACAATTACCTACTATTAAGTAATATTATGCTATTTGCTCTTGGTGTTTCCTCTCCCTGTGTGATGGTTTATTCTCTGGCAATAATATGCCACCTCGTGGTTCACTGCAGTGACCACTGCGCGGCTACAAGTCTACATCCCAAAAAAACAAAAAAAACAAGGGAGGTGCGGCTTATTCTAGTTCATCTATTTCTACAGCAGCCCTGCCCAGTTCTGACGTAAACGTAAACTACGTCAGCACGTACGTCCCTGTCACGATTTACGTCGGTTCCGGGAGACGCGTTGGCAATTTCCTAAACACAGCTCAGTCACTTCAGTATCATCCGAGGCCAGGGCAGGGGAGAGGTGTGTGTGTGTGTGTGTTGGATGTAACACCGGCTGGAAGACGAGCTGCTGAAACAGAGGACTGTTGGACACCGATTTGACATGAGCAGGTACCGAGTTTAACCGTGAATTTATCCCGTTTTGATGTGTTTTACCCGGTTGTGTGTCGAGCTGTCGTGTTCAGCCGCGGCGTCTGTGTGATGACAGCTCGAGCTCGGGTTTAAATGTCGAGAGGGTTTTTTTCCTTTGATTTGCTTCAAATGGCATTTCGGTTTTTGTGTGGTATTTTCCTTTTTCGTTTGGCAACATAAAGCGTTGCTGTTTGGCATGAACCTGAGCTTCTGAGGTGTCTGTCAAACCACGCAGTATCAGACCACACATAACACACACACACACACACACACACACACACACACACACACACACACACACTAAATCTGGCCTCATAAATGTCTGTCTGTTTATTTTTAGTGCTCCAATATGTGTTTTGTTTGTAAAATATGCACGTTTGCAGGGAATGACAGCTATTTGTGATGCATGTCAATTGTCATTTTTTAAAGCAACACCTTATTTTGTTGGTTTTCATGACCACTTTGACAAACAGTGGTTATTTTGAACCTCTGGGATTTTCATGCAGCAACACAAGGGGCCAACATATGGGCCCAGGTGAGGGCAACACTACCACCACACCCTGTAAAGCTGTAGGTCTGATTATTATTCACATTAGAGCAAACCTTTATCCTACAAAGAGGTTTTTGTGTAACAGTCCTCTCGTGGGCCTAACTATAAAAACATGACTACATCAGTGTCCGCACTCCCAACTCTTAGTAAGCGCCTCGTCATCTCCAACAAAAGAGGATGTAGAGACAAGAATGTGGGAAAGGAAACTCTCTTCACTACCTTCCCCTGTCTGTAGTTTCCAGATGTCACCACCACCACCCTCGCAGGCTGTGGGCCCTGCTGCCTGTCCAGGTATTGTTACAACAGACAAATAGATCCACAGGGTCAAGCTGACACCGCTCCAAAGGATGCTGAAATGAGAGATAACAGGAACTGTCATTTGTTCTGGCAGAGTCTCAGTACTTGATCTGTTACGTGATACACGTAGGGGGATCTCTCTATTGCCCTGTTTGATTTAAGTTTCCAGTCATTCATTAGTGGGTTGATAAATAGCCTTGCCTTTTTTTCAGGGGGTGATTATCCCAATTAGGCCTTTGATCTTTGATCACCATGGTAACAGTTTCCTGTCGCTCATGCCTTTGGTGAGGCCCGGGGATCAATAGGAAGCACTGGGCATAAAGTATTGTAACTAATGGAGATCTGATAAGTTTGTTAGATTACCTGGGAATACAATCAGAAGAAATATTTTGGGTTGTTCCCCGGGCAGATTTGTAGGAGCCTCCCAGGTCACGTCATACAACTAACATGTTATGTCAGTGGCAGCCTTGGAACATTTCCCTTTCTCCACCCTTACGGTATTTTGGTCTCCAGTTTCCTTCGTGATTTCCAATGTAGTGTACTGACACGTGAGGGGCCTGTAGCGAGTAAAATGTTGATGACGCCATCTCAGAGGAATGTTTAAAGGGAAGAGCAGGCGGTCTGGCCTCTGAGTCTAGACCACCGTCTTCTTGGCAAAGAAAACAACACATCCCACTCCTTGTCTAAACCCAAGCCAGGCAATAATGGTCAAAATGTAATAATAATAATGGCTACAATAAGATATACCACAAGATGTTCTTATTTACATAACCACTTATTGCACAGGCAGTTTAAACAATAATCAAACCTTCAAGCCTTAAACTGTTGTTTCTTGACCTTCAGTCCAGTTCAGGGTGTTGTTTCCTGTACTACATCCACCGGTTGTCTGATATAATCTCTGTTTGCATTATGAATATTCCTGGAGCTACAGTAATGGGAGTTGTGGTGGCAGCAGCTGTATTTCACCCCCACACAGAACACACACAGACACAGCAGCTATTTCCAGATGTGTTTAATAATTTCCTGAAACCTGCCTTGTTAGTCCACATAGATCACAGAGTGAGGCAGAGTTTATGAGCTCACCAGAAAAGAGGAACAACCATCGAGTAAAGTGTTATTTCTGCAAACAGGGCGGAAGCTAGAAATTCATTCAACACTTGGTCAAGACTTCTGAACTGAAGTACAACAGACAGCTTTGATCTATTTGGCATTAGCTACACTTAATTATCGTGGATTTGCTGTTAATGAATCAGTTACGCTGACATCACGTGAGTTGAGCTGACAGGTTAGAAATGTAATGAGGAAGAGGCACACTTTTGCAGGCTATTCCCGGTCACATAAAGGCTTGTTGGCCATGTTGGTACTCAGTCAGTTTATCAAAACCCA
Source organism: Dicentrarchus labrax (assembly GCF_905237075.1). Classification (NCBI taxonomy): domain Eukaryota; kingdom Metazoa; phylum Chordata; class Actinopteri; family Moronidae; genus Dicentrarchus; species Dicentrarchus labrax. The sequence continues at coordinate 10,708,014 of NW_026136722.1, forward strand.
GCTTCTAAAAGACTGGGCGCTGTAGTCAGTGATTCATGAGTAACTAAGGAGGACATGACCTCAGAACGGCTGGGTGATATGACCAGGCCGATCTGACTCTGTGTGTGGCTTTCCAATACAGAGAGATCTGCTGTTATCTTCTCCACTGAGGAATGAGGGAAATGTTTAATCTTGAGTTGTTTTGGCTCTGAGATAAGAAGGGGGAATTCACTGCATCTGATTCTACACGCCTGAGGATGCAAATAGCGAAAGTGCTGCACCATGCTTGAGTCACCTGGTTGACTGTGGGGCTAATAAATGTGTCTCTTTTTATCCTCAGGTTGCCCTGACATGGACAAAGAGATGATTCCCAAATTTTCGTCAAAGGATGAGGAAGTTGATTACTGGAAGTCCCAAGCCCTCAAATATAAGAAAAGGTAGGCAATGTGATTTATTTCTGGTATGACAAGTTCACAGTGACCTGTATATAACCTCTTTAGCTGTATTGAACATCTTGTGATGATCAGGCACAACCCACTGTGTACATACGACTACAGGATAGATGTTCTGTTGTGTCCTCAGCTTTTTGTACAGTATTATTGTTTGCCTATAAGCTCATTCTTGCAAATTCGGTTTTGTAACAGTGTTTCATATTTTACTTTTTTATTTCTATTTTACTGATACCAAATATCAGATGGCAGCAATTCCCCATGTGAAATAAACACTCAAAACTCTGAACGGCAGCTCACTCTTTCGTAATAGGAAGATGCTAATTTGCTGAATGCGAGCTTTAAAGTATCGGCACACAAGTCCTGTGTTTAGCCATATAAGGCATTTGGCCAGACAAGCTTTTTGAAATCATTGCCCACAAACAGCTGTGGTTTGCTCAGGAGGAAGTGACTACATCTTCGACTTAAACAGTGACCACAGCGTGTGTTGGGACAGACAGCAGTGGTTTTTTTTTTTTTGTGAGCGTGTAAATATAAATTGTTGTCTTTTATATTTGCGGAGTTGGGGCCCATCATGCTCTCAGAGGAAGCCTAAAACTGCGCAGTGAGGGTTAAACTCCTCGTGGTTTTCTAAGAAATTCCTGCTGTGGGTACATAAGGGAAAAACTTCAACCCATGGAAAAAATAACACCAAGTATACAATTCACTGTGGCTCGTCTGTTTTTGTGCATTTCTAGGGATCACTTTCCCAGTAAACCTCTCACAGTGGCAGCATGCAGTGTTTATTAGTTACCTATTGAAAGGTTATCTCTCCGAAGCGATATTTTTAAACTTGACTTTTTCCATTTGGTTATTTGGACATCATACAGTTTATGCTGCCCTGTGTTGCACATACACGGCACTGTCGGTCATTCTAAACTATGAAAAGTGTGAGGGGGCAAGCCTGCCTGTTAAACAGGGAAGTTATAGCCTGCTGATGAAGCAGCCACTGTGGTGTTGGTATGTGTGGAACGACCCTGGCACAACAACTGATTCATGGATTCCAGTGCTCTGTGGAGCCACTGTGAGGCCATTATCCCAGCACGAGTCACCTGATCTCAGAACAGTGGGACAGGCGAAAAAATGTGGGTCTATTTAAACAACAACCAAATATATTTTACCTTCCCATTCCACCTTGTTTACTACATTATGAGTTATTGTTTGTGTTTTTAGATCCTCTACATGGGGTCAACCCAGGACCACTGTGTACACCATCCTGTTTCTAAGCCCATGTCCTCATCCTGTTTCGGTGCCCTCTCATTTTCTCTGCACCTCTGACCTTTAACCTCTCCCACAGCTGAGGACGTACGACAGCAGGCCTGTTTTTCTGAGCTACTTCTGAACCACCTACTGTCACAGTTCAGCTGTCTCTTTAGAGCTGTATATTTAGAGTGCTTAACTCGACAATGCTGAGCTGTTTCCTATTTGGCAGAGGCAGGAGTGAAGGTTAAAAATCTACAAATATCTGACTTGGCTTTTCATGCAGGTTTATTTCTCCGGCCATTGGAGATAACGCTACTAGAACATGCCTGATCCGGGCTCATCTTGCCACACAAAAGCCAGACAGTTTTCTAGAGCTCGAGCCCGGGCTCAGTCAGCCAGTCAGCTCTGCAGAATTGAATGGTGGACAGTGACCAGGGTATCTGGTTATTGACAATGATTGTTTATGTTTTTCCTCACTGGCTGTGTGTGTGTGTGTGTGTGTGTGTGTGTGTGTGTGTGTGTGTGTGTGTGTGTGTGTGTGTGTGTGTGTGTGTGTGTGTGTGTGTGTGTGTGTGTGTGTGTGTGTGATTACCATCTAGTTGCCATGATGCCCAGGAGGAGTTGCAGGAGTTCCAGGAAGGGAGCCGGGAGCTGGAAGCTGAGTTGGAGGCCCAGCTTGGCCAGGCCGAACACCGGCTTCGAGACCTCCAAAGTGAAAACGAGAGACTGAAGAACGAGATGGCCAACCTCAAGGTAACTGGGCCTGGCAACTTGCCCGTGTAGCTTATTTTGGGATTCGGCTTGCTTTTATGGTCTATGTTAGGACACCTATAAACTAATTTGCTGTTACTTAAGAGGTTTTGCGATCCCTGTTGGATCCCAAGGACAAGGTCCAGTGTCTTATTTGTATGTGAGGTCTTAATAGGGCATGCTTTTAGGTAATCCTCCAGCTCTACTTAAGTGGATGTCAGGATAAAGAGGAAGAAAATAGAAAACTGCAAGGACAAGTCAGGTTCTTAATCACTGCAGGCATGAATGGAAGTCTTGGTGATCATGTCCGTAGTTGAACAAATCACAGGGTATATATTCAGAAAACTACAATAGCCACTAGAGAGCAGAAAAGTATTGTGATTTTTCACATGGCTCAACATGTGAGCAGCAGCTAATGCTAAAAAACGAACCGAGTCAGTGAACCAGAGAGATCATGAATCATGCTTTCCTGTCTTTGTCCATAAGGGGCCACAATACAGGCATGCGGCCGTGCCATTAGCTGTACTGTAAAGCACCCCAGGGCAAATGAGCCATGGGGCCTCCCCAGGGAACAAAGAAGCTCTCTGAAAGTGAAATTATGTGGAAGAACACCTATTAACTGTCTCATGATTCATCGTGTTGTAGTAGGGGTGCTGTTGTTAATGACTAGTATATAGAATATAAAATTGCACTTTCACGCTTTAGAAGAAATACATGAAAGAAGGAATTCTTTTTTTTTTTTTTTGATTCGAATAATGATTGACGTTCTTTATTCTCTACACAAAATCACTCCTGAACTCCTTTCTCTTCTTTACTCTATCCATCTCTATCAGGAGAAGCTAGAGCATCAGTACGCCCAGAGTTATAAACAGATTTCTATGCTAGAGGATGACCTGGGCCAGACACGCAGCATCAAGGAGCAGCTCCACAAATACGTCCGAGAGCTCGAGCAGGCCAACGATGACCTGGAGAGAGCCAAAAGGTCAGACTGACACAGTACATTTTGGTCAATGTATGTCTCATTATTACACATACATATTATAACATTCTTTTATCTGAAAACTGTACTTGCTCATTTACTTGTTGGTAGGTTATCACAATTTGGAGATAAGTAAACAAGATACCGCAAAAGGATTTTTTAATAGTAGTTTTTAATATCCCCTGTATGTCTGTAACATAAACTAAAATGAGAGTTGACATAAATTCATGGTCCACAGAGCATAGGCATGTAAAAAGTGGTTGTGAATCTATGTTTATAATATGACTCCAGCGATTGATGGTTCACTAAGCTCCACCGTCCTTAGTTACTGTTTTTATGCCTAGTCAAGCTTTCCGTTCCACCAATGAAAATGGTGCCTAGTTACGGTTGTTAAGCAATGATTGGACAATCACTGTTTGGGGGATATGTTTGATTGTTTTAGGGGGTGCTGAGGAGATGATGAATGCTTACAGTATTTAGATTTTGTTATAATTGGACCTACTGTAATGTTCATAAAAGGTTTTAACAGCTGTGCCCCTCAACCTCTATTTGCAGGGCGACGATAGTGTCTCTTGAGGATTTTGAAGGCCGTTTAAACCAGGCCATAGAGAGAAATGCCTTCCTGGAAAGTGAGCTGGATGAGAAGGAGTCTCTTCTAGTATCCGTGCAGCGGCTGAAAGATGAAGCACGAGGTAAAAAGACCAAACACCGAAGAATCCTTTCTGCTCTTTTGCTGCTAATATGTCACCCGTGTAAGGGTTAGCTGAGGAGTATTTCATGAATCTGAATCTCTTCTGCAGACCTGAGACAAGAGCTGGCAGTACGGGAGCGGACTACAGACAGGATGTCAGCACCCAGCTCACCCACCTTAGATATCGACAAAATGGATTCTGCAGTGCAGGCGTCTTTATCCCTCCCAGCCACACCTGTTGGAAAGAGCATAGAGCACCCCTTCATCAGCCCAAAAGGTGACGATTAATTAATCTCACTCTTTATTGCACATGCAAAATGGAAAATTCTCTGATTTGTGTTCTAATATTGGCTTGTGTCCCCGTGCAGGATTGACCAATGGCAACTCGTCCCTCACTCCCTCTGCTAGAATCTCAGCTCTTAATATTGTCGGTGATCTCCTGAGGAAAGTTGGGGTAGGTATTGTTCCCTTTGTATTTAATACATATTTACATTACTTTTTTTGGCATGGAAAGTCTGTTCTCTACGCATTATAGGGCTGACAAAGTAAAAAAAGGGTGCTTTTAAATTCTGAATAGGTGGCAGAACACTGAGGAACAATGTGTCCTCAGCCACAGGACAAACAGAAAGTTATTTTTTTATGATGAGGCTAAAGGCTTGTATTTCCTTGTTTTGTGTCTAGGCTCTGGAGTCAAAACTCGCCGCCTGTAGGAACTTTGCCAAAGACCAGGCAGCAAGAAAAAATTACTCCAAAGACAACGGCACACTCATCAACAGCAACGCTACCAAGTTCTCTCACTCCCTTCATACCACTTACTTCGACAAAACGTGAGTTATTAAGCAAGTTCCTCCCCTCGCTTGTTGTCTTACTGTTCATTTAATTTGTTCTGTGTTCGCTAATGCTGTGCATGTCGATGTGACAACTGCAGGACTGTTAATGGATTGGACCCCAGCTCCTTGACCGCCATTGCAACATCCAGAGCCGTGTCTCCACCAGGCATGCTGCCTCTGAGTGTGTGAGGCGTCCCCATACCACATAAACCTCCACTGAATCTCCTATCCACCCAACAAAAAAACAGAGAGGACACTTGAAAGACCATTACATTGTGTGCTAAGTGTGTATGTGTGTGTGTGTGTGTGTGTGTGTGTGTGTGTGTGTGTGTTTGAGAAAGAGAGAGTGTTTGAAAGGAAGAGTGATGCGTGTGTTCGGGATTGTGCATTTTTGAACGTGACGTGTGGAAGAGGAGGCTTTACTATACATTGTTCGGAGCTCTAAATGCATCTGTGAGTAGGTGCACAGTCGTGTGCATACGTTCCTACCACACACTGGCATGTGCCTAAAGCTCTACTGTACTGTGCTCGTATGAATGTCGCTGCAAATGCGTTGCTCTCTAGATGTCAACTCTGAAGTGGCACCGTTATATTCTTAGTTTCTGTTCATCTTACAAATCTACTATCCCTGACAAAAGGTCCTTAACAGACCACAGCTTCTTCCTTTTCCTCCTGTGTTTTCACTTAAATTGCACAATTACTATTTTCAATTTAGAATGTATTATATTTAAAAAGGGATATGTTCATACTAACTAATTTATCTCACAGTATGCTTTAAAATGCAATGTTTCTTATTTGCTATTTTCTTGCATGTGTGCATATGTGATGTGGGGTTGGAGAGGTGTTGTGGGGACCCCATATTCATGACTGAAGTGAATGTTGATCGTTCAAAGCCATGTAGCCATAGTGCAGTCGTTCCTCTTGCCGCTGGCTACTTGCTGTAATCCATTTGGAAGTAGTCTCCACGTTAAAGCTTGGAAATATCAGCTGGTTCTGTCCTCTGGGTTAAACCTGCACTTAAACTTAAATTGCTCCTCCTCACAGGTTTTGCTGAAGTCGAGTGTTTTTTTTTCTCTGTGGACATCCATTGACATTTCGAGGGAACAGTTTTGCCTTTTTTTTAAATGTTTAACGTATAGATTTTTTTTTTTCTTTTATCTTGTGACAGGCTTATTTACCTCATTCTCATGGTGGATTCGTAATATGATGAGGCTATTTAAAACTCAGACAGAAGGACGCTCAAAGCAAAACAAAAGTGACTCAAGGATCTTTTTTGAGACTTTGGCTGGTGTATGTGACTTCATGGTTCATTGTGGCCTTTGTGTCATGCAGCACATTTCCTAATTTTATCTGTTATTGTGTGAACTTAAAGTTAATTTGACTTGACTTTTGGATTTTTGGCAGGTTGGACATTGGCAATGCATTCATTTTACACCCCAGAATTTTGTTTTAAATACATTTTGCCCATATATTTCTCCCTTTTGTAGAGCTTTGTGTCACCATCTTAAGTTAGTATTCATTGTTATTTGATAATATGAGATGTTATTTTCAACACCATTCTAGATGAGCCTGTTACTAAAGTGTGTTCTACAGTCGGTGTATATAGCTTGTAAGGATGGTAATTTTGCCTACCACATTTGTACATACTGACATTTGGCATTAAGGTCCTATTTATTTCAGATTATGTATGGCATGTTCAGATAATGAATGGTTAAAGCCATTGTATTATGATATCAGATTGTTTGTCAAAATTGTTTAAGTAAATAAAGATTGAGATGACAAATATTTTGTGTAGTTTGGCTCAAATACTGTTATAAAAGATGATAATGTTTGATGATACGGCACCATTTTCCAAAGCTTTCAGTCACATCTTGTGTCATAAGTGGAGTTCAGTAGTCCTCCCGTGTCATTACAATAATACAAAAAAAGTGTAATATTTCCAGTAAATTGACCTCGTGTTGAGATTTTTAATTAAATTACTATTTTCACAGTCAATAATCAAACTTCAAGCTCAAAGAGATGATCTAAACTTTTATATAAACATAATAGCAAAGTAGTGAGGAGTGGAATGACGGTGTGATGCATCTCAAGTAAAACATGAAACATGAATTTGAAGTATTGAAAATCCAGTAGCCGATCTAGTTATGTTGTCCAAGTTCAGCTCTGCTTTCCCAGCAGGTGCACTCAGTCCATCAGGGTCGACACATTTAAAGACCTAATTTCTTCTCCATTCTCTCTTGTAATATGTTCTTCTTTATCTAGAAAAACAGAAAGTGGCAGCCATTTCAGTCTCATTATATTTATCAGCACTAAATCATCGTTGCCATCTTGATATTTCAGGTATGTCGGTGTAAGAGCAGAAGAATCGTACCTTTCCAGAGGCTGTCAGAGGGTAGCTGTCTACAAAGAACACATAGTGTGGGATCTTGAAGTGAGAAATCTAGTGGAAGGAAAAAACAAATGTCAGTCCCCAAACTGTACAGCTGTGCTCTGATTTTGAGCATGTTGAGCTTCTGGCAATTTAATTTATCGCCTGCTCTCACCTGGCCTTTGCAGAATGCTCTTATCTCCTCTGTGCTGGAGGTCTGGCCTTCCTTCAGTCTGATGCAGGCACACACCTGCTCGCCCAGCCTCTCATCTTTCACTCCAACCACCTGGGAAACAAACAGAGAAACAGAACAACTAGAATGTAGATTTAACACCTCGGCTCATTAGTATTACATGATTTATGTTCTCATGAAACACATTTTGTTTACATTTAAAATAACGTCTGTTACTGAAGCAAAAAGTATGGCCTCAATGTGACTCTTTGCTGTTAATTGTTTGGACACAATGTTTCTGATCTTTGCTGCCCTCCAGTGGTTCTGAGTCATACCTGCACCTCCTGTACTTTGGGATGTGTGTAGAGAAATTGCTCTATCTCAGCTGGGTAGATGTTCTCCCCTCCTCGGATGATCATGTCCTTCATGCGCCCTTCAATGCGGCAGTATCCCAGACTGTTCAGACTGGCCGTGTCACTGTGTAGAAGAAAACCTCCCATATATACAATATTTCAAACACACTTTTGTATTTTCTCCTTTAGACAAACATTGTAGTTAGCTGTGTGTCCAGATTGGGGGCCTTGGGTGGCCTTTTTAAGGCTAAAAGATAGATAATGGGTTCTATGTGTACCCACAAGTCTCCCCTTAACAGACATGCCCACTTAATGTTTATCCCCTGCAGTTTTTCATGTGGTATGAATGTTATTTTCACCCAGTGTATTTGAATATTAATGCATACTGGGGTCCCCATAACAGTATTTGAACTGCAAAAATTGTGAATGACTGGAAAGCTGAGACACATTTTTAATGCCACTCTTGCATAAGTCAGTGTACCACTTGTGCCACCCGAGTCCAAAAAAGTCTCGACACTCTTTTGATTGTAGTGTCTTACCCAGTTCGGTACCAGCGGGCTTCGCAGATAGCCTGACTGGTTTTCTCGGGATCGTCCCAGTATCCGTGCATCACACAGCTGCCTCTGATCAACAGCTCTCCTGGGGTCCCCAGAGGGACAATCTCCCCAGTATTAGGGTCCACCACTTTAGCCTATAGTAAAGACTCACGGGCATGAGTGTTGTTGTAGTTATATGTAGATAAAGGTTTGTGGAAAAACTACAGCATGCATACCTCAGTGTGGTTCATGATACATCCAACAGTATTTAGCTTCAGCTCCTCGTTGTCTTTTGGGAATCCCAAGAATGTGAGTGGGCTATTCTCAGTGGTTCCATAAAGTAACTGTTAAAACATAATGTACACATGTTGGAGAAGCTATACTCTTTTGATACAGAATTATTTGAAAAGCTATAGGACATTCAACCGCTCACCGTGGTCTCTTTCATGTTCATGTCTGTTATCATTTTTCTCACAATCTCAGGAGGGCACGGAGAACCTCCCATGAGACCTAAAACACAGCACCACGCAGACGAGGATGCTTCAAATACTTGCTAAGCATCGCATCAAATTCCATATCATATTTTAGTCTTCAAATAATTCCTTACCAGCTTCAAGTGACGACAAATCAAACTTGTGTAAATTTTGTTGACCAAGCATGTCGGTGAACATCGTGGGTGTGCCATAGACGATGTTGCACCTTGAGTAAAAAAAAAATAAAAAATAGTAGAAATCAATGAAAGTGCATAATGTTGTATTTGAAAGAGTGATGAGCAGTGTGCCATACTTTTCATTCTGAATGGCCTCTAGGTTGGCTTGGCTGTTGTAGCCAGTGGCAGGAAAGACCAGTGTGACACCGTGCACCGCCATATTCATCCCTCCCAGCACAGAGCCAAAGCAGTGGTACATGGGTACGGGTACGCATATTCGCACCTGAGGCTGATAGGAATATGGAAAATAAGATTATTTAGATTCACACTGTTTCCTTTTTTGTCAAATCAAGAGACAAATGTGAACTTACTCTCCATCCATAACCCACTCGGAGACCCGCAAAGTAGGCATTATTTACAATATTGTGGTGGGAAAGAGTGGCTCCCTTTGGACTCCCTGTAGTCCCCTGAAACAAATAAAACCAGCAACAGGACTTGATGTAAATCGTTCTTAGATCTATGTTACATCATAATGACAGTCCAATTGATACATGTGTGCCAATGTGAAAGGTGCAATACTGAAGGTTACTGATGTGAACTGAATGTTGATGGCATCATCGAAGGACAGCTTGTTCTGCAGATCCATGAGCTCTTTGTGGTGCCGACTCTCCCCTGCTTGTATCACATCCTCTACGTGGAGCATCCCTGGTTGTCTGCTATCTGTTACAATCACCATACGCAAGTCCGGCAACCTGGCAGACCGAAGACCGGATCTTTATATTACATCCACCAAACAATGCATTGTAAATTGTGTCCGTTGTGAAGCATTTACGGTCTCTTACTCCCATGATGAGAATAGAGGAAGAACGTGTATTAAATCTGACATTGGCTATTTCAAACCTGGAGCTTTTGATCATGCCTACTGGTGATGTGTCGATCTCTGGGCAGATCTCCCTTAGCATGTCACAGAAATGTTGTGTTTTAAAGCGGGTAGGGCAGACCACAGCTTTACACTGGACCTGCATGTGAAAAATCATATATTATATTAAGGATTATTTTTACAATGCAAAGACTAAAATGTCCGCTGTCAGTTGTCATGCTTTTTGTATTTTACTTTGGTTAAGTAGCACAGTAAGTGAGTTTATGGTAATGAAAATGTCATGTAACAGAACTCATTGTACCTGCTTTAGAGTAAAGTGCACTTCCTTCGCCTGATAGGCTGGGTTCAATGACACCTGCAAGGATAGGAACAGTTTAAGGTCAAGTCTATTTATAGAACCTCTTATCAGTCATACATATATACTCTGTCCTACATTGCTGTATATCATATTACATCGTGCTGTATATAGAAATTAATACCTGATGACCTGTTAGCATACAGTGTAATGGTACAATTACTGAATAGCTTCCCAGGGCCCCTGAAAGGGTTCAAAGTCCTGCTCACTGACAGTTGACAGCACGGTGTTTGTTAGCACAGGACAAAAAAGGACTGTCAGTCCAACCGCAATGTAAAGGTTTACACAACTCTCAAACTGACCAGTATAATTCCAGCCTTAGCTGAAGCAAACTGGAAAAGGATCCACTCATATGTGTTGGGTCCCCAAACTCCCAGTCGGTCACCCCGAGACATTCCCAAAGCAAGCAGACCTGCAGCCACCTTGTCAACCTGTACCAATGAATGTCACACAAATGTTAGATAATTCTTCATTACCAGTTAAGTAAATTCTGGCATTTTACAATGTAGCTTTCTAATTTTGCATACACTTAAATTATTTCTGTGATTTAGAGAGACTTGGTGATCAAACCAGACTACTGGTTTTAAAGAGGTCTTGGAACTACCAAATGTGATTTCATGAGGCGTCAAAAGGTCAAACAACTATTTAATTTACCTAAAGTTAACACTGAAATAAAGGGTACACACAAGTTACAATTAGCAGTGACCAACTGTCTCTGAGTCTTTATCATTGAAATAGGAGGCTCAGTTGTGCAACATAAAGAGGTATAGGGGTTGATACACGCATGAAGTCTCATGAAAACGCACATCTTGCTGAAACTGCGCAAAGTTTTTCCGGATGCCGTCTTGCAGGAAGACCACAGCTTCACGGTCAGGCCAGCGCTCAACTGTGGAGTCCAGGCACTGGCTCACAGTCAGGGGGAGTAGAGGGATGGAGGAGGTGCCATGGACATAGCTGCTGGTCAGAGAGGGAATATGAGGACGAGTGTCCACATGGAGTGACCTGGCAGATTCAGGAAAAAGCACAGATGTCAAAAAGGACTATGATCTGAGCTTTATAATGCTAATTAATGGCGATTTTGAAGAGAATGCCCACGGATTATTCACTATTGCTATTTATCACAGAATACACAAGGCTGTATAAACAGTGAACTTTGGATAAGCCTGATGAAAAAGCAATGAAAAACAAAAAACATTCCAAGAAAATCAGGCTCAGTCTCAGTCTTAATGGTCGATAAAAATCAAAGCATGAGTTGACAAATGCAAGCAAATTTTGAGGAGCCATTGTTTCAGTGACCCTTAAACCAAACAATCTTGTGGAAAAACACTGAGCTCATATTACTGACAGACAGAATAGTCATGGTTAGCCTTTGAATTCATGTGGCCCAAAAATGACTAGACTTTATTATTATTATTCCTTATTCTTATGTTTTTTTCTCTGCTAGAATATCAGAATTCATTCTTTTGCATGTATTTGTGAGCTCATTGTTTTCTCAGTATTAGAAAAATATTCCCCAAACATTCCAGTGTGTTGGGTAATTAATAACTCACACAATGTTCGGTTTTAATTCATAGTAATTGTTGATCCTAGTACATTCCTAGTTGTAGTACATCTCTTTATGTGTCAGGGCTGTTCCTGTGATGTGCTGGGCTGACTTGATCACTCTCTGCAGGCATTTTCGGGCTGCTTTCATGCTGCTGCTAGTAAGAATGGTCTCAATTGTGCACCAGTAGAAATCGCAGAGGAGTGTTGATGGTAACCTAAATGTCTTCAGCCTTCTCAAGTACAGCCTCTGCTGTGCCTTCCTGATCAGCTGAGTGATGTGGCGGGTCTAGGTGAACGTGTTGAATGTGTTTACACTTCAGACTTATCAATGTATATCTTTGTTGATGAGACTTAGGACGATTGTGTCATCACCAAATTTGAGAATGGTGATATTCTCATGTGAGGCTGTATGGGTTTAGACTGTGTATTGCATGCTATAGACGTGCAATGCTAAAAATCAGGGAAGTAAGGCAAAGGTTGCAGTTGCCAGGAATTAATAATTGCCTTGGTTTTGTAAGATACCTAAACTGAAAAGGTGAAAAGGTCAATATCTTGAAAACCTACCAGTGAGGTGAATATTAACATCGCATCAGATAAAATGAGTAATCCAGGCATTCAACTGCAGGCTGCTAAAAAGTTAAGGTTGTTGGATTTGACCAGCTGCAGCCACAAAGTAAAGGATCCAGTGAGTCTGTTTAGCTGTAATACTGTGTCATCAGTGTTGGGCAGTAACTCATTACTAGCAATAATATGTATTTGCTCGGTAACTAGTAGTGTAAATAATTACTAATAAATTTCAGTAATAATATTAATAATAGCCCAACACTGGTGTGGATTGAAGATTAGTGCAAAAATCAGCTGTGCTTAATAAACAATGCTTGTGTAGACATCCCTAACCTCTGGGTTAGGCATTACCAATTTTTCATCATTGACTGAAAGCCAACCCATTTTGCATTACACCATTACAGACTTTAAAGGAACACATATATCTTCAATAAGTGTGGGACTGACTCTGTGTTCCACACCATTTGACCCGTGAACATGAAGAGCATAAACTTACCGACACCACTGGAGCAAACTCGTGCTGCATAATGTCCAAGTCTTCCTGTGTTGGAGTCCATACACATAGGACCTTAGCAGTGAGGAAGAAATCAGTGCTGACATTGGTCTTAAGTATCACACAGTCAGTCTGTTTAACTGGATCTAATAGTGGATATATATCTGGTTAGAGGATAGTGGGGCTTGACAATAAATGACTGGGTTCTCTGCTGCGTCTCTTTGCTTTAGCTGGATTTTATCACTGCATGTGTAATCTTTAACTTCCACTAAACCTCATTGGCTGGGAGGAAAGAGTTTCTTTACCATTTGGCCGTTTCACACACTTTCAGAATAGAGTGTGTTTTTAGACTCCTAGATTCATTCCCCTGCCTTAGTGGTGTGAAAAACAAAATATGTATAACGTCCAAACTCAGAAAGCAAGAGACAAGGAGCTGCTAACAAACATAAGCCAGCTAGATTAAAAAAGTTCACACTACACTTGTGTCACAGAAAAATGTGGCTCAATATGACCCCATGAAACATGTTTGACACTTCATGAACACAAAAATACTTCCAACCACACAAGACAAAAAATAATGCCAAACCTATGTAAGCATTGGTTTTGTTGCATAATATTGCTGTTGCATAATAGGACAAAATAACAGAAATACCTCATAATACTGCAATTCTGTTTCTAAATAATGCAGAAACAGAAATGTTGTTGCATTTTTGATAAACAATACTGTGTAAACCTGCTTGAATATTAGTAGCTCTTTTGTCAGTAGCAACCCCAGCCCACACCTTCATTAAGTCAAACTGATTTTAATGATTATGATAAAAATGTCATACTTTTTTAAACAGTGAATATGCAATCAGTCATACTTTGAGGTATAAAAGAGGTCCTATGGGCCATATGTAGCAATATTTGTCAGATTATGACACTGATAGGTAAATACTGACAGTCAATATCTATACACTGGACAAAATGTTGGTTAGAATAACAGCTTCACATGATGAAGCCTGCAGTGCCACCTACAGGTGGCACTGCAGATACTTGATCCTGCAAAAGAACAGGGAAATGAACACCCTTTATTAATATAATTTTATTACATTTCTATTATTACAGAAACCAAATATTCCAAAGTCAGGGTGAGAAAAAACTTACACATTGTACAAAACAAGAAACTTTTATTCATAACACCAACCTTGTTCATGTGGAAGGGCACTGAGTTAGTCACAGTGAAAAGGTAAATGTACGCAAAATGAATACATTCACAGTGTAGAATATTAATATCAAAGTTAACCCACTGTAGTGACACATTGTTATCAAAAAATAATATTAAAAAAGCCAAGAAACTTTACCTATAAACTGGTGTATATAAATGCCATACTCTTTGTTATGTTGTTATGTCTGTATCACACACTGGTAACATACACAGTGTTTCCTGATGCTCGTCTTTTTGAGGAGACGTACTGGCAGTCAGGGTCCAGAATGACAACAGGCTTCTGATAGAGATCTGACAGCGTCTTCGTACTATTCTTCTTCTCCTTCTCATCTCGCTTACTGTCCAGGAAATAGAAGAAGCCCACGAGAAAGAGGCTGGCAGTGGATACACACACACTGCATGCGTAGAAGACATACGAATACTGGCCTGTATGGTCCACCAACATGCCTGAGAAATGCAAAAGGAGCATCATGGGATAGACGGATGTAAAACTTTAGTTAGCCAACAAAGTAGAAAAACATTGTCTTACAAACAAACAGAAAAAAAACATGTGGAAACTTAATTACAATTTATGTAAATAAAACGTTTACATAAAAGAGGTCAATCGCTGAACCTCATAAGATAATGTATAACTGCCACAATTTGATGGTTTGTGAAAGTTTGTAAAAAAGTATTTGCTTATTTGGTTTGTAAAAACAGACTTCTTCACATGTGTGGATTTGCTTTCAGTGTATTTAAGAAATACAGCAATAGACTGGATAGATGAGTGTGGGTGCCCACTACTCATCTGTGGCAGTAGCTGATCTTCATCTTTTGTGGGGAAGACTAAGAGCTCCATCATCACACAACCATGCACAAACTGACCAGCTGCAGCAGAGGTCACATGTGGATTGCCATGGTAGTGGATACTATCTCTATCATCATCACAAATATTTGTCCATCATTTCATGGCAATCCATAGTTAGCTAGAAGTTGATAGTTGTCGAGATATTTCAGTCCACCAAGGAGGTGGACAGGTCGGCTTTGCCACCCTTAGAAATGCTGCTGAGAGCTCCATCATCACACAACCATACACAAGCTGACCAACTGCAGCAGCGGTCACATGTGGGTTGCCATGGTAGTGGAAACACGAGCTAGCACCTTATGTGCTTGGATGTGCTCTTTTTTTTTCTTCTCTAGGCTGGTTTTGAGGAGAAAAAAGCTGACTCACTGAGCGACACACACTATGAGGCAGCCCCCGCCACTGCCCCTCCTCACTGTGGCCCTTAGGGAGGATGGAACAGGAAGAGCTGCACAGCTCCTGGTCTAATAAAGACTGCATGTAACTTGGAACACAATATAACAAATTAACAGTCTTAGCAAACACTACACTGAGGGAAAGAAACCAGAACACAAATAAACCCTGTATACAGTAGCACTGCAATAAAAACTGCCCTATTTGAAATGTTCCTATTTTGTCGACTACTACTGTAGCTCAGTTTTAACACTGCTTATGGTGCAATAAACAAAGATCATACTCAGCTTCGTCATTTTCGTTGTTACCTTCAGTGATCGTATTGTCTGTCTAAAGGCCTATTTTGATTTGACATTTTTATTCGGGGCCGGTTAGGGTTACTTACATGTCTGTGCCCAGGGGCCCATGCCCCATAATCCATCCATGCTTTCATTTGATGAATGAATTGCAAATATGTGCAAAACTAATTCTCTTCAGCCTCCTCTGTACTTGTGTTTAAGTGCTTAATTTAACAACAAACTAAGATGGTTAGCATGCTAACCTTGGCATTTAACTCAGAGCACCAATTGTTCTTAAAAGGCCCTCCACCCCTCCTACATAGGAGCAAGTCCCTCAGACCAAAAAGTGTAAAAAGATGTTATTGTTTCTTTGTGGTTGTTTTGCATCTGTTTTTGTTAAATTTTCTCAGCAGGCCCATTCAATAATCCATCCATGAGCCAATGTTTTGCACAAATTGAAGATTAGGACAGAAGGCACTAGATGCAAAGTCAGGGGATCACCAAAGTTTTTACTATTAATCCTGAGGCAACCATAAAAGTGTGTACCAAATTTCATGGAGACATTTCACTCAAAACCAAAAAGTGAAGTTCACTAAACTTGACTGGACCCCTAGAGATGCCGCTAGCTTGGCTAACAAACAGCATAACCCACATGTGTATGAGTGTGTATGAGTATGTGTTTGTACCTGCTAGGGGTGGACCAATTAGGTGCGTTCCACTTTCCAGCATACAGAGAAGTCCGAGGGCTGAGGGGAAGCGGCTCATCTCCACCGTGTCCATCAGCACGGTATAGAGCAGTGAGCCGGCCACGCTCATGGACAGACCAAAGATCACCACATACACCAGGAGAGCTTCGAAGGAGGCCGATGCCCCACAGATGCAGTTACTCAGCCCGTTCACGAGCACAGCTCCAGCAAACACATACACAAAACTGCTGCTGCCTCTGAAGCGTGGCATGCCCAAGACAAGGGCAGCCGTAGGTCGCACTGTGATGTTCACCAAGCCCAGGATGAACATCAGGAAGGCGGCACAGTCTATCTCAATGTTATGATGAGTAGCATAAGGCACCAGATAGACCAGAGGCACCACACAACCCAGTGTCATCCAGGTCACGCCCACTGCATAGGCACAGTAACGAGCATTACTCACCAGCAGGTCAAAAGCCATATGTCTGTGTAGGAATGCTATAAAGCCACAAAGAGCAGTCTTTACGCTGTCTTTTAGCCCTTTTGTCTCCTGCTGCAGAGATAAGTTGTTTGGTTTATCTGAAACCTGAGAGTGTCTGGGTTTGTTTGGTCCTGATGCAATGGGCCTCATCACTGCCCCACACACACAGCAGTTCAGCAGCACCCCACCCAGAATCAGGAAGCTGCCACGCCAGCCAAACTGACTGAGCAGGGCATTGGAAATCAGGGGTAAACTGCTCAGACCCACAGCTGTGCCAGTGGATGACAGGGCATTAGCAAAGACACGGCGTCGCTCAAAGTACTGACCCATAATAGTCACTGAGGGCTGGAAGGAAAGGCAGAATCCCAGTCCTGCAGAGGAGAAGAGAGAGAGTCTGATGAGCCTTTATGTTGGTGGAAGAGTGGGTTTGTGGGTGTGTGCAGCCCCTCACCTGTGATGCCGCTAGTGATGTAAATATCAGTGATGGTCCTGGCCAGGGCTGAAAAGGCCATGCCCAGTCCACTTAAGAGCCCACCCACCATCACTGTTGCCCGGCAACCAAAACGCTCGACTAATATGCTGCATAAAGGACCTGGGGAGAAATGGGAGAAATGGGAGAAATGGGAGAAAAGTTTCAAATACAGTTTTCATAAATACAAAGAAGAGAAGGGTTTGTCAACTTTTAGACCATCCCACATGGGTTTATAGGACTTATTACACTTATACAGGGAACTATTTTACTTTGTACAGAAAAAGACAATTTAAACTCAATATAAATCCATTAAAAGGGGACTACAAATATATAAATACAGGTGCAAACAACCATTTCAGTCATTGTAAATCTTTCATATTAATCAATTATTATCATCATAAACTGACAATATCCCAACTGTGTTCTGTGTCACATTCATTTTTATAACCAGATTATGACACATTATCACTAAAGCAAGTAATATCTAATTGTACGATAATCTTTTCAAATACAAATCGACAGGCTCACATTCACAGAAAGCTCCACAGTAAAACAATGTCCTTATTAGCACAACAAATCAACCTGATTTGCATACATCTATTATTTTTGAACAGTGAAATGAGGCCTCACGAAAAAAAAGAACCAAAAAACAGGGCCAAATTAATTTCCTCTTATCTCCGATGTGTTCTCAGATACAAAAACACACTGGTGATATCTGCTTTCTTCTCTTGCCAAAATTCGGAAAATACGCTGCAAAAATGAATCATAAAAATCCATTTCCTGACTCACAGAACGTTAATAACGCCAAATACATTATTTAGGCACAGACTTATCAAATGAAGTCGACATCTAAATCAGATTAGTGGGCTTTTCAGCTCTTTGATGTCCCATCTCCATTCGTCAGGCTTTCATGACTCCTTTCCCTCTATGATATAGATGATAAAAAAAAATCTCCTTCTGTTAACTGTTTGTATTTAGTGTGTACAAAAGCATACAGTAATAGCTCAATCAATATAAAACAACAAAAGGTGTTATAATGTACCCTTTCATGCTATGATATGAAGTACATGCTGAGGAAGCATTAATACACAAATCTAACATCTTTTATGTTCTACAGGAAGGAGCCATGGAAGGCAAAACCTCTCAATGAAGCGCGGGTGAAAATACCTAACCCTAAATACATTCATGCTCCAAAGAGGATAAACTCGTCAGATTTTTGACACTCCACATGCTTTATGCCAACATCCAAGTGAAAATATCAGCTTGGCACACAGGCAGGCAGACAGAAGACAAATAAACTCTCCTGCACAAGAACAATAGGCTCCTAGCTGACCCTGAACTCATCGCGACCGTAGTCTGACTCACTGTTGCCCTTCTCAATAAAAACATCTGCCTGTGTGTGTGTTACATTTCAATGGAAGGGAAAGATAAAGGTGACACATGCACACACACACACAGTTACTGTGGGATCTACTGATGTGGTCCCTGTACCTCCAGCATGCAGCGTGGCGGTCATGATGGCTGGCACCCAGGAGGTCTCTGTGTTGGTTGCGTTGAACTCTGTTTGCAGGTCTGTGTAGAAGATACCGATGCATGAGGGGAACGCCAGTGTTAGAGACAGAACCAACATGGTGGCTACGAGCACCACCCAGCCCCAGCCTCCGTCGGGTGCAGCCAGATGGTTGCGTTCAGCCGGGTCACCCACCTGCATAGCATCAGTGGGACAGGAGGTGGACTCCTCTTCCTCTTGGTTTTCCTCCTCTGAATCACTGTGTTGTGTTTCGGACTCTGGAGGCCACTTCTCCACTTCTTTAATACACTGAGCAGCATTATGGCTTTCCCTCCAGAGTAAAGCATTATCTCTTTGGCAGTGGCTGGTTTTTGTGGCTGGTGTCTGATCCTCCACCACCTGAGTCATTCTGCCCACTCTTAGAACTTCTTCCTATGTTGGACATAAGACAGAGACAGGGCTCATTTCACATATTTGTTGTACCTAAAACTAATCAAATGTAAAGCTATTGAGTCTAAATGTATCATATGCAGCCTTTAAAAAGTCAGATTTTGTTTGTAATTGCATAAGTCAAACTTGGATTGTTAAATCCCAGAAACAATATTGGACATGTGTCCTCTGTGTCCTCCCTGGAAAGAGGGACAGGAGAGGGATGCAATGAGAAAGAGCCATCTATAACAAATGAACGGCAGCATTAGGATTGTGATCTAATTTGTTAATTCTATAAGATACTCTTCTCCAGCACTAAAAGATGTAGGGTTCTTGTTTCAGGTTGCAGTCTCAATGCAATTATTATTGTTTATCTAGTTCAGATCATTACAGTTCGTCTGTACAAACATAATTCCATCTGACTGGGTGAACTGGAATACATTCAGAGTGGCACAACAGCCTGCTATCAGGTTTTAATTAAAAGTATAATAACAACTGATGACCATCATGTCATCCTAGCCCACACTTTGGTTGTAAACCTATTATATGAGGACAATTTCATCCAAGCACATTTATCTCCATGGTGACTGTGTAACTCCCCCCCCCCCCACACTCCCTTTAAAGTCCTGAGAAAATTACTGTAAATACAACAGCCTCTCATGCCTGGAAACACTGTTTTATAATAAAGCTTGAATGCATAGTTAGGTGATAAGTTTCTTGTGTTTTTACCTTTTCATCCTTGCAATTTCATATTCTCCCTTTTAACTTTTTTAATCATTTTTTTAATTTAATTTTTTTGTTTGATTATCTTGTTTTTATTCGCATTTGCCTTTGCTTTTATTGCTTGCTTTTTCTTTTCCATTAAATAACGTTGTTAAGAAAAGTTATACACAAAAGTATTATTATTTTTTATAGTTGTTGTTGTTGTTGTCATTTATTTATTTAAAGTCATTCAGTCTGGAATATAAATGAACTAATTAAAAAAAAAACTAGGCTAATTGATCAAACTATCCCTTAACGTTACATCATAAAAAAACCGGGCAGTCATCTTAGTCAATGTTAAAAATAAATTTAATAGCCTATTTATATTTCTATATAACTTTTTTCAAATCTATTTGTTAAGTTATCTTACCTTCTGGCTTTCCGTTCCTCGACGTCCTTTTCTTTCACTCTTTGTGTTAAAGCGCATCTCAGCGGGGTCAACAGCTGTCTTTGACATCCAACAGCACCTGAACCTCTCACTGTAGCTGTATCAAGCTAGACACTGACAGGGAATCTCATACCGGATGAGATTTTCAACAACAACGAAAAAAACTATAATAGTGACAAACATTTCAAGTCAGCTGAGACAGTAACTTTACAATCCTCAGTGTGAACAGTAGATATGAATATTGATAGGTACTACAGAAACTGTCATCTTTAGGTATTCAACATTTAGTACTAATCTTACTGTTATCTGCATTGATACTTTGCTTTTTTTTTTTTTTTTTATCAAACAATATAAGATTCTGCATCATGTATTGCATACCAGTTAAACCAGTATATACAGGTATAAAAATTACCTTTGTGAATGTTTTGGCCAACTTTATTTAACGTTAAGTTAATGCTACATTATTGGGCGGTTGGTTGTTTTATTTTGAAGGTCACTACCGGAAGTAATATTACTGTATCTTTACGATATGTGTTACTAAAAAATAATGTTTATTATATTTTAACAATAAAGCAACCAAACTAAAGCGATCAGAAACGAAAGAAGAATACATTGTCTGCTACTTTTACTGTACACAACCAATCCAAATTGCACTGTATTTACATACAAAATATAATTATGATGTCTCTATTAGTATTTTATATCCTTAAAAGTATCTTTCAGTGAACGTTTTAAATAACGTAACTATCAGTTAGCTAACCGTTGGCTCCACCTAGCGTCCATTTTGTATTGTGCAGTCTATCGGTTAACAGTTCCTGTAAAACCTTTCAAAATAAAACAATGAAGTGAGACTGTTTCTAATGCTGTCAACCACCAAAGGATAAAAACGTAACTGTAAATCTGTAAACGAGGATTTATTATCAATAATTATGCAACGCAAGTGTGCTTAACTTAACTTACTGGTCAGTTAACGCTAACAGCTAACGTTAACTTAACTAATTAACGTTAGTTAATTTATTTCCGCTTCCGGTCGGCTGTTAACAGTTCGGAGGAGTTGTGTCCCACTGACGGTATGACGTATTGCTCAAATATTCAAGATACTTTAAGATATAATCTAGGAGAAATGTAGCAGATTAGTTTACAACATGTAACACCATGACAATAATGTTAAATCGACTGTTTAGCGTTAATACTCTCGGTCTGTCGGCGGTGTTGTACTGACCGTGCTAACGTTAGCTGTGTTTGCTAACTGGCTTTAAGTTAATTCTCCCATCAGTCAGACCGAGGAAGGACACAAAGTTATACTATAACGTTGATTTCTAAGCGTTTCTAACAATTGGTTTGCTCTGAATTGAAAGAGGGTTAGACTCAGGGCCATGCATCTAAATATCTGTGCAACCAAATGGGGCAAACAGATTTATTTAGGGCAATATCAACAAACACATGGTCATTTAAAACCTTGTTTATGAGTAAAAGGTTAATCTCGGGTTGTTTTCTGTCCTGTGCAGTTAACACACCCTGAAACATGGCTGGCAAACGAGCTGCACTGAAGTCCATCGACTGGCTGGCCTTTGCAGAGAGGGTGCCACCCAACCAGAGGACCATGTTTAACAGCCTGAAGACACGGAGTGACGCTATTTCCGCAAAGTACATGCCAATGCCATCATATGTCATGCTCAAACAATGAAATAAAGGTGTAACAGTGATGCAGCATTGAGTGCATATTCGTCTGCAAATGTAGCAGGGATTATATCCACAATATGTTGCTAATGCATCTTGCTTTAAGGTGGCAGTGGGTAGCACTTTTGTAGCAGGTTTGTAACCAGATGATCTGTATTCACAGGCTCACCTCTCTGCCAGAGAAACCCCCCGCCATTGACTGGAGCTACTACAGGTCTGCAGTGGCTAAAGCAGGCATGGTGGATGAGTTTGAAAAGAAGGTAAGAGAAGATCATGAAGTGCACTATCTCTTACCAGCAAATCTGATTATGTAATACTGATTTTAAGTGTTTGAATAGATGTGTGATTAAAGATGGTTATGTTATTTTATCGTATATAGTATTAACTTTCTGTGTCCTCTCAGTTCAACGCATTGACGGTTCCTGAGCCTGTAGACACCCAGACAGCTCTCATCAACGCTCAGGAGGTAGAAGCGGTGAGTGTTAACTGTGTCTAGATGCTTTGATTTGAACAGTGATTGTAATTTCCTTATTTTATGCTTGTGCATGGCCCATTAACACAAGCATGTAATGGATGAAAACCTTTTGAAAAGCAGCATTCATTTTGATACTTGACCCTTTTCCTCAAAATATATAAAAGTACCACACTGTGTTTGTGGATTAAGTGCAGTCAGAGCAATTTTAAACACTTCGGAAACAAATGTGGTTGTTCACAAACACCAGCAATCACAGCGATGGAACCAGATCGCTATAACTTATTTTTATAGATTGTCTTTAAGTCATTATCTGTACAAAGTTGTGGCAATGGATATGTGTTGTGCACACAAACTTTTATTTAAAAACTTATTGCAAATTAATTGTCTGTTTTGTCTCTTTGTCTTCCAGAACAAAAGCGCTACTGCCTACATTGAAGCATCCAAAGTTCGTGTTGCCGAATATCAAAAAGAGGTAGGAATTCATCATCAACCCCTGTGTCTATTTTTTTTTAATACAGCTGCCGAAAATTGTCTTGCACACAAATCTATAAGCTGGATCCTAGAGAGTAAAGGTCACGTTACGCTTCCTTCCTTCAAATATTGACTCTGTCTCCCATTCATTTCTATTGAAGCAGGTACGACGGAGAGATTTTAATTCAAAATTGTGTGTGCGTTTACTGTTTCATATTTATTATTGCCTGCTTCAGAGCCGTGACATCACATCACACTGATGAGGGCCAGGGCAATTTTCAGAAATGCATTGTGACCATACCTTTAGCCAGCCGCTGTCTGTAGTTTTTGTGTGCATCAGATGAGTGTGATAGACTCCTGCAGAAAAATCTGGTTCACTGTCTTAATTTACCTGATTCTACTAGAAACACTTAATCAAAACCCTAATTTGTACTGATCCTCTGCTCTTCCTTCCCCAGCTTGACAAATTCACGAACATGATTCCCTTCGATCAGATGACCATTGAAGACCTGAACGAAACTTTCCCAGAAACAAAGCTGGACAAAGAGAAATATCCCTACTGGCCACACAAACCAATTGCTGATCTGTAAATGTACCACCCTGATCTGTAAATGTACCACCCTGACCAGTAAATGTACCACCCTGATCATATTCTACATCATCTTCCACCGATGAAGACCTGTTCAGTATGTGTATTACAATCGTTTCAGTCCATAGTTAACAAAATGACAAGAATGACAAAACATGGAAGTATTTGTTTTCTTAAGTCATTTCTGAAAGTAAATCTCAAAAGTATGGCACAACTTTCCTGCTTTCTGTGATCAGTAAAAAGAGTTAGAGTTGTCCGTGTTCACAGGCCCATTATAAACAACCTCATAGACCCCTCACAGGCAAAACAACTGTTATTTTATTACTGGATTTCTTCCCAGGCGTCATGAACTGAACTTGATCTGTTGGACTGTGTTTTCTTTCTAAATTTGGTATGAAATATCTTCCAACACTCACTGAAAATCTAACCCTTGTGGATACACTGATGAGTTTTTAAGTACACACTCGGCCAGATCACTCTCAGCAGAAAGCAGAGTTTGGTTTCCTTCCCTCCTGGCGTCACTGTTGTCTTTGGGACAGCCACTTGTAGTTGTCAGTCTTCTCTTTTGTGTATTTACACATATCTGCAGGTAGGCACGGCTTCACACACTACAATTGACGCCATATTGTATTGGATACTTCCACTGTTGTATTAGACAGATTCAAGTCATCCATCAACGTGCGGACAGCATGTCTGCAGTACAAATGATCACAGCTCCAGCCCTTTTATTATGCAGTGTCAGTCTTGTTCAGGCTTTGTTATGACTACAGCATAAATCTACATTTCACCACAGCTGGAAATATGAGTGGTCTCCCTGGGATTGGAGAGAGACTTTAAACATAAAGACTACTTTCTGTGCTCTCGTTGCACTGTTATTATGGCTTTTGGTTTGTGGGCTAATACTGTACATAACCCTCTCCCCATCGGTGCAGGCATAATTGTGATAAGTAGAGGAATGTGCTCTGGCCTCAACTTTGTCATTGTCTGAGGATGCACCGTATACCACAGTGGTAGAGATGCACTTTTGGCCTGCGGGGGGCAGCATCTCTCTTGTTAAGACAGATCTGCGAACCTTGTCTTTAAATCCATCTAAAATCCATTTATTTAGGCTTGAGTTAGAATAAGGACACTAGGACACTGAATTTGCAAGTGTACATTTTTTTTGTTAGTTATAACTCAGATGGATGAAGAATGAAGGGAAATAAGTACAATTGTCTTTGATGTTCTTTTTCATACTAGTCAAACTAAAAGATTCCTTGATGCAGTGTTTTAGGAAATATTACAAAAGTGAAAATAACTTGCATCTATTTCCTTAATACTGAAGGGAAACTTGCTTAACAGTTGAGCCCAAGGTGCATATATTTGTGAAATTCAATTTATATAATTTTTTTTTTTTAAAGTTTCTGTGTACTTATTTAGATCTTGGATAAAGTTAGTACACCCATGATTTAGTATTGCACTTCCACAAAGTTGTGCAACCTGCTAGAAACAACTTTATGAAATAAATAAAGGCCAAGATCAAAGCAGGAGAGATCCTGACTTTCAGTCTCTAATGTGCATCAAGCTCCCAAAAACAATGGCTCTTACAGTTTCCAGAATGCAACTTGATAGCGTCTTTCATTAGACCCTCCTCTCCTGCTAAGTGCCCATGTTTTTCAAACTTCCCGGCCCCGGTTTATAGCACAGGCTTTGTGTTAAAAATCTTCAACCGGCAGGTCTAAACCTAGACAACTCTTGTGACATCATCAGGGTTTTTTTTCTTCAGCTATGTCAAAGCTCCTCCAGTTGTCTCCGCAGGCTAAGTAGTATTCCTCATGACAAGTTAACTGACTTCGATTTGTTTTGTCAGTTTGAATAACAACACGCTTTGTCAGCTACATAAAGATTAGCTACATAGTTCAAGAACATTGATCCAATTTGTTATGCACAAATCTAATAGAATAATGTGCAAGATCCAAGTAATAGAGCAGGTTTTTTTTTATTAACCTTTGCCAGAAACATAGCAGCAGGACTGGAAATGTGAAATATTAAGAATTCTTTAAGCAGATAGCCGAGCAAAACAAAATTCCACTGTCAGCACACTCTCTAGCTCATTGCTTCTCTCTCTGATTTCTCCTCTCAGACATGTTATGCATTCCACAATAGAGTGGTGATAATCCTCCAGAAAACGTACACATTATGTCATACCAGCGAGCGCTTTGTCGCATGATTCTGCAACTGGGTAAACTCTTGACGTGACTGCGGTGCAATGTGAGCACACAGCCCCCCCAACAGCTTTCTCTAGAAGCTACTTCAGACTCAAAACAGTGCAAGCGGAGCAAAGAATTGAAACAGGCTGCGAGAGGATGAAATAAATATTCTGTATATGTAATTAATTTCGCATGTTTGTGGTCTCATTTATCTTTTTATTTTCTTTCTGTTTTGTCTTTGCCAAATGTTCATTCTCACAAGCTCAACAGACTTCAGTTATTTACATCCTCAGTGTTAATTAATCAGGTTGACCTTTAACCTCTTGGAGTGCAGCTAACCCTAGCAACATAACAGGGGTTTGAACTCTGATAAAGGGTCACCTGTGCCAAGCTACTATGTGAAACAGCTACATGCATGCAACCGTGTGTGTGTGTGTGTATGTGTGTGACCCCCTACAGCTCTACTTTCCCTGGACTCAGCCATTCTTTTCCCAGCTGACTGTTCAGCTGTTGCCAACACTTGTCCACTTGATAACTGTTGCCATATCGAGAACTCAGCACACTGGTTTACAACCAGTAATGATTTTAATGAAATCCCAGCGCTCTTCTCAGACATGTAATCCAGAATCTATAATTAAACAGATTATTTCATTTTGAGGATCGTACAGAGGGAAATTACCGTGTTTTTTTTAATCCAACGAAGCATTTGCAAGAATGAAAATTGTGTTTAATCCATATTTGACACTTGGGTGTGTGCTGAGCTGTGCTATGTATGAGCTGGTGTGTGACAGGCCCTAAATTCCTCTGATGCTATCCGGAGTTAGGCAGCGTTGTTGTGGGGTTGGATTGCCATTTAACATGTGCTCACAATGTTGAAGAAGCCCATTCAAATGATTTAAAGGTCCAGTGTGTAACATTAAGGAGGATCTATAGGCAGAAATGGAATATAATATTCATCGGTCTGTTTTCATTAATGTATAATTACCATAATATAGAAATTGTGTTTTTGTTACCTTAGAATGAGTTGTTTTTATTTACAGACAACACACGGGAACCACCATGTTTCTACAATATCCTAGAACGGACAAACCAAACACCTACACCTTATGCATTTTTTAGAGTTTCACTTGCACCATTATTTCTCTTACACACTTCATAGCTTTTTTTCATTCCCAGGTTGTCAAATACAGATGCGAGTGGTTTTCAATTAGTTGAATCATCAACTTCACAGCTAGATGCCACTAGATCGTACACACTGGTTCTTTAACAGCTTTTATTTTTTTGCCGAAGATCACCCACAAAAACATAATTATGTTCATTTTATGATTTTAAAATAGGAATTCACACCATCCCTCATTATACTGTACATGTTGGCCTACATTTCCAATTACAAAATTCAACATTCAAAATAGAGTTCTTATTTGTAACAGGCAAAAAAAAATTCAGTTGTAGTCTGAATAGATGTGTCTTTGGTGCGTATGCTGTGCTGTGTGACTGTGTCCATTTTTCACATAAGGGGAGGTTATAACTAAACCACCCAGGTGACAAAACACAAGTGATCTAAAAACTAAACAGCAGTATGACGGATCCGTTCCCTCTTTTGCTGAGTCGTCCTCCCTCAAAAATCGATCCATCATTCTCTGTCCCAAAACCAAACAGCCCACATCCGCTCCTGTGTGAAAATCTAAGTGTTCGCTTCCTACTTATCCATCACACAACCTATTATGCTTCTCATTTAGACATCCATCAAACGTCACATGTTCAATTACACAATCCATCACGCTCTGCACTTGTCTCGCCATTGGCTGATGATCTTTGTCACCCCACAATACCCCGAGTTGTGCGTTTCCTTTAGAGGCTAGAGGGCACGCCTCCGTCTCCTCCAGATTCTAATGGTTGAATTTAGACAGGAACCATTTTTTTTCCCCTCTTCACATCCAACGGGAACAACAAAGGTCAGAGGTCAGAGGGGGTTAGCCTGGTTGCCAGGGAGGAGTCCACCAACAAGGCAAAGCTACTGATGCTCATTGGACTGTGCAAACAGCAGATCCGCTGCGTCTGACAAGCCTGAGAGCAAAGGAGCCCAGGCAGATTGCATTATCACAATCAGACACGAAGCAAGCGTTGATGAGTGACACGTTGTGTAGAGCAAGCAACAACACGCTCATTCAAAGCCAAGATGAAGTCAAGAGAGCTGTAGTGACAGGACTAGCTTTTGTTATTGTGAGGAGTGAAAAGTTTCATGCATCATACCACTTAAGGTTGGGTTATGCTAGAGAATAAAGTTCGTAGTACAACATGTTGTCCGACCACACTGGAAGGTAAAAGTGTTTAGTTGCTCCGAGTGGTTTTCAGTTTCAGAAAGTTACAGGAATTGTCGAACACACAGTCCCCAACCCCCCAAATACAATGGCGAAAAAGGTCTCAGGGGGAGCGGGTTTCCGCAGCTATTTCACCGCCCGACAAGCACTTTGACAAGTATTCTGGCACGCAAGCTCGCAAACAGAATTGTTAAAAACTTAATTCACAGGTCAAGTTCAAGCTTCAATACCAAAATCCAAATATCAGTTCCATTTGGACATCTTCATCTCTTTGCAGCAGACCCCCAATCACCATGGCATGGTGACATCATGAGAAAGTTGTCCCCCTGTTCAAAAGGCCTGCTGTTGCCATGGGGCTCCTGGAAATGGCACCGCGGATCCCAGTAAATGAAGGATGTTGGGGGAGGGGACGTGAAGGCAAGTAAATAAAAGTGCCATTTGCGGCGTGTTTGCTTGACGCCCTCAGAGCCAAATTCTGCTCCGTTATTGGGCTGCTGAGTATTGGGGGGCTCCTAGTAGCTCCTTTGCAGTAGGACCCCCCACTCTGGAGGACATTGGTGTGTTTGCTGAACGAACAGGGTACCCCGACGCGGCCTCTGGGAGCCATGTGAGCTGACAGCAGCCGAACACATTCACCCATTAAGAAAAGAGGACGATGTTGGACAAAAGGAAGAAGGAGACAGTCTTGTAGGAACAGACAGCAGCAGCAAATCACCATTCACAAACAGAAATAATTAGTCATAATACAGACATCAGCCAAGAAAGAGGAATTTCCATGATAAAGCTCAGCAGTGTTCTATCACATGCAAGGGCTCTATAAGTGTTTTTCATCAACAGACTTTGGCTATTGCTACTGTATATGTTTGACTGGATGTGATCCCAAAAGACTCTGCCAACTTTAAGATAGAGTGGAACGTTGTCTTGACAGGCTACCATCATCCAAAACGAGCCAACTCTGATCTCCGAACCATCTGATGAAGACTGCAGAAGATGCACACTTTACTCAGTTGGAGCGCGCAATTCCCAGAGCCGCTTTGATACCTGATATTTAGACATGCAGGCCCATGCTGTGACCCCGCAATCACTTTTTGCTAGAGACACCCAATACCAGAGTCCTTAATCCTGCCATACCGCCTCAGTGGGAGAGGCGGGAGAAGGAGGCGGCTGCAAGGCATTTCATGCCTGGGAATCTCATGACCCACCGGGGATTAATAGGCATTCTGTGAGGTGCCTTATTTTTGGCTTGTTGCCTCTCGCTCTCTGATGTGTTCATCTCTATCTGGCTCAACACTTGTATGTTGTATATTAAACTGTATTTAATATTCAATCAAAATATCAAAATCTCTCATTTTCAGCTACTCAAATACAAAAATGCCTATTTTAGGCTCAGTATGGGTTATTATAAGTCACACTAGCAACTATTAGACAGATTGCCATTTAATTTGGTACATATATTCAAGGGTAAATACTAATGACTTTGGCAATCCCCTAACTGTTCATCTTTCCCTGTCATGAGGTCAAATTGTGAATTTGCCCAATATCAACAGATGCTCCTCTCAACCCCACCTTTGGTTAAATTAATAGCATGCTAACAGGCTAAACTAAGATGATGAGCCTGGTAAATATTACCTGCAAAACACAAGCATGTTAACCCTGTGAGCATGGTAGCATGCTAACATTAGCATTTTGCCTTAAAGCATCACTGTAGAGCTTCACAGAGCTGCTAACATGGGGGTACTCTAAGTGCGGTGTTTTGGTTGATAAAGTACATTTCTGTCTCCCTGTGTGTAATTGGACTTATTTAACCAGTGGGAATTAAAATTAAGAGTAAATCACTGTATAATTGAATCTACAGTAGAGGGGAAAATGCAGTCCTAAATCGAAGTGCATTGTTGTTAAATAAATTATATAAGAAAAGGAGTTTTATTCTACATAATTCTTTCATTCATCAACTATCTTGAGCATGTGAAGGCAGCGTTACAGAAGTGTCTGGGCAGTATTGTGTCAGATTGGAGGTGTTAGGACTGCAGCTGTGAGTTGTGGCTCAGTGTGGGTGGCGGCTATCTCGCTGCTGGGGCGGTGTGTTTATGTGTGCTGGGGTTAGGGCCACGCGCACAGTGCAGGCATACACACTAACCCACACACACATTCACACACAGAAAAACCACAGAGACTCTATTGATTCTAGCTAATCAAGGCAGTGGCACTGGGGGAAGCTGCACGTGTGTGTGTGTGTGTGTGTGTGTGTGTATGTGAGTGTGAAGTCAACACATTCCTCACATTCCAGCACTTCCCAAAGAAGCATAAAATATTAGCCACCACGCTGAGCTCACAGGCCTCTTCTCTCTGCTGGAGTCCTCCTGCTCTTCAACTCCTCTGCTTTTTCTTTCTGACAAGTGACTGTGCACTTCAGTCTTCAACAGTACTTTTTTTCATTTTTAATTCCACCCACATGATGACCATGGAGGGACTTCTGGCTGAATCACACTGACAGCACAAAGACTCCACATATTCACGTCTGGTTTAAACTGGTCCTTCTCAACTGGTATTACAGCTAAATCTGACCTCGCCCATAATGTTGCAACCGATTGCATGTGCATATAACTGATGAAAATATCATAAGAAACATTTTCTAAAATTAAGTTTGATCTTATTTTGTTTTGGATAGTTTTATAAATACTATAATTGTGTTATAATAATAGTATCATAGTCGTAGATCTGTCTTGTAGAGGTCAGTTAGTTCTGCCAATTCTTCACCCTTCAGTCTTTACTGATAAAAGTAGTACTATGGTATGATGGGCACATGCTTGACTTAAGCCTGTGAATAGTGATTATTTCCTTAGAATTGATAAATTGTGTGGTCTATAACATTAAAAAAAATCAGGTCATGTTTTCTACAAATATCTTATTTTGTATGACCAAAAATCTTACTCATAATCAGGACATTTTCCCATCTGAGAAGCTTAAACCAAGGAATATTTGGCATTTTTGCTTGAAAAATGAATTAAAGGTCCAGTGAGTAACATTTAGGAGGATTTATTGACATAAATTGTATATAATATTAATTAGTATGTTTTCATTAGTGTATAATCATCTGAATATAGGAATTGTTCTGTTTTTGTGACCCTAACCCTTATCTACAGATACGGCTGGTTGCTTTTCGTGGAGGCCGCCATCTACTAGATCTACTGTAGCCCAGAGCGGACAAACCAAACACTGATTTTGGAAAGGGCCTTTCACGTTTTTTCACGTTTTTTTCAGCCACCATCGTTTCTCTCTCATGCTTGTGAAAGGGAAGGTAAAGCATCGCTAAATATCACAAAATCCTACACACTGGACCTTTAAACAATTAACTGATTATCAAAATAGTTGCCGATTGACTGATGGATTTAATCAACTAATTGTTGCAATTCTAGTGAAAATACATCCTTTACAGAGCAAGAAGATAAATGCTGCCCTTGTTGACAATCAGTGCTTATAATCCAGGTCGGAGTACAGTGCACACCATCAACACTCTGGACAGTGATGCAGATATCAATTACTTTACAATGGAATCACCTGAAGACTTTGTGCATCTGTTACCGGCAGCTGAGAGGAGGGGGAGAGGGAGCTCTGACAAAAAGGACAGCTGGACCAGCAAGGAACCCAACAGTCAAGTAATGCCCACTGACCCTCCTCTTCCTCCTCATCCTCCTCCTCCAAGGCTCCAGCTCTCAAAGCCAAAGCGAGAAGGTTCACAGTAAGGCATCGTTACCATAGGAACTCTGTTTGCATTTCCCAGTGAACAATTACGGGACCGCTGGCTTTCAGCTGGAATTCAGACATTCAATTCAATGCACAGAGCTGTCTGGAAAATCAATTGTCTATGTGGAGCAACTTCTTGAAAGACATTCTAGATGCATTTCCGTTTAAGTGAAAAGGCAGACAAAAAGAGCCTCGGCCACGAACTGGATGTCATCTTAACAGGCCTGGCCCGCAGGCTGCATCATCTGTTGTAGCAGTGCAGCTAAGAACTCCAATAACCTGACGCGTTTCTCGTGTTTTTATTTGAGGTGATGAAAAAATTTAAAGCCTTCCTTTAAACAAGGAGCCTGAGCAGAGCTGTACATGCCAATCAAAATTTGGAGTGTGGTTGGAGAGTTCTCTGCTTTCTGCTGCGTGCCCAGTCACAGGGCTGCTGTATTCAGGTCTGTCTTCAGTCCTCTCTCTCATACCAGGGTGCTGCGCTGGAACAAAGAGGCCTTTCACATTGACCTTGACACACGGCCACCCCCATCACCACAGGAACCAACGCAGAGGAATCCACTCCAGCTCTCTGATATCAATCTCTGTGTAACCCTGGCAGACGGTCCCAGCTCAAGGCTGAGGTGAACCTTGGAGACGAGGCTAATGCACATCATATGAGTATGTTTTTATTCCAGCAGAGAATATAGAAAAAAAGAAGCCGTTAGCACCACTGTGAATAATAAATTTGATCTGAAATTACCCACTAGTCCATCTAAATTTTGGGTTTATAGTGCTAGTGGACCAAAATAAAGTGGCAGAGTGATTGTTGATTGATTGTTATTATTTTCAATATCAAAGCACCCAAAACTTTTTCACAACTGAATATGCCTTTGAATGTTTGTTACGTCCAACCAAGAGTCCATAACGCAAAAATATTCAGTTCACAATGATATAAAACATAGAAAAGTAGCAAATACTCATATTAGAGAGCTGTAAATAGATGATATTTGGCTTTTTTTGCCTGCCATGTCTGTCCAGACTCATCAATATATTGATTAATAGATATAAAGTGTATAAACTGGCTAAAGGGAATTTATCACAATATTGACAGTACATATGTGAAATTTCAGTTTCAGTTTTTTGAACTGATTAATGAAGGATTATCATAGATGTATTGGCTAAACAGGTACATACATGTACTTCATTACTATGTACAGGTGGTATATAGCTTTACAAAATGTGGTGCTTTTGTTTCCTCCTGGCGTTATTAAATATGAAGTCTCTCTGTGAGCTGGAGGTGAAACTCACTCACAGGATTAACTAGGAGCACTGATACGTTTGCTGTCACGGGATTCTGACAAATAAAATTCAGAATGAGGAAGTAAGTGAAAGGCAGAATGGATGAGATGGAAAGATGAAAGCCGGTACTGTGTTAGTTTACTCACTGCTTCTTCCCACTCAGTATGTGTGTGAAATTTGGAATTTGGCCCAACTCATCCTTAACCTATTTTTTATACAAAAATAGGTCACCAATTCAGCGCCTGAAATATGGTCACATTCTCTTCTTCTATTGTGAAATCTTGTCATAATAACCGCATCAGTTCTTGAGTTACGGCCAAAAACAGGTTTCCAATGTCATAGTGACCTTTGAGTCAAGTGTCACCAATTTATTGTCTGACTAGTTGAGAAATATGGTCATCAATTCTTGGGTTATGGCCAAAAATGTGTTTTGTGAGGTCACAGTGACATTGACTTTTGACCACCAAAACATAATCAATCCATTCATGAGTCCAAGTGGATGTTTGTATGAAATTTGCAGAAATTCCCTCAACGTACGGACAACCCTCAAACATAATGTCTATAGCGGCGGCATAAAAATCTAATCTATTATACACACTGCGTCTCCAAAAAAATAAAAATAATCCAAAAGCAATGGTCTGTCAAAGTTAGACTGTGCCCACTGGAGATTTTGTTAATCATTTATTTTACATGTAAACACCAGTCTTCAATACTGTTCCATGGAATAAAAGCTTTTATTCTCAATGGCAAAAAAACAAGATCTTGCTTTTTTTTGGTTTGTTTTTTTTACAATTGTCCGGCCTGAAAAAAAACATGAATTCAGGCATTAAATTGCGAATCATTTTTTAAACAAAATAAAAATAAGAGGCTTTCACTTTATACATTTCTGTCATAAGAAATGACTTCAGAACTGTACATCAAGCTTTTTACAAAGCACGCAGAGTTTCAAAATATACAATGTTCATTCACATTTTATACAAATAAAAAAAAAACAAATGGGGTTTTGCTACATTTAAAACCTGGGAGATCCTTGTCTGCGAGTAAAGGCAGTCTGAAGACATTCCACGTTACATCACGTTCGACTCCATCCAGCATGCTGCTTGGCAACATTCAGGAGCTCCATTCTTCGTCTCCAAAGAGTCACGAGCCAGCAGGAGAGGAGAGAGGCTCTGCCACTGGGCCAGTCTGTCAGTCTCTTTCTCTGCTTAGCATGAACTCTTCGTTCAGCTCTCCTCCCCACCCAGTGAGGACTTGTCCTATTTCCAAGCGTGTGCCACACTCAGTCGGTGTCCACTTGACAGGGGTTGGTCCCCTGCTGCTGTGCCTCATGATACAACCGCAGGAAGTCTTTGTAGCGTGGAGCGCAGCCCATCCAGGCCTCCCCAAACCTCACCGTCCCCGTGAAGAGGAACTCGCCCTCGCCAGACCTCACCCTGCACTGGAGGGGCATCTTGATGTGGCCAGTCCAGCTCCGTACCCTCACGCCGCCAGATGCAAAGACCTGGGTCTTCTGTCTGTAGAGGCGGCTGATCTCCACAGTGACGGACGAGTGCTCCTCCTCCTGCTCCACTTTCTTAATGCTGCCCCGTGCCACTGAAAACAGCAAGGAGGAAGACAAGATTTAGATGCTGGTAATGACCATAGTTCATGCTGCACAGAATGTTTTCATTGGACCTTTCTGCACACCATACAGCAGCAGCGGGAAGCCTATAATTCTCCCAAACAGTGCTTTAACTTACCAAAGTCATTGGTGCAGACTGCTAGAAGCATCTCAGCGTCGCTGCAGGGCTGACAAGGTGCTAAGAGAAAATAAAGAGACAGGGTGGATGAGTTTGGAGCCAAAAATTCAGTAGTGCACTACAAACAGAAACAGGAAAGGTTCACGATTTCTTTAGCACTCCCGGTCTTGCAGCATGATAAAAATCTTGTTGATGGGGTCCACAACTTTCCAGTTAAGTACCACTTACATAAACATACAACTGTGGTTGGGCCAGCCATGTGTGTTCTTCACACACATACACACACATATACACACACACAAAACTGAGGTCACAGTAATTTCCATCTCCACAGATTATTATTTATTGACAAAGCCGGCAGAGCACGATTCCGCTGTCATGGGCTCTTGTTTTAACACCAAACACAGCTTGGCATGCTGCTGATCATAAAAAAAAAAAAAAAGTTCATCACTGCTTATTTAAAAAAAACGCTGACGAGTGATTAATGCTCACAGGGGCTTTTTTGGTTAGCTTCCTCAGCACAAGAGGAACCCCTTGATACTCCATGACAAACAAGGACCAGATGAAAAGGATACAGACACGAGGAAGGGCTACATCTCTGACCTCAACTCTGTTAGCACTTCAGCAGGCCTGCTGGGGCTGAAACAGTGAGTCTCAACTCTAACATCAAGTAGAGTTTTTAACAGCCTCAAAAGTAAAAATCACTTCAGTAAGGGCAGATAAGAAGGACAATAAAAGGGGAGCCACAGGAGGGCAAGCTCTCAAAACTAGAGGGCTACTAATTGAATGATAAAGAAATGTGAAATAGCCTCTAACGCAGTACTTTAAAAGCCTCCCCCAAGCTACATTTCCCCTATGACTGGTGGCAAGCTGCAACTCAGCCTGTCTGCCTCCAGAGTGTTTTATAGCAGGAGAAAGGGCCCTAAATGAGAGCAGTCAAGTCAGTGATTAGTTGACTCAGGTGGTCTTGCGGCTGGCCTGACCAGAACGCCTTTATTAGCCCTAGTTCTGCTGTGGTTTGAGTGGCACGGGGGGCAGCTGGGGAGAGGAGGAGTGGGGGGGAGGCAGAGGGATGGCTTGTCGAGTCAGCAGTGGGCGGACGGTGGAACAGCATAAACTGCCCATCCATAAAATCAGAGGGAAAAATGTTTAAAACTGTTATCTCAGGTGCATTGGAAACCACAAGTCGGGGCCATAAATCTGAAAATTAATCTCGTTTAGAAATGAAACATTCTTGAGAAAAACACGCAGACCACCACCCTGAATTATGTCCAGAAACAGAGATGTGTGCTCTCTGTCAGCTTTAGAGAGCTAGAGCTTATTTTTAGCCAGCTTGTCTGAAGTTGAGGGCATAGGGGTGAGCATGTCTTAGGTCACCTTGTGTAGCAACACGATGCGCTGCCGAATCACCGGAGAGATCAGAGGTCAAACAGCCACAAGCTCGGACGGCTTAAGAACAGCTGGAGAGCCGGGAGACTTCAGAGGGTCCGACCTCGCCCAGAGCCTGGAGCAGAGCGCAAAGGCCTTTTGAAGTTAGCCTGCGTGCTGCCAGTGCATCAGAGTCAAGGCCTAAACCCAGGGTTGTTGTTTTTTTTTTTTTCCTTTCTGCCGCAGCAGAGTCGAGCAGGGCTCACATGTCAGACATGAAACAGAACCACAGGAATGGGCTGAGAGCCGAGTCAGCATCTCTCTCTGGCCCGTGCACAAGCAGCGCCACTCTGATCAGAACCACTTCACAGGGGCAGTGAAGGATGAGGGATGGGACCAGTGGTAACGAGTGGGGAGTGGGGAGGGGTACGGTATAGTGTCCCTGCAACATCTGGGCCGTGATGCATTCCTCTGTAATGGAGCACAACTTGCTAATACCACTCGGCACAGACGAAAACCACTTCAAACAGCCAGGAAGAGAGAGGGGAAGATGTATGAAGGCGAGAGGAATGAAAAGGAAAATACTAGAATGATAAATAGACAAGAAAGAAGAGGTAGGAAATAGTGAGACCGAGGGGAAGAATAATTTAAGCGGGCTGAAAGGCAGGCCGAAGGAGTGACACGCCTATATGCTCCTAGAAGACCCTCCCAACATCTGGTTGGAGATACATTCCTGCTCGACGGTGAGCAACTCAATCCCAGCACAGCGGGTCAGAGAGAAGAGGAAGGGAGAAGAAAGGAAGAGAAAAAAAAGAAGATGAGAAGAAGCGAATGGAGCAATCAATCCACCAGTCCGGGCTTCAGATGACACGAGACCACTGTCTTTGTGAATCATCCCAGTGCTATCTCAGGCCACATCACAGAGCCAGATTATACTCCAGAGCTGAGCAGCACACACTAATGTGGTCAAAACAACTCCACGCTCACTCCTCTCTACTTTTAACCCTCTCCCTCCCTCCCTCCCTCCCTCCCTCTCTCTTTCTCTCCACTGCGCCATGACGCAGGATGTGGATATGTGAACCAAGAAAAGCCGTAAAAACAGATGTGGGCCCCGATACTGCTCATATTTTGCTTTAGGTGGAAAAAAAACACAGTTGCTTGCACAGTTGCGCAGCTTGAAACTGTGCAGGTTTGGCAGGTACGCAGCTTGAAAATAGACAGCTGTTTTTGAATGGAGGCCCTCTGCTTGGCTGTGCAGAGTCATCCCAAAAAACAAATACAGCTTAGAGCCAAGTCAAGTGTTTAGTTGTGAAATGAGCTCAAATATGAACATTTTATCCTAAAAAAACACAAGCTCCGTAAAGACTTAACGGCATCACATTTTGGTGTTTTTGATACTCACAGCGAGAGTTTCAGCATGATGGGGAAATTCTCAGAAAAACCAAAATGTACAGACAATGCTACCATGGACTTTGAAGAAATGGACTTTGGCTTCAGTATTAGCAGCGTGCTGGAGCAAATGTTGAGTTTCCTACTATTAGAGTCCAACTTAATAAAAAATTCCACCAGTAGATGGCTGCATTTAGTGCACAGCACACACCACAGGGACAAAGCACAAAGGAACACAGTCCTAGAGGGAATCAATCAAAACCGAGTCCTCAGACCTTTATAATGGTGACTTAGATGAAATAGAAGACAGTGTCTGTAGGTTTACCACTAATATCGTACTTTAAAAGCATCATAACGAAGATGTGTCTTACCTCCCAGTGAGCGCGCCTCTGGTCCCAGCCTGTCGCTGACCAGCTCGTACTGGAACGCTGTGATCCGGCGGCTGATGTCCATGTGCGGGACAGCCTCGATGAAGAGTGCCCCCTCCCGGATGCTGAAGCATTGCACCTTGCCCTGAGCTTGGTCCTGGTCACGCAGCAGCAGCCGCAGCTTGCCGTTGCGGTCAAGGTAGATGTTGGTGCCCGTGGAGTCGGCAGAGGGTTTGATGCAGACGGAGAGGCGGGCGGCGGCGGGGGAGACCGTGTTGGGCCGGAGGTTGACAATGATGGCCCCCGTTGGATAGAGCCACTCCAGAGAGCCCTGGGAGCAACGCAAGTACACCTGCTCCACGTCCCTGGCGTGGCCTTCGTGAGTCAGACCACTGGAAGAAAAGAAAGGGAAAGACGTCAGCGGACATCAACCATTCAAGACAGGCATTGTCAAAAAAACTCTGGAAAAAAAAAAAAAAAAAGTGTACAATTACAGAAACCCAAGAATGTGAAAGCTTTCTTTGTGGAGATGTGTTTTTCAAACTCCGGCTGAAACGTTTTTCTCTTAATGCAGCATGAAGGGATTACTCAGTAATCTAAAAATGATTTTCTGGTCATTTATATCCTCAGTTAACTGACCAAGGTGAAGACCTCTGGCAGACCGTAAGGACATTAGACCACATTCCTCCTAAGGCATTAAGGGCCGTCTGTGCGCAAGACTGGCTGCATGACCAGTCACGAGCCGGAGCAGCCAAAATGACCTCAGTTCCAACACCCCCCCCCCATACCACATTGTTCCTCCCAGAGCTTTGGCAAAATGCACCACTGGCATGCTGCCTTTGGGAAGAGTTTGGAAGCAGAAATGGATGAATGGAGGGACACAGGGGCTTCTGGGCAGACAACGGCAGCAACAGTAGCTGGGCCTGCTGCATGCAAGTGCAAATGCAGGTCACGCACCGAACCTCCCCTTGCTTTCAAGCCACCAAAGAGACTGGAAGAGACTTGTCCGGGCAGCACTTCGGACTCTGGCGCCAGCATGACCAAATGACTCCCTCCAGAACTTAATGCCTGGTCAGGGTTTGAAAACTCCAGGCTGTCAGTCATTCTGTGGCAGAGCCAAAGGCAGGAAGCCATCAGCAGTCTACCAGCATGCACATGCCAAGCTAGTGGTTTGACTCTGGGGGAGAAACGCCCAGTTTCCTGAAAATGAGATGCTGAAATTCAAATTTGCCATAGATCTAAAGTAACCCATGGCACATGCTGAGCATATGCAGCTGAAGCCCCATAACCAGGCTCTCCTCAGCACGCCTCTAATTAAGTCCCTTCTAACTTCATCACTTCTGCATGCAATTAAAGGAGATTAGTCAAGAGTCTCACTAATGAACAACAGATTATTGGTTAAGAGCTCAAAGTACAGATTATGGCCTACCCCTCCTGAGTGGAGGATGAAAAACAAAACCACACTATTTGAGGCACAGCTTCTCAAGTGCAAAACAGATTTCAGCAGATGTTTGATGGGAGGTGAAACTTTCCAGTACACTGCCTGAGGTTTTAGAATCTGTTAGAAATATCTTGAAATATAAACCAAAAAATACTTTTAAAGGCTCTCGAGGAGATCTGAACATGTAAAAACTGTGGATGTCTCAGTATTTTTAGACAAAAGCATGAATAAAAACTTCAGAATAACGAAGCTGACTGATATTTTATGACATCTGATCATTGTATGGGTTGTAATAAATAAATGTGTAAAAAGGTTTATGTCATTCCAAACACTAAGAACACTTTTATTAAAAATGTATTGGTGGATCACATCCCTACTGTGACCTGATCATTTCTCAACCACTCGTTCATAAACTCAGCACAACCCAGACCAAAACTCTCGTGTTTGTTAGTAAACTACTGTATTGTTCATTTCCTCTCACATCACAAAAAAATAAAATAAATATAAACATTATGAATTCAGTCCAAACTTTTGGTTCAATATTTGTATTTTCTCCTGATTCGTGGCTCTGTTTCGTTTAGCTCTCTGAGTTTCGGTCACACTCATTTCACCTCACTTACTTCCACACACTTTATTACAATCCCTTTTTTTTTTTTTAAATCAACACTTTAACGTGGTACTGGATAAAACCGGACCGTGAACCTCACCTGCCCTTCCAGCTGCACTGGTCGCTGGAGTACTGGCAGAAAGAAATCCGACAGAGAAGGAGAAGAGGCAGCAGGGAGGCCAGCATCGGGCTGAGCATGTTTATCTCGCAGCTCACTTCGCCTCCTCTCGAGTGAAACTATGATGAAGTCCCGCCGCCGTGTTTCCAGCTACATAGCGTTTCCATGTGACCCCGGTCCGCTCCGGTCCGCTCCGTGCCGCTCCGTGCCGCTTCCTACCCCCGGGGGTTTGCTCCTTCTGTTCTCGGACAGTGCGGAGGAATAACGGCGCTTATGGAAAAGGCTCGGTCGGTCGCAGAGACCCGGTGCTGAGAGTCCTGTTGTAAAATGTGGACTGAGTTCAGCTCCGACTGCAGCCTTGATTGCTCTCCACGTCACACCCCATCCACTGCAGTTTGTCACGTATGTTGCTTTCAGGTGCTCGGCCGAGGCTCCGATCTTTGCACTTCGTGATATAACACGGCAGCTTTTGGCATCTAGGAAATTGGTTAATGGCTTTTTTTGTTCTTTGTTTTTTTGTTTTTATCAATACCATTGAGCCACTCTGTTATACAGTGGTAGACATAGGTGCATTAGTTTAATGAAATTAGTCAGAAACACAAATAGGCCTGAGACAGACTGCGTGAGATTAAACACAAATAAACAAACAAACAGATTATCAATGGAGAAAGAAGTACTCATATCTTTTACTTAAGTAAAAGTAGCAAGATAACTACTCTGTAGAAATACTGTCCAGTGAAAGCATGTTTAAATGTAAACGTACAAAGGTATGACAAGCCAAATACACTTGAAGTACCAAAAGTAAAAGTACTCACAGTGCAGAATGGTTCATTTCAGAATAATGTTTATTATGTTACTGGATTGTAATTATAGATGCATTAATGTGTACATATTGTTAATGTTGAAGCTGGTAAAGTTGGAGCTAAGTTTAATATATTAACTTTATATACTGCTGGTTTGTGTGAAGTTCCCCCTAATTTTATCATCATCTCTAATAATACATTATAATTATAACATAACAGACTTGTTCATTTAATGTTCTATTACTAATCTGAATCAACAAAGTAATTCAAGTATTCAAATTAAGGTGTAAAAAGTACAATATTTCCAATTATAAGTAGAAAATAGCAGAAAGTTTAAATACTCAAGTAAGTACATGTACCTCAAATTTGTATTTGTGTTTCTTAAACACATTCCATACATACATCATCATGCACAGTTGTTTGATTGTTATGATGGAAAATTCCCATCTTCCCATTATCTATTTTTTATTTTTAATGCCTTGAAATGATTCACCTGAAAACAAGTGGGGAAAGTTCCGACAGCACTTGAAGTGCTCATGAAAGTCAAGAGTTGTGTTTGCTGAGGATAACAACAGACCTACCTGCTCACCTTCTCATAATTAGGGAAAATTAAAAAAGACAATTAACTGGCAATATTCCTAAAACAATACTTTTATCTTTCCTGAAGTTTGTGAAGTCAGGCCAAGTGGGGGGAAATTAAAAACAAGCCGAGATCATCCATTAACGCCTTCAGAGGAAACATTAATGAACTACCAGCAGAGTAAAGTAACCCAACTGTTGCTCAGTTTTACTGCATTGTGCAATAGTTTTCAGCAACTGTAGAGTATGTTGAAATGTTGAGAAGTGGTCAGTATCACAAATACTCACCACTTCTCAGGCCTTAACGGTACATTAGCAATTACTCTAATCACCACAGCAGATTTATATAATTCAATTATTTGTAAAAATGTTTGAAGGATGTATAAGAGGGCCACAGGCAATACATATGTAGACATTTTATTCACCATCTAGGAGCATATTGATTGTTATTTATGTTTATATGAGGGTTTTTTGGCTGGAGAGAAGAACCGACTGAAATTGAAAATCATGGTTTGGTGCTCTGGTCATTGCACCACAAACATCTGTAAATATGGGCCACATAAAGGGATGCATGAATGAAAGTCATAAGTATTGGTCAAGTAAACACAACTTCACATGTTGTTTTATGTGAAATGATGGTGGTTGTATGCCTAGAGAGCCTAGAAATAATGTCACAGGGGCTCCAATATTTCAATTTATTCTGTAAAAGTTGATTTATAAGATGAGTGGGGATCTGGAAAACCACATGTCAGAAAACCACACAATGCATTTGAGACAGCTCTCAGGTCAAAGAGCCTTTTCAAAACATCCAGTGAAAATAATTAAATTTATATAATTAAGTTACTTGACAACTCATATATAACTGTATGACACAAAAGTTTAAAAACAAAACAGTGAGCTACAACGCAGCTCTGTTTCTGCAGGGACTTGTAGAGCGGCGGGGTCCGTTACCACTGGGTGCATCTGTAAACATAAACTACTCATCACTCAAGTGGAGGATCCTGGGTTTTCTTATGGAACAAGATGTTTTGTGTGTGGATGGTGTTTGGCATGGGAAAGAAAACCCGTCTGACGAGGAAAACCAGAGCAGTTTGTAACTGTTACTCTTCCTCTCTGGTTTCTTAGGACTCGGAATTGGTTGTGGCTGGTTGGGGATTGACATGTCTTTATTACTGACCCGACATGCAGGGTGCATGTCCACGCCTGGGCCGCATACCACCAAGGGGCCCTACAAACCTCAGATGTATGTGCAGATAGTTGTTTTTTTATTGTTTTTTATTTGACTCTAGCTTCTCCCTCTCTTATAAAATTGTTCAAACTCTCTCAGCCATCTTCCAAGCGTGTACATTGATAAACTCTTCAGTATCATTTGCGCAATCTAGTGGATTTTGGCTGGTGAGTGCGTGCTCCGGTTTCTGTACAGTCCTTGCCATATTGCAGGCTGTTTGGGAGTTATACCTCTTGATGAGGTAACAGACAGGCGTGTCTGAACATGATGTCTGAGGAACCATCACAGGGACACCTGCGCTGTCTCACCAAAGCTACACCTGTTAGAGTTTCCCAATGATGTCAGTGAATTTATCCACTCTGTGTCCAGAATTCTTGTCATATTCTAAGATAAAGGGGAACTCCACTGATTTTACACATGGAAGTCTGTTTGCAGTTCTTCAGGAGTACTACAGCAAAGAAGTTGTATAACGCCTTTTATGGCCAGAGGGAGCTGTGTAAAGTCTAATAAACTGCCTCAAGTGATGCCACATAAGGCAGCAGTGGTTTGGTCTAAAGACTCGAAGTTTGAAAGTGAAAAAATCCGGGGATGTGGAGATAGCTCGGTAGCCCCCTCCTAGGTGC
Source organism: Dicentrarchus labrax (assembly GCF_905237075.1). Lineage (NCBI taxonomy): Eukaryota > Metazoa > Chordata > Actinopteri > Moronidae > Dicentrarchus > Dicentrarchus labrax. The sequence goes on from NW_026136722.1 coordinate 10,751,309, forward strand.
TGCGATTAAGAAGAAGAAGAGCATAAAACAACAGAATCTCCAACTGAACTGTCGGATGTCAAATTGCAGAAAAATGTGTGGAATAAAAAAGTCAATATATCTTTTTCTGCTGTTCCAGTTTTGATCCTTTTTTAAACTGACCACTGTGAGTGTGACCAAGTTAAAGCAGTGTAATGCTATCGGCCGTGTACTGTTTTACTATAATTTACTTCATTGTAGGCCTACTAAAAAAAATATGATACAACACATGCATACTGATGACACCAATCAAACTTGGAGTCTGAAACTATGACCAGTTACATTCTGAGCAGTCACCAGAGCAATGACATAACTTTTATCATTTATTATATTATTATTTAATTACTTCACCTTTTTCCAGGTTTGAGTATTGAGCATGTATGTGCGCAAAAATAATGGGGCAGTAACTGTACTTTACAACTTGCATACTGACATTTTTACAATTTACAGCAGACTCATAACTAGAATTAGAACAACAATTTTGATGAGCTATCAATCATTCAATTATCAATCAAAATGCAAAACAATTGCTGGTTCCAGCTCACCAAATGTGAACATTTTCTGCTTTTCTCTTGTTTTATAATAATAATTGTAAAAGGAATATTTTGGCTTTTGAACTGTCAGTAAGACAAAACAAGCCATTAAAAATGTCATCATGCCCTGTGTGCTGGTTATTTTCATTATATCTCTTTTAGAGACATTTTAGAGACAAAACAATCCGACAAATGTAATCAACAGATTAAGCTATCAAGAACATAATGTGAACAGCCTTTGTCAAAAGTTAGGTCTTTCTAAAAACAAAAACCCACACACACACGCAACATTATTTCCCAGAGAAATTAATCTCTTTCAAGAAGGGTGCGTTTGCCCTCTTCTTGTTATTCCAGTTGCTTGATCACTTGCTGTCTGTTATTTTCTCTGTCACTGCAGGTTTAGCTCTCACCCTCCACCTGTCAGAAGTTTCACTGGTGGTGGGAGTAGAGAGTGGAGCGGGGGGGCGAAAAAAACAAATCTATGACAGATAGCAGGAAAAACACACAATTAATCATACAGTGCGCTCTTGTTTTTGGTTTCTGATTGAAACTTGGCAGAGGAAACACGACATTCAACACGGAAGCAGTGAAGTGCAGCTTAAATTGGAGGATTAGGTATGTTTGGTAAATATGTGTTATGTTGCTGGGATAGTGAAGTACAATACAAGTGGAGTTTAGGCAGGCAGGGAAGGGGGGGGGCTGCTGAAGTTTTGGGGGAAGGGTGGGATTGTTTTTTTTGTCAGGCCTGCTGTCCCCAAACTTTTGCTTTTAGTGTGACTCACTTTTATGCCCGGAGCTTACCTCCAGGTGAAAAAGCAGTCATAAAGTAGATGAGGCTGCTGACAGGATGTGATTTTTATGTGTATTTGCATGTGTGTGTCTCCTCACTGTTCCTTCTTTCTGTTCTTCCCCCCCTTAATTGTTTCACTGTGGTAAAAAGAAAAAACAAGAAACCAGGCTTGTCAAGGACTAAACAAACCCTTGTTAAGCCAACATTTTTTTGTAAAACGACATACAGTGAACAAACCTATTGTTCTCCTCTGGGTTTAAAAGATACAGTTTATTGATCCACTTGGCTGAGATCTTCAGTGTCTGGAGTTCATTTTCACCAACCTTCAAACCCTCAATGTTAAACCTCTCGCTCTGAGAACCAGTTTGATGAAAACTGCTGCTCTCTTTCAGAGCTAGTCTCAACCTGTTTCATTAAGCCTGCTATCTTGGGCAGATAAACTGTAAACTGCAGTCACACAAGCATGTCCGATATCTTGTGGTATGCAAAGGCAGATTGGAAGGTGCTGATATCATCGAGAGGCCGTCTGCCTGTCATCATCCCTCTCTGGCTCCTGTCCAGGCAATCAGAAATGCTGCCGAGCTCAAACCTGCGCAAACATTCCGTAAACAGAAACCTGCCATTTTGAAGTGCCAGCCACTGTTTGTATATCTTCTTTTTTCTCTTGTGACGTGTTCACGGACAGTGTGCATTCCACTTCTGCAGCCCTCATCTCTATCGTCGGTTCTGCTCAGCGGTTGTATTGCTCATAGTAGAGTACATACATCCAGCCAGTGAGGAAATATGTGGGAGGAAGTGACATATTTGAAGTATGCAGCAACTGGAGCATCTCACTCAAAATTCCCTGAAGTTTTGGCAAGGCATGGAAGACAAAGGCTGTCTTTTGTTTCAGCCCCGATGGTGATGGATAGCTTATGTGTATGTGCTTGCGAGAGAAAAAGAAAAAAAACCATAAAGAAATAAGGAGAAGAGAGAGAGCAGTGGGGTGGAGAGAGCCAGAAAATGTCATGGGTCCTTGTGCTGTATCTATTGCAGGCCATGTGAAGGGGTGGCAGAGGAGATTAAGGCCAAGGCCTCAACACAGGGACATGCTCAAGTCCATGCTGAATTAGACCTTGATGCCCTCAAGCTGTTCTCAACACCGCACTATCAGCACCTTCATATCCCTCTCTCAGCAGCACACAGAAACCTGAGGAACTACAACGCCGAGGGCTCATACGAAGAATTTGGGTCAGAGCTCATTTTGATACGGCACTCACCCCTAGCAGGTGGGCAACTCTTATGAAAGCCGCACAATAAAAGTGAACTCAACTCTCTGCTCTGCCTTCGAATTTCACAGTGATCAGATATGGATTAGGCCTGCAGGTCCATGTGGTTCTGAGGCCCGAGGATTAGCCAATCAGCGACCAAACACAGAGAACATCACATTGCAAGTGCAGAGGAAGACAGGGACCAGTGTTGAAGGTAAAATGTGACTCACTAAGGAAAGTGGATCTGTATCTTTTTCAGCAAAACCTTTTCTCTGGGACGTCTTCCGCTCTCCAGATTAGCCTCGCTGATCTGATTCTCAAGGCTTCCTGTGGAGAAAGAGCTCTGGCCCACGTCCCTCCTTTTTCTTCATGGCACTGTGACATGAGAGTTTCCTTGATGGTTACACTCATTCTTTGAATGCTCGAACAGTCCAGGATGCGGTACACAAAAAGCTTCAGCCATTAGGCCTGCTGATGCTGGGTGACAGCCATGATAGACTCAGAGACCGTGGGGGCGGGAGGGATGAAGCAGGAGTGCCATCCTTTGTTAAGTTCTCTGGCTCACACAGGGAGATCAGCTCCTTCAATCTACCCACAGACTCTGCCATCATTCCTGTGCAATACTTTGGCCCTAACACTCTTGAACATTGTAGGAGAACATTGTAACTATCCAAATAATATTGATTTCATATAGGCTGTGCGGGTCCCTGTTGATTTTCTGGGGGTTTTTTTGCAAGTTGAGTTTCCTGGAAACAAAGCAAAACAGATTTTTATGGAGTTTTAACATTGCAGGGGACGTCATCTGTGTTCAATCAGAGATACAGTCTCTGGGGATTTTCAATTGATGATTGAGGTTATGTTTTTGGTTGTGGCTTCTTTATACTCCGAGGAGGAGATCTTTGAGGAGATATCTCCTAACTTTCCCTCGTGTGGTTTTGAAAAGTGAACACTTACCTATACACACATTTGTTGGACTCCTTTTTGAAGCCATATATTAACAAAAGACAGATACTTGCTCAGTGGACACACAGAGCTGCAGAGGTCCTTAAGTGCTTTAGTTTTGATGTACTTGCACTTAACTTGAGTATTTCCAGTTTCAGCTACTTCATACTTGTACTTCACAACATTTCAGAGAGACATTGTGTCTTTTTAACTGTGTTACATTTATCTGACAGCTTTAGTTACTTTGTAGATTAGCATTGCTTTTCATATCCAAAAGTCTTATTTTCTTAAAACTAGTTATTCTGGAGCAGTGATCCATTATTCTTAGTCTTCCTTCAGGGTTTTTCCACTTATTTTTTAAACAAAGTTTGACAAAATCTAACAAAACTGTCAAATTTTCTCACTTAATTTAAGAAAAACAGACTTTTAGGACTCTTTAATTAATAAATAATAACTTAGTAAGGTGGTTGTTTTTTTCACAGGCCAAAACACAACATGATCACCATATTAAGTAGTTAATAAGCTTTACTATTACCAGCATTAACATTAACATTATGCTTACATGTTAATACATAGGTGGTAATAATCCAATAATATGGGTCGCAGTGTGTTATGAGTACTTTTACATTTAACTCATAATGTATCTGTACTTTTACTTAAGTAAAGTTTGGATGCAGGAAATTTCCACACTGTGGTACTGATACCTTTATTCAAGGATCTGAATACTTCTTCCACCTCCCCTGCACAGCTGACTCAGCCAGCCAACAAGCACTGCCCTTTTAGTGCAAATCACATTAACAAGCTCATGTGTTTACACAGGGCGAGAGAACGAGGAAAGGAAATGCAGGAGAGGGGAACAGTTGGCCTATTGTGTCCATCCACGTGCAAAGCTTTATATTTGCACATGGTTTGCCTGGAGAAACAACCAACAAACAATTTAGAACTTAACAATCAGTCAAATCTTGGTATAAACCTAGCATGGCTCTTTATGGAAATTCTGACCCAGTGGTCTGGTTCTTGGAGCGCTGATACAGAGGGGTCTTTAAGATCCTCTGGCACCCCTCTGAATGGATCTCATTCTGCCCGTAACGAGAGCTGGATTTCGGAAACTCAAAGTCCTGTCGGTGGTGTGGTCTGCTCTGAAGGTGATACTCGCCTCATCTGCTGATTCACAACCTGGTGACAGCCGTGGTCACAGGTGACGGGATGTGGTGGGTTCATGGGAAAGGTAGGGGTCAGGGAGAACCGTATAAGGGTCAATGAGGAAGACAAAGATTTCACGTTTGGGGTTATTCACAGACGCAAACATACTGTTGCAGGTGGCAAGAGGGTGGCATGGACTTAAAGGGGTGGCAGAAATATATGCTGATTTAATCGCAATCACATTTGCACATTTATTATTTGGAAAAGCCTTCAAATTAAGATATTTGAATTAAAAAACATCACATTATTGAGGCACATTGGTAAAGCATTGAATATACATTTTTAAAGGTAGCAATAAAAATCAATAAATTGTTTTATTTCCAAGACTTCAAACATTTTTTATCATTGAAATTAAGCCACTTAGTCTAAAACATTAAATTAAATTTAACACATCATTTTTTTAAAACTATGTAAATTAATGTGTTAAACATGACAGTATTTGACACCAAACTGGGGTGGCTGGGAAATGTTTAGGGCTGGCAGCTGCCACCCCATGCCAACTAGCTGCGATTGTAGCATCCAACTAGCTATGGTATATGTTTCAGTCAGGAGTTGTTAAGGTAAGTTGAGCTTGATGCTGCTACACAGGACATCCTGAAACCTGTTGTCTTAGGCAGTACAGTTATAAACGTACCAAGACGCTACAAGTACCTGTTTAATATTTTCAGTTCACAGTAAAGCTATGATGAAAATAGACATAGATCTAGATGAAAGATATCTCTCCAAGATAAGGCTGTTGCAAATGTATGCTTTCACAATTTCCTGCTTCAACATCATGCTTCATTCAATCTGCTTCATCTCAAATGTGCATGACAAAATTCTAGTAAGAGAAAACTCCCCATACTATGTACATATGAACTATGTTCTGTTTGTCAGCTTCGAGCAGATTTAATGTGCAGAATATTGAATTAGGTTACTTTATTTAAGTTTTTCCTCTTGAATAGTGGTGCGGTGTCACCACTACCTCACCACTGCAAAACCAATACGTTCAAGCATGTTTTAAAGGAAATGCCACACACTAAAATAAACAGAGCGAAAAGGTAATGTACACTCAGCAGACATACTGGGGAACATTTGTTCAAGCTTTTTTTTTTATTGTTTTTGAGATTTTATTACAGTTGTAGCAGGGAGCAAGCTGGTTGTCCCAGGGTATAAAAGGACCACATTTCATCATCATGTTGTTCCTCACTGTGCTGTGAACTTATTGTCTATGTGATGAGGAACATGGAAGAAAAGAAAAAAGTAGTGCAGGATTTAGCAATCCTCAGTGCTAAGTACTCTTAAGCTTGACTTTGTTTTGTTGTTTCACTTGAGAAAAACAATGCAGGGCATGTCAAGACATGAAGCATGGCATTAATAAAGAGCCTTGAGTGACAAACAAATAACCTGTTAGTCTGTATCCTCCTCCATTCATCCTGAGGTCATGTCAGGCAGTGCGCCAACACAGCCTGTGGTGAAATAAAGAGCCATTTCGAGTCGAGCAGGTATCCAGAGAGCTGATGGAAATGGCTTCCTGTTAAATCACCAACTTCTGATGTGTACAGAAAGACATCTAGTCACTATTTAGTTTAATACTCTCCTTTACACACAAATAGCGCATGAATGAAGACTATGCTGAAAGGTCACATCCACACCAAGAGATTATTTTAGGGTTTAAGCAGGTGGCGCTGAATGCAGAGAAAGTCTTAATATTTAGTAACCTGGATGAAGTTGAAAGAGGCTGATGTGCTGAGTGAGTGGAACATGGAGGCCGCCGCTGCCAGATCAGCTGCGGGATCAGCTGAGGGGTCATGGGAGCCGAACACGGAGCCTGTGCTCTGTGATCTTATTATTGTGCTTTGTGTTAGTCGGCACTCTACTCCACTCCTCGCCCGCCCAGCTTAGCCCGGCTAAGTAGCTCAGTGTCTGACACACACAAACACACACCTTTAGCACTACAGTGTTGAATCAGCAAGTTGTTTGGCCGGTTTGTGTCTATGACACACACATACACACGTCTAGAACACTGATCTTGCACCCTCCCATAGACTTAAGTCTGGCACACTCCACACACACTCCCAGTGTCATGTGCCTAAGGACGCAGACACACTTCAGCAGGTCAAAAGTCATGTGGAGTCGTATGTGGAAACATATGAGATGTGCTCACAGCAGAGCGCACAGAGTTCACAATAGAAGTTACACTAATGGTACGTCACTGGCAATCATATTGTGGTCATAGATTTGGGAATATAACTGTATTAAAGTCATAAAATAATATATTCCAGCTAGCTTGAGTACATTATTGTATTACTATTATAGGGACACACATGCTACACTGCAGTATGTGTGTCCCCTTTGCTGAATGTGACCTCATATAAAGGAGTTTGTGTTATTGTGTTGCCTGACACCTGTTGAAACACGGGAGTCTCTGTCATGATGAGACATGCATCTATGCAGGTGAATCATAACCAGCTGAAAGAGCTGCAGCAGGTGACACACTCACACACTCACACACACACACACACACACACACACACACACACACACACACACACACACACACACACACACACACACATTCCCTCACAAAGGAGGCACAAGCAGAGTGTACAGCTGATTATCCAATTGACTGTGTCCAATACAGAGCTACAAAACTCAAAATCATAGACTGAAATCGGATCAATCATCACTGACAGCTACATGAAATCGAACATATCACACATTTACACAACCGATATGATACAATATGTCGTGAAGTTTGTGCTGTGTAACATTTTGACACAGCAGCCATTTTGACGTGAAATAGTAGGTGTTACAGGTGTTACCAATGGTACTAATTTAGGTCCTATTCCATTTAGTGTATCAGGGCTTTCCAGTAAGCCAACATGCACAATAGCAACACCCTGCCTCGGTTTGACCTGAATGGTACGGAAACTTAATTAGTATCATGGTAACACCTGTGTTTACCCTATTATTTAAGGTCAAAAAGACTACTGTGAAAAAGGTCTATATTCATAGCAAGATTTTACGTGCCTTTGTATGTGTCTGACACTGTGTGCATGACAGACTACAAGCAAAGCTAAGCAGCTTTGAGCCCCAGCCATTTCAACCGTATGATCAAAATCCTCGGATACGTAACGATACATGCAAACAAAGCCAGCGATTCAGCGGTGGGCTCGCTCTGCACCTCCACCCTGTCCCGCTCTCTCCTCACCAAGCCTCAGATCCACCAGCAGCCTGGGGAGTTGTACGTCGCACAATGGGCCCATTGTACGTGGTGAGGTAACACCATAATTGTTACAATCTTCCCATTCAGGTGAAAAACACACCCACTTTTGACTTCCAGTGACATTTTGAAAGGTTTGTGGCTTTCAGTGATGTTGCGTTCATCAGATATAATGAAGAAAAACGTGGGTGGCTCGCGCACCTGAGGTTGTGGCGGGAGCCTCAATAAGCTCCTGTTTGTATTTTCATGTGGGCCTGTGTAAGCCAAGGTCCAGACCACAAGCTCTGTAGAGCTGGAGTGACAGATTTAATAACATACTGATATTTCCACGAGGTGGATCTGTGATCTGTGATCTGTGATGAAAGAATGGTCCACTGGAGAAGTTTAATAATTCCTTGCTGTCAATCTGAAACCCCAAATGACAAATAAGTTTTCCACTTGGATGATATTGCAGAAAAACTGGCTAGTCTAAAGACACATGCACAAATGTGCTGAAAAGAGTACATCTATATTCTCTGAGATTGAGTTTCTCCTCTTGGTTTTATTTATTTATTTCATCCCTTCCCTTGACTGTTTCTTATCATAGGGCTTTGTATTTAACGATAGGGATGTCAGCCCCCTCGTTCTCCCCACGCGCCTGACACATCCTGGGGAGATAAATCACAAATATGGGCCTGCATCTGGGAGGGGCCAGAGAGAAGGAAACAGTATAGAGGCGCGGGTGGTTCCTGCTGGTCGGCTTCCAACTCTTAGTTGAGTCTAATGCAGGTCTGCGAGGAGCTTCCCTGCCTTTCATCCGTTTAGGAAACATCTGGAATCATCTGCCGGTTGAATGAAACTGTGCACACGGGTGCGTGTGTGTATGTGTCTTCTAGGAGGTTTGCCAGGAATGTTATCATTGTGTAAAGATTAACCTCGCTGTCCAGAAAATAAATTAAGGAAATTCACTGGTGAATTGCCAAATAGATGTTTGGGCTTTGACATCATCTCCAGTGAACAAATTTCTGCTGAACATCAACAATTAGTTTACGATCAGTCTCCTCCTCATTACTCATGGAAGGGCGGTCTACCGCATAACTGCTGCACTGAAGACAGAATACACACTTTATGTACAATCCCCCCATTTTCTTGGCTTTCAACTTGTCAAAGAAAGGACTTCAGAATGCTTACAAGAGCCTGAATAGTCAAAACCAGTTACAAGTGTGTACTGTTGTCGTTCAACAGGGTGGATATTGTATCCATGCGAGCAGGTGAGCAGACAAAGCCTGAGTCCGACGTGTCTCTCCATGCCCGAGTCGAGACATCAGGCCTGGATGTGTTGACAGAAGCGGGGTCAGGAGTCACACCTGTCGATAAAACACCTCTGTCTCTGCACACGAGGCGTCGTCACCTTGAAAGCTAAACACGAGCTCACCGCAGCCTCGGAATGACTGGCAATACCTGCAGTCTGCACACAAGAATGTCAAGTCTTTCTTGTCAAGACTGCAAAGAATAAGTGGAACAAAAAACATCATCAGTGTTTGCTGTGTCACTGTGTGGCAAAAACCTCAGGAAATGGCCCTGTTTACAGCTTGGCCACCATGTATTTTTGATTTTAAAGCAACAACACAAGAACATGTAATCTTTCTTTTGGAGTTAAAACATGAAAATGTTAAGTGGTTAAGTTTAAGAGTTAAGTGGCTTTCACACCACAACAACAACATAAACAACATATAAAAATATCATGCAAACATCTCTCCCCCCGCATTTCACGTACAATGTGCATAAACACCCTGAAAGATAACAGACGAGCCATTCAGACACCATAATCCAAACGTTTTCACAGCTGAATTTTACGTGCCATGTCATTAGTTGCAGACTAGGTGTGTGGGGAAGAGAGTTGCTGTGTTTGGACCGGAGAGAGGATGTTCAGGTCTGGCTGCAACGACACCAGGGGATGTGATTTTTGGGAGTATTGTGGAGGATGTTTTGCCTCCTGTGTGGTGACTCCTGACCCCCACCATCCTCTCCCAACCTGCTTCACCTCTGTCCTATTGTAGCTCTTATCAAATAGCTGAATGTTGTACATACACTCAGTCCACTGGCCCGTACAGGAGATAACACTGGCTCCATCTCACATCAGAGCAGCCTGCCTCTGTTTTGTGAGTCATTTGACCCCCCCCGTACAATATCTACCCCATCCTCGATGCTGTCCTTTTCCACCTCCCATCTAACCCTTTCTCCCTCCAACCTGTCCTGCTGCTATCATGTTCTGTGCATTTTTACTGCCTGGCTCTCCAGCGCATCTCAGCTCCTGTTCATGGGTGTTTTGTCAGTGCTGCGTGACTCCCTCGCCCGCTAAGACAACATGGTGTCGTCCTGAGGGTGCACCGTGGCCCCTGCAGATCACACTCCACTGACTTGCGCTCATACCGCTTCTCATCTTCTCTAACACACACTGACGTGGCTCTTTGAAGTCATGGAGAGCAGCGTGGACCCTGGGACTGGCCCAACAAAAGCAATCTGATCCTCGGCTGATGTGTCCAAGCATGCCTGCGGCCAGGCGACAATGGACTAGGACAGCAGGGGCCCCTTTTGCAACTTCTGTGTGTACCTAGGAATGGACCTGCATGTTGTTCATGGGGAACTGGACATGTGAAAGATGTGACGAGAGAAGGTGCTGTTTTGGCACTACAGATGGCCAGAGGTTGTTATTCTGCCCAATAGCTTGAGGTTCAGCCTTATCCCAGTCCAACTCTCTCACAGCTGCAGGATTGGATTCAATGAGACTCAACGAGAGATTGCAGTCTCTCGGCTGAGAGGCCTCGCCTCGCTTTGGTAAAATGGTAGAAAGCAAAGAAAAAGTCCCTAAATAATTAGGGACTGTGCACACATTATTAGGGATAAAGGTATATTATAGTATATATATATATAGTATATTTACTATTTTTTTTGCAAACTTTATCACAAGCAGTCAAACAAAAGGCTTTACTTATAATGCAGTGTTTTTGGTAGGAGGGTTATGTCTGACCTGTAGCCTGAAATATGTGGTATATAATCTAAATGCAAAGCTCACCTCAAACAGTATTTGCAAACAGAGAAGGAGGAACCTTGAGTCGCAAGCCAGACATGCTGTTTGTGTATGTACTGTGTGTTTACATTTCTGATATGTGTGCATTAGGCAAGTCAGAACGGCTCAAACCCAGCTGGATATCTTGTTCTTGACTCAAGGTCTTGCATATCTCTGTTCCCTCCGGGAGAGTAAGAGGGAATAAAGGTCTGGCTGCTATCCAGACCCAGGTCCTATCTGTGTCTGGGACTATTTGGGCACAAGGACTATAAGATCAGGATTGTCTTCTGATCTGTCCTTCAAAGCGTATTGTACTACTTCTTTGCCAAGAAAAGCTCCAAGTCAACCAGTTGGACTAGAATATTAGAAATCTGATATGAATCCATATTCCAAAATGGTAAAAGACTGCTGGAGAGAGAAAGGGAATTATGTAAGGTGAAAAAAAAGTTGAATAAAGGACAAACAGAAGAAAGACAGACAGAAATTGCCGAGAAAGAATTTCTCAACCATAATCAACGAAACCACAACGGCAGAAGATATCGCCGTCTCACTCAGCAATCTATCGTCATTATGCAATAACCATTTTTGTGCATGAGTGATACTGCATTTTTTGACATCTCAAACATGTAATTTGTAAATAAAATCTATTCCCTTCACATTTATGAAACCAGCGGTGCTGTGCGGTGCCTGTGATTGGCAGGTTTAAAACATGCGGCTGCACAAATTTTTCCTCAGGATGTGGAACACAAACCTGCTTTTTACATCTCCGCCTTGACTCTGCCAAAAGAATATATAGAGGAACCATTTCTACAGTACCTCTCTGTGCACAATTTCATATCACTTTACCCATTTTCTGTTTTGGAATGACTCAACACACCGACAGGAAGGGCAACTTCTTTCGCACCTGCACAAAATGCTTCCTTGTTTGTCTCGAGCGTGCAAATTATATACCATCACCAAAACCGAGCCCAAGAATGACCTAAGTGCAAAGTAACGCAGCATGTCCCATCCACTACATCTGGTTCACTTTAGTTTCAGCATCAACAAGTGCCTCCACCTCCAGTTTTCTCTCTCACTGACACACATACACACACAGAGCGCATATGAATCATGGAGGATGATGTGCTACAAAGCTTTTCAGATCACTGGGAAAGCATAGCACCCGATGTATATTTCATGAGGCATTAGACGCCGTATTATTCATGCAGGTCTCCGCTGCTGTTTTGTTTGGGAGACAGAGAGCTGAACAATAGATCCATGGCATAGTGATGGAGGATTAGAATACCTAGAGTCCACAAAAGCCCACAAGCATTCACTGGAGGGGTCCATTCATAATTGTATTAAGTGATTTTCAGTGGAGAAACTCTTGTTAATCATTCTGAGGAATTTCTCTTTACATAAAAAATGTGTGTGTGTGTGGGGGGGGGGACGACTGGAAACCGAGGGTGCAGTTGTGGAAGATACTGTAGCATGATAAAGCTTTTTATGGCGGGGCACCATGAGGTGGGGAAAAAAAGAATCAAACTTCCTCCAGAGGCCATGATGTGTTTGCAAATCATCATTCAACATCAAAAACAGGTCTGGAACTCATACTGACAAACTTTATCCAGACGCTGTGCATGTTCAGAAGAAAAAGAACACATTCACTGAACTACCTTAACATTGACCTAACCCCATCCATAAACCTGCTTCTACCATGGTCTCCATGCCTCGAACAACGTTCCCTTTGTTCAATGAGTAAAGAGTGGAAAATGAAGGAAACCGTGGTCCTGTGCTGTAAATCATTTAAAAACAGATGGGGGTCACTGGTTTTTGGTTGTAGTTTATAACAGCTACGCTTAATGAGTATCAGCCCTGTGAGCGATCTCTTCTGGGCCGGCTGCTGCTTTCTGCAGCACTGCATGCAGGTAGCTTGGCAGGGAGCAGGCGCTCGCTCCTGTGACATGTCAAAGCTATTTATTAGAACACACAAACTAGTTCTCTGTGGAGGATTCAGAGCAAACAGTGCTGCCGTATATCTCCTGATACATTCCAGTGGAGGAGTGGTTGATGACAAATTATGCTTGGGGAACATTTTGTAGGGGGAAAGGTGTACATCTTCAAAGGTAAATCGTTTCTTTGTTGCCTTCAAATGCATATTTACCTTTTTTTTTATTATTCTTTATTATTCCAGTTATAATCAATATTGGATCACAGGACTACTTGCACTGCACGTGAAGGAGTTCACTCATAGTGAAAGTATATTTATTAATTTACTACATTAATTATGTTTATTACTGGGTTTACAATCCAGTATTTATCATATTTTAACAGTTGTTGGTATCACTGAAAACTGCCACACCAGCCATACTCATTTTACAATAAATGACTAAAAGCATAAGACATTTACTACTGCAAAATTCAAAAATGTTCACAATAGTCTCCAATATTCACAATTAATTCTCAATTAGAAATTTTCACATTCATGGCAACATAAGACACACACACAAACTAAAGTAAAGGAGGGAATAATAATAAATTAATTCAATCAGTATTATCTATAAAGATCCACAGGTGTCTCAATCATATTCTGACATATTATCTGTTATGTCCATAATAATTTGGGATGTTTGCTTTTTTATCTTTTTACCAAAGCAAGCAGAGGCCTCTCAGCTAGTGTGGCTGCACTCGCCACCAGCCTCGCAAGAAGATATTGCATCTCGTTGATGACACAGACAACCTTAGGCTACTGGGCAGAAAAACAATCTCTGGCAGTCTGATGTCACAAAACAGCACCTTCTCTCATCACATCTTTCACATGTCCGGTTCCCCATGAACAACATGCAGGTCCATCCCTCGGTACACAAAACAAGAAGATATTTTCATTATTCTTTGTAGATATTCATCCATTTTATCCATTGTTTCAGGGAGTATTAGACCTGATACATTTGGAGTATTCACAGCAAACCATGTTTCTATACATCTCTCTTCTGTACATTCCAGCAGATGAGTAATTGATGACAAATAGTGCTTGGGGCAGAATTTTCCACTGTGTTTACATCTTCACATGTGAATACTTTATGTGATGCCTTCAAAACCACATTTAAGTGTCACTTTTGTTTCGTTTAGATTCAATCACAATACGTTAAGCACGCTTTTCAGACACATGGCAGGTGTTTGTAACCCATCTTAATCCTTTTGAAAGGTAGACACCTGAGAAGTTAAAACATGAGATTCACAGTAGGGCAGAGCGGAAAAAGCAACACTGAGGAGAACAAGAGGCCGGGACAGAGAGAGAAATAATAAAAAAGAAGCGGGGAGACAAAGTGAGCAAATCCAATTTAGCCATATGTGATCCTATCTCCACAGCAACTCTTTGTATTTGCAGCGAGCAGTTTGTGAGCTTTGGCATTGACTGACTCTTCTCCCCATGTTAGCCCCTTCCCAACTGCCAACCCTAAAAAAAAGACAATCAGACAGATAGAAGGGGACGCGATGAGGGAAAGAGATAAAAATGTGGGGAGAGGAGGAGAATGGAGAGAAAGTGAGGGAGAGGAGGAAAAAATAAAGAGCGAGTGGGGGATAGGGAGGTGATGAAGTGAGTGGAGACTTGAGAGGGGAGTTGCAGGACATTCCTGAGCCAGCTGTGGGTTGGAGGGGGAATTCTCACTGAATGCCTGACAAATAAAACAAGACACAGGCTATTTCAGTATTCCAGGCAAAAACCCACTGGCACATCGCAGTGGAATGAGGGGGGAAAAGAGAGATTTTGGAAGGAAAAAGAGGCAGGCTAATGAGAGAACCAGCAGGCTGCATGGTCCGGTAAGGCAGGCCTGAAAACCGCAGCAGCCCAGCGGTTAACCTTTTGCTGCCTCTCCCTGTACTGTCTCCTCCAAAATGGAGGCAGAAACTGGCAGCAGCGGTAGTGGTTCTCGGGCCCTGACGGCACACACATTCCTCTTGCACAGACAGGTGGTGGGGCTGTTTAATAAATACAGGATTTGATGGAGGGAGTCAGCAAAGGCGGGGGGGGGAGTCAAAGGCCATCACAGACTGTAAACAGCAGAGTTGAGCAGCTATAATATGGCTACTGCTCTTCAGGGAATTCAAAACCCCGGACTCCACTCATAACTCCTTGTTAATGACTCACTCATGCTAAATAGCTGAAATGCTATCTAAACACCATTGTTCCTGTGTGGAATGACTCACTTCAGATGGCTCACTTTATTAAGTGGTGTTCAAATACACAGCTATAAGGTCAAAGAGTAGGCGGTACAAATAGTGAAGTTCAGTGGCTCAAAAGCTGAGCTCTAACCCCACAAGCCTGACCAGTGGTTCCAAACCCGTAGCCGACATACATACAAACACAGCTATATCAGATCCATCATGTTCAAAATGTGGTAATTTAATTGATTTTAAACTAACACTATTATATAAA
Source organism: Dicentrarchus labrax (assembly GCF_905237075.1). Taxonomy (NCBI): domain Eukaryota; kingdom Metazoa; phylum Chordata; class Actinopteri; family Moronidae; genus Dicentrarchus; species Dicentrarchus labrax. The sequence goes on from NW_026136722.1 coordinate 10,766,716, forward strand.
AGCAGATATTGTTACAAAACTTTTTTCACACAACTGATTATCCTGGTTCATCCATTACTTTAGCTTGCTATTTTAACATAGAACATTTAGTCGACTATTTTAACAGAGTATCCACTACCATAGCTGATGATTTCAAATGTTACGTTTTTGGTACGGCTACTTATTCATTTTTTTTAACTAGTTGCACTGTTTTTCTATTACTTTTAGCTAACATTTTCAACTGTTTAGTAGGCTACTTTTAGTTAACTATTTTAACTGTTTATCCATTACTCTTAGCTTACTATTTCAACGGTTTGTAGATCCATTTTTGTTATCATTGACTAACTATGTATCCACCGCTTTTCGCAAACTATAACTTCTCTACTGAATTACCAAGGTATCACAAACTCTCAATGACAACACGTGGTGTTCACGTGTTGGGTGACTCAAGGACATGGAAGGGAACTGTGCAGCTGGTAGCTTATGGTTATTGTGACTATTAACTTACTAAAGATCAGTTTATATATATAAATATATATATACATATGAGTGTGTGTGTGTGTGTGTGTGTGTGTGTGTATGTTGATTTAAAAATATATATTTGTTAAAAATCTTGCTGCATTACTGCTGCTGAATCACTGGGCTAGACCATATCTGAGACACACCAAGCGACTTTGCTTTGTTGTGTTTTATACTTTCCCAAAATATGCCATTAAAAAGCACATAATATAATATTGTGTCCTTAAACATGAAGTTTAGTTGTTGCTGACAATGAATCAAAGAAAAGCTGATTTTGTTATGGTTATTGGATGCCAAATGTGGGTGGAATGGGTATAAACAACTAAATGTAGATAACCTCAAAGGTAAGAAGCATTACTTTATGAAGAGAAGCTTTTTTCAAGATCGCTTGTAATTTACGCTCATGTCACAGCAAGTAGTAGCAATAAGTAGTAGCACACAGTAGCAAAAAAAATTCCCTCCCTTGTCATATAATGTTTTCTTTCACACTTACTCACTTTTAGAATCAGTTGACGTTGTTTCCCATCTATTAATACACAGTAGCATTTAACACTGCACCCACATTCGTGAGCCAAGTGAACTCATAGTGAACTGTCAGGATGTCAGTTGGCGTACCTGGATGTCAGAGTTTCTTCAACATACTCAGTGATAAATAACAGAAAAAGGAACCAAAAAAAAAAACCAAGAAAGGACCACACAGTAGAACAAAGGACTTTTTAGCAAACCATAAATGACTGATGTGTTTACAATGTTGCTGTTGGACTGTTGCATTATGTTTATCTTCGTGGATCTCTTGCCATCATGACAAACACTTGTTATTGTTCCATCCACATGCAGAGACTTGTCTTTTCTCCACAACTAACACAGTGTGTGCGCCTGTAGGTGGGGTTGGCACCAGTAAGCCAGTAATAAGGCATGAAAGACACATTTACTTGGATAAATGCCATAATACCATGTGATGGGCTGACTGCACCTGTATGACAGTGATAAGCCTAATTGACTTGTATGAAGAATGTAACAACATAATAGTGTAATTTGTGGCAACATTAAAAAAGGTGTGGTCTCATTTTGGTCTTGCCAAAATGAGCACTAACTATGACTCTTAGTTAGTGTGAAGTAGTGGCTGAGATTGGGTTATGTCATCTCCAGTTGTAGGGCAGCGGTAACTGTGAAGTGTCTACTTTTGTACTTTTTACGCCATGGAGCAGTAGGCTGGGGCTTTCCGGTGAGCAGCACTCCACTGTTGCCACCCAGGGACAGACTGGTGGTCGTGTGTATCAGTGGGCCGCCACATCACAGCCACCCTCCCGCCAAAGTCTTTGTGATCTTCCCAGCAGCGTGCGAGCTCGCCTACGCCCCTGCACGTGCTTTTCCTTCCTCTGACCCCCCCCTTCTTCACTTAACCACATAGATGAGAGAAGAGGGATGATCATTTCATAGGGGGAATCCCACATCCTGCAATTTTATCTTCTTGTCTGTCTGAGGAACCTCAGAAAAGATATGATAACATTACAATGGGATAAACCAGACAATAGTGCTACTTTGATACTGGGCACATTCAGTTCCATGTGGAGAATACAAGAGAACAAGCTGATAAACAGTTCAGTGTAGAGCAATGTGCACACTTCCTTTACTCTAGACTGTATGTCAAAAGCCACTTCCTAGAGTTGAGTCACTCATTTAGGATGACAGCTGCTGGTAGACCGCTGCAACCGCATCCAATGTCCTTCCTTCTCTGACTACTCATCCCAAATCTCTCTCTCTCTCTCTCTCTCTCTCTCTCTCTTTTTCTCTCTCCTCCACACTAGAATTAGTCCTTACACACTGCACCCTACTCCGGCTGGGTCAAAGCATGAGTGACGCAAATCATTGACAGTTTCAAAGGCTTTCCTACAAATGGTAGTTGTGTGGTGATCTCCGCTAAACCGTTAGAGGACATTAATGTGGATAGGGAACGTGCCTCATGGAAACAGCCCCGGAGCGGCAGAGGAGTTCAGTCCCTGCTCCGAATCCCACATCACTGATGGAAATGATTAAGTATATTGGAGTGTAATTCCACCCCCCTCGGTCTGGCTCTTAAAATAGAGAAATAGGGAGGAGGGCGGCTGGCCCGGGCGGATGTCTAAATTCCTCTGATTGGAGCAGAGCAGCAATTTGTTATTAGGCTGATGTCGACCCATGACCACAGCAGCAGGCCTGCCATGTGGGGGAGAGGGGGGCATGGCATCACTCACTAAGAGGCCCCTCTCCTCTGCTTTGCCTCTTGCATTGCCAGCTTTTTCTTGTGTATTATTGATTTCAAAGACGTTACATTTTAATGTAAACACAAACATGCTTGCACACTTGAAACATTGTACCAGATCAAGAGCAGACCCCAACATCAGAAGAGGTCCTGGCTTTGATCCAAGGTCCATGTTTTGGTTGGTTCAATATCTCTAAACATCTATTTCATAGTGCTGGTTTATAGGAAACACGTGTTTGAGTGCTCTATCCACAACTGTGAGTAAATGGCAGCACTGTAACTAGTGTGATATTCATCATGTTAATAACCCACACACGTCTGGCACAGTGTAACCGCTCTGGTCACTGTGTTCACTGGAGGCTGGTAGGAAATGAGCCGTGAGCAGCTGAAAGATTTCAAAGGAAGTGGAGGTTACGCTGAGTATGTACACCAACCACCTGAAAGTCACAGCTTCAAGCCCTGTAATTTGGACAGCTGCTAAAAGACATGGCTCTTGCTACAATAACAGCAGAAACGGTCTTAAAAACTGAGAAAAAGAAGGGGGAGCTCTAGCGTTTTGTTTTGTTTCTAAGCTGAGGCTATTTTTTGCGAACAAAGAGACAGGCAGCTTTTGAAACCAAGTCATTGATTTGCCTCACTGAGGTTAACCAGAGAAGACTAAACAGCAGCCACAACCATGTTTCAGATGTTAAAACTCTTGTTACACAGACGAACAAATAGGATCATTGAACTGAGATAAGGTGCTGAAAAACAAAAATCTCACCAGACCAACAGATGTAGATGAATTTTTAGAGCTCAGTTTTGATGCCACCTCAAATAGCAGCGGCAGAGCAGATGCACCTAACCACAAAAGCGATTTGTTTTTGAAGTGGCTTGGATCTGTCCTCGAGATCCTCCACGAAGATGAGTAATATCAATCCTTGCAACCCTGGCCCTACCAAAAATATTACACCAAAGACTCCTTGATTTGACCTCTGCTGAAAGCAACAAGCCCTGCAAACAAATACATACCACCATAATGTCTTACTTGTAAAACACAGGACGCAGCTGTGAATGAAATAAAGCACATATTGAAAAATTACAGCCCCACAGAAATATGGTGGCAACCTCTTGCATCACATGACAGGAAAATATAGAAACTGTCAACACAAAACAAAAGGACTTTAACAGTGACCATATCATCTGATTTAAGAGTCCTGTGATGATCTTTGTGCCCTGCAGGTCTGAAGTGTCCGTCTCTTTGCATGTCACAAGTTCAAGACCAGCTACGGTTGATACTGCCCTGGAGACTGGCAGCACTGTCATCAGATCCACTCGGTGCTGCAGCCTTATCACATGCTCCAACCGCAAACTAGTGACTGCCTGTGACCCAGTTCACCCTGTTAATTGGTAACATTTCAATTTTCCAGGAAAAAACATTATGCAATTAGTACAATAGTAATCTGGAGTTCAGCAAATATGATGCCGTTCCTGTGAACTGACGCTTTCTGATGTGACTCATCTGTTTTACTTATAATAAAAAAAACATCATTACTATTTTTTAGCACTGCATGGAAGTATGTATCCTTTATGTTGCACCAGACCAGTTCCCCTCCAGCACAACTTTTCTTAGACTTCATTTCACATTATTTATGAATCCACTGAACTGAATAAATGTATTTGGACAGAGATTTCATGTTAATTCTGGCTGCTATCAGAGCTGTTGATTTTTATTCTCATATAACATGGATGTTGGAATAACGGCTAGATTTCCATCATCTGGGAAAAGAGAAATGGAACGCAAACACACGTTTAAGCCAAGAGCTAAGAATAAAAAAAAGTCGACACTGTCAAACACAATTTGTGAGAGAAGTGGGATGAACTCAATCTGACCAAGTGCTCTTCTGGTTTGATGATATTGTAGCAATGAGCTGCAATCACAGTGTTTTTGACTTCTGTGTCAAGCAGCCAAGTCCCTTGCCAAACACTGCAAGCAGATCCAACTGGGTCCAGAGTTGACCCACAGGCCCAGAATAGGACCTATATGTGACACATGTTTTTGATAGCTTTTTTTCTTTGGTAAATCACAGCCTACTCCAGGATGCACTCCAGAAGAACGCTGCTTGAACAAAGTCCTCTTAAAGACCCTCCCTTAATTCAGAATCCCAGCTCCAAACGGCCAACTTAAGACAAATTGTCCAACTCATGGACTTGGCTCACCCCTCTATACCTATCTTGAGTCTCCAAAGCACCCACCTCCCTGCTGTGTTTTGCCCTCCCACTGGTTGATCCCAGGGAACAGCCGTTAATCTGAGGAAGAACGTCGGAGAACGTCTCCTTTTAATTATCAGAAAACTCAGAGCTGGTTTGGATAATGGATTCCAAATGCTGAGCTCGGGTAAGGAGCGGGTGCAGAGTTGGAGGAGGTGGCCACCAAAATAGAGAGAGAGAGAGAGAGAGAGAGAGAGAGAGAGCTTGAAATCAGGAGGAGGAGGAGGGGAGGGGGAGCAAAAGAGATGACTCCTTCTCAGGTTCTGACCATTGGCTGCCCCCACACTTGTGTGCCCTGCCACAGATTGAGACCAGATTGATTGTTTTAGCTCAGGAGATGACTGAGTGACAGAATAATCTCACTATCAGAATCGCACACAGCCCACAGGAGTTATGTTTCTGGGCTGTTGATACCTTATATGCTCCAGAGATCTTTAACTCACGCTGTTATTACTGATAGAGCGGCACCTCTCCCTTCAGAATGGTAATGTATGGGGCTGCAGCAAGCGACTCTCAGCTGTCCCTCAGGACCAGAAGCCCATCAGCATTTATCTTCAGAGAAAAGTTGAATGAATTAGAACCATAATCTTTCATGTGCTGTCCTCCTCTCAATTCCCAGGACACACTGGGAGCTCGACAAAGACAGAGAGATCTTACAGCCCGAAGGCTTAACACTAAAGCAAAAATAATAGAATCACACAAAAACAAAACACAAGCTAATCATTATGGCTCCAAACACATCACACATACATTCACACACACACACGGACTACAGGACCACCCCTGAGAGCTGACCTGGCCATGCCCCCTACCGCTCAGTGCTGGCGTGTGTCCAGAACAAACTGGGCCTCACTCCGTAGGGAACAGTGGAGGCCTGAGGCCGTGCTGCTTAGCAGGCGCCGATGGGGGCGGCAGGCTGCCAGTGGTCAGTCCCTGCCGGAGCTTCTGGGAATGGTGTCACACTCGCACTAACCCCCAAACCTCACACAAGCCACCTCCTGGGTTCAGGGCACGGGTGCAGAGGTCGAGAAAAGAACGGCACTCCTACGACTCAACAGCTGGACTCGCTGTTGTGGATGAGCTCATTTTGGCCACTGTCCAAACTAGAGGCGAGCCAGGCCCCCTGACGTCTGAGCTGAATCCATGAAGTCACTCTCCAAGCATAGATCAACACAGAGCAGCAGCAGCACACAGTCTCTGCACAAACAAAGTCTTGAAACTTTTTGAGGTTCAACCAAGGCCAGAGCGATGACAGGAGGAGAAGGTACATCTTAACTGGACTGAGGCTGCTTGCTCCTACAGCGGGGATAGAAGAGGTGTGAAGGATGGATTGGCAACAGAAAAAAGAACTGAAACACATTTGATTAAAAGAAAAAGGAAAGGAGGCATGTTTTCAAGGCTAAAATTAGTCTTATCATCCCGATAACCAGGCTACTGTGAAAAAATAACAAATCTTATCTGACAGAAAGACCTTCACAACTCCAAGTGATGCTAAGTAAGCAGCCCTCAGCTTCTTTCATCAGACAGACTCAGTACAAAGGAAGACATTTCCCAGAAGGCCGCGAGGAACTCTCGGCATGCCTCTTGATATCATTTTAACCCCAACAGACCCGCTAGCCGACAACCTCCTCCCCTGCTCCCGTACGCAGTCCCTCGCTGTTCACAGGCCAGGCAGATATTGAGTATATGCACACACAGTGAGCACGTATGCACATACAAATACTGTGAGAGTGAAATTAATGTGGAACCTGGGAGTTGCTGGAGCTGATAATGGGCTGTCAGACTCCTCTAGGACAACAGCAGTAAGAAAGGAAGGGTAATTGGAGGCTGCCTGCTCCCCGGCCAGTGCTCAGGAAAGAACACAAGCCAAGGAGACTGTTCAACATGTCTAAATCACATTTTATTTTTGCACAAACCACAAGTCTGCTGCAATAAGGTGCTTAGAGCATATATACAAAGTGCCCATTGTTAAAAGAAAATAAACAAAATGGGTACCAGACATTGTCAAGCTTTCCCAATTCACAAGTTAGTACACTTTCACTTCCACAAGTGGCTTTCCGTCCCGAAGGAAATGAAGAGGAATAGCAAAGTAACAAGAGGTCAACAGCAGAATATGACCCTTCCATTCAATTAGCCAAATTATCTATATGTGTGCAGTTGATATAAAAACACACTGCCCATTAACCTGTGGTCTCTAAAAGGACACAGGCTTTGCAATTAACCCACATTCCCAAACTTATCCAGCTGCCTCCATTTCCAAATAACTATAATTCCAAACAACGTGGTAATTTCCTAGGCAGAGAGCGCATGCCTGGTGTGCTGCTGATTATGGCTTTTTGGAAACTTATAAAGACTGTGGTTTCCTGGAGGGAGACCGCATCAGCTGTCATATTCATAATTATAGCATTTCTGCTATTTCTATCAATCATATAATTATCGTATCTCTGCTATTTCTATCAGTCATATAATCATCATATTCAGTCATTTCTGCCCTAAAAATTTGTTTCTGCGATTTTCTTTACATTTTCAAGATCCATGGTGTCCATGACGGTCTGTAAGCTGCTTTTCGTTTCCACTTCATTTTCAGTAAACGGCTTTGCTTTGAGCGCTTGGCTTGAGTTTTGTACGGCTAAGTCACTACAGACTTATGATCCTTTGATTGTGGAGGAAGACATGTCTGAGCACATGAAGTGTGTTTTGCTGTTCTTTACACAAACATTACATAAAGTTCTGGTGGTAGCCTCCATTTAACACACAGCTCCTCTTTCAAATCACACACTTGATAGGAGAAATAATCTTAAATACAGTTTATAATAGTATGCTTAAGCTTCATTTGGAGGGCTGGAAGGAGTCCTGAACTCAAACCTAGTTGTAACAGCTGCTCCACAGGACCTCCAATCCATAAATTTTGGGGGCAATTACGCCCTGAGCTCCACTAATGAACCTGACCAACAAGCTGGAGGAGGGCTGTTGCTTCTAAACCAGGTGTTGAGGCCATAAACAGGAAGTCCCAGCACGAGCAACACCTGGGAATAATAAACTCTTGATAGCAGACAACAGCTCCATCTCAGCACTGGGACACACCTAAAGGATGTAAAAGCTTCTGTATATGGAATGTAGTGAAGCTTGACAATCATGACGAGCTCAGTTCAACCACAATTAGGTACATTTCAGAACTACCTCCGGTTATTTCTGCCAACAATTTCCAGATGAATCAGTTGCTGCACCAGCTCATGTACAAGGAAGTTAGTACGCAGTAGTCCTTAAGGACATTATTGGATTTGTGAAGTACTGTGATTTGTCACATATTTTATTGCTATCATGATATAAATGTACATATGATAGATTTCCTCCATATCAAATATAGCAGTGCTGCCTCACAAGAGAGCATCTCTGCTTTAAAAGCAGAGAACACTTCCGATTGTCTTCCTATAGTTTGCCCTGCATGTACTCAGATGTGCTCCGGCTTCCTTTAACCCAGAAAAGTATTCGACGGGTAGAGAAGATGAACGTATAAACAGAAGGTTATCCTGAGGGCAACTTGTGTAACATTCATCTCTGTGTCCACCACAGTTGAGTCATTGATTGTGAAAGGGGAAGTGATTTGGATTATACATGCTTCTGTGATGTTGATACCAATCAGTGGATCATGAGGGAAATTAGAAACACACAGTTTTCTCTGAGCAATAACAGTAACAAGTCTTCTAACAGAGCCTGACTTCATTTACCGTAAAACTGCACACAAAGTGCTCACATTGTCCTCAATGACATGTTGCACAAAACCAGGATGATGAAGTCTAATCAAAATCATGAGCTCTTCAGAGAACCTTTTATAATCTGTTGTATATTAGAGAAATGCTGCAATGATCTGAGCGTACCCAGTGCAAAATATGAGTGACTGTTACATATCCAATCCTATTTGCATAAGATAAAACCATATTAAAGAAGTATACATCTTACCCATGCTTTAGACAACCTGACCATGTTCTATATGGATAGATCTCTCAAAAACACTACTGCCCTCTCTCCTCCATAATCGTTAACTTAGGCAAACTGCTATGGGTACCACTTAATCTCATAATAACCAGAACAGTGGAAAGTGCAAAGAGGTCTTTCCTAATATCACACCAAACTGAGTCAATGAGGGAGCGGGCCCCTCCCCTCTCCACTCGTCTAAAAGGCCACCATTGTATGTGAAGAATTGCCATGGCTACTGCAGACGAACTGTAAGCCTTTTAGAATTATTAGCATTCCTCTCTACCCCGAGCACTGTAGCAAAGCTGCTCGCTTTACCATCAATCCGCCTTGAGAGAAACACACCATTTCTTTCATTAGAAACTACAGGAATTTCCATCTGGCTGGGAATTAATTAAAGTCGAATTATGGGCTGCAGCAATATTGGCCTACCCAGACAAATTCAACAACACCCATGGAGGGTAAGAGTGAATGTGGCCTTATTAATGAGCCTGGTAAGAGGCTAGCAAAGCCACTTGTCAGAGACACTAACTCAGCCGTTATTAGGCAAGAGAGCGATAAGACAAATAACAATGTGATCATTGATAGATCCATTTTTCTTGGCCACAATTGATCTTTGTAGTGGCTGAAGTTAACATGTGCACACTTTTTCCTATATATCAGGGCAGTGTTTATTTATAATATATGAGTGTGTATAACTGTATAGTCCGCCATGTTATTTACAGTAGCTTTGAACGGACAAACCAAACACTGGCTCTAGATATGGCCTTTCGTGTCTTTTGACACCGTACTTTCTCCTACACGCTTGGAACGGGACAGCTGGACCTTTAAATGATCCACTTTAAAACAGGTGATTGGAAATTTGAAAAGTGAAGTAAAACCACAGGTTAGTGGAGATCCATTTTTACTGCATTTGGAATAAAAGTCAATGGCTTCAAGATTATCGACTGTAAAAGATTAACCAGGCAATAATGACCAGATGTTACTAATGATTTGGCAGCCTACATGTGATTAAAAGCCAATGGCTTTGGGGTAATAATAACATAAATTCTTCTTCCCAGTTTTATGAGGGTCCAAATACACTTCAGTTTCCATGGGAAGGGATAAACCTAATTAAATTAATCATATTACAGACAAATGTAAGGCAGTATAGTGATTACTAGCAGAGGGAGTTTCTGCAATATATAAACAATCAGAAACCACCTAATTCTTAAATAATGCAGCAATTGTATCATTGTCAGTGTGAGACAGGCTGAGACAATGTGGCCACTATCAGACTCTAATGAGATAGCATGTCACCAGTGGTGACACAAAAGGCTCTGTTCCACAGGCAACCAGGGAGGCTCCACTATCAGGCCTGGGACTCCTCCAGTCTTTGGCACCTCCACTGGTGCAGAAAAAGTAGGTCTGCATGGGACCCAAGGGGAAGCTGGGCCCCGAGTGACATTCCATAGTTCATGCCAAAACGGCTAAATGGCAAACATTTCCCTGGAGTGTACGCAAACTACAGTTTCAATTTCACCTATCTGTGTGGTTCCAGGTACAGATTACAAGTAAACAGCTCCACTGAAAACATTTCCGAAGCCTCACCAGACTGTGACCTGAGTGGGGCGTGTACAAAAGGTGTCATGCACAGAAAATTACAATGAAAGCTTTATAGAGATGTGTTTTGGGTTGAACTTTGCAGTAATAAGAACAAAACAAGAGGAAAAGAGCGATGTTTTCGTCCATTTATTGTCATGTAGAACTGTTAGATTGTGAACCATTTCCTGTGTTGTTTTTGTGAGAGATGGACGGACTAACAGATACAGATACATGCATGTTGTCTGCGTACATTATATTCAGCTCGTGATCAGGAAACCTGGACAGGGCTCTGTGGATGAAAGAGTGTTTAGGGTTTACTAAGTCCAACAAGGTTGATAAAACATAAAAAGCTGTTTGTATCTTCTTACAGAAATCCTATCCAGTCTCACTCACGTCAATTGGTTACCTTGGCAACCACCCGTGGGCTGGGGATTCCCAACCAATCACAAAGCTGATTCCTGTGCGTCCGTACCGTGGCAAGGTCACTTTCCCTGAAAAAAAAAACAAAAAAAACCACCCAGCACGACAGCGTATCAAGTACACACCAAAGCATGTAACAATAAGAAAATATTGAAAAACTGCATCTAGTGTGACCACTAACCAATTAGTATCACTTAGCAGGGTCATGACATCATCCAACACTTCTGGATCTATGACATCATCGTAGGTCAGCAGCATCTCGTACATCTGGCCGGCCGTGGCTTTTCTGATCTACAGTTGGAAGAGAGGAACAGTTGGTTTTTTTCTCTCGTAACTGTAGTTACACAAAGCAGTGTAAGAAGAGTCTACAGTCATATTAATGGCTTTAAGAGGCTGTAGTGACCAAAATGCTCACTTCAGTATACGGTACTAACATGCTCACAAAGACAATGGTAATAGGCTGATGTTAGGCAGTTATAATACATACCAATACTCATCAAAGTCTTTAGGATATATCATCAGGGGACCATGAATCACTGTACAAAACCTCAGGGCAATTCACTAGGCCCAAGTGGGCCAAAGGCTGAAACAATTATGCAATACAATAAAATAATTCTGTACCATCAACCTTGTTAGTGGTTTTACACACCTATTAAGGATGGGTGTGTATTCCTAAGAACTTACCACAGGGAAGGAATGGCAGAGTAGCATCAGCAGCTGGGACAACACTTTCTTCCTCACCTCACCCTGGAACTGGATCAGCCCACAGAAGCTGGGAAACACCAAACAGCACAGTCAACATGGATGGCGTTTCCCCCCCCTCAGTCCAGAACATAATGCGTGCATTTGTCAAAGACATGGAGACTTACACAGCTACACAGGCACGCAGCTTGGAAATATCTTTGGTCTTCTTGAACTCCTTGCAAAGAGTCAAAAGTTCCACACAGAACTGATGACTTAGAAAACAAAGACAGAACAACTTTAGTTCTCACAGAAATCAAACACAGTTTTTTTAAAGTTGTTGCAACACTCACTTCTCTTGCGTGGTGAGGATTTCAAAGCAGCTGTTAGCAAGCATCTGATTGAGCATCTTAAGAAAAGGAATAGACACCCTAGAAAAAGGAAAAAAAAACATTGCTACTTGAAAGAAGATATATTAAGCTATGAGTATATAAAACTATTTCGCCAAAATGACTTTAATTAGAAGATTATTCTGCATATATATATATATATATATATATATACACAGAGAGAGAGAGAGAGAGAGAGAGAGAGAGAGAGAGAGAGCACTTTTCAAACTTATTGAAAAATTGAAAATTATATAAAACAATGTAAAAAAATAAAAATAAAAAGCAAAACGAAAATATAGCAACACATAAAACTGAAGTAAAAAAACAAGAAGAACCAGGTGTGTGTTTGTGTGTGTACCTTTCATTGCGGAGATTGTCTCTGAAGATGGTCAGCAACGTGTCTCCAAACTGTGCCAGAGCAGCGTAATTGTCCTGGATACCTCTCAGGTACTCAAACAACGACTGGGAGGAAAAGTGCACCTGAACGGAAGCAGCAGAGAGCAGCAGTTAACGTGGAGCAGCAGCCTGAAGGTTAGAGCGGTGGACTGAAACACGTAGACTGCCACCCATTGTGGAGAGGTTGGGAGGTAGATATAACATTTTATGACTAATGAAGACAGAAAACTTGACTGTGTGAACCCGAGGGGACATGGAACGAAAAACAGTCAAATTGATGATAACATCAGGCTGTTAGGAAAGTGTCAAACCTTGACATTTGCAACATAGCAACACAACAACATAGCAACACAATGTGATATAGATAGATAGAAAGTGACACCGGAACTGTGTCTGACTTCCTCGTCTACATTTCTACACTAAAATAAAAAAAAGTTTATTTGTGTTTCACTGGTCAAAGGTCATTTCAAGCATTTAAAACTCCCAAGAATTATACCTATAAAGTCTGTTGTACGTACATAAATATTTTTCTCAGTTTGCATGGCCTCATGGTCTCTCAACACTGAGGCCGGCCTTCAAGGCAGTTCCTGGAAAGTAAGTGGATGCTCCATCTCTCTCTGGCCTGTGTGAATATGTGCCTGTGGTGTGAGAATGGTAATCTTGGCCCGTGTATCAACGCAGTATTGGCTCAGTTTCCTGCATGCAACCCTGTACAAATATATCAGTCCTTCCAGTCTCTGAGGATGTATCTGTGGCAAAGAAAGGCTGGAAGAGCAGGAGGTAAAAGCAAGATGAGAGCCAGATCATCTCTAAGGGAATTTGTTTACAGCCTCCATTGGCAGATGATTTCAACTTTACTAGTCTCACTGCCGCCATTACAGGCTTTAAAATTATTTTTCTTCTATTATATCCACAAACAGTATAAGTTAAAAATAACCTAACCGTCCTAAACCAGGGCCTCTGTCGAAATGCCTGGTTTTAACAGGTGAGGTCATACTGGAGGAGGAGGGAGAACCTGATCAACCCCATTTTGGGGCCTCAGTTGAGTGATGGTGTGGTAGGGGTCAGGAGTGGAAAGTAGCAGACATACTTTTAAGCTGTTATTTAGCACTGGGTTGCAAAGATTCAACTGATGGGAAATTCTTGCTTGCCAGTACCACGAGTGAACCGTAAAATCAATCTGTTCTGGATAAATCTGGATCAATGCTTCAAGCTCAGGTGGTTGCTACAGTATTGCAAGCAGGGAAAGGGTGCATATAAGTCAAAGTAGCAGTCTGATATCTGTGATTTTAAGAATCCATTGAAAGTCAGGCGTTCTACAGAGTGAAGGATTATAGTGGAAAGAGTTAAGCAGACTACATCAGACACATAGCTCCCCCTGTTGGCCTAAATTCCTCCAACCAAGAGCTGACTTTGCCAACTAATAACTGGCAGAAGGATTTACCATCATCCATAAAAAGGAGAAAAAAGCCCCACATGGGCCCCCAATAGATAATCAGGACTCACTGTCTGATGAAAAATGTAATTTCTACAAACATCCCACCTTGCTAATGAGCAGAGTACACCATTAAGTGTCTCTATTACATGTAATTTACAGGAGTTATATAATTCATACCAGCAGTAAAACTTACACAACCTTAAGGGAAATAAAATGCTAAAATCAATCATCAAAATTAAATGAAGAAAAACAACACTTAGTGTCTTTATAATGCGTGGGACTGCGATGACATGCCAGAATAGCTTCAGCTTCTACAGGGATGGAAAACCATTTCTTCTAAACATATTCCCTCATTTGGTGTTTGAATGATGGTGGTGGAGAGCACTGTTCACTGTAACTCAGAGGTCCCAAATCTTGGATAAGTGTTAAATTGGGTGGAGATTTGGTGAGCACATAAGCCTCTAAATTTGTCACCCGTCTGTACTTCACACTGCTCTGATTTAACAATGTTCCACTCATTCCAAAACCTTTGACCTACCGTGGACTCAGTGATCCCTCCTACAGACACAGTGAGGCCCAGCAGGGTGTGGCGCTGATACTGAGGCAGTCCCAGCAGCTGGGTGATATACTGGAAAGCTTGGGATGGAGCATTCCAGTTCAGAGTGGTTGTGGTCTCACTGAAAGACACAGAAAGTGAGAGTCACAGAGAGTAAAAAATATCACAAGCTGTCACAACAATTCCACATCAAACTTTCATGTTTGATTATAATTGCACAGTCCGTTATATTTAAAATCAATTCAACTGTTTGAGCTTGTAATGCTGCTGGGTGAGCTGCAAGTTAAGGGCACTCACACAGGAAAAATGCTCAACAGCTCCTCTCGGTGGGGGATGTGAGGTACTTCAGGCTCTGTGCTGTGGAGGAGGCTCAGGAAGATGTTACCAGCGTGAGCTCTGTAGCGGTCAATCTTCTCTGCTGCCTGCTGGGCCAGGCAGCACATCATACACTTCACCCTGCACACAGAAGAGTGGCAAATGAAGATGATGAGTGCGACCCTTTTATAATTGGAAATCCATACATGGCTTTCACTTCACTAAACTTGACAACTTATCAACAAATAGGCCAAAGATAAAGGTGACTAACAATTAACATTAACAAATCAATGTTATCCTATAACCCAATTTCTTTTAGATGTCAACTAGTATCAAGTCAACAGTAAAAGTAAATGTTTTGTAATTTTTCTGATCCTGTTCCTCTATTACAATTAGAAAATCTACATGATCCAAGTTGGATTAACTTCGGCTGAG
Source organism: Dicentrarchus labrax (assembly GCF_905237075.1). NCBI lineage: Eukaryota > Metazoa > Chordata > Actinopteri > Moronidae > Dicentrarchus > Dicentrarchus labrax. The sequence goes on from NW_026136722.1 coordinate 10,781,895, forward strand.
GGATTGTGGCCACACCTTGAGACATCAAGGTGACACCAAAGACATTACTCAAACCAATGAACAAACAAGTCTGAGAACAACTGACATTACAACGCTGTTGGTCACCTGGTGGTGACATGACACAGTCTGGAGTTTCCGTTGCTGTACAGCAGGATTAATAACTTACAGGTCTGGCGAAAGGATCTCTGGAGCACTGATGGCCACCAGCATAGTCACCTCCATCAGACTAGTCATTGCTGCCTCTCTCACCCTGAACACGTGACAGAAACAGTAATTTAGAGTTTTTACTGTTGCAATGACAGGAGCTTGAACCTACCTTACACACAGTGAGCTGAGTCTGCATGATCTCAAAAATCTATTAAAGCAGCAAGTCCATAAAAATGTTTTGACATACATGCTGCATAGACAAACACACACGCTGGCGTGAAGACACATGCCACTGTTTGAAGATTGTATTTTAGTGTCACTGGCTTTGGCTCTTTGATAGTCAAATAAGCTTAATGGCTATAGGGCACAATTTGTTTATGTGAAATGTTTCACATAATTCAAAAGTCACACCCTGAAACAGGTGCACAGGCCACCGGTGGGACTCTATTAAAGAACATATATGTTGCAGATAGAAACAAATCTGTTAAAGTGTGGGTGTGGGCTTCAAACAAAGAAGAAAAGGGTGGTACAAAAAAGAAAGCAATAGAAAAGTGAGAGAAGGAAGTGAAAATAAGGAGGAAAACAGATTCAAGAGAAAGAATGAAGGAAAGAAAAAGATGACTAGAACGTAGCCCATCCCATGTTGTGAGGACAAGTGACAAGCCTGGTGACATTCTTGGTGCTAAGCATGGCCTGGGGATAGTAGTGAGACAGGCATGTATGTGATGTCTTCATGTCCTTAGGTGGAAGGGCAGAAAAACACCTGAGGCAGGGGAACATTCCTGATCCCTGAGGCAAATTAAAAGAGCATGTGTGTATTTGTGAGCAGTGAGTGTTTGTGAATCTATTTAATAATGTGTTTTGATGAGAAAGTTAACTGACCAGGCCCCTACGTCCCCTCTGCTGTCTGTCGTGTAGTCATTCATGCTGTTGAGCAGAGCGCCGTACACCTCTGCAACGTTCTCAGAGCATAGAGCGGAGTCCGGAGAGCCATGGGCACAAACACCGGCCTTCACACACACTCTGATGGAAGAAATACATAAAAAAATACATAAAAAAAAGACTCAAAGGGCCGACAGAACAGACACAAAATCTATATTGGGAAATGAGGGGAAAAAAATGATTTTGAGGATGGATGCAAAAAGGAAGTTGTACAGATTGACATGTTATTCAGGTCCTGCAGGTATAGCCAGTCAGTGTTTATTTTAGCATTACTGCCTACACAACTACGCAGAAAGGGAGGACAAATGACAGAGAAGAGACGGAGGGGCAATTCCAACATAAGCCTGAAGTATTAACAACCCCATAAAATAAGAACATGCATGGATACTCACTGAGCAATTGCTCCGACTGCATCTCTCCTTGCCTCAGTAAAACTCCCCTCCTTCTGGCTGACAGTGCACATGTGCTGGAGGCCTTCAAGAATCTAACACAACCCAACACACAAACACACACCACCTTATACTAAACACTAAGTTCAGTGAGATGTAACATGTCTAGAATGTACACATCCTCCAAACACACCTGCATCAGTTTGCCTTGGATCATAAATCTTGGCAGACAGCCAAGGGCGAGGGCAGATCCACAACGAGTGAGCATCTGCGGACTCTTCAGCCCTTCAATGTACTGAGATATCAGGGCATCTACAGGTGTGCATACAAACAAACAGAGATCAAAAGGAGAGTTCAGACAGAGAATAAAACAAGTGGAACTAGGCAATAATAATTCAACTCACCCTGCATTTGTGAGTCAGCTTGGCCTGGCTCAGCCTGGTAGTACTCCTCACACAAGGCGGTCAAGGCTGATACCACTGCAACCTGCAGACGAAGGAGGAAGATCAATGAGTAGTAAACAGCAAATAGTCTTTCTGAATGAAGTCTTCAATTAATAATGTGTGTGTTTGCTAATTCCTGCTAAAGATCTGCATTTTTGGAGGATGCATAACATTTACATAACATTTAATTGGCAGGTAGAGAGGAAAATACGTGTTCTCTTTGATCCATGATGCTACTTCAATTTTACAAAGAAAATTGAGCTTACCATAATGGCATCCTTCACACCACTAGAAACAAGATGAAGAGTCTTTATGGTGTCGTCAATAAGCCATTGCCAGCCAGCTGAAACACAGTATCACAACATTAGAGACTTTTAGCCAAGATGCTGAATGAAATACAAATATTTAAAAGCATAATAGCAACTGTTTATAAGAAATAACTTACTGATTACAGGGTCGTTTTTAAACGGCATTTTAGACAGGGACAGCTTTTCAATAATACTGCACACTGTAGAAAAAAATATGAGAAATAGCATTGGCCTTAATGTCTTGCGTCACTTTTTTTTTTTTACAAAAAATTTTAATTGAACTTGAAACCAATTAATTGCTTGGTAAAGGATTTTTCTTTAAGACTTACCTGCTGGCCTCATTAGCTCTCCACCAAAACCCCTAAAAAAAGTATAATTTTGATATGAAAAGCAGAATTATGTTTAGATTTTTAACATACTTCTAATGAAAAATCAAATACATTGTTTCTGGCCTACCTGTACTGTTTTCTATCATGAAGCTGAAAGTAAGTAAACAAATAAACATAAGCAACATTTTGACCACAGTTTATTTAACTCGAAACAAGATTTTTGGTTAGTTCACTGAGGTACGCCTACCTTCTGGTGAATGTTTTTTAATGCATCAACACATTCTGCAGAAATTATGTCCACCACAGTCCTGTAGGGCAAATACAGGGAGACAACATGTGAGACAACACAACACAGTAGAAAGCAGAATTACTGATTACCTACAGGTGTACTTCTCACCATTGAATTGAATTGAATTAAATTAAATTGATTGTTATTACAAATGTATTTTATTGTGTCAATTATCCATTGGCTTGGTTCTTAAAATGTACCTGTTAGTCTGAAGGCCCTGTTTGTACAGAGCGTGTGTGATCTCTGCACATGCCATAATGGCTCCATGGCGACCGTGAAGGTCAATCCCCACTGCCATGGGCAACAGCTGTGGCACAACTGAAATCAACAAGGAAGAAAGCACATAGTATATCTACTCATGACAAATAATTATAGGTTTCAGTCAATTTCCAAAAGGGATTTCTCAGGAGCAATTTACATTCTCAATTGCATGGGGAACAGGTAAGGTGACATCGCTTACCTGTTGTTGCCATATAATCAGGTGCTTGAGGCGTCAGGTTGTGGAGTGCTTTAGTGGCGAGCTCTCGGATCACACTGCAAAACACATGTGAAGAACATAGCCATGATAAGAACTGAATCCGGAACTAATGTGCCTATATCCTCATATTTAGTGGCATTTATGAGCACTTACCCATCCCAGTGGTTGATCTTCATGGATATCAAATGATCTATCATGGCCTTGGTGTACTCTGGGAAACTAGCTATATAGACACTTGAGAACAAAGAAGAAAGTTTTAGCTGCATAGTTGCTAATATCAACAACCCTAACCCTAACCAGTCACACACATCTTTGTATTCAAAAGTGGGAAGAAAATCTATTTCAGCCATCTCTCACCATTTTCTATGTCTTTATTCTATTTTCCTTTTTACGAACGGTACTATAGTATACTATATATACTATAGTCAGCCATACCCTGAGGCTAGGATCTTTTCCCATTTTGACTTATTGAATGTTTGCTCTGCTGGTGGAGACACATTTCTGCCAAAGATGAAAATTTCTGAAATTATTTTCTCTTTTTTTTTATGTAGCTACACGTAACAGATCTAATATATTATAATATAATATATTGGGCATCTAGCTGAAGCAAATTTGCAGTCCCTCGTCAGGCTTTAAAATTCAGGTTTAAACAGCTATAACAGTAAGTGATATTTAGACGATTCACAAGCTTCATATTTGTGGTGTGATATCCACACCATAGTTTGATGAGTGAGATTAGTTTAGTGAGATATACTCAATAATGCTATATTTAGTTGAATTTATTACAAATCTACACATTTCTGGTTGCTTTAATAACCAGAAATCATGTAATAATGTCTGCACACTACACTCCTTTGACCTGAGTGTATTATTCTCATTTGACAGTAAAACTTAACTGAAATCTGTGATGTGTGAATAAGATAAGATAAGAAAACCTTTATTTGTCCCGCAATGGGGAAATTGCAGTTTGCAGCAACATACAGAAAGGGCAGAATAAAAAATAACAAGAGCACAAAGAGTAGCTTACAAAAGATAAATAATGAAATAGGTGATAGGTGATGATGAAGGATGAGAAACTACCTTACAGCACAGTGTAGAGGTGTACTGTCTCAAACATTTTCCTAAGTGCAGCTTTACTTAAATATCGTGTGGCTAAGAAAATATGCCTGTAAAGGTGTTTAAGAACTGCCAATGTGTAGAATACACCATTTCTTACCTAATGTTCAGATAGCAGTTGTTGAGATTCCCAACAGCATAGTAGTCTGCTGCAGTTACGATGTCAATACCATGAGGAAACGTCCCCTATTGAGACACAAGCAAGCAACAAACAGCTAAGACATTTTTAGTGCATTGTGTTAAAATGGTCCATGAGCAGATGAAACTGAGATGGGAAATAGGGGGATTTGGTTCCAAATTCAAATACCGTAAATCTTCCAATAAAAGCAGGGTCCCTAATAGACGCAGGTTAAAAGCCTGGTGTGGCAACACGTTTTGACAAATAAACACAGGTCTCCAATAGAGGCCTGGTCTGGATTTTATAGAAATTATCTTGACGTATAAATCCTCTTATAACCCACTGGGTCGCCCGCTTGAGCGACTTTTAGGTTGTTTCAATCTCCTACACAAATATAAATGTTTAAAGTTCAGTCAATATGTACATGCTGCACATCATTAGATCAGTTATATATTCTCCACAATTCAATCATTCACTATATTTTACGAAAACGATCAACAACAAAGTATAATGTTAATTCATTCTGACTTACCGGTAACATGGTAAACAAGAGAGAAGGAAAAAAGAACCTCTGAAGCGATCATAATCATCATGTTAGTTGTCAAATTTGCTGAACAAAATCTCAAGAGAAGCAGCAGTTAGAGTTTAGTTTAGTTTTGTGCTAAAGGAATTAAACGCCTGTCCCAAATAGAGGCCTGTCCCAAATAAAGGCAGGGGGAGTTCAGTGATTTAAGCAAAGAAACGCCCGGGCTATTATTACAAGTTTTACGGTAATGCATTCAAATTTTAAGAGAGATTTATTGCAATTTAAGGACCGTTGGTGAATCCAATTGCTTGCTGGTGCTCTCCAGTCGCACTTGGAGGCAATTTCTTTGCTTAAAAAGCTTTCACTAACAAGGCAAGTTTGAGCAAGACCTGGATATTTGGCAGCAAATACTTCAAATCACGGTAATTCTGTTAGTTATAATACACGGTAATCAAAACTGTGGTCACAAACCTGTCTGCCGACATTCTCCTGGAAGGCGGCCTGGGACAAAATGAAACATAAAAATTAACTTCTGTCATGTAACTGTATATTTTTTAGTTAAGCAATTATAGGACATTGACCAGAGAACTTACAGAGGCAGCTCTGCGGCAGTTGACATTTCTGTCAAACACAGTTGTGATCAGCAAAGCACTGCAGAGAGAAAGCATAGATTGGAGAGTATAAATGGTCTGATAAAAGACTTGTGGGTTTACATTCTCAGAAATACCACTGTCCTGTTCTACAGAGCACAAAAAAGTGTATCAGCATCTTTATAATCAATGAGTCAGATTGAAGTAATGTCTAAGTGCAGATTACATCATCACCATGAAACAGATTTTGGTTGAGTTGCACATGTTCCCAGCAATGAGGGTTAACACAGCCGCAATGTGATTAACCATGACTCCCCTGGAATACTGGAAGTTGTGTCAGATTCTGTTTTGACTTCAAAATCATCCCTCCACTCTACACTGCCTCTACAAGTCTCAGGAGGGACGAGTGTGTGTGTGTGTGTGTGTGTAAATGTCGGTTGTTGAAGGGGGGCCAGGGGGGCAACCAACTTATACATCACAGTGACAGCCTGAGAGTAACTGCTGTTGGTCTTGTTTGCTCTCCTCCCATGTTCCCTGCCTCCAAAATGCAAGATCCTGCTCTGGAGCTTCACTAACTGCCCCAGTCTGGCTGCACTAACTGCCCTCGCCCTGAGGGCTTAGAAACAAAAACTGTCCAGATTGACTCTGGATAATGCCCTAAAGGATATTCTGAATTATGTCTGTGGCTGCTATAATTAATAATACACAACTGTAACTGTGTAAGCAGAGATACAACTATGTGTGTGTGTGCCCCCAAGTCACTTAGTCCCACATTTACAAAAGTAAGTTTTCTGTAAATGTCATCAAGCTGTGATGAATAGAGCAGGAACCAGCTTGTCTGAGCATTGCTGCCAAACAGCGACCGAAACCTACAGCAACAGGCGAAACCTGGCAATCCTGTGGGCTAGGGAAAGTGAGGGTGTTGTCGCGACTGCTGATGATAATGGTAGTCGCAGGGGTTCAAACTGACACTGCAGAGCTGGTCTGCACAGTCAGAGGCCACAGGTTCATACATGCTCACCGAGAGAAAAGAAATCAAGGAGGAGGTAAACCGTTACTATTGCCAAACACTGAATGTACGTCACTGGATTATAGTGCAGCCTTGTTTCTCTACACTGGTAGCCGATTAATTTAGTCATTTATTTTGAGGCTCCAGCTTCTGATCTTAGCCATTTTACATTCTAGGCCTACAGACCACCTAGTGTCAAAAGAGACAATTTTTGTCAGATTTTGCAAATACTGTTAAATGGTGCAAATCTCCCTCTCTGCCAAGTATCACATTACGATGCAGCTCTTTCCCTCTTTCCACAGATTTGCTGCAATGGCTGGATAAAGTCATAGGAAACATGAATGTCAATGTGTTTAAGACAAGCAATGTTACATATTGCATGTCTAAAAAGGGGACTACACATTTTACACACTGCATTATATTTGTCACTCCCCATTTTATTTAGTTTTTTTTAAAAACAGTATATTGCTAGTAAACAATTTAACTTATTTATTATTTCCTGTGAAGCACTTTTTGTGCTTTCAACAGCTTTAATACTATTTAATACCCTGATTTTAATACTTATCTGCAAAAACTGCATCCTAATGAAAATAGGGAGTTTTTATAGCATATAAGCAACAATTTAGTTTCACAACTAGGAGTCATCAGTCACACTAGACACACAAATATGCATAAATACCCAAATGTCCTCTCAGCTCTCTACTTTTGAAACTTCACTTAGTTCACAACTGACTTTCACAACAAGACTGCGCATGGAGTCATTTTTGGGAGACAGGGGCCCTATGAAATCTGTATATCATATATTGTTACTGTGTCAGACAGGTAACACAGGAACGTGTATTCATTTGTGCAAAAGAACAGCACATGTCACTCACTAAGCCACAAAAAGATCTACAGCGTGTACTTTGGCTTGGCAGCAATGAAAGTGTCATGGAAAGAGAAAACATGAACAAAGAACCACATCTATGATATAATTGCCATTTGTAAGTGCCTAAACTATTTTACTATTTAACCACATAACGATTACATTTGAAATCAAATAACCTGCGATGACCACCTTATGATACCATCTTTTTAAAATGACATTTGTATGTGTGATTAAGCTATAGACACGCAGCAGCTTACCTCAATAGGTAAGCACAAAAGCATCTGTTAGACTAGTATATCTGCTGGTTATGTGGGAACATGCAAGATTGATGTGGAACAGTAAAACTGGTTTGAGGCAGTAAATAACTGCTCAGAGACAGACCACTCAGTGTTTATGCAAATAACAATGAGAATGAAAATCACAATGTGCAACCTAAAGAAATGTTACTGTTTATTAAAACAGTGTATTCTGTTTTCATCTCTGGTGTTGTTATACTTTTGATATGTTGAGTTTGCATTTACAACAAACAGCAGGAAGAGTAAATTAAAATGAGAGCACTGGTACAGAAGGTTTTTTTTTTCTAGTCGACCCTGGCTTTTGAATTTCCCTGCAGGGAAGAGTGAAGTATTATTATAGGAATATTATTAGTGAAATGAATAATTTGGGCCACTTATTAACACAAAATGTGCTCTTGATGTGGTTTTGCAGCAATCTATGCATGTGAAGGTTTTATGGAATAGGAAGGAAGAGGATGGTTACCTGGCAATCTGAGTGACAAAAGGCTTGAGCTCTGTGGGTTCATATGCCCTGGCGAAAGACCAGCACACATAGCAGGCAGCGTCCCGCACATTGGATCCAACACTGCATGCTCCCCTCTTTTCCTCATAGGTCAAGGATTTGATAATGAGCGGAACAACTGAAAGAACACAACAGAAAAGGATGAGTGTTTTTTTTTTATCCCAATAACAAAAGAAATGAAGATCAAAGAATGAAAGCTAGGTTAAAAACATGTAACATACACTATATGCTATCTTTGTGGTAAGGTGAGTTTAAATATCACTACCAATACCCAAACTAAAACTAGCAACAAAGAGCTGAATGAAAGACTACAAGTGTTGAATGTACTATTTATTTTTATCAACAGTGAAGGATTCATCTTTTATTTTTCATGAATATATTTCCATGCACTGAGCCATTAAAGTATGTTTTACATGCATTTAAAGCAACCCGTCTTTGTCACATTAAGAAAGAAGCAGGAGGTGCTATAAACTGTTGTGTGTTCTTAATTTGAATTTTTAAAGAACTGTTTAAAGCAAAATAATGGCGCAAAGCCAAACACATTTGCAATGACACGGATGATAAATTTGAATCCGAACTGAATGCAAGCTAGTGCCTGTCCTTTTGCGCTGTGAGTGACAGTCAGTGACATCAGTGTTTTCATACATGGCCATTTAGTAACTGATCAGGAAAAGAAAACACAACATGATTTTCATGGTTATAATTCGGAAGCTAAGCAGTTAGCAATAAAGTTAGGTCATTCTTATCATTAAGTTTTACTTTTGTAAAGGTTATAAATCGGTATCACAGTTTCCTTAATTACTGTTGACATAACATATAACGTAACACCAATTTTACCTGCGAGTATGCAAATGTAATGTTGATCTTGCCAGCTTGCTACTGAACTTCACTTGAAACTTGGCACATTGATTCAAATCAACATGTTATTAACAGTGACTGCAGAATGAGTGGTCATTTCCACGAAAGAGAGAAATGTAGCAGGAAGGAGGAAGAAAGCGTTAGTGGCCCCATCCCACCTCATAATGTAAATCATCGCTTGAGGCTTGACTAATACCAGGTACATCAATGTTGCCTGAGGGCCCTGCTGTTTGGGCTGAAGCCACACCCACTAGTGAGACAACACCTCAGAGAGAGAAACTCACCATACAACTAACATCACCAAATGCAGCACACACATGCACCATCACACACATTCACAAACACTCTGAACTTTAAGCACGTATCGGACCGGACGTCCTGACCACCTACTAACGCTGGCTGTGGGCTGTGAAGCAGCTCTCTGCAGGCTGACTACTCTGGAGAGGGCACTGTTCTAACAACCAGAGCAGGTAATTTTTCTATTTTCTTTCTTTTTCCTTCATTAACAAGGAAGCGGCATTAAGTTACTTTTACTTACTTTCAGAACACCCATCAGAGGTTTCCTGTGTTACCGGAACAGACAGTGGTTTGTAAATGTACTGTTAATTAGTTTTTAGGGTGTATCTAGGGTGGGTATATGCTACGTATGCACCTGTTACCTAAGGATTTTTATTAGCTTTTGCTTGCAGTGCCATACTGATGCACAGGTAATGCTGAAAGTGTGTGGTCACTGTGGAAGACCTAAAAAAGTTCAAGATACTTATACACATGTATTGTAGCCTTTTTCAGCAATTTTATAATAATTTTACGTAATTATGCAGTTTGAAAGAAACTAATACTAATTTGTGCTCATAGGAACCAAATATATTTTTATGAAGTAAAAACTGAAAAACAGAATGTTTTGAGTGGATTATATTCACACTGAAGATAAACTATTCTAAGTGGATTTTCGAATGGATTTCAGTTCTTCAGAAGGGAGCGGCTTTGCGTGCAACCACAGTTTTTACAGAAACTTGAGTGACAACTTCTTGCGACAGCGCATGACAAGCAGGTTTCTCCATGCAGCACCCAGCAACACTTAACTCACTGCTTTAGGTGATGTTTCATTTCAAAGGCGAGCCTGAAGTTTTTCAGATGCCACCCGCTTGACAGTTTTACTCAATTCGCTACTTTGAACTATTGTGCTAACTGATACTTTGCATGGAAATGATGATTAAAGAATTACTTCTCATACTCATGGTTCTCCAGAGCTGGTGAGCTCATCAAATGATCAAATGATGATGTTTGGGAGCTGAGTGCATCCCGCAGGTGTATTCATGGGAAGCAGGTGGCTGGTAGTTCCCACGCCGACAGAAGAGTTTAGTAAGGTTGAGAGAGAAAGCAAGTCTCTGCATGCCTTCCAGGTCTGTGTTACTAAGTGCCTAGCCTGCCCAACACCTGCCTACCTAGTGCCTTAGCAGCCCTCTGACTGTATAGCATAGATAATCAGAGTGATATCAGAATGAATAGAGAGGTGAAGAAAAAAAAGTTCAAGAAGAGACATTTGTAGACAGCAACCAATCCAAACCAAAACCACACTAAGACTTGAGTGCACCTATGCAAACATAAATTTTTGCATACAGTGGACAGGTTTTCATATTTAGGTATTACTGAAGTAACAGTTGCAGAAATACATTAGCCTGAGGGTGCAGTGTTTTGTGCAGCTAGAGATTTTTCTGCCTGAGCATTTAAAGAAAGACTCAGAGAGAAACCTTCGAATGAAAGCCACTCCACCTGAACCAGTTGAACGACTCTGTTAGCCTCATTACTTGTCAGCCCAGTGACAATATGGTTAAAAGAAATGTTTCTCTAACATGCTTTAGTGTCACATTCCCCGACAGCCTCTGTGAAAAGAGGAACTTGATGAAAGCCTAAACCACTACTAATTCCCTAACGGCAATGTGCTATATTTTTCTTTCAGAAAAAGTGCATTTAAATCAAGATGGAAACTGTTCAGGAACGCAAGCCAAAAAGGCCCCACTACATTCCCCGACCACCCGGCAAACCCTTCAAGTACCAGTGTTTCCAGTGTCCTTTCACCTGCAATGAAAAGTCTCATCTCTTCAACCACATGAAATACAACTTGTGTAAAAACTCCATCTCCCTGGTGTCGCAGAAAAATGGGCAAACAGCCCGACAGTTCAAGGCTGTAGCAAAGGAAGTCCCCGTCAAATCTAAGGATTGTCCAAGCCCCCCGCCAGAAGTTCAGAACAAGAGCCCTGAGAAACAGAGCTGTGAGGAGAACAAAGCTGAGAGCATAGATGACACGGAAGAAGTAGATGTTGGGTGTGACAGTCCAGTCAGTAAAGACAGCCAGAGTGTGACAAAATCAAATAATACAGTAACAGAGAGAGAGAACAGGGAAAGTAATGAAGCCAAGTCTCTGCCGCGCCCATCGGCTTTTTCTCCTGTCACACCCAAAAGTGACGGAGCAGAAACCTTTAAGTCACCTGTGCAGCAGTCAGAGGATTCACAAGCTCCTGTTCCCACTTTCAACCACCCAGGCATTCCATGGGGCACGATTTCGTCATCCTTTACCATAAAACCATTCCCCCCTCCCATGGTTCCTGAATACTCTCCTTATCTCTTGCCAGATCGGCCCCTGTATCCACCATACTACCTCCCGGGAAACCACAATGCAAATGAGCCAAACTCTCCTTCTTTCAGGCCAGAGTTTCTGGATCCCCAGAGGTCTGCGGTTCCACAACCCATTGCCCCACCTCACACTTCCCTCTTTCCACCATACCCATACAGATACTGCCACCCTCTTCACCCTGCCCCTCCCCTGCATTATACCCTGTACAGACCCCCTGAGCTCTCCATGCCAATGACGGGATCCAGATATCTTCCTCTGGATTTGTACGGCCCAACCTTTGGGCCTAAGGATTATAACTTATACATGCATTCACATCCCAGTCCCAACAGCCTCAACACATCTACACAAGAGGAGAGCAACCACGAGCAAAGTGGGGACAAGGAAACCAGGCTAAGCCCTAAAGAGGGCTGTTCAGCCTTGGGGTCCCCTGACAGACCCAGTCATGCACACATCATCCAGAGAGACACAGAGGCCCAGCACTACACCACCATGCATGAGTCACAGACAACCACCCAACCAGCCATCAAAACTGACTTAAGAAAGGTGGAGTCTGCAGAAGGCTTGTTGCAGTTAAGAACTCAGCATGTGGATGGAGGGTAAGTAAAAACAAATCCGACAAACACATTTTTTTCTTGGCATAATTATGCAGTATACTTAGTTTGCAATTACTAGTCAGTCCATTAACTCTTTATTTTGGCTTGCCTCTCTCAGCTCAGCTGACAGCAGCAGATATTCCTCTACATCTATTTCTGAGCCATATCCTGAAACTACATCAGAACAAGTTGGTGAGGACAACAGAGAAGATCTGGCCCCCCTCAACCTCTCAACAAGGTGCCAGGACAAAGAAAAAAATCCATCTGACTACAGACTGAATTGCTCAGACACAGAGAAATTAAAGCAGGAAGAACTGCCTCTGAACCTCAGCCTGAGAGCATCTTATAGCAGCCCTGTACACAGCTCTGCCCAGCACACTTCAGAAGATCTTCAACAGAAGCCAGATGCTGAACAGGATGAAGAACCATGTGACCAGAGGCAGACTGCAGCACTTGCACTATGTCAGCTAGCCATTGCAAGCTCTGCCGCCTCTTCATGTGACTTTAGCAGTGCAGACAGGCCCTCGAAGGATAACACAGACACCAGAAGTCCTGGCTCTTCAAGGAAGACGAAGCACAAAACTGAGGCTAAGGCAACGGGCAGGAAAAGAGCAAATAGTAGCAAGGCTGAAAACAACTGCCATAAACCACACAAGAAAGCAAAAGCACCAGGACGGGCTCTGAGAAGGAGGCCTCGTTGCTGCTAACAACTGAACTCTAAAAATACTCTTAGAGCATTTGGTAATAAGGACAGAATATCTCTGACTTTCACCACTGCAAGCCTCAACATGAAAAGATCAACTTATTGAACATGCTAAAATCTTAATGAAGCACTGAAAGATTTCATTATTCTAGCTGGTGCAGATGTGACATGTTTATAGCACTGCCACAAGGTCAACTGTAAAAAAAAAAAAAAAGTTCAATGCAAAGACTTGTTGCCACAGGTATGAGTATATTATGTCGTGTTCTTACACTTGTTCAGAAAAGGTGAAAGGCAATTTTTATAAGGGTTGTAATATCTTTCCAGAATTTAAATATGGACATTTTTTGTAATGTAGAAAGTTGTCAATGGAAGATGTGGTAATGTAAATATGTTAAATAAATAAATAACAAAAACTGAATTGTGTACAATAGTCCATGTGTCTAATAATAACTATCTCAATATGAATTTGTAGACACACACCATCTGTCAGCCTGGAAGGTAGCAGCAGGCCTCTCCTACCAAGTTCTGCCAGTGCCAGGCAGCCTCCATGCCAAGCATTATCTGATTCCTGGAAGCTTGAAAAAGAACAAACACAACACACGTTAAAACACAGCACATGTAAGTGAAATATGGGACTAAAATACATACACAAAATAGAGCCAATGTGCCCTTACCATGAACATACCTGAAGCAATCCAGCACTGATCCAACCACCTCATCTGCCAGCTCCTTGGGAAGCCTCCCAGTCACCCTCCCAATGCTGAAGGGTTAAATAAAACAGATGATTATTGTGACACATAAACTCTTTCAGAACTGCTGTATTCGACATTAAAAATACCAAAGACAAGTAGCAACAAGGATGTTATTGTTTGCTAGATATGAACAGACTCTTACCCCTTTGCTGCAGACCAGCGCACAATTGTTTCTTTATCTTTCAGTCCCGCCAGCAGATGCTCTGTAAAATAAATGCAAATTTAATTTCCTAGGCAGAAGTATTGCAAAAACAAACCTTTTAAACTGAGTGGAGGTTGAAACTCACCAATAACAGTCTCCACCTCCTCAGGAATGTCATAGTCCTCCTCTTGTTCTTGTGTCTCCACCTCAGGAGTCCCAGTGGCAGCAGCTACAGTGGACTGGGACATGGAGAGGTTTGCTGCTAGGGAGCGGCTGCCTCTCTGGTACCTGAAAAACATACACAAACTTTTTAAGGCACTCAAGCTCTGTGCTTCTCTCTGATCCAGAATATATGTATCCTAGATATATCTGACATTGCTCACTGTGAAAAAACTAGCTGAAAAGATATCTAACATTAAACAATTCCGAAATGAAGAGGAAACAACTTTGTTTCAGTATTAACAATATTATTTGAATTGAGGGTATGTAACATTATATATAACTAGCTGGCATTATATCTGACCTCCAAGCCGCCAAACGTGGCTTCAGGAAGGTGAGGCCAAGTCTCTGGATTAGTTTGACACCGAGCCTCCTCAGCATGGCCTGGCTGCTCTCTGACAGATGTTTCTGCTCCAAACACTGCAGGATTGTAGGAGCTGGGAAACAAATATTAATAACATCTGTAGTAATAACATTATAACAATTAAACAGACAAATACATATAGGACTATTCATATTTTTAGAGGGTTAGGGTTAGGGTTAGGGTTAGGGTTATCTGGCTACAGGCAAAGAAAGTCTGAAAACAATTCTCACAATGTTGAAAATTCAAAGGTTTCAATATTTACATAGAGTATGTTTGCATGTCATAGGTACAGCATCAAAAACATCCACAAACCAGCTCTGACTGGACTGTCCCTGAAGAAAGAAAGTGCCATACTGCATGTAGTCAGAAGTGTGCATTCAAGAGCAAAGATCATATTCACGTATGGCTCTTTTGTTACTTTTTAAAGTGAAATGTCACCTGCTGTCTGCATTCAAATATCTCCCCTCTGGCATAGGACATTTTGATAAAGATTTGTGAACACAAATGACTCTGTTGCCACATGCAAAAGCAACTGAACAAAGACTACAAATGTGACAATCACACACTTCATTAACTCGATGTCAGGAAATTATTTTTTTTGCTTTCACCTCCACGTAAAAGTTTAGACAGCAATGTCGTGATTGATTAATTTACTGCAGATAAACATAACCTACCATACTGTAGGAGGTCATCTCTTTTTCCATGTTTGAAAAGCTTCGCCTAGGGGACATAAATGACCAAATCAATGCAATACACTGCACACACAAGAGCTGTAAAGCATCGGCGATGTAGAAATAGTACGCTTTTTACTAACAAACTGAAAAATACACACAAAAAAAGTCATACTAGCAACAACTTATTTTTACCCTTAAATTTTGAATCTTTGCAGCATTTTACGCTTAATCCACACACAAAGAAATATGCAAGTATTTCTAGGCTTGTTGGCTGAACAAACAGACAGTTTTGAACGCCCTAAGCACCACATAGAGTGAAGCCAGGTTAACTAACACAAACAGTGCAAAGGGATGCCTTCTAAACATGTTATGCAAGTTTATGTGCCAATAATATGAATGTAATGTACTTGCTTGGGGGCTGAATTACCTAATTATCTTAGCTGACAGGAAATGATCTGAAAGTACCCGCCATCATTAATAAAGATTTGCAGTGAGAACAGGTGTAAAATGAGATGCATCAGGTTGGTAATGTGGATTTCATTGGAGCTAAGTACCCTCAATGCCGTTCTCGTTTGTTGAAGAACGTTAAGCTTAAAGCGGTGGATTAAACTGACATAAATTACTTGACACGGCAGATCCCACAAATGCAGCAGGTGCATTACACACCTGCCAAAAACCACATTACGTATTGTGTGAGACATACCAGTCATGTCTGCTCTTGTAAACTACCCTCTTTCTACATTTCTACGATTACACAGGCCTCAAACATACACAGAGAGGTGTGTACGCAACACCACGGGCATGAGTGTGATCAGAGAGTATGTGCGCTTTTACCAGAGACTGCAGAGCACCATCCAGCACCATAATGTCTCTCATTGACTCATCATTGGTCTGGGATATGGTGGTGAGGCTCCAGTCCAAGAAGTCTCCGAGGCGTTTCTGTTTCACATCAGGGCGCGTCATGAACCTGTACAGTCATGTACAACAACACAGAGGAAAGCAATAAAGGTTTTATGAGGATAAACTAATGCAGACACCAGGAAAGACATTCCAAGCAGGACCTTGCCCTCTATTGGCTAGAAAATAAATTACACTTAATACTTTTATGTACATTGTATTTTGTGTTTACAGTGAGTTGCCATATTTGTATACATTACTTTTCAGTTTTTGCAATATTTACTAATTAAAAACATTATTTTTCTACTTTCAGTTTCACTGTTAAAGGACCACTCCACCTAATTAAATAGTCTTGGATATTGGGCAGGTATGGTAGGGTATGTAGGTATGTTTCAGTACAGCAGTGTAATCCGTGCTGAAATCAAATCATTTTCATAATCTGCTTAACTGTCATAATTGGTTAACTGAAACATAAAACAAACTGCACATGATTACATATCAAAATGTTAAATACTGTGTTCCACTGTTATGCATTACATGAAACAAAATCCTTCATAACTACTTTCGGTAGCTTTTAATTGCAGTTTTCTTGAAACAGAAATTTGTAAACCGATGAAAGAATATGCAATGCAACATTATTGTTCAGCCCTTGTGTAAATAAACACTGACAGGGCTATCAAAACTTCTGCAGGCTAAGACTGAATACAGACAACAACAAACTCCAAATAAGCTTCAAACTGGGTGAAGACCAAGGCCAGCAAAAACAGTCCCATTCAAAGGATAAACTTTTATTAAGCATAATATAACCTTAAAATTATCTGAGCCATACAGGGGTTTAAGGAAATCACCAGTGGAGAAGCTATTGAAACCTTTTGATCATGTAGCTCTGCTTGCAAACAAACTTTGGTAATGTTCTTCAGTTGCTATCAGCTGACTACACCCCCGAACATTGGACATTGCAACAACTCCTTAACATAAATGACTTACTCCACTTTGCCTAACTGGTCGAACTTAGGCTGAAGCACCTGAGTGTAACTGCTAATGTGCTTATGTCACACATAATCTATCAAACTACACTGCTCACACTGAACTAATGCTGAGAGACAGACTCTGTATGCAAAACAGGAACAATATTTTCTTGCCGAAAAATTGATCTATATTTCTTGACTAATTTTAATGCAGACCTAAAATGTGCACTGTAGTTGTATAATGAATTGTTTTTTGTTTTCTTCTACTTCTATGCATGTAAGGACACTAATTAATAGTTGAATAAAGTTAAATTTAAGATGGTAAAATATTATAAAATTATGTCCAGAAAAGAAAATCCCTTATTCACCTATTACTACACAGGTGCTTCCACCCTGCCTCTCCCTCTGAATACGGGTCACCACCTTTTTGTACTTGCCGTATTCATAGAACTTATTTACTTATTAGCGTTGTCCTCAGCAGTTCTGGACATATTAGTACTAACCTTTCGTCCATATTAGCAGTTAAACTTAGTAACACTTGCTGAAGCGGCCGCCGATTTAAAAACATTGACCGGCACGGCGCCGCGCAATCTACGGTACCGAACAGAAGGCTTCGCTTTTTCCTTAAAGACCCCTGGGCTGTCTGTCTTCAGCTGCAGATCACATGGGAATGATTTTGTTAACTTCCTGAATCCTGTTACCTTCAAGGAAAATCGCACGAGCAGGTGTTGGCAAATAAAAGGCCTTTTTAAGACTCCTCGAGGTCCGCAGTTTATCTTATCGTTAAAAAAATATCATCTGACCTCATAAATATCCACAAATAATTTACTCAATTACATGTAAAAGCCCTGCACTCAAAGATTATCTTACGTAAAAGTACGAACGTATTATCAGCTAGATTGAACGTGTCTATAACATATTGTATTATTGTGACATGTAAACATTAATGTTAAATCTGGTTGGGATCATACGACTGTATGGTTGAGGTAAAGCTAATTTTAAATACATTATGCGTTGTTAAATCAATAACACAGCATCATATTCCTCATGCTGATCACGGTTTGTTTGAAATTACAAATATACAAAGTACAATTTTTGCCTCTGAAGAGAAGAGTAAAGGTATAATGTTTACTGTGTTGTATGTACATTTTTTTTTATTTTATTTTATGTATGTTTAATGTATGTTTTGTAGGCTACTGGATACTTGTATTTCCCTCGGGATAAATACAGTATCTATCTATCTATCTATCTATCTATCTATCTATCTAGCATACAATGAAAATACTCGGGTAATGTTATGTATACCACATAACAGTCTATCTAAAGTTCACAGTTCACTGCTTTGGTTAGACTTGGACGGGATTTTGTGGAGGTTATATTCATGTTTTATTATGCATTGCATTTGAGTAAAATGTTATTTTGTAATATCAAAATGTCAAAGTCGAGCTATAAGAATTGTAAACCTGAAACCATTTTGTGAAGGGTGTTGTTTTTCCATTGTTTGTGATATTTTTGGAGACAAAATTAAAACACTGTGTAATAACTAGCATGGTGTTTGTGCACTTACTTTGATACCAGTACAGATGCAGCATCTCTCGGAGTATCACTAACAAGTAAATATGACTGGAAAGTGAAAAAAAAAAAGTGTTATTTTACACTGTATGATAACATGACTGTACAACACATCCACAAAATGACCAGGGCTAAATAAAATACATTTCAGCTATTATGCTACTGGACTGTCGTCTTAAAGGGGAGGGTACTTTGTTGTTTCATAACCGTCACAGAATCACTGCTGCCAAACTTTTAGACAGTTTATTCAGATATTTTTGAAGATCTACAAATCCTGTTGTCCGGCCGATGCATTATGAGGAATAAGACCTAGACGTACAGACCAATATCTTTACTACCAAACAGCAAAACATAAACAAGATTACATTGTATACTTAACGTGCCTTTGCAATAGCTAGAATACGGTCCATGGTAGGCTCTCTGGCCTTGCCACCGTCTGACTCCAGGTGGCCATCCAGACGATAAAGGTCAAAAGGTATGAGGCAGGTCATGGACAGCCACAATAACAGCATGTAACGAGTTTCCCAAGTCTGAAATGAGTGGATGGTTAAACACAATATTGTTAAATGATAAATCTTACAACGTAAGACAATACATAGTTTACCCACAGAAGGGCAATGCACAGTATTTGTGAAGGCCCGGATTATTATGTTTTCCCCTAAAAAAGTACTTCCACTCTCACCTCAGAATCTTTGGGATCTTGCCTCGACAGCAGGTCAAGAACTGGCTGGACATCCGCCACCTCATGGGGTAAAAGCTGCATAAAGATTTTATAGCCTCTGACCTGTGCAGGAAAAAGTAAATAAATATAAACAACCCGAGGACAGGCTCACAAATCAGCATAGCTGTGTCAGTGAAATGAGTGTTGCAGGTTTTACTGTGTAAATGCAAAGTCAGTGAAAACCTACCAGACAGCACACAGCTAACGTGAACCTGAGTGCTGTTTTCAACTCACCTTACAGACGACGTAGAGAAACTTGAAGCTCAAATGAACCAATGAAGGTGGAGACTTCTCACTCCTTACAAACTCCAGTATCATGTTCAACATCCATTCTGAGACAAAATTGAACATTTTAAGCAGTTTTATTACACATACATTCTCTAAATGAATGTGCAGTGCCGATATAAAGTGATTTTAGTTATCATAATGTACCTGTGTGTGGGTCCAGCAGATGAGGCTGCTCTTGATATCTGTTCATTATCACTGTGGGGGGGAGAGTGTGATGAACTGAACTAAAGCCCTGATTAAAATGGTTTATTTAATGC
Organism: Dicentrarchus labrax; assembly: GCF_905237075.1. Taxonomy (NCBI): domain Eukaryota; kingdom Metazoa; phylum Chordata; class Actinopteri; family Moronidae; genus Dicentrarchus; species Dicentrarchus labrax. The sequence goes on from NW_026136722.1 coordinate 10,801,888, forward strand.
TTTATGTACGCTGCGGATCTCACCCAAGAACCTCTCTGTGGTGGACTCGCTTGTCACCGGGTCTCCGTGGACCTCCGGCAGGCTGGAGATGAGAGCTCTGGTCTCGACAGTCTCACTGAAGCCCCCCAACACACAGGCTTTTACAATAAGGTCCGACTCTCCTCCCTCACCACCGGGGCACCCATTCTCTATCTCCGACAAGGCCATGCTGCCTAACTTTTACCCACAAAAGAGTGCCTTTGTTGCAGAGGCTAACGTTAGCGTGTTGGCTGTTATAAGTTATGAGTTAGCTAGCTGATATTAGCATTCATGACTAGCAAAATAAACGACTCTGGATTAAAACTAGCTCGGAAACGACGGAATGTATTAAAAGTTACAGCTACGACAGTCTAGAGAGTATTAACGTGGAAAAAATGACTGTACGGAAGCTGAAATTAATCTCACTAGACAACACCGTGGCACCAGTCCTCATAAATCCTCTGTTATGATGCTCCCGCACAAGTGCGTAGAAGTGTTCGCGCCCCGCCCCGGTACGGTACGGTACGGTAAGCGAAAAGGCTCAAATGTGTCACAGGTCACGTGACAGCTCCAGAGCTGAATGTAACCCATTCTGCTACTGAAGCTCATTGATGGCGAGTTTGTTAAATATTTAGTGTTTATTTATCTAATTAGTATATGATAGTATCAAGAGAGCTTGAATTACTGTCTATATTCCCCAAAATGGTTTTTTTCTTCATTAATATTTTTTTTTTTTTTAATTTTTTTTTTTTTTTTTTTTAAAAAATTTTTCAACTTGTGTTTAAAGTGCTTAACAAATAAAGTTGGATTGGATTGGATTGGATACTGGTTTAATATCAGACACAACTGCGCTGTGTAAGTTCAAGCAGAGTTCATGTAAGATTGTGATTATATAAAGACACAAAAACAACCTAAGTGCATCAAAACATGAAAGCTATGTTCTAATAAACTACAAATAGCTGTTTCATAGTATGAAATGAAGATATAAATTATAATAATACACATATAAGGATTGTAGCAATCAACATTAATGTAAGATGACTAAGTTTAAGTATATGTTTATGTTACTAAGTGGCAAGGTGTACAGCAGCCTGGGAAAAGAAGCTTTTCATATGTTTTCATACCAGATAGATAACAAATACACCAGGTCAGGAGAAATACTTTGGATCATCACAGGGTTTATTGTTGGTTAAGCAGTGGATACAAACTATCCAAATGAATGGATTCACTGTTATACTGCAACATTTTGTGGGTGTATGAAGTGTGTCAGTCTGTATGACATTAACAATCAGGCTACTATGATGTAGATAAAGTAGGTAAAGTACACAATATTGTACTCACTGGGAAAATCAGTTGTCCTTTGCACAGCAATGTAATTCAGTCGGGTGGTTAAATAAGGAAGATTTACACAAAATTAAGGAAGAGTTTGCAGCATACCAAAAAAACTCAGCTTCTTTGATATGGTTTATGTTTGGTTATAGGCAACCTATACACATGTCATTGTAGAAAATAAAGAATTTAAAAATATTAATAGAGCCTATATGTTATGTTTAGTGTCTAGCCACACTGTTCCCGGACAAATTAGCATCTGTCAATATATACATAATACTTGCCATGAGTTTAAGACTGTGAAGCTTTCTGAAAGTGAGTGCGAGTGCATTTATTTCAGTAGATTCTTCATAACGCTTATCGAAGAGCCCCTGTAGCCACCACCAAAGTGGTTCCAGTGATTCAAATAGTGGAAGAGTTGGTAAAGCTGGTTTCTCTTTGCAAAGCCAGGTGCTTTAGGAATCTTTTCATGGTAGGCAGAGTAAAAAGAGCTGTTGAAGCCACCAAACATCCCTGCAATACCCAGCTCATACTCTGAATGGCCATAGAAGGAAGCTGGGTCAAAGATGACCGGGCCGTCTGCACACTGTGCCACATTGCCTCCCCACAAGTCTCCGTGGAGGAGGGCAGGGACAATCTCCACATCTGTGAAAAACTGAGGGATCTTCAGCTGTAAATAAAGACAATATGCAAGTAGCACTGTCAGATTTTTGATACAATCAAAAGACGTGTGTTGTGTTTTGTTTCTGATTAGGTCAAAGGAAGGGTGCACCTGGAGCTCGGCCCATAGTTCTCTGGCTTCCCTGTCTCCGTAAGATTTCTCCACCATGTTAAGCTGGTGCTGCAGCCTCTGCTGTGAGTAAAATGTCACCCAGTCATCCTGCCACTCATTTTCCTGGGGAGGCAAAGAAAGAAAATTCAAACTACAGTGATATTGCGAAGGAAAACTGTAATATCTCAAAGACTCACAGATTACAAGTGCTACAAATTTACTACATTTCACAGACTAACACTACAGTCCTGTTTTGCCTAGTATACAGATGCTATATATATATTTTACCTGTGGTAGATATCCACAGCATGTGGTTACACTGAAGCCAAATTTTTCAACAACAGCCACCTCTGACTGCCCCGCTCCTTTCCCTGTGTACAGTCAAATAAGTTATATAGTAATTCATTCTTACTTAATTTTTTAGAGTAAGCTGCTATTCAGTGTGTGGTGTATTTTTGTGCATTCGTCTACATTTCCATGTATTAAAGAGATGTTATTACCCACTGTCTGCTGCTCTTTATTCAATTTTCCCAACTGTCTCTTGTTGTGAAGATGCAGATCTGCCAGCTGCTCTCCAAGATGCTTTGAGTACCTACACATTGGATTTGGAAATAAAGTATTTTATTTAAAAAAAACAACAACTATATTTTCACATTTCCCTCTTTTCTAACATGCAAACAGACGTACTGACACTGACAAACTGCATGAGACAGCTCTTACTTGCTAAGGCCTCTCATGTCCAGATGTTCCATCACAAATACACATCCTCCTGTGTCAAGCTCAATCACCTTCACAGGCCTGGGGACTTTAACAGTTTCTGTCTTTAAAATGGCTTCCAAACTGGCCATCTCCCCATCAAACATCAATTTGGCCTGAACAAAACAGAACAAAACAAAACAGGCATTGCAATAGCACAGATCTACACTAGTTTGCATGTAAAATAAATAAATAAATAAATACATTGTTCTGCATTTCGTAATGTATGCAGAAAGTTCAGTGCAATGGAAATGGCTTTCAGAGGGGAAGTTAGCTAGCAGCTGGATCTAGGTCTTTACACATAATATAGTATAGGTATTCATATAATATTATTTAAAACATATCATAAAATACCTCTCTCTTGTGATTTATCTTCACAAACACTCTCCCAGTGTCAGTATCATAACTCTGGCCCTCGCTGATACATCCTCCTCCCGAGTGACCGGTCGACTTCAACACGGCTGTCCCCAACTCTTTCTTTAACTTAGCCTCCATTGTTACGTCCCAAACCCAATTATGGGGGAATTATTGTGGCGTTAAAGCCACAGACTGGCTAACACCTAAAACGCAGTACGAGAAGGCTTATTAAGAGGCGTATTTGACAGCTTCCGTCGTGTCAACCAACAAGGACTCTGCTCGGGGATCGTGAACTTGTTTTTCTTCCGTTGTATTCATCCGCGAGGTTACCAACCAATCAGAGACGAGAAGGGAAATGATTGAATTCCGCTTCGTCCTATCACAGCCACGTAAAACGGTCACATGAGCGTCGCCATGGTGCCAAACGACTCTACATTAGCTCATACATGCTACCACTGGCTACGATATGCTTCTGTTGGAGAACAGAAATGAGCAGCAATGCAACTTGTCTGCTTCTTGGAGCGACTGGTGTCGGAAAAACGTTACTAATGAAACGTCTACAAAATATCCTTTGTGTGTTTTGCACTAGAATCTTAAAAACAATATACCGTAAAACTGAAAGTGTTGTTCTGCTTCAGTAGCTGGCTAATGTAGCCTGATAGTAGCTAGCTAGTTAGCTCACCGTTAAGTCTTATATTATAGGCTTTCTCCACCAATATAGGTCGATGCCTTCACAGGAGGTAAATACATGACATGTTATTTTAAAAGAAAAAGGAGACTAAAATGTTATTTCACGTTGTGTTTTAAATTACATACACCTTAGAAAAACTTATCACAAAATACCACTTTCTTGACTGATCAAATACTGTAGAAACATTTTAAATGTTTTGCCTCGTAAGCTGATATACACGATAAACATCAGAGCACTGTTTTCTGAGGGTATTTTTCCTAACAGATTTTGTTTACAGCTCAGTTTTCACGGACCAGGTGAACTGGGGGGACCTCCTTCTACTCTTCCTACAGTAAGTAGTCATGAGAGGTCGGTTGACGGCTCAGTTTTGACGAGACAGCTCATTCCTGTAATGCCTCAAATGTCTTTAAACCTCCACAGGTAGGAACCAACCTCACAGACCTGACACTGAAGAGGAAGAAGCTGACATTAAGAGAGCTGGGAGGCTGCATGGGCCCTATATGGCCGAGTTACTTCAAAGACTGCTCCTCGGTCATTGTATGTTCTTTGTATACATACTATTTGCAGCATTTAACAGAGGTAAATACATTCACTATTGGAATTATTTGACTGAGTGTTTCTTTCTTTGTGTTGTTTCATAGTTCATGGTAGACTCAAGCAACACTGCTCAGGTATCCTCCTCCTGTATCCAGCTGCTGTCAGTGCTCTCTGCTGAACCTCTGCGTAGTGTCTCGGTGCTTATTCTCTTCAACAAGAGGTGACACAAACATGCATATCAATACCTACGTTCACTTGTTATACCTGTGAGATGTCAGTGTCAGCAGGTTCAACACAATATTGTATCCAGTATTATAAGTCGGACTAATTTTTGCCATTGTGTATTTTCTTATTTTAGTTTTTCTTTCTACCCTCTTCCAGGGACATGCCTTGCACTATGAGTCTTACAGAGATGAAGTCACTGTTCAGAATGGATGACATCATTGCATCGGCTACTCAGCCAATCACAACACTGGAAGTCAGTGCCCACTCTGGACAGGGACTTCAGGAGGTGCTGAGCTGGCTGGAGTCCATCGCAATCAAGTGAACTATAATACATGTGTTCCTTATAAAGTGATGCTCCTCTCACAGAAGTTTAAATAATGACTTAAAGCCTTTTGGCATGAGATGTCAGTATTTCCAGCAGAGACTGTTCAGAGGATTTAGGGGGTCGCCCTGGTAGCTTACCTGGTAGAGCGTCAAACATGTATCAAGGAGGAGACCTTACCACAGCAGCTCAGGTTCCATTGCAGCCCGTGCCCTTTGCTGCTTGTCATCACTTCTCTCTCTCCCCTACCTTTCCTTTCGGTCTCCAGCTGTCCATACATAAGTATTAAATGCCAAGCATAAAAGCAAAAAAAGTCATGACAAGAAAAACAGGTAAAGGTCTAGTGTGTAACATTTAGGAGGATCTGTTGGAATATAATATTCATAGGTATGTTTTCGTTAGTGTAGAATCACCTGAAAATAATAATTGTTGTGAGTTTGTTATGTTAGAATGATGATTTTGGCGAGTATCTGTACTTTCTCCTATATGCTTTGAAGGCAAGCGACATTCAGTTGGTTGCAATCTGCAACGTCACTGCTTTATAGCACTAAATCCTACAGACTGGACCTTGTTTATAAGTGTGAATGGAGAAGGGAATGTATTAGTGATATCATGGCAGGATGATTGTATGGTTGACCATTTATTAAATCAACATTATAAAGTGACTTTTACTGATTAAATTCCAGACATATAAACCGTGAACTGCAGGGATTCATGACTGACTGGAGTGTGATCATAAGACATGTCGCTGGGGGGAACCTGCTACTGTTAGGTAAAGACTATTTTTATTTTGCAATAAAATAGGTTTCTGCAATTCAGTTTTATCAACAAGGTCACTGTGAGAAACAGGTTAGAAGAGCTAAACTGATTAATGTCAGTGATGCAGTATAGTAGTAACAAGTCATTACCAGCAGGGGGCATAAAGTGCACAACAAATACTGTGACTGGTACTGGGTGTGTGTCGGAATTGGGATGATTTCATAATAAACGCATTTATCAGAGGAAATGAGAACATAGAAAACAGAAGAATGAAGCAGTGTTCTTATTATACCCTTATATTTGATGAGAGTCAGTGGTTCACAAGCAATGAATAAAACTCATATTTTTATACATTTTCTAATGTTGCCTTGCTTATAGTAAATTCAGAAGCGCTTACAGTCCTCCCAAATTATGATTTAACCCCGGCGATTCATTTCACAATAGTAAAATCATGTATACACTGATGTTTATCATCAGGTCTGCTCCAACAGAAGCCCCACAAAGTTAACCATGTTGATGCAGCAACATTTCAAGAACTGGACAGGTCTCCAACTCTTGGTTCGTATCAGAAATCACCTTTTTTCTGAAGCAGGAGTATATGACAGCAGCAGTGGCCGGTAAAGCCAATCACACAAACAGCTGAGTGAGCAGGAGACTTGTTGACTACTTGAAAAGCTGTAATACATTTACCTGGTAATTATAGCGAAAAGAAGTGACAAAATATTATCAAACTGTGCTTTTGTGTACATTTGTCTCTGAAGTCAATTTGCAACAAGCTTTGGCCTTTAAGAAGTTTTACGTGACACTAACAGCTTCTGATACAAAGGTGTTATTTCTTTCATAACTTGTTACTGCATTCATGACAAGAGAGTAGGAGAGAGTGTCGCAGTGAGGAGCAGAACCAGCTTGCATCAATCTAAGGGTTACTGTATTATACCACAATATAAAAACAACTAAGAATAGGGCTTTCATACAGGTCCTTGGGGCTGCAGTTTGGTCTGCGGTTAGAGTTATATTTCAAGAGCATAACCTAATGGCATTCCCCCTTTTTTTTACTACGATATTTTCTCCAGTTTTGTAGGTCCTCATAAGAAAGGGTTCAGTGCAGCCTGTGATTCGTCAGTGCTGGCTGAAGAGAACGGCAACAAGGGCTCGGGGAGGTTCCCTGGCAGGTTCAGGCCAGGCTGGGTGGGGTGAGTAAGTGACGAAGGGAGGCTGGCAGGCTGGTGGCTCATAGGCAGGGGCAAGGAGGCACTGTATGGAAGAGAAGTGGGGTGAGGAGCCGCAGTGGTGGAGCCCAGTTGATTCAGAGTTAGTTTGGGCGCCTCATTTTGGAATGGATTGGTGGCTGAAGGAGCACTGAGGCCTAAAGAGAAAGAAACAAAAGAAAAACAACTATTAGGTTTGCTTTAACAAAGTTATTTCTATTAAATGTATCATTTCATGTGATATCATGTCATTGTGAACATTTAACCTTGATTTTTTTTGACAGTGAATCTTGGATTGCACTCACTGTTCTAAAAACTGGTGCTTTCAAGAATGCTGAAACTCCATACAGAAATACAGTAAAATAATACAAGCTAGGAATTAATCTATACAATATACTTATGGTATGCTCCAGTAGATCTCCAACTGATTTAAATCTAGAGTTACAGCGATCAAAGCACACACTTTCCTGGTCTTTCCCTTTGGAAAACAAAATTCAGTCGCATAAACAACCAATAATACAATAAATACCTGATAGAAAAGGGTTCATGGTCTTGGCTGGAGGGTTTACTGGGATCAGGGTGTCCAGGTTTACCAAAGAAGCCGCTGTGGGGCCCAAAAAGGCCTCAGGTGTCCGGCATGTACGAGGGCTAGGGGCAGCCAGGCTTTCTCCAAGACGTGATAGGTCAAATAGCTCAGGGCTGCCCTCCTCTCGCCCGTTTACATTCACCTGACCTCCATCCATGGCCTCATCAAACAAATCCCCATCTAATAGTGAAAAAAGAGCGAGTTCTTACGCAAGTGTGTGGGATATACAGAACCACAGTGTGAAAAAAAAAAAAGTAATGTTTACCTGACGGGCTTCCAGTTCGAGGGGGAGGTCCCTTGAGGGCTGCTTCTGCTGATGGTACTGAGAATGGATCAACTCCTGAGGAGGCTATAAATACACCAAAATGCAGTTTTACTAAATTATTGTGAAATATTTATCATTGGCTAGGCTAAGCTAAGCACACACACTCACTCACCTGTGTTGGCAGGGAAAGCCCATTCTCTGCCTGTGGCGTTCACGTTAGAGACATTGCTCTGTGGTCCATCCCAGGGGTCGACTGGGGGCTCCCACGGTGGAGGGGGGCTGCTGGAAGTCGGTGGTGCCATCCAGGGAGGATCTACTCTCGAGGTGCTGGTGCTGCCTTCTTTAATAACACAGAGGTGAATTAGAGAGTGAGGCTTCTGTTCTGCAGCTGTAAGTTTATCATAGCATATGAGCAGAACATAACTTATTGTACGGTATATCCGTTTCATTGTTTCTGTCCTCAAAGAATAGATATTTTATGACTATAATTTACTACATGTTGTGTACAACTTGGTGCTTAAACACTCCTCTTTTTGTCATAGTAAGTTAACTCAAGGCTCACCCAGAGAGTCCCAGGGGTCTGTGCCTCCCAGGCGAGCAGCCGCCTGGTGTGGGGGATTATTCCATCTGTGGTCACTAGGAGGCTGATCTGAGGGCACTGCAAAAACATCTACCAGGTCCATGAAGGCGGTCTGACCACAAAAACAAGAAGAAAGCTGTGTCAGTTCAGTATAGTGCTTCAGCACTCACTAGTTCTCCAGACTGAAATGTTTGTGTATTCAATGGTCTGATCAGACCTAATAATCCTTCCCATCAATATACTAAAGCATTCTAGTTGATTTTGGTCTACAAATGCATGTTCTCAAAGCACGAGGAAAAACAATGCAAACTACAATGTATGGTTATTTTTCATCACCCCCCATTGAGATATTCCATACCCCAATATTTCATACCCCGCCTTTAGTCTCCATCTCACGTTTGCTCTCCTCCAGAGCTTTCTGGAGCATCGACTCATCTCCTTGGCGACTAAGTTGCTCCTGTCAACAGATACAGACACATGGACGCCTTTTGGGCATGATAGCTTACGGCACATTTCACATACTGTCACATCATACTATATTTATGACTCAGCGGGTGCACACAAGCACAAAAGCCAGCTTGTATTTTTTTTTTTTTTCCAAGGCAACATATGACCCAGAGATAGATGTGTGCAATGGGCACAAACTAGAAAGTTCTCTGGTCAAAGAGAGGAGAGGGCAGAGCATCACTGTCAGCTCTAACAGAGCAGTTCTATTGTGCTACAGTATATTGAGAGAAAAAGACAAAGAGACAGAGAGAGACAGGAAGAGAGAGGTGGAGTAAAAAGGTTGCCAGAGACAATACAACAGAGTGACCCCAAAGGAAACCTACCTGCTGGTGCTCCTCTTTGCTCAGGCTCAAGGCTAACTGGAGCTGGCTTTCCTCATCCAAATCCAGTGTGGGAGGTGCACATTGGACTGGCTGTGAGGGTGTTGACTGGGAAGGTAACTGCAATCAGTAATTGGTCAGCAGAAGTGGAAATAGTGCTTGGACATCTTCACAGTACATTGCATGCAATTCCCCAAACTCTCCCCTGACACCACACCAGGGGAGACACTGATATCTCATACTACAGGACTAAGAGGAGAGGTTTGGTGGTTAGTGGAACAGGAGGATGAAGCCTCTTATTAGTCACTGGAGAAAGTTACATGTCCCTGTTTAGGGGTGAGGAGAGTGAGTGCATGCAGTTGTTGTTCAGAAGGGCCCAGACTGGGACATGAGGTTGGTTTCAGTGTACAGAGCAACAGGAGATGTGCTACAGGGCAAAGGATGCAAAGAAAAGGTCATCCCTGGTCCCAGCATACTTGTACCTTCTGGGCCTCCTCCTTGCTGAGAGTCATTGCGATCTGGAGCTGGGTATGTTCATCAATATCCACTGTAGGAGGCGGCTAGGGTCAAGCAGGAATGATTAGGAATTTGGCTAATCACAGGGAAAGATAAAAGCACACTTGATTTTGCTCAAGTGATTCTTAAATATACTGATTTGAGGTGATTTAGAAGAGTGGAGATCAAATGTATGGATCTCAGTTTGATCATTTAATTCACAGCTTGGTTTGATTACATAGATGGAAACTGCTATGCACTATAATATATTCAGCAGTCACAGAGGGCAACGGCTGCCCTTGCCATGGAGACTCCGACGGGCTTAGGAGTGGATCAATGCGCACATCCTGTCTGGCTTCTCGACTCTTTCACTCACAGCTTCCTCACTCCTCAGTGAGAAAGCTCCTCTTTGACACTGATTGGTCAAAGTGCCATTATTGACGCCATCATAGACAGAGTTGATGATATCACTTTCTGTTAAGGGTTCTGGGAAATGGTGGCTAGTGGAGACAGGCAGTGGGAGTGTTTCCCCACCAGGACAGATAGCGTCCAAGCATGTGTGTGTGGGAGCCGTTAAATGTTTTACTTCGGCGTTACAACATAACATGTCAGCAGCAGGGCAGCTAAGAAGCCTCTTTCTGTCAGGCGCATGTGCTGTATGGATGAGAGGTTTGTGCTCATGTGTGTGTGTGTGTGTGTGTGTGTGTGTGTGTGTGTTATCTCAGTTAGAGGTACCTTTTCACTTTCTTCTCGGCTCATAGCCAAGGCCAGCTGCAGCTGCAGCTCCTCTTCTCCACTGGTTGTGGGCCGAGCTTGCTCCAGATCTGGAGCAACTCGAGGAGAGGAAGAGGAGGCTACAGAGGAAGAGTAGAGGGGATTGGGTGTTTAGCAGGGGGATGTAGACAGGAACATTGACACATGGAAATACAGGGGGAAGAAATTGGAAAACAAAAAAGAAGCACTTTAGGCTGATTTTTAAGGTCAGAAAAGAGCTGGCACTGTTTATGCATGTTAATTTTTTTTCCATGGCCCGTTGTTTAGAGCCTTTGCTGGCATTGCTTGCCACGGTCTGCCTAACTCTGCCCGCACTGAGAACAATGGTGCGCCTGTGTGGAGAGTTAGGGTGGTGGAGGGGTAGAGGAATGGACGGGTTGGAGTGGGGCCCACCTTATTACCCCGAATCGTCTGGGTAGGTTCCAGGACTCAGGTCCAGGTTTGGGGGAAGGGATGGGAGGGGGTGGGGGGCCGACTGGCGGTATACCAGTCTGGGTGCCAGGCTGTAGGTCACGGGGCTAAAAGAGGGCAGCAGACCACACGTTGGCAAAGCCAGATCTCAGAAACCGATCATTTCCACTGAGCTGCTCCTCAATATCCCCCGCCTGAGCTGGAATGCTTACTGGCAATTAGCTGTTGCCAACCTCCTGACCCCCACCCACGTCATCTATCAGCATTTTGTCCAAAACACTCATGTGCCAGTGTCCTGGAATCTCCAAGAGACCATCACCATCCTCCCTTTTGATCTAAAAATCACCCAGGGCAGAGTGAGAAACTCTACTGTTATGCAGTCTTACAAAAAAAATGTAATTACTGCATTTACACAGGCTAACACACACATGCATGAACATCACAAACACTAACACAATTTTCAGGTATCAGGTAAGTCTTTTTGGTTATCCAGGGTCTTTTTGGAAGCATCCTTTTCTGGACCGAGTGATTTTAGTTATTTGCGGAATGGTTTTCCAACATGAAAGCCAGCCTCTATCCGAAACTTAGCATTTTGTGGTGTTATTTCATGCATGTGTTTTTCCTGTGTGTTGCAAACCAGGCTCCTAGCATCATCACTGAACCACAGACCCGGAGCTTGGAGGTGGTAACTGTTGTCTGCCACATGTTTCCATTGGCACATGTTCCATCCCAGAAAAATATGCAAGGAACGTGTACCAAGCGGAAAATGTATTAGAAATAGGACTTTTGCAGAATTAGTGGTAGTAAAACAGTCAGATACCACCTGTGGGCTCATCTCTGTTTACACCATAAAAAACAGACCTCAGACATCAAAGTATAACGGAGTAACTGGTGCCTTCATAAGGCCACAGTTCTGCTACTGACTAACACTTACAATAAACACCATACACCACACAGACCACACAATGTCAAAGTATATGGTACACACAAGTCAAAAACAAATGCCTCATACAGCTACTTGATTCTTTTTAGCTGCCTACTGTAGATGATAAGTCAATGACATCAGATGTCCTAACCCTTGCACACACACACACAGAGGGATCACTTGGGTCTAATACTATATATCCACCAAACCAGATGGGTTACAGGTCGTATCACCACAAGTAAACACGGTATCCACTTGTGGTTTCACATTAGATGGAGTCACAACAGGGCCTCCTCTCTTTTGTTAATCCAGTTTAGCTGACGTGACTGTGAACAGGAGAATGAAAGGAATGCAGATGTCCAACAATCAGTACAGACCAAAAGTGAAACATGTTCTATTAAAAACCCAGTGGACAAAGATAATGAGCAGTTAATTAACACTTACCAAGGCTGCTGTAATGCGCTGCTGGTGTTAAAAAATCACTTGCCTCTTTTGTTTTCTGACATCATATGGAAAGCGAGAACTTAAGGACTTCTGTTACTAAAAGAATTTATTTTGATCTGATAAACCAAATGAACTCATGACCTGTCATGTGTGCATTCCCAACAAATGACAGGTCACCTGATTTTTCAGGTATCATTCAGATAACTGTGTATTCTCAAGGACTGAAGTAATGTTACACGTGGAGATGCTTGTGTCTCAAACAGGGGCTATAGGGTTATGTCACAGTGTAGATGTGAGTATACTCACAGTGAAAGGAGGACGGTGAGCTTCTGCATGTGCCAAACTCATCCCTGTGGACTCCAGCTGCGTTGGGCTGGCTAGTGCGACGGCCTGGGTATGGAGGAGGAAGGGATCCAGAGCCTAGGCCACTGGTGACCCCTGTCATGCGTGTCTTGGTCTTTAGCGCCTGGCTCCTCTCCTTCTTCAGCTTTTCCTCGTCCCTCAGCAGAGCCACCAAGTGCTTGGCCTTCTCCCGGACGTTGACACCCTGGTCGCGTCCATCTCTATCGATGTACTGGAAGTCTCTCAGTGTCTGGATGGTGTATATGTTCTCCCGGCACTCTTTGGCCACGCGCTCAGAGCCTGTTTTGATCAGGTAGTCCAGCAGGGTCAGTGCCTTATAAACATGCCGCCAGTTTTTGCCATGGTCATTGAGCCGCTTCCAGATCATACCCATTACCTCGGTGAACGCCACCACATTGAACGTCAGGTCTGCGATTTCAGACATCAGCGAGCTGGGAGGACCCCAGGGATCGTTGGAGGTGGCCTCTCTGACTTTGATCTCGGCCTCTGTGTAATTGTTGACCATGTTTTTCATCTGGCGGCGGAGCGATGAGGTCTGCATGATGGTAGTGGTGTGTCACAGGTGGCAAAAAATGAGTCTTAACAGCAGGCCAGCCCACTGTGCTGCCTCGGCCAAGGTGGCTGGTCAGTTCGGTGGAAAAAGGCAATGAAGTTGTCCTCCTATTGGCACCTTAAATGACGTCCACAAGTGTGCTCCTGCTGGGAAGGGAACGCAGTTAGATTATTTGAGCTTGTTACACGTGGTTTTAACATTTTTATATAAAATATTAATAGAGAGAACTTCTTTCCCAGATCACACACACCACATCACCATTAGTAACAGTGCTTGTACTGCTTTTGTAAGCTGTTACTAAGAGCACTGGTGGCTACAGCACACACATTTGTCATGCAGTAATTGGGTTTGGAAGGAGAGGGGAACAACTCAGCATCTCTAAGCGATGTGAAACACTATACCTGGGCTCAGTTTTCCCTTAGACAACTTCAAGAGATCTGTGTGTGATTACAGCGCACTGTTGCTACGTAAGCAATGCTTAGCCTATGACAGCTATTTCCTAAATTCAGTTCTGCTTAATATTTTTTTCCTTCCCTGTAAAGCAAATATTAGTTTCAGACCTAGGGACTAGAGATCTGTGTTTTACCTTGGAGCGTTATCAGAAACTGGGGAGGGGTGGGCTCCACCTCTCCTGTTTTTCTGACCTGATTACATCACCACAGCAGCAGTAGGGCTTCAAAGCGTTCGAAGACTCACAAAACAGCTGAACTCCTACACAGATACTCATACCGTAGTCCAGCAGAATCACTAATCGTCTGCAGTTTTTTTAAATGTGTCATTTTTATTTCACACTATTACAATACACATAGAAATTATTATACAATATATTTCTATTGTACAATATCTATCACTTTGGTCTGGACATGGTGCACTGCAATTCCTAACATAGTCATGGCAGTGAGTCAGTCTAACCGATAACTTTCCACTCCCAAATGTGCCTCATCTATTTAAGAACTGAGATGCATGAACATGAACAATCAATCCCTTCATGAACGAGTCAAGTGCTGTGTCATGAGTAAGCATTTCCAAAATATTAAAAAGGGGCATGAGATGGGCTTTAAGGTGCTGATATACTGGATGTGACAGAACTATATTTATAATGGGTATAAAATTCACATTGCGATGTTTTTTACAGCCACAGTAGTTTAAACTCTTTCATAGCCTCATGAATGAATACTATGAATAAAAGGTGACGGCACTGAGTTGGCCTGCAATATCTGTCGTACTATGAGAGAGCACGCCCTAAATAGACTGTTAAGTGGTAGTAAGAGACAAAAATGTTTGTGGTTCAGCTGACCACAGGTTAAATCTCAAATGGTGACCAAAAAGCAGGCCCAGTTCACCATTCAGTCCCAGGATCTCCTGATTCCTGAGAGAAATAGCTAGAAACTCAGATAAATGGGTGCCCTTGTGTCCCTTCCTGCAAATGAAGTGTATTAGTGGGGTTTTAATGCAGCTAATCACAGAGAAGAGATGGCTTTCTAATCCAATCTACTGTTGCACTCACATTCATAATGAAGATAAACTCGTTTTGTGATGAAAGAAACAACTATCACATCAGTGAGCCTTGGTAGTAAGGGGGAGAGGGAGTCAGCACCCCCTCACCATCACAACACACATAAATACTCTTTCTGTCAAACACACACACACACACACACACACACACACATTCACTAAGAAAAAGAAGATTTCTCACACAGCTTGAGTATAACTTATGACCTTGACATGATGGCACACTGGGCTGAAGTATTTACTTTTACTCATATTTACTCACTATTCATCTGTAATGCGCAATTTTCCAGCAGAAGTGTAAAGTGAGCCCATCATTTCCTAATCCTCTTTATCTATGCTTAGGAAGCAAAGTCTAAACTGATCCCAGATCAGGCCTAGCGTGCATTACCCGCCCAGGTACTATGTTTCATTATGACCTACAGATGTGTGGAAAAAAACACTAAAACCGCTGGATAAAAGCACAGGTCCGATTCAACTTATTTCCCTGACTATGTCTTTTGTGTGTGTGTGTCCCAAACCAGGACGACTGGGGGCCATTATCATGCACGTTGCGTCAAACGGGACGATCGGGTAGGTGAAAGTATGTGACCGTGACTCAGCTCGGTTTCCCCGACTTTAAAAGTTGAAACCTCGTCGAAACGAGAAGAAAACGCCGGATCGCGAACGATCCGATTCCCCCCGCTTCCACTTTCCCTCTTACCTTCATGTCATAGCGCGTCAGTGGGGTCCCAACTTGGGGAGGCTTTGGGTGGAAGGAGAAACGCCTCCGCCTCTCGACATATCCCGTAGCTTTCGGAGAGAGAGAGAGAGTGAGAAAGAGTCCAAAGAGATCTAAAAGCGCAGATCAGAGCGTCCGTGTGCGCTCAAAATGGATCCAGAAAGCTGAAGCGCAGCGGTGCTGTTTCGCTATCAAACTTAGTTGTGTGTGCACATCACAAATCCACTGGGTTTGCAGATGGCACAGGCCCCCCTAAAAACACACACACATACACACACACACACACACACACACACACACACACACAGTAAAAATGGATGGAGAGGGAGAGAGCGGGGAGGGAGGGCTGCTCGGTGCATGCAGAGTCAGACTTAACCCTTTCACTGCCTGATGGAAAAGCATCAGTGCGTAGTGGAGCAGGTTGACATAGAGCACAGTGAAGAATCACACTTTATATACTTTCATCTCATGTCCTAATGTATTACATTTCAGCAGAACTCTGTGCAGAATTTAAAGCAAGTAAATTGATATCTAAATATTGCAGAGTGCACCCTGCAGATGGAGATATATATAGCCTATATGGACATTACAGTTGTGCACTGGGAGGTAAAAATAAAATGGGTATAAACCTCTAACTGAGTACCACAGATGCTTTCGTTTCCCATAGAACTATGCTCCTTACACTTTCTGGCAGAGTGAGTGACCATGTTATTCCAGAGGGATTCAGCAACAAACCCCATTTCCTTTTCAGCAGATTCATCATTGCATCCCTGCTCTTTACTTATTTATCACCACTAATGGGCTGTTGTCTGAAGTCATATCCTCATGCATTATACAAGCCCTGAAAAAAAAAAAAATCTCTTATATCTGTATTTACTTTGGCTCGCATTCAATCAATTGTTCAATGTACGAATCTCTGCCCAACTACAGGTCATCTAGATGAAAGTACAGAAGGCTCATATCTCATGGTGTTGAGTAATGATTACCTAAGTGAGGGAGAAGCAGCAGGAGAGAGCAGTGGGTCTAGTGGCTGGTTGACTGAGCAGGATATACAGGAAATACCAGCTCCACCTTGAAATAACAAAGGCACGACTCTTGTAGACGACAAAAGGGCAAAGTACAGAAATCAGTAGTACAACTAGCAGAGTGAAACTCTAAAATAGATCTCGGTATCTAATGGCTCGTTCACATAAGTTGTAGTGTGCTTTCTTGACTGTGGGAGTGTACATTTACATGTTGCAGCTCTCTGTTTAATCGTCATGTGGCTCTCAATGATCAGAGCTCAACTTCATACATACCTCCTCAGGCCTTCCTCCTCTCTGTCTTGGCACCCTATGTCTTTATTTCTCCTGAAAACAGATGCCTGAACACTCTTTGTTTCCCAACAAAGGCCTGATGAGGTCAGTGCAGGGGGGGACATGCAGGCGAGGTTTGGGAAAACAGAGGGGGAGGAGAGAGAGCTGATAAATAACACCAACCTACTACTGCACGGCAGTGACGTCATGCAGGAGGGGAAATCTGACTTCTGTGTGTATGAGTGTGTGTGTGTGTCTTTCATATTTGAAGGTAATGAAAAACAAGAGACATGTGTGTCACTGATCACTTTTTGTCCACTGGAGGATCTTCAAAAACCTAACTGTATAACTTCATCTGTCTTTCTTTGCTGCCCTCTGGTGGTTTTGTGTTTGTTTTCTGGTTGGTTGTGGTGTATTCTCCTCTGGTTGCTTCTGTAATACTAACATTACCATGGCTGGACTACCAACTAGGCCACTGCCCAGGGGTCCCAGGTTCACTCGATGGTTGGTCGTTAGTTGGTTTGTCAGAAATTTGCATCACTAATGTACAATCCTCCATCTCGTTCTCCCGGTCTTCTAGATGGACTCAAAATAATAGTTTTAAGCCTGTAACTGTTTTAGTTTATATTGTGCTAATTTGTTGTAATGTTGTTTTTTATTAAATTGCTTTCATTTTTTTCTGTGTATCAAGTAATTTACACACAGAAAACATTGGGGAAAGTAGTTTTATTCCATCCATAGAAGTAACTGACGGGCTGCAACCAACTATTATTTTCATTATCATTAGGTCTGACATTTATAAACACTTTATGGTATCTGTATATCAAGTACCATGAAATCCTGAATGACTTAAAGAAGAATGAAGAATTAATTCATTCATTCATGTACTTAATGAACTGTCAGGAATGTACCAGGGTTAATAGTAGCCTATCTCATGCACAATGCAATGCAAGAATGATGTTAATGTTAATTAATGCAATAACTATTTTCAATCAACGTCACTGACCAGGTCACCACTTTAATTGAAGGGCCACAAACGTGATGAGTTTTTAATGCTTAGTTAATCATGATTACAACAACAAAATACATACGCCAGTTCAGTTTTTGGCTGTGTCCCTCTCACTGCAGACTCACCCATAAAGAAGACCTGAACATGCAAATCTACATGTTTGTATTACCCAAATCACCAAGAATGAACAAAGGTTAAAAATAATTATTGTATCCGCCCTGTGATTAGGATCTGCTCTAAAATGTAATGGGTGCTTCTTTGGCCCATGCTGCACCCTTTCACCAAGTTTCATGAAAACCAGGCCAGTAGTTTTTCCGTAATCCCACTGACAGACAAACAAAGAAAACAAACAAACAAACAACACAGAAAATATAACCATAATGAAGGTAATTAGGAGGAGTATTATCAACATAGCTGGCCATTACCATTTTTGTCAATCAACCAATTGAGTAATGAACTTAATCATTTCAGCTTTAATGTACTTTAGAGTTTTTTGTGCCTTGGGATACAATGAAACTGCCTCTATTGTACTGGGATATAATGAAACTGCCTTTATTGTAGTGGGATATAATGAAACTGCCTCTATTGTACTGGGATATTATGAAACTGCCTTTATTGTAGTGTGATATAATGAAACTGCCTCTAAATTTGTCCTTTCATCCTCACTGACCCAAGGACAAATTTTTACCCCAGGGCCACAAGGGAGGTTAATCTGGCCATGCACATTACACGTTATTATGAAATCATCAATTCTCAGACTCCTCTGGTGACAGTGTGATGAAATCTGAAATCATTTCCTGACACAGATGTCCTCAGTTCTCATCAGCTCAAACCGTCTAACAAGCAATAACAAGATACATATAGATAGGATTTAAAATGTAAAATTTAATAAAACTCATTAATAAACAGCGGAATAAAAATTACACTGTTTGAAGAGTGCATCATCAAATTATCCTGGCTGTAATTTGATGTCCATGTTCATTATCCATTTATCTGTGGCACTAAACGGAAAAACAAGCTGGTCATTTGCGTGGTGTTGAAAGCACCACAAAAAGACTTTTCAGATTAAGCAAAAGCAACAAAATTCTACAGTTAAGTGGTGAATCTGCCCCTGGAATCAAACAGATGACTTGGTTATATCTACACTGTATTTTGGTGGTTACAATGAACCATGTGACATCTAAACTGATCCTACAGTATGTGACTATGTAATGGGCTGATTATGTGTTCCCATCATTTCCATAAATACAAAGTGAGCATTCTCTTGTTAAAGTGAAAGTGGTTTCTATATTTATTCATGAAACCAGGGACTGAATGACGGTGTGTGTGACAGCCATTAGTCCAGTATGACGTACTGTGACTAAGGTGACTGAGCCCCTCTGCCAATGTAAATTATAGTAGCGGTTGCAGCATTAACCCTTGTGTAGTTAGTCATCATAGTTTGTCCTCATATACCACTGTATGTATTAATAACATTAATTGCAAAACACCATAAAGAACTGTTCATTTCATGCTTTATATTATGTAGGATACATGAACAAATACTCTCAAAAGTCATGCAAATAGAAAGAAACACTCTAAAGTTACTTTGCCATCCCTTAGACTCCCAGATAGGTCTTGTTGTGGACAAACTGTTATAAAACCCCAACAACAGAAATCCAAACAGGCTTACTGGAACTGCAAACGCAACATAGAAGGTTAAGTATTAGCATTTGTTCTATGTGGTCATCTGCAAACAACCTTAGGATCCATATTGCACAAACATTTCCTCACAGTGACACATTATAAGCCAATATGACTCACAATGCCAAAACATCAGCCCACAAATAATTAACAACTCCCTATTTTATTTTTTCTCAAAGATATTTTTCATTTTATAAAGTATTTTGTTGTCAGTACCGCATAATCGTGCCACAATGTTCCATCAGTACATCAACATATATTACAGGGCCAAGAAAATGTACCTCTATTACATTTTCTATCAAAACACCGAGCTGTACTTGAAATGAGACTGCACTTTCTATGGAAATGAGATTTTTCTTTTTGTGTGACTGCATAGCTAACCCATTCGCCAGTAAGAAACTGTTATGTGGGCTTTCCATTCAGAGTGCCCTTGGTTTTTCGAAAAGGATGGTTTGATTGAGCCCACAGTTATTCAGTATGTTCTGGCTCCTGCAATTGACTGACAAAGTAGTATTGTTCAAATGTTCAGTTCAGAACATGAATCTTGAATCTTGAATTAAAGTCAGACTAAATATGACCTTCATGCTTTCACACATGTTCCATGACTAAACCCTCACTGTCTACTGAATACCAGATTTACTGATGCATGTGAACACTTTCATGGTCTTCACCATAAAGTGAAGGTGATGAATAATACCCATGTTCCCAGGTTTTAAACAATGTCTTCATACAATGGAAAATAAAATCACATTGCAGTTGCTGAAGCCGACTGGGGGGGCAGAGAACTCATCATCAAACATCATGAATCCTGCTGCAGAGAGTGAGTTGGTTCTCAATCCTTTTACACTGAGAGCACGTCGTGATCACTGCAGAAAACAATGGGGGTTGAATGCAGGTACTGGTCATACCGGCCTCATGAATAAATCCCAAGAGGTATAGGAAAACACTGTATGGTGGTAATATGAACATAAAAATAGATGCAAAAAAAAAACATGTAAACATATCAAATGACTGTAACCATGGCAGCATCGTATGTGAAGAGAATGAACATAATTAATTAGTACTCACACTTCACACCTCCAGTGTCCATGACTACAGGGATTTGGACACTCCATCAGTTCATTCATTCCACTTATCCATAATCACACAGGAAACACCTGTTTGCGAGGTGATAAAAATAGAGTAGTACATTTAATAGTTAGGTTTGCACTCATTAAAATTGTTTGTCACAATGTGTTTAAAAGCATATTTTGAGTCTGATTTGGATCATTTTAAACATATTTTGAAAGCTGCACCATTAAGTGAAAACTATATTCTCAATTCCAGACTTCTCTAGAGCTAATTTCTTTCAAAGGAATATTACAAGACTTTAAACTGGAGATCTTGAGTGCTGGGGGCTACTTCTATAAAAGGACTGTGTCCTTCTCTGGATGGGTCTGTGACGCAGAAGCTGCGCTTGGTGTGGGTGTATAAGAGGAGACACTCGGCTCCGTTTCGGCACACACATGGAGAAGCTGGGTTGGTAAGATACTGATCGCCTCTCGGTGTCCGGAGACGCTTGAATGAACATTGAGATGAACACAACTGAGAAGTTTTACCTTCCCGTTGATGGCATCCTCGAAATGTTCAACTCTCTCACCGTGCAATCACGCATTACGCACCCAGTTCTTCAGAGCACAAGCCTTACCCCTGTACCCCAGCACACCAAAGTTTCAAACATATCGAAGACGGGTATGGGTATCATTAAGACGGTCAAGGGGCGCTGGAGACCACAGGATAAGAGAGCGGTTGCAAGCAGATCCTCGAGCTCTGGCAATCGGCAGGTTTCGACTGATCGACTCCCCAAAAGGTCCGTGGATCTGCTGGAGCTGGGTCTGACAAAGCCTAAGAACTGTCACAGGATAGTTGTGCTCGGCGCACCCAAAGTTGGTAAAACCAACATCATGCAGCGCTTCTTGGGTAAAGAATTTGAAGAGAACTATGAACCCACGACCGAGGACTTTCACAGAAAGCTGTTCCACATAGGAGGAGAAGCGTATCAGGTGGATCTTCTGGACGCAGCAAGTGAGAGGAACTTCCCGGCAAAACGGAGGTTATCCATACTGACAGGTGAGCCCTTGGATCATTAATAATCACTGCAGCCTGATGTCTACAAATATTGTTTTACACAGTTTTTCATCATCATTATTATCATTTGACATAAAAATGCCATAATCTCACTATGAAATATGGTGTAAGAATGATGATTTTGTTCTTAAAGTCTACATTAAATTATCAATAATTAAATTGATGCTTTTTTTTTTTTTACTCTCCAGGTGACACATTTCTGCTTGTGTTCAGTTTGGATGACAGAGAGTCTTTCGATGAAGTCTGCGAGCTGCTCAACGAGATCAAGGCTGCCAAAGCAAAATTACTGAAATTAAAACATCCCGCGAGAATACCAGCAGTGATCTGCGGTAACAAAGCGGACTCCGACGCGCCCAGAGCCGTGATGCGCTCGGAGGTGACGGAGATCCTCGGTGAGGATGTCGCATTCTTCGAAACCTCGGCCAAAGACGGTACCGGGCTGGAAGGTGCGTTCAGGGCCCTCGCCACTCTAGGCGGGCTGCCCGGCGAGACCAGTCCGTCACGGCACCAGCTCATATCCATCCTCAGCTACCAGACGATGTGCATCAGCCAGAGGGGCCGGAGTGGGAGCCGTAAGCGGGGACTCGGTGCGCCCTGCGCCGCCATGGACCCTCTGGCGCGCCGCCCGAGCTTCACCAGCGACCTGCGGCTGGTGCTGAGATCCAGCACCAAACACAACAAACCCGAGAGGTGTCACATTCAATGAATCGTGAGCCTTCTCGATAAACCAATTGTAGTAGTATGCTGCAATTTCGTATTATGTAAGGAGTTATACTCTGTAGCACCTGGCTGGACCAGTGCATTCATATTTTGTTTTTTTTGTATGTGTAACTGTATTATATTATCCTATAATAAAAAAATGAATATTTCTATTTCTCATATGTGCTTTGTCATCTGTTGAGCCATCAGTTCGTGTCAGAGACGTAACCAATATCAGAGAGAGGTGAAGGAGATAGACATGTATTGTTAGACGTTAGACCTAGCTGTTAGACGTAAGCAATTAATTGTGTTCAAGTGATGATGTAAAACCTGATCATAAGTGCGTGGGAGGGGATGACTCAACCACAGACCTTAAGAGTCTTCTAATTTGTCAGACACTAGAGATTGTTTCATTTCCAAGCCTCCCACGACGCTGCGAATGGCATCTTGGACCGAGGTGTGACAAAGCACGGTTAAGGAGCACCAATAGTCTACACACACTCATGTGTCACCGCAGTATTCACAGGAAACAAAAGAGTCAGAGCATCGATTATTGAAGACAGGGAGGCGGGCGAGAGGAGAGAGACATATTGAACTCCGGGAAATCAGCACCATGGAGAGAGCCCACTGTTCCATATATATCCTTTCTCTACAGGAGAAACACATCCAACCCACAGAGTGGCCTTGGTTTGTAAAAAAGGATGAAAGGATGGTTTGATGGAGACTGTTATTCAGTGTGTTCTGGCTCAAATGAACTGACAGTACTGTTAAAATGTTCAGCTCAGTACTTTAAAGTCAGGCAAGATGTACCCAGTTACCCCTCCAGACATGTATTAAGACATATATAAATAATCTGCTTGTAACAATAATGTCTGATACGCAAAAACACTATATTTTCCACATTAAAATCCTTAAAATGACATCTACTCCAACTCTTTAAATGCCATAGAATCTATGAATATGAAAATATCTTTAGAAAGTCCATTCTCAGTGTGTGCGCACTGGTGACTTAAAGTTTCCAATCACACTTGTATAACTTGTATACTTGACCAGAACTGACTTTTATAACTATTTGTGATGTCACAGTGACAATGTTGGTGATGCTTGTAGGCCTCGCCCCTTAAAATTTGATTTTCAATGAGCACAAAACTTTCCACTTTCAGCAGATGAATGTGAATAGTGTTGTCAAACTCTTTAAGTACATTGTCCTGCACGTCGAAGCTCAAACATCTAAAAGTAGAAACAAGAAAAAAGCATATTTGTCAGAGGGAGGGGCGCTTTAAATATTATTATGCAGCTGCTGAAGCTGGCGGTGCTGCAAGACTCGTCATCAGACTTCATGAATCTTACAGCAGAGAGTGAGCTGTTTCTCCAGCCGGAGAGCACATCGTGATTACTGCAGATAGCAATGGGGGCTGTACTGTTCAAATCCCAAAATCCCAGATGAAGTTATGTCAGGCTGTGCAGGCATGTGGGAACACACTATGTGGTGGTTACATAAACGTAAGAATATATAAAAGAAACAGGCCACAATTACACTGAAATCATTCCAAATTACTATTGGACTATTGTACTGTCATCCTTTCATCCATAATGAGACAGAAAGACATCCCTGTCATTTCCCTAGTAAAATACTAACACATGCTTAATTCAAATGTGAACTTTTGACAACATCAGTCTACGTTATGAATCATCTCTGGCTGTAACAGCACTTCACAAGTAATAGTCTCAACTACAA
The DNA here is from genome assembly GCF_905237075.1 of Dicentrarchus labrax. NCBI lineage: Eukaryota > Metazoa > Chordata > Actinopteri > Moronidae > Dicentrarchus > Dicentrarchus labrax. Next base: position 10,825,866 of record NW_026136722.1, read on the forward strand.
AGTGGCGGGGCCATTGCTGTAATGATGTTAATCATTTATTTCCTCTCATGTACTGTAAGATCAATTACACTGATTTGTAAATGAGTTTAACTGAAATGTTGCTGAATGGTTCAATAGATCTCTCTGAATTAATCCAAATTAAACTGCCACTTATAGACAAGAAACATTTGGCAGCACACTCTGTCCCTGTACTCAGTGCCAAACTATAAATGAGACTTTTATTTGATTTTAGTTAGTTAGTTAGCCGGATTTATAAGCAGTGGTGGATTTCCAGATAGAATTTCCTTATTCATTCCTGTATGATTGTAAACTTTATTCCTTATATATGTTGAATTGTTATAGTGTCTCAAGAGTAAAAGACTCAGCTAAACATTGTCTCTGTAATTAGTGCCACACAGATCTAAATTCCAAGAAAATAATTATGGAATTACAGACTTTTCTCTACTTTTCTTTACTAAAACAGCATCTGTTTGCTATTGTGCTGAACATGGCCCTTAAATATAGAGATTTATTCATCTATTCAGCAGGTGTATTTACAAGAGCAGTGAAACTCACATCTATTCCCAATACAGAAACATACTGAACTGGCATTTACCTAATTTCCTGTACCCTGCGAGGTCAATAATTATGTTTACATAACAGTAAAAAATTAAAATAATTACATAATTGCACGATGGAGCCTGGGGGTTTTTCAAAAATATATATAACAATATAATAGGAAAAAAGCCAGTGGGGGATGTAATTACTGCACAGTTTGTGGTGGTTTAGGTTACTATGACAACAGCTTTACATGTCCTGTCAGCCTAACCCACAGACAAGCTTTCTCTGACATTATCTGCTCTCTTCACATTCCTGTCATCGTGGGTTGGAGGTCTTCTTTGTTTGTCCGTCAGTGTGGTGGTCCCTTTGTAGCCTCTGACTGATTTGTCTTTCCAGCTCCACCAGTAGAGCTGGCAGCATGCTGTCCAGTAACGCCAGTCCGTCCCAGGAGCAGCGCAGGCCTCTAATAAAAAATAAGATGAAGAGTTGTTCTTTACTATTATTATATTATTATTAAGACAAACATTTCCTGGTTCCAGCTTCTCAAATGTGAGGATCTGATGCTTGTCTTTGTTTTGCATTTTAGTTATTATGAATATATTTGGGCTTTAGACTTCTGGTCAAGTAAAAGAAGCTCTTTTAGTACATCCCCTTGGGCTGTGGGAAATTAAAAAAGGCATTTTCCCCCACTTTCTGACATTTTATAAACAACTAAATTAATCAAACAATCAAGAGAATAAAAACCTACACTTGTGGGCGATCTCTGTCTCAACCAGTGAAAATGTAAAACTTTTGAATTTAAGTATTAAAAAATGATAGTCATAAGTCACCTGTCGTCAAGAATGAGTCTTCCACTCTGTAGCAGCTCCTGGACATCGGTGGATCTACCAAAGACTTCACGGAGGCTCAGCTGTGGGCTAAACAACTCCCAGTGCTGCATAAAAAGACCGCACATGTGCAAGATGTACTGAATGCTGAACCTTCACAGACCCAGAAGATTACACAGAAACCTTGCTGAATAGAACATTTTCCATTAGTGCATTTTAAGTAGGCTTAAAGAGGTTATTGTGTGTGCTTCACCTTGTGATTAATGCCCTCGGTCATTCTCATTCCCATCACCAACACCTCCTCCAATCTGCCAAGCAAACATCTTTCATTACAGAACTTCAAAGGACAGAGACAGAGTGAGCAAATGGATTCAATGGAGTCTGATAATAGCGTTTCACAAGGACAGAATGTTTGAAAGAACAAGCACATGTACGGCGACCTCCGGCACTATGTTTGTTACACTGTGTTAAATTACACTCAGTGGATTGGCTGTAACATAATTGCTACATTTCACATGAGAATTTATAGAAATGGCAGATGCCCCCTTTGTGTCACCAGCAAATATACTCATCACAAGACACAACACCACTGCCTGTAAGTGCAACAGCTCACAGTTCAAGATGGTTGAGCTGAATCCGCCTCCGTGTCCCATGTCCCCTCTGCTGGACTTCACGCATCCAGACGTCAGGCTCTAGAGTCTGGGTCCGGGCCTCCCTAGCGACACCTCCTTCCCCCGGGAGAACGAACCGCCCGTGTGCTCCTGTCACAGACGAAAATGCTTAATAACTTTTCCACAAATACAATATTCATAAATCGCTGCTTCCAATCTAGATAATAGATCACCTGGGCCGACACCGATGTATTGTCTTCCCTTCCAATAGCTCATATTGTGATGACTCACTGCTTTCTGCTTAACACAAAAGGGAAGCATTATTGTGTTGTCGTGACTGTTGCTCAAAACAGATTAGACATCTGCCTTGTTGAGTGTTTGTGAAGACATTTCATCAGAAATACAAAAGAAAATGAGTCTTATTGTAGCAGAAGCAATGTCACTTAACTCTCACTCTATAACCTGAAGGACACTGCTCATGATGAATATAAACTCATGGTTTATATGAGTTTATATTCATCATGAAACTCGCCTTAAAAGTGTGAAAATTAAAGTTTTTTACTCAAAAGGAAGATGAAAGACTAGTTTGCCTTCTGTTACAAAGGAAAACATGACCACTTTGGTCCAGACTGAAATATTTCAGCAACTATCAGATGGATTACCATGAAATGTTATACAAAGAGGATGAATCCTTGACTGAAAATGACTCTGGTGATTGTCTGACTTTTGCTCCTTTTCACCATGACGTTGACATTTGTCTTTTTGAGTGAGACGTCTCCACAACAATTGGATGGATTGTCATGAATGCTGACATTAGCGCCACAGAGCTGCTAGCAGGACTGTAGTAGACTCTTAGTCTTTTATTAAATCTGGGACCCTTTTATTATTTTAATATTATTATTTTTGTTTTCTATTTTTAGTTCTTGTCCTTACTCTGTTTTGAATGTTGCTGTAATGCATGTTTATTCTTTATATAAAGCACTGCAGTATTCCAAAGGTTCTCTACTAAAACATTTTGAATTAATAAAAGGAACATCTTATCTTATGTGCGTTTCCTTTAGTCTTTATAAAAGATGCAATGTTTTCTAAGGTGAGGAGGACAGTCAGTGAACTGTCCTTCTGCTGAGGACTTACATGTTTTGCAAAGTTAGACACCTCGTACTGCAGAAACCCATGCTGGTGCAGAGTCCTCCTGGCACACTGGTACATCTCAGCTGTCACGTCTTCAGCGGGAACAGTCACCTCTCCTCCTTGCACCTGTTTGAACAGCTGAGTGCCGCGCTCCAAGGTCAGCTGGTACAGAGACATGTGGTCGTCGCACACCCTCAACAGCTTAGACAACTCGTTCTCCCAGGATTCAACGCTCTGTTTGGGCCGGCCGAACATTACATCTACCGACACCCTCCCCGGGCACAGCCTCCTGGCCTCTTCGATAGTTTGCAAGGCCTGACGAGAACTGTGGTCTCTTCCCAGAATTTTTAAATCGTCATCCTGCAAAGACTGAAGGGTTGAAAATGTGACATTAAATGTGAGACTGTGCAACTGTGCAGGTTACAATCCAATCTTCTGTGATCAGTCTTCTGTAGATCATATATTCACCTGGACCCCAATGGAGAAACGGTTCACCCCAGCACGGCAAAAGTCCTCTAACTTTGACATTCCCACGGGAGTAGGGTTGACCTCGAGCGTGACCTCGGCCTTTTCTGAGAGACTCGCCTGCCCGGAAACAGTTTCCAGGACGGCAGCAACGGTGGAGGGGTGAGCCAGGCTTGGAGTCCCACCACCGAAAAATACAGAGGTAACGCTGCATGGAGAAATCAAAATGAAAAGGTGGGTGAAAGCTGGAAAAAAGGGGGAATACTTTGACAACTGCATGTGGAAGGTCTAACAAATCACCATACCAGGATACCTGACTGAGCTGCAGCAATGTCTCAGTCTCCTTCTGGAGGCACTCTGTCATCATGTGGTCGTTGTTATCTCTGGATATATACTTGTTAAAGTTGCAGTAGGAACACCTCCTGAGACAGTAAGGCCACTGTAGAAAGGAGGAAGGTGACTTTTATAAGATTTCGGCCCAAACTTTCTAGACATGACATATCGAATAATAATATTTAATCAGTTTAATTGACCAAAAGCTCACATGTACGTAAAGCGACGCCTGCGTGGTGAGCTGTGCACAGCCCGTCCGTTCAGACACATCTTCAACTATTTCTCCGCCGGAAGTGTCAGAGAAGCGGCGCACACCGGGAGAGAGGGCACGTCTGGCCGCACGCAATGACATCATCCTGGTGGCAGTATGTCTGTCTGTCTGTCTGTCTGAAGCCTGAGTCGAGGTCGTCCTTCACTTGAGCACATGGTCCCATTACAGCGGCTAGGCGCTTTCATAAAGATGACGCCCGTGTCAAAGTTTCCATGACAACTGTCCGGCCAAAGTAGCGTGCTCTCCTTTTGACTGTTTACGTCGTTTTACGTCTCTTTCGGGTAGCTGTGACGTTGTTAAACAAACAGGAAGTACATAAATGTGATTTCCTCTTCGTGTGTTACGAGGTTTGACCACACGGGGGCGCTGTTTACCATGAGCAGTTTGCTGTATTGCACACATGAGTTTCCACTGCAGTGTCAGATTAATGCAATTGTTGGGTGAATTAACCCCTCTCTGCAGTTTGGGGTCTATTTCTACCTGATTTTCTTCTGTTTAGCACCTAATAGCGTCTCATGTAAACACATAATAAAGGCTTAAATTGAGAGAGAAACCATTAAATGTAAAAACATAAATTACTGAATTTATGAATCTCCATGAAAATGAGTGTTTCCTCCACACTGAGCCTACTAAAATTTGAACAATTTTCCATTTTCCATTCCTCTTGTTCACAACTCTACTGAATTTCAGTGTGAGTGTGAACATTACTAAGGTAATGCAATCAGTAAGCAGTGCACGTATATCAAAACCTTTTCAAATACTTTCATCCATTTGTAATAAATCACAAACATTTGTCACTTTAGCTATATCATACATGCAGCATGCTCATCGGGAACAACAAGTACAGGTGTCAGAGGAAAACTATAACAAAGGCAAGAAGCCCTCATAGAGTTTATGCTCCTAATGTTAATGTTTTGAGTTTACATGAACATCTGAACATGTAGCCTATTTGTGTTGGCTTTTTGGCATGAGGCTAAATCACATATCAGCAGATCTTTGTAAACACTGTTATTTGACCCTAGTCTATATTTGTAATATAAATTTGTGCTCTACGCACACAGGATCAAACTAATTTAATGAGCTATTGATTTCCCTGAGAAAAAAACAAACTGGTGGACTCACAGTGAGATAACCTTGTAGGGTCACCATTAAAATCTAAATGTTAACTCGAACAGAGAAAGAAAAATTTAACACTGTGCAAATGTTTATAAAAATGTTCACTTATCAGGCTTACAGTAAATTAAATCTCTTCATCATTTTGAGATACTCAGCTCTGTTAGTGGACAAACAACCCTCTAGTCAATGCTTGTTTTATTCAAATAATTACCTTTTATCAGCATTAATTAACATGGGAGAGTTTGTTGTGATTATGATGGTTATACAAATCTCAAATCACTAAATAAATAAAGGAGGCAGTCAACATCCTCTACCTAAATTATGTATATACAATATTGTCAACGTACAAACTACAAATGTACAAAACACAGCAGTTTATTTAGTAATTAATTTAATCTAAGTTTTTCATTAAAGATGTCAATAAATGGGAATGTGCTTACTGTCAGCCTCCAACCCTGGGGACATTTTCCACTAATATTAAATCTGGTGCCCAATAACCTAATCAACGAGAGAGAGAGAGAGAGAGAGAGAGAGAGAGAGAGAGAGAGAGAGAGAGAGAGAGATTAGGTAAAAGAACAGGGGTGTGTTTTCATTGAATATGCTACAGCGGTTGTGATGAGTTCAGTCCAGTGAGAAGCTGGAGAACTCTATGATCATACAAAGTGAATCTGTGCTGTAAATCTGCCAAATGGATAAGAGGAAGAAAGGTAAGATCACTGGTTTATTATATACAGGGGGTAAACGAACATGAAGACTACTCTGCTTTACTTAAATTTAACGTACAAAGCTAAAAAAAAATAAGTTGGAATTTATAATTTATTGAGTTTTTAGCTTTGCTAACAGCCTCAGCGTCAGTTGGTTGTCGGTCCAACGAGTATTTGATGGATTGCCATTAAATATGGTACAGACATTCATGGGCCACAGGAGATCAAGCCCAATGACTTTGATGATCCTCTGATCATTTATCTAGTGCTACTAATAGATAAAAAAAATGATTTATCTCAGTATCTCATCATCTACTCGACAGATTTTATACAGACATTGGTGATCTCCAGAACCTTCCTCTAACATCAACATGATGTTGCTGTTTGAGATTTTGAATGAAATTGAATAAACTGGATTTTCATGTACTTTGCTACACACATTCATGCTCTCTTTATGATTAATTGTAATCTGACTGTGTTACATGTTGCACCATCAACAGATCAGTGAACAGAAGGTGAAAGAAAAAACATGCTGTAAATAAAAATAAGTGTGAGCAAATGCACATTACTTTTTTGCATTCACATGGTGATATTTCTCAAACTGCACTGAACCTCTTCACAGGATCTACCACAGAATTAAGGCTTATGGTGGTCGGTAGCCGTGGGCCTTCACAGTTCCAGTTAACGAATGCCATACTTGGGAGAGAGGAGTTTTCTAAGGATATCACAAGCATTTCTGACAGCAGAAAGAATATTGGAGAGCTGGCAGGAAGACGAGTGGCTGTGATCAATGGACCAAACATCTATTACAAGGATATATCTCAACCGAAAAGGAAGATGGAGCTGAGAAGGTCTAAGTGCTTATGTATTCCTGGTCCACATGCCTTTCTTGTTGCTCTTGACATGGATAAAGTCTCCCCAGATGACATGAGAGCTCACAAACTGATAAGAAAACTCTATGGAAGACACTGTCTAAGGCACTGCATGGTCCTCCTGGCATATGAAGGAAATATGGAGGAAGCTGCCCTGGAAAACAGGGTGCAGAAGACTGACTGGCACCTGAGAGAGCTGATTGAGAAGTACGGTGGGCGCTTTCATGTTTTCAGCAAGAACTGGAGAGATCGCAGCCGGGACCGAGAGCTGCTACAAAAGATAGAACGGATGGTGGCATCCTTAGGAGGGGGCTACTTCTCCAGCAGAAGTTTCCAGAAGGCAGAGGACAGCGTGAAGAGGGAGGAAAAGAAGCTTCGGAAGAAGAGGGCAGCAGAGATAGAGAAGGCATGGACTGATGTGGAAAAGCAATACATAGCGGAGGAGGAGCTGTATCACCAGAAGGATGCCTCCACCACCAGTGTCGGTGCAGAGATCAGAGCCAAGGCGGAGATGGACAATGGATGGCTCAGAACGTCCCTGGCCAGAGGACTTGGGACTGGTCTTGTTGTGGGAGCTGTCGTGGGTGCACTGTTTGGGTCCATAGAGGGACCAGGTGGGATGGTTCTTTATGGGATCATAGGTGGTGCAGTAGGTGGATCGGCAGGAGGAACAGCCCAGGTAGCTATAAAGCATATGGAGAACAGAGTGGCGCCTCCTGCCAGACTCAACTTTAACTCAATTTTCATCAATCGCTTTTTTGCAACTCCACGTCCATAACAGCATGGTATTGACTTAGGACCTGTTTTTCAGGAATAAAGGGATCATGTGCATTTAAATGTATCTGTTGCTTTTGTAGCTTTCAGGCTGACTTGATACCAAATTAGATAAGGAAATGTGCAACCCCCTTTAGGTTGAAACACAAGCTTCACTGATTCTACACTATGCTTGGGTTTTGGAACAGAACTGCTTAAGAGGATTACTAATGTTCAAAAACAGTAAATCTCATGATAAGTGTCATGGCTGTAAAACAGTATTTTGAATAAACCAAGTTGTCCAACATTTCCTGGTGTCTTGCTGTAGGTTAGTTGAAGTGTAGCTCAGATAACATTCAGGGTGGAGACTCAACTGAGAGTGCCATTGTCTAAAGCACTGCCCCTTTGCTAGACAACACACACATACCTAAGTGCACCTGTTGAGTGCTCACCGCCTTCAGAGTCTATGTATTATTACATGAAACTGTGAATTGAAGCAGTGTAGACCGACTACAGTGTTCCCTGGACAAGATCAACTGGGATAGGTAAGACCACCTTTGCCTCAGTTAATGTTTTTATATTAGTTTCTGTTTCAAGTTACTTACAGACAGAAATCAGACCTGTGAATCATTTATGAGCGTGTTGCATAATCCGAGATTGTTTCCTACTTGAATGTCACAGTGTGGTCAGGACGAAACTTAGGAATCACATGAAAAACAACATTAGGATTTCAGTGGTTGCTGCTTTTTGTTGAGTTGTTCGGTAGTGCACTGTAGCTTTCTGATGACGTAACAAAGTATTTTGTTGCTACCAGTTTGACAACATACTTTACATCACATCACACCAAGTGCTTGCTCATGGTGGTACTGTTGGGTCTCTGTAATTAATGTTAAAGAGTTCGGTCTAGACCTGCTCTATTTGAAAAGTGTCCTGAGATAACTTCTGTTATGAATTGGCGCTATACAAATAAAATTGAATTGAATTGAATTGAATCTATTACTTGGCTGCTTCCGCTCTCTAGAGTATTATCTGTCCTTGATCACAAAGAAATTCTTTTTAAGTCAGATGTCTTTGACACTGACAATAAGAGTAAGACACTGTGGTAGAAAACGATCCGAGGACTTTGTTGTGGGAAGCTGTTGAATGTTATTTCAGTGGATTAAAAGAGAACCACACATCCTGTTCTTTGTGTATCATTATATAATATGAAAGGAATGCCATTCTGCTTAAAACCATGAGGTCCCTGAGAGCCTGAGTGCTGCATAGCTGAGCTGCAAATATTTTCACAATTCAGTGTAAATTTGTTTAAGTAATCAGTGGCAAGTACTTATAGTTCAAGATTGAATATTTGATTTGATTAGTTAATTAAGTTCAAGTTTCAAGTTTATTTCATTTATAAAGAAACCTTAAAAGCAGGGTTTTTGCAGGATTTTGATTGCAGGACTTCTACTTGTAATAAGTATTTTGTTATATATGTAGGCCTATTGGTACTTAAGTAAAGAGATCTGAGTACTTCCACCACTCATATGAATATGTACTTATTTTCAGTTAGTATGTCCTGTATAATGTTCAAACTTTTTTCTATGACATTATTATATCCTACTTTAAATGTCAATTGCACAAAATAGAGATGCCCTCCTTCCGTTTGTTTATCAAAGTATTTGTATGGGAACTTCTCAAGTCAAGTTGTGGTTTTCTCTATGTTACCTTTTTGGCCACAGAATAAAAAACAATGCCAAAAGATTTTTCACACTTTGTTGTCATTGTCATTTTCAGACTATGGCCACTACAATTAGCCTCCTTCCTGAGAAGCACTTCTTGTGCTCTCTGTGTAGAGACATCTTCACCAGCCCAGTGACCATACCATGTGGACACAGCTTTTGCTTGTCTTGTCTCTGTCGCTACTGGGCACGACACCAGTCCAAATACTGCCCCCACTGTAAGAGGGTGTTTACTGGCAGGCCTGACCTCAGTGTCAACCGTATTCTGGCAGACCTCTCAGACAAGTACAGGAAGACTCGTCCAGAGAAACCACCTGATGAGGAAATGGTACTTTATTGCATTTGTCACTTATATTATCATAGTTGACATTGTCTGATAATAATTTTGCATATGCCGTCACGGTTGCAGGTTGTAGATGTTGAGCAAATGATTCAGGAAAGGCTACAGAAGATAGAAAGGTTCAAATTTTCCCTTAATCTCCAAAAGGTGCGTTGAAAATCACTATATTATTCAGATTTTTGTTTTAAAAAAGTATATTGCTCAATGATGATGCATGATTATATCCAATCAGAACTCTTACCTCAGAGAGGTGCGAGAGAGCCAGAAGGTCTTCTCTGCCCTCGTAAATGCTATGGAGAAGAGTCACAAAGCAGTCGTTTCAGCAATTGAGGAGAGACAGGCAGAGGAGGAGAGGAGAGTAAAAACACTGGTGGAAGAGCTTGAACAGGAGATCCATGAGCTGAGGAGGGAGACCACTGAATCTGATCCTCAGATTCCTGTAAACAGTGATCAGAGTGATGACAAGAAGCAGGTAAGCAGCTTTACCGTATGCAGATAATATAACGGTAATGGCGAAGCGCTGACACTGGCTGCCATCAGTGAAATGTCTGTGTTTATGTCATGCAGGACATTTCCACAGTGCACCCCTCTGAGATGAAGGACTGGTCCAAGGTTACCATAGAAACTGACCCTTGTGTTGGGGTCACCAGACGAGCACTGTCAGACATGATGGAACAGATTAAGGTAGAAGTCAACAGGCTCTCAAAATCTGGTGAGTAATGCAATTAATTACTCACTTAATTCATTATCTTTTATTTATTAATTCAGTATTTTACAATGAATTCAATGACAGTGACATTTCTTTCCCCTCTTCTTTGACAGAACAAAAGAGAATAGAGAAATACACAGGTAAGGCTTAGAGCACTCAGAAACAAATATAAGGACTCTACGCAAATTATACCGGGGGCGTTATGTATTTTTTCTTTCCTTTTTAGCTTTTTGAGAATTTATTTTTTTAACATCCCAAATTTGTATTTCAGCATTAAAACAATAAAAAAGATACAGTTCTCTGGGTTTGAATGGAAACATTTGAGATCATGTTTGAACACAACTCAACAAAATATATAACATTTTTAGACATTTTAACGTGGAAATGTCATATATTAGTAGGCCTATATCATAATTCAGCCTTTTGTCATATTTGACATAAACTTGGAAATGGCTGATTCCACCAGTTGTGAATGATTGATGAATGATTTTATATTCTTGATAATAATTAATATCCATGCCTCTGTAGGGTTATGAAATTTAAAAAACTGAAATGTAAGATTTTACCCCACTTCCCACTCAAGTAATTTTCTTACAGTCCCATAGCGCTAAATATGTCCATGCTGTTTGACCCATTCTTGACCTGTTCTCCTCCTTCTTTCTTAGTGGATGTCAATCTGAGTGCCAAGACAGCCCACCCCTTCCTCTTTGTCTCAGACGACAGAAAACAGGTGCGACACACAGACAAGCTTCAGGAGGTGCCAGATAACCCCAAGCGGTTTGACCGTGTGGCAAACGTGTTGGCCAAAGAGAACTTCAGCAGTGGGAGGTGCTATTGGGAGGTGGAGGTCGGGGAGAAGATTGAGTGGAACCTGGGTGTTGTCAGACAGTCCATAAACAGGAAAGGCAAGTTCACTGTCTGCCCAGCAAATGGTTTCTGGACTGTAAGCCTGAAGGCTGGAGGCCAGTACATTGCCAACACCTCTCCTGTCACCCCGTTGGCTCTGGAGCAGAGACCCAGGAAGGTGGGCGTGTTTTTGGACTACACAGAAGGCCGCGTGTCCTTCTACTGTGCAGAATCTGGAGTCCACATTCACACCTTCACAGATACATTTACTGACAGGCTTAATCCATTCTTCAGTCCTGGTCGCCTGCATGGTGGCAAAAACGCTGCTCCCCTAATCATCAGTTCTAGTTTCTGCAGCATCTAAAAATCATATTTAATGCAGAATTATTATAAATCTCCAGTATAGATACAGTTGTTGTGCTTTTGATTATCTTTTTAGTATCAATCCAGTGTGTCAAATGTATTTATTAAGTTACAAATCCATATGAAAAACTACAGCGAACCACATTTTCCCTGTCAGAACAGTGAACAAGAGGTTGCATAAGGACTGACCCCCTACACTCGAAAAACTTCAATGAAACCCATAAACAGATTGAAAAGGAAAGAGGAGGGTAGAAGAAAAGAAAAGGCTCTCATAAATGAACAAGTAAGTCAAAGTCAAAAAGAGGAGAAAATAGGTTGCTGAGTTGGATGGACGCGAGGGGCTGCAGGGTAGGGACAGAGGTTGACGAGGAGCAGGGAGGGAGGGCACAGCCAAACAGCAGGGCATTGTGCTCGTACACCAGGCACTGGGAGACACACTCAAACACATTCACTCATTCACACACTGACACGGTGGTGCACACAAGCGCATGCTTCTGCCCACTGCCACACAGACTTGCGCTGGCATCTCAGAGGGCAGCCCCATCTCGAGTCCAGTCCTGGATGTCGAAGCTGATCGACCCTCTCTACTTCAGTTCACCTGACCTCTAAAGATAGAGCCTGCCCTGCTCTCCAGCCTTCCTGTGGACTGAACTGAATTCTCAGGGCCGTCATTCACAAATCGAGACAGCCCAGCTGATCTACACAAGTATTGGAGCAGTAAGACTTACCTGTGGACCAAGGAGGGCAGTGAGAGTACTTCATTTCAGGTAAATATTACTAATAATATCCTCTATCAGTGCATTAGTGACATTTCCAAAAAAGTCAAAAAACTATTTGACTGAAAAACAGCTACATTTGTGTGTGTGATGAGTTATTCTTCTATTATATGTTTAGCTGCATTACAATTTAATAATTCTATTCAAGTAGTCAGTGTTGAAGGCATGTGTATGAAATTGCTCTTGCTTCATAGCAGTGCAATAATCTCCTGTAAAAAAGGCAGAGCCATTAGTTGGACCAAAGATAAGGCACAGATCCTAAAGTGTGGTCTGGGGGCTTTCAGGGACCTTTATGGGACTACAAAGAAGGAATAATTTATTACTATAAAGTTGTGCACAGTATGTTGTAACAGTGGGGGAGTGGACGCTTGTCCATTGAATATTCTAGTTTTGAGGATTGATATGATCCATTGTTATCTGCCCACTTACAAAACCTAATCTAATAATAATTCTCTCAGATGGGGGTCTATTGGATGCATGTTTACTTTAAAGTGGTCCAATTGGTAAAGCCTATCCGTTTACATTTGCTTCCATTACTCCTAGTCATGCAGCAACCCATGGATTGATTGTGCAGAAAGGGTTTTGATTCACAGAATTGTAAAATGTGGATACTGAGAGCTGTGATAAGTAGATGACATAGGTCCTCCTGGCCCACTCTACAAGCCTTCATGAAAGATGCTTGTGTTCAGAGTCTCCTCATGTTTTTCTGAGATAATCCACTCACCCGGCAAGGCGTAGCTCAACACCCACAGCTGTGTCAAAGACGGCTATTCTCTGTGGTTCTCATTGGAATCCACTAAACATGGGCCTCCCAGCTTGTTTCCAAATATTTATGATAAATATATGCTCCATTAGTCTTTTCATACTTTACTACTGCTCATTGTTGTAACAGTGTGAAGTGTTTGAATCTGTGAGCTTTACAGCACCATCTGTGTGATAAATTGAAAAGATCATTTGAAAGTGGTTATTTTCTGAATTTCAGGAACACCTGTCCTTGCCTAACCCAAGCTGAACTCGACGGCATCATCACCCAAAGACTGAAGATCCAGTAGTGGAGCACAATTTTTCCAGTACTGTAGACTGTCACATTTCTTTGTGGGACTATAAGTGGGCCCTTTCCAACAAACAGATACTAAAATAAAACCAAGACAAATCCATCTGATTCAAACAACACCTTTCACCATGGCAACCACAGGCATGCAGTTGCTGGGGCTAATCATGTCCATTGTGGGCTGGGTGAGTGGGGCGATAGTCTGTGCCATCCCCCTGTGGCGAGTCACTGCCTTCATCGGTAACAACATAGTGACCGCTCAGATCATTTGGGAAGGCCTTTGGATGACTTGCATCGTGCAGAGCACAGGTCAGATCCAGTGTAAGGTGTATGACAGCTTGCTGGCTCTGCCCAGTGACATGCAGGCTGCCCGAGGCCTCACCGTGTTCTCCATCATGATCTGTGGCGTGGCTCTGGCTCTGGGGGTCTTAGGAGTCAAGTGTACTAAGTGCATCGGTGTAAACAGCACCAAGGCCCGTATTGCTCGCATCTCTGGCGCCCTCTTTGCCATTGCAGGGTTCCTCTACCTTGTGCCCGTCTGCTGGACTGCCCACTCCATCATCAGGGATTTCTATGATCCACATGTGGCGGCCCCACACAAGCGTGAGCTTGGCCCTGCTCTTTACATCGGCTGGGGGGCATCATCCTTGCTCCTCATTGGGGGATCTCTGCTCTATGCTGGGTCAAGTCCCCCTGGCATCCCTGGCTCTCCCACCTTCAGCAGTGGAGAAAGTAGTCCTCGCAGGGCACCTGCCACACAGGTCAAAGGTTATGTTTAAGTTTCCAAAATGTCTGAATGCCTTTAAGTCCCACAAATACACCCCAAAAGATGACATACCTGATTCCTCTCCTTTTGATTTTGCTTCTTGTAATTATTTTATATTTAATGTTCTTCCAGTTAGCTTTTTTCTCTGAAAAGCCACAGGAGGCTATTTAGAGGAAATTGAACTCATTTCATTATTTCATACCTGATATCCTTCAATAACCTGTTTTTTCTGTCTGTCAGTGTAAAATACAATAAAATGTCCTCCAAATCCTCTTCTGAGGGAAATGGTGTGTGTTCACATTTGTGTTTGAGAGAAGTGGTTTTGTAGTTTTAAAAAGAAAATCTTTGTTTTGCTCATTTATGTCAACACTATAGGGGTTCTGCTGAGTGGAGAAGAACAATAGAACAATGGGGATGTGTGTGTACATTTGCTTGTGGTGCCATATTGTGAGAAGTGTGTGTGCGTGTGTGTGTGTGTGTGTGTGTGTGTGTGTGTGTGTGTGTGTGTGTGTGTGGTCATCCATCTCCTATCTTCCATCAACTCTTCTCTGTCTCAGCTACCCGGAACCATGGACAAAGAAAAATACATTATCTTTGTTTCGCAACATAAAGAAATCCTGTTATTCCTTCAAATAACGACAAATACGCTCTCCTAGCGCAAGTGATCTCGAAGCTAGTTATGTTTCCATACCATCACATATCCAAACTGATGATAATATGATATTAAGAAAAAAACAGATCAACCCTCAGAGGGTGCAAGACTGTAATGCATGTGTGAGTGCCTATCTGTCAGTGTCTCTGTGCGTAAGTATGTAATGTGGGATGTTATGAGCCACACTGGAAAACGAATAATCTTTATTCATGAGACATTGTTCAGATCTCTCAGATTCTCCTTTACTTTGAAGAAAATGATGATCCACAGAGAGTTTACAATGACAACAATTATTTTTTTTTGAGTTTGGTTACTGTACATGTACAAATCATACGCCCGCCATTTGTTTTCTAATGGTTGTAAACTAAATTGTAAATCTGATCACGGCTGTGAAGGGGATGTATGGATCCATCAGTTTTGCTTTTCTTTCTGTCCGTAACAGCAGAGGACAGAGCAACACAATGCCACTTTATGGAGCATTACAGCACCACAATAACAATGGGCACCAGTGTTCCAAGTGCCAGGTAGTGACTCATACATGACCTAAGTAGGCCTATACCAATGTTGGTAGAGTAATGCAAATACAGTAAGACAGTCTGTGCTATTTTACTGTACAATTGTAATAGGGGAAACGTAGAGTGAGACAAGGGCACTATTTACATTGTAAATAATCAGTGAAGTGTCTCAAAATAGCTCTAAAGGTGTGTTACCAACAATACTATAGAATTAGTCATACACAATGTAAGTGTACTAATGAATCGATATCATTCACAGTGACGTAAACCACCCACATGGTCAACTACACAACACCCAATGACTTGTTCAAGACACACAGTCTGATCTTCACCATTCTGCTGTTCATATAGATCTTAGGTGATCTATTTTCTATACAAGTCAGTGGGGGAAGAAGTATTTGTATCCGTTTCTTAATTATTTTTTTTTCAGAATTTAAAAACACGACCTTACAAGTAAAAGTCCTGGGGCTGAATTACATAAACTTCTTATCTTAAGTCTAACATTAAGATAGAAAGAGTCTACGATAAGAAACAAACTAACTTTAGGAATCCAATCTCACTTTACTTCACCCTATCTAATCTAAGGTAAGTAAATCCTAAATACTCAACCCGACACTGTTTAGCAACTTTCATGTCTGTTACCTAGCAACCATTGCTACTTTTCTCATCTTGCCAAGCTAAACAACTTTGTAACCGTTGTTTTTTCTCATTGAAACATACTGCAACATACAATGAAACATACAAAAATTGGAACAAAATGATGTTGGGCACTTAACAACACTAACTCAGGAGATAAAAGAGAAGTCACATGGATTAAACCAATTAGCTAACACTACCTGGTGGAAAAGTGAAAGTAAGGACAGCTTGACGGTTATCTTAAAGTTAGGAGTTTATTTAAAATTTTGGGACGTTAATGTTCTTATGTAACACACTTTTCTCATCTTAAGCTATAGGAATGTTGACTCAGTCCTAACTCTAATTACCATGGTTACCAAACAGGTAGGAGCGCATCTCCAAGTTAGAAAAGTTTCTGTCATATGGCCCCCAAACTCTTAAAGGGCCCAGCATAATTAGATTACATTGATGACATTCACGCATTTACATGGAAGCAGCATTTTCAGGAGAAACGTAACACCAGGTTGGAAAGCGGGTTCAGTGTTATGCCTGTTTCACCTCTGATGACACTGGTTGGGTGTGGACAGACTCGTGCTTTGTTGCAGCTGTAACCACACCCCGACAATGACGTCACGGTGTCCTGGAGTACAACTGTACATCACTGCAGAGTCTTTTCCACTCTTCATTCACTGTCCCCCTCACTTGTGTAAAAGCACGCTGATATTTTCTTGTGAATGTGGTTAATATAAATCAATTATAAAGCTAGAATGCTTTAGTTTTACAAGTTGAGACTGTCATTGGGTATAGGCTTACTTATCATCCTCCAACCATGGATTTGAGACACTGGTCGTCCAGCTCAAAAGCAATCAGTTCACAGCCAAGAGTTGTGGATGATGTCACTTTCTTTGTTCCATCGTACCAGTGCTGTTGAACCAGACACCACCGTGGATGATTTAGCTGAGGACGGGCCTAAACAGGTCAGTCTCCACACCTACCCCAAGGAGCCTGTTTGGGAGTGAGAAGATATATTTTCTTGTTGCCTTCTGCCAGAGGACAGACTGGCTGGTGTACTCAATGAATGCACATGGCTTTGTGAACAATGTAAAATGTGTGTATTTACACTTAATTGAAGAATGAAAATGAATAAAATAAAAATAAATAAATGAAAATGCATTGATTTTTAGTAATTTTTTGTTTCTCAAAATGTTCTTCTGCTGATCATACTACCGAATATAGTTTCACTTACATTGCCACTTGCCAGTAATTTGATACCCATTGCTATAGGAGGTCAGGAAAACAAGATTTTCCGGGAGTGTTATTTTTACGCTTTAATGTAGTTGCTGGTAAAGGTCAAGCTCCTTTTAACTAGCCTAGATCTACTTTACTACTTACTATATAATTATTTAACTATTACTATTATTTAACTATATAATATATATATATATATATATTATTCTGTATGGTCATTATATATTTCTAAAATCCCATCTGCAATTTAACAGGTAAATAACAGTTATATAAATGTAGTAAAAACGACCTAAAACTAATGTTATCTTGTGATCCTCCCTCAATGTAACCTACTTGTAGTTGCACGTATCCGTCGCTAGGGGAAGAAAGACCCGGTGTTGTTGTTTCTACGGCGGAAGCAGGAAGTGGGAAGAACCGTACAGCTGTGGCTTCGTGGCTAACAGAGAAGCTAACAGGCTAACCATCAGCGGTGAAAATATCAGGATCCGTGGACTGAACAAAACTCCTCGACAGCTACTTTAAGACGCTGAGTCTAATATGGGGAAAGGCGGAGGCACGTTTGAGAGGCTCTTGGGTAAGTTATCAGCACACTCGTTAAGTTAATAGTTTATTAGTTCGCCAACTACGAGTCAAAGTGCGATGTTTTCCAGCGTATTGTTGTTTTGACAGACGCTGGGGCTGTGGCTCCCAGGCCAGCTAGCTCATTTTAGCCTGCTAACAATCCCACTGCTATTGTTTGGAGGCCCGGAGAGGCTAACTATAATTAGCACCCCGGCTAAGTAGCGAAAACAATCACGTTTGTTCTTTTATTTTTTGCAGGGTCTAATCAAAGCTTACAGTCCTCTATCCTTGTGTTATCTTCGGTGCTATTAGCCAAGCTAAGGCAGGCTGTTAGTTGCCTTGAGGTTCATATCAGCCTCACACACCAGAATATATCGTTAGCTAAACCAACAGCAGTGTTACTGTATATCTTCTAATGCCATGGCTCGACTATCCCATGAAAGCCAGACAGCCAAGTACAACATTGGTTATTTGTGAGATATTTCTAGTGTTCTCTTAAGTTTAAAAAAAGAAAAATCCACAACAGGTTGATTAGCGAGTTGCTTGACGGGTGTAAAATTAGCCACGGTATTAATATTTTCTTGTGTAGATCCACGTTAGATGGCCAATTATATAAGCTTACTCTAGCATATCTCTGGAAAAACAACTTTGTAATACCCTTGAAGTTGGTGTTGGTGGTTTCATGAGTCATGTTGAAAATTGACAGTCATGTTAGATAAAGTTAAATGAACAGTTATGTATTAACAAACCTTTCAGCTGACAGTGAAGGCAAGATTAACCTTCCCCCCAGCCCCATGTTGATAGACCACTCTGTGCATTTTGTACAGTATTTTTTTCTGTGATGGAATAAAACTTAGTTGGTTTGTCTGGTTCTTTATGTGTGGACATTTGAAACACATAAATGTAGAAATACACACCATGTAAGCGCAATATCTGCTTATGCAATAACGTTCCTAAAACTAGATGTAGACACAGGGCCTCACAATCATGTACAAAGCAAAACACAGCCCTTATCATGTGAGCTGATAGCTGTGCATATCCCCACAGACACAGTTAGTTCATTTATCACCTCGGACAAATTGCCAAGCAGTCAGAGTCTGGGATTTTCAGGGTTGGAGGCAGTTGCCTACTTTGGCCAAATCAAATGTCATAACACTTAGGATGGAATCAGTAATGAGACAATATTTTGGGAATGAGTGTAGGTACAGACATGTCAGTTTTGAGAAAGTTCTGAGATTTAACACCTCTCTAAAAAGTTGCAATATATGGCAGTATGTACATATACATTATATCTATTTTTAAAGACCAGGTGGACATGGTTTCCATAAAGCAAGTATGTAACACGTGGAGGACTGTTAGGAGAGGAGGAGGTGCGTTATTTTTTGTGACATGCTTGTTTGGTGTAGTAGATATAGTGTGGTAGATATTAGACAGACAGTGCATGTGTTGAAGCTGTAACCATATGAACTAATTGCAGATAAAGCCACCAGTCAGCTGCTGCTGGAGACTGACTGGGAATCCATTCTGCAAATCTGTGATCTTATTCGCCAAGGAGATGCCCAGTGAGTGATTCTGCCCACTTCCTGCAAATTTATATTACATAATTTATATCCTTAGTTGTTAAAGCCATAGCTCAATTGAGTATTGGGTTCAACAAGTGTGTTTTGCTGACTCAACTTATTGCTAGGACAATGTTTTGACCAATACTTGCCTTGTCATTGCAGAGCTAAATATGCTATTGGGGCCATTAAGAAGAAGCTGAATGACAAAAATCCACATGTGGCCCTCTATGCACTTGAGGTAAGACGTGTGTACAGTGGAAAATGAGCCGCTGAAGTATTTCTCAGCTAGAATAAACAGAGTTGGCATAGTGAATGATTATGTGGCCTCACTCTTCAGGTCCTGGAGTCAGTGGTGAAGAACTGTGGCCAGACAGTCCATGATGAGGTGGCCAGTAAACAAACTATGGAGGAACTAAAGGATTTACTCAAGGTGAACCTCGTTCTGTTAATATCTTAGACTTTATAAACCTGCTTTAATTTCTAACGTACTGTCTTCAGTCTTTGAGTTGCTATAATCCAGTTCTTCCAAAGTCCCCACATAAGTTACAAATGTACATTTATGCAAGTTTTGACCGTAGCTGTGGTCAGTACTGTCTTTTCATTGTGAAGCTGAATATTGTGAAAAGGTAGAACAGGATTTACAGAATCAGGTTTAGGTTTAGGCTACAACTAAGTCTTATTTTCGTTATCAATTAATCTGTCTTTTCTTATTTAAATCCATCGACTACGTGTTGAATCTATAAAGTAAAATGAAAAATGCCCACCACAGTTTCTAGGAGCTCAGGGTAACTCAGGAGCTACCAGCTACAGTAGCCAAAAAAACAAATATATTCAGTTCAGTCATATAAAATAGACATTAGGCAATAGGCAACCAGCAAATATGTGATTTTTTTGTTTGCTTAAACAACTGAAATTATTAATCAGTTGCCATAAATGATTTATCTTGTCAATCAACTTATTGATGAATTGACTATTTGTTTCCCCTCTAATCAGGCTAAATAATGTCTGTGCAGCTATGTATTAGTCTCCTGTCCTCCTCTGTCAAAGTAACATAAGCAGTGGAAAGTTTGGATACAGTGTTTTTTACCCTGTTACACACAGACAGGGTGATTTATCATGTTTCCCACCCTCTCTTTTGACTCAATGACTGCTCCCTGCAGTCAGGCATGTGGCTGCATCACAGCATGAGCTAGCAATATTTGATTGGATCCTTGCTATGTCATGTGACACAAGCTCCTTCAGACTGGCTTCCACTTCCTGATGATGTCATAGCCTTGTGACAGGAGGGTTTTTTTTTTCAGACCAAAGTAAGGGACTTCCCACCTCTGTTCATGTTGTTAAACACAATGTTGTTTGATTCAGTCTGTGTTTTAAAAGCTCAGGGCTACCAATGTTATGTGACAACAGAAATGTAGAATATAAACACAAGAGGGACTTAGGACAGGGATAGTTGTAAGGACAGGTTATTTTACTCTGTGTGGTTCTTTTGCCACCAGAAACAGACGGAACCAAATGTCAGAAACAAGATTCTGTACCTGATCCAGGCCTGGGCTCACGCCTTCCGCAACGAACCCAAATATAAGGTGGTTCAGGACACCTATCAGATCATGAAAGTGGAAGGTAAGTGGACATAAGCTGTATTTTTTCATGTTTTAGATGGATCAGATGAATGTTTCCCAATCCTGTTTTAGCTACAAGTAGTTTAAAGAAGAACAAATCCACATTTCTAGTTTTATTTACTCCTGTTAATGTGCTACTAGTATTATACTGCATGTTCAATGGGTCTGTTTTTCTTTTCTCATAGGTCACGTGTTCCCCGAGTTTAAGGAGAGTGATGCGATGTTTGCAGCTGAGAGAGTGAGATATTTGTTTTTTTTCTTAACTCACTGAAGTAGAGTTAGGTTTATCAAGTGGATGATATCTATAGAATCAGCACAAGTTGGTGCTGCAGCTATTTAGAAGAGAGGATGACTTTGTTGTACCACCGTATCTGTAGTCATATGTGATGTCTGCTCTGTCCAGGCTCCAGACTGGGTTGATGCTGAGGAGTGTCACCGGTGCAGAGTACAATTTGGAGTTATGACAAGAAAGGTAGGCTGGGCTTTCTTTAAACTAGGGCACTGAGAGATTTTATGGTTTCCTTCATTCAGTTACAGCCGTGTGTGTGAAGTATAAGTTTAAAGCGCATGTGCGGGTGGTTGACCTCGATTTTTGTTCTTTGATTTTCCAGCACCATTGTCGAGCCTGTGGCCAGATTTTCTGTGGAAAGTGTTCGTCTAAGTACTCCACCATTCCAAAGTTCGGCATAGAGAAGGAAGTGCGTGTGTGTGAGCCCTGCTTTGAGCTGCTTAACAAGTGAGTCCCCAGACTTGAACCACCAGAATGAGTGTGAAGTATAGTGGGTCTGGAAAGCGTGTCTAAATCTATCTCCAGCAATGTTCTTCACCTGCAGCATAATGCGGGTATGGTGAATCAAGTTATGCTTTATACTTTGTTGTTGAACCCAAGTATGCATTGGTTTTAGATTTAGATTCACTTTCAACCTCTATTGCTTCTTGTTTTCAGGAAAAAGATACAATACACTACCTTGTGTATACATTTTGCTGACAGCTTTACATGTTATGAACTTCTGTATTGAAATGTTGTTGTTTTTTTAGTCATTATTTTAGCTCTGTTTGTTAGGTAGTTATCAGTAGAACAGGTTTTTACTGATATCTGATGTAATATTACGTCATGGGCCAAAAAAAGATTTGATTTTATGAAACTAGTGCAACCATATAGGCATTTATAATGTGTTTAGTGTTTTTTTGCTTTTTATGATTTATTGATATTTTCTGTAGTATTTCCCAAGTATGGTACATAACACATTAGATGATCCTGAAAAAGCTGTTGTTTTTTGATATGCCATAAAATCATCTTAAAACAACTTGTGTGACAAAATTGGCTCTACTTAAACTTGATAACATTTCATATTGTTAGAATAACACATGACAGATATGCACATCCTGAGTTCTTTGTTGAATTGTTCTGTGTTTGGAGAGATTTTGGTGTTTTTAACAGCTTGTTCTCCTCTGATTTAATAGATTGTTTGTTCTCTCTGATCCCTTTTCCTCACCAGCCACCCCTCCCTTTCTCCTCCGCTTAGGAAAGCTGAAGGTAAAGCCCCCCCTGCAGGCCCCGCCGAGCTGCCTCCTGAGTACCTGACCAGCCCGCTGTCCCAACAGTCACAGGTCATTATTGAGAAACTAGAACTAGAAATTGAGAATCTGTAGTTGCGGTCAGACTGGTCATAGTTGAAATAAATCTGTCCGTATTAAAGAACAGCCTATAAAACAGACATTTATTGGTGTTATTTTATTATCTTCTTGGCTTCACCCTACTCTGTACTGGAGGATTTTTTTTCACCCACCCGCTCTCTCACCAGATGCCCCCCAAGAGAGATGAGGCAGCACTGCAGGAGGAGGAGGAGCTGCAGCTGGCCATTGCCCTTTCCCAAAGTGAGGCAGAGGAGAAGGAGCGGATGGTGGGTTGCACAACTGAAATTTTCGCTTTGTATTTAAAGTGCCTGTTTATAGAGAGAAACTGACACATACCTCTGTGTATACTTACAGAGGCAGAAGAACTCTTACTCAATGTATCCCAAAGCTGATCCCACTCCAGTGACTTCCTCTGCACCACCGGTCAGCACCCTCTACACTTCCCCTGTGGTAAGAACCTCTGGCACACTGAATTGCTTACACTACCAAACATGATTAAAGGTGTAAAGATCCACTTATTTTATAGCAAATTATTTAAATATGTGTTGTGTAAGTAACTATATACTCTCTCCAGAACTCCTCTGCTCCGTCAGCTGAAGATGTAGACCCTGAGGTACATGTTATATTTAGTAGTCTTTACTTTAATACCTCCATTAAGGCAGACTAATGGAAATCTTATATTGTGCTTGTAATACTGATGATCATATGTCACATTATTCCAGCTGGCCCGTTACCTGAACAGAACGTACTGGGAGAAGAAACAGGAAGAGGCTCGCAAGAGTCCCACCCCCTCAGCCCCTGCCCCTGTGCCATTGGCTGAGCCCCTTCCAGCAATCAGCCAGCCAGTAGAAACTCACGTCCCTGTGCAGCCAGTCAGCATAGTGGAGGTATGTTGAAACTTGCTGCTGAGAGCAGATGCATTAATATTTTTCATGTCTAGCTAAACTGGAGTGTGCAGACCACAAATGACGTTCTGCGCTTTGCTTCCCTCTCTTCCCTACCTTCAGCAGCAGTACCAAAACGGGGAGTCAGAGGAGAACCATGAGCAGTTTCTGAAGGCTCTGCAGAATTCTGTCACCACCTTCCTTAACCGCATGAAGAGCAACCACATGCGTGGGCGCAGCATCACCAATGACAGTGCTGTGCTCTCACTCTTCCAGTCCATCAATAACATGCATCCACAGCTGTTGGACATCCTCAACCAGCTAGATGAGAAGCGATGTGAGTGTTAGCTGTGCATTAGTTTGTGTGTCTGTCCTGTCATCCTGCGGGTCCAGTCTCTGAACTATCACATCGTGTATGTTACCTGCAGTGTACTACGAAGGGCTGCAGGACAAGCTGGCTCAAGTGCGCGATGCTCGGGCAGCCCTCAACGCCCTTCGGGACGAACACAGAGAGAAGCTTCGCCGTGCCGCAGAGGAAGCAGAGAGACAGAGGCAGATCCAGCTGGCACAAAAACTGGAGATCATGAGGCAGAAGAAACAGGTCATGAAATGAGGCTCTCTACTGAAAAAGTGCAGATATTCATTCACTGTTCATAACTGTACTCACAGGTGTTTGTCTTTGAACTGCAGGAGTACCTGGAGATGCAAAGACAGCTGGCCATCCAGCGCCTCCAGGAGCAGGAGAAGGAGAGGCAGATGCGTCTGGAGCAGCAGAAGCACACGGTCCAGATGAGAGCCCAAATGCCTGCTTTCTCTCTGCCCTACGCCCAGGTACACACTGCATACATCGTCACCAGCTGTCGGGCTAAACTCATTTTAAAGAGCTTTTAGTCAATGTGTATAGCACATTGGTAAAATCACACAGTGTAAATGGTCTGAATGGTCCTTCAGGTCACCTTAATTCTAATCAGCGGTAGTTTTTTTTTTTTCTATTGGTCTCGTTTGCCATTGAAAGTGGAGATTTAGACGCCGTAGTTACCTCTTCCTAAGTCTTTGTGAATAAATGTCTGATAATGTATACTTTTACGCAGATGCAGTCTTTGCCCCCCAATGTGGCAGGAGGGGTTGTGTACCAGCCTGGTGCTCCACCCAGCTACCCGGGCACCTTCAGCCCTGCTGGTTCTGTAGAGGGTTCACCTATGCACAACATCTATATGAACCAGCCTGGGCAGACCGCACCACCACAGTACCAGGCCATGCCTGGTGGTGCCACAGGTGAGGAGGTCAACAGGAAACAAGAAGAAACTTTTAAAATATGCCATGTTTAAGTTTCCTACAGCTTCACATTCAGGAAACATTGGACATGATACTTTAATTTTTTGTGTTCTCCCATGTGTGTGACCAACTGTCTTTTTTTTCTCCAGATCCTAATATGGTCAATGCGTACATGTACCAGGCTGCAGGCACCAATGGGCAGCCTGCTCCTCCTGGTCAAGCTCCGCCCAATACAAGTCCACCCTACTCCAACTATCAGCCCACGCCCACACAGGGTTACCAGGTCTGATTGACTCTCACTCTTCATTATCACTACATAAACTACCACCAAAATATTTGAATACACATAATCATCCTTCTAACTGTTATCCCTGTTTTGTGCAGAATGTGGCCTCTCAGGCCCAGAGTATGCCCCCCATGTCCCAGGCGGCCCCAACTAACGGTATGGGTTACATAGGCTACCAGCCATACAACATGCAGAACATGATTTCAGCACTGCCAGGACAGGACCCCAATATGCCCCCCCAACAGCAGTACATGCCAGGCCAACAGCCCATGTACCAACAGGTCAGCCACTTACTATGTCTTCCTTTGCTACCAGGTGTTAGCAATAGGAAACATTGTAAAGACCATATTGTGATAAATTAGCTAGCTATGTTAAACACTAATTGGTATCTTTATTTTTTACTTGTCACCGCATCCAGATTATTTCCATCCTCACTTCCTATTTTTACTCCTTCCTTATTGCCAGGTGGCTCCCCCTGGTGGCCCACAGCAGCAGCAGCCACAGCAGCAGCAGGCCCCTCAGGCTGTGCCCGGCAGCGCAGAGGCACAGCTGATCTCTTTCGACTAAAAGCCCACACGCTGCAGGCTCTGACACACTACACACTCTCTCCTCCTTTTGGTCTTTCCCCTCACTCTTTGGACTCTGAGGATGCCCTCTGGAAACGCACACCTCCCACCTTGCTGTGATGTTGTGGCAATGTAAAATATTGTGATGATGTTGCAGAACTGTTGGTCTCCTTGCCTCTCCCCACAGTGCAGTATGGGAATGTGGGGTGAAGCTGAAAGAGACGGCACCATAACCCAGATCCTTTCACCCTCTTCCTCCCTCTTTCCAGCTGATAATATGTATGTAGAATTTCCTTCTTAACGAATAACTGAAGCTCAGAAATAGTCAGTGGTATTAAAGTTAAAAATGAAAAAGAAAAGAAAATAATTGAGGAGAAAAAAAGACAAGACATAACCATCCTTTGTCTCCATATTTTTCTAAAGCAAAATAATTTGCATGTTAAATTTTAATTATTTTCTGGAATGGAAATTTAATGATTGCAGCTTATCATCTGTATGTGCTGTTAAAGAGATTGTGGTTGTGGGGATAAAGAGTGATGTCTAGGGAGAGAAAGCACGGTCAAAGGCCTGATATAAACGGCTACTAGCTCACATCTCTGTCAGGTTCACAGCTTTCCATTCCAGTTGTAGTTTTCAGGTCCATCCCCTCTCATGCACACACAAACTAGGGACATCCTATCTTATTTTGGCATTTATTTGTTGTGCACTGCTTGGAATATTGTGTGTCTTTAATGTAGTTTCTTAAATGAAAACAAGACTGACAGAAGCATAGGACCACAATAACCTTTAATTAACTGCAAATAACCTATGAGCACCCCTGTGTGCTTTTGGTTATGACTGTCAAAGATAAAGATAGTACAGGTGGGCAGTCTTTTCTAAAGTATACTTGACTCTCAATAATTGTGCAAATGCTTGCTTGCAGAGCAAACATGACGTACCGCATGTATGTATCACATACCCAATCAGTGATCTCTGTAACCCTTCATTTGCTATCTGTGAACTTCTTTATTCCATCATACTGATCTGTCTGACTTTAAAGTAATTTTAAAATTATATTTAATAAATATCTGGTTCCTATTGTCCACTTGCTTCCTCTTGTTTTTGTGTTGTAACCTTCCAGAGGATTTGAAAAGAAAGAGACTCATGGTCATATGATGACTTTTATTCACGTAAACAGTGTTTCATGTCACATTCATACATCAGTAATTGGGGTTTTCAGTTTTCCTTTCCATAACACTACAATGATAAGTGATACGATCAAAATAAATGTGCTTTAACATATTCCTTATTGTATGTGCGTAAAGGTCCGGTGTGTGACATTTAGTGGCATCTTGCGGTATTGTTGCAGATTACAACTCCCTCGCTTCACCCTCCCATTTCAAGCCGGGAGAAACTACAGGTGGGGCCAGAAACGTGCAAAAAAAAAACCTGTGAACAGCCCTATCTTGAGCCAGTGTTTGGTTTGTCCTCCTGGGCTACTGTAGAAATATAGTGGCCTCCATGGAAGGTGGACCGCAGCGTTTGTAGATATAAAAGGCTCATTCTAAGGTAACAAAACATACTGTTTCCTATATTCAGGTGGTTACACTAATGAAAACATACTTATAAATATTACATTCCATTTCTGCAAATAGACCTTAATAAATGTTATACACTGGGAATTTAAGTAAATTAAATAAAATAATTCTTCTTTTGCCTTCTTTAAAGTTTTCTGAAGACAATGCATTTGTAATATTCTTCCATCTCAATCTGGAAATGAAAAAATACAGGTATAATAGCCATATTTTATTTATTACCAAGTAGTTACCCCAACCTACAGTATGTGACTCACCATCCTCTCCATACGCATCCCGTTCCCATAGGCCAACTGTCTCAACACGTCGATGTCTGGAAGACCCCACTCTGGATTCCTGTGTAAAAGCATTAAACAAATCTATTTATACTCTACCGGAAAAGCTACACCAGACTGTTGTAGTATATTATGTGTTAAAGGAAAATAAACGCCCACTGTTTACGAAGCTCTGCATCCAGGTCTTCATTACAACTTGGTGTAATAGTTCCATTAATAGCATACACCTGGAACATGTTTAAGATTTGGAAAGGTGGCAGTTATTAAAGCCCGTTGCCATTATTTTACACTTCACACTCACATGATGAGTGGATAATAAACTTAATGACTGTTGGTACATACCCCATACGTTATCAGAAGGCCATTTTGCCTGAGGATCTGACCTGCTCCATTAAAAATACCCTTGGAAAATTATGTTTTAAAAAAGAGCATAAAACAGGTTCTGGCACATTTGAATCATTTAGAAATTGCTGTGTGTTATGGGCCTAAAACAAATGAACAATCACTTTTAGATAAGCAGGCCTACCTGTGCTGTTTTGAAGGTGCTGTATTGCATTAAGTTAATGGCAAGAATCAGATCACAGGAGTTGCGAGGAAGGCCTGCCCATTGCTCCCACGGTTCGCTGGCATCCAGGTGGACAGGCTGCAGCACATTCTTTGCATGGGTTGCAGCAATATATGCCTTAATACTGGAAGTAAGTATGCAGACTTAATCCTACATTTTTATTTCAAACTCTTATAACTGAAATTAGTTCTATTTAATATCCTGTTTCTCATGATGCTTGCTGTAAAACACTTCACTGTATGACTACTGTACAGGCATTCATTTCGATCATTAATAGTTGACAATAATTATTGGAAGCCTTTTTCTATACGACACAAACCTGTCCCGGTAATCTTCTTTGATGTCTGATGGCTGCCAGGTGACAAATGCCAGTTTCTGGGCAAAGCGTATGACATGCTGCCCGGTTCCAGAGCCCAGCTCTAAGGCGAACAGCTGCCTGTGGGACTGGTCCTCCAGCACATCTTCGAGCACTAAACATATATCCTCCCAGTTCCTCTCTGCCTGAGGAGACACCAGCATGGTCTGCAGGAGATAAGCAGTAAGACATGTTACACTATCACCATGAATAAATGTTCTCTGTCAGAGATTCCCTCTTACCTCCACTTGTGCTGGCTGACCGAGACTAGCTGGGTGGATGACTGTGACAGCAGATGGGTGCAGAGATTACCTGGTTAAGAGGATTCCCTCTGTGCTCCTCCTTAAGTGTTCAGCACTGGTATAGTACAGGTAGGACACACACAGGAAACAGATCAATTCATACAATACATCTGAATATTTGGTTGCAGATATTGTCATAAAAAGGTAACAATACAGTCCAAAGCATCATCATAATGCATGGATTGTGAAATAATGTGTTTACTACCCTCTTGTGCTCGTAGTGAGGAACTGTAACAAAACGTTAAACTGTGGCTAACACTGTCACTCAGTATGTTTTTTAATGTTCTGTGTACTCTCAGACGTGTAAACTGAGGTGGGAAAGGTTTTTTTTCTTACTGCAGGATTGTTTATTAGAATAAATCACACGGTAAGTGCTCCATAATGTGTGTTACTAATGCATGCAATATTCACATTCATTTGAACTAATATCCACCCAAAAAATATAACAATATAATCTGTGCAACTTTTAGTATCTCCTCCATTGATTTATTTGATTTGATTTTTTTTCCCCCGCCATGTCCCTTATGCGCTCCCGTAGATTTTCTAACAGTTCACGTAATGCATTGTGGGTAGGTCAGAAGCCGAGAGGACGCCATGTGCTTTTGAGGCGGAGGGGATCTGCGGGGGGAAAAGGAGAGCTACCTGCACCAGACTTGTGTTTTATTTGAGAAGGACCCCGGGATAAACGGCTCCAGAGTACGTTACCATGTACTGCACCAGACACTGCCTCCGGACCGCGCTGCGGGCTGCAGCGGGCACACACCGGTACGTAACGTCAACCGAGCGGCACCGGGCTGTCACGTAACACCGGAGCCGTCACGTAACACCGGAGCCAGCGGTAACGGCACAGCAGAGTGTCGACTCTCTGGCGTCTTCAAGGGCAGACAGCCGGGGACTGCTGCCGGTTATCCTGGTTGTGAGACACGCTGCGGCTCCCGTAGTTCGTGTCAATAGGGAGAGAAGTGTTTTAGATAGAAAAGGAGTTTAATGTGCGAGCGGCTGCGTGTGGTAGCTAACGTTAGCTCAGTAACTTTAGCTTGTACTCACTGTGCACCTTTTTTACATTTTATTACAGGCTTTAACTTTACCGTAATCCTATATTTTATGAAACACTTTGCCCTCATCTTATATTAAGTTGTTAAAAAAAAACAACAACCCACAAATGTAGCAGTAGTTTTCCTTTTATAGTTTCCTCCATTCAGCAGCTTTGTTCCTGACAGCCAAGGTCACACTCGTGTAATTCAAAATTCCGGGTTTTTCCTGCTCAAGCTGCAGCTCCTGAGTTTGTTCGTGTACTGTACTATGTACTATGAACGTGTGTGTGTATATAAATGTATATATTATATATTAAGGAACCACCAGAGCTGACAGTAATAGCTGCACTCATCCGAGAGCAGTGGGTCCCATCCTGGTGTAACCCCCCCCTCACAAACAGCGTTATATATCTGAGGGGTCACAAGGTTAGGAGAACTTAAACCGCATAATGAATCTTTTTTTTTAAGGACTTTAACGATAAATGTATTCCTTCCTTCATAAACATGTAATGTGCTGCTTATTTTCTGGATTTCCTTAACCAGAGAGTCATATCTTTAAACTGCTTGTTCTGACAGACCACAACACAAGTACAAACCTTAAACATTGCCTCCAGACACGTATTAAGATGTGTATAAGTAGTCTGCTTGGAATAATGGTTTAAAAAAAGCATTAATTTCCTAATTAAAATCCTTAAAATG
The DNA here is from genome assembly GCF_905237075.1 of Dicentrarchus labrax. Classification (NCBI taxonomy): domain Eukaryota; kingdom Metazoa; phylum Chordata; class Actinopteri; family Moronidae; genus Dicentrarchus; species Dicentrarchus labrax. The sequence goes on from NW_026136722.1 coordinate 10,856,286, forward strand.
ACAAGTACTCTTTTCAAAAAAGTCCAGAATCTATGAATATGTTAAAGTTGTTGATAAAGTTTTTCTGCCAGACACAAGATGTTTCCTCCTCCTCCATCAAACTTGTATTTAGTACACTGGACCAAGAGTTGGCCCAACAATTATTTGAGGTCACAAATCATGCTCGTACACCGTCCTCTTAACATCAGATTTTCAGAGAAACCTTCAGGAGATGACTGTGAAAACATCCTTCTAGTGTCAACCCTGCACAGACATTATTCTGCACTGTGAAGCTCAAACATACCAACTGTAGGAACATGGAGAAACACACTTTTGAGTGAAAGAGGACTTTAAGGTATCAAGTGTACGTAAGACACATAAATGCAACAAATCCTCAGAATTGAGAAGCTAGGGAAGTAGGGAATGAGAAGAGTGAAATGATTTATTAGTTATCTGAATAGTTGCTCATTAATTCTCCTTCAGTCTTGATCAGTAAAGATACTTTTTGATGCCAGATGTTCTCACCTGGGTCTTTTCTATATCTGGATACACAGTCCGCCTTAAGCTCTTAAGGAACCAGACACAGCTGTTGAGATAATCCATTTTCATTTTCCAGGCAACAGCTTCAGAGGCAAGCACCGGCCCTGTGTGCTCTCAGACTTCTGAAGACCAGTCCGATCACCCACTCAGATGCCATCGCCGCCCCTCCACTAGACGGATCACCCAAACAGTATTCGCCGAAAATCCAACAGCTCGTCAATGACATAGCCAACCTCACTTTATTAGAGGTCTCAGAGCTCAACGAGCTCCTCAAGGTGTGTGGGGAAAAGTCCTGAAATATTTAATCGAAACCATGCAATGCCTTGTCGGATAGAGATTGTTGTGATCCATCTGTGGTGTTTTTGTTTATGTTTTTGCAGAAAACTCTGAACATTCAGGATGTTGGAATGATGCCAATGGCTGCATCAGCTGTTCCTGTGGCTCAGGTGACTGATTTTTAAATGAAGTACAGAGTAGACAATTCACATTTCAATAAAACCCCATCTACTACAACACCCATCATAAACTACTTCTCTGACACAGGATCTCCATATTTTATCACTGAGTTTACTGATGTCTTCTTATTTAATCAACAATTATTGCCCACTACTTATTGAGTAGCAGCTAATAGTTGCTGTACAGGTGCATGAATAAATTTGCAAATTGTTCCCTTGTTGAAACTAGGCCACAGAAGAGGATATGGAACCGGCCAAGAAAGAGCAGACTCACTTCACAGTAAAATTGACAGAATTTAAGGCAGCTGAAAAAGTGAAGCTTATAAAGGAAGTGAAGAATTGCATCCAAGGCTTGAATCTGGTTCAGGTAAGTCTCATCATTATTGTTAAGTCCCCAGTACTGAGCCGAATTATTTAAAGTTAGTAACACTGAGGCGCAGTGACTGCTGGTATACACTCGGTGGCGGTAACGTGCGAAGAAATGAAACAAGGCACCAACACAGGCGAGGGAGAGGAGCTCGCAAACGCCATATGAACGTCAAATATTTGACAAAATTGGCTTTGCAAGTCTGTTAGACGCCTAGTGTTTTGGACACAGTATTAAATGCTGAATGTAAACAGAAACTTTGCTCACAAGAACACTCCACAGGACACCTTAATACTTAGTACTCTCTGCTACTACAGACTCTTGATCCAATATGTTTTTTTAATATTCCTACAAAGTACAGCTGCATAGTGCCTAAAGCAAACATATAATAACATGACTGGTGTTAAGCTCTGCCTGAATAATATAGTCTTTGTAACAGCTTTCCTTTAGAGTTCTCCTATGGAGTATGTGCTACAGTGTCCTATGGTGTTTGGTGTAATATCTGGATCACTGAAACATGCTTCTGTTGTATTTTTTTGTGCTGCTTCATAGGTAAGCCACATGCAACAGATTTGGAACAACCACTGTTTACTTATAAGTCTAATATGGTCTTAATGACAACTTACTTGTATCTGGAGCACTGTTTATAATAAATAAAGATTCGCGTTTGAGTGGACTTACTCAAAATACAATAATGTAGATGTTGGGATTCACTACCAATGGTGCGTTTTGGCTCAGGACAGTGTCTAACTTCCCGTTTTTCACAGGTTTGGTAACGTCACTAAAATCTTGTTTGTCCTCCCTCCTTCCTTCACCAGGCTAAGAAACTAGTGGAGTCTCTTCCCCAGGAAATTCGAGCCAATGTATCCAAAGAAGACGCAGAGAAACTTAAAGCAGCGCTGGAGGCAGCAGGCGGCACTGTGGCATTGGAGTAGATCTTCTCGTTCAACACTTTGCTGCTCATGCACTTCGTCGTTCACCCTATTATTGATTTTTCTTTTTTACATGACAAAGAGGAGGATCCCGGGAGAAAAAGGAAACAAATGCCTTCTGACATCGATACTGTGTTAACAGCGTCAGGCGGGGCGGCACAACTCCAGCTGAACTTTCCAGGCACACAGCCTTCACAAATGGCCGCCTCGCTGTTTCCTTGTCCATTTGTCTGCCTGATACTTGTGTAGCAAATAAGCTACAGAAACACTGGCCTGGGTGCCAAGTAGGTCAGTTGGTCGTTCTGTGTGTTGTGTATGTTAAACTTTTCACAGAAGGAAGGATTATGCTGAGACATGGTTACCATTCCCTTTGTTGAGCAACACCAGATACTGTATCTAGTTCAGGGGATGGCAGGGCCTCATTGCTTATAGAATTGTTGATAATGTGATTAAAGTTGAAATACTCATATTTCTCCTGCTGTTATGTGTTCTTGTAGTGAATGATGAGAATGAAATCTATGTAATGTCTGTGGTGCTTTCTTTAACATATCTGGCGTTACTGAAACTGTAAATATGTGTAATGTATTCAATTGAAGAAGTGAACATGTTATCCTAGTTGATTGCATCCTGCTGTACTGCTGCTGACCACTAGAGGTCCTAAGATCTCTTTTCAGTCAACTCAGACAGGGTGAGAGTGGTTGTTTGAATGTTCATTATTATGCTTATTTTTGACATGAACAGAAACCACTTACTGTCCTGGAAGAGAGGAATGCAGTTTAAAGACTTGTGGTAATTTAGTGATGTAGTTGGAATTGCATGTAAAACCAGCTGATTTAAAAATACACAGTAAATTAGCACCGAACCCTGTTTATCTTAAACATTAATCTCCAATCATTTTGATTTTTACATCAAGTGTCTGGTATTGCCTGATGTACACCACCTGGTTGAAATCTAAAATCAGCAGGTTAAAGGTACACCTGAGTTTATCTCAAACAATGATCATAGTTAGAAAAGCACTGGTTTTACTAACGGATGTTCTCTTCTTTGAAAGTGCTCCAGTAAGCTTTGCAATAAACCAGCACACACAATACCGCAATCCTTTAACTGAAGCAACTAAATGGAATTCAGCCTGTGATGTCAGACATGCCCCCTACGTAGGTACCATTTTCCGACATACTCTTTAAGAGTCATTGTTTTTATTATGTTAAAACTTACATGAATATGGTGGAGGTATTTTCTGATGAACTCGGGATACCTTTAGTAGTAGATAGCCAGCAGATGGCGTACGTAGTCCATATTTTAAGCTGCATGACAAAACCTAGGTTGAAATGCTAATAAAATCTTAGTGTGAGGTCATCCTCTCTTAATAATATGTCACAGTCCAAAAGTTATTTCAAGCATCTGTTCGAGAACTTAAGTTATCGCAGTTAATCTATTAATATGTTGTGAATGCTGTTTCAGAGAGTTCAGGAGATCTGGAATCTGTGGTCTGTGTGTGTTTATTGGGATATAAATACACTTGCATGGTTTCTCTACTTCATCAGTACGGGGTTGCATTACCTATTTTTGTAGGGTAATAGGACTAAATCCTGATTAGGTCCACATAGACACCATGTGGGTTACATTTGGATTTCATTGATAGCCCACATAAAAATGTATAGGAATAAGCCCAGGGCTCATTTTACATGGGTTTAAAATACAAATCACTTCTTCCACTCAACTAAATTACACTTACATTCATTAAAACTGACCGGACCAGCTTATGTTTAGTACTCTTTGGAAGATCAACATTTAATGAGATCAGTGAGATTCCTATTGGTGCCTATTGTAACTATATGTGTTTATTGTGCTTTGATTCATTTTTAATTTCAAATGTCAGTAAATATAAACCTCAACCAGTTCTTGCATATTGTATCAAAGCAACAAAGGGTTCTGTGTCTGGAAGAAAATGTTAGATGTTTGAGGCTACATTGAGGCAGGTTTTGCTGAATTGCAAGGCAGCAGAGAAAAAGAACAATCAATGGATAGGAATGAGGAGGAGATGACATGCAGTAAAACTCTCAGGCTGAATAGGAAACAATATGTGGTGTGCACGTCAGTCAACAACCTTAATAGATTGTGAGAGCTGAAACCAGAGAAATGTAAGCCTGATGCTGAGATATTTTCCTTTTTCAAATGCACTGGAAAACATACTGGAGAGTCTTTTGAAGTGCGCCTTCCAAAAAAAGGTACCCCACAAGGAGAATAATTTGCCAAGGAAAAACATGGAGAAAATTGAAGAGAGCATACATTCATTCTACCGTCAGGGACAATAAACAACATGAATATTACATAGGAAAGAAATAATACAATATATTTTCATATTGTAATGATACCATTTGACTACCCAAACATGGAAAGAGAAAATAAAAAATACACAAATAGAAATGCTCAAATTCAAAGGTTGAATGCAAAATCTGAATCACCAAACATGGAAAAATTGATTATTATAAAATTATAAATTATAAAAAAAGAAAAAAGAAAACGTCTTAATAAAATTATTTTCTGCCATTGATTTCTAATTGTATGTAAATGAGGAGGTTTGTCCTAAAGTGGTGAGGGGACCATAAACATCATGAACACCAGGGGGAGTGTAGAGCTCACTCATCAGAGGAGTAAAACCAAGGAGGTTTACGCCTCAGCATGAGGTGGAAAAAGGTGAATCTGCATATGTTTTTGTTTCCCAACCTTATCTCAGTCCAATATGATGTAATTTGAACCTGTATAGGCCTTTTTCACAGCAGCCATAGTAAGAAAAGCACAGGTGTTACTAATAACAGTAACAATGGCTCCCTTCTATTTAATAGTCCCTGTAAGCCATGACAGTGTCCAGGACCTGCAAACTGAAGCAGCTAAATGGAATTCAGCCAGTCATTTTATTATTTACACCAGCGCCTTTCCTACTGTGACATGTCAAAATGTCTTCTGTGAGAAAAAAGCCCCGTTGTTAAAAGGCAGCGGTGTAGGAGAGGAGAGGAAGAACAGAGTGTTGTAGACGATGTGTAGGGATGTAACACGAGGAGAAAGCCTGGCACACAACTGACTGCAAAACTGCGTGAAGGGCGTGTATTATAAACGGCTTATACAATCTCCCCTGAGTGAGCAAACTGTAAGTTCAGCCCTGGCCAAGATTCAAGATTAACTTTATTGTCATTCAGACAGGACAAGTGCACAGTAGAACGAAATTACGTTGCATCTGGCTCACAAGTGAAAAGTGAAAGTGAAAAATACCATAAAAACAGACAAAATGTGACGATTAATAAAATAATTATATAAATATACTTTGAAGAAACATGAGTACATTGTACACACTGAATAAAATTGGTGAAAATTGTCCTGATGTGCTGAGAAGAAACCCTGCTCTGTTAGTGATAATGGGTTCAGGCTGCTTTGTAGTACTGAGACAGTAACTTGGATTGCTGCAGGAAGGCAGCACATGAAATCAAATCCAATTACAAGTTTAACTGACTATAGAAATAACAGCCAAAGATCAAACTGCATGTAAAAGATTCAATCTGTGCAGGTAATTTAGAGGAACATTCAAGCGGGCTTTTGGGCATTTCACTCCAACCAAAATCCAAATCTAAACATGCAGAATATCAAATTATGAAACCTTGTTTACTTCAAACTTAAACGTGAACTCAGGCCATTCATCAGAATGTAACTTATATCTTATCTGGATATAACAGCTTGTATACATTTAAAGACATAGACGGCTATGCAGTGGGAATACTGTAGATAAATGAAACTGTAGATAAAACTGATTGGACTACTGACAGCTGGCACAGGACAGAAACCGTATTTAGAATACTATCATTGGCTGTCATTACACGTGTCTGCATGTGTTAGATCCTTCAGCAGCGAGATCTCATGTCTTGCCTTTTGCTCTCACTTGGAATGAGTGTCCGGTTACTGTTTCTGTCATCTGTCATGGCTCCCCACCTCCCTCTGAGTCAGCACGCACAGAGCAGTGCCAGGCTACCCATTCATACCACTGCTGCAACACTCATTTATAATCATGTCATGCTTAAGAACCACACAGACACTTGCGCTTTAGAGGCTTTGTTAAAGCATAGAAATGACTTACTAACAGTATTACAAACTGTTGTTGAACGTGAATGTGAAATAAGAGTGGAGGCATGCAGTATGGTTTTGACCTCATGACCCTTTGTGACCCTGAGACTGAATGGTGTAATGGGAAGGCAGCGTCTATTCTTAACAAATATTAGTTTGAACTTTGTGACCTTTGATCCGTGTTAGTCGAAATCCTTGGCTGATGCCATACCACATTCACAAAACTACAGCAGCAAGTCAAGCTGACTTACTATTTTTATATTAGTCACGTACACTTCCTCCCACAAACCAGCTGCACCCCTTTTCTTGGCACAGAAAGATGGAGTAAGTTCGAAGGCTCTGTGCTTACTCCTCTGGACAAGTTTAGCCATGTGTTAATCCACAATGCCCAGCTCTTTCTGAGAAACAAAAATGCAGGTTTACATAATGGACATTGAGTTTGTCTATTGTGCATTTAACATGAACGGCGTCCAGCCATCACCGGCAGTGTTGAGGGAAAAGGATAAGGAGAGCACCCTTGGACGAAGTTGTCCCAGCAACCTTTGAGAAGCCGACACTTAGCCGCCTTCCTTTTGGACTTTGTTTCACTGACAACATGCAGGAGAATCGTATTTCTCGTTGGTATTTTGGTGGAGTCTCCTCCAGCGCAGCCGCCTGTTTAACGCACCCACTGGATTTAATTAAGGTAAAATATGGAGTTAATTGATTTTTTAATTTAATTACCACTGTAGCGCAATTTGTTTCCCTTTAAGAAAGTAAGAAAATGATCCAATTAGGCCTCATTCATCTGTCTGGGGTGTTTTTCACATGTGCCTCTGGATTGCATTGTGGAAAATGTTAATAAAATTATATTCTTTGAAGGTCTATTATCTGCTGTTTTTCTGTTGACACCAACTTTGGGAATAGCTTGCTGTTATATGGTGATGATTCAGTTCACCTAATTACCTAAATTACCTTTATTATGACCATCAATTGGCTTGTTTGGTTGTTTTAAGTACATGAAATGATGAAAGACACAGGTCTACTTCTTCAATTTTGTATTTCCCACTCCTATTATCCTGCTATTGAATTGATTTTCTTTCATTCAGCGTGCTGACTGAATGTTTGTGGTCGTTGTTTAGAATAGGCTGCTGACATTACCCATGAATATCATCTTGAGTTAAGAACCAATTCTGTTTGCTTGTTGTCACAGCTTAAGACAGGAAGAGACTTTGTTGACTTACTACTGTCACTTTGCACATGTGCAGGTAGTTGTTGCTCTTACTAAAGGTGTGACTGACCCTCATCGCTGCTTCCATGTGGTCATTTCCAGGTGCACTTACAGACGCAGCAGGAGGTGAGGGTGAGGATGATCGGGATGACTGTTAACGTGGTGAGGAGAGAAGGTTATCTGGCTCTCTACAGCGGCCTCAGTGCGTCCCTCTGTCGGCAGGTGGAAAGCGACACACACACACATTGAATCATTCACTCACTGCACAAGTTTGGATAGATATCTTTCTTTCTTTCTCTTAGATGACATATTCTTTGTCACGGTTTGCCATTTATGAGACCATCAGGGACAAGATGAACAGAAAGAACCAAGGTTTCATACCTTTCTACCAGAAAGTCCTGCTCGGTGCCTTTGGAGGTATGTGTTGCTCCACAGTATTTGGTATGTTAGTCTATATTTTCTTTCATTATTTGATTTGTTTTCTCCAACAGGGTTTGCAGGTGGTTTCATCGGGACCCCAGCTGACCTGGTGAATGTCCGGTGAGTTAAGTGGATAGATTACATTTTATAAAGAGGTTTTTAAAATGTTGTTTTTGACGTTGAACTCTTTTGTACTTCACATTATTAATGTAGAAGTAGTTGTTCACCAGGAAGAAATCACAACCTGCACTTTGACTTTTGATACTATTGCACTGCTGTTGGGGTGCACAGTACTCTGCTAAAATCTAATATAAAAAGATTTTCAGCACTGAAACAATAAATAAATCAACAACACTTCTGTACTAAAAAAGTAATTCCCTCCCTTTTAAATTTTCATGTAGCGGACATACCAAGTAGTACTGCAATATGAAATTTAAAATGGGGTCGGTGTTAGATTTAGATTTGACGTCACTGAGCGAAAAAGATACAACCTTTAATGCTCAGCGTTAGTTTAGTTTGACAGGCCAATTTCCACTGAATTCAATAGCGAGATAATGACTATGAAGATTACTCATCCTGACAGTTATTTGACTTTAACCTCTCATCTGCACAGGATGCAGAATGATGTCAAGTTGCCGGTAGAGCTCAGGAGAAAGTAAGTGAAATTTTAAATGTATATACTTCCTATTCAGATCTTTTTATGTAGTGAAAATTGTCCGTGGTCACATACAAATCACCACATTGTAAGATTTTTTTCTTTCTACCAGTTATGCTCATGCGCTAGATGGACTATTACGTGTTTGGAAGGAGGGTAAGATTTTCTTACTTTACAGTACAGCTGAACTTTGTTTCCTTCATACATTGAGCCAAACAAGAAAAAGGCTCTTCAATTGCAAAAAAAAACACTCAATTTGTTTCATATGTGACATGACTGTTGACATTTTTACTCCTACCCCATGAATTCAACAGTAAACCTTTTCACATTGCCTACTTCTTCCTTCATATGTTCTCCATGCTGACGTTTAATTTGCAGAGGGTGTGAGGAAACTGTTCTCTGGTGCCACAGTGGCATCTACTAGGGGTGCACTGGTCTCTGTCGGACAGGTAAAGACCTCTGCGTTATATAACCATTACATCACAAAAACACTACTGTACTGTATTTTGCAGTATGTTATTATTATATATATATTTCCCCCTTGCAGCTGTCCTGTTATGACCAGTCCAAGCAGTTGGTTCTGGCTACCGGTTACCTGACTGACAACATCCTCACTCACTTCCTGGCCAGTGTGTTTGCGGTAAGTTACTCAATCACTGTCACTGTTTATATAAAATTGCCACAATTTCCAAAATAAGACACCTTTTTTTATACTTTTCTACGCAGGGGGGGTGTGCCACAGTCCTGTGCCAACCACTTGATGTTGTTAAAACAAGACTAATGAACTCAAAACTGGAATATGGGGTGAGTTTGGGTACATGCTGTCATGTGATTTAAATTTTGCTGGACAGAATGTTTGGGGTTACTTGGGGCATCTCTCTTGGTTTCTCATCACCCTGACATATATGTTTTATTCATGGACTGAGGGGAGAATTACACAGCTTGACATGTCTTAGTTTCTGTGTCTCCTTGTTGCAGGGTGTGTTTCACTGTCTAACAGAAACGGCAAAACTGGGCCCGAAGGCATTTTACAAGGTGGATGTCACCTCCAAGACGATGTGATGTTTTACACGGCTCCTTCCAGTCAAAAACATGACTCTTTAGATTTTCATTGTGTTAATTAATTGCTGTATTTTAAACGACTTTAGACTTTTCTCTTGCTGACATAACGATATGATTTGTGTCTAGGGTCTTGTTCCTGCAGCAATCCGTCTCATCCCTCACACGGTCTTCACCTTCGTATTCCTCGAACAATTGAGGCAGCATTTCGGTGCCGTGGCTGTCACCTGAGAAGAATGAAGTGATTCCTCAAGATTCCCATGGCTGGTTTTTACAAATGCAGTGGTTCTCTGGGCTGGATAGTTTCATCACTGATGATACGGTGTCCACTAGATACCACTAATACCAAGAACCAACAAGAAGTTGCCTTTAAAGATCAATTTTCATTTCTATCATCTGTAACACAAAATGAAAGTGACTCACATAATCACATTATCTCACATAAATGTCATGTATGTATCAGGTTGTGTTTTAACTTGGAACATTTCACCATTAAGACCCATGACCTGCGATGAACTATACAACTACCAATCTGACATAAGGGTTTTGGAAGGAAGGTTTTGTTTTTTACTTTAAGCCAGAGTTCTGTGGAGAGGAAACTGCTTTTTAAGTTGATATCAACTGATAAATCTACTAATACTAGGCCTTCTTTGCCCTCTGGGTGTGACACTGAAAAAATAGTGTGCCTATGTTTATAAAACTCTTTGTATTTGTTTGTAATGATTGCAGAATTTGAGCATATCTATACTAGACATTTTTTGGTGACCACTGCCACAAACAAGATTAGTTATTTTCATATTGTGGAAAGTGTCCTGAGAAGACATTACTATGGTGGCTCAGAGGTGTCAAACAAAGTGCAAAAGCCACAACACTAATGCAAAAGCCAGAAGTGAGACAGTGCCCACCTATGCATTATCCAGGTCCCTTACCACTCCCCATCACATCAAACCTGGGCTAGTTCTTTTTCCTGAACATGTATTATTATTTTATTATTATTATTATAAATTACTATAAACATATTAGAATATTCTGGCTTTTGCATTCATGTTGTGGCTTTTTTTGACACCTCTGGGGCAGGTTTTAGATCCCTTTCTGATAAGTAAAAATGCTGTACCTTCAGTATCAGTAAAAAGAGAATAATAAAACAATCTATCCATATCTGCTTATGGGCCTCGTTGATAATTTGTGCCTGACAGTCACGCTGCCTGTCAGGTCTCCTCTCTCTTGAAGAGAAATACTGGCAGGTTCAGGGTGTACCAGCATGAACAAAAGCTCCCAATTAGTAACACTTTTAATACAATATGATTATGCTTTTAAGAGGACAATCAGCGGCTTTTTTTTAAAATAGGGGGCTTATGAAACAATGTTCAGCTGAAGAAACGCATTTTTTGACTCTGAAATTCTGAGAAAAGAAAGAGTTGTGAGTCTTGGTTCAGTAGCAGTATGTGGGTTTGCGGCTTCTTCTTATTTTATATTGTTCCAGGTATTATTTTCCAAGTATCACCTCTTGCAGTGCTGCACAATCCATCATGTTCAGCTCTATAGGACACCTGATATTTTTCCATGTCCCACAGTTTACTTATTGTCTATATCGATGTCAGTATTTGAGTGATGATAGCTGTCTTCAGGGTCAAACTCGTGACAGCTCCGCTTTTGATGCTTCTTTTTTATGATGTAAAAGTAAAGAAAAAAGACAGCTCAACTTTCTTACTGCCTGTTGAATGACAGATATCAACAAGAGATGAATGTGTATGGGGAGGAATATATCCAAATCAACTCTTTTGACAGAGAATATGACTTTGTGATTACAGTGTGGGACTCTCAAGTTGCTTAATGGACAGGTTACATAATTCTGTTAGACCTGTGCAAAAAGTCACCTAATGGCGAGACGGTTATCATCTGTGGTTGTCATGGAGCTTGCTGAAAGAGCAGGTTGGTAATGACACATAATGCACCGTATAAGAACCGTTCGTCTGGGTCTGTCTCTTTCTTTTACAGTGTATGTCCTGCTTCATTTTCTAGTAAAGCCACACACGCAGATTTGTGGTTTCCTCTTTATCAGGCACTCTATCACTGATAGAATACAGACTGACCACTGCGCTGAAAAACATCCATTGAGGCTAATGATGTCCATGCACACAGACACAGACAGAGAGGCATAAGTACATACCTTTGTTCCCTTCTGTTTCTGTCTTCTTTTCTGGAAAAGAGGAGACAGAGACCTCAAACTTTGGTTTCAAGCTGAGAACTGACAGATGAAATATTTTGGAACTGAAAACAGGAACAGAATTTGAAATTTCAAACTGTATTTATTGTTATACCAGATGTTGTGAGTTCATGTGTCAACACAAGGAAAAATGATTTCTAGATGTGTTTTTTTTTTTTTTTTTACCTGATAGGATGCTCACTGTGTATATGCAAACAGGCTTCTCAGCTTTCTGAAATCGTCTGAATATCTTTCAGTCACTGTGAAGGTCTTATCGTACACAGCACATTCCTCTCTCACAGAGATACATGCCTTGTGCAAATACAAAGACCAAAGAGGGCAATGTTGGCAGCTGAAAAACATGCAAAGGACAGGCATTCAAATTCATGGTGCTGAGATGGGAGCATTAACAAGGTTTCTGTTCCACCGTTTTAATGGTAAACACTGATGAGATAGTCGCCTCTTAATGGAAAGTCAACACCAAAACTTTTTACGACTTACAGTATTTCTTGTATCAATATGAGGCAGGATCACAGAAGCCAAAACTTAATCTATTACAAAGTAGAGGTTTTGTGGCTTTTATGGTTTTATTGTCAAATTTGAAATAGTCTAGAAATTGATTTGACTGAATTAGAAAGCTGAAATACTGAAAATGTGTATTTTAATGCTACTACTCGAATCAGAATCAGGTAATGATATTTTCAGCTACAGTGAATCTGCAGCCTTTCTATATAAATGACTTATGAATTATATAAATGAATAAAGTAGCTTTCACTTTTAGGCTGACATTTCTTTAAAAAATGATGAGGGTCTGCTGGGAAAGTTATTTTCTTCAAACTCTTCTGCGGCCCATAAAAGGGAAACATATGCTGAGAAGACAATGTTCACTTAAACTGTGACTGTCCTCAACATTCCCCACCCATCAATAAATGTTTGCCAGTTACTACACTGAGAGTAATTTGCATCCATGTTTAAAACTTTCTGGGTCACAAACTCATTTAATAAATGTATATCCCACACCATTGCCATGCACCTGTTAATAATTTAATGCACTAGAGATTTATCTAATTGCATTACATTTCCACATTCTCATGTGTGTGATGAGTCCCAGTGGGACAACAAACATCCCAGTGATTCACATGTTGCCTTAATTTAATTAAATTCAAATTTGACATTTGAATGGAGCAATTTATTTGGCTACACTTTTTAGCTGCACTAAACTAACAACTAAATTCACTGCAAACACACACTTGCTGAGTATAGCTGCTGTTTTCGGGCAGATTGGTGTAAATACTGAGTAGCTTTGCTTCCTGATGCACCTCTGTTGGTGCCTCTGGACCAGCCGCAGGGTAATCAGCCAGGGGCTACCACTTCTCACTGTTTGACCTCTTAAATCCAGGAGCATCACCAGGCCACAATGTCAGACCTTAGGGAGGTGAAAAACTGTGAAGCTGCAAATTGACCAACACCCCACCGGAAAAGCGATACAATTATAGTTTAGCAATCAGAATGGCAGGCCTGTTGAATGTTGGATTTCTCCACATGTTGAAGGGATGTACAAGTATGGATGGAGCCGATGAGGTCGGTATTCGCCATTTGATGTTTTATACGTCTGTTAATATAGTTTTATATTGCCAACTAGCATTTCTATATACTGTTTAAATGTCAGTCAACATTTGGTAACGCCAATCCATGCAGGGCATTAGTCTGTGTTTCTAATTTGTGTTTGTGTGATTAAAAACAAAACAAAAACTTTATTTCTTAAAATTTCACAGATCTAAATTGTCGTTAAAAATGTGGTTTGAGAACAGAAAGTTTGACTGGCATCAACACTAACTTAACAATGTCAGTAGAGTTCCGCTCTCATTATGTGTCTTCATTTCATTTAAGAACAAATTACTGGGACCACAACTGCTAATGAACATGTAGTAAGCAATGGAAAATTGCACTCAGCTGCAAAATGGGTGTTATTATGGGTGTGTGTGGTTTGTGCTGTAATGTCATTAGTGCAATATCTCTTGTAAACTGGACCTTGAGAGGGGCGGATAGTGGTAGTAAATGATGCAGATGCACAATTCATAGTGCTATCAATGGCCACAATCCATTCTTTGTAAACTCAGGGTTCTTTGTGGCTATAGATGATCTTTGTTTAATCTCCATGTCTTCAGGATCCCTGCCTGTGCAGGACTTGGTCATGGCACCACCTGCACCACCCCTGGGTCAGCCCTGACAGGTTGTGCTGGAAGCTGCTGCCATACCACTTACCCAAAGTGTTTTAAATCGGCTTTGTAAGACCAAATGTGTGCAACAGAAAAGCCATAAATCTGTGAAATTACATTTAAACAAGAAAATTGCCAAAACTGCAGTTCCCAGGTTTTCACTTGACGACAGTGATATGCCTCTCTTGCTCTCTCTTGAGGTATATTGTTGCCTGTTTCTCCCTGGGTGGTAACAGTGCTGATCTCAATTGGTTTGGAACGATGGCAGAGTTGAGAGAATGAGCGATGGTTTCACATTATGGAAAAGTTTGTGGGATGGAGAGTGGGAGCCAGGTTTTTCTCTCGAGGTCTGACTGTGAATCTAAGCCTACGTGCTTCTTCTCTCTCCGCTCCGGCCTCCAGCTCTTTGCAGCCAGCCAGAATAGCAATCTTCAGACAAACAGGAACTAAAGCCAAGGGGGTGGATGTCACAAAGACATTATAAGGAAGATAGTGAGTGTTGTGACTGCCAGAGTATTAGATTTCTGCATTTGGTCCAGAATTAAGCCAGCAACAAACATATCAGAAACTTCACAACTTGATTATTCTGTCCCTCACATCAGTATTATACAAATCTGAGCACAGCTTGTGGTTTATGTAGCTATGTAAATTTAAAAAACAATCTTTTAACCAGGAATTAGTCCAAATTACAAACTAAGATGTTATATTGTACGTTTAACTCTGTGTTCTCTCTTTGAATCACATTTTTTGTAATTGCGGAGCGCAGCTGATGACTTCTTTGTATCTGACAGCAAAATTACAGTGCAGTCTCAGAGTCAGTGGCCAGTAGGAAAAAAAGAGCAAAATAAAAGGCTGCTGCTCACTGTTATGACTGCTAATGATAATGAGGAAGATGAAAAACCCAGCAGGTTGTGTTCTCGGTCAGATCATAGGAAAGAAACAATGGGGCTATTAGTCTGTAACATCAGATATGTTTTGCAGAATATCTTGTTTTTGTTTGCGATTCTGTCCTCCAGCCTTAGAAAGGTCAGACATGAATCCTACATCCAAAATAACAACAGCCGCAGTAATGGAGACATGTTATATCCAAACGTTCAAGGTACATTTTCCCTGTCAGAGCAATTTAGTGTTTGCTTTAATTTCAGTCCATTTCAGCTTGTGCAACAGGAAGTGAAGTTACAAAACAAAAATGATGAACTGTGGGGGTTTGCATTTATCAAAATGCTTAATAACATCAGTGGACGCACAGAAGCTATTAGTGGACCAAGGTAATCATATTGCTCACCAACCCGATATAGCCTCGACACTGAGTCAGTGACACTGAACCCTTTGGCTTTCCTATAATAGAGGCATGACTACAACAATAGAGAGTGGAAAGAACTCGAATTAAAATAAAAAACAAAAATCCCTCGATAATGTAATCCACTTGTTTTTGCTCTAAATTTCACTTGAGATTAGAAATTTGTGATAAACAGCAAAGTTCACTCATGGAGGTCTGTATCTCCTCTGAAAGAAGGAGGAGGTAAAGTAAGTTTATCTCATGCTTTTTATTCTCTCTTGTCTTCCCTCAAGGGACGTCATTATATAAAGATTCACATTAAAGTTACAATAAATCACATGAATTTCTTCAGCCCTCCTGAAAGGGCTGAATGCATGATAATTAGCTTAAAAATCTAAATATACTTGCTATGCAACATGCAGATTCAATAGCTTTAAGGTTTTGGTTGAATTTATTGTGGAATACGATTAAGGAAAAATAATACAGCTGTACATGATAATACAGCTCACACCGTTAAACTCTCAAACATATTGAAAGTAAACTGATTAATGAGCCGACAACTACAGTGTCACACATGTTCTTACACATGAATGACTTGCAGATGTCCCACGCTGGTATGCAGCTCTTATTGCCGTAGTAATAATCTGGAGACAGCTGCTTAAAGATGAAATATTGTGCACTTCACCAATGCATTTTAATCTTGGCTAGTTCATCAGCCTCGGTTAAAAAACAATTTGGTGTTGAACTGGGAGCTATTTTGATAATTGATGGGGCATGATCTCATTACAGTAAGTGTTGAGTTTGAAGGCTATCGAGTTGGTTCCAGTGGCTGGTTACTTTGGAGAGAGCGGAGGCATCAGCTCTGTACACTGTGTACCGACAGTGTGGTCAGAGCGGTTTTTCTCCCCCAGCAGGATATGTTGTTTTCACCTCCTACCCAAATGTTAGAGCACTTTTCCATCAAATCTGTCTTCAAGTCTGTGTGATCAAGCTATACTTCTGACCAGGAAAAGATATTGGTACTGTGACGCAGGAAACGTTTGCATTTAATCTATCTGCATTTGGCAAGGAAGATAAAAAGTGAGATGGCATGTACTGTTCCCACATCCCTCATCTGCTCTGCAGTTGCCTGGCCTTCTCCACCCACCTACTCACCTGTGTCTCATTTCCACATCAGCCCTGCAGATACTGGCCCATTCCCAATTGTACTCTGTCAGTCCGCCTCAGTTGTGATATTGGTTTTTGCTTCGTCCTTTGTGTTTCGAGTTTCTGTTACCTTATGTTACCTGGACCTGTGTCTACCTTGTATCCCTGCACTGCCTGGGTCCTATATCCATTGTCTTACATAACCAGCCGTGACCATTAAAGTAGAGAAAATTACTACTTTGTATAAGACTGCAAGTTATTTGTGATATTTGCATTATCAATAGATTGTTTGGTTTGTTAGAAATTATGGAAATAAAATAAAAGTAATGTCCCTTTAGACAAATATTCCGTATATTACAATAACGAGTTAAGAGGCAGAGCTCCTTCTTCAAACATAGATAAATGTGTCTACAAATGAAATGTTGAACCTACTTTTTTTTTTCTAAGTAAGAAGAAAAATGTATATTTTGGACAGTTCTAGTATGTCAGTGACGAAAGGACGGACCATTAGATTGTTTTTACATATTCGTGCCAATTTCCTACAATTAGCCAAATATTTTAAATAACTAATTCCAAAGCATACTATAGATTTTTAAATTGATGAATGTGTTTTTCCTTCCTTTCAGGCAGCTGTTATTTCACTTCACTACACAAAATTAACAGTAATGTTTTATCTTATTCTTTATTCATTTAGTGGAAAAGTTTCATTATCATAAAATGGTAATGGAGGTGAATGTATGAATTGTTTGGAGAAGTCTTCCATGCTAGTGCAATCCAGTGATGTTGAGAAACACTGGCATTAGTACCAACATGTACATTATGTTTTGCATTTCCCTAATGCATGTGTTATTATGGGCTTATTTTCTGGCAGCACAGCTCATGGATAGCAACCAAATGGAAACCAAAACCCAAATCTTGGGAAGATTTTCAACAGATCTGAAATGACCACTACAAAATGCTTCTCTTCAAGTCTGTGCTTTCCTTTGCATTTCCATGCAACAACAAAAATGAATGAAAAAGGCAACTGCATAAGTGATGGATTACATATGTTAAGTACTGGCTTAAACTGAAACCTGTGGTATGCTTTGGAAAATCTCATGCACAGTTTGTAGTAAATGGGCTATAACGTGCAAAACATGGTCCTTAATGCTGTATGAGCAAAATTCCTTCTCCAGACGATCCTACAAGGCTTATAATTAATCATATTTACTGACCTCCAAACTAATTTGCAATTTGACAAGATGAAACTAAAAACATGAGGTCCAAATAATGTTCTACATGCACAAATGCACATACATCATGTGCAGTATAACATGATGGATTGTGATGCTACGATAAAGCCAGACTACAAAAAATGTCACTGTAATGTTCAGCATGGGAAAAATGTTTAAAACCTAAATATTTCTCTTCAGATCAAATGTACGTCTCAGTCGTATTTTCTTGGAAATATATTTGCTGATAAGGAGCACAGCATCTTAAGCAGCTGACAGATTACTGTTTCTGTCGATTCATCACTCTTGTTATTAGTCAAAATACGTCCGACATTTTAAGGAATCTTAGATCAATGAGATCGTTTCTGTGTTTCCCCTCTCAATTTGCGGCAACATTATGCCAGTTTTAATGGAGCATGAAACCACAGACTACCAAAACAAATTTCCGTAACATTTCAGACTGCAGAATGCATTTAATCTGAATCGCTTTATTTTATGGTAAGATGTCTCTGGCTCTCTAAAAAGGCTAATGTATCTTTGTGAGACATGCTACGAGTTAAATGAAAACAAACACAGCAGTGTTCCTCTTCACTTAAGCCTTGTTTGTTGTAAACTGGCCTGACATTTAGTCCAAATAGATCTCTAGAATAAAGTCACATTTCCCAGCCTCTGCCTGCATCTAACTCAGTTTTATGTTTTGCATGAATGTGCCTGGGGACAGTTCTTTATCCATTAACACATAAGAACAGTCAAATATTGTTCTGTGGCCACATTATAAAACAATTGCTTTCATTTCCTTTCCTTGTATGTTTTGCCCGTGGCCAAATTGACTTGATTTAAAATAAACAGTAGATTTAACCATAAATGCATATGTCAGATGATGAAAATAACACCTGACATTATAGCTAAAACGTCATTGTGGACACACGGGAGCTGCTTGTTGCTGATGTCTTTAAACTTGTCATTACAAACCTAATATGCCTCCTTTATTAAACAGCGGAAGAACAGAGTTAGTGGAAAATGTGTTTTGTTCACACCTTGGCCTCTGATACAGAAGCAATCCTGCGGCCGACGGATGTTAGTCATTAGCAGAGCCGTGTGTCATCGACAGGGGACTGAACATTTTCTGCCAAAAATGTGACAGGTCAATAGGTCTCAGCGGTCTGTATTCTGAGTGACACACTGAGCTGCAATAGGCCAAGTACAGGGGAGGGCAAATTTAAGTGTAGCATTATTCTGCATCCATTACAGAGTTTGACTTGTTTTCATACAGCAGTGAATCAGTTTTATAACAAACATTATTCGCTTTATTATATTTTATGTATTTTATGCTTCTACTCAACTGCATTACTAAAATCTTGTATGTTTTAGGCATGTACATTTATCTACTGCTATAGATTTCCCAGTCTTCTTGGCTTGTGACACCTTATAAAAAGACACATAATCATGTCACATTTCAGACATTTCAGTTGTTAGCAGTTTCCCCTTTAAACTTCTTAGATGGTTTCTGTTCACAATAAAAGCAAAGACTGGAGAAACATCCCCAAAATGACCGCAGATTTGTATATCGGAACTTTTCATTTCATAAATGCCCCATTAATCATCCCATGACCCTCTCAGATTTATCTTGTGAGCCGTCGGAGGAGCCAGACCTGCACGCTGGAAGCCACTGGACTAACTGTATATAAAGTAGTTAAAAATAGCTCCACCTCCACCTGAACCTGCTACAGTATACAGTACTGTCACACTTATTCAACAATATTAACAGTATATTAATGCCCTAAATAGTAATATGTCAGTCATAAAGGCCAAGTTTCTGTCAAACGTGTACCTTTACTTTGGATTTTGGATTTTTGATACTTTAACTATATTTAGCTGATAATACTTCTGTACTTAATTAGCATGGTTTCAAATGTAGGATTTTACATTGCATTGGTGCTTCTACATCATTTATTTATATATTTACTTCAGTATACACTTCCAAAGCAACATTTCACTCAAACCATAAGCTGCAATTTTCAACAACACAATACTCATTCCACAACTTAAAAGCAACAAGGAGAGGAAAAATAAGTTCTCTATCACTGCCAATATGTCAAACAACTGTTTAAGGCATGTAAACACATGTAAACACACACAACCAAAGACAGAATGCTATTAACATCCCTCATGTCCATACAGTCAAATTATTACATACATTTTCAAAGTAAATGATTCACCACTGTCAGTCTGATCCTCTTTCCCCCCAGATGCATACACTCAAGCTGTGTTTTTCTCTTTAAAACAAATCTACCATCACTTAAGTGCATATGTTCAACTAAACAAAGTGTTTTATGGATTTAAATGTTGTAATTGGACTGATTTATTACCGTGTCTGGCTTACAACTCAGCACCGCTGCCACATGCTTGATTTTGATAGTTTAACCAATGAGGTGCACTTTGTGCTGCGTTGCACCCAGATGTGGCCAAAAAAGGTGAAGGAATGTGGTGTACTCTGTGTGCACATGTTTCCCACCGTGGGCTCTTGATGACAGTCATTCAGATACAGGAGTGGCTGAAATGGAGGAACTTGATTGCCTTTGCAGCTGAACATCAGTCACTCTCATTGCTGGTGTTATTTGTATTTATGTCCAGAGATTCTCGGATGAAAAAGTCTCGAGGGAACGAATGGAACAGGTAAATGATCCAGGGAAATGACACTTGAGAGATATGACGAGGCCTGAATGGGAACACTGCTTATCAGGTGCAACCAGTGGAACATGATTATAACCGACTCGCAGACCAACAAGGTGGAGATTTGAACGCTGCAACCCGGATGTGATTTCGCCATGGTTCTGTCCATGTGCAGCGTCTAACACAGCTCCAGAGGCTCCAGTGAAAACACTGCCTCGCCATCACATAAATGGGCCCATTAATCCCACTCAACAGAGGACAAAAAGCCTCTAAAATATTTAATAGATTAATTATCCCCGTTGAGATTCACTTTTACAAAAGACATTTGAACAGTGATGAATGAAAATGTCAAAAACAATCAAGAGTCTGTTTGTCTATGTATGTAGGTGTGCGTGAGTGGCTTTTATCACTCAGCTGAGGTCATGAATGTGACACTTTGCTCCCCAATATCCTGGTATAGAAGGACAAATCTCTCCACTGAGAGAGAGTGTGTGTGTGTGTGTGTGTGTGTGTGTGTGTGTGTGTGTGTGTGTGTGTGTGTGTGTGTGTGTGCGTGCGTGTGTGTGTGTTAAGGGGCAGCCTTTTTTCACCTTCAAGCACTGGATAATGATTCCCAGCAGGTACTGCAGTTTGTGCGGTTAGGTTCAGACAGGCGCTTTCACTGAATGTATGCTGGGTCTGGAGGCAGATGGCAGGCAGCAGAAATATGTTTCCTCCCACATCGCTAACGTGCAGATGGATCATACAAACACAACGTAATGTGTTGCTGTACATTCTGAATTACCTTTTCAGGGAAATTTTGCTTAACATCCTTCCTGTAATCAAAGTAATTTCCTTTAATAATTGTTTCAGTCTCAGTGTTTCAGATTGATCACATACTGGAATTAATGTGAAACTTTTCAATCAGAATAACATTTTTACTAGTCCAGACAGCAATTTCAGTCTGACAGTCCACCACTTTAGTCCAGACTGAAATACATCGATCAGCCATTAGGACCACCAGGGCACCCTGGAGGTCCTAATGTAATGCAGCCCCATATGCAACAAACTGTGATGTACTGTGTGTTCTGACACCTTTCTATCAGAACCAGCATGAACCTTTTCAGCAATTTGAGCTACAGTAGCTCGTCTGCTGGATTGGACACGGGCCAGCTGTCGGCCCCCCATGTGCATCAGTGACCCCGTCGCTGATCTTTGATTGGTTGACATTTGTGGTTTTGAGTGAAATTTTGCAGAAACGTTTTTAGATGGACTGCCATGAAATTTTGTACAGACGTTCATGTTACCCTTAGGATGAACTGCAGTAACTTCGATGATCCTCTTTTCTGACAGTGCCATCATCCAGTCAAAATAAAAAATTGCCCATGATTTTGGATAATAACCGAACACAAGGAAAACCAATGACACACCCATCAGCATCAGCTGTACATTTGTACTGTTTAGTGTTAAAACAAAGGTTACTGTGCTACACAATGGTGAACATTATTCCTGATAAGTGCTAACACGTTAGCATTGTTATATTGTGCAGGTTAGCATGCTGATGTTAGCATCAGATTTAGAATCAGAATCGATGTAATGTCCAGTAATGTGTACATAAGAAATTTGACTCAAATTTGAGTTGAAATTTGAATTTTTCTGTTACTCTCAATGTACGTACATATAAATAGACGTAAACAGCTAAAAAGGACAACATGCTTGACAGGATAAGCATAGACATCAATCTACTATATTTATATATATATATCTATATCAAAGGATGCTGAAATAAATCTGATTAATAGAACAGATTGCAGGTAGGTGACAATATACAGTATGGACAGCGTGCATAGATTTCTGTTTCAATGATGATATTTACACGTTTTTGCACAGGGGATCCAGACACTGTATGACTGATGGCCTTTGGGAAGAAACTGTTCTTGTGTGTCTGGATGTTTTGGCGGACAGTAATCTGTAGCATCTACCAGAAGGGAGAAGTTGGAACAGGTTGTGTCCAGGGTGTGACAGATCTGCAGTTTCCCACCTGGTTCCTGACTCCTGAATGGACAGCAAGTTGGCACCAGTGATTTTCTCTGCAGTCCTGACTGTCCATTGTAGTCTGTTTCTGTCCTGGTTGGTGGCAGATCCAAAGCAGACGGTGATTGATGTGTAGAGGACAGACTGGATTATTGCAGTGTACAACAGGATCAGCAGCTCTTGAGGCAGTTTGAACATCCTGAGCTGGCACAGGAAATACATCCTCTGCTGGGCCTTCTTGATGATGGAGTCTCTGTTGGACTCACTCTTTAGATGTGAGATTGTGGATCCGAGAAACCTGGAGGTTTCCATAACAAACCTAGTGCTGTTGAGTATGGTCTTGGGGGGGGGGGCTCCTCTTGAAGTCCTTGTTTTTTCCACAGTTTTGAGCATGTTATGCTTCAGATTGTTCCGATGGCAGTAGAGTGCCAGCTGGTCAACCTCCCATTTATATGCAGACTCATCACCGTACCAGATGTGGCTGATGACCGTTGTGTAGTCTGAAAACTTCAGGAATTTAACAGACGAGTGTCCTGAGTGCTGAATGTGATGTTTACTTAGCCTCACATGCTGCCTCCTGTCAGTCAGGAAATTTGTGATCCACTGACAGGTGTGAGCAGGCACAGTGAGCTGGGTGAGTTTTCTGTATACAAACAGGATCCTTGCATATGTCCCTGGGGTGTCAAAGGTGTTGCAGGATGTAGTGCAGTCCCATGTTGACTACATCATCCACTGACCTGTTGGCATTTTGCTCCAACCACCACAGCCTCACAAGAATCAACACCAGCGTAATTACAGTACAGTGTGATCATTTGTTGGAAGCACGTACTTCAGCTAACCAAAATGCAAGGCTAAGGTACATTTTATTCTAAAGTAGCCTATGCAATTACACATCCCGCAGAAAAGTCCGCCCAAGTAAATTAACTTTGCTTTTTTTCATAATATCCTCCCAAATGCTATTAAGTGTGCACTACTGCATCTGAATTATCATTCAAATAACACATACTCATTAACCACGTTGGTGAAAGCCAATTTTCAAAAACGCCGCCTGCGTTTTGAAGGAACAGGAAAACCCCATCAACTCTCTACTAATCATCCTGCTGCCCTCGCTGCCCTGCTGGTGTTTTCATCGGTGTCTCTAGCGTTCTTTTTAATGGCCGCTGGGCAGAACACCTCATGCTGTCGACCACAACAAGGCAGAAAGATTAATTACATCTTAGCACCACCTTTCTCACCTCCACATTTCCCCCAGAACCAGTTATCATGTATGCTGTTGAATGAAAACCAAGTAAAAACATGCATAATCAAACAGAGCCTTAAGCTGACAGGGTAATCATCTTGTCAGGGATGATGCCGGTGCCATGGCACGACCGGCGTTGTTAACACTGGAGCATAGAAGGGAAAACAGCCCAGACAAAATAGTGGTGAATTATCATTTAACCCAGAAAGTATGAAAGGGCTTCTGAGGGTCGGAAGTGGTGTTAGGATAAGGACTGCAGAAAATGTGGTAGTTGACCTTTACATCATAAAATGCAGATGAGGACGTGTGAGCTACACATATGCGTGGAAAAACTAAAAGGTCACTTAACAATTCTGTTCTGAAGTTGGCAACTTAACATTTCTGGGGCATGTTGTAGATGGTAATTTACAATGCATGCCTTAGTCTAATTGTGTAGTCTGAACATAGATTAGAACTGTTTGCAAATGTGATAAATTATTTTAATATATGAAATCACAGGAGACATTGTGTTTCTGTTTTTTTTTAAAAACTCATTCAAATATTGAAAGATAAGATTTTTTTTTTTTTCATCTCTGTTGTTGTGATGTATTTTTCTAATTTCTGCATGTAACTAGATGTTAATTTCCCTTTTACAATGGACTTTCATAGAATATTTGACATTTAGAGGACATCTTTCAACTTTCTAAAACAACATTAACAAACTATTCTCACTATTTTGCAATGTCAGATTATCTGTGGGCTGATTATTATCCATTAACTAAAGAAGAAGAAAAAAATTAATAAAAAAAAATTGAATGTAATGTAAATGTAATTCAGGATAAGAAAAAACTTAAAATGTTATAATATCAAAGCAATCCTGTAGCTTAATTCATTGGGAAAATAGCTTCTTTCATGAAAAAAATACACTGGTTATTAACAGTGCATGCTGTAGCTATTACACTTATTAATTGATTTTTCATGTGTGGGAGTTCTTTAATCAAAAGAGTCTTCATAGCAACTTAGTCCCAACCCTGACACCAAGGCAGCATGAGTTAACTCAATGTTTATAAGTTCTGATGTAGCCTGGAAATAAAACCTAGAAGTTTTAAATTTAATTAAATTGAGATTAATACAACTCATATATTAAAATATTGTTGAATTTCTGTATAATATTTTACAGTGGTGGTGATGTACTTCCTGCTTCCCTCCTAAAAAAGGGTAAAGACAGCCCAAACAGGAAATCAAAAGGGCTTCCAAGTGTTATATAAAAATACCTTTTATAATGTAAAATGTATGTATAATTGTTTTTTCTTCAGTGTTTTTGTCCTACTCATTAGTGACGGCTGTGTGACTCTGTGAGGAAGTCCGGCCCTGTGGCCCCAGGCATCTGTCCCCGCTGATGATGTAACACACGGCCCCAAATTAGGAAGAGCTCCGTTTCAACTGGTTCTAATTTAAACTGACTCACAGCCAACCATGCGGGATCATGCCTTTAAGGTTAACATGCTAGACCTGAATATGAGAGACATCTGCTCTGTGGGTTTAACATGTGGTTTTGCATGCCAGGTTTGTGATTATATTTGTGTCTTGCTGACATGTTTGTATGAGTTTGTCCAGTCTGTTCACCTGTCCACATCAAGCAAGCCCTGTTGTTGCCTAAACCTAACCACATGCAGGACTCAAGATATGAATCCCAATCTCTGTCATGGACCTGTGTTGTATAGGTTGCGATTACCTTTTTGTTAGCACAATTGAAAAACAAATGTACATACATACCCATGTATTTATCATTGTAACCATGACCCCCCCAAAAAAAAAAGTTGTAATTTTAACCTAAACTACCATGTTTCCTTAACGTTAACACATTTATTTAAAATATTTTAACTCAAATCATCTTTCCCTAACCATGTTGTTTTTGTGCCAATACGTAACCAATCCTTAATCATACCAATTTGTTTTTCAACATTTGTCATTTGTTTGAGAGGCATGGACTTAATGATGCTGTCCTGCCAATGGGGCTGTCAAATCAAATACTTCCATGTGTCGCTCTAGAGGGCATAAACAAACCCCGTATTCTGTTGTATAATTGGGAGGTCTTGTAAGAGATAGGGTTGTATGCATGGAAAGGGCAGTGAGGAGAGAATGAGGAAAGGACCTGGGGAAATGCACCCCAGGAAATATTTCAACTTCTAACCCTAAATGTTATTTGGATTAATAACGAAGGCACACAGTCTGGTTACTTAGGTAAGACAGAAAAGTGTTTTTCACATTAAACCAGCATTTTTATTTAAATAATCAAAATAAAACAAGCAGAGAATAAAAATACTGTATTACAATTATTCAAAGAAAGGCCTGATACAATATCTAAAACCACTGGTTAACCATAATATGTAAAACTATCAGTCAAACAAACTAACCAAAATTAAGGAAAAAGTGCAGTCTACAAACGTGTCCTGGTGCTCTTATTCACATGCATCAGAAGTGGGGATCCCATCACGGGTATCTAGCCCCACCACAACATGTCGCTCTGCTTCAGTGAAAGAAAAAAAAAGAAGGAAAAGACCTAATTAAAAAAGGACAGCCCAGTTGGTCAACAGACTAAATCAGCAAAACAAACAAGGAGCAACAGCAGTAGTCATCACAGATGAACCTATGAATAAAGACAGGAATTAAGAAGGCTCACCAGGTTACATACAATGCATATTTTCTTTTTAACATTAACCCTACTCACCACCTCTTGTATGGGGCGCTAACACACAGGATCGGTTCAACAGGTGGGAAAGGCAACAATCGCACCACCAGAGCAGAACTAAAACAAAGAGCAGTCAGCCAAGCCTGCAGTAGAAAAGCTAACCCAAATGACTGACTGGATCTTTGTAAACATACCTGGAGCACAAAACAACCACAGCAGAGACAGGATCAGAGCCAAAAAGGAGAGAGCATCAGCCAGCAGGTGGCTAATATAACCTGACCTCATTGGGATGTTGGCTGGGGAGGAGTCAGGCATGGGGCTGCATTCACAGACACTAATACTGCACTAGACGTCACTAGGGCAGCATTCCCCACCACACGTGCATTTTCCTAGGATTTCTGATTTCAGATAATCTGCAGTGTTTTTGCTAACTTCAAATCTGAAAGACAGATCGACTTGAAACTTGCTTTGACTTTACTTTAGCAGCTGTCTTTGGACAAACTTGAAGTTTTAGCTCCACAACTGGCGCAGCTACCGAATAGCTAAATGAGATACCAAGAATAAATGTTAATTCAGTCGTATCATGGCATAAACACTGTAGCCAATTGCTATCAGAGGTGGTCAATATATTTAGACCAATAAACATTTGTTCTGCCCAATTTGTTTAGTGATATGAGTCAAACCTGTAGACAGACTGTATCCATCCAAAGATCAAGAAGGCATTAAATGAGCTTTTTAAAAAACTTTGATGATCCACGAGTGTCATATAGAATATGCTTCCTGATTATGATCATAATGATAATGATGGTTTGAGCAATGATACGGAGCCCAATTAGTTTTGCAATTTTAATGAGACTGAAAAAAGAGAAATCCATATTTTACGCTAGAGATTGATGTCTGTGAACCCATACAGAACAGGTTAATCAAATGAATACAAGTACTTACACATGCACACAGCTATAGAGAGAAACACACTCAGTGGTCGAGGGCACAGATGGCCAGTAGACAACAGATGTTGAAGCAGTGGATTGGCAGAGTCAGACCTAACCGTGACAGAAACTGTTTGCACTCCCGTTCTCTCGCTCTTCTCACTGGACATGTTTGATCAGCTGCCGGACATTATCCTGCTCTCCCTTTTCCACTCCACACTTCTTGGACCGCTAATCCCACTCAATCTGCAGTGAGGTGTTAACCTCGCAGTTTTCTGTGCCAGCGCTGCATTATTACAACCTGCCTTCCAAAGATAACTGCCTTCCTCCCTTCTCCCCTGTCGTCTAGTTCCAATCACCAAAATACTCCCACGTGTCTTGCAAACTGAAAAGCTGGAGTGTCAAACTATCGCGGCTGTGAACTATTTCGACGTCAGTTTTATGTTCAGTCAGCCTTATGAGGAATATGGAAACCACAGAATCTGAGGAAGTGGCTATTTTGTCAGGATGAGGATTCGTGGGAACTGACACTGTCAAACAGATTAGAAGCAGGCAGTGAAGACAAGATGCAGAGGCCCAGACAGAAATAGGAACTTTAACCCTCTCATAGACTGATTTTTTATTTATGTAATTAGCAACAATGTGTTTCAATGTGTTATTCAATTCTTTATTTTTTAATAAATTTAGCTTTTATTATATCTCCTTGCCTCCTAGCCTTGGTACATGGGGCGCCAGCTCTACCAGGTAAGCTATCTGGGCACTCCTTACATTGGTACTTTTACATCATTTATTTATTTATTTACATCAGTATCACTTCCAACACAAAATTTCGACTATAAGCGGCAACAACATAAACATAATACTCATTCCACTATCGAAAAGAAAAAAAAGGAGCAAGGAGAGTCTTTTTTAACAAATTTTACTCTAAAATCTTCTTGAACTTTGAGACTCTAGATGAAAACATCTCAACAATCTTTTAGTCCCCCTGCTCCAATTACACTTCTGATCAGTGCAGACGCGCAGTGCAGTTGGGGCATTGAGGGGGGAAAAAAAATCAATAAGAGCATTGTAGCAGAACATGAGGTTGGCACTCTGAGCCGTGCTGTGAATGAAACTGAAGAGAGAACAACAGAGAGGACTGATGTTGCAAAACTGATGATTAATCTCAGAGAAACACAACTGCAGAGGAGTAAAACAGTATTAGGGGTAATACTGGGAATCTTTCCTATCTGTCCGATGCCGGAAATTTTACTTTCCGAACGCACCGCAGGGATCCTCTGACATTAAAGCATCATAAAGAGCTTTTTCAGGACGTAATCTATTTAAAAGATGTTTAGCTGTACCTCTCTTAATTGCAAAAGGAATCATTTACCATATGTTCGCTGTGCTTAATAGATATTGGACTTTTTAATAACCCAATAAAACAAACAGATAGAGAAGAACATATTTAAGGGAACAGACTTTCAGACATACAGTAGAACACCTGTCCCCTCTTATATATTGCACACTTATAGTGCGCCATACCATGCAGGATGGTTACATCCTTGAGGGGGAAAAAAATAAATGATGATGATGATGATGATGACGATGAAGCAGGGAAAATGTACAAACTTAGAATCTGATGAACTTCCCTAGGTAATATAAAGGAGGATTCCCACCCTAACACCATCCACTCACATACACAAACATGGACTCACACATCGACCGCCTTATTGTCTCTAAGCCCTCATTTGCTTATAATTAAATAATTTCCTTGTATTGCAATTAAGGTTCCTGATGCTTTAGTCTTTCCTGCTATATTAAAAAGCAATAATGATTTTTCAGAAAATGAGAATTGCAGTTGTGTACCATCAATATCTGAGAGCTCTGATGATGGTATCTACCCACTGATAAGCTATAAATTAGAGTGTTAATGGTACATTTGCAATTATTGAGCATATTTAACAGCAAGACTCCCTAAAGTCATTTTAAAGAGTAATTAGCATCACTCTGTCAAACTTTGATGCAGCTAACTTA
The DNA here is from genome assembly GCF_905237075.1 of Dicentrarchus labrax. NCBI lineage: Eukaryota > Metazoa > Chordata > Actinopteri > Moronidae > Dicentrarchus > Dicentrarchus labrax. The sequence continues at coordinate 10,885,619 of NW_026136722.1, forward strand.
GATACACTGCATTTACTCCTCAAATGGCCCTCATCAGTTATCCCCCAGTCACTGCTGCTGCTAAGCCTTCCTTTTTCTCCTGGCCCAGTGGCAGGCTTACCGCTCATAACTAATAGTAGTCTTTGAAACACTGGGTCCTTAATTTTAGATAGGAACAGACAAAAGCAGTCATTGCTCGCCCGTGGTCATCGATTTTGTCAGCTCAAATGACATGAGTAATGATTTTTATTAGCCGTAGCTATCTAATTAACCTAACACTGGCTCCATGAGCTGGTTGAAAATACTGTCTCCTTCAGACTTTTTAAACCAGTTGGCTTTTTTTTTATGAAACAAGTTTGCTTTCCTCGAACTGCGAAGCCTGTTCCTATAAGATTTTATATTTGTTGCAATTTGGCGACCCCCAGTTCCAGAGTGTAAGACCACTTCTGTAAATATGTGTAACTGGAAGGTTAAGTTGGCCTGTGTCACTCCCACTCAGTTAGCTGACCATCACGAACACAGTCAATGCAGTTGAGTTTCCACGTCAGTCTCTTGGAAGTAAATGCTCATCATTGTCAGTCTTGATCTTCTTCTTGCCTGGCGATGTATTTGGTCACTTTCTCTATTCTCCGCTACCTGACTTCCCCTCACTCCGGGCCTGAAAACTTCCTCCACCCGGCGGTCCAAAGCTCTGGTGTAAATATACCAACATTCCTCCGGTGCTTTGAGCTCCCGGTCCGGGCAGCAGCATGGATTGAGCTAATTAGTTTAGGAGTTAATTTAGCAACTAGTAAATCTTTCTGTCCAGCAGGAAACTGTAAATCACAGAGAGGCCAAATAGCATCAGAGGGAAAACCAGAAAACCTCTTCTCTGTAAAATATGATCAAATTTCACCAAAATCAGTGACATAGTTGGTGGTGGAAGCGTTATGCACTTGTCCAGACCTGGAGCCAAAAGTTACATAGTGCAAGTATAGGGTGTATGGGGCACAGAGTGGGGACTTCTATTTTGCCAGATAAGACAGAGCTGCTAACATTACCCTAAACTTAAATGGCATCCAGACAGTGCTACAATGTGGGTGCGACCCTACAAACTAATGTATTAGTTAATGTCCCTCTTGGCTTTGGAAGTAACTACTGTAGCTAAGTAAACCAGGTTTGCAAATTATTTCAGCTTACGTTAGAGCAGACACGTCCATTCCTTACGCCTTTGCTCTTTTGTTTTTGTTTTTAGAGAGAGTACATGAAAGAAACTGCCACTCAGAGTCAGCCTTTCCGTCTAGCAGTCTAAGTCCAAGACTGGGGAAGGGTTTAGTGAACGGTTAATTTGTATGATGCTTCGTTTAAGGGATGGTTAAGAGTTAGCAGCAATGAGAGAGATGCAATTTTGATAATGTCCCTGTTAAAGCACATCACTTCATAAAAGGCTTATTTTTTTTCCATCATACACTCTGTTTGTTTACTAATTATTTCATCTTAAGGATATTTAAGTGCAAGTTGTATGCAGAGCAAATGGCTGTTGGCTCTTTTTTGATATTTTTTTCTCATACTGGAGGGTCTTTATTGTTTTGTTTTTAAAATGCACTTCTAAGCAACAGGTCATCGGAGATTAAACTCCTTTTATTACATTTAAATTTAATCTGCAAGGCAAACTCGCTTCCATTCTCTTGAGGGCAAACTAACTGATATTCAAAGTGATAATGTGTGTGTGCAGAGTTCCTGCGTGTACGTGTGTGAGGGATAGGATCCGAGGCTCTTGGGATGCTTCATCACCTCTAAATAGTGCAGATTGGAAACACTTAACCTCAGGGCAGAACATTAATGCCATACATGCATACAGGAATGGAGGTACCCAAAGATAACCAAGTGAGGGAAGGCATAAATAGTGGCCTGATTCTGTCTGCAATCAAGTGGTCTGACTGCATCATATCTCAGCGTTTCCATTATGGCTGGCCTTGGTTCCCATGGCTCTTCTACTGCCTGGTGATGAAAAGCTTCTTCCACAGCAGGGACCTCTTTAGAGCTGATAGAAACTCCAGTTAAGGAATGCTTAATCAAATTCTACAGTAAGCAATTATGCAGCCAGCTAAGATTTATTTATATATAACTTTTAATGTGATTACCTTGCACACTATTCAGGTTTGTTTGCTCAGTAGCAGCTTCATGATGGTGGAACTAAAACTGAATTAGTGCAATGATAGATAATGAAGGACTACTTTGTCTTTTCTGCCACAAGCACCAAGCAACTGTTTTATTTTAGCCCCATAGCTGAACACACTCTAATTAAATGTAAAACAATTTGAGAAAAAATGTAGAAAATAAATGACATGGAGTTCGAGTGCCTCGGTGTGCATCTATCTACCAACATTAAAGCTGATATGATATATTATAACATATAAAATGTTTTTACAGTAGCAGTGGATCCACTGACGTTGTGTAATGTGAAAGGGTCACTCGTAGTAATAAACAACACTGCAGCTACCATCAGCTCTACTGAGCTCTTTAGCATCTTCTTATCAGCACTCAGTTGTTTTGGTTTACGCCTTTACTGTTTTGACTCACTCTCACGGCTCTCGTCAGCTTTGTGTTTTCGGCTGTATCACTACCTGCCCAATGCCAAACAGCAGACAAGAAAAGTTAGCGACTAGTTGCTGTAGTTCGTGGGGAGAAAACAAAGCTAAAAACATTGGACTAAAAACTCAGCATAAACTTGATGAAAAAGATGATAACAGGTCAATACAAAAAAGTCACTGAATACAGGTTTGGGTCAGTGGGTACACCAAAAGGATGAGATTGACACAAGATAACAGTGTACAAGTTCTTTAGAGTGGACTATTTCATTAAAATAAACAGTCCCTCTGTTGTTCTTAACAGGTCCATCTGAACCCCTTGAAAGTAATAAACAGTCTCCAGATGGATGTTATAGTGTACTACACTCAATGGTATCATTTAAACACTTACAGTAATCCAAGTCATATGCAGTTACCAGATAGCAACATATAGATGCCAGCACTGCTTCGTGGTAAAAGTTGCATTGTCCTTTGTGAGTCCACTCCAAAGAAAAACATGGTACATTCTTGAAATGAGGAGACATGATGTCTGTATCATAAATGATCTCCACAAAAAAACGAGGCTTTCTATTGTGTTGCACGTTCCAGTAAATACCGTGTTGCCTGATTTATGATTCTCTAATGGGATGGTGTGGAGTAACAAATGAGAATCTGTCAGTGGAGATGTAGTGTGCTTCGCTTCTTCACGGCCAAGGTCCCTAACCGTTGCTTGTTGACGATTGATGAACACCCAAAAGCGCTCACAACAACCCCTCCGAAAGTCCACTAGCACTGTGAGTGGTACAGTGAGTAAGAAAGCGGATGTGTGGTCAAAATGGATGTTGCAATCAACAAGGTCCTTATGTAAGAGGAGACTTGAAGTCCTTTTTACTCTCGGAGCAAAAACCACTACATCCCTTCAACAGACGCTTTCCCCCCCCATCAGATGCATTCGCTTTCTGCCACTCCAGGATCCTGTTTTTTTTTTTTTTTTTGCTACTCTAGTTTGGACTCATAGTGAGTGATGAGAAAGATATTATTTTAGCCTGGATGCAAGGTCATTAACAAAAGATGTGGTCCTCAGGATATGCAGTAAGAGATGTGTTACTGGAGGGTAACAGCTGTCCTAGCTTTGCCCATTACGCTGACTTCACTTACAAGTGTGGTTACATTCTCAATTAGTGCTTTTGGCATTAAAGGCTTCATTGGCAATTTTTTGCTTTCTGTAAGTACCCTCGAAACATTATATACATTCTGGGGTCCATTATTCTACTTATAGAGATATAAGAGCAGCATCAGATGGTCTATTATCTATAGTAGTTGCTTCCAAGTTATTCCGAGTGGCCTATTAGACTTGTAGCCATGCTTGTAGCAGTACAGCATTATGGATGGCAATTTCAGTCTGTCAGTCACTCCACCACTTAGCCCAGTAACTATTGGATGGATTGGCATGAAATTTGGAACAGATCTCTTGGTCCCCAGAGGATAAAGCCTAAGGGCTTCAGTGGTCTCCTGATGTTTCATCTATAGTGCCAGCAACAGCTCAGAATTTGCTCTTAGACTGTGAAACATAATATTTATTAAATGAATTGTCCCTGACTTTTTTTTTTTTTTTTACATACATTTGAATTCTAATTACTTCGGTTGTCCCCTGACTTTTCCTTTGGCGCCACCATGAGGTTTTGAGTGAAATGCCACACACATTCATGTCCCTTGGCATGAGTGGTAATGACTTTGGTGATCCCTTAACTGTTAAGTTGTTATCTTTTATTGATCAGCGTAAAGAAAATCAGTCTCTGCATTTGACCCATCCTAAGTACTAGGAGCAGTAAGGCAGCAAACGTGCGGCGCCCAGGGACCAACTCCAGATCTGAGCAAGTGCCTTGGTCAAAGGTACTGACTGGAGAGTCAACTGGAGCACCCGGAGGAAACCCACGCAAACACAAGGAGAACATGAGGTGGCGGTGCTAACCACTGAGCCTCCTTACCACCTTTTCATCTCGTGTCTACCATTAGGTCAACATTTGTCTAATACTGTGCTTTAAGACCAACTGCCTGCAAAAAGACATTCCTATCAGTCTTAGTTTGTGTGTGTGTAGCACTTATCAGCAAATAAAGATGTAAACATCAACATGTTAGCATTTAAAGCTGCTGTGCCTCAATACGTCTAGCGTGGCTCTAGACTTGTGTTTCGATGTGTGTTGTTGTTAAGCAAAATGCATCAGAAATTATATACAACGGTGATAAGATGTGCAAATAACAGAAGACCTACAAACAATCCAACAGTTGCCAGTTTATCTAGAATTGACCACACAAATAACAAATCTGCCCATGTTTTGCCTGTAAGCTTGTTGCTATCATCATCCTCTATAACACAAACAACTAGAAAAACCCACACCATTAGACTGACTCATATTGGGCCTGGTCCATCCATCCCTCTCAAGGCTATGTGGTTTAGAAAATACTAAGCTGTATAGATACACATTCACTAATTTATTTTTTCCAACTGTGCAGAACACAGACCATTACTATTACCACAGTAATGACATGCATCATTGTTAGAGAGCAGTCATTAGAACATGAGTGTTCATGCTGTGGGACAACAACGGGCACAGCAGGTAGGGTTGACAGACAGTGAAGTGCTGCTGTATCCAGCTGAAATTGCAGGTGGGATGACAGATAAAACGCTACGTGTCTCAGATGAGCGGACTAATCTTTCTTATTCCTCAGATTATAGAGGCTTGTAGGCAGACAGCCGATGTCAACCGCAGAGAGGCTGTACACTAAAGAGAGAGGAGTCTGTGGTCAGAGGATGTGGCTTTGTGGTGAGGGGCAATAGCTTGTTTTGTAATCAGGGGTCTTATACTAGGATGGATGGATTACACAGAGAATGGAATGAACGGCTTAAGAATGAATTATTTTTTTCCATTTTCATAGAACAAGCTCTCTTGAATCCCCTCTTTGGATAAAACATTGGAACCTTTGTATCGCAAAGGTTGACATTTTGAGGAAAGAAAATGCTAAATAAACAGTTTCGCACTCAAAAGTAAAAACCATGAGATGCTATGTAGCAACCAACTTTATGAGGAGAGAGTTTTGACCTTTGATAACTTGCGGTCTTCTATATTGACAGCGAATCAGAAATAATTCACTGTTTGTTGAGATTTAGGAGTTGTAAGAGCAAGTTGCAGCAAGTTCAACTTTTTTCCACTTTAAATCAAGAGTTTCCTCTGTGAATTCTGCAGTCCTGTTATTGAATTGCCTTATCTGTCACTGCCACTCTGGAGAGCAGTTATAACTCCTGTTTGACCAGACACTACTGAAACATCTGATTGAAACAAAACATCTCAGAATTACCTCTCTGCAGAGCGTCTTCACTCATCAGACTGGCCTCCATCAGACTTGGAGGGCTGTTCGGTCCCAGGTGCATACTTAAGATAAAGTAATCCGTCCAACAGTAAACAAATATCAGCAGGACATCAGAGGGAAAAAACAGATAATTGTTTTGTTCCACTTTTACCAAATCAGTGAATAAAGTTTAAAGTTGTGTTACTGTACATTAATCAGTGAGGCCCAGTCCCCAGAAACAGTCAGTTTTCCAATTTCCATATTTCCTAATTCTTGACTTATTTGTGGTCTGATAAAATAGTAAATTTAGTGCCACATATCACTATTTACATGGTTTCATCTAAAGTAGGTTAAAAAAACAATAGACAGCGCAGCAATATCACGCCATGGTAGGCTGTATAGCTACTGAGGCACACAGACAAATCTCTCCTCACACACAAATCACCACACGCCTTTGCAGATCTCTGCCATGGCAGAAGTGTAGCAAAAGTCCCGTGTAAAAAGAGCCAAGTGATAGTCCTGCCTGAGTAGTAACCGATGAACTGTCCATTTCTAGCTCTTGGAGCAAATACTTCGACTTCTCAGCCATGTATGTCTGCATTTACAGATTTGTCCACACATTTTTAGATATATACGCATTTACAGATTTGTCTACACATTTTCAGATATATGCATTTACAGATTTGTCTACACATTTACAAATCAAAACACTTGCAAAGCTGAATACAGATTTGTAGATTATGTTTTACACATTTACAACTCTGATTACGTGCACACAAATTGAGATACAGTTACACAACACTGCACTCATTTGTAAATAGTTTTGCTACAATAATGGCTCCGTAAGAACATAACTCCTGTTTGACCAGACACTACTGAAACATCTGATTGAATTACAACATCTCTAAATTACCTCTCTGTAGAGCATCTCAGTCAGGCTATCAGCGTCTGTAACACTACTCTGCCCCAGTGCAGCCAGGGAGTTGGCGCACACGTGGGCCCTGGTACATGCAGTGAGGATTAATGAGCAGACATGAATTCAAAGCAGGCAACTTTCTGTCTTTCACTTAAAACCACCTGCTTTGTAGATGAGGAGACAGACCAAATCCCAACAGGTAGTCGATAACTTGTTTGTTAGTTTGTTTACATCTCCTACCAGGGGGTTCAGCATTACATCGTACATCAGGATTCACTCACCAGGCTGCTGGGTAAATGAATGTGCAGAGAGCCGGGGAGACAGCTTTAATCTCCTGGCAGCTTCTGTTCACTGCACTGCAGCAGGTTGCAGAGCAGCGTGATGCTAATGTAGTAGCATCTTGCTCAACAGTCTCACTAGGTACAACAAGGCCAGGCATTATCTTGCAGACTCTTTAGTAAGACCATCAAGGAGGTCATGAAACCTTGAGCAGGAAGTTACATTTGGTCCTTCAGGCGAGGGGTGGATCCGCGGATGTGACACTGTAATAAGAAGGTCATAGTCTGGTCAGAGAGTCCCATTAAGAAGGTCATACAAATGTCAAGCCGTCCGCTTCTGGTCGCAAGGCTTATTGATTTCAGTAGGCAGGAAAATCCATTTGAGTCAGGGTGTTGTTGGTCAATTTTGGGGGTTCATCTTATAATAATGTGTACTTCCACATTCAGTGCAGAGCTTTCAATGACGTAATCTGGATAATAAAGAGCCGAGCTGTTTCATTGTGATGAGTTATGATACAGCTGAAATTCAATATCCAACAATGATCATAAAATCCCTTTATTATTGTTTTAAACAGAGTGTCGGTGACTTACAGTCTGAGTGTAAGAGAGTGTCTGTATAACCACTACTGCTAATACAAACACTGCTTTGGCAGACTCACTGGAATCAGTGTACGAATGTCAGTCAAGGCACGATATACAAAAAACTTATGTTGTACCTCAGATAGATACACACTACAAATCTCTAGGTTAGAGTCAATCACGGACACGATACTGGGTTAACGTTACCCAGTACCCATAGGTAGAAAACCACTGGGTTCAGGGTGTGAACTACAGGGGGAGTCAGGGGGAGCTTGTCTCCTCTTAATAAGACACGAGCACCCCTGAAAACATGATTTGTGAAATTTTGGGTGTTCTGACATTACGCTATTTTTGCCATGCATTTCTATTATTCTGCATGTTTATCATTATGGATCACGTGTAAAATTAGGCTATTGGTTATTGATGTATCATCACTAATTCACTTTAACAAAGATACCGACATGGTTAGTTCACACAGTGATTGGATCAGTGGACAGCGAACAATGGGTTGTTCTGATCAAGTGTTAATGTTATTTTTTATATTACTGCTGGGTTATTTACCCATTTACTTATTTTGAGCCTATGTTAAACACAATACACTCTATTATTATTAACAATCAGAAACAAATAGTGACTTTAGTGGGTTTAATAATTAAGTAAATTATAACAATTCACAACCACTGGATAATTATCCCACCAGTAATATATAAGATATATAATTAGGCAGCTATATCTCTAAAATGTCAATGAATAAAGCATACATTTTAAAATACTTTTTGAACTACATCTTGACATTTCCTGCCATTATTCTCATTTCAATTACATCCTCTTCATTTTCTGCATTAAAATGACATTTTTGACAAGCTTTTATGCTCATAGTTGTTAAGCTTCACTCTCATAAAAGGCTTTGAGTTTTTCTCTGAAAAACCACAAAATACTCTGTTTAAGAGAGTAATTGATTGATCTCCAACAGGAAATTTCAGCTTTGAAAAACTAAGATGTGTTTCTCTGACAGTCCATTTCCATGGGTTTTGAATTGATGATGTGTTTCAATTGGGAGCGTACCTATGTTCCCCGGGTTCTATGTTCCCTGCTTTGTATGGGACCGGGGAACCCTAACCCCTAACCCTAACCTTAGCGGGGAACATAGGACCCGGGGAACATAGGGATGACCCCGTTTCAATTATCACTGACCACTACAGGTCAAATGTTTAGTACCACATTTGTGCATAGTACAGTGTGTAATTAGAGGCTAGTGTGATGAATAATGTGATTTCTTTCTCAATACACCTGACTATAAAGCAGAAAAACAAACTTGTAGTCTTTAAGAGCTAAGAGAAAAAAATTCTCTTCGAGTCAGGATACAGCCAGATCCACTGCTACTAGTCAAGGTCAGGACAGATGGAGTAACCTATAAGGAAGTGTGAGAACTGTACAAGTCAGAAAAGCTGGTATGAAGAGTCTGAGGGGAGTTAAACACAGTCTCTGAAAAGAGTCAACAGTCCAGTAGTTTCACTGGCACTGAGGAGCGGTGGTATGAGTCTCTCTAGGAAACTCTGTTGAGTTGCCCGGTTGATTATGGCTACTGTCATTCCCCCGAGAAACCATGAAAAACAGCAACATGAGTTTGGCTTCCCAAACTCTTTGGGATGTTTGCCATACGCCATAATTGCTAATTTCCTTGCAGCAAGGGTTTTGTAATTCAGAGTAAAGCACGTAATAGTAACTACCCAGAAATCTGTCTTATTGAAATGTGATGAAAGCCTGGGCAATATTTGTTTTTCTTAACCAGTGTTTTGTGGAGTGTTTTGCCCAAATGAAATAAAGAAAATACCCACAGACATTCTGTGGAGTAAAAGAAATGATTAATTGAGTTCAGGCTTGTGGCTTGTTCCCAATCTTCCAACCAGGTAGGAACATTTTGGAGGGAAAAAATGAACGAGTTAATATGTGTTCATTCATAATTGTTCTGTTACATTAGACAGGAGGCCACAGTGCCTGCAGTGAAGTATTTCCCAAGTGTGGATGTGCGTACAGTAAGTTGGACATCCTTTGACTGGAAAACATTTGAAAACATTTCTCTTTTCTAATCCTGATCTGTCTCCTTGTTGCTACTTGATTGGCTGCATTGACTCAGATGAAACACAGCAGACGTGAAGTGGTTTACTGACAAAGAAACAAGGACGATGTTCATTTGGGGCAAAGTTATGCAGAGTCAGAGTGTACCACAGTCAGTGGTGCCCTCGCAGTATCAGGATGCTTAATTGTCACTTTGAATTGTGGACACACTTTTCAGCAGCAACTTAAAACAACACAGTCTGTCTTTGGGCAATTAAGGATTTCCCTTCCTGTCCATACAGATCTTTCACATTGCCGTTTCATTGGTCAAATAGAGTGTTTGCTGAATACCAGTGTTTCCACTCTCCAGTAAAGCCTTTGTCTCTCTGAACAAAATGTTTAATATACTAGTCACAGCTCTGGTCCACCATATTGCAGCTAAAACAGCTCTTATGGCACGCTTTAAAATCATAGTATTACATTAAAAAACAGTGTTCCTAAATGACAATTAACAGTGAGTGAACTTCATTATCCATATTTACATCTTTTTTTTTTGTCTTTTGACCTTGTTTATTAATGTATTGTATTCACATGAACTACTGTAAAAAACATACATGATTTAAATTAATAATGGGCTACCTAATATCAGACCGAAGCATATTGCTGGACCCTCTTTACCTGGTCCAGTGGGGAAGGGTAGGGGACAGATTTGAGTATGAATTTGACAGGTTGCCAATTCTTACATACAGTATTGCCCCTTTAAAGGCACTACAGTCAAAGGATTGAATGTATTTCATCATTATACAACACATGGTTGTATAACAAGATTAAAGGTTGCTATAGAAAAAGATAATTAAATTAAAATAAAATAAATATATCCAGTTATTTATATATATACGGATATACACCCAGGAAATAATTCTGCAGTGCATCTTTTGAGTTTGTGTCTGGGCTAATGTAAACAGCGGTGATCATAATATGGTTTCATCTTCACATAAAAAGAGACAGTGTCCATCCACTTTGACTGTGTTTGAGCACCAAGCATCATTAATGTAAACAGAGTCTGCCTCCTCTCGTCCTGCGCTCTCTCAGCTCGCACTCCGCCAGTGCAGTGCTTGATCTGGGATGTGGATGGGGCAGGTCTCTGTAAAGATGTGGGCACTCTAATTTCCTGTTGTTTGGCCAGTCCCGTTTTGGTCGGACTCGACATTAACCAGTCCAAGCTTGGCCAGCATGGCTCCTATCAGGCTCTTTACACTCAACAGACTTTGGCTTAGCCCTTAAAAAAAACAAACAAATCAGACAACATTCAGTGATGTTTTCAGCCGTAAGGTTTGAAGGAGCTACCAGTCGCTGCATCTACATGTGCATAAGTTATGGATTAACAAATTGGTCAAACTGCGTGGACTTTGAATACATAAAAGAGCATTTGTGTCTTTTAAATAATAGCAGGATGGAAGCAATTGAAGAACCATTTGTAGCATGTGTAAAATTGCCTTTTTCTCATTGTCAGGGCTTCTTTGAGGCTATTAGTAGCTACATCCTGATTTGAGTAAATTATTGTGAGGAGTCCGGCTGTCTATTTCTATTTTAAATCTCCTCTGGAAACAATAATCAAGCAGAGTGCTAGAATAAAAAGCATCTTGAATTATAACTAAAAGTGTTGAGATCGGAGCTGCTTTGTAACTTATTAATTCCACCTTTGTAGATGCATAGGAATAAAATGTCAAACTATTACTTTAAAAGACATTTTGAACTGACATTTCAACTGTGCAATATCAGCAATGGACTTTTATTCCCTTGGCTATTTTGAGCCCCACTGCTGAGCACAGAATGGTAACGTGCACTGAAAGCTCCTCTTTTAATCTTCCTCTGAGAGAAGCTTTTGGTTATCAGACTCCCGTCCAGGCCAGTGAATTTACGCAGAGCCACGTCAGTCACTCTCCTCAGTGCTTCCGCTCCAACCACCACACTGTCTGAGATATTGGATTTATTCAACTTATTCTGTGTTTGATGGCGATAATCTGATTGCACATTTAGTTGATTTAATTTAGCATGCTTGAGACCAGACCATACAGGGCTGTTGACAGACTATTAGCTCGTGGCAACAGAGGATCTCTCAGATGAGGTTGTGTGTGTGTGTGTGTGTGTGTGTGTGTGTGTGTGTGTGTGTGTGTATGCGTAAGCTGAAAGGGTCTTCTTCATATTACATGATGTAGTAGCTTTGGCAGATTGGGTTGCTTCGACCCAGAGTGTGTGTACCCAGGGGATTCTGCTCTGCTTGAGAGAGACGATAACGCGACCTCTCAAACACAGTTAATGAGCTCTAACAACCTGACTGATGACGCTCATGCATTAACCAAACCGATGAATCTCTTTCTCTTTCCTCTCTGCTCGCATCTTGTCTCTTGTCCTCTGCCTTCTGTGAAACAGAATAAAATATGCTAATTGAGATAAGCAGCCTTCCACGCTTGAAACATCGCGTGGACTACCTCTGCTTTTTACATGTGCCATGCTATCATACGCTGAGACAAAACATTTGTATTTATGTGACAAACATTTGTAGTTGTTGGTTGTGAATGGGAGAATATTTGATCTCCTTGCCGGCTTACAAGGTTTCTAACGTGATTGGGTGAACCATCTTCATCTTCCACAAGCGAACTTCAACCGATCAGATCAACAAACCAAATGACGTTGTCAAACTCTTACGGAAGTCAGTCGGGAGAAGACTGAAAACATCTTGAGGAAAGCCTTCAGTGCTCTTCCTTCAATGAAGAAACACTTCTGATATAACTGAGGCTAGCAGCATCTATGCTAACATGTTAAGCAGCTGCCATTGTCAATAATCACTCAGCTCATGCCATAACTGCCAGTAGTTTGTTGACGCCAATTGGGTCGGTACCAGTCCAGCTGCCTCGCAAGGTTACAAGGTTTCTGACATTAAGTTTGCAAATTGGCTCTGTCTGCCTCACAGTCCCTTTTAAAGAGGTAATTACCTTTTATTTACAACTTAAAACAGTCCAAAACCTATGCATCTTATGATTAATTAGCCCATCTACTTGCTTCATTGAACTTTGTGCATTGGGTTTTGGGATAGTTTCTAAATGGCTTAAAGGCCTATATAGTTAAACTGTTATCACCAATGTAATTTTTAGCACACAGCCTGAGGACATGGTAGTTCGAAGTCAGAATTTTAACCTGCACAAGTTTTTCCAGTTCAATTTCTTTCAATGTGCACTTTTCATGTGAATTTAAAATAGGTCAAAGGGTAAAGTCAATTCCATTATATACTCTGGCTTACCTTGTAATTGATGAATTGGTTCATGCAGTTTTTGATCGTTGCCTTATTTCGTTTGGATGAGCTGCTCCTGACTCTGGCCGTGCCATGCTCACTCAGTCAGCGTGGGTGGAGTGGCGTGATGAATGGGAGCTGCCCGGTAAGGGGATTTATACGACAATAAAGGAGGCTGGTAATTGATGACTCCGTAGACTTTACAGTGATCAATAGCTAAACCGAGTTAGCAAAGAACCGTTTAAATAAGGTCTCAGCGTTTTCAGTGATTTTTTTCCAAACAGCCAAAAGTAAAGAAACATTCTTTTACTTTCTTTGTCATTCTTCACTTCAAGCTCTCTTGGACAAACAGAGACATGGGAAGGGAGACAGAGAGAGAATGATAGAGGAAGATAACAGCACAAAAAGACAGAGAGAGTAGTGGGGAAAGAGACAGTGCCAGTGGCAATATATACTTAGAGAAGTCTTCATTTGTGAATGTGATATTTATTATTTTGTTGCATTTGTGCTCTGGCGAAGGCATAACTGCAGAATAAGGCTTGTTTTGACAACTTTTCTGTTACAATTCAACATTTTCAGCGATTGTGCTGCTCTGAACCAAAATTACACAATCTATTCTTCAAATAAACAGATACTTTATACATATTTATAAATCAAGAAACTTGTGACAGCACGATATAGCATCCATGAATATGCTTATACAATATATCACATATGCATAAGTATTTTTTAAAAATCAAAACACCGTTGTAATGTCTTGTGACGTACTAATTTCATATATCGCCCAAAGCACATGTCACAGTCACACATACAACGTTAACTAATTTAGTAATATTTGCGTGCACTGCTTTCAGACATATAGAATTTAAGTAGCTTGGTGACTTGGTGAAATATGTGGATGTTAAACATTGATTCAAATTCACCCTGTGTCTCTCCTGCTGTGCCAAGCTAAGTATCCTGGGAAGTGATGATGGCACGCAGTTGTCCTGAAAGCCTGCCAGAGAGCAATGGGTGGAAAATAACAGTCCAATCACACACAATCTGTTTGTCCAGATCAGGACACAAGCCCATTTCACAGGCCTGAGGGAGAAACCATAAACAATACATCAATTGACCTTTCCCCCCCCAATATATTCACTACTTGTGCATTATCGAGTGTAGAAAAGATGCTGTTTCCACCACTTCCCGTCTTCTTATACCCCAAAGACGTTAAATTGTTCCATGCTGAAAAAAAGCCCCAGTGGTCTATTCTTAAAGGAAGCCAACCCTGCTAAACAACATTATGTACGTAATTAGTTGTTAAGGCAAACAAGGGCATGTCATTTCAAATCAATGTTTGTTTTTATTACATCAGAGAGCTGGTCATTTTGAAAACTACTGTCACTGGATGTCTCTATCTTCACTCCACAACACCAACACCCTTGGTAAGAGTGTGCAGAAAAATGTGCCACCACAATTTCAAACATCTGGTTTTCTTACATTAATCATAGACTGCTGAAGAAACAGTCAAGATGGTTTTGCAGAGGGTTTTGGCAAAAAAAAAAAAAAAAAAAAAAAGTAGACAGTAGACTTGGGAAACTGTTAAAATTAGCACAATTGAGTAATTATCAGCATTTTGAAAGTATAACAGGTCGCAGTGTCTCAGGAGTGTCAGAGTATGAAGATGTTAATCTCGCGGCCAACATCACAAAGTTTGAGAGCAGCACAGTAGGTGCAGTGAATGAGACTCACGCTGGGTACAGTTTGGCTTTCCTCTGTGGTTGACATTAGAAAAACTGGACTCAACTCAATTAAACTAAAACAATGTTTGATGCACAAAAGAGCAAATGGATTTTAGAATAATTTGTCCCTACAATTAACATTACTATTGACAGAGACATATATCAGTTGTGTTGGAAGAAGCACTTACAAAGAGCAAATATGATCAGTTCTTCTTTTCTGTTTTCTAAATTTCCTCAAATAAGGATAGACCTACGTATGTATTAAGAGACCTTTTTTTGTCCATACAGCATACAAAAAGAATTTACTATATGATGTCAAGACAAGATAATTAATATATATATATCCTCCTGTGACCCTGCATCCTCATATAGGGACAAAGTGTTATAGTAAATAAAGTCCTGATGTCCTCATATGAGGATTATTTGTGAAAACTACTAATTGTTCAAAGACAATGCTTAGTTTGTTTATCAGGTCCTACTAATCCCAGAAATTAACAATCCACACCAAACAAAAGCTCGGGTCTCAGGAGGCTAAAATATTTTTATATCCTAGGAGGTTTGGACACAACAGTTTCTGTCTTCCTGTTCTAAATACGTAGGTTTAGTTAGTTCTCAAGGAGATCTGCTGATGACCACCTGATTTGTGGTGGTATGTCATTGTGCTCCCTTACCCGAGATTATTGTCACAAATAGTACAAGCAGGGTAGCCTTGAACACAAGGAACTGGACCCAAATGCAGAGACCTTGAGGCAAAGTTAGTGCAGTGGAAATGATTTAAGAGCAAAAAGTCAATGAACAAAAGGCTTACAGGGGACGAGGACGCAGACAAAGGTCAAATCTAGAAAAAGCAGTCCCAAGAGTATAACAAATCCAATAGGATTTAGGGAAGAATCAAACTCCAATACACAACAAGGTTCAAGGAAAACAAAGTAAAAGTCCAAGAACACTGGGAGAACAAAAACAATTATAACAAATATAACAAGAAACAATGAACCTGAATGAATAAAAATCATGAAACAAACAAAAAACAAACACAACCAGTGTGAGACATAACAACTATAAACTCCATAATTGCCTGTTTCTTTCTAACCCATATGGCAAAAACAATTGCAACACAATTTTAGGGAGCTGCTTTTAGTTTTATCCATTTCTAGAAAATGCGTGCAGCATTAAGGCCTTGTCCGCAATTTCTCAGCTATGATACATGATGCCCTGCGAACAGTAACGACCATGAGGGCTGTGTTATGCTCATAAAGAACTAGTTCGTAGACGTGTATACTGCTAGTCGTTCCGAATGGCCTCACTTGAAGGCAGGATGAACGAAGAAGTCATTTAAAGGTCCAGTGTGTGACCTTAAGGAGGATCTATTGGCAGAAATTGAATATAGTATTCATAGGTATGTTTTCATTACCGTATAATCACTTAATATAGGAATTGCTGCGTTTTTGTTACCTTAGAATGAGCCATTTTTATCTACAGACGCTGCAGTCTGCTTTTCATGGAGGCCGCCATGTTGTACTGCCATGTTTCTACAGTAGGCCCGAACAGACAAACCAAAGGCTGGCTCTAGATAGAGCTGTTTGCAAGGATAAAGCAAGTGAGCTGTAATCTGCAACTATACTGCTAGATGCCTCTAAATCCTACACACACTGGACCTTTAAAGATCCTGGCAAGTTTAAACTGAGCAGTTTTAAAGTCAGTGTGGCTCTTGGTCCCAAAAGGAAAAGCGTGCGCTCTCAACAGCACCTGACCCCCAGGGCAAAATCAATACTCACCTCTCTTATAGGCCATCTTGGCATTCAGCCAGCCAGAAGGGGCGGCCAGCTAGCCCCTGCAGCCTACAATCACCAACAAGCCAAGAAAGTCGACCTACACGTTCTTTGCCTTTGAAGGATCACCAGTACAAAAGACGAAGCAAGTTAAAATCCTCTTTCACATACATTGCAATTTATTCTTTCACCATTTGGACAAAGTTTGATAAGCGTACACAATATACGATGACTGCATACACCTGAACACAGTCAGTTTTCACTAATTGGTTCCTCACCGCAAATATACTGTACATAACCACTTTTTAAGAGAAAACAAAAATGAACATAACCGATTTGGGCCTCTTGAAGAATACATTCAGACAGAACCACTTTGGTCCAGAAAGGAGAGTGACCCAAGCTGCTGGTTTGAAAAACATACATGGTTATGGTCACAGCTTAAAATACATGTATTAGTTTGAAATAAAATTAGCAATATACTTTGACCATACTTATATACTCTACTGAATATTATTTTTACTGAAGGTGCACAACATTCCTTTGTTACTGTGTCAGTATGCAAACATTTCACCTGCTCTGCAAAACAAGAAAAACACTGTAATTTCACCTCTGAGCAACAGCAGCGCCAGTGTGTGCTCCCAGCTCAATTCTCAGTATTGATATCTACCTGCTCTATTACAATTCTCAGCAGACGCTGATGAAAAATAGCCTTGGCCTACAAATTTTTTTTTACAGACTCAACACCAGCACCTGACTGAAGTGAAAATGCACAGAGCTATTATCCAAATGATAAACATTTCGCTGGTGTTTCACTGATTTAGCTCTGAGGGATCACGCTGAGAGTGGCTAACATAATAAAACACAGAGCTGTGTCTTCCTTGTGCCTTATATAGGCATGACTTCTGGGAATGTCATGTGGTGCAATACTGTATATGCTAGTGTGGAACTGACTCATAACGACCTCTGACCTCTGTGCTCTGTGTGAAGCCAGTAGCACTGGTTTACATCAACCTATCGCTTATCTGGCTGCAGCCAATTATTCATCCTACTGTGAAACATCCATAAATATGGAATACTGAAACTACACACATTCATACCCACCAGAAAATATACTTGTACATACATACACACACATGTCATGAAATATATTGACAGCAATCAAATAAATCAACTATATGAACATATATACACACAGTATTTACCAATTATAAATTAACATTGTGCAAATAATCATACATACAAAGTCAAGTTGAGTTGATTCTGGCAAAATGTTTTGTGACTCAAAGATTAATGAATGCTCTGCAAGAGCTTCCCTTCTTTAAAAATAAATGCCATGTATTCAGAAGCAAATGTACCACTGCTTATTTAGCTTTCTCTGTCGCTAGAATGCTTACTAGAGAGGTTTTGTTCTACTTTTAGGGTGCAGAGTTTTGTTCTAAGTGTCCCCAGCCCCTGCAGACACGGAATAAGGCTGAATAATAAACACTGTCTGTAGAGTAACTAGGCGCATGCAGTCATTAGCACAGGCTCTCTGACTTTTTGGCGTTTGCACAGTGGAGATACTGATGCGATGACACTGTACAGCACGAATCCTCGGCGAGTGATGCACACAACTGATGACTTAAGCTCACTAAATCTTCGCAATCTGCATGCATGACAGCCTGTATTTAACATCGCAAAAACACACTTGTTCCAGAGATGACATGCTATTTTGAGTCACAGTGTTGGATTCATACTTTATGCATGTGTGGATTTATAGTTCATGTCTATATGCTGTGTATTTTTATCCTTGATTTGAGTGCACGGTTTTCCCCTATCAACATTCATCTCAAGGGTTGAGTGCACTACTGTTTCCCAAGGTATGTGCGTCAGACAACATCTTAATGACAAGGGGAGAATAAAACATATTTAATGGCACAGAATTGCAACTATTCCCCTCGAAAACACACCTGGCACATTTACACAGTTACAACTGTAGCCCTCAGCAGTATCCAAGGTTTAGATTTATATAAAAAGGATTTATTTTTATTGTAAAACACTTCACTACGTCAAGCCACGATCATTTCAGCTTATTTATAATTTATCCCATACCATCTCTTGACCTCTTTTAATGTCTATATGTAAGCCAGGAATGACCTGGTGAGCTGCCAATTTCCAATGAGCCATTGAAGGGGCCACTTCAAGACTGTTGTCACCTTACTGTATGAGATACAGTCAACATAATGTTTCTTCTCTTTCTGTACATTTTCATCACAGTCAATATAGACAATAAACCATTTACAGCTATCGAAGCAAAGCAAAAAAAGAAAAAGAAAGCATTTTCTTCTGTTCCCTATCATCTTGTTTTGCGTCTCTTGTTTGGTCTTTTTTGTGTATGCAGTTCAATGTACAGTTTGTCTTTAACCTCCAGTTCTACAAAATACACGTTTGATACACGTCACAAATTAAAGCAGAGGCTCAAGCAAGGACCCTGTGTCTTTTTGTTGTTGTGTCGTTTTGTTGTTGCTGTTTGAGGTTTCAGGGTTTTTTCTTATTATTTTACATGGCTTAACTGCCTTGCAACGCTGTTGTTGCATTGTTCAACATGCATCAGTTTCTTTCAGTATCTGACAAACATCTACAGAAATCCATTGACGAGGCTCACAGCACATTAACATCGCAGCGTGGATGTCTGCCGTATTCATTCTCAGGCTGTGGAGAGGGCTGAGTGCTGCTTGGCCTCCCAGTGACACTGATCTCTGGGCAAAGACCAGTCTGACAGATGACTCTATCAGCCCAGCTCTTCACAGCCACCCAGGGCATATGTCAGAGCCACATGAAAGCTCAAGGCCCTCCAACTTTCTTCAATTTCTTGTTCCCACCGCCTTTTACAGGTGGCTCTCCACGTTCTCTCTCTGACCCTCGTAACACTGCACCTTGTCCGTGAGGCTGATGTCCTCCACTAGGGTGCAGTTGCTGATGGTTCCTTCGTGCAGCGGGGACGCGCACTGGTTTTCCTCCTTACTGTGGAGCATACCGTTGTGGCATCCAGCCACAAGCATGTGCCTTTCCTCAGGGGTGCAGACCGGGGCAGAGGTTTTGGCGATGTCTGGGAGATGAGGCAGTCGAGAGACATGGTTCAACAGGCTGCCTGTCTTCGTGTTTGGGGTATTGCTGTACGTGTGGCGGTATTCCTCCTCGATGTTCCTCCCAAGCTTCCAGCGCTTCCACTTCTTCAGTATCTCGGACTGCACCTGAGGACGGAGATGAAAGTTATTGATGTGTTAACGGGAGAAAAGTTGGGGGTTGACAATCGTGTGTTTGTCGTGCAGATGAGGAAACTCACTTCTTTGTTGACAAAGCAGTACAAGATGGCCACCAAGAGACCCTGTGGAGACAACAATTGTGAGTCAGTCCTCTACATTAACTCATGACAGCTACAATATTCACTTTTGCGGAGCGCAATGACATGCAGATTAAAGTGTCTTCTGTCTTCTTAAGTTGAAAGTCTCCTGGCTACACTTGTCATCTTTGACTTTGGGATTCTTATTGCATCTATCTCTCTCTGTCGCTCTGTTCATCAAGGCTTTTTTCCCATGTTGGTTAGCTGTAATCTTGACACACATCATCTGTGTCCCCGTAGCAAAAAGGTCAGCATCATTATGTCACAGGGTGACACAACCAGTTAGCAGCACAGACAGCATTATGTTAATGTAATCCCTCCTGACATATAAGTAAATACAGCACTTCTCAGTTGTCTGGGGGAACGGAAGCTCAGACATAAAGACTTCTGAACAGATGACTGAACAAACTCAACTCGAGCGACACTTAGACAAGATGAAAGAATGTTTTTTTGGTCTGTTGTTTGTTTAGTAAAGCGTGAATTTTGAGATTTTGATTTGATTAGGAGATAAATGTAATTCTCAGCTGCAGTTGTCCGTCTTCCATTTAAGCTTGTTAAGATTGACTCAAATTTGAGAACAAAGACTGTGCTTTAAACGTTATGTTTTATCCTTCATCCTATTTGGGCATGTCTTACCCTTTAAGTTATTGCAAAAACATTGTATGATTTTTATGTATTTTTTTATTTTGTCTCAGTACAGGAACAATAGGCGGAATTATGCAGCCATAAGATGCGTCACTCAAACCACTGAACCCCTGAATCACAGCCCTGCTATACACGACCCAGGACATTTCATATATGACATTAGCTTTGTTCATTAAAATAACTGTAGATGATTTTGATTTATTCCCGAGTCCAACCTGGAAGGAGGAGAAGAAGAGGTCAATGAAGAGCTTGGTGAGTCGCAGACCGATGGTGGTCTTGGTGGACTCGTCTGTCACAAAGATAAAGACCACCTGATGGATACCCAGCAGAGGGATCAACGTCAGAGTCGACTTAGCCAACCTGAGATGGCGGGGATGAAAGACAAAGAGATAAAGCACAGAATAAGTGGAGAGAATAACATGATGTAAAGAGAAATAAACTGCTCTAACCTTTGACCTTACCTGAATTTGTAATCTGTGTATCTCATCTGGTGCGCTCGAAGTTTTGACACAAGAATTTTGATGATATGGATGAAGATAAGAAAGTTGATCTGTGAAAGACACCGGTGTTGATTATAACAGTTTGGATCGAATGAGTTACAGATGTTGAAGGGTCAGTTCAGCCAAAACATAATGTTTTTTACGTAATAGTCATGTGTAGTAATGCAAATAGTTTTGGTTTAATATGCAAAGGTTTTGAGACACTGCCAAGCTGAAACTGCCTGAAACAATGGAGGTGTACAACATTTTAATTGACAAATTCCGTTTGAAAAACTCTTTTCCAATGCATAATCCACATACTTCATTGAAGAAGTATTTTTAACAACAACAACAAAAAACTTGAGCAGGGAACAAATAAATTGCAAAAGTTTCAGATAAAAACGCAGATAAAACCAGAACTATCTGTGTGGATTCGTACCAATAATTATCAGTTTTTTTGTGATTTGATTGATTTAAACTCATTACCCACACAGCAGAGGCACATTGTTATCAGGGAACCCTTCACAGCAGTTGGCATTTCAAGAAACAGCAAGGGTTCCTCTGATGAAAATCACTTACATCTGATATGACCTTTTTATTTATAACTAAATTGTTACTGGTAATTAGTATGTTCTTGGAAGAAAAAAGTGAAGCTGGACCCAAATTGAGCATACAATTATTGTCCAGGCATTCTGTGATTATAAACACAGGGCAGTTCTTAGTTGTTTTAGTAATTTTTTGTTGAGTACAAATGCTGGAATGAGCAAAAGTTACAAGCCAAGGAATATGTGAATAAAGATCAAACAATAGATATATTTTCAACTCAGACCAGCATGTACCCTTTGAAAGTTTCATTATTTAGGAAACTGTGTGGCTAAATTCGACGCTTGTGTATTTATTGAATGCTTAGGCCATGTTAAATCACATAAATATAACATATAGTAAAATAATAACAATAAAAATAACATATATAATAACATATGTACGATAGATAGATAGATAGATAGATAGATAGATAGATAGATAGATAGATAGATAGATAGATAGATAGATAGTACAACTACAGGATGATTAGAAATTACATATAACCTTTGCAGAAGGTACAGCACACTGTCTATTCCATAATATGTACAGTATCTATATGTATGTTTATGTTATTTCATATTAGCATAGACCTTGATCTGTGATGAGTTATTTTGAAAAGCAAAATCACATGTTTGTTGCAGGGGCACTCTGATGTGCAGCTGGAACGTGGTCAGGATATAGGAGGAAACACTGAAATGGGAACTAGCCCTCCCGTCCCTGCGACAACTCAAACACAGGAATTCCTGTGGGATACAGGCCACTTAGCGGGACGATTAATGCATGGAAAACGCCGGGATGTCTGTGTAACTGGCCTGACATAAGAGCCATGACAAATTGGACTTATATAAAAGCTCCGAACTGATCTTTGCAGAGCACACCTACAATAAAAGGGCACGGTCACAGTGTGGCTAGCTGTTAGCCGAACTGTGCGGTGGCTTACAGTGCAAGAAAAATCATATTTCTTTAATCCAAAATCCTTTGACTCTTAAGATGTTTCCCTTATGTTAGCCTTTAAGCACAGACAGCCTTTTACACCTCATGAATAAATGAGGCGTGTTAAATATTGTATTGAGTATGAATGAAAAAAGAATTGCTGAAATGCAAGTGCTGGGTAAACATGTTTGGAGTTTGGTTTTGTGTATTTTCAATGATAACATAATAAGCAACTTATATGGCAGTTTGGATTTAAATGTTTAGGAAATAGCATACTGTGAAAGGAGGGAATCTAAGGGTCCAAAAAAAGCAGGAGGCAGAAACAGAATAAGAGGGAGGAAGAGGATATTACCACAACAGCCAACAGTATCTGAGAACGGATGATCCACCAGTAATTCATGTTGATATTTTGCTCCCAACACCTGAAAAAGAAAGGCATTGGAGAAACAATCAGTGAGAGACACACCTCAACATGCAAACATATTTCAAACAAGGCTCACTGTAACACATTTTATTACACAGTTTTGTAACTCCTGCAACAGTAGAAAGCTTTCCTCACCCTCGCTTACGAGTTGTGAGAGACTGATGGCCTAGCTGTTCCACCAGAGGAGGCAAACACAGCCACATCGTGGTTTTTTAAAGCTTTATATAACAACACAATGTGTCGGCGGTTTAGCAAGTCCTGCCATAAAATCCCTTTCACCCCCATTTGCAGACCCTTAGGGACTGCATAATAAAGTTTGGGCGCTGAATGTTATCATGGAATATTAAAAACATGCCAACACAACTGCTGCTCTGAAATGGTTTTCATATTTGGCATCCTGCAGAAGATAAAACGTGTCTGTGTGAAAAGTTTAATTGCAGCCAACTCCTCGTGTCGTAATTATGTGTTAAATTGACCATGAGCTGCTGAGTGTCAACATTCATATGCTTAGGAGAAAGGCCATCTGCCAGATTTTTTTCTGATATGAGATACTGTTATGAGTGTGGAATAAACATGGATGAGCTAAAATGTAAGCTGTTTGGCAGGATCTGATCAAAGCTACAGATGCAGGAGTGAGGGAAAGAGAGAGAGAGAGGGAGAGGGCTGTGGAAACTTACTCTTGATTTTCATATAGGTATTTAGCTACCACCCAGGGCACAAGAAATATTAAGGGGGTACCTGTAAAGAAATGAGAGCTGTCTAAATGCAAGACAGTAATTGTGTACACCAGTGTAACAGCCTTTTACATTAATCTGCTTTCACTTAATTTCCTTTCATGCAAAATGTCAGACAGCCAACAGGCCAGCTCACCCCAGCCAATGCACAGGTATATTTTGAAGTAGTTCCTCTCTGTAAACACAGTGATGACCAGGAGGTTGTGGAGGTAGATGCCTTCCACCAGAAGCCAGTAGCTGTTGGCCATGATACTATACTGCATCATCACCACGGCGATGCGACAGCTAACCGTAGTCTGCAAGACAGCAGTGAGGCTTGTTTCAGAAATGATAAAGATATCAAGCTGTACTGAAGTTAAACACTATTCAGTTGTGAGTGGTGAGATCAGCGGTGCAGCAGATGGGAGCTCCTTCTGCCGCCGGGATTCAGGCTTTGTGCCGGCAGCCATGAGATTTTACAACAGCAGCAACTTTCACCCCAGCCTCAGCCAGCTGCGACCCATTCCCCCCCCCTGCAAACACACGAGCACGAGAACTCTACACATCAGTCTACATTGTTGACCCTTACCCCTTTTAAGGATAATTAGCTGCTACAATTATTTCTGTTGCACACAAAATGAGTATATAATGTTCTATGCATACTACAATTTTTACTTATTTATTCATATTGCACTTTTATACAAAATATAATTATGGGTGTGCAATCTTATCTTTGATAGACCTTATGTAGTTTTCATGTTTCTATATTCTATTACTTACATCATTTATAGGGTATGCAAACATACAGTAATCAGCATAATTATACAGCATGATACATAATAAGTACTTTAATGTCCAGTTGCATTTTCCATTATTAAAGACACCAATTTGCAGGATTGTGCTGCTGTGAGTGCTTTGTGTTTTTCTTCTGCATGATATATCTCAAAATATAGTTCTGTTCATGTACAACTCACCCACCAATAATAACTAAACTATTAAAGACGAGATGTAATCTAATTTAAACTTTGTGTTTAAATGTATTGTATGGTAAAAATAACAAAAGGCTTCTCTATTTGCCCAAAAAATATAGACTACTCTCCCCTTAGCAAAGAGAAAAAATACACCTTCCAACTCTAATATTTTGTATACAGTTCTTTAATGACTAAAGTAGTTTTACTTTACTTATTGCCTTTTATAGCGTGTTGTTGAGCTGCAGATCACTACTGACCTCATTGTTCACCAGCAGTTCCACTGGAGGCATAGATGCCTGGGGGAATCCCTGTTCCTGGTCTCCACCGAGGTCCTGCGATGTGATGTTGGTGGCCTCCAACAGAGCGTCTTTGATGAGGATAGACAGCGCTCGCAGGATGAAGGAGGCAAACAGATTCATGTGGATGTTGTTCCTCATGCAGTGCAGTTTCCTGATGAGTGAGAGGCAAAAAATGTCTCTTTCACTGTAATCATTCACAGACCAACTGCTTAAAGGGACAGTTTGAGATTGTGGGATACAGTATATGGCTTGGAGACATATGATATGGAGACTGATACCACTCTCATGTCTGTATGGAAAATATGAAGCTATAGCCAACAGCCAGTTAGCTTAGCTTATCACACAAAACTAGAAACAGGGAAATAGCTAGCCTCTGAAGCTGACTAATTAATTGGGCTACAACCAACGATTATTTTCGTTATCAATTAATCTGTTGGTTATTTTCCCAATAATTCATTAGTTGTTTGGTCCATAAAATGTATGACAATGGTGAAAAATGTTTCCCAAAGCTCAAGGTTACTCATTTGTCTTGTTCACAGACAACTAAAGAAACACTTATTGTTGCCCTACTAATTAACATATTAGCCTATATATTACTTGTTGTTTGGGTAGTTATGGGTGGTCAGACTATTTCTTGGCTGGAAGCTGTTGTGAGGCAACCAGCCGACTTCCACGAAAGCTACTGCTCAGAGCCAGCAAATAAAGAAAACTAAATGTCCTTTTAAACTTTGATATAACGTGTAAATTTGTGAGCTTTATAGGTGTTGGTAGGTGGATTTTATTATCTTTGGAAAGAGCCAGGCTAGCTGTTTCCCCCTGCTTTCCGTCTAAGAGCTAAACTAAGCGTTTGCTGACTGTAACCTTACATTTAATGGACAGATATGAGAGTGGTAGCCTATCAATCTATCTCCACAGTAAGTGTATTTCCTAAAATTTCTAATTATTATTTTAAATGTGTTTTAACCACCTTGCTGTGTTTGATGCAGAATTTATTTAAATCAAAAATCATTATTACCTGAAGAATATGAGGATGCCAAGTGCCAACACCAAAGCCACCAGTGATAAGGAATAGCCCACTGTGTACATGACCCGAATATGGCCATAGTACTGCTGCAAATTAAAACACATACGGACACATGGACTTTAGACTGGTTTTTGAGAAGAGTGATATGTGATGTGGTTCATTTTTAATTTCAGTTTTAACTGTAACTTCAAATTCAGCTCTTCAAATTAGCTAATGCAGACAAAATATTGGTATCTCTTGTCTAATGCCGTCTGATAACGAGACATTTCTTACCACTGGATCACTAGAGTCACACTCGCTGGTATTCTTCGTAGTCACCCACTGGCCGTTTGCATCACATTCCTGATACACCATGCCGTGCTGAACTACACATATCCACAGACAGACAGACAGACACACACACACACACACACACACAGTGTCTGTAATTTACTGGAAAGTCCAGTTGTCACGGACAGCTGTCTTTCTCTGCAGGATATACGAATGACTGTGCATCAACATGACACATCTGCTAACCCATACGTCTCTTACCTTTATGGTGCCACGGCAGATACCACGGACAAGACACACTGACAGTGGTGTTAGGGAGTCCATCGGGCCAACAGGCGTAATAGTCAAAGGTCCTGTTGCACACAAGGCCTGGAGATAAAAAAAAACATTATATACGGGTCAGATTGTCTCAATGTCTTTGAAGTGATGGCTGCTGGTGGCCATTATGGCATTTGTGCATCATAGTCTTTCATCTTGACTTCAGAGTAAAGTCCTCCATCGATGACCTTCCACTACCACACCTTTCATCTTCTCAACAAAGGGTGTAAACACTGCCGGTTGTTAGTGATAGCAGAGGTGGATGTTCAGGTATATAATGTCCCATGTCCTCTATACCTGCTTATATGGTCCTACACTCATGGGGTGACAGGAAGGGTGTATGAGTGCTGCGGAGTGGTGTTATTTTGTGTGCAGTGTAGGAAGCTGCCTTTTTGAAAGTTGGAGCATCAGTGTTCTCCACCTCTATTCCACAAGCTAACAGACTATAATGCAACTGAAGGGCAGCATTCGCCATTTAGTTAAACACTCTGTTGATGGAGCGAACTGGAGCTCTCGCAGCGTTTGCAGAGAGCAGAGAGTGTGGTGCAGCAAATAGGAAACTGGGAGCGGCAAGCAAGCAGAGTGATTATACAATGGTTTGAGCAGGGAGCGGAAATTGCAGCCGCTCCATAGTCTGGTGACCATGCGACCTAACCATTACCTGCTCTACTACATTAGATAGTTGCCATTGCACCACAAGGTGATGGTAAATACAGATTTTTATCTCTAATGTGAATGCAAATTATTACAAAATAATACCTCTTTCACATTTACCTTCTCAGAAAGCACCAATAATGATTTAGGAATCATAGCTTATTATAATGTTGCACTTTGTTGTTTCTTTGGATAAGAACATGGCCTACAAGGTTTTTTAAGGTCCAGTGTGTAACATTTAGGAGGATCTATTGCCAGAAATTTAATCTTATATTCATAGGTATGTTTTCATTAGTGTATAATCACCTGAATATAGGAATCATTATGTTTTCGCTACCTTAGAAGGAACAGTTTTATTTCTATTTTATGTTTCTACAGTAGCTAAAAAATCTCTGATAAACCCGCTGTACACTACCTGTCCAGCACCAAACAGATATTTCTCTCAAGAATTGCTGGAGACCAAAACAGAACTAAAAGTAGAGGTAATATTGGACATTCATCAGATTATCAGAAACTCCACTCCAAATGCTCATACTCATATATACAATAAGTCAACTGTCTGCTAACCAGTTCGCCACATTAACAGTAAAATGTCATAATATTTACAGCTTGTTTCTGCTGCCCCCAAAGTGGCCACAAAATTCTTTGTTAGTTATTTCAGGTTTAAACATTAAAAATGAGTTATACGTTCAGCTCACCAGTGCTTGGCGGGTCTCGGCTGTTGTTGTGATCACACTCCATCATGTACAATTTCCAACTCTCCTTCAACTTATCCAGAGTAGCAGCAGGAGACACCTAAGGACACATAAGGAAATGGTGGAGCACATAACAGGATGTGGACGTAGTGTGACCAGGTGGGTAAGAAAAATTTTGAGAATGTTGGATTCACACAAACCATGAAGATAAAATGGTTGCAAACTGAATTGTTATTAATTTGTTTCACTTCACTACATATATACAATATTCTGTAAACAACCCATCCTCAAGATAGGGATATAATCTATCAAAATTACTCTGTGTTATACCCTGCTGCATTGTCTGTTTGGAGGGCTTGTGCTACTGTGTGGGCAGGCTGATATATTGTACACTGTAATACTCGTGTCATTAAAAGAACAGGGATAGTTTGTTTAGGCTTCCAAACCGCAGATCTCTGGCTTGTTTTAGAAGAAAGCAGAGCTGAAGAAACAACACCCACCCCCACACTGTAAAGGCCAGTGACTAATGGAAGTTCACAGGCTGTTAACCTCTGGGGGAAAAGTGTGTACATGTATGTATATGCATGCTCTTGGGACCCACCTGGATGCTGCTGTAGACAATGAGTGCTGCCAAAAGGAGGAACAGCCGTGACATCCCTTATTCCTGCTGTTGGTGCTGGGAGGGGATACTGCAGGACGGGGAAGGGTTTTCACCTCATAAGGGGGCTTATCTACGCTCGCCACACTGCCTGGATGACACAGAGACACACAATCCATCAAAGCTCATTGCAAACACCCTACTTATTACCTCGGCTCAATTTGGCCGTGCGAAGCATGAGGACCAAAAAAGGAAAAGGCTACATCAAATCTATCACACTGCAATTACACCAGATTTAAAGGCATGCAAAAGAAGCAGTAGTAAAATCAAGAGAATATTTCAGTGTAACTTCTATCCTAAATAGGCATAAGGGGGATATCCAGTGGGAGCCTGACCAGTGCCATTTCCATTCTTCTACTCACTTACACAGTTAAGAACTGAATGATACAGCAGCATGGACTACCCAGAACCAGAATGTCCAGAACATCAAACACAGGGCCAAAAACCTCCAGGAAATGCTGTTTGTCCCATCAGCAGAGACAGCTGCAGCTCAGCAGAGCTTCACTTGCTCAGTGACTCACAGTTGGCTGCTGTCCACCTTCATCTTAAAGCCTGTCAGTGTTTGATTGAGCATGTGTGCCAGAGGTCACTCACCTGTGTGTCGATCGACGCCACAAGCTCCCCCAAGAGATTTGGTTGAAGCCAGAGAACGGAACGAAATCTGAAACGTTTCTGCAAAAAACACCTTGACCATGGAAACATTTTTGGCTAAAACGTTTCAAATTCCATTCTGTTCTAGTCTCGTGGCAGGGAGGAGGATGGGCTCATGTTGATGTGTTTGGAATTTCTTTTGTTTACTGGCGGTATGATGTTTGTTCAAGAGATAAGAGCACAATGTGTCATGACAGATGCAATATGTATGTATGTGCTCAAGAAAGCCTCAATTCAATTCAGAGTTTTTTTTTACTCTGCATTTTGACTGAACATGTCAACAAGCTTCAAAAGCCTAGGTTGAATTTACCACCAGAAGTAACAATATAAAGGTCCACCCCTACATATTACAAAGCTCTACTGGAAGTCAGACATCAGATAATATCTAAACCAAAGAGCCATACTTTCTAAATGGCCTGTTCAGTGTAATGACCACAGGATGCAGTTAGCATTAGCTGTAGTTCAGATTGACTGATTGCCCTAGGCGCCTGTCGGATCAGAGACTCTCTTGTCTGGTCTGACATCGGGTCAGGACTGGTCCAGCTGAGATCACGGCACTGACTCTCGTGTCCTTAACACAATCAGACATGTCACACCTGACATGTTTCCACTGCTAATACAATGTATGCAATTGTACAGTAACAAAAGTGTCTTAATACAAAGAAGCATCTCTGGCATGAGATGTTTTTCCTAGATGTCGGCATTGATTCAAATAGGGCTCATTTGGACGTTGAAAGCATGTTTTTTTCATGTAAAACTGATGCAGATAATGGCATGAACAAAGCAACAGCCAATCTCTGTCAGTCACACAAAACTGGGCAAAAAGCTCAGCTATACTAAACATTGGTACTTTAAGTGTGACAGATACATATAAGTTCTTACCAGAGAAAGTGATTAGGCAGCGTTCTGTGAGTGCATGATGTTTAAGCATGAGTCCGGGTACAGCAGAGAGGCTGACACGCATGTGGTTGAGCACATGCTCTTGCTTACAGCATGAGTGTTACGGTTTTTCCAAGGGTTTCCCTCCTTCTCTCTCTCTCTCTCTCTCTCTCTCTCAATCTCTCTTTCTCTCCCTTCCCACAAACACATATAGAGACTCATTTCCCAACACACTGGCCTTCCTGCAACACTTTCTGCAACTTAGCACCAAGTAGGAGCAATCATTAACCAGACTCAGTGCTCGGTAGAGTCCTGTGGACGGATGACGAAAGAGAGAGAGAGAAAGAGAGAGAGAGAGAAAGAAAGAGAATGAGAGATAGAGGGTAAGCCAAAATGTAAGAGCAAAATAGAGAGAAAAATGGGTGTCTCAACTCTTTCTAGCCCCTGAGACCATTTTTATGTCCCAACACTTGTTACACTGGCCATTACATATTTGTGAAGTTGGAACGTGAGTTTGAGAGGAGCATATCTTGCAATATGTTTCCAAGAGCATGGAGAGAGCTCCTAATATACACTTCTTTCTAGATGAAAATAATATATCTTATAACAGTGAAATCTTATTCTGTGTCCTTCCCCCCATTACTTCTCTTTCCCTCCTTCAATGTTTAACCGATTTTCATCAGTTACAGATGTGGAAGTTTTCTGCTTTGGTTCTTATTTTATCGTATATTTTTAGATGTAACATCGCCAAATGCCCCCAAGCTGAACAAAAAAAAGCTTTCCCCGTAAATGAGCATTCACTGCTTGTAATGCTCAGAAAAAGGAAAAGGAAAAACAAAAGGAAAGCCAGAGCTAGAGAGGACACACCCTGAAGACATACGTTCGTAAGTCTCTGATGCTTTATTTGTGCAGATTTGTCATGTACAACATGTCTGCTTGGATGCCTTTGATGCAGGACGATGGGAATCACATCGGCTATTTGGTGGGAGCTAGAGTGGAACTAATGGGCTTGAAGGTGTGAGGCTAATTAGGCTTGTGTATTCTGCTGTTATGATATCCAGCTAGAGCTATGGCCCGCTGTGGATCCAGACCAATCAAGGTCCCCTGGAACATGTGCTGTTTAGCCCCGCTAGCTTGCTGTTCCAGGAAATGACCTGGAGCTTTTATCAACTATTATTGCACATCTGATTTAAGAGATGGATCGACAGCTGAGAGTCACACAGGCAGAGCCAAGGGAAACCTCTTGGGTGGTTTGAGCCTTTTTTTTTCACTGTTTTTTATCCTGAAATAAGTTACTGAGCCAAAATGTTTTCGCCTCTGCCTTGGGATGTGTTCAATGTGTGAGAAATGATGTAATGCAAATTTGTTTCAGATACATGAAATAATGTTGGCGTTATTTAGTGACGCTTGGCCATACTAAACTAAATAGATGCACTTTTTAACATAAATACAAAATGTTCATTGTTCCCTTTGATTGAAAGAACAGTTTGAATAATGCCTGGTCATTTATTTGTATTTGTGTAAAAAAAATACACTGACAATCACAAATGAATGACGCAAATTCCCCGAACGTCACAAAAAACATTGAAACCGTGTTCAAGTGCATACTGGATGGCTCAATACAATGGCCACTAACAATTACTGTTGTTTGTTCAAGAGTACTTACCTTTCATTTGATTACACTGTCTGACAAATAAAATTACAAAAGGGGAGTATGCGTGCATGAATGCACAACAGCAAGGATTAAAAACAAACCTCTTGGAAAACACAATAACTGTCTGGTTCAGAAAATGCCCCCGAGCAACAATCTATCATGCAGTTTCCATATGCAGGACCCTCCTGTGTCACTCATCTTCAAACAACCTTTCCTTCCCATTGATAAGGCCTACGTGAATCTGTTAATACTGATGTAATAATCGCTAATCTATCTTTGTTTCTAAAATATCTAAGAGAGACCAAATAGATGATCGCTATGCATCTTTGTATATTCTTCCCGCTTCCCGTGCTTTGACAAAATAAGCCAAGGCAAAGCACGCCATGCTCATACCTTAGGGCGGCAGATGTTACACTGAGCATGACAGTGCTGGGTGAGAGCCCCACTATCTGATAATGGGGTGAAGCAGAGTTCAGAGGAGACGGTGCATCATGCTGCAACACGCTCTGTGACTTGGCTGCTGCAAGGAAGACGTGACATCACGTAAATCTTGGCATCGCATTCTGCGTGACTAACCTGATTTCGGTTAGATAGCACGCTTGCCGTGCAAGCGCTCCATCAACTTCTTTTTCTGTCTGCAAAACTGCTGGGATGTTTGTTTTCTGTGCAGCAGCTGAGTGACAGATAATATTCTGTGCAGCAAACTAACCAAGGCACCTCTCACTTTCTGTGATGTTCTGCAACCATTAATCACTGTGCTTCAGCTGTTATCTGTGTTTTATATGATCTCCTCCTACCTGTCAACTTTTACCTCAGGTGATTTCCAAGTGATTTCCAACATTTCTCAGAAATTCTTTTGAAAGCCCCAGAGAACATACTATATATGAATGTCGGTATGAAGTCTGTGTTCTCATTTCGTCTATATTTTATTGTATTTTAGCAGCTCAGGGACCTATAAAAGGTGTTTTCCAAAAAGTGTCACAGAGTGTTTTTTAGGATGTTGCTTCTCTAAAACAAGGGACATTTTAATTACAAAATCAGCAGAACCTAAATATGACTGCGGCATAATTCAGATCAGTGTGACTCAACAGGAAATTCATCCTGATGAAAGCTTCCTGTTGGTGTCCTAGTTTACCGAAAGACGTATCAACATATAATATAACACAATAAAAGCAGAGCAGTGATTCCTTTTGATTTGCAGTTGCAGCACAACACGAAAATGTCACAAAAAGATAAAGGACAATGAACATTCTATGGCTGAAAGTCCTTCAGCCATAAAGATTATAATTACACAAATCAAAGAGGAAGACTTCCCTCAGTGGCTCACTGAACTCAGACTTACAACAAAAGCAATTTTTTTCCAGAGTGTGTGTCAGCTCCTATGTGTTTCTTTAACGTGCATGAACACTGACAGCAGCTGCCTTCTGCATCGTCCAAACACAACACACTGTGTGGAGTGCGGTATCGATCATTAACAGTCCCATTCATGGCGATAGTCTAATGGTAAGTATTAAGGCTAGATTTTTGCCATTTTCCCTGTCATTCTGAGAAATGCAGGAAGAGGACCATCCATCTTCATCTTTACGTGTCAGTGTGAAAGGCACCATAAACTGTTCCTGTAAAGCAAATCTCTGGCTGCCATCATGGAAATCATTGCTTCTTTTATACTTATACTGAAAATTATTACTGGTACAGGCCAGTTTTTTCCTTCTGCAGTAGGGTTCTCCCAGCGTGACTGATGAATATCTGTGATTCTAGGCTGCTGCTGCTTGATTCTGGGAAACTCCTGCCAAGACCTGAACTATTGATGTTTTAGATTGTTGACAGTATTTTGCGGTCCAACGGCATTGCAACTGTCACTGTGGCAAGTAAAAAATGCACCACAACACAACAATATGTACCATAACAAGCTATGCCTTTAGCTGACAGAGCTTTATACTTTTGGCGTAGATCTGACTTTAACTGATTGTATAAAAATACATTAAAAGACAAAGAAAATTAGCACCCTCATTTAGCCTTTGCTGTAAGTACCTGTTACATGGAGAACAAAGCCCACACATCCACACCAAGAGTTCTTGACACAAGGTCTCAAAAATTGCAGCTATGTCTCTTTCACCAAGTCTACATAATCCAGGTCGTGCCAGTGAGAGATAGAACCCCTGTTAAAACATATACACTCGTCATCATTGTTGTGGCCTAATTTGGTCAGTCTGTCTGTGGAATTCAGTCGTCAGGTCAGGTTGTCAAGTGTTTGGAAAATGAGTCAAGCCTCTACATTTTACATTCTCTGTGCCTTAGTGAATATGATAATTTTGATGAAATGCTTGCTTAACTGTCCTTTCTTCAACCATTGCTTAAATATTCCACATTTGGGCTGCTCTTACATGCAAGCATTTTGGAGCATGTGTTCAATAAGTCAACAGGACATTGCACTTCACTGAATATGCAAGTCAAATGTGTCAGCGGGAACACTGTACAACATTTTGTTGAAGGATCAACACTTCTCAGCTGATTATGCAAATAAATGTGCTTCATGTTTGAAGAGAAATTAGGAGTCACAGAAAAAATGGTCTCATCTTTTTTAGTTATTTCACTGTCCACAATATACTGTAGTAGTTCACCATATAACGTCTTCAACATCATAAAATAATAACATTGAATCCCTACATTTTAATAGTACCACATAGTGAAAGTGTTTGATTATTCATCACCGGTCTCCTCTCCATATGTTTTCACTGCAGGGAGGAAAGCATAGAGTATTTACAGCCTCCAGTCAATACATAAAATACCTATGTTCATTATTTAACACGGACATGACAGGCGTGATAGTGTGTGCGAGATAGTGGAAATAATGTTAAGCTTTAAAAAACACATAAAAAACAGTGGTTCAGATTTCAGCAGCTGTGCAATGTGTCTGACCTCTGTACTGCTCAAAATGTTTGTCACTGACCCTGTTACAATGTGGGAGAGCAGAGTGCGACCCATCTGTGTCCCGCTGTCACAGCTCCTGTGACCCAGAGGCTGCATGCTCAAAGTCTCTTCACGTGTTTTGATAAACATCCACATTTTCTACTCAGAGGTCACATCTGATGAATGTGAGTGGGTAAGAATGACAAATGGTTGTATAACATTTGAGATGTACCTGTGTTGTGTGAGTGCATGGGGGTTTTCTGTATTGTTTATGGGCATGTGTGTGGGAAGTGTTGGCTGGATGCTGTTTGATACACTTTTTCATGAGGTGTGTAGGACCCATGATCTGTGCCTGCTGTGAAGCAATAGCAACCCTACAGGGAGCCTTTGATTATCAGTTACCATGTTCACCATCCTACACTGTTTCTGCTACATTTGTAATAAAGACTTGAGCTAGGCTGATAGATTACCCAGGCCGTTATACTGGCTGATAGCTTATTGTAGATATATGGGTATTGGTGTATATATTGGTCCATAAGTAACAAAAATAAGTAAATAC
Organism: Dicentrarchus labrax; assembly: GCF_905237075.1. Taxonomy (NCBI): domain Eukaryota; kingdom Metazoa; phylum Chordata; class Actinopteri; family Moronidae; genus Dicentrarchus; species Dicentrarchus labrax. The sequence continues at coordinate 10,920,811 of NW_026136722.1, forward strand.
AGTACAGAAATTCCTAAATCAGTTTGAGGTCATTTAGATAGTGTAATAAGTGTATTCAATACATTGTTTGTCCACCAGAGAGTACTGAAAAGTAAATTTTTCTACTGTAATTTCTTTGTAAAGGGACTTTTATCAACAGTTTGTTTATGTTTTTATGTGAAAAAATATATTTTAAACTCTCAAACATCGATATCAGTGTCAAACATCCAGTACATGTCTGGCTAATAGTAAGAAAGCAATGGGTGGCATTGATGAAAACTTAATAACATGGATGTTTATTTGTTATTTAGATTAATAAATAATCAAAATACAAATAGTATAGTCATACAAACATTAAATACAAGCAATAACTTCATCATCTATACATATCTATTCTGTCACTCATAATTGAGTTTCCCACTGTGTATTTTGGCAGCTGCACCTGGTTTCACCTTCAAGGGTGTGCAGGTAACAATTTTGTGCAATTTTGGTGACAAAGATTACAGGTTTTTGTCTTGGATCAAAATAACTTTGTCCATCCTCCGTCAATTCTGTTGCTTTAACACACAATTTGATCCTATTTAAAAGCTTTCACAGCCGCAATAAGGTTGTCACGCTGGACTTATATCCTCTCTCCCTTGTGTTAAATTGTATGGCCAAAGTCAAATTGTCCCTCATATCTGCTGCTAACTACACTGACCTATTATTTACAGTATGTGATGTATGATTTTGTCACTTAAAGCAACATTATGTAAGATTTGGCACCCCCAGTTGCAATACCACTGTTGTAAATATGGACAGCTGTACAGGTGCATTCGTTACGATTACATTACTTATGTTAAAAAACGAGTGAGTCGACAACTTTACTACCACAACCAAACATCAAGCAAGTGCAACAACACAAAAAATAGTAAGCCAGCTGATATTACTGACTAGTGCAACAGCAAGAAGGCCAGCTGGCCGTCTGTCTGCAGCCTTTTATTTGACAAATCTCTTACCAATGACTAAATAGAGATTTACTTTTGTACAGCAGCTTCTCTCTCCTTTTCCCTTCTTAGCTTCCTCCATCAACGTCCTCTAAGGGCTCTTTGCCTCTGCCATTAGCTATGTCCATAGAGGCTGCTGAGCCCGGTTACATTTCCCTCTCACTCGGCTCCGGTTCTGCTCTCCTCCATAGAAAACATTCTTCTGTCTGTGGTCCAAAAGCTCCTACGCCACCAGTGCAAACACCAACACTCCCTCTGAGCACCCAGTCCCAGGCATCCAGGACAGTACAGCTGAGCTAACTAACTAACAGCAGCTACATCTTGCAGCAGTGGCTTTACTGTCCATCAGGAAACTCTGTTTATCACAGAAAGTTTAGGCAGAGCAGCTGGACATCAGAGGGAAAACCAAAAAACATTTTCTCCATTTAATATGATATAGTTTCACCAAAATTACAAAATCAGTGATATGGTTGGTGGTGTGTGACTACTGCCATAAACCTTAGCACAAAGTTACATAATGGCCTATGAGGTGCAGGGTGGGACTGAAACTCAGTGTAGAATCAAAATGATCAGGGATATGTTATTTTAAGGTAGAAAAGCTACATAATAGGTGCCCGGTTAGCTCAGTCGGTAGCGATAGCGACCCATATACGGAGTTGCTGCAGCAGACCAGGTTTGAATCCGACCTGTGGCCCTTTGCTGTGTGTCATCCCCTCTCTCTCCACCCACTTTTCCTGTCTCTCTACAGCTGTCTATCAATAAAGCCAACAAAAGGCCCAAAAAAAAAATAAAAAAACTACATAATGTTGCTTTGATAGTGTCATACACTGAGTTCAATTTCTGCTAGTCCAAGCATAAGAAGGAAATGTGTTCCTCTTTCCAAATTTAACCTCATCTGTCCTCAGCTGCTAATTTCAGTTGAAATATTTTCAAGAGGTTTCATTCTTCAGCCCCTGCACATAGGCATCAGTTTCCTCCTGGGAGAAACTATCTTGTGGTGCAACCAGAATTGTGCTCTTCATCACAAAATAGTTAAGATTTCCATTACACAAAGCACACTGCTGTTAAAGAGAGGATTATTGATCATGAGCCAAGCCAATAACACCTCCTGATACCGCAAGCCAACAGTTTCCAACTGTGCCATAGCCTGTTACCACAGTGAACAAAGATTAAAACCTGATTTTGAGACAACAGTATAATTACAGTCAACCATTGTAGCCAGTCTGGGCCCTGTAGATGTGATCACTGAGCTTGGCAAGAACAAACCAATACAAGCTTCAAACAAGAACAGCACTTGGCTTATTTGTTGCTGCTATTCATTGACCTAGCTGGCACATAGATGCAGGGAAAAGATCTTGAGAAAATATCGACATCATTTGTATTACTTGTAGCTCTGTGTTGCACTCACTGTTTCTGTGGTAACCCACTTGCTCCAACGTTCAATTTAATTCTCAACAGCCATGAATCTGGCCTATGCAGGGTCCTCAGCCACTGGCATCATGTGTCACTGCATGTCTTTACAATATATGCCAGAAAAAATGTGTTCGAGTCTAAACCAGAAATGAATCAGAATCAGAATCAGATTGTACTGAATGATAATATTGCTGCCATGTGAAGAGGTCTAATTAGGCAAAATAAGTGTGGATGGACTACAGGTGTTTACATACAAAATATTTGATCACTTATATAAAATATAATGCATCATTAATAAATCATTCATGAACTACCAACCATGATAGTCAGAATGTTCAAAGTTGAAAGTTGCTAAATGAATTCATGAGGGCAACAAATGCAAACCATTGAGTGTTTATTTCTACAAAACAGCATAAAAAGAACAAAACTAGCATTTCAGAGTTGTCTCTTGAGAACGAAAAGGACTGATTTGTCACAGTAATAAATCTCCCTGTGACATTCGCACCAATTGCTTGAGATTTGGTGTAGACAAGCGGGCAAGGAGTGAAGCAAACACAGCAATTTCACCTGCCAACACTTGCAAGGTGGCGTGACAAGTCAAACACCCTGATTCAGCTGACTGCAAATAGAAAACAGTCCTTACTTTTACTGGAAGCATCATCTGTGCCGAAAGAGTAAGGCATGCTCTGACAATGTACAACTTTGCTTAGTCCTAAGAAGGGCTCGAGTTCAGGGACAGAAGTCACTGTTTGCCAAACAAACAGTACAATCAGAACAAGACCAAATGATAAACGTGCCTAATTGAGTCCTATGGGGACTAGATCTGCAAAGGGAAATAAACAAAAACAGAGTTAAAAGAAAGAAAATAGTCCCCTTTCGCTGTATCTGGACACAGTCACTCTCTGATAAAATATAAAGTTACTATAGAGGCAAAATCACACCAGGAGGAAGAGCAAAAGAAGACTTGGCAGAGTCGCAAAGCAAATGAGGCTCCAAAACAAAACAAACAGCAGAGAGAGGACAAATACAGAGAGATAAAGACACAAACCATGTGTAGTCACTTACTTGTCTTCCTTTCACTGCAGCCACATGTAGAGTGTCAAGTAAGTTGAGATCCCTGATCTGCTAAAACCCCAACGGAGCATTAGGGACTCTCCACCTGAATACTGCAATGCACAGAGATTATAATAACCAAAAGCTGTATAATGATTGAAGTTGATTCTATATTACAAAATGAAATATGTAACAATGAAAGAGAACATGATTATATGATTGTAACTGATTATTTGATAATTAATGAGTATAAATGCATAGTAGTAAGATAGAACTATGGAAAGTTAGGTCAAGAGAGCAAATCATGTTAAAGTGTTGAGTAACTAGGTGAAAAGGCACGTATTGCAACCAAACATGTCTGGTGCAGAGAGAAAGGGAAAGTTGAGCGCACACAGCGGACACACATCTTGTGAAGTTGAGCACACACACAGGACCGTCTTGTGAGGAGCAAAAGAGGAAGTGGCACAGCCCCGAACCGAACACCCTAGGGGGATAAAAGGGGCTACACAAGGAGGATCAGGGTTAGTCCTTGGCCGGCTCTCGGGTTCAAGACTTGCTGATTGATCGACCACATCGGAGCAACTCATCTTTGAACTTAGAATTTCAACTCAAGAGACAGAGCAACGAACAAGCCATCATCGCAGAAAGAGAAGTCCAACAACCTACAGCCGAGACGGGAGCGGCGGGCAGAGGAGGATTAACCATCTCCACCAATTGATCCCCAAGGATCACTCTTTCGTTCACCCTGCCATCAGAGACTGCACTGGACAGAGACTTTGCAGACTTTGGACAAAGTCAGGAGTTTCAACAGCAACCAACAGTACGACAGGCGAGGAAGAACTGTATCGGCCGGTACACCTCTTCCCTCTCTCTCTTCAAGCTGGACATTCAACCATTCAGCTACAAGCCTTTTCATCAGGGGTTTGAAATTCAAACAATTATTTACTTAATATTAGAAACATAGTGAATAATTATTAGTGAATGTGAACAATCAGTTTTTTGTACATGCTGTATGCTGGCCCTTGCTAAATCTTGCAATAAAAATAACCATTGAAGTTGAAGAATAAACTGTGGACATTGGATTTATGATATCTCATCAGGCAGTAATTATTAGGTAGTGTGTTCACCAATTTAACGGTTACTCTAGCCACAGAAATTTACTTACTGTACAAGCCACTAAAATAATCCTGGCAACTAACAAGTGCACGGATCAATAAGAGGAGAGCTGCAGTTAACGGACGTGACTAGTGCGGTACTTGGCTCTGGTGCTATTCGGTCAGGTGCTACACTAGGGTGAGCAGGGTAGGCGTTCGGATGAAGGCAGTTAGAAGCTAGGCGTGTCTCATCACCACCAGCTTAAATAGTCTTTTTAACCTAATAAGGTAATACTCATAGGCAAGAGGCTCGGACCCTTTATGACGGAGAGCTGGTCCAGTACCACCTAAACGGGGGTAACTCGGGATCTAACAAGATATAATCCCAAAAACAACCCTTGTATGTTTAATATGTACAATATGTTCAGCAGAGGAACTCACATAGGCACCTCCTACAGTGCCCTCTGTAATGTTTAATGTTTATGAGGTAACTCCAAATAGACCTTATGAATTATGAAAGGGCCCGGGTGATCCCAACACCATGACTCCCCAACCTCGTGTCCACACAGCTCTATTGTACTTTGAGCTCTTATGGCAAGCAGTGTTTATGTGCAGTAATCCCCTGTCATATACAGTGTCAAAGCTGTAGAGTGTGGTTGACCCCATACATAGAAACACACTGAATGTCTTAAACCTTATTTAGCAAGGCAATTCAACCCACCGAAAAACAAAAATATGACATAATTTACAAGAGAGTGGCTGCAGGGCAAGAGGATGTGCAGATCAGAGGCTGCTCACACTTTTCAAAAGTGGTAATTAACCCTAACCCCGGGTTTTTGTGACATTGGCAGACTTGCAATACTCGCAAGTAAACAATAAAAGTAGAGGTAGTTGAATATGCTTAGCAATGACAACGCTGTGCTCCTCTCAGGGAGTGCATGTTCATGTGTGTTGGGAGATTGGCTTTGGAGGGAGACCTGATGGGAGAGATTGGGATATTTTTGGTTGGATACTTACAAATTCTAGCTGTATCTTGCTAGTTTCTGCAATGTTACCTACCCTAGCTTTCATTTTTTATGTCAAACCAGTTGCTGTTTTTGCTTTCATGTTCCCACCTCCTCCTGCACAGCATGAAAAGAGAGACATCTTCATGGATATTACAGAAGCCCTACAGAAGCTTTAAACAGTAGATGTAAAAGCACTTACAAAGTGAATGTTGGTTGGATCACGACGGTAATAGAGAGGAAAAGGCTGGTATTGTTTTATGTTTTAATCATCACCAAATCTCCTGAGGAGACCGTAACCAACAGTGAATTTAAGAAAGTTTGAGCCTCTGTGTGAGAAACTTATTGCTATCCAAAAAGAACGTTGGGTAAAGTACTTTGACACAATGCCGATAACTTGTGAAGTTTATTCTGAAACAACACTATGATTACAAATAATAACGATCCTATTAAGATTAAATAACATCAGCGTAGTAAAAGGAAGTGAATTATTACTTTTCTTGTCAAGATTTTCCCAGCTGGTAACTTACCTTCAGGCTACTGTGATTCAGTGAGAGATATTAATTTAATGTGTGTGTGTGTGCAGCAGGTTCCCAAAATAACTGGTGAGGTTGAGGTTCCTCAGAGCTGACACTAATGTTATCCCAAGCAGCAGAAAAAGTGACTCTTATTAATCCCTGAAAAGAATCACTACTGTACTTACATTAATGTATTAATTTATCTCAGTAGATGTTAATGATGAATTAGTTGTCTCCTGAACTGTTTATAACCTGGCCCTAAGCATACATTCAAGGTTTAAAACTGTAAATCTCAATGCATGCATTCCGACAGTGAAACATAAAGGTGATATGCTCGATTTCACTTGGCTCCCACAGCCCCTGCTTTTCTTTATCGCTCGTATTTCTCATCTGTGTTATCTCACTCTATCCCCCCCCCAATCTAAATGAACTCAATTTCGTACTACAAGTTGCCAGAGAAAGCAAAGAAAGAAGAATCTGCTGCCCGATCCTCTCAGTTATTCACGCATTAAGCTTTGCCACTCTCTCTCACTCATCACTCAAACACACCCACATAGACAGACACTTACAGTAGATGCTTAAAGCCACCATTATGTAAACTTTGCCTCAAGTGCTCTGTAATGCTCCCAAAATAATTTCAGTTTGCTAGAGGTTTTTTCATGCATAACCAAGTTGTTTTGTTGTTAATCCCAGCTGCTTCTCCTCAACAAAAAAACAAGGGATGATCCCAGTGTATTTAATCTTAAAGAGCCGTCTGCGCTGCACATAAATGGTAAATGGACCTGTATGTGTATAGCGCCTTTCTAGTCTTAAGACCACTCAAAGCGCTTTTACACTACGTGCCACATTCACCCTTTCACACACATTCACACAGTGATGGCACAGTCCATCGAACAGAAACTAACATTCATACACATTCACACACCGATGCACGGCATCGGGAGCAATTTGGGGTTCAGTATCTTGCTCAAGGATACTTCGACATATGGCACCAGGAGCTGGGGATTGAACCCACAACCTTCCGATTTAGGATCCGCTCTGCCTCTGAGCCACAGCCACCATAGCATATATGAGGAATGTAAGGCAGCCATGCTAACGCTTTTATTCTGTTCTGAGCTGCACAGATACCTAAATTGGCTTCAAGTGTAATTTATTCTCTCATGAAGAGCTAGAGGTTCACTTGTTGCAACTGACCCCACTCCTGAAAGAATTAACCGCACAAACAGTTCAGGTCACAGGAACAGACATTATCTGCAAACACAAATCATGTGCTCCGCCTGAGATAAAGTAAAAAGCAAAACAGATAGCTGATCCATGAACATGGACTGTAGCTCGTCAAATGCATCTGGCCTGGTTTGTTTTCAGTCATTTAATTAGGCAGGCGAGACCTATAGAACTATCATTTCCCATGTCCTTGCACTAGAGATGTAGTTCATAGCCTGTAAAAAAAAAAACAACGTATCCTGTCTCTCATCACTGAGCAGGGCTGACATGCACTATGCAGCATCAACATCTTCAGTCATTCATGAGAAAGTCTGGTGCGACGCAAACAAGATATTAACATGTCACGCAACAGCGAGCATCAGTTTGAGAGAGGGAGAGAAAGCAGCGCGGTAGCTGTAGATGTTATATAGGTCAAGAACGTTAAGAATAAATCCAAAGCCTCCGACAGAGTCTATACATTTCATCTGGTTACTTCTATAATAAAGTCATATTATATGAGACTGTAGTTAGGACTAGGGCGCCAACTAACAATTATTTGCATTATCGATTAATCATTTAGTCTCTAAAATTTCAGAAAATAGAATAAAAGTGTCCAAGGTGATGTCTTCAAATGCCATTTTTTTCCTAATTTTTTTAAGTTTTATTGTTGTTGTTTCATTATATGTTTTCTTAAATTAAAATTTAAAAAATGTAAGAATTTACCAGTATTTGCTTTTGAATAGCAAAGAAACTCAATAAACCAAAAAAGTCTGGATGAAAACCTGATTATTAAAAAAATCAATCAAACATAAACCAAATGTATTTTTTATTATTTTTATTCTCCAGTTTTCTTTTCACTTTCTTTTAGCACATTTTAACCTGTGCTTGGACCCTGTTTACTCTTAACAAAGAAAGCTTTCCATGTGTGAGGGACATAATAATCTTAATCAGAGATTTTCTAAATAAAATCTGTTAGAAATGAAATGATGAGTCTTGGATGTAACGGTACAACACACAGTAAGAAAGCCAGTATACTGTAATACAGTTGTGTCACAGCTGCAGTTACTTCAGCCTGCACAAACACGGCTGTTAGAAACATTTAGGTGGCTATGTAATGCAGGTAATGCAATCAGCAAACAGAGACTAATTAGGCAGTAAAAAAGATGAGCACACAAATATACACATGCACACACACGTTTTCTTGTACGTCTATCCTTAAGAGGACCCTTCATTGACCGCATTCACTCCTAACGTTTACCCTCAGTGCTTCAAGAGTATTCTTTACATTTACAGAATTGTTATTCTACAACTTAGGTCCTAATCCTGAACTGACTTCTTGAAGAACAGATGACTGATCGGAAGTAGTCTCACTTAGCTAAAGACTAAAACTCTGGCGAAGACACACTGCTTCTGTAAAATGTTACATTCTGTAGCACTGAACCAAACACACTAGAAAATGGCATACAAAGTGAGATTATAAACGGGGGGGGGGGGTGTTTGAATATAAATATCTGTCATCCACTTGCTCACATGTTTGCATATAAGATCTGTTGTGCTGATAGCCATGACCTGAGAAAGAGCTGTTGGATAGATGTTGTGTGAGGCTGTGTTGAGCTCTTGAAAGACCCTCAACACATGTCTGTGGAGGGCATGAATAATGCTCCATAGCAGCAGTGTGCTAGTGCGTAATGAATATTTGATATGTTTAGCTTATGACAACGCAGCTCAGCAGGTGGGGGCAGCATAGGTAATGGCAGTTTTTTAAAGGAGAGGAGGAGATGAGGTTTGACAGGAGGGAGCTGTAGAGGCAAGATGGCAGGCACGAATCACTGCACTGAAAAAAGAAGCCAGCGAATCAGTCAGCTAGGTGAGGGTAGGGGAGGGGGTCATGAAAGAACAATAAATGCCCTGGCATTGCTCAGTTCTGAAAGCTTATACATAGCAAACGATGAAATACTAGCAGATGGTACTTAGAGGGAATTAGAATTATCTCTGTCATATATATAAATCCTCACCATGAGACCAACGTTTAGAGGCAGTAGAAAAACTGCTGATTTGGCATGCAAGCTTGTTAAAAACTGCTTCATTTATCAGCATAATATGTTGTTTTAATGGCCGGAAATTTATCTAGTTTGAAACACCACAACTTCTATCATGATTCATACAAAATTAACTTTTCCACTGCTTGTCTGTGGTCACTGTAACATCTTTACCCCCCAAGTTGTTCCCGCACAGAAATAACATGTACAGTTTGTGACACATAGTAGTTACAATACAGAGTGTATTTTTTGTACATCTATTTTTAATGCATCCAGGCTGGGGGTAAAAAGGATGTCAAACTTGAAAACTGTCAAACTATTTTTATTATTCTATTTTTTTTTTCTTTTTTTCCCAGCCATGGCTCTTGGGATGTAGAAGCAAAGGACATATTTCTGGCTCACCTTCACCCAGTCTACTTCCAAGGTGCATGGAGAAGGAAAAAAGTCTTAAGAGGTCAAAACTCCAACAGCACTTGTAAATAACTTTATTATATTACAAGTGTTACTGGAGTTTTGACTTCTTCAGACAGGGTCAAAATTTTAATTTGTCTAATACTTTGGTTTATGCTATACCTGCCAGACTAATGAAGATCCCACCACTCACAGCTATACTTTGAGTTTAGTGCTACATAGCAAATGTTAGCATAATAAACTTTTCACAACAATTTTAGCCATTTTTAATGTAAAAAAATTTACAGGAAAGAAGATACATGGATAGCATGTCTCATAGCACCTATGACGGCTCACGCCTTATAATCAGTCCTTCCAGAAAAACGCGAGTTTTTTTGTGATTGTTGCGGAAAAAAGTCTTTGATTATGCGTCACTTTTTCTTAAAAAATGCGATGGAATATGCGGGATATTTATGCAATTTTATGTGATGAAATTGCGGGAACTTGCAAATACTGCGGCTTCATCACAGGGTCTGCAGCTTTTCGATGATGTTCACGTCGCGTAATTACGTCAGTTCATAACGTTCCCATGGCAACAGGGGGAAATGGCTGCTCTTGTGTGAAGTAAACGCAAAATTTTTCAACTTTCTGCTAAGATATATGTGACTTTTTTTGCAATTTATGCGGCAAAAGTGTGGCGTATTTGAAAAAATGCGGTCCCCGCATAAATATGCAGACTTTGGCTGATTATGCATTGAATTAAACGATCGCATAATCGCGTTTTTCTGGAGGGAGTGTATAATGTGCAGGAAACAGCACTGTTGGCTGATATGGTGGTATATGCTGGTGAAACATGCATAAATCATTTGTATTCTTGGCAAACATTTCTTTTAGCAAGCCTAAAGCAATATTTCAGTGTTTGTCACAGACGTTTTTGTAGCGAGGGTTGATTAAGTCACTAAAACCAACACTAAACCTTGTGGGTGTTTCCTGTGTTCTTGTGACAGCCCTCAGCAGGGAGTGTGAGTGTGTGTGTTACATGTGGATGGAGGTCAATGTCTCCTGCTGTGTACACAGCATTTGGAGGCCCATGTCCAGCCCCTCAGGTCAAAAACACACTGACATCAGCAGTCTCTTCGGTGACGCAGGAGGACATGTTGTTTTTCAACTCCCACTAACAATCACTGCCACTGAAAACTGAAGAGAAAGCCTTCATTCATCGGTGAAGGTAACACAGACGAAAACGCGCCTCTGGAAGATATTAGTCTGACACAGTCTGCAATTCAAATCCCTTAATTTATGTCCGGCCATCCTTCCAAACCGTTAATCTGTTACAGCACTAAAAGCAAGCACCACTGCAGCAGCATTGGCTAAGTAGAAATAAGTGTTAAAAATATCACATAACAAAGACCATCCAAGGCTGAAAGTTTTTAAGTAACGTGTGTATGTGTACGACCTATTTTTCTATTTGAAAATTTCAGGAAATCTGTTTTTTTTATCTCCCCTATATTAAATATGAAGCCACCGTGGGCAGCGCATTAGCTTAGCTTAGGACAGCAAAAAGACTGTTCAACAACAATTCGTAGTTTCATGTTTTTTTCATGTTTTTTGTACGAATTAAAAGGACATAGTTTAATTTCCTTAACAGTATCATTTGACGTTATTCTATGTTTAATGTGATATAATACATGCTCTTTACTGTTCTGTATCAATAAAACAAAAGGTTCACTTCCAGATGCACTTACATGTCCTATATATTCTTATTTCATGTGTGTAGAGCATCATTCTGAAGTTATTGCATGTTATTGTGAATATGAGCTTCAGAAAAGACACTTTGTACTATATCTCCCAGTTGTGGGAATAGTCTCCACTCTTGATGCTGTAGCTCATCACGCATGAAATGCACTCACAGTTTGGGAAAATATATCTTGTATCAAAATTCACATATGTACTATACTCCTGCGACCATGCACAGCTCCCCCAAAAGCTGGAGAAGTAAAGAAAAGTAAGCCAAGACTCCCTCTGTGGTTTCATATTTTTTAAGGGAATACTGTCACGTTTTCTGCTTGAGGTCTATTAGCCAAATGATGATGTAAAGCTCAGTTGGATGCAAAACCTATTAACAAATATTCTAAAGTCACGCTCCATTTCATAAGCAGTGGTTTAGGAGACGGGTCTTTTGGCTTTACAGATGTACGGTAGGTGTTGTGTTTTTCTGTGTGGCAGTCTGATTTTTTTAATTCTCTTCACTTACTATAACCGGAAGCATTTTCTGAGCCATGTTTGTCACATGAGGACCTAATTTACAGAAAACTACAGCGATTTGATTCTTTGTATTCATTCAAATGAAAACACAAAAGCACAAATAGATGCCTGGGGACATAAAATTTGTCCGTATGCTCCTTAAGGGTATTTTTTTTAATTGAAAATTATTATAATTTGAAAAACAATGTGCTTTATCTACCATTTTAAATTTATTTGGGATTTTATTTGCTTTTAACTTTGTGTTTTTATTCATGTGAATCCTTTGTAACTTTAAGAAATTATATTATTTTACTTTTATTTTAGAGACATAGACGTACTACTTATTCAGTAATTTTTTTTTGTCAATTATTTCACTCTGAAATTAGTGGTGGACCAGAATTTACAGATAATTTGTTTGTGGCTGAAAAAAGTTGTCATGTGAACAGTGTGCGACCCAAAGCCCATGGCAAAGGCATGGTTGCGTTTCCAGTTGAGCAGTTTTTGAGATAAAGCGTTGTTTGTGCTCTGTACTGTGATAATAGGCCGTGTTGGGGAGCCAAACGAGCTACACTTGACCTTTGACCCACACAAGTTGTGAGGGAGGAGGGGGTATTTTTAGTGTCTCACCAATGTGGATCTGAACAAACAGAAAATGGCTCAATACCGTTACCTCCTCCAGGGTTTACAAAGCAGTTCAGAGAAAAGCAAAACCTTGTTGTGTTGTTTGATCTTTTCAAATCCTTTTCCGCACCTCTGCTGGTATTGATTCTCCAGCGATAAATCTTTTTATTCCAGCCTCCACCCTGCATGGAAATGTCTCTGTGTGCACTGAAGAGGAATTCTTTCCCACAGGACGGGCAGGTTAACGCTCCCATTGAACAAGCCATGAGCCAGACATGAGCACAACCTACCACCCTTCAAACTCCCAAATCTGATAGACAACTTGACCAGAAGTGACCCCGGAACAGTCATGTGCACATGGCCCCTGTTCAGTCAACACTGCTGTGTGTAGGTTGGTCATTAGTGAGTAATCATATAAGCCACATTGCGTCTGATTGTGTGATTCATCTTGGAGCAGGACAAGTGATGTGTTTCCATCATCACAACCCACTGACTTCTCTCGGGCCAACATGACTTATCTGTGTCCTCAGAGATAATTCCAGTCATGACCTCCAGAGTATGAGGCCACATATCTCAGTCCATCTACAAAACATAAGCCATAATTGAATTTAATGGGCAGGTTGATTGTCTATAGAGTGCTTTTTACCAGAAACCCTAAAAACTTTAAGTATTAACATATGGGAGGGAGCACTAAATTATTAGTCCACATCTGTTGAGCTCAAATATCAAAGACAGTTGGCTTTTCACTCTCACTCCCATACATTGTTCATTTTATTTAATCAACAGTGTTGACAGTTTAAAATATAGTTTTATTTTCATTTAGACAAAAAAAAAAATCTGAGATAAGGTAAGATAAATTGAGATAAGGTAATCGCACATGTTGCTGTTTTTACTATGCAATTCTTGCAATTCTGGTAAGGTTTGAGGTCACCCGTAGAAAAAAAAAGTCTTGTATCATCCTCACAAACATTTTATGGCAAATTAAGCAACACAGACTTTGGAGCATGACATCCTAATGCCTGCAATAAAGTTTCACTCTTATCAGCTCTGTCGGTTCTGCAATCTCCAAAGTGGAGCTGTCTATTCTCTATTCAAAGTCAAATAAAAGCGGGACCAGGAGTGGGGGGTTGACGTTATCCATCATTGGTACCATATGTGATCTGAGCCCTCCATACGTTACTGTTGTGATTCGAATCGAAGAGTATGGAGTGCTCAGGTTACGAGACCACCCGCTGTGAGTTCTGACAATTGGGTCTTTTGCCATCACCACAACTAGAGCCATGGAAGAGAGACAGCTATAGCTAGTCCCCCTCATTTCCATAATGTCGGACGAGCACAGCACTGAGTGTGTGGAAGCTGCCGATGAATCAGCAGGTGATGAAATTACCAAATATAACGTCCAGTGGGAATCACTGCTAACGTCAAGAAGCTAGGCTAACTAGCTTCCACTCATTGAGAGAAATATAATCTTAGTAGCACTATGGCTCCTCACAAATGTATAACGTTGTACAGGGATAGATGTCTTACATTACTAATGGTATGTAATTGACACTTTGCGAGCATGTTGACACAGGAAAGAAAAACGTCTTGCCATGTTTGTAGGCTGAACAACATCATAATGTGCTCTAGAGAGTAGCTCACAACAGAAACTGACAGCGCATCTCCTAGCAACGCCCTCAAATGTCAGTCGAGCACTTCCACAGGAAAGGCCTTCCCAGGGGTTTGAATATTAGACGCTGTTTATGCATATGTCTAAAATTATTTTTCCCTGCAAGAAAAAAAATTATTATGATCGTGTGATAATAATGCCAATAATAATAAATGTGACGAAAGACATTGTCGGCATTTCACAATAATTAAAAATAATTATTCTGAAATAATGCATTCTCCATAACAGCTATTCTACAATGAATAAACAAGATTTGAAGGATAAGTGATTTTAAAAAAGTCATTATAAATGACACCAACATTGACAGAGAGCAGGTATTGATTTTTAGGTAATGGATAAATTAATCTCTGTACTTACAACTATCAGACAGTCGCCTTTGAACTTCATACACAGTAGGACACTGTAATCCTTAGTCTATTTCTTGTGGGACTTTCTTGAACTGATGAGCAAAGACAGGAGGGATATGACTTAAGTGTTTTGGTGTCTGGCTGATACCCAAAGGGACTGTGGTGAATCTTCGTGCTGAGGCTGAAATAGCAAAGTTCTTACAGAAGCAAGAATGAAATGATGCATTGGGTTTCTGCAGAGAACTGTGTCTCTGGTTTTGCTTTATTTACAATATTAGAATAGATTTCTTATGTTCAGTGTGTGTGAAAGTGAAAAAGGGATGATAAAATGGTTTCCGACTGTGGGAAAACACAAACATATAAAAACCAATTTAAAGACACATTTTTAGCTCCTTTTTTTGACAACAGCTGAAGTTAAAGTGCTGATTCCCTTTGACTGCCGCTGCAGAAAAAATTTAGCCTGTCCACCGTGAGGCTATGTACGACTCTTTTGGCATGTCAGATTGATTAATCTTTTCGTTTCTCCACAGCACAACCAGCAATATCAGAATATTGTCTGAATTTGTTCACAGGGGCAGGAAGGTAAGATGTTGGCTGCCCCTCAGACCACAGTAAGTGAAGGAATGTGCTGCACTTTATATCTGATACTGGTCCTGGTACTGAGCGGAGTACATGGAGCAAATGCAACAGACGCTACCCAGAAACCAGAAAGCCACATCAGGACAATGCTCAAATGAGCCGAGAAGGAAATCAGCGAAGAAACAAGAACACAATCCGCTTTGCGCTGTGGCCTATATAAAGAAAACTAAAGAAATAATGACAGGCAGCCCCAAATGAAACAACAAACTAATGGAAAAAATACTGTTTACAGATAAGCCTTATTTCCAATTTATCTCAAAACTTCGGTCGGACATTGGGAAAGTGTAGGGTAACCACTGTGTGCATCCTCCACTTTCACCAGCGGTTTTCTTTTGCTATAGCAAGTGTATCTGTTTATTGCTCTATATAAAACAAATAAATTAGATTTTCCTCCAGAAGTAAAGAGCTTGTTTCGTAGAGGTTTCATTAAAGGAACTGACAGTTGCTCTGCTACTGGCACACTGTTAGGTGTACTTGGGAAGATTTAATAAACTCTTAACTTATCCGTTTAACCCAGCACGTGCTTGAAAGTTGGACAACAAAATCACCCATCAAATCGTGGCCGGAAGCAACATTGGAGTCGATGTCTATTCAATAAGCGGTAAATGTTTCCTGTCGTTAACAGGAAGGGATTGGTTCTGATCCTTCCTGTTCAATTGTGTATAACCACTGTGTATCTGTACATATAAAGTATACGTGTGTGCGTGTATGAGTGAAAGAAAGTTAGCATATTTTATACTCGTGTATTCTGTTTGGGGATTTTTTGTTTTGTTTTTGTTGGGGTTTTTTCGGGAGGATTAGGGTAAATAAAATCTTTTTCTAAAGTAATTCTGCTTTAATTGGCCCTGGTTTAATATTGAAGCATAATATCTTCGACACTACTTGATGGTTAATCACAAAACAAATAGGAATCATCTGTTATATATTATCTTCTCTCCATGATTACGGTCCTATGTCTTACAAATATACTAATAGATCACCTGGGCATTTTTACCTATGAGTGTGTACACATAATGTATGTGTGTACGGACAGGGTATTATGAGCTGGATGGCACACAGGGTTAAGTGGATCCTGGGGGCAGTATACAGGCAGACCCTTACAATCCAGAGTGACAGCTTTTTGTAATAGAGGCTATTCTTAGCACTCCTTCTTCCATCGCGGGGTCTGTTTGAATCGGAGCCTGTAGAGCCTCACAGGACGTCCGTAGTTGATGGGTGCTGACACCAACACTCCTCGTCACACCTGTCGAGAGCACCACCACAGGCCATCAACCAGCAGAGGACCTCCCGATTAGCCCCTCTCTCTCTCTCTCTCTCTCTCTCTCTCTCTCTCTCTCTCTCGCTCTCTTTAGGTCTGCCTCTTTTGTTGGCTCACTCAGTCTCTTTGTGATTTTGACTGTTTCTATCTCTATGTCTCTGGTCTCAGCCTCTCTCTCTCTCTCTCTTTCACTTTCAGCTCTCTTCTCTGCCCAACAAAGAGAAGTATGGGAGGACAGCGAGAAGAAAGTAAAGCCACAGTGTTTCTCTCTTCTCATCTATCAATCTCTCTCTCTCTCTCGCATCTCATCTAGATAGCTCATACTCAGGAAACCACAAAAGGCTGTATGTTAAGGCTGTCCTTTCTCTTTCTCAAGTGACAAGTCTTTCTTTCGTTCGCCTCTCTTTGACCTCAATCCTGCAGCATGTCAATTATGTACTGCACTACAGATATAATGGACAACCATGCATTTTCAAGTGTTAGATAAAACGTTTTCTTCCCTCTTTTTAGTGTAAACACTTGACAGTATCCTGAAAACATAAATCAACGAGGTCAAAGCAACTGGTGTGGAATACAATACAATGCATCTAACAGAGGCCATTAACAGTGAAGATGTACTGTACCCTTGAGTCCAGAGAATCAATTGATCTTTGTCATGTCTCCTCCCGATCTTTGATTTATCCGTCACTAAAAGTCTTCACCATATTTCTCCAGCAGCCACAGTTACCACAGACAGAAAGCTGACTGTTTACAGACAGCATAACTCTCGTCTCTGCCTGGGTATCCAAAACTCAACTCAGCAAGTTACAGATCAAAGACATACAGGACGAGCAAATGTTTGTGAACAGGGAAAACTCTAAAGTGCTTTGCAGACAGCACTGTTTGACGTGGATGCATGGCCAAGCATGGCTTCAATAGTATAAATACATCTTCAGCTTCTTCTTGTTTTTTGACTGCAGGGACATAAAAGGAGAGGGTATTATATTTGTCTGACTTTTTATCTCGTCCTAAATTATTATTTCCTTTGCAATTAAATACATTAACATCAAAAACAATGTTCAGTTGTTCCATAAAGATATACTTTGGTTTGAACTGGGGTTAAACAAGTACATGTACCCATTTAACCATGTTTTTTGATGTTGTGTCTTCCAATTTGTCTCTAAGTCAAGAGATGGGTCAGAGAAAACATAAATAAACCCAGGGAGGTCTTTGAAGTGCAACATAAGGTTTAGCTCCTCTTACCACCACAATCATTTTCATACAGAGTTACTTGAGTTGTAATAGTTTATTTTTTTAAAACAGGTCAAATCTACTTGCTGGGCAGGACTATTTCACGTGAATCCAATACGAATCAGTCATTTTATTAATTATTTTACTATAATGGACCCATCCTGTTATTTCTTTATGATTTTAACACTATGTTCTAGACAAGTCCTAAACAATCTGTCTGAATGTTAGAATGAATTTAAATTAAATTTAGCACTTTATTAATCCTGCTTGGAGAAATTCTGTTTGTTTTTGCTGTTAGTTTTATTATAACACACACACACATAGGTCTGAAATACACACACAACCAAACACAGGACCTAAAGACGTGCATTAGTGGGAAGATGTCACCCTGCAGTTCCCAACTCCCTACGGACTGAGCTATTGCTAATGATTCATAAATGACTTTTTAAGACAATTAAACTAATGAAGTCTATTATGAATAGACTGATCCTCGCCCTCTCATCATATATGACATATTTACGTCAGCTGTAACCACCTGTAATCTCTGCTGAGATAACTACATGTTTATCTTGCTTTGGGACCGCAATATTCCGACAGTACAAACCCACAACACAGAACGAATTCCCTGCAGCGGTGGAGGGATAAAACATGTTTTTGGCTCTGTCTGTGGTTGTTGACAGAAATAATCAACAAGATTAGCTAAACCCAGGTATCCTACCACATACTGTAAGCACACTCACACCTTGATGACATATCGCAGCTGAGATCACACTGTACTATGCAAGTGCTGTTTTGTAGACACACAATTACCCAGACAAAGAGAGGAAGGAGAGACTGCATCTTTTTTTTACATGATATGTGTTTTTAAAAAATCATTATCCGAAGCTGATAAAAGCATGAAACAGTGGAATGGCCCTTATTTGACAGACCTCGGGGAAGCTGGAACTGAACAGTCTCACATGGCTTACAGTCCTGACATACAGGACTCTGGAGGGTGAAAAGATCAGAAAGCACTCACTGCTTTCAGTTTTAACCCCCTGAGGCCAGATCAGAGTCTAAGTCATTTCACAGGCAAGCTTTCTGAATGCACAATGTGCGCTGCATGCATATGAGGGTCAAATATATATGTAACCTATTAACAAATGCAACCCTTAACCACTTGGTATTATTCAGCATTTTCATTCACATACATAATGCTCTTGAGAAAAGATCCCTCTGCTGATTATAGTAAGCACTTAGAAAGCAGGATATTACTTTATGCATCACAAAACTGCACTAAAATGTATTTTGCATGCATTGAAGCACCTGTGCCGCCCGCTAATGTTTGCAAATTACCACTAAAGACAACATACAGCGAGGCATCAATCATTCATGGAGGGCACCTGTATCCAGGGGGCTGATGTCACTCCAGCAAGGAACTTGGATCTCTTATATCACTGCAACAGATGTTAGTAGTGGTAGTAATGAATATGTTTGTTTAGTTATGTCAGAGGTGTTTACCTAACAATGGGCACATTTATTAGCCACACTCTGTACAGTGGAACACCAGATGCACGAGGGACTGAGAGACCACATGTTGTCCTCTCACCAGCGTGATGCTGCCCAAGTGGGTCTAATTAGGATCAAAATCACTCCTGGACAATAACTCCCCTAACAATTAAATTCTTATGTATTCAGAAGGACTAATGTGTTTGTTCTGCCTGGTACACGATTAAATGAATTTTGCAAGTTAAAATCTTCCGCTTGTACACATCCTGACCTCAGCTGTTTTAGTCTTGAATATGTTTCATAATTCTGTTAAAGAAATACACAAAAAGGGCAGAATAACATAAATTCAAAACAATGTTGTTTTTTTTATTTGTTTTTGTTCCACATCCTAAAACACAAGTTTAAGATGCACTGTTGGGAATTTATTCTGGTTTTGGACTGGTTTCACTAGGATGTAGTGGTCTGAAGAGCCCTCAATATACAGGTGTCAACACAGGCGAAGAAACACTACCACAGAACACAATGCAACAATACCACAATTTACAACATCAAAAGTTATTTTTAAGTTAACTTCTCATCATACAAATTGCACTGTATGTGTAGCATTATATATCATATTGATATAAGTGTTGGTATGGTGGCTCCTAATTGAGCAACATATAGTCAAGTAAATTACACTGAAGCAGACATGTACCTGGACTTTAACAAGAAGACTATATTTCGTTTATTGATCTTGTAAATTAAAGACTTTAAAATCAAAAACTGTGCAGTTGTGTTTCACCCACCTAAGAGCCAGATAAACAGTCACAACTCTCGCAAGATTAACGGACATTTCTAGATACAAAATACATCACTTAGCAAACACCCGGTCACATTTACTTTGAAATCCACCAACTAAAAGACACTTGTGGGTTTATGGCGCACCGGGCAGCAGACCAAGTGCAGATGCCAGATAGAGGATCGGGTAGATAACACGGCCATTTGAACAGGAGCGATAAGTGACACTGTGAAGTTGCTGGAATTCTGCAAAACATTCCTGAAATTAAAAACTGTGTCCCAAAATGTACCTCAAGAAAAAACAAATCACAACCCACAGTCACCGGTAATGTGCTTGTAATGAGTTTCTAAGTCGATTGTAAACACGTGTACAATCCCCCCTTTAAAGGCGCAATATTTCATTGATGTTATCGCTGTGATCTTTTAAGATTTACTGCAGCCTATAATAATATTATTATTATTATTATTATTATTATCATTTACATGTGAGTGATGCCATTCAAGTTCACTCGAAGCACACGTGGATTTATCATCAAACTGGATGAAAATTAACACAAAATGAATTACCGTTGACAGCACGGGATTCCTCTTATTTCCCCAATTTGCGCTGCACCGCTGCTCATCCTCCGAGCAGCATCTGGCAGACAGTATCTCCTCTCAGTTCAAGTGGCTCGCTGTAATCCAACTTTTCAAAATAAATTACCGCCTGCCTCGTTCAGCTTCGGAGAGAAGTCCTCTGTCCTGTCAGCGCCTGCGGACGAGTAAACGGTGACAGTTTTTTTTTTTAAATAAAAGGGTTAAAATGTTCTGTTTTTTAAAGTAAAGTAGACGGGGGTTTGCTCTGTGGTTGGAGTTGGCAACAGTGGCTGAGTGAGCGCGAGCCGCACCGCTGCTAACTTGCGCTCCTTGTACCCGTGTGACGTAACGGCGGGGGGGTCTAAACCCTGGACCAGGATGTGTGTGTGTGTGTGTGTGTGTGTGTGTGTGTGTGTGCCAACTGTGCTTCATTTATTAAACTGACAGGTTTCTGACAATCACGGTGTGTTGAAAGAAAGAATAAGCTGCTGGACTTTTGGTTTAAATATAAATTTGTTGTAGCCTGTATAATATGGTTATCTAGCTCATGTTTTGATTGTTTGTTTGTTTGTTTTTGTAGTTAATGTGCATGGAGGAGACGCCATGATGTGCACGGAGGACAGTGTCATGGAAAAGTTAGACATTTGGGAAACATGCTTATTTGCCTTCTTGAGCGAGAGTTAGATGAGAAGATCTACTGCCAGATGCCGGCTAACTTAGCTTAGCATAAAAAGACTGGAAACAGGGTGAAATCGCTAGCCAGGCCTGTCTAAAGGTAATAAAAATCTGCCTACTGGCACTTCTAAAGCTCATTCATTTATGCGTTGTATTTTTGTCGACACAAAAAGTATTAAATGCACAATTTGCAGTTTTACTTTCGCAGTCGACTATTTTTTGTCCAGAACCATTTTACAAGGCAACCACAAAGGTACTGGTCCCAGCCCAGAACATATCCCCAGAAAACAGAAGAAAACTTTTTTTTTTTTACACAAGATAATTGGTGAGCTTTAGAGGTACTAGCAGGTGGGTTTTGTTACCTTTGGACAGAGCCAAGATAGCTCTGTTTCCAGTCTTTTTTGCTAAGCTAAGCTAACTGGCTGCTGGATATAGCTTCATATTTATACAGACAGGAGAGCGGTAGTCATAGATCTTCTCATCTAACTCTCAAAAAGACAGCGAGTGTGTTTCCCAAAAGGTTGAAACTTTTTCTTTACTAATGAATGATTTATAGACTAAGCAGAGTGGCATTTTGTGTTTGTGCAAGTTATTATGTGAGAAATCCTCTAACTTAAATATAAGTATAATATTCCTATAGGGACTGTTTACATTTAGTGACTAGATTTTTCTTCAATATATTAATATATTTTGGGACCTATTTACGTGTGTGTGTGTGTGTGTGTGTGTGTGTGTGTGTGTGTGTGTGTGTGTGTGTGTGTGTGTGTGTGTGTTCTTGAGAGACTGAGGTCTTCAAACTTCACTCCAATTTCATAAATAGTTTATTGGCTGAGTGAACTTTGTCCTGCTCCCTCTGGATGCTCTCAGTTGTCATTTCACAAAATTGTTGTGCGTTTTTAACCTTGCCAAGGCCATTTCATTGTCCCGAGCAGAACTAGGCTTAATGCTTTTATTATGGGGATTCGGGGCAGGAATAGTCCATTACTTCAAATAAGGGTGTGAATTTGGTGTGATCATCACTGAAATGCCAAGCTGAAATAATCAATGCCTTCCTTAGTGACATTGATCCTCAACTGAATCTGAATTTATGTCTTTAGCAGAGAATCCATCATGTGGACTGTGTTGTAGCGTAAGGTCAGATGGATGTGTTCACAAAGGATTAGACTGAGCCAGCTACTGAAAATGCATCGAATACTGTCAGCGTTCTCAGAATTAATGGCGAAATCTTAGTTTAGTTTTCCCACTAGAGCCTCAGAGTATATTAACACTCACAGTTTGGGGAATTTCTGGTACCCGTAACCAACTAATCAATCACCTCAGCTTGCGGTGAATTTGAATGTATGCCACATGTGAATAAAGTCCCTCCCATAACGACAATTAATTGAAAAGGAGGCTGTATGCTGTTGCAGTAAATCCCTGAACAAAACACTGTTTCTTCTTGCAAAACACACACACACACACACACACACACACACACACACACACACACACAAAGTTTTTACTGTGAACGTTGCCTATAAACACAGTTCACTGACCTTATGCATGGGTCAATAAGCTCTGCAGAGCTGAAGCAAAGATCTGGACAGAATTATCCCTCAGATATAATACTGTTAATCATATTCTTTATATGTTTTATTAAATATATTATTATTATTATTATTTATATGTTCATATTTTCTTTAGTTGGCTTAATAGTCCTTTTTCTTCATCTATTATGCTTATAAGAAGAGCTATCTTCCCTCAGTTAAGTGCTGTGACAGGCGCCGTTGAAGATGCCCGGCTTTGAATGGGGCAGCCTCCGTGACTTTTGTCCCACTGATGTGAAACACGAAATATGCAGGAATATGACTTGACTGAGCAGTGATGTTAAAACAGCCTCGAGCTCTCTGAGGCCACAGTGTCACACAAAATGCTGCGATAGTACGGCATCCATCAGGCAGGCATCACTGCCTCTATATCGAAATGCTTTTAAATCATGTGAAAATAATGAAAAGTTCAGTCAAGAGCCAGATCTACACTTCCTCCCTATCCCCTGAGACATTATGAATAACTGCATCTGAATTAGCCTACTGGCACATTTATAGGCTCCATTTGACTCGAAATAACAAAGCCGTCTTGCTTAACAACTATTTGATCATTACACCATCTGTATCTTTTTTTTTTTTTAATAAAGGCCCTCCATAAGCTATAGAAAGAGAAAAAGACTGATAATTTAATACCAACAACTAAGGCATATTCATTGCTCTTTAGAACAGAACCCTCAGGGCATAAAATAGAAAACACATTAAGTCTAATCACATATGCAAGAGTGTTCCGGCTTAAAATAGCAAAAGCCATATAGTATTAACCAAATGACAGTAAAAGTGTATGTACGCATGCATGTTTGTGTGGGGTAGTGTGTATCGAAGGCGTAGGGCTGCAGTACCCACACCATCCAACAGAGGGAGCCAGTGGAACGAGGAGACTGTGAGATACACAGCTGGATTAATATTAATAATGAGGCACATTTATAAAATATTAAAATATGGCTTCTGGTGCATAAAAAGACATCCACAAAGAGATTGTTCTGCGTTTCCTGGTGTCTTCCTCTAAACTCTCTCCTCTTCTCTTTCTCTCTCCACATTTTCTGTCTACATTGCAGCACACATACATCTGTCAGTAACTGTATGCAAGGTTAATATTTGAAGAGAGATTAGTCCCATTGCAAAACCTAATGTAAACACTGGATGTATAGTTGAGATAATTAAATGTTTTCTGGTTTCGGAACATGATTTACAAAAACAAACCCCCTTAATAGCCTTTGCAAACAGTGGGACATACTGCTGCCATGATGAACTTGTGTTCAAAGCAGGTAAAACAACAAACAAATATCTCCTCCATTTTATTCCCTACCATGAAAACTTAGCCCAAACATTCGTGGGAAACAGTCACAGTCGCTGAGGTGAAAAAGGTCTAAAAAAGCAAGCTGGCAGTGGGAATAAACAGGTGAGAGTGCAGTGCGTAGCAGTGTGTTGTGTTTTTGGGTCAGCTGTGGCTTGGCATCTGGTCCCTCTGGGCCCTCAGAGACAAGCTTGTTTTCAGAGTCTGGCTACGCTCTTTGAGTCTGGCCATTCAGCTGGCATTTGGCAGGATCGTATTTTCCATGCCAGTCCAGTGCACCGTGGCATATACAATGCTTTCATAGTTTTTAACCTGATTAGATGCTTTTGATATAATGGCTTGTTGTATTCTTAATATACAGTGACTGGCCAGAAACGTTTGGGTTTACATTCCAGTTCATTTCCAGGCAATTACTGTAGCCTATTCTGTGGTTGCATAAGGCAACAATAAATACCATCCAATATGTTTCACGCTTCACTTCCTCATTATTCGCCACATTATCTTCCATTCAAGTACGGGTTTTAATAGAGGGAGCATCAATTAGGGCTTAGTGCAAAGGTCACCCAAGGTCAATTTTTTCTGGAGCTAATAAAAAAGTAGGCTATTTAAAATAAGATTTCACACTTTCAATCAATAATTTTTTTTATTATTTGATGAGCAAGAACCTCAAAACTTTTTTAATTTAATGTGGCCTCGATGTCAGATTGAATTATTTATTTTTTTCTTTGAAAAATGGGACATTTTTAAAATCCCTTTTTTACTAAATATTCTACATGAATCCACAGCATATAAAACAATATTGGGAATAAGGCAGTTTTGATTAATATATGTCATCTTTTCCTTCCAATCGAATAAAAATTTAGTTCAGGGGCATAATTTTTCAAAATTTACAGCTCAAGTTCTGACTTTTTTAGGATAAATTTTCCTCTTTTTTACGGCTGAATGAGAGAAAATAATTAACTTTGACCAGTTTGACTTTGGAAAGAAAGAGAGTCCATCGTGGAAGCACTTGAAATACTCCAATGGCATGGTGGATGTGATGTTGGAGCAACACGTAATGGAACAACAACAACAACAACACACACACACACACATTCTCAAACCAGGCAGCTTTAGGGAACATTCATGCTGCCAATCAGTGTACGTTTCCGTTCAAGCCTTTACATGTGCTCATGTGATGTTTTGAGTGTTCTTCAGCCAGATCTCCATCAGCAGGGTGTTCAGAGAGGAGCTGTACAGTCATGCTGAAAGACTATCAGCTCTGTTCTCACTCGGCTGCCACTGACAGCCAGCTGGCCAGAGCATGATTCCCCCCCTGGGAGGCCCCTGCAGAGATCGGAGTGGCCGGCACCTCTTATCAGACGTCAACTTACTGACCACATGATGAAGTGAAGCTACAGGACGCTCTCTGAATGAAGGCAGCTAGCTTCAATAGGTCATTATTATTTAATGGTATCTTTCATACTCATATTCACTTACTCTTATAATTGTGCATATGAACATAACCCATTGTATGACCATTATTGTAACAGTTGTTATATTATAGTCATTCGTTATCTCTTCATGTACCATATTATATAGTATATGGATAAATCAATAAACACTTAAAAAGACAGTCAATCTTCTTACAGCTACATTAGAGTGTGTAAGCCGTTAATTAAATGTTTATATACTGCTTATAAATGCTACACAACGGGGATAAAATAAAATGTTATATCACTACTGCTTTGTCAAAACTTCTATCGCACCCAAAATCTAAACTTTTTTGGAACTAAGGATCATTATTTTGAATTTTTCTGTTTATGTTACAAGTTTTTAAATTGTTCCATAACTCCAAGGACTCCACAATAAATTACAGAAATAAAAGCTCCTCTGCTTTTATTTCTGTAATTTCATTGTGGAGATTTTGAAAAACATGAACATCATAAGTCGCTGCTATACAGTGCTTTCTGTTTGACAGAAACACAACATAAGCTTCAGGCATGTTTAAAACCCCTAAAAGTATGTTTTCATATCCTACATTTTTCTCACTAACCTTAAATATTCATAACTAAATAATCAGCAATCAAAGTTACATCATAATATCAACATGTAATCATAATATGCAAAATAAAACAGAAAATGTTGTGTTTGTGTCGAATCACATTGCTAATAGTAAAACGCTGATTGAGACGGGGCCTTTAAAATTCAGTCCTACTTATTTATCTACTTTAGTCATAAATAAAAGTTTCCATTTTAAGGATCCACTGCATTGCAGGGAATCTTTTTGGTAATAATGACCTACACCTACCTATCCATGCATGCTAAAATGTTTCTGTTCTGGAGGGAGACCTCTGTGCTCACTGACAAGGCAGCTCAAACAGTGTGTATAATTATTCTGAGAACAGCGGCAGGTGTTTATTCCTGTGGACTGTGGAGGTACAATGGTAGAGTTGGACCATGTCCCTGAATGTAAAAATAGCCCTTTGGCGGATGGCGTTATCTCCCAATTCGCACAACTACTGACCAACAAAGACACACTCCTTTACTACCCCTTGCCCCTCCTTCATGTTGTAAACTTAAGCCTTGCCAACTGTCTCTTACATCCAGCAGGGCTCACGTTACAGATTTCTGTGAATCCCAGAAAATGCTGAGGCAATGTGAGTATAATCTTTCCTTGAAGACTTGAATAGTGGTTAAGTGGTTTATTGGACTCCAGTAAATAATGCTAACACAGACAAAAGAGCAGCCCAGCAGGATTTTCCCTCTCAAATGAATCCACAAAGCTCTGGCAGCTTTTGACAAAAAATTGCAGTACATGATTAAAAAGTTTATTTAACTTATTTAACTTAACGTCCGTGGAGTGAAATGTGGGACCTAAAGGGATGTTTTACGTTGATCTCTAACAATGTTCATAGGTCAGGTCATATTCAGTAGTCTATATATGGGTTTGTACATTGTGGGCTTCCAATACCGCATGTGTTGCAGTGGGTTGATGGAAATGAAAATAAATCATTTCTGCATTAAAAAAAATAAAGTTGACTAAGGAAGCAGAGAACTTGCAGTTATTTTTCTAGTGTAGCTCTCTCAAGATCTACAGTCAATTATTTTGTTACTTCATCAAAACAAGCATGAGATAAAGAGATAATCAACCAGTTATCACGAAAAAACAATTCCTTTTATTACTTATACTGTTTATCAATGAGCAGGAGAGCCATGCCGGCATGCATATAGATGGCACATTATTGATTAGGTTCAAAATAATGCACAAAGCATGGAGGGATGAGTAAATATTCATTTTCATACTGACCAAAATTAATTAGCAGCCAAGTGCATGAAAAGAATCCCGACATTGCAGGGATTTTTGATTTATATATCAGTCTTCTCCTGATATATTCTGGCAGTATTGCATCACATTGCCAGGTAATTAATAGTTTAAACTCTCTTGTTAGTTCAGTTGAATGAATGAATGAATCCTGCCCGACAGTCATGACAGTGATCTTGAAGGCTGAAGTCAGGTGAATGAACAACTATTTTTGCGTTCTCCATAATTGTTCAACATCAAAACAAGTCATTTTCTAATGATAAATTACAGCCTTTCGTTTTCTCAAGATAGCGAGATAAATTAACTTGTGATCTCAAGATGAAAGCATTAATAATGTTATTGCAAGGACGGCCGTCTTTGGCTTCCGTAGTTAGCCAACCATATGATATTATAAAATAAACAATAACCCTATTGTTTGTTATTTTGAATAATATATTCAGCATATAAAAGTGTTTTGTTTTTCACACAGCTCCAGTTGAATTCTGTTCAGTGATTCATATAAAATTGCCTAAAAAAGTCAAGAGTTTATGCAGCTTCGTCTTGTTACTTAGAGTTGAACTGGTTGAACTTAGACAAACAGCATATTATTTTAAAATGGCAGAACTTATTTCATGTCAGCATGTTCAAACATTTGCCAGACTGCAAAAATTGATCTATAATTGTACAGATTAGAGTATAATTATATTCTCAGATTGGACAAGCTCATTTGTATTTATGAGAGAACCACTCCTTGTTGTTTTGATTAAACAATAATTCTGCAAACAGTTGCAGACT
This sequence comes from Dicentrarchus labrax, assembly GCF_905237075.1. NCBI lineage: Eukaryota > Metazoa > Chordata > Actinopteri > Moronidae > Dicentrarchus > Dicentrarchus labrax. The sequence continues at coordinate 10,948,972 of NW_026136722.1, forward strand.
GCTATTGTATATCCTGTCATCATAGCAAACCGAAAACAATCAGCTGCCAAATTATTAATTGTTGGCAGCATGATGCTCCAAAAAACATTACCCATCAGTTACAAGCAGCGCAACAGCATTCAAAATCATCCCATAACTGCTGTATTGACTCAAATAATGAATATTTATTGTGTTACTCTAAGTGGCAATTGACCTTAAATTCATCACCCAAACACAGCTACCTTAACTGAGCCACTGCTTAACTTAAAAGGCACTGTGTAAATGAGATTACTGAGAATGTAATTATATGTGAAAAGTGGGAAGAGCAGATAAAAGCATAAACAAATTGAAATTTAGGATACTGATAATTAATTGTACACTGAACTGATTAACACTGTCCTTTAAAAAAAAATTAATGCCCAAAAAAAAAAACGTTAATGCCGACCAAGAAGGTACAATAAACACATAGAGTATAAAATCCAAAAAACCTTACAAAATTACAAAACCTTTATTTGACATTAATCAGCTAACTGGATTTAGGTTATTATGGAGACATAAGAGTTAAATTTAGGAGCTTATTCTTTCTTGGAGCTCTTTATGCATTTTAAAAAGTTCACATCCTGTTGTCTGAGTCCATAATTAATTCCATTAAGAGGTGTTTGCTAAATTAAACTCTGGGTTGTTTGTTTTTTTTGTTGGTTCACAGCCCCAAGACTAAGGGGGCATAATTATGGTGATTACTGCATATTTAGAGTGGCATAGTTGTAATAATGGGTGGAAAGATGGGATGCCCATTCTTCCTATTTTGGCTACAGGCCATTCAGTTAGTTGAACTGTATACATCAAAATCCCATTAAAATGAGTCAGCTCAGTAGCTGCACCCCACACAAATGTCTATTTATCCTCTGGAGCACAGCACATGCAGTTAAAACACTGATATTGAGACAATCTGTTGTAAATATATGATGACGGTAGAAGTTTTATCCTGTCTCCTGTTTTCTTTTTCTTTTCTCTCTTGGTCTCTGTGGCTTTTTTTTGTCTGTTTCAGTTCCCTACTCTCACACATCTGAAGACAGCAGGGTTTTTGATTGATGACGGTTTCTCAGGGTGTGTGCTTTTACAGAAAAGTTTCAGTCCTGTTTCCAATTCCAGCTCTCTTTCTCCCGACACCCATGATGCACGTAGGTTTCAGTCACAGCCAATTAATCTCTTACAACCACAACAGGTAATGACAGAAAAGAGGGCTAAAAACACAAGAGTTGTGTAATATTGTTTCGTGTTTATATCTGACCATGTGAGATAATTCATCCTCCACCTTTCTGTTGTTGTGTCTTTGGATTCCTTTCTAATTTCAGACATATGATTTCAATGAACACTGGACAACAGATTTGAGCTCCATGGACACATAATGTACAACAGCAGGCCTCTGTTCTGTCTTTTCAGGCTGCGTCCTCTGCCACAAAGTTTCAGAGGAAAACTACAAAATTAAAACTATTTTTTTACCAAAAAAAGAAAAGAGAGCGAGCCATGGTTGTGCAGGTCATAAAAACAACAATGATTTCATCTGTAATGATCTAATAACAACTCTAAGAGTACAGCCATGAATGCTAGTGACTCTGTGAGGCTGTACTGTGGCACAGTGGTGCTTTGAGCTAAATGTTAATAACAGCATAAAATGTTTACCATGTTTACAATCTTAGTTTGGGATCTTAGCATGTTAATATTTGCTTATTAGCACCAAACACAGCACCAAGTAGGCTACAGCTGGTGGAAATGTTATTTTGCAGGTATTTTGTAGAAACAAATTGACCTGATGGTGGCAATAGATGAAAAGTGACAGGATCATGAAGTGATTACAGTTCATCCTAAAGGCGGCATTAATGTCTTTATCAAGCTTCATGGCAATCTATGCAATAGTTCATGTCAAGATACTTCATTTAAAACCACAAATGTAATCCTCATGATGGTGCTGGAGGAAAGGTAACCAAAGTTGTTAGGATTCATCCTCTGTGGACCATGAATCAATCACCAATCAATCCATTATGTGTTGATATGTTTTATGTGATATGTGAAAACTTTTCATGTTCTGGTGTCACTAGGGGAAAACGGTAGTATTCATCCTCTGGGGACCATGCGTGTCTGTTCAAATCTCCATGACAAACCATAGTTGTTGAGATGTTTCAGTCTGAAAAAATATTGCCATCCCAGGATCCATGCCTCTAGTGTGGGTAAAAATATTTCATTTTTACTCTGATGCCAGATGTTAAGCACTGTGACACTTTGTACTCTGTCTTCCCTTTGCGTATTTGTTGTGTTTACCTATGTGTGTGTGTGGTGTGTATGATTGATAAAGTGATAGAAGTTACTTGAATTTCTTAGAGGCAAATAAGACTCCTGTGCTGTGCAAACTGTATTTCATGTTAACAATAACATTTTTATAGTGGACTTTATGTGACCTAACATGTTATTAAAAACAACGCTGCTTGTGAAATTTAGTAACAACTATTATTAAATTTAAATAACATTTTAGTTTCATTATAATATAAACAGTTTTCTATGTGTGAACTAAAGATCCATGTGGTCATTTTGGCTTTGGCATCTCGACAGCCTGCAGCGAAATAAATGCAGATTTCTGATCCTGTAAACTGAAACTGTTCCCTTTTGCTAACATTAATACATTTGAGACCGAAAAATAAGAGAAAGGGGGAGAGATTTCCTAACAGCATGATTTTACAATGTGTTTATGTAAGACGTGACTCAACTATGTTACAATTATATGAGCCACTGCAGCAAGCCAGAATATGTTCTTTCCTCCAGAGCCTTTTTTTTACATAAATAGATTGTTCTTGATTCAATCAAATTGAAGTAGATTTCATAACTTGTGTGGTTTGTCTTATTTGATTTGAAACAAATTCTCCTTTGGATATGTAATTATTTTACTTCAAACTGTGTTATAAATAAAACTGAAGCTGGTAAAAAGCTCAGTGCCTGTTTGGATCCATAGCTGTCACTGCTAAGAACTAAAGGTGTGTGTTTAATCCAAAATACTATACATGTGAAACAAAATGAGGTGTTTCATCTGTTTGGCGGTACTTCTAGGAATTAGACAAAATGTTTACTGAATGGGAGAAAGCAGACCTGACAGACCTCAGACTGTGCCGGGGAACTGAATATAATGTAAATATTGTGTCATGTCGGCAAAAGCTTCAAAGTTCTTTTGGTGAAACGTCAAACATCTAGCATAGTGCAGACACCTACTGCCCCCCTAGACAAAAAAGTGGTAAAGCAACCATATTAGACTGTGCTGTTCTTTGAGTCTCTCTCTCTCTCTCTCTGTGGTAATTTACACATCAGTAAGACAATGGATCAATGTGAGTTTTGTCTGTTCACATGGGAACAGAACATTGGGTTCTACTCACCAAAGGAGAGGTTACAATTTAATTAGCACCCCTGTAAGACAGTCAATCCAAATACATCCTGACACATACTCACACACAGACTTTACACGCTTACAGACAGTGTCCTTTTCCGCCCCCAGTTGTTAAGTGATGAACACTTCAGAGGGAGTCTTCTAGCTCCACTCAGGCAGCATTTTTTTAAACACTTAAGACACAGACAGAGCAAGGATGCTTTTATTTTGAGTCACACTGATGAAAAATGTAGTAAAACCAAACAAAACAACCTTGGACACCACTGACATTTGCTCCTAGGCTGTTTATATTGCTCTTGTGCACCTGTGCTCTGCGTCTCCAGTAACAGGAGGAAAGGATTAAGGGCTGAGTGAGGATGACACATAACGCTCCAGGAAACCCACAGCATCACCAGACCAGTCCCATGATGCTCCCTCAGTCTACATGTCATGCCCATTCTGACAACCGAGAAGACAAGAGAATGAAAGAGTGCCAAGTGGCATATCTGTAAGTGCCTATATATGTGTGTGTATATATATATATCTGCCACAATTGTTCAGTGGTGGAAGAAGCTGCCAGATACTCAGATCACTACCATATTATAGAAATATTACAAGTAAATGTCTACTGTACGAATTACATTAGAAGGAGAAGAAAATGTACTGAGTGTATCAAAAGTACACGTTCTACAGAAAAACAGTCAGTGTGGATCAATAGAGCAACTTTTAACTCAGTGATTAGTGTGCAGGAACTTTCCATCTGTGCAATTCAACACCAGATCTTCAGTATCAGGTCCCCAGACCTGCCCCTTTTTTTCAATACATGGCTGGTAAGAACACTTGGAGGTATCTTAATAAAGCGGCTTCGACTGGAAGAGTCACTATTCCCTCATGATATCAAAAACTCCTGGAGGTCCTCCCCTTGTGGTCAACGTCAAATCCACGACACTTCAGAGAACGTATAAATGAATCCCTGAAACACACACTGCATCACACTTACTACACGGCGCAGAAGAATATTCCTCACTGGTGAGTAAAAATAATATTGTATACCGTTTGAACTTTTAAAAAAGGTCCACAGGTCAATTAGATTTTGTAAATTGGTTTTGGTTTTCAAAGTTTGTTTCTAATGAAAGCATTTCAATTAATACATGTCCTTAAAACAGAAGCAGGACTGCCTAATTATTCAATTTTAGTTGGGCATTTTCATTTAAATTAGTTTCATATTATTTACGGAGATAAACACAAATGAAGTTAACCACTTCTCCAAGCTGATATTCATGTTAAAACAATAAGTACTCTAATCTGCTATTGAATATTATTATACATGCAGGAATATCAGCTTGGAGAAGTGGTTGACTCCATTTTGCAAATAACTGTGGATAAAACAATGTGGATGATTTGAGTTTAAAGGGGTTTCCCCCTATCCTCACATCCCTTGCACCGTCAAATCATGATATGTGATTTTAAGGCTCCAACTGATGGAGATCTTTATGCATTGTATAATTATATTCAATGGCAGGTTAGAGTATTTAGTGTGTATTCGGTCGTAAAAGTGATTTACATTTTAAATCTTTACTAAGAACATACTTATCTTTAGTAAGGACATATTTTACATAACCTGCGAAGATAGCAATAACTGAATTCATTCTTATTGTTTAAACTGAAACAGCTGAAGGATTAAAAAAGTAACTAAACACAATAACAAACAGATAAGCAAATATTTATTTTCTAAAAACAGTTTTATGTTTTACTGTGATTAATTGTTTTTGATTACAAATGGTAACACACAGATGTTACAAATGTGTTACAAATACCGTAGTTTCCAACTTTCAATGACACATGCTTCTAAATTTTAGTAAAACATACAAAATATCTAGTTGATCTTAGCTTTGAAACTTTAAATGAATACATGTGAAGCAGTTATTATACTGTAGGGTATTCAGTACCTAATTACATGCTCCAAAATACTGTTTAATAATCTGTTTTGTTTATTTCGTTTTCAGTAGATATGCCTGAAGAAAAACACAATTGATTAAGTCTTCCATCTCCAGGGACGGGCATCTTGGCAAAGATCTTCACTCCTCTGTCAGTGTGATTAGTCCCACAGGAGTGTGTGTGGCCTGAGGTAGAGCCAGCAGCAGAGAGAGGTGAGAAACACCATTCACTTAGGGAGCAAGGGGAAGAAAGGTCCATGTTAAACCAGAATAGGCCCCTTGATGGCTGTACAAGGAACAATCACAGCCTCTGGCTCCAGTGGTCCATTCAGTGGAGGGAGCTCAGGTGTACTGCATGTGAAGACTCTCACTATCTCAAAGAGTTTGTGCAAATCAGCCTGACTCAAAGCCGCTGTGAATAGTCCCGGAGCCCAGAACAAAATCTGACATTTAGGGCCTGTATTAGACAAACTTCCATTTGTGGTCTTCATGCAGGGGCCAAGTACAGAGACACAGAGCTCAAGGACCAGGACACCTATAATGGTTTGTTTCATGTCTGACTCCAGTTATTGTTCCATCAGTCCAGCCATTATTGCATTTATTTTCCAAGTTATCGTCCTTTTCTGTTGAGAAATTAGCTTTAGGAATAGCTAAATGTCAGAATCAGGCTTTTAAGAGCTCCAGGAAATTACCAAATTTCCACTGCCCTTGCTAACAATAGTCTTAAGAAATTGTCTACGTGCAGAATATGAACCTTGCCATTTTAATTTGGAAATGGCTGCCCTTTTATTTTGCTGTGAAAGGGTGGTGCTTTTAGTATGAGTCCCTTAAGTGAGTTTGATGTCCCTGCATACAGGGAGTTACGGTTCCCAGAGGAAGGTCCACTCAGACACAATAACAAGATAACAGCCTGAGGAGAAGCCCTAACGGTGTTTGTAACATGTTTTTGCTCTCCGAGAACTGTCTCGCTTTACTCTGCAGCTAGTTTAAACTCTAGTGAGACTCTAAACTTCTCAGCAGATTAGAAAGAAGGGATCTAATGAACAACAGTGTATTTGACATGACACAGAGCTGGAAAACAATATTAAATATAAGTTCCCATGATAAACACCAACAGACTTTAATGGGAATATATAATAAATGTATCATTGTGGCTGAGTGTGAGTGAGTGAGTGAGTGAGTGAGTGAGTGCTGTCCAGAAGATGGTAAATATGTTGAACCCTGATCACCACTATTCTTATTCTTCTCCCATCAGAGTCCTGGTTTTGCAGTTGTAGAATCATGGAGAGATATGTATCCTTACAACTCAAATCGACCTCTCTCCTGGCTAATCCACATCTCAACACCACCGCTGACATCAATGCCACAGTGAAACCCTTCAGTGTGTTTGATGGCTGCGATCATCAGGTAGAGGGCATTCTCTTTGACCTGACCCTGCAGTGCATCAACGTAGTGGTGGGAATCCCTGCCAACTTGCTTGTCATTGCAATCCTCATCAGCAATCGCAAAGAGCCCTCCACTTCAGACATATTCTTAGGCTGCCTGGCCTTCATGGACATTTACTTTGGTGTCATGACCCCTATCAACTTAGTTAACCTTTACCAGTGGCAAAGCAAGGAGGTGTGGTCCTCTGTTAAGTTCTCCTATGGTGTGAAAGACACCACCGGCCCGTTGTTTCTCTCCTGCATCTGCCTAGATCGCTTTATAGCTGTGCTCTTTCCAGTGATGTTTGGGCAGCTTAAACACATCAAGTACAGGGTGAGCCTCTCAGTGCTGGTGTTCTGCCTCACCTTTGCTTACTCAGCCGCCAAGGTTGTGGGTGGTCTCCCCAACTTTGAGAAGGTCTTTACTGGTGAGATCCTGGCAGCATTTACCTGGATGGTTTTGTGTAATGTTTGCATCCTGTGGGCCCTGAAGAAGTCCCGGGGTGCAGGGAAAGATGAGATGCACCCAATGAAGAAGAGGGCCTTCAAGATGGTGCTGAATATCCTTTGTATTATTGTGTTTAACTACCTACCACCTGTAGCGCTGTTTCCTTTTGAAGACTACTACTCTCCTGATGTGTTTCGTTGCTATGTGCAGCCTGTGGGCTTCGCTTTCCTCAACATCAGTAGCACTATCCAGCCACTTGTATATCTATCTCGTCTGGACAAAGTGCCTTTCTTCTCAGACGCCTGCGTTAAGAAGTTCTGCGCCTGTGTCTCTGCAGAGAACAACAAAAACCCACCTGCTCAAAACCCCCCTGCTCCAAACCCACCTGCTCAAAACCCACCTGCTCAAAACCCACCTGCTTAAAACCCACCTGCAGAGGTTTAAGAAGATCTAATCCACATATTGACCCTCATGGATGCTCATTTAAACAGGGAAAAGCTAGTTATTTTCAAAATACATGTTTTAGTTTAGGGCTGCATGATATGGCAAATAAATCCCATTGCAATTGTTTTGACAGATTTTATGATTACAATATGATTCACGATTAGTGAGAATTATAATTTTTGTATTCCACTTTTCATTTGTACTGACAGAACTACTAATATCATGATGATGTGAGCATTTGGTTGGGTCTGTGAACAGATTTGTAGGCCAGTGGAGCACTACAGAATTTCATTATAATGCCGTTTTGTCACACATTTTACTGTTATCAAAAAATTATATTTTATTGCAATTTCGATTAATTTTTCAGCTCTGTTTTAATTGAACAGCTTATAATGTCAAAAAAGCCCTCCTAAAAAAAGAGAAAGAAAAAACATTAATTATGCATCAATAATAAGTCAACAAGTATAAAATCATTAATTATATGTTTTAATAACCTGATTATATTCTGGAAGATTAATTTCTACAAACAGCATGACATTTGTGTATTCAAAGTAGTTTTCACTGTTATGAAATCTTTGTATATATATAATAATATTTGTTTGACTTTGGCGCCATCATGTGTACAGAAGAGTCAATAAACTGCACCTTACAGTCGCCAATTAACTATAAATTCAAGCAATGAGGAATATGTATGTGTGTGTGTGTGTGTGTGTGTGTGTGTGTGTGTGTGTGTGTGTGTGTGTGTGTCTGTGTGACATGTTCCTTAAAGTGCATGATGCTGGACGGGTGGGAAACATCTCCCCCATCCCAGTCCAACATAATAATAATAATAATAGAAAAATCATAAAATACCTGCACAGCAGTAGCATTCATCCTGATATTAGTCACATACAATTCAAAAGAATGATAATAATAAATTAAGACAGAGCTTACTGGACACACCAAAACCCAGTTATGGATGAACCTAAACCATCTTGATATTTATTTAAACATTTTGTCTGATAAAAAGCCTGTGTAATTGGAGCCAGCAGCCAGTCAGCTTCGCCTAGCACAGAGACCTGACACAGGGGGAGACCGCTAGCCTGACTCTGGCTAGACATTTTATACTTCTGCTTTTGTATAACTTAAACAAACAACAGCCAGGCTAGCTGTTTCCCCCTGTTTTCAGTCTTTATGCTATTCTATGCCATGCTAACTGGCTCCTGGTGATAGCATCCTATATATCATACAGACACATATGAGCAGTATCAATCTTCTTATTTAAAGGTATTTCAATTAAAACAGTGTTGCGATCCTATTTTCATGAATTATTCATCCACTTATTGCCGCAACATTGTGATAAGCACCTTCTCTGGCATTATTCTCAATGGATTACTGCTCTGTGTATAAAAAATATGGGAGTAAAGTTTCTGTGAATGTGTGTGTAAATGCATAAATGAGTGTATCATCAGCAGGGTAAAAAACAAACAAAAGAAAAACATCCCTTTGTTGTAATCCAGTTGCACTCTGACTTGTTGGGACGTTCTTGTAATTGTGTGTGTGGGTGGCGAGGTCATTGCCCTGAACTCTCTGTCCCATAAACACAAAGTCCAGAAGCTATTCTCTGGACAAAAGGACCACACCTAGGATCCAGTCCTGATTACTTCCTGTTTCCACGACCCAGTGGTGACCTCCTGAGCGAAGCACTGTCATTCCTACCACTTCAGCGCTGACGTGGAAGCGCTCCAGGTTGTCAGGGCAACAGCTGGGCTTCTTTGAATAGTGGAGTAAAGTAAGAGAGATATGATGAGGCAGGGGCGTGCTGTGTTTGGGTCCAAACCTAATCACGAGAACTGCCTTCTTTCATCTCAAGAACATTGCCCGTCTTCGCCCATCACTCTCCTTCTCTGCTGCTGAAACCCTCATCCACGCCTTCATCACCTCCAGAATCGACTACTGCAACAGCATCCTCTATGGCACACCATCCAAAACTCTAAATAAGCTACAATACATCCAAACTCCGCTGCACGTATGCTCACCCACACCCGCACCCGTGATCACATCACTCCCGTCCTCCAGACCCTCCACTGGCTCCCAGTTCCACAGCGCATTCAGTTCAAAATCCTCCTCCTTACACACAAAGCCCTCCATAACCAGGCTCCTTCCTACCTCACTGACCTGCTCCATCGCCACAATCCATCCCGCAGCCTCCGCTCATCTGAAGCAAACCTCCTGACTCCTCCACCCCGGACCAAGCACCGAACCTGGGGCGACAGAGCGTTCTCTGTAGCTGCCCCCTCCCTCTGGAACTCTCCCCCAAACCCATCCGTGACTGTACCGACCTTCCATATTCAAATCACTGACAAAACTCACCTTTTAAAATTGCTTTTAATGTTTAGCTAAGTCTGATGTGTTTTTAATGTTTTACTATTTGATGTTGTTTGGTGCTTTTATGTTTGTTTTTTTTTATGTAAGTGTCTTTGAGTATTTAGAAAGCGCTTATAAATAAAATGTATTATTATTATTATTAAAGTCACAGGAGCTAAAAGACAGGAAATAAGTTGTGTGAAGAAGTGAAACCTGGCTATTTCAACTGAATTTTGCTATTGGCTGATCTGCAGGTAGCTGAAGTATATGGTGCCACGGGTCTACCATTATCGTTACTGGCCTCACCTATGTTTACCATCCTGCTCTCATCCACTAAAATCGTATCGGGTTTGCCGTCTACCATCTGCCTGAATCCAAGTGAATGCAGCATTAGGGGTTTAGTTACACTCAAGTGTGAACTCAACCTGACTTCACCCATTGGTTTGTGGCGTACCATTATGGTCGTCGTTTTTTTTTTACCAGCAGTGTTGACATACTGCGAGTTCAGATGCTTTTAGTACACTAAAATGAAAAGATTTGAGATTATAAAGGGACAATGCAGTAACATAATCTCGATTCATATTTGAACAGCACTGTCCAGTTTGATTGTTTGATTTAAGTTTTGTGCGTTTTGCTGAACTCCCGGAGAATGACTTCACAATCACAAGGTAGCCACGCCCTAAAGCATACCCTGCTTTATGGTCCAGTTTACTCTTAATGAGATCATATATCACAAAATGACTGAGACCATAAACTCATTAGGAAACATTTCACTGCTGCATTTTTCCATAAGACTCAATACCACTGGACTTCTTTGCAGCCCATGCAGCTGCCCCCTGCTGGAAGAAGAAGCCGCAAAAAAACTGCATCTCTTATATCAGTGCAACAGATGTGTTGTTGTAGTAATGAATATGTTTGTTTAGTTATGTGAGAGGTGTTTACCTAACAATAGGCACATTTATTAACTGCGCTCTGTACAGTGGAATACAAGATGCACGAGGGACTGCGAGACCACATGTTGTCCTCTCACCAGCGTGATGCTGCCCAAGTGGGTCTAATTAGGATCAAAATCACTCCTGGCCTATTAACTCCCCTAACAATTAAATAATTTTGTATTCAGTGTAGAGAAGCACTGATGTGTTTAGTCTACCTAGTATTAGACACATGTTTCTAATATACAGCACAGGATGCATATGATTAATTTGATAAAATTTAAATATGTAATGTTAAATATTTGTTTAAAATTAACTTGAGTTTGTACACATCCTAACCTCAGTGATTTTTGGCTTGAATAATTCTGTTAAAGAAATGCACAAAGAGATTAGCAATAAAGACCAGATTAACTGACATTTCTGCCAACAGAGGGAGGCAGTGAGGCAATGCTAACACAGTGAGACACACAACTGAATTAACATTACATAATATTAAAATACAGCTTCTTCTTCCTCTGTCTTCCTCTAAACTCTCTCCCCTTCTCTTTATTTATTTATATTATTATTATATAATATTATTTATTTTATAAATATATTTTTGGGGCTTTTATTGCCTTTATTATAGTGATTACAGCTGAAGGCAGACAGGAAAGGGGGGCAGAGAGAGAGGGGACAGCAAAGGGCCGCAGGTCGGACCCGAACCCTGGGCCACTGCAGCAAGGACCCAGCCCCGGCACATGGGTCGCCAGCTCCACCAACCGAGCCATCCAGGCGCCCCCCCTTCTCTTTCTTTCTCCATATTTTCTGTCCACATTACAGCACACACACAGTTGTATGCAAGGTTAATATTTGAAGAGAGATTAGTCCAACAGCAAAAGGTCATGTAAACTCTGGATGTATAGTTGAGATGATTACATAAATTATGTTTTCTGGTTAAGAAATGTCACTATGTTACAAAAACAAGCCTGGACAATGGAGGTTGTATGTGGTTGCAACAACTGTTTGAGTCGCTGAAAAAAGGGTAATACAGTCCTAACATACCACTATACACCTGTCTAATATCAAGTGTTGCTTGCTAACCCTGAACCTGCCATTGAAGCCACAGACAAGTGAGAGGGTTAGGGTAGCGTTAGTGGGATGGCCAGAAGAAGGAAAATCAGGGCCTTTCAGCCTTTATTGCCAAATTCTCAGTATTTTACATACACTGAATCAAAATTTGTCCACTGCATTTGACCCATCCTGTACACTAGGAGCGGTGGGCAGCTGTTGGAAGCCAGATAACAACTTAGGGTTCAGTGTCTCGCTCAAGGACACTTCGACACATGGACACGGGGAGCCAGGGAATCAACCAAAACCACACCCTGTGGTTAGTGGATGACCCGATCTACCTACTGAGCCACGACCATCCAGATATTGAAAGTGTCCAAGAGGGGTATCGAATGCGGTCTTCCTGGTAGAGATGACATTTTCATTGGCACCTGAATCAATCAAAGAACACAGCGAAAGGGTTTGTTGGTTCCCCATAAGCATTGAGCTGCATCCTGACTGAAGAGGAGGTGGTTTGGCTCACTTTTGCCCAGCACCCCCACTGAAACTGATGAGCCAACTCCTTTATCAGCAGAAGCAGGAAGCAAGGAAATGGCCAGTTTGGCTGCAGTAGATGCTCTCAATCTTCTGGAGGCATTCAGCTGGTGAAAGGTGGGCCATAGCCAATTGCATGTGTTCCTCAGCTGGTTGGGTGGAGACCATGTTAACAGAGAGCGCCTTGAGGTTTTCCTTGACATCACAGATGAGGGCTTGGCAGAGGTGGTCTAATTCTGCTGGGTCCACATCAGTTCTGTTCCAATCAGTAAGGACAGATTCAGGCACAGATTTCGACAGGAGGGATTTAGAGTAAGAAGGTTTATTGCAAAGTTCAGAGGGGAAATGACGATGGCAGATGGCTGGTTGGGAAAAGTCATGGATGTAGCAGGGGAGCAAGCAAGCAGTGCAGGCAGTGCAGGGGGCACGCAGCGTGATCAAGAAGTGGTGATCCTGGAGGTACAAATCAGAGATGGTAAGTTAAAGCACAAAATATCTCGAACAAACTAAGCCAAGATGAGTGGATGGAAAACCAGAGCTAATATACTGCCGTGAAGATGATGGCTGGCTAGTGTGCAGATAGGAGCAGGTGAGTTGAATGCTGTAATCAGGAGGGAACGCCAGGGCGAAGCCACACCCACGCCCCAAACACAAACATACACAGAGTGACAGGGGGAGACAGGAGACACAGGGGAGAGGGAAGAAAGAACACAAGGGTAAATGACCTCACAGTTGAGGCCGTGACAAGTCTGACAACGCAGGAGACAGATAAGAGAGTGGCAAACATATCTATAACCTCTAGCACCTCGACAATGGTGGAACAATATAGACAGACTACAAGTAAATGTACTCCAAGTATCAAAAGTACATGTTCTGCTTAAACAGTCCCTCTCAATGTGGGAAACAGTTTTAACCCAGTACATGTTAATGTGTAGGTACTTTTCATCTCTCAATAAACGGAATGGCTGCTAACAACACTTGGAGATATCTTAATAAAGCGGCTTTGACTGGAAGAGTCACTATTCCCTCATGATATCAAAAACTCCAGGAGATCCTCCCCTTGTGGTCAGCGTCAAATCCACGACACTTATAAATTAATCTCCTGAAACACACACTGATGTTTGACACACACACGCTTACTAAACAGCGCAGAAGAATATTCTACTCTGGTGAGTAAGAACAATATTGTATATCGTTTGAACTTCTAAAAAGCTCCACAGAACAATTTGATTTTGTAGATTGGTTTTCAAAGTTGTTTCTAACGAGCAGGACTAATTATTAAATCCTAGTTTGGCATTTCCATTTCAATTAGTTTTATATTATTTACGGAGATAAACACAATATATGTATCTTATTAACATTAATATCAGCTTGGATAAGTGGTAGACTCCATTTTACAAATAACTGTGGATAAAACAATGTGGAATGAGTTTAAGGGGGTTTCCCCCTAACCTCACATCCCTCGTAACCAAGTCAGGACATGTGACTAGAAACATTTCAGGCTCTCACTGATGAAGATCTTAGTGCATTGTATAATTGTATTCAATAGCAGATTAGAGTATTTAATGTGTCTTCAGTCATAAAAGTGTCTTTACAAAGAACATAATGTACTTTAATTGGACATATCATATTTTACAAAAGCACCAAAAGTATTGATAACTGAATTCGTAACTGAATATTGTTTAAACTGAAACAGCTGAAGGATTTAAAACCATATAAAATGCAAAAAAGTGTTTACGGATGACAGGTAAAGAGTTTTATATGTTTTACTGTGATTAATTGTTTTCAATTACAAACGGTAATACAGAAATACAAATTTGTTACTAATACTCTTGTTTCCAACTTTCAATGACATATGCTTCTAAATTTTAGTAAAACATACAAAATATCTAGTTGATCTTAGCTTTGAAACTTTAAATGAATACATGTGAAGCAGTTATTATACTGTAGGGTATTCAGCACCTAATTACATGCTCCAAAATACTGTTTAATAATCTGTTTTGTTTATTTCGTTTTCAGTAGATATGCCTGAATAAAAACACAATTGATTAAGTCTTCCATCTCCAGGGACGAGCATCTTGGCAAAGATCTTCACTCCTCCGTCAGTGTGATTAGTCCCACAGGAGTGTGTGTGGCCTGAGGTAGAGCCAGCAGCAGTGAGAGGTGAGAAACACCATTCACTTAGGGAGCAAGGGGAAGAAAGGTCCATGTTAAACCAGAATAGGCCCCTTGATGGCTGTACAAGGAACAATCACAGCCTCTGGCTCCAGTGGTCCATTCAGTGGAGGGAGCTCAGGTGTACTGCATGTGAAGACTCTCACTATCTTAAAGAGTTTTTGCAAATCAGCCTGACTCAAAGCCGCTGTGAATAGTCCCGGAGCCCAGAACAAAATCTGACATTTAGGGCCTGTATTAGACAAACTGCAAAAAAAAAAAAAAAAAAAAAAAGCTTCCATTTGTAGTCCTCATGCAGGGGCCAAAGACAGAGACAGTGAGCTCAAGATCTAGGATGCCTATAATAATTAGCTTCATGTCTCAAGTCAGTTTAGCCATTTATTTTCCAAGTTATGATCTTTTTCTAGTGAGAAAGAAGAAGAAATTGTCTATGTGCAGAATATAAACTTTGCCATTACAATTTGGAAATAGCTGCCCTTTTATTTTGCTGTGAAAGGGTGGTGCTTTTAGTATGAGTCCCTTAAGTGAATTAGGTGTCCCTGCATACAGGGAGTTACGGTTCCCAGGGGAAGGTCCACCCAGACATAATAATAAGATAACAGCCAGAGGAGTAAGCCCTAACGGTGTTTGTAACATGTTTTTGCTCTCCGAGAACTGTCTCGCTTTACTCTGCGGCTAGTTTAAACTCTAGTGAGACTCTGATCTTCTCAGCAGATTAAAAAGAAGGGATCTAATGAACAACAGTGTATTTTAATGTGACATAGAGCAGGAAAACAAGCTGAAGTACAAGTTCACCTGGCTTTAATGGGAAATTGTATCATTGTGGTCGAGTCAGTGAGTGAGTGAGTGAGTGAGTGCTGTCCAGAAGATGGTAAATATGTTGAACCCTGATCACCACTATTCTTATCTTCTCCCATCAGAGTCCTGGTTTTGCAGTTTTAGAATCATGGAGAGAAATATTTCTTCACCAATCAAATCAACCTCTCTTCCGACTAATCCGCCTCTCAACACCACCGCTGACATCAATGCCACAGTGAAACCCTTCAGTGTGTTTGATGGCTGCGATCATCAGGTAGAGGGCATTCTCTTTGACCTGACCCTGCAGTGCATCAACGTAGTGGTGGGAATCCCTGCTAACGTACTTGTCATTGCAATCCTCATCAGCAATCGCAAAGAGCCCTCCACTTCAGACATATTCTTGGGCTGTCTGGCCTTCATGGACATCTACTTTAGTGCTATGACCCCTATAAGCTTCCTTAACCTTTACCAGTGGCAAAGCAAGGAGGTGTGGTCTGCTCTTAAGTTCTCCTATGGTGTGAAAGATACCAGTGGCCCGTTGTTTCTCTCCTGTATCTGCCTAGATCGCTTTATAGCTGTGCTCTTTCCAGTGATGTTTGGGCAGCTTAAACACATCAAGTACAGGGTGAGCCTCTCAGTGCTGGTGTTCTGCCTCACCTTTGCTTACTCAGCCGCCAAGGTTGTGGGTGGTCTCCCCAACTTTGAGAAGGTCTTTACTGGTGAGATCCTGGCAGCATTTACCTGGATGGTTTTGTGTAATGTTTGCATCCTGTGGGCCCTGAAGAGGTCCCGGGGTGCAGGGAAAGATGAGATGCACCCAATGAAGAAGAGGGCCTTCAAGATGGTGCTGTATATCCTTTGTATTATTGTGTATAACTACCTGCCACCTGTAGCGCTGTTTCCTTTTGAAGACTATTACTCTCCCGATGTATTTCGCTGTTATGTGCAGCCTGTAGGCTTTGCTTTTCTCAACATCAGCAGCACTATCCAGCCACTTGTCTCTCTGTCTCGTCTGGAGAAAGTGTCATTCCTTGCAGACACCTTCATTAAGAAGTTCTGCCCCTGTGTATCTGCAGAGAATAACAAATCCCCACCTACTGAAAATCCACCTGCTCAAAACCCACCTGCACAGGTTTAAGAAGGTCTAATCCATATATTGACCCTCATGGATTCTCAGTTTAACAGAGGAAAGCTTATCTTTAATTCCATTATTTTCCAAATGCATGTTTTAATTGAATAGATTCTTATTCTTAAAGCAATCCTGAAAAAAGGATACATTTTCTGTAAAAATCTGTATATGCCACAATAACGAATGGAACGTTGTTGAAAGTCAACATTTTAATCATTTTAGTCTCAATCAACAAATTATGTTCTGTAAGATTAATTGCTACAAACAACAGAGATATTGGTGTATTCAAAGTAGTTTTCGCTGTAATGAAATCCTTCAAAATATTTGTTTGACTTTGGCGCCATCATGTGTTCAAAAGAGTCAATAAACTGCACCGTACAGTCTCTAATTGTTGCTTCTTTTTAACCACTTAAATTTAAGTGTTTGTGTGTGTGCATGCATGTGTCAACATAATATGATTATCATCAATAGAAGAATCATAAAAAAAAACCTGCACAGCAGTATCATTCATTCTGATGAAGTCACAGACAATTCAAAAGAATAAAAAATGAAGACAGAGCTTGCTGCACTCACCAAAACCCATGGACAAACCATAAACGTCTTTATATTTATTCAAACATTTTCATTAAATACAACTGAGCTCTCTCCTCATCCACCACAAAGAGTAACGTATATTTAGCCACTTATATGAGCAATTTAGGAATTATCCCTGATTTGTATGCAAACTTAACTCAACAGCTTGTTTTAAAAGTAAGAACATTTCATAATGAAACACTTAAGGAAGTATGACAGAAAAAAATGATTGGATGAGCCCCACTTGCCACTTACACTACACAGAATAGTTATCGTATACAGTAGTAACCATTAATGGTTTATTCAGGGATGTGACTATCTGAACATTGCTGTTAAAGGAATAGCTCTACAATAGGCTACAGTAAACCACATAGCATAAAACACCATATATCCTCATAACCTTGATAAGAAGATTGATTCCACTCTCATGTTTGTCTGATATGTAGCGTATGTGGTAGGAGCCAGCAGCCAGTTAGCTTAGCAGCCTGACTCTGTCTCAAGGTTTTACCCTTTTGCTTTTGTATAATTTAAACAAACAACAGCCAGGCTAGCTGTTTTCCTTGTTTTCATTCTTTATGCTACACTAAGCTAAACTAACTGGCTCCTCCTGATAGCTTCATATTTATCATACAGACGTGAGTGGTATAAATCTTATTTAACTCTAAGCAAAGAGGTAACAAAAACCAATGTAACATGTTTTTGAAGCTGCAAAATGACTTGGATAGAGAATACTTGACCTCTGAGGGAGAAATTACAATTACAGATTACAGGCTAATCTACAAACACCAACTTTTATCCACTTATTGACGCAACATTGTGATAAGCACCTTCTCCGGCATTATTCTCAACGGATGACTGCTCTGTGTATAAAAATATGGAAGTAAAGTTTCCGTGAATGTGTGTGTAAATGCATAAATGAGTGTGTCATCAGCAGGGTCAAAAAAAGACACCATCCCTTTGTTGTAATCCAGTTGCACTTTGACTTGTTTGGGCGTTTTTGTAACTGTCAGTGAGGTGGGTGGCGAGGTCATTGCCCTGAACTCTCCTTCCCGGAAACACAAAGTCCAGAAGCCATTCTCTGGCCGAGCAGAGATCTCAGCGTCCCTACTTACAGACAAATAGGCCACACCTAGGAGCCAGTCCTGATTACTTCCTGTTTCCACGACCCAGTGGTGACTTCCTGAGCCCAGCGCGGTCATCCCTACCACTTCAGCGCTTATGTGGAAGCGCTCTGGGTTGTCAGGGCAACAGCTAGGCTTCTTTGAATAGTGGAGGGAAGTGAGGTCGTCAGACAGGATGAGGCAGGGGTGTGCTGTGTTTGGGTCCAAAGTCACTGGAGCTAAAAGACAGGAAATTAGTTGTGATGTTAAACAGGGTTTGGGTTGTACAATTCTAATCTTTCAGCCTCTGAACCCGAAGAAAATAACAAAAATGTGTACTCACTATAGTCAATGTGGTCCAGCATTTTCTCCCAGACTCTATACTTGAGGTTGCTGAGATGCTTGGTCACATCAATCAGTAGCCCAGACATGTTGTCTGAACCAAGCGTGATGCTTTTTCCTCTGTGATAAGAGACATCTTCAGAATATGTCAACGCGTGAAAGCAAGAAAGAGTGTAAATCCATAACTTTGTTGACCTACCTGTCCTGAGTAGCTTTAAAATTCTGGAAAATAAAATAATTCACTGTCAAGGTGGGAAGTTTTTGTGAAAAGATTAGAAAGTTGATGTATACTGAACTGTACAGACCTTCAGCAAGACCATATCATCTTCTTTGAGCTGCTCCTGTATGACAGATATGGTCTCTGTGAGGGACAGTACTTCTGCGGAAAGTTCTTTAATCTTATCCTTCATTCCCGCGAGCTTCTCTTCTTCTTCTTTTTTCACACTTGCAATTACGGCTGACTCTTCTCGGTAGAGGATTTGATGGAGCTGCTCGAACTGGCTCTTGATCAATCTCTGTGTGTCCAGCGCCTGACTCTGAGGGAAATTATTGCAAATTGTGGCTTGATTTTACCAGATACTTTTATTCAAAAACCAAATATCTGTCCTCTCATCAGGTTACCTTGATGTATTTGACCATGTCCACAGACATTATGTTAATTCTTTTGAGTGTGTCCAGTTTATCTTGCAAGCTCTTGAGGGATAAACAAAGTTCATCCTGAAAATAAAGCAGACCTGAGTCAGCAGAGATCAGATAGCTTAATAGAAGGACATTGACACTGAATATTTTAGGCCTGGATTCATCACTGAAATGTAACAGTGTGGGTTACAGTCAGGGCAGACTAGTAGGACAGCATTCTACCTTTAGGTGTTGCCTTAAGTACCTACGGCTAACAAAAATAGCAGAGTCAGTTTAGCAGGTTGCTGTAACAGTGTAGTTGGGAAACATGTTTATTTCCCCTTACCTTGCAGTCCAGCAATGCCTCTTCGATAGGCGAGCAGTCGTGAGTCTTGTGCAGTTTGGAAGACTGACACACCACACAGATGGGCTGCTTGTCAACCAGACAGAAGAGTTTGAACTTCTCCCCGTGCAGATTACAGTTGATGTTCTCTTCCTCCAGCAGTGAACTCTGTCTCCTGACCTGCAAAACAGCTTCACAGACATTTTTCAGAGCCAAATTGGAGGGAGCGCTGGACTTGGAGGCTCTTTTCCTGCATACTGGACATTCACGTAGCCCTGTGTCCCAGCAGCGCTTCAGGCAGCTCCTACAGAAGCTGTGGCTACATGACAGCAAGACAGGGTCTGTAAAGATGTCACAGCATATTGGGCATGTAAGATCCTCCTCTGGGAGAGACATGACAAGCAGTGTGTCATGTACAATATTGTAAATCCAGAGTTCAAAACAGCTGTCCTCAGGTTGAAGTCCTTAATGATTCCACCGGCAACTAAACAACATAATTTAACGTGCCTAGTTAAACTCACTTCAGAGCACACTAACTGCCTCTGTATTGTTCTTGACATGAAGCAGCAAATGTTCTTGTTTTTCCTGTGCACGACTGTGGGAGTAACTTAAATCATGCAGCAGTGTGAAAAAACCCTGTACGTAGCAGTGCTGGGAAACAGGAAATAAAGCCCCATTGGCCAGCCGTCTCATAGCTTAAGCTGGTTGGTAACTTGCTGCATGTTTGGAATGTCATCATTCAGGATGTGGATGTGATTGTTTCAGTGTTGACATCCAGCTGAACACACGCAAACTTTTTAACCTGCTAATTAATTCATGGTGTAAGTCACTTGGCTATTGTCCACTTAACTGGGGGGTGTACAGGTTAAAACACTATACTGCAACTTATTTCATACATCAGTGAATTTGGTGACTTGTTGTGTTCACAGTGTGTTTTCTATCTTTTAACCAGTAGGTTTTGACCCAAAGTGGCTAAACCAGCTCCGAACAGTCAGAAAGATTATACTAACTAGATAGATATTAACTAACCAACACGTGATCAAATAAAACTTGTGTTAATTTACTGTATATGACAATATGTATGTGTTTTACAGAATTGGTGTTTGTCTTAATAATTTACATAATAACACACATTTATGCTGCAGGTCAATATTTCCCCACATATTAGAAAACATGTTTTTTTTCTTGTTTGAAAGGCAGAATGTGAACTAGGTGGCAGCTGAAAATAGATTAAACAACACAGAGAACATCTAATATGAAAACCTATTTTGGTAAGTCTGAAGAAGCAACACATTTACACATGTGGGTAGGTTGTTATTCCAAGTGACAGGTTTTCAGAATAATCTTATTTTAGAAGTCTCCTTGATTCTGAATGTAAAAAGCCAACCATGTGCAGTAAAGTGTCTGCTTTTTAGGCCTAAGGAATATTTCAGGATCCACATATTGGCTTTGTTTAACAGATTGTTGTGATTGCTCATAATAAAAGGAGTTTAACTTTAAAATATCACCTTCAGTTAAATTCTGGAACATATTTTTGCACAGAACAAGGACTGTGGATTTTGTGTCCCATCATTTGCACTGGAAGCACATTAGGAAGGGATCTTTTAATGGCCAGTATGAACAAGAAGAATGATTACAGTAAGAAAAACCTGTCAGACTTGAACAACTGTAGACAGAGACAGACTTGAACAACTGTAAACCTATTTAATATAGTTGTTATTAATAACAAATACAGCCCATCTGTTATAAGATGATGGACTTGAGTTATTTATTATTACAGTTATTTATGAAATTACATTTATGACTGATGTGTATCTGCCCATCACTCTAACTTGTTTTCTGTTGTTTGGTTTTCTCTTGTGTAACCATATGTATATTGTGTTTTTCTCTGTATCCTTTTCAGATTATGAAAAATAAATGGGCTGCATATAATTTAAAGCATTTTAAAGGCAGTAAAGCATGTCTTTCACATCTTGACCCCATATGTCTGCACAGCCTAGGTATTACTCAATCATTTTGTCCTGTTTGAACTTGCAGACCTCCAGAATAAGTCCTTAATACTTTGGGATAGTATCAAGTTGATACTTGTCAGAATTACAAAGTCGACTTCAAACACTCCAGTTGATACATTTTAAGTCAATGTCCTTGTCCTTTAAAGTTGTTACTGTTGAAACTGTCCTTGATGCTAAAGTGTGTAGCTAAAATTAGGCCTCAATCATTTATGTCTGCTTGGTGTGTGTGTGTGTGTGTGTGTGTGTGTGTGTGTGTGTGTATTGTGTGTGTGTGTGTGTGTGTGTGTGTGTGTGTGCGTGCCTGTGTGTAGGTGGAGTTGAGGGTGTGTGGGCGCGCTCAGTCCTCGAGAATAATGAGAGCCGTATTGATGGCTGATGCAGCTCCTCGCGTCCTATCCGCCATTTCCACGGCTCTTGGTTCCTCCCTCTCTCCTCCGGTCTTTGGTTGCCATGGCGATGACGTAAAGTTGCACCACCGATTCAGCCCAGTAGACGGTCTTAGAGGCGGCGCAACAAATCCCGGACACTCGCCCGCAGGAACCATCATCCTGTTAAATCTCTGCTGCTCTCCTACTCGACTGTCCTCGTACCCCAGCGAAAATGCGCGAAATTGTGCATTTGCAGGCCGGTCAGTGCGGAAACCAGATCGGAGCCAAGGTATTCCTCGACATTTTCATGTTCTCTGCTCGGTTTCTAATTCTGATGAGACTTTTTTTGCAGGCTTTCGCGCAGGGATAGGTGACGCCGAAAAGTGTGTGTGTGTGTGTGGGGGGGGGGCGTCTAATCCATCCTCCAAGAATTCTCTAGAATAAACCCAATGCGATGTCTTGATTGAAGCTTCGTGCAGTGAATAAAAATGAACCACAGACTATTTGCTCATTTAAATTCTCTGCAGGACTTATTTTCGGCTAATGTACGTTTTCTTTGCGTTGATTTGTGCAACAACAGTTCAAAAACAGCTTAAGAAATGCGTGCAAAATAAAGTTTTTGGGCTTTTCTGCCTTTTTATGGAGTGTTGCAAAAAGGTAGGCCTATATGAAGGATTGATGGCAGTAATAATACAGTCTTATAGCCACTGTAGCAGCAGTTTCCCCTCCCCCTCCACATTTATGACCTATTTTTACTTATGACTCCGTTAAAGCCGGTTGCTGTTAAAAAAAGGTATTTTTCTCAAAATAAATGTTTTATTATTTTAACATTGTATCTTTAGTATTTTCAGGCTTTTTGACCCTTGATAGAATAGTGCGTCCTTACAGCATTGAAGACACACTGTTACTTAACAGATTATTGCCATCTGCTTGATTACTCGTGAGACAGATTGCATGTCAGACTAATAGACTGCACTTTTAACCGGCATCCAGCTAGAGAATTAATCTTGCAGCTTTGCATGTTTAAAAACAGCAGTATGCTATTTCAGGGTGTTGAGAATCTGGGGATTGTTGTCTATTTTCAGCATATTACATTATTGTGTGTGTGTGTGTGTGTGTGTGTGTGTGTGTGTGTGTGTGTATTACTGTGGGTTAAATTAATTAACATCTGTCTCTCCTTCCTCTCCTTCCACCTTTCTCAGTTCTGGGAGGTGATCAGCGATGAGCATGGCATTGATCCCACCGGTACCTACCATGGAGACAGCGATCTGCAGCTAGACAGGATCAGCGTCTATTACAATGAGGCCACAGGTAAAACTACAGATTCAGCTATAATACACAACAGAGGAAACTGAGCCATCTGTTGTCCTCCCTCACCTACCCAGCTCTCCTACAACGCAAAAAGATTTGCATCCAAGTGTTTTACATTAACTGCATCATGCTCTACAGGCTTGTAAAGATTTCTCAAGGAATGACATTGTTGATCCATTTTACATGATTTCAGGTGGAAAGTATGTGCCCAGAGCCATCCTGGTGGATCTGGAGCCTGGTACAATGGATTCAGTCAGATCTGGTCCCTTTGGACAGATCTTCAGACCTGACAACTTTGTCTTTGGTAAGATATGTGAATTTAGTTGGACGCACTTACATGTAATCATGTCAGAATTAAGTGTGTTGATTTTCTTCTGTGGTCCCCCATAAGAATAGCTCACCTGTGTTTCAGTGAACTGTGATATTCTTGACTACAGGTCAGAGTGGAGCCGGGAACAACTGGGCCAAGGGCCACTACACTGAGGGAGCCGAGCTGGTGGACTCTGTCCTGGATGTAGTGAGGAAAGAGGCTGAGAGCTGCGACTGCCTCCAGGGCTTCCAGCTCACTCACTCCCTGGGTGGCGGTACTGGCTCTGGCATGGGCACGCTGCTCATCAGCAAGATCCGCGAGGAGTACCCCGACCGCATTATGAACACCTTCAGCGTGGTGCCTTCTCCCAAGGTGTCTGACACTGTGGTAGAGCCCTACAACGCCACTCTCTCTGTCCACCAGCTGGTAGAGAACACGGATGAGACCTATTGTATTGACAATGAAGCTCTCTATGACATCTGCTTCCGCACACTTAAACTCACCACCCCCACCTATGGAGATCTCAACCATTTGGTGTCTGCCACCATGAGCGGGGTGACCACCTGTCTGCGTTTCCCCGGCCAGCTGAACGCCGACCTCCGTAAACTAGCTGTCAACATGGTGCCCTTCCCCCGTCTGCACTTCTTCATGCCAGGCTTCGCCCCCCTCACCAGCAGGGGCAGCCAGCAGTATCGCGCCCTGTCTGTGCCCGAGCTCACCCAGCAGATGTTCGACGCCAAGAACATGATGGCTGCCTGCGACCCACGTCACGGCCGCTACCTCACCGTGGCCGCGGTGTTCAGGGGCCGCATGTCCATGAAGGAGGTGGATGAGCAGATGTTGAATGTGCAGAACAAAAACAGCAGCTACTTTGTTGAATGGATCCCGAACAATGTGAAGACCGCCGTCTGTGACATCCCACCCCGTGGCCTCAAAATGGCTGCCACTTTTATCGGCAACAGCACGGCCATCCAGGAGCTGTTCAAGCGCATCTCCGAGCAGTTCACCGCCATGTTCCGCCGTAAGGCCTTCCTCCACTGGTACACCGGTGAGGGCATGGATGAGATGGAGTTCACAGAGGCCGAAAGCAACATGAACGACCTGGTGTCCGAGTACCAGCAATACCAGGATGCCACCGCTGAGGAGGGTGAATTTGAGGAAGAGGGAGAGGAGGAAGTCGCCTAAAACCTCAGCCTACCCAGCTGTCAAATCTTATTTTTGCTCACCCATCCCCCAACTCCACCCCGCTTACTTTCATCCCTCTCCATCATTAAATGAATGGTCCACCACACTGAAAAATGGTTACCATCTAGATATCTGCTGCTCTAGTGTAAGACATTGATGTTAACTGATACTAGTGATGTTTTTGGTTCAAATGTTTTTGTATTTTGTGAACGCACTGAAATATTGCCATCCTTACATTTATCCTGTCATTGACTTGCGGAATTCAAAAGCAAGCGATTTTAACTGTGAAGCCTTGAAATTAGAGGATGATTAAAATCTGATTAAAAGGCCATTTTTACTGACTCTGAGTTTTTATTGATTGATCTTACTGCACTACTACTGTGTCTTGAAGTTTTGCAACTTGCTGACAAGGGAAGTAGTTCTCAACCTGAAGTTCAAACATGTTTTTGCTTTCCTCTTATATTTAAATACTGAACAGTTCGTAGACTGTAAATCTCTTACTTATAGAACAATTAATCTAAAAAGTGAAAAGATGACGAATGAAGGTGAAACCCAGAAAAATGTATGACATGTTTGCAGGGAGTAGCCACAGGTACTACTACTCTTGCACTGAATAGCACAATGGTCTTTTCAATCTAAGACCAGCATGTCCATCAATATAAAATAAAACTTCACACTGACTCATAAATTAGGACTCAACATTGAGGAGTATTTACCATAAAAGCAATAGATGTCATGATTAAATTAATTCAAAATTGTACCAGTGGAAAGACACAAGTCAGGAAACAGACTAACCCAGTTCATGTGGATAAGAAAGGAATAAATTATTCTTAGACATTTTAACACACAATTCTTGTGAAACCACAGTCTGGGTTGTTTATATAAGCTCTACCTCTTCTGTGCTAATAATCAGCTGAACTGTAGATATGATTCTCCAGTACTGTGAGTCAATAACTGGCAATCTAGTACTAAGAGTGTGTGAGTGTGTGGATGGCAGGAAAAAACTACTTTAATTACACATATATATGCATTTTCTTTATTCTCCTTCCTTGGTTCCTTAAAATCCGCTGATTAGGGTGGAGCCTGAGTGTGGGGACCTTCCCATACTTTACCAACAAGTTGCTTACAAGTTCAGACTTACTTACAATATTATATTTAACATCCACCACTGACTGAATTTGAATAATATAAATACCTGTACATAAAACATAAGTCTCTATTTAAATTTTTTCATTGCAAGATAACAGAGAGACTAACAATGGCTTCAGTGTTTCAGTGACTTTCTTCGGTAGAGTCTGACTGTTGTGGCAGAAACTGAACTTTTCACTCTCTCTGACTAACAAGCCCTGCCTAGCTGTTTTATCACCCTACAGTAAGACTCAGATACACAAATATGGACTTGTTTTAAATGTCCCCAATGTTTACCAATGATTTGGATATTTTTTGAATTTTATTTAAACTGGGATTGTATACGGTCAGTATAATCATACATTAGAATTAATATCCTCAGAGATGCTATTAAACAGTCTCAATGCTTAGTAAACTTTAATTACTCAACTATTATTTTACAAACAATTTGTTATTTATTTGACAACAGCATAAGCATGTGACATTGTAAAACATATCTGCTTGATTATGATGCATTATGCACTGCATTGTTGATCTGATGAAATTATGGACAATTGGAAATAATGTGATTTTAAATTGGTTTGATTACTTAATGAATAATTGTAAACAATCGCTTGCTTTTGGTCAGTATAATTCGTCAGTATAACCTTATTTTTAGCTGTCTTAATAACACTCATTATTGGGCTAAAATGACTCACTATCTCAATTTTAAATGCAATGGACTCATCAGAGCTCTCAGAGGTAAAAGTTTGAGGTAAAAGATCTGTATTGATTTTGCTGGTAACATTAGTTCATAATAGACTGGATCAAATCAACTACAGCTACATGGTAAATGGCATATTAAGGCAACTAAAGCAAAACAAAAAAAACATCTCTAAACTAAAATTATTAGTGGTGATAAAATACTGTTTCATTTGTGCAGAAGAAATGTTCAAAACCTCCTTGAAATGTTGAAATTGTCCTTGAAATCCACTAGATCCAAACATCCAGGTGCTTTTCTTCAAAGTGTCATGCAGGAACCACCCAGAGCTTGTTGAGAAACACAGGGAGATTTTCTTTCATTGATCAGCTCAAGGCAGAGAGCTTTGTCACACAGGAACGCTGTCATGCAAACGTTTGCAGCCTGTGTCGTTACAGGAGTTTGTCCAAAACATACAGCACAAAATCTCAAATGAGTCTTTCCTCCTTTGGTAACTTTAGTGCATCTGGTGCCGTCACACTGCTTGCACCGGACTGCTCCTCAGCACTGGGTCTATACGTCCCTTCAGTCTGTCTCTTCTTTTTCACCACGAGGAGGAGCCAGGCGAGAACAGCCAAGACTATGGCCAGAACACCCAAGATGACCGTAGGGGCTACAATAGCTGCAATGTTGGGTCCCTATAAATGGAAACAATTACAGGACAGTGATGAAGCAGGTGACACTGGATACTTTTGGTTGTCATTTAATGGTCATAATAAAGATGTTTTACTCACACCAGTAGTATTAGAACCGGTTTCACTTTCAACAGCAGTATAATTCCCTGTGAAAAGAGCAAAACCGTCAGGAACACCATTGAAACAATGCAAATGCAGGCTTGTTCTAACCACTTGCATGTGTATACTATCTCCTAACTGCAGTTAACCTATTTGGGCTCTCCAGTAGCTAAAGAAAGTTTAATTAACCAATAATCTAGGATTTCCTTAACTAGTTGTTTAATTGATGAATGCATGTAAACTTGGGTTCTTGCTAGCACATGTATCCAATTTATGCCTTGGATACATGTTTCTCAGGGTAATCTGGTTACATTTAAAGGAATAATTATACATTTTGCAGAGACCCAATCCACTCAAGGACCCATGTTAGTTCCCGGACCCCAGTTTAATAACCACTGCTGACATTGGGCGAGGGGTGGGGCACACCCTGAACAGGTTACCAATGAACAAATGAGATATAAGGTCCCAGAAGTTTTTTTTTACCTTCAGACATCGCCAAGATAGCTGCTTGCTCTTGTTTCCAGTGTCATTGCTAAGCAAAGCTAACACGCTTGTATCAATCTTCCCATCTAGCTCTTGGCAAGAAAGTGAATATTTACAAAAATATCAAACCTTTCCTTTAAGTTTAAATGTTAACAAAGTCACCGAAAAATGCAGAGGGATCTTTAGAATGTTGTTGGGTAAGTACAAGTACAAAATATGTTTGCACTTTACTGCTTGCGTTGTGACCGTCACTCTGCACTCTCCAAAAGATTAAAGAAAAGACAAAAACACACAAACTGTCTAACTGACTTGATTGACTTGTACAAACTGACAAGTTACCGGTTAAGTGAGTGACGGGAGGCCGCTCTAAAACTACAATGAGCATTAAAACTGTGCAGTTTATTCACATTCAAGTTAAACTCCCTTTTTTTAATGCAGTGGTGCCATTATTTTAGACAAGTAGAAAAAAGAGGAACCGACAGTCCAGCAGAAGTAGCTTTCAGCTTCATGCACACTTTTCAGGGCAACAGACACAAAACGCAGCATACCAGATATCCAGTCATGTTATCCATGACCAGCCAAGTGATTCCTCAGGGACATCACAAAACTACATATTAACTTTTTCGACTTGAGAGCGAATGAGGAGGAGGAGAAGCTCAGGAATGCAGAGTGTACAGTCAGCTGAGTCGAACAAGGCGCTTGTTTGAAATGAGTATAAAAACTCACATCGATTGTTTCTTTCTTTGTGTTAAGCATTACAAAGGCGCAGAGAATCACTTGTAACACAATAAGAAGGTTTTGCTATGGAAATATATACCCTGCCTTATCATTTTCTGAGTCAATCATTCACTTGGGTAAATAGTAAACTTTACAAGGACACAAGTACAACTTGATAAAGCAGGGGTTACATGAGGGGCAGCTATTCCAAAAAAAAAAAAGCTGAATGTTTTGTGTTTTGAATCGTATTATGTTGTTTAATTACTGATAAGCTAAAACCGGATATAAATACACCTTCTCCTCTCTTAAGGCAAGAGTGTTTCTTAATTAATTTCTTAGTCCAACGCTCTTACAACATCCTGACAAGCCCATGCATGTTTCAGACTCTGGAATGATCCCTTATGTTTTTTTATTTGTTTATCACTGCAGGATTTAACAGCGGTTATCTATCTATGTGTGTGTGTGTGTGTGTGTGTGTGTGTGTGTGTGTAGGTGTGGTCAGAAGGATGTCTGTCTTATTTGAGTGGGAGTGTGGACGATGAAGGGATGGTTTACTGACTCACCCCACACCGGATTACTGCTTAGTACCAGCAGTAAAACACCACCAACCACAACTCCAGGTATGGCCGGCACCTCCTGACACGCTGCCATCGCTACCTGTGACCAGCAGGGCCAACTGAGGGCAGAATGGGACTTTGGGGCATCAGCTTGGGTCCATTTCGTTACGTCCAGCATTCACTGTGTGGATTTATCACCTCCCTTGAACAGCTGCAAGACACATTATTGTCAGTAATGTAAGACCAATGTTGTTGTTCTTTTACACTTTGAGTTCACTTTGACCCTCATATAGACTCACTGGACCTGAGGTTGAGTCAGGAGACTAACACCATACAACCACTGAGTCACATATTCAGCCTGATGTTGAATCACCATTAAAACCTGCCCAGACCAGAGGAATATAATAAGCTAATAACAGCATATGTACTAAAAACTAAATACAGCATTAAAGTTCAACCCCCTTCTCGTTTGCAACAATATTATTATCTTCTAAGAGGGAAGAAGATAACATGTTTTAAAGTTAATGTTGGACACATACCCTTAGGCCGTTTTCAGGTGTTTGAAGCAAAACGGGAAACATGGAGCAGGTTGATTCTTTACGCACGAACCATGTTGCTTCCGCCTCACCTTGTCAAAAATGAAACCGCAACAAATGGTTTAGTCCAGTGAAAAATAACAGGTAACATCTTAAGACAGCCCCAAAAAAAAAAAAAAAAAAATAGGTTCACCGTGCCACTGAAATACTTGAAAGGACCCCTGTAGGTCACCGGACTACATCCTCGACTGCACTACCAGTTGGTCTTTCATGTAAAGTAGTTTTTTTTTTTTTTTCACATCGCCATTGGTCACATGGTTCAGTTTCGTGTTACATTACCTGAGCGCAGTTATCCACCTGCAGCAGAGCGCACAGACACTCCTTTGTGCAAACTCGACGAAAAACGCAGTTTACTGAAGCAGAGCGGAGCCGATTCCTCCTGTTGCCACTGAAAAAAATAGACTCTATATATCATCTAAAAATAACTCACCTGTGTGTCACATTATGCCTCATTTCCGCCTGATACTCCATTTCAAGTGAACTTTGTTTGAATAATCCATGGTGCCAATTTACTCCTATTTGCTCCAACCTGCAGGAGTACAATGTTTTGACTGTACTCGGTGCCCAGCTCTTACCTAGCAACCTGGGCTGATGGTGGTGGAGGCATGAAATAGCGCCTCCGCCAGGTTTCATGTTACTCAACATGTGAAAGGATATCAACATTCCTGAGATATTTTAAGGATGAATTCGGCGGTTCCAGCTGGTCCAGTGGGCTCTAATCCTCACCTAATCTCCCCTTCTCAGACTCAGAGGGGCAAAGAAAATGTAGGCTGCTTCAGGCTTAATCTGGGGTGGTCAGATCATTTGGACAGTGTGTGAGAGCAGTCAGGCGTTTTCTGAAAAGCAGAGTGCTGCGGTGGAAAATTACTCCTATAATACAGCAGTGAGTCAGTCTGTGGAGATGCTTAAGACCAAACCATTTGTGTGTGCGTCTCTGTGTTTGTTTATTTGTGTTTTGACTGTCTTACAGTACTGTATGTATGTTCAGTATGCTAATATAATATTCAGGAATTATATTTTGCTGTGGTATTTACAGTATTCTTGTGAGAGTAGTCAGATTATGAGTCAGGGACTAGTTAACTAACTCTATATTAATGCATAAGAAATGAGGTGGGCAATGATGGTATTACTAGGAGCTGAAAATATGGCCCACTGAATTACTAAATTGAAGGGTATTTCATTGGTAATAGGTAATTAAATGTAATAATAGTTCATTAAATTAAAAAATAGAAAGCCCACTAGCATGAATTTTGCTGTATTTAATGAAGAAAACCTATGAACTAGTTATATATGTTGCTGTGTTTTTCTATTTATAAATGTATTTGTATGTCTCAGTCACTGCTGAATCAAAAGATGGCATATTTGTGTAGATTGGAAGACCAATGGAGGCCAATGAAGATCACATTCAACTAATCTATACATCTTTAGCTGTGTGATTGTCATTCTTCTCCCTGGTGTACAGAGTTGTCCTCTATAGGTTGCTAAGCAGTATGGACATTTTACGAGAGAAAGCCTGTTTTGAGCAGTCGTCCCATGACTGCAGGAATATGGTTTACACAGGGAGTGGAAATGTCACATGTGCAATGACAGTCAAGTCAATAGTCTTGCAATAAATATTTGTGAAGCTCACACATACCAATTTTTGTGCAGTAGAGAAGTTTCAAACTATTTTTAATGTATTGCGCAGTGTTGTATTATTGCTTTAGGCTATATTGTGAAATATACCTGTCTTCCTGGGGTGGGACGCCACAACGGTTTTTTAAAAAATTTTTATTGCACCTCCCAGCCCAAGGTAACTATGTGGAACTGTGGTTATTACAACAATAGCAAAAATACCTGCAACATAGGCCTATAGATTGACCTGAGAGTTGATAGATCAAAGGTTTATGTCAGGTTGCAAAAATACTTTCAACTTTTAAAGTGCTTTGGGCAGTCAGGACAGGAATTATTTGTTTATGGCTAAAATAGTTTGTTATTAGCTCAGGCCTCCCTCACCTTGCCACTAAGAGGCGGTAAAGACACTGTGCCTTTCCCTAGATGGAGGCGCATACGCTGTCTTGCACACGCCGCTTGCCGTAGACGCGGTGAAGCCTGGGTAGGACACTGAAAGCGGCGGGAGAGCGGCACATCTATCCTCAAATTTAACAAAACCTAGTTATACTGCACATTACTACAAGTGAGTAGTGTGCATTTAGGTGTAATTTAGGGTTACGTTTGGTTAAAATCAAAGGTGTTTGACAGGTAATGCTGTTAACTGCCTGTGTCGTTGTACTGTTGCTTTGAAGCATTCCCCGGGAAACTGGTTTGAACGTTTTGTTTTTGGTTAGCCTCTTTTCTGGGTCTTTTTTTTTTTTTTTTTTTTGTGTGTAGCTCTTCAGCAACAATGGCGAAGGTACAGGTGTTGAATGTGGCTGTCCTAGACAACCCGAGTCCTTTCGGAAACCCTTTTCAGTTTGAAATAACGTTTGAGTGTATGGAGGACCTCCCCGAAGGTAGGTACCATCGCGGGAAAAAAAGTAATAATTGTGTGTGTGTGTGTGTTTGAGGCCAAAGCGTAGTTCAGTAGCTGTAATGTACCAGAGATTGCTAACAGCTAATGCTAGGTTAGCTACCGTTACATTAGCTGACTTCTTCTCTGTTAATAGTAACGTTACAAGGTAGCTGAAGGCGAAAGTAATGTTGCACAGCTTGACTAAATGTGTTCCCCAATGGTGCACACGTCTCTCGGTCATGTCCGTGAAACTTGCACGCTAATGCGGACAAGACTTGTTAAAATTGTCGGTGATAACGAGAGCAAGCGGAGCCTAAAGTGTGTTCATGTCATAGCTTTCAGGTTAGTCCCAGCTTTTGTTACTCTTCATTTAGTGATGTAAAAGTATTTAGCATTAGTACATTGTATATTTACATTGTTAATAGTACAGCAACAACTCTGCTGTGTTCTTAATTATTCATAGTAGTGGATTATTGTTGTTATTGTTTATGCAGTTTTGCACATGTAATGCATATACTTGAATTTAACGTATTTGAGAAGCTTTGCAGTGTAATCAATAATAGTTAATCATCTAATTGGTTAATGGACTAGTTGTCTCAGTACTGCTTTCATAACTTTGTATGTTAGTGAAACATAACTTCTTTGTTTTTTTTTTTTTTTTTTTTTTTATAGACCTTGAATGGAAGATCATCTACGTTGGCTCAGCAGAGAGTGAAGAGTATGACCAAGTCCTCGACTCTGTCTTGGTTGGTCCAGTACCTGCTGGGAGACATATGTTTGTGTTTCAGGTATGTTTCGTAGGGGCAAACTAATGTTTTTTGTTGCTTTAGAGATATAGTATATAGTGGAAACACAAGTATTTATATTCTGTTAAACCTTTTCAAAATCACCAATTGCATCCCCTTGGACAGTTCTCCTTCTCCCCTGTGTAGCTTTCTTATTGTATAAATAGCCATGTCTACGTCTTTCAAACAACCAAGAGACTGTACTGCAGTTCCCTTTCTCACTACCTGTTCATCATGTGACAATAATGCAGCCCCATAGTTGTTTCACATCATGCATTTTTTTGGAGCCATAAAACTGGAGGAGACGCAGTGTGTAAAGAAAGTAGAGCCCAACTAATATATCAACTGACGTTAAAACAATGAAGATATATATGTATTGCCATATATGTCACCTGATAAATGAAGAAATTGAAGTTTTAAATATTTTGAAACAGTGTCACCATTCTATAGTTTGGCCACCAGAGGATAGTGACATTTATTTCTCAATATAATGTCCTACCTAGTACATGTCTTGGTCTCAATTATTAAAAAACACATTTTTGGGAACCTTGTCATAAATGTTTGTTATGGTATAAGAAAATAAACTTTTGATATTGGAATCTGCCTCAGAAATGACAGTCGGACTACAGTGGTTACTCAGCATCTGATTATAATGCACTGACAACTAATGTGAGAAGAATGAAACTCCTGTTTCATTTTAGCAAAAACACAATTCTGTTTGCTCATAGTAAGCTAACACAGACCACCTCCGACAGCCTGGTCAGCAGGACCATGGGATCCTAAACTGCCGTAGAAACCTAAGTGGGGTAGGAACAGTCGGACATTATAAAATGTTCAATGGAAACACATTTTGAGTGTCGTAAATGTATTTGCTTCACCTGTATTTATAGTGATCTGTAATAAATATCAACACCAATTACTGCCCGGTTAATCAATGCATTCCTAGTTGGAGGAATCGATAAATTGTGATAAAATCAGAATTTTTACTAGCCTGTCTTTGACACTGACTGATTTTGTCCTGGTGCCGTAATCCCCAGTAAAAAGTAGACTGTTTATATTAAAAAAATTCTATTTTTGCACATCTTAGTGTTGTTTCTTTTCTGTATAAAAACAGCTGTACATACAACTCTTATACTCTTTTCATTATATCTTGTATTTTTCTATTCTATTTTTATAAAATGTGTATTTTCTTCCCTGTTGTGTTGTATCTGGAGCTGCTGTAGTGAGTGAATTTCCCCAGTGTGGGATCAATGAAGTCAATCTTATTTTATCTTATCTTTTAACAGGCTGATGCCCCAAACACTGGATTGATTCCTGAAAGTGATGCTGTTGGTGTAACTGTGGTGCTGATCACCTGCACGTATCGTGGCCAGGAGTTCATTCGTATTGGTTATTATGTGAACAATGAGTACACAGACCCAGAGCTTCGAGAAAATCCACCGATCAAGCCAGACTACACACAGGTGAGACTAATGGACAGGTTACATTGAACCCGTTATGTGTGCGGGGACTCAGAACTTGCTACACCGGGCGTGCGAGCAGCTTGTAAGTGATGCACATGGGCCTCGGAGATTTGCTCGGCAATTTTAAAAATGGAAGAGTCTTCTATTTATGTTTATACTATATATATATTCCTGACAGCCTGCTTTAGTCTGTAGATGTTAACTTAACCATATTACATAAGCGCAGTAAAAAGCTGAAATTTCACATTAGCTGGTGCTAAAAATGAAAAAACGAAAGCTCACCACCTTGTTTTGACACTTTGGGCACACAGACATGATGAGCGTATATAATCCAGATCTGTCTGTCACTGTTAACAGAGACGCCAGTCTGCACAGCAGTTCATTTATTTCACTGATACACCACAGAATAGTGAGTAACATCAGGCTTCATGATCAAAGAGTTTTTATCACATCCACACTCCTGTCTGTATTCACACGTTCTCTCTCTCTTGCTCATTCACATGAGATGTCTCTGTCTCTCTCTCTTTGCAGCGAGTCTGCATCACATAACTTTTTTTTTTTTCCCATAATACTTTTTTCACTGTTTTGAAATAATACAGTGGATCATATTTAATGTTTGTATAGTGGTGGTGGGTTGACTTTTTATGGCAAAATTCCTTCAAAACTCTTCAAAAATCACTAATACGCTACACAACCTGAGCGTTTTTACACAACCCCTAGAATTTTAAGAACAAATGGCAAAGAACAAAGGTAGTCATCAAGTAGCACGGTGCACTAATACATTGTAGAATGGAAGCTTTCATTTCTGTTGAGCCTGCACTTTGGAACAATTACTTATAATCCTATCACATTCCCTTTGTTATATAACTAGTTAAGCATACAACTTACTATTCTGTAAGCAATGTTCTTGATTCAGATGGAAACCTCCTTAATAAGCTGCAATGAGTTTTGCTGTAATGACGAAGGATTTTGTTTGTGGTTGTCACATTTTCAAGGTGGTTGACATTTGGAATGAAACTTTTAAAAAGCGACTGTGTGTGTGTACGTAACGCGTAAAAGACAATATTGGAATCAGTGATTGCAGTTGCAACGTTCTAGTATAATGTAGGTTATTATGTAGTTGTTTGATTATAAATTGTTGGATAAATACCATTTGGTACCTTTGTCCCATTCTGATCTACAGGGTTCACATTTTTTTTGAATCTGAGTCTAAATGCCAAATGAAGTAGGATGCATTGCAACGTAATGACAGCAATATGCATATACTCCTTAATGACTGCATTTTACTTGCACTTAATATGTCGATCTTTTTTCTTTTTCAGCTCCAGAGAAATATTCTGGCATCAAACCCACGTGTTACCAGATTCCATATAAACTGGGAAGGCTGTGCGGAGAGAATGGAAGACTCTGAAAATGTCGATCCCACGTCAAACTCCATGCTCCCTCCATCCTGTCTCCCAGGCAAGGCCCCGCCGTTGGGGTCACAACCAGATAACTCTATGGACTGCTTATAGAATCAACCCCCGCCCCCAAAAGGTGATGACTCGCCGCACAAGACCTTATTTTGGAAGAATGCCTGTGGACATTCTAGCGTGGATGTACAGACATCTTTGCCTTACAGTCGTTATTTAACTGAAGCTAAGTCAAAAGTGAACTCTCTCCTTGGTCTTCTGATGAGTGTTTGTTTAGAGGAGGATTAAGAACCAATTACCACCAGAATAATCGTCACTTATAGATGGGAGTTCCTCACCATGATGTGGAAGGCAGTATTGAAGTAGTTTAACTCACAGAAGGGAAAGCGGTAACTATAAACAGATACAGCTGAACTGAAGCAGAACGGAAAGCTGATGTGTGATTCACCTTCCTTCCTTATGTTGGTTCAGAACTGTTTTTGTACCCAGGATTTCAGCACTGAAGCAAGCAATAGGCAAATAAATTCCAATATGTTGCTGTACAGGAATTTGATAATCTGCCATTATGTTTGTGTTCAAATTCCTTTTGCACTTAGGCTTATTCCCACTTATATTTTTGAGTTGTTGTTTTTTTTTTTTTTTTTTGCAATGTTGTGTTCCAAATAAAAGAACATTGTATTTGTTATTTATCTGTGTATGAATGTTTGTGTTGAGAGTGAGAACTGTGCTCCTCCTGAGTACTTATCTTAGCTCATCTTTACTTTTTTCCCCCCGATTTTTGATAACAGAAGCAGGAAAACAGAATAAAAACCCTATTTTTGGATGCATCTGTACTGAAAACTATTGCCCTTGTTAGTAATGTACCAAACAAAACCTTTAATTTCATTATACGGTTGAACGCAACACAGTGCCAGTTGTGTAACACAAATATCAGTACAAGTATCCCCTTATATTTTTCCCATTTTACTAAAAATAGCCCGTGCTAACGTCACATCCAATCGCAGATCGGTCGGGTAAAAGGGGAGGCTAGGCTACAGCACTGACTTTGTAAAATACTGCTTTGCAAACAGGATGAGGATCATAAGATGCGACTGCGTTTGATTTATGTTCTGCACGAAACTCACGTCTCATAAATATTAACAGCTGATGAATTAAAGGAAAAAAGAAACATACAGATACAGTCATGGGCGTATTGGATCCTAGCAAGTCCGGGAGGCGGGGCTTATTAATTTGACGGACCAATCGCAGCAAGGCAATGATTGGCTGTACCGACGTTTATCCAATCAGCGACGTCTCTCGGCTAAGTAGCTGTGTGTGTAGCCAATCAGAGCCTGCCAGGGGCGGGACCCGCTGGATGGATGACTGGAGTTTCCCTTGCGGTCTGAAGATTAATGGAAGGGGTCTGTTGATCTTAGGAATCGACTATCAGATGGTCGGTCCCAGGAAGCCATTGCACTTGATGCCTGGTCTATAAACGAATGGAGAGGTATCCGATTTGAAATAACCAACTGCGGGGGGGAAAAAAAAAACCGAATAACCCGGACTCCACTTTTGTTAGTCTCCACAGAAGAGGCCTGCCTTCAGAGAGAGAGAGAGAGAGAGAGCACCTGGTTGGTTCAGGCCAGGAGACGACTGCGAGGGACGCTAAAGAGCTAACGCTAGCCTGCTCGCTCGCTGGATAGACGGAAACAGCCTGTCGACGATCTGTCAAATGCTCTGGACTTGATTCTGGATCAACCGAAGCCGTCTCTGGACATAAAAGGACAGTCGATTGAGATCTTGAGTCGCCGCTGCTCGCCGGGGAACTGACGAGCTAAACACTGCAAAGCTAACAACCACTGGCCATCTCTGCTAGAGTTAGCTTAGCCCGGAGCTAACCCAGAGCGTTAGTGTCAGCTGCATACTTGGATATACTCGCTTGGGTTGGGAGTGTTTCTGAACTCACTAATTAAAGGTGTTGGAGGAAATACATTTGCACTCGTTGGTCAATAATGATAGCGGTTAGCTAGTAGCCAGCTGTCAGCTTCATTGAGCCCAGCGACTGCGTTTTTTTTTTTAGCGGTGTAGCATCACTCAGCGACTTGTAAAGGAAGAAATCAGTCCGAGCCCAGGGACTCCACCATCAGCCTGCCATCATGGGCAACACGCCCACCGCAAAGAAGGGCAATGAGATGGAGAGCGGTGAGTACCCTTTAACCCGTAGCTGCAGCAGCTAGCTAGTATATAATGCCGCCTTGTCGTTGGGTCGTTGTTTCCTGTTTCCTATAATGGCAGCGAATTTAAAAAAAAAAAGTACAACCTCAAAGCACCTGTGTAATGTGTGCTGCACCAAGGCCCGAGTAACCCTCCACACTGACACCATATTACATTGCTTTAGACACCCTGTTCTAATATGGAGAAGTGTGTTGTCAACCTTAGAGGACCATGGCCGTTCACATCCACCTATGAACTTGAGCCAAGCAGGGTTTTTTTTATTTATTTATTTATTTGTATTATTGCTGTGACTCCATGTTCATCTCGACTGAACAGCAGAGGATGTTATTCATTCTCTCCGCCGATTTTGTGGAAACGCTCGTGATTTAAAGCCCGAGGTTATATTCAGAGGTACCAGTGAGGATGACAACAACTAACCTTATACAACAGTCATAGGTTTTCTTTGTGGGTCATGTGTTTGAGAAGGTTTTTTTCTCTCTCTCTCTCTCTCTCCCCCCCCCCACCACCACCACCACCATCCCCCTTTTTTCCTCACATAAAGTTGTGAAAAGCTGCGATAACGTTGCAAAGCTAAGCCCTGCTGTGGAGTCTTCTGGTGCACTTTAATCATTATTTAAGTGTGTTTTAAGAAAGGCCGAGATTTAAAGAAGGAGTGGACATGCACATATTTTGAAGTGTTTACGTAGGTGATGAGTTGAACCTTAATGCAATGCAACCTGAGCATTGAGTCCCACTGACTGCGTTTGCCAGTGAGTGAGTAGAGGCCAGTTTGTTGTTATCAGAGAAGGAAAAAGCCACCAGGATGGGGGTCATATGATGCATGAGGGTGATCCTCTCCAGGCAGAAACTTGGGAGTTGAGGAGTCTCTTGAATATCATGTGATGAGCAGCATTTAGAACAAGGGCACTTGTATGTGTCACTGTGTGTATATGTGTGTGCGCGAGCATGCACGCACGCATACTTTTGTTTATGTGGTAAAGATGAAGAGATGCTCTTGCCAATTCCTTCGTGCACTGTTGTGCTCCCCACAACTTTTTTTTTCCCCTTCTTGACATACATTTTTATTACTAGAACATAAAAAAAAAAAGAGAAACAAGGGGAACATTTGTATAAGTTAACGACGTAAATGACAGTTACCTTCATCTACTAAATGAGTGGAAAGAATCATCCTGTTTCTTAATAAGATGCTTGTTAACTCGAAACAATTGCTTAGATTTGTCCTAGTGAGAACTGGGAGGACACCGTTTTATGTTTTTATCCACGACACTATAAATAACACTCAACAGTGCAAAGTCTGAACAGGTATCTGCAAAATGAGTGTCAGCTCCTTGTTGCTGGTAGAGAGTATGTGTGAAGAATGGCGTCCAGTCCCTCTGTAGCGTTAACCCATCACTGGTAACCCTTGTAACAAGGCCCATGACATTCAAGTGTTACAGCATGCAAGTTTTGTTTTTTCAACGCTCAAAAAGTAATGAAAATTGGGGGATTAGTAGGTTAGAAGCGTGGCCAGGGGAGGCACTGCTGGTGGGAGATTTGTTCACATGCCATGCTTCACATCCTTATCAGCCTGATCACTGAGGGTCCACCCTGATCCCCAGAGACAGGTGCAGAACAGGGGTCCAGAGCCCACACCCAGGAGCGTAATTTTCCACAGAGCAGTTAAGGACAACATGGCAGCGCGCTTTGGTTTCTACGGAAAATGGAAAGAGAGCGTTAAGAGCTCGTTTAGGTGCAAAGAGTCTGTTTCCCCTGTACTTTCCAGGCCGGAGAGGACGAGTAGAGAGCTGCTGCTGCACTAGTACACAAAGCTGAATTCTGGCCCACAGGAGGAAGCAGGGTGGACAGACACTGTGAACTGCAGCAGGAAGTGAAGGAGCAAGGAAGGTCCAGCCCAGGCTCTGCACAGTTGGTCATCGCCTCTACTGCTCTACAGACTAAACACAGCCGGCCAGGATAGCTTGAAGTTTTGGCCTTTTAAGACGCGGTTGACGTTATATATATTCTGGATTTGCTGCTTGCTAAAGACCTCCGGACATACTTCAGTTTTTGAGACTCTGTACCGGCTATCAGCTGGCTTCCTCCTGCCTTGTATGATGTCTGTTATTCACAGGCTGGCAGGAAGGCTGTTTCATCGAGCTGGGCCCTGTCTAGGGGACACAGGCAGTGGAGAAGGCAGACATGACCAACCACAGGAGGAGCTAGAGGCTTGCTGCTGGAGTGAGTTTTCATTCTGGAGCTGGACATGAGCATGGGTTAGGGACGGAGCTGTGGTCCATGCTATGTCACACCAGTTTAGCTAAAGACAGACTGAGCAATCACACGCTTAACAGATATTCGTTTTTTTTTTCTTGATAATGTTACTGTATTCAAATCATGACCTGGTGAGTTAAGTGTCTATTGGCCTTGGTGATCTTTTTATATCTTTATATATATAAAAATGTTTTTACGGCTAGCAGCCAAGACGTACGTGTGTGTGTGTGTGTGTGTGTGTGTCCATTTCCATGTATACACATACACACAGAGAGCAGCCTGTTGTTTGTCCCTGCTCTCTTGCCTATTGTTTTCTACTTGCAGTTCAAAGGAAGGCATTTCTCAGTTACTCTGGAAGTGTCTGTCATGCGCCAATGCTGCACAGCATAACGCTATCAGCCTTAAACTGTTAAGCAGTGTAATAACACACACGTACTATTGCTCTTGTGACCTTGTCACTGGGGGAGCTCTTGTGAGTCTACCTTGTATGAGTGTTTGATAGCTTGAAAATATGTATATTATGTCATAAGGGATTGTTGTATTGCATCTTGTGTGATTTGAATATGTGGCACCCTGTCAAAGTGCAACTCCCTCTATCTATAAATATCTGTTTGGTTCATGTCCTGCCCCTGCTCTGCACGCAGCTGGTTTGTGTAACAGGGAAAGGTTTGTGTTTTGGATTGGTCATCATTTCCTTTCTCCAGTTAAAGGGACTTTGTCATAAGCCTGTACTGATTACCAGTGGACCTTGCTGTTGAAATGCCAATCAGCCACTGCAGATAAACTTGTAGCACTGAACTACGGCCAGGTAACAATCCTGAGACGTGAAATACAGCAGCAAACAAAGCAAAACTGAAGATGGAGTTCAGTGATCGGAAAAGGAACTGTAGTTTCCTTTCGATTGTCTCAACGACAGCAGACATAGTGGTAATCCTTGACTTTTGGGCCTGTAAAAGCAGCAGTTGCGTTTACAGGTAGTAATACTGAAATCACTTGTACTTGCAACAAATACATCTCAGACACATAATCCACATAATAAAAAAAAATAAGGCATGTCAGGAGAGGTAAAGAAGAGAAACTATGGTTACGCAAAACACGCGAAAAACGGCTACAGCCAGTGTTTGGTTTGTCCGTTCTGGGCTATAGAAACATGGCGGTTCAACATGGTGGACTCCATAGGAGGCAACACACGGTGTCTGTAGAAAAAAAACAGCTGATTCTAAGGTAACAAAAACATAATAATTCTTGTATTCAGGTGACTATACACTAATGAAAACCTACTGATGAATATTATGTTCCATGACTGCCAGTAGATCCTCCTAAACACTACACATGACTGTGTATATTGCTCTCTTTCACTCATGTAACTTTGGTATATCACCTTGGAAACCATAGTGTTTTAATTTTGCTAATAAAATATCATGGTTAATGGTGTCATGATATGGAGAGGTCTAAAAGAAATACCAGGTGCAAACTTCTTATCATTCGTAGCTCCGTGTACTTTGTCCATGAGCTGTAAAAGTACCGTATAGGTTGAATTCAGGGTAATAATATAATGCCATGCTACAGAAACACCCTCAAGCCATACTTAATCAATCTGACACTGACATTATTCTAATAAC
This sequence comes from Dicentrarchus labrax, assembly GCF_905237075.1. NCBI lineage: Eukaryota > Metazoa > Chordata > Actinopteri > Moronidae > Dicentrarchus > Dicentrarchus labrax. The sequence continues at coordinate 10,990,927 of NW_026136722.1, forward strand.
AAAGTAGACACATAGTGTAAAAACCAACTATGTGTAAATGTAAAAGTACTATTTAATATTAAGCATACACCTCTGTTTAAAATACTCACTAACCTATACAAAAAAAACTCAACAGTAACTCAGTGAGACAGATGGATGCATGCACATTACCTGTCCTCCACATGCATTCAAATACAAGTGAGTGGAACATAAAAGTTTTGAAAACCAAAAGTCTATCAATTGGTCTAGGTGAGTTTAAGTTATTCAAACTCTGATTGCAGCCATGAATTTGAGAAAGGGGTTGACTGGCTCAACAGCAATAAGTTCACAGCCAAGAGTTGACGATGGTGTCACTTTTTTGAGTTGTTGTCAGTGTCATCAGATACTACTAGCACTCCTCTTAATGCTACAACCCGCCTGGCTGACGGTGGTGTTGAGACTGACACCACCATGGATGATTTAGGAGGAGATGGGCCTAAACAGGTCAGTCTCCACACCTACCTATGAGCTTGTTTAGGAGTAAGAAGAGATGTTTTCTTGCTGCCTGGTGCCAGAGGAGGGACTGGCTAAAGTATTACTGTGAAAGCGGATGTGGCTTTCTGTCATTTGGATGCATTTCAGTCAGTGTGTGTCCCTGCATTTATTTACACCGAATTGATTTCTTTAGTTTTTAGTAAGATTATAAGGAAAGCGACGAGAATGCAGTATTTTTGTAGTTTATTATCAAAAATGTATCCTGAGGAGCATACCAACGAATTGTTTCACTTTCACAACTACATTGCCACTTGCCAGTAATTCGGTTTGCCCTTGCTATAAGCCTTGTGCCTCCCTTGGATATTTGTTCTATCTCTGACCACTGAGTCACAGCAAAATATCAACTGCCAGTATTGAGCTGATGACTACAATTGATTTCTCCCCTTTACACAAATGAAAACACCTTCCTAGTTTACAACAACTCTGTTTGCCCTCTGAATGATTTCTTATGCACCACATGGGAATGTATGCTTTCTGAACAAGGCCTGGTGTATACTGGGACCTGATATGGAGCGCTTCACAGTTAAATGTCGGTCAGCTCGCCCTAATATAACCCCTCTGTTCCTGCGTCAGAGTGGGCCAGTGAGGCCCAGGGGAGAGATGTAGGATTGATTTTGGGAGGATCGATTCAGTACTGGCACTACACAGACTCTCTGGTGCATTTGGGCAGGGAGAAAAAAGTTTCACTGTGGTTTGTGCGTTGCTGCTTTGCTAGTGTCTCTTGAGAAAGCCACTTTTATGTTTTTGAAAACACCCAGATCAACCCTGAAAGTTTTTCATCGCAGATGTGACATCTGATTGGCTCTGCTAATTAGGGAAAGTTTTAGTTGCATCTAGATGTGTCTCGTTCATCTCAAGGGTCTTCACTTAGGCCTAGTTTTCCATAGGACTTCCTCTCTGGGTTGGATAAATATACCAGATAGTGTTTTATGCCCCTCCCCCTGATGATTATGCCCCTGTTTAGATCAATATATAGCCTCGGTGTGTGCATGTGTTTGCGTGTGTGTTTGACATGGGAGGGAGCGGCAGAAAGTACTTTGTGCACAGAATAAATATTGATACAAACCAAAGCAAGGGTCCAATTGATCTGTGTGAGTGTAACGGGAGCAGTGCTGCTGTCCATGCTAAATTTGACTGTACTGTACTGGACGTGGATGCTACTTTTTGAACTTGGTCCCCAGCAAAAGTGACGTTCACAGGAAAGACTGAAGACGCCCTGCTGGCAAGGACACTTGACTGGTTTCTGTGGATGAGTGGGGCTGCTGATCTGACCAGAGTGCTCTCAGAGGGGGAGGATAGGTCATGAGTCAGTGACTGTGAGGGAGAGGCCAAGGAAGAAGAACAGGGGAGATTTTGCTGGGCTAATGTGTGACAGGAAGAGCTCCAGAAGGCATGCAGGGAAGAGGGAGTCATCCTCGCGCTCAAGTGAATCAGGGTCGCGCTCAGCAGATGGTGCTGCACCAGAGGTACCCATAGTCATCCCAGATGGTAAGGAATTTGGGGTTACAGGAGACTTGGAGACTTGAGCCTTAGTGGATCACCTGCAATTCCCATGGTAGTTATGGCAGCCAAGCCTCCTAAATCTAACAGAGGAATTCCTCGAAGACAGCTGTTGATTTTGAGCATTTAGCTCCCAGCTACTTTTTCAGCAACGCCCACATCTTTCCTCTGATCAGCTCCAAGTTAGGACAGGAATAGCTCCATTTGTGGCTCTTTCTGCATGGAAGTGGGAGTTGAGCAACTTTGACGGGAAAAGTTTTCTCCCAGTTGACCAGTCTGCTTCCATTGCTCTCTTGTGGGAGCAACAGTGCTCTCAACGTGTTTATGCGAACTTTGGTCTTTGCCGTTCTTGCTGGCTTTCTCCCATCCTATTGTTGCAGCTGCTGGTCTTTGGAGAATTAGCAGGAAATCACATTAGCTAGATCAGGATTAAGCTTTTGTGTAGTTTTCAAGTGTATATGTGTGAGAGATGCTCAGATGTTTCCATGAGAAATTTCTTTTTGTTTATGACATTTTCCTAATATTTATCTCAGCTTTCAATATCCAAAAGTTGGTTATTAAATAAAGCAAGTCAGCTGTCAATAGTGGAAGTGCACAGTCATTTTAACTGTGCCATTCGTTATTTTTATTTTGTACTCAGTCCTATATTTGTGAAATCTTGTGTCCAAAATGTTAAGTATACAATTTTAAGAATTACCTGATTTTTATTCTAGTAATTAAGCACAATAGCTATTTTCCATTTTACAAAGATGTATTTTTACAATATCGACCATTTATTGTGTCCCAGGCTAACAGGAGAAAAAACGACTCCCTCATCTGCTATTGCAGCTAGTGTCCTCAACACTAATACACAGATAGTAAGAAGGAATGAGGAAGGACCGGTTATCTACATGTTCCCACAGAGCACTGTGATTGGCCCCATAAAGTTGAGGCTATGAGAAATGAACCACTGCATATGACACTATGTGCGCCAAGCTGTCAAAATCTGTCCACATTCATGACTGTTAGTCTATAATAGCATGTATGCGTGTATGCACAGTGTTGCATGTGTGTTCAGAGACCAGTTGTAGGTTTCCTGTCAAGGCAGCGTAGCCTCGTGTTAAACTGCATTCTTAGCACCGATCAATTTATTATTCCACAATGATGCATCGATTAGTGTCGAACCACTTTAAATGGACAGTGTCAAATCTCAGAGAATGCTGACCATATGTGAAAGAAATAGACTAAAAATTTTGTTTTTCTATTCGAAATCAAGTTGGAATATCTCAGAAATAGGTCACTCAGTGTGCAAATCCAATTTTGGCTATAATGCACTAGCATGGGTTTTGTGGTGTGGGGCAGTGGCTGCCTCCAGCATGTACAGTCCTAATGACTTCTTTGCAGAACTGCTCAGGTTGTGTCAAGCAGTATGGGCACTATAATTGAACAGCAATATCAAAGTCATGTCACAAATTTAGATAGGGTTGAGGCTTTAACTCTGGGTTGGCCACTCCAGGTTGTTTATGTCATTCCTGTGTAGTTTTGGCTCTATGTTCGGGGGTTGGTGTCTTGTTGGAGAATAAGCCTCCATCTCCAGGTTTTCTTGCTTCATTTTTTTAGTCATTTATTTTAACACGCATGCTGCAACAGTCTTGCTGCAGAGAAGCAACCCTGCATCACGATGCTTGTACCACCATCCATCATATTGTGGATGATGGGGTGATGTCCAGTGTCTGGCTCGCTGAATATAGCATTTATTATGATGGTTAAAAGGGCCAAATTTTGTTTAATTAGACCATAGAACCTTTTCCACTTTGTTTCAGAGTCTCCCACATGCCTTCTGGCAAAGCTGAGATGTCATTCAAGTGGTTTTCTATTTGCCACTCTCTCATAAAGCTTATGAATCACCCAGCTAACTGTTGTTGTACACATAATGTCTCCCGCCTCTGCCACAGAAACCTATAGGGCCTCATGGTGGCCATCATCACTAGTACCTGTCTTGCATAGAGACTTTTGGAGACAGCCTGCACTAGAATGATTTATAGCTGTGTCATACTCAATTCAGTATTTAAATAATTGACCTTTGCTATACACTAAAGGATATTCAGTGGCTTGGAGTTTTTTGGTGCCCCTCCCCTGATTGATACTTTCAGTGAATCAAGTTATTTTTGAAACGTCCTTTTGTCTTCATTCATCATAGTTTTTGGAAGGAAATAGACTCCGGTCTGAAGGAGCTTACAGATACTGGTGTATTTGATGTAAAATCACTTCACACAGATAAATGTTTGCATTAGTTGAATTCACAGTTCGACCAGGTGATAGTTATTAGTTATCTTATGCACTTTTATGGTTTGGGTAGAAGCAAGGGTTTTAGACCCAACATCAAAGAAAGTAGTGAGTCTAAGTTGAGAAGACAGATGAATGCAGTCTGTCATCAGCTGGACTTAATTGCTGGACAACGTGTATCATCAGTATCTCCACATGGCCTCCACATTTATTTTTGGCAAAAACACTGAAACTGTGGAGTTTTTTTTGCGTGATTAAGTGAAGTGAAGTGCCTATTATACAAAATCTTAGTCTGGCCTTGGTGGTTTTTAAAATGTATAAACCCTCTGTAATGAATATGCACTATGTTCATAATTACAGTGAAGGAGTTTCTTGCCAAAGCCAAAGAAGATTTCCTGAAGAAATGGGAGAATCCAGCACAGGTGAGAGAGTGAAAGAGGATTGTTTCTCCTTTTTTTTGTTTAAGCATTATTATTTTAATAGTTTTATTCTGACATTATTTTTGTACAGTGGTATTGTGCTTTTGCTAATATTGTTTTTAATTGTGTGTGTTGAGACACCTTACTGTGATAATCTTATAATAAATCTTGAATAGACTTGAGTTCTTTTTTCACATGCTTGTTCACTCTGGCAGGCAGACTAATGGAAATAGTCCCACCCCTGAACACAAGTCCTATTTATTTGAGAGGGGCAGAGCACCCTCTGCTGGGCTGATGTGAAATACATGTTTTGATTTGACCAAAAGTACACCTCTAATATAGACTCAATAAACAAAACAACGTGTTTAATTCACATGAAAACAACAAGGACTCTACTTAATAATACTTTTTATTGACATGACAGTACATTTTACTCAAGGTATTTAGGAAAAACAGTGAACTAAAAGTAGGATTAGGGTAATGTTGCTTGCAAGTTATGTACCCTCTCCTCTTATTGACACCCTCTTCTGCCCCTCAGCAAACTGCGGCATTGGACCACTTTGAGCGTTTGAAGACCTTAGGCACTGGTTCGTTTGGTCGAGTCATGCTGGTTAAACACAAAGAGACGGGCCAGCATTTTGCCATGAAAATACTTGACAAACAGAAGGTACAGTACTTCTAGCATTCAAGAGAAAAACTACTTGGTAAATAAATACGAAGGCTTGCCAGCTTGTATTACTGACATGATGCTAATGCTGTTTTTCTTGAAATTGTATTAGTAAGTGTACCAAGACTTGGACAATGTTAATCAGTGTTTAAATAAACACTTAAACTTTGAAACAGAGAGCCAGGAATAATCCACACTTACTAACAAGTATGCAGACTTGAGTTGACGACAAAAACTGAATTTTCTAGAAATATTGTCCAACTATTTAACCTTCGTCATCACCAGTATAATGTCGCAGTTATCTCTGATCTATGACGTCTCACTTGCTAGCAGCTCTTTGGAGAAGTGACTGTGACAGAATCCAATTGTTTTAGGTTTGCTGCAAGCACATCTTTTGATGGGAGAATCAGTCTTGGAATGGGATAAAGATCACTTTGTTGAAAGTTGAAATGTGCCATGAAGATACACTTCAGTTTATTGTCACTGAAAGAGTTCCTGGCTTTATGGCATGTTGATGTTACAGATTATGTCCGACTTAGATGAAATCATATGTGGAGATGAAAGAATTTGTGTTAAAATGCTAGTTTGGTTGTACTAAGACATAGGAATATAATTTAATCAAGTAGTGTATCTTTTTCTTGTTTCTATAATATGTATGAAGAGCCCTTTTGACAACCTATTTAACCCTAACCCTAGGTAGTGAAGCTGAAGCAGATAGAACACACACTGAACGAGAAACGTATCCTGCAAGCTGTCAGCTTTCCCTTTCTGGTGCGACTGGAGCATTCTTTTAAGGTATGCATTTAAAAGTTCATCTAAACAGATGAACTTCTAAGCCTGTTCACAACTTTTTTTAATGTGTGTTTTGCATGTCAGAGTGAGACTTTGCTCATCTTTCTACAGGACAACAGTAATCTGTATATGATAATGGAGTACGTACCCGGGGGCGAAATGTTCTCACACTTAAGGAGAATCGGTAGATTCAGGTGAGTTCCCTTTTTACTCGATTCCTAAAAATGTCCATGCACCAATGGTTGACTGACTGTAAACATTGTGCGTGATCTGTTTTGTAGTGAACCACACGCCCGCTTCTACGCAGCCCAGATTGTACTGACCTTTGAATACCTTCACTCGCTGGATCTCATCTACCGAGATCTTAAGCCGGAGAACCTGCTCATTGACCAGCAAGGTTACATACAGGCAAGGATCTTTTTCCTTACTTATTGACAACAATTATGGTTCATCGGTCTCTGTGCTCTTGCAGTATGTGTGGTCAGTGCTCAGACCTGTACACTCTGTTATGCAGGTAACAGATTTTGGATTTGCAAAAAGGGTGAAGGGCCGAACCTGGACGCTTTGCGGGACCCCAGAGTACCTGGCACCAGAGATCATCCTCAGTAAGGTAAGCGCTTAGCTCGGCCAATAGTAAACACCACTGCTCTTTATTTCACAAGGGCAGGGGAGTTCTCAGCTCAACATGGGACTTTAACTCAATTTTATGCTTGTAGTCTATTATATATTATAGTGTGTGTGTGTGTGTGTGTGTGTGTGTGTGTGTGTATATATATGTGTAGGAGTTTTGTTTAAGGACATATCTGACATTTTATTTCCTTTGTGTTTTCCAGGGTTACAATAAAGCAGTGGACTGGTGGGCTCTGGGAGTGCTCATATATGAGATGGCTGCTGGTTACCCCCCCTTCTTTGCAGACCAGCCTATTCAGATTTACGAGAAGATTGTATCAGGGAAGGTGAGTTTAGAGAAGCCTACCTAAATAATCCCTTTTTCATTTTAGTTTTTGTTGCTTGATTGTTTTTGTTGCACAGCACAGTGCGCAATTCCACACTGTTCCTCAAAAGAGGGGGTGGGTTGCAAGCTATAGTTTGTAAACTAACAATTTCCCTTTAACAGTCTATAATTCATACCAGCACTGTTTTTCTCATTTGTGAAAACTATTTAATAGTGATAGTATTGTCACAGTACATCAGTCTTAATTAAATGAAGAGGATTGTGGTGGTGGTTTTGGGAAAGATTTGCAGGTAAAAGATTAAAAGTTAAGGGTAACTGTCCAACATGAGTCCTTGGTGAAATAATGTGTGCATTATATATCTCTTAATTAATAGGACTTGACATGACCACACCTCATTTTTATTATTTTAACATGTTATGTTACTTTTTTTTTTTTTTTTTTTTTTACTTCATTCATCATGTTATTACAATAAATGGTATAAATCCGGAAGCATTCCTGGCATCAGTTGGTGTTAAACAGAGCGTTAGGAAAAAAAGTGCCCTCAGCGACTTTGAACGTGACCTCATAGTTAACGTTAGACAGGCCAGTTTTAGCATCTCCCAAATGGCTGTCATCTCTGGCTTTAGTGTGTGGTTGTAACTCAGTGGTGGCGACAAAGGAAAAACTACCGGTGGTAAGCGATCCTGTGGACAAAAATGGCTTATGCGTCAGCGGGGTTAGAGCAAAGTGGAATAGTGCAAACAGGCAGACGTGTCACAAACGGGCAAATCACGTCCAAATTCAACATTTGTGGGCACAATGTCATTTTAGACCATACCACTCAGCACTATCCCTCACAGGCTTGCCCTAATGTACAACAGTAGGGCCTGCAGTCTATTTAGAAAACATAGCATGAGGTATAAAATGCTGGGTTTGAGAGACACACTCACACTTTCTTTTCTGTGTGCAGGTTCGCTTTCCCTCCCACTTCAGCTCAGACCTGAAGGATCTGTTAAGAAATTTGCTGCAGGTGGACCTGACCAAGCGCTTTGGCAACCTCAGGAATGGAGTCAATGATATCAAGGGCCACAAGTGGTTTGCCACCACTGATTGGATTGCCATCTACCAGAGGAAGGTTCGTACAGTAGTGATGTATACAAATAGAGCCCACTATCTGAAGGGCAAAAGAAAAGGGATGTTGACTAAGGAAAATGGCTTTAATGAGACTCTGGTCAGTCTTCAGTCTACATTTGTGGCTATGGGTAATTTCACACCATCTGTGCTTCCTCTGCACAGATGAGGCTAATGGAAATATTTCTGAAACACACAAAACATGTGTTTCCCTCAGTTTTTTTCTTTCATGACACAAAAGCTGGTGGGTTTAGCAGGATTACAACAGTAATGCAAAATCATTTAAAGAATCTAAAGTCGAACTACTTCCTTCCTTATTTGACATTAAAATGTGAATACAAACAGAACCCTGTTTCTTTGGTCCACATAAAAGAGTTTTATTTGTATAAAGCCTAATCATAATTAAAGTTGTCAGGGTGGTTCACAAAATAAAAACAGGAACAAATTGAAGCGACCTCTGCCTAATCTTGGACTCATAAGGAAAAGCTGGGGAAAATGCTGCACAGAGAGGGGTCCCCCTACCAGTGCAATCAGGCATGTAGTAGGTGCAGTGTGCAAACAAAGGTTAAACGCTGATAACAATAAAAAACTATAAACACAATACACAGAATAAACACTATAAGAACATGTAATTCAAAGCACACACATTGTGTTTGTCTTGATGTATTTTAATGGAAAGAAATCTTGCTCTAGAGCGCTTAGTTTTGGTATTAATTTTACTTTCCCTGCCTACATATAATGCAAGTTCATATGTTTTTCACGCAGTTTAAATTATTTCTGGGAAATTACCAACCGAATTGGAAATAGAGGATTTGGCTTCGGGGAAACACATGATCACAAAATTAGTTCTGCAATGTGGTCACAGATGGACTTTCAAGCATGATTTCTTGATTATCTAATGAATTTAACTCCTATTTTACTTCTATTTTAACTTACTATGTACAACTATAAATTAATATAAATGTGATTTTAATTGTCTCTTTATCTCCCGGGGGCCTATTCCAATGTCACCCAGTAGTTTATGGTGCATGCTATGGCTTTGGTGCTCTCTATTAGACTAAACTGCATCATTCTGATGATTTGACTGTCCTGTGTGTTCTAGGTGGAAGCTCCCTTTATTCCTAAGTGCAAAGGCCCTGGTGACACGAGCAACTTTGATGACTACGAGGAAGAGGAAATCAGAGTCTCCTTCACAGAGAAGTGTGCAAAGGAGTTTGCTGAGTTCTAGATTCCAACCATGAGTAGCGGAGAGAGAGAGAGAGAAAGAGAGAGAGAGAGACAGGTATTTAGAAAGAAAAAGGGGGTCAGAAGAAAGGAAGCGCTAGGGTGGACTGCTAACTTGCTTATTTGTAATGACGACAACAATGTAAAATCCCCCCAGTCGAAAGGTAGACAAAGTGAAGAAAGATCCAACAGAACCAGCAGTGTTGCCTTTTCTGATTGTTTCTCTGTTACCTATTCATTTTATTTATCCCTCTTGTGTTTGTGGCAGGGGCTCGAGGAGAACAGACATAGGTTGTGGCTGTCCAGCTATACTTGTATCTTTCTGATGGTGTAACGACATGTTTTCAGTCTTTGCAGGTTGAGGCATTGATTTTCTGTTAAGGTACTGAATCTGCTAGGCTCCTTTTTTTGAACGGGCCCTCTACAAGCTTCTCAAAGAGTGATTGTTGTATCTTTGTCACCCTGGTTCCCCACACCCCCCACCCCACCCCTCCATCTCTCCATCCTGAATCTGTCCAAGCAATACCAAGTCCAACAGATGTGCCTATCATAATGCCAACTGGTTGGAAAACTGTGTCGAAAGCATTGGTGCACAGCTTAGGCCATGGTGGCATCAGCCCTTGTGCCCATTTGGTTTGAAGCTTGAAATCTCTCTGCACCTGCCTTTGTCTGCTCAATGTGGCATGATTATTGGGTAGATGATGCACTCACTGCTTGCATTTGAAGCAGTGACCTCTTTGATCAGAGTGAAAATGATTTATCACACTTAACTTCATCTAGGTCTTACTCCTTGTGGGGCCTGTGAGAAATGGTAAACAATGAGGTCTGCATTTAAGTCTGTCTTTCTCTTAGCTGAATTTATTAGATTATTTTAAGAATCCTATTGGTGATCATTTTGTCCTTTTTTTATGTCGATCTCTGTGCTTGTGTGTTATTTAGTGCTCAAGGGTGGGTTTAAAAAGCTGTGATTTAGCAGCAACTAACATTGTGGTCACACTCCTGATTATTGTTTATTTAATTCATAGTACATTTATACATGTATATTGAGAATAAATATATATATCTATATGTATATAGATATATATGTATAAAAAATATATATATAGACACACACATCCTTTTCAACATTGTCTCATGGCTGTGAAACTGAATTAAGATTTCATAAATAAACAAATATAAATTCTGCCAAAATTTGCAAACTGAGAACATTGCAGAGTTTTCTGTATGTAATTATGACGGTGATGGATTTTAATACGCAAAAAAGTAGCAAAAACGTTTCAACAAAACGTGCATGTTATTTTTGTACAATATCACTTTTAAAGAAAGATGGCAGAGCATTATGCTTCATTTGTGCTGAGGTACCTGAGACCGTGGATAACATGCTTAACTATTAAAATGGACTCCTGGCTGCCCTATTTTGAAGACGAGCAAGACCCAGTTAAACACGTTGGAAAGATCTTCTGGGTTTTGTTCATTATTCAGTTGTAGGGCAACAGTATGATGATCATTGTCACTGAACTTGTGCTTCTCACCTTGATAATTGTTTTTGTTTTTTTCCTCCCTTCCCCTTTCTCTTGTATATACCGTACCTGTAATACCTTCAGATAGATTTGCAGTCCAACCAAATTTTTGGGACTGTTGAGATGGGAGTGTTTTTGTTTCCATTTTCCAGCTTTCTATGTAACAAATTAAACTAAGGAAGCGGTCCTAAAGCTATCCCCTTTTTGCCAAGTTTATTTCTGTGGATGCAAGACAATCGCAGACCAAATCTTATTGCTGGTTTGTTGACTGAACATATTGTTTTGGTTTGATGAAGGATGTTCGTCGCCCCCCATCCCCTCCCCTCCCCTCCCTCCATAGGCCCTAGGTGCTAGACTTTATCCATCTCACTGAAAAGCTTCTGTGAATTGTTTGATGTGCATCAATCTATTTGTCATAAAGTCTTGTAACATGACATTTTTGAGAATGTTTTTCGACTCTAAATGATTTCAGTAGGCTTGAGTAATTACTTTGGCAGTCTCTTAATGTAATTGAGATCAAACGCAGGATACCTTTTTTGAATGTCTTGAATTTGTCAGATGGAGATGTTTCAATGCTGTTTTGAAACATGACGTGTGTTTTGTATAATACATGTTTCTCTGGTGAGCTTGGTTTTTCTTGCATGTGGTAAAGCAACCCAACGGCAAGACATCTCCTGGACCTGAGACATGTTTGAGAAATCATTGTTTCCACAGCCGACAGTCTCATCACTGTTTAACCTGTTTTTTGATTTGTTAGAGCATCACGTTGAACAATGCAGTGGATCACCAACCAACTTGTCCAGTCTTTTGGAAATAGTGAAGCACATGCCACACCCTTTCAAATCTCCTATTTAATTGATTTGTGCTAATTATTTGAAACTTTTAAGACGCAGTGTAATGCTTTGAAGAGAGCACATGTAATATCTTTGGTCTTTTATGTTCTGACAAATGACTAAATCAGAGTTGGTGGGTAGAAGGTAACGCCACTTGATCCACTTCAGACACGAAGGCCATCACATTGCTTTTTTTAAATTTTATTTTTGTTTCCCATACACAACTTCTTGTCAACTGTCTGTAATTCTCTTCTATCAACTAAACACTATCAACTGCTCTGTGCTAATTTTGAGTTTTTCTCCTGTGTTTGCCTTCTATTTTCATCAAGTTTCCACACACTCTCCATTCAAACATAACACTTTTTACATCTGAGATGTTTTGCGTTCATATTTTCTAATTGTATTTTCAAAAAAAAGCAAAAAAAGCAAAAACAGAACATTAATCTTTTCCTCATGACCTGGGTACAGTGATTGTGTAGTCTATTGTACCTTTTGGGAAACAATACTGTATATCCTTGCCTTTGACAGTCTTAACTATCTTACCCTCTGGAGAACTTGACAGATACCCTTAGAACACAATGAGTATGTTAAAAAAAATATACATAAAGTAATATTTTGCAAAATGTATCATTCCAATAAACTTTTACTTGTTAAGACTAATATGTCTGGGTTATATGTAAGCTCTCTCTTCACCTTGCACTATGTCACACATTTAAAAAAAAATTATGTATTTTTTTTTTTTTTATGATATGCAAATCTCGAGGAAGGTATTTACAGCTTCTGGCTACTCTCTTTGGCTGGATCCGAGGAACAGATGTGTTGGTAGGTGAGGGAGGATGCTGTATTTTCACCGTCCTGTCTGTTACTGTGGATGTTTTAAAGAGGCTGGCAGGTGCAATTGAATAATGCAGTGTTGTGTTCATCCTGTCACAGAACAGGATCAATTACCAGCCAGCTTTCAGCACCCCTCTCCAAATGTATTCCCATCCTCGGTGCTCTCCTTTTTTTTTTAAGGATTGCATGTATCTGCATTAGTTATATGTGAAAGGCTATGAGAGCCTTCCAGATGGTTGGAAAGCAATTAAGATTAAGTAAAAGACCTCATAATGAATAAATCTGTCAAAGAATGGAAATCGATTAAAGAATTTAAAGTTATTGAGTGCTTGATTTAATTGATACTTTGACAATAATTAGACAATTGAAACAGCTACAAATGAGTAAATCAATCCAAGAATGATGTAATAAAATGAAGATGTGCATATAGAAATACATTAAGACAAATGGGCCTACCTCAGAGATCCATTTAGTAATTATTGGACTTTATAAAAACCATTCAAAAGTGGTGACTTATCAGCATACGTCATTTTGTGAATTTCTTATCTGGTCATAATTGGCAATAGAGACCTGTGAAGTGTGCTAACAAATATTACTGAAGCAATCAAACCATGAAGAACATTAGAAAACTGATTTTCACACAGACTGTGTATATGGTTAGTTCATGTATTAAATGTGGGAGACACAGCAGGCCTCCAATTCTGTTTTGAATTTTGGTGGGATCACATTTTTTGCTAACATGAAAAGGACTGTTTTCAATTACAATATTTAAAAAAAAAACGTTTATAAAATGTGTTTTATTATATGCACAGATATATATTTTTGTATTAATACCTCTTTTACCGTCCTACCTACTTAACGAATTCTTAAATAGTTAAATCTTGTGATAGGGCGACCCCAAAATTCCCAGCTACGCCTCTGGTTCTCTAATTTAATTAAAGATAATGGACGGCGTGATATAGCTTCGGGTATTTAATCAACTAGGGTGAACCGGAGCAGTTGTTGCTATCACACTTTTTAACTCCTCTTTAAAAAAAAAAAAAAAAAGGCCACCTTTTGACCCATTATGGCGCACATGGGCCCGAGTGCGCGCGCTCGTCCCCGTTCAGGACTGCAGATTCCACCTTAAAACTCCTCTCTAGTGAAACTTTTCGGCGTAACTCCGTCGGTCCACCTTAAGCGCACACGCAAACGCAGGAGGCATACAGCGAGGTTTCCGCTTCTCAGTTGGGCTCGGACCGCGGCTCACGAAAAAAAAAAAAAAAACACCGTGTGTAACGTACAAGGTTGACGCACTAAGGTAAGAAAAAAAAGCTAAGAGAAAGCGAACCAACCGAGCAAAAAAATAAAGGGATGTCTGAATCCAAGTACCGAGAATGGATCCTGGACACTATCGACTCGCTGCGGTCGCGAAAAGCCCGGCCGGACTTGGAGAGGATTTGCCGAATGGTCCGGAGACGACACGGGTCCGAGCCAGACCGAACCTGCGCAGAACTGGAGAAACTGATTCAGGAACAAACCGTGCTGAAAGTTAACTACAAGGGCTCTATTTCGTACCGGAACGCCGCCAAGGTTCAGCGGAGAAGCAGAAAAAAAGACGATGTAACGTTAACGACGGCTGCGAGAAGGAGCGCGGTGGAAGAAGCCAGTCATTCTGACTTGAGCAACGGGGACAGTGCCTTCGGTCCGGTAGACCAGGACGAGGAGGATTTGGAGGTATGTTGAGGTGGATGCGAGGGAGGGGAGAAGGGGGAGAGAGAGAGGAGGAGGAGGAGGAGGAGGGGGGGAAGGCATGTTTAACAAGCTCACATCTCAATGTCGTATCACACACTGGTCACATTAACAGGTGGAGATAAAAAAGCAAAGCACGGGTGGCGTGTGGTTCTTGTACCCCCCCCCTTTAAAAAACAAAATGTCTTTTTAGTGTGTGTGTCTGTACTCGGGGAGTGGTGAGGGGAGTGATTTGCAAGTGCACCCAAAACTGCCGCAGACGGGGAGCGGCGGTTGGACCTCGCTCGAGCGCTACCGAGGTGGAGACGGAGGGGAGAAAAAAAAAAAAAAAAAACAGAAGGTGCGCGTGTAGTCGCGAGTGTGGCATTTTTTAAAACGGCGCCGGTTGGAAAAGCACTTTAAACGGGCGACGCGAAAGGACGGGAAAAGTTGCACCGTCCGCAACAACCCGAGCCACCATTATTGGCAGCAGAAAGCGCTTTTTCAACCCCAAACTCGGCGTTGAGCGAATGGGAGGGGGACTTGGCCAAGCTAGCGAGAGACGAGTAGACGTAGCCCGGTAGTTGGACAGCTTTCGCTTTCAAAATAATAGCGTCAAAAATACGCGCACGTTAGGAAAACTTTTATTTTGAAAGGACGGTGCTGGAAGCGAGTGCGTCCGTTCTCGCTGGCTTGTAAATGTGGGAGTGGGTGAAGGGGGGAAAAAAGTCTCAAACACCGCGGATGTAGGAGCCTGATGGGGGACGTTGAGACATTGTTTGGTTGTTGATTGTTTTTTTTTCTCCGGGGAGAAAAAACGAGAGCAGTCGTCCCAGGCAACACACCAAAATGTGACCAGAGTCACGTCTAGACGCATATTTTCTCTTCTCATGACGAGATTTCACCCCTTCCGTCTGACTTTAAGATATGCCCATCACTGTTTTGTCCCTTAAGACGGCAACAAAATCGATTATAATCGGTGCCAAAGTATTCCCAATAAAGATATATCCAGTTCAACCATGCAAACTGCGTCTCTTTTTCGAGTGATGGACGATTGCCGACGCAGTGCATAAAGTCGAACCCCTACACCCATTGTCGGACACGCAGCCCAAGCCCGGTCACGTCTAATGCTTGGTGTCGGCCGTTGTTATGGCCTCTCTCGTCCCGTACAGTAATGCCATCACTTCTCTGTATCCGGCAACTATTTGTTGACAGTATCACGAGAGGAGGCACAGCACTGCAAAGTAATGAAATATGTAAGAAGCCGGTAACACTGAGAGACCCGAACTAACGTAAAGCGACCGCAAACTGTTCGTCCGGCGCTAGCTGGCGGATGCTCTATCCGATTTGGGTTAAGCTGAGATCAAATTTACTTTGTTCCCAGAAAGGCGTGTGTGTCGCTACAAAAAGCGAATCCGTTTGATTACTCTGAGCAGAGAGCTTAAAAAAAAGAGGGAGGTGGGGGGTTGTTGTCCAGGTTTTTACCTGAATACGAGGGGCAAATTTGGACAGTGACGTGTCCGATAACGGGCTCATTTGCATTAGTTCGGTCGCTTCTACTGTACATCCCGGTGCAAAGCCAAACTAGGCTGGTAATCGAGGCGAGTGGTGCTCGC
Organism: Dicentrarchus labrax; assembly: GCF_905237075.1. Lineage (NCBI taxonomy): Eukaryota > Metazoa > Chordata > Actinopteri > Moronidae > Dicentrarchus > Dicentrarchus labrax. Next base: position 11,006,886 of record NW_026136722.1, read on the forward strand.
TCAGGTCGGAGTGCTGCGTTCATCTGCACGTCGAGTTTAAAGCTCGGGTTTTTTTTAATCTCTGGTCTGCTTTGCCGTGGCTCGGCCCCGGGAAGCGCTCCGTTAAAGACCACAGACACAATGGCGAGGTCTTTGCCGCGGCTCCCAACTCCATGCGCACTTTGGAGGAAATTTGAGAGAAACAAAAAAAAAAAAAAACGCCTCCTATCGGCCCTTTCTGTACTCCCGTGCGATAAAATGATCAATCAAGAAGGCCGAGACCGGCACGCAGCGAGCACATCGGGCTGTTTTTAATGCGAGGCGAGATGAAAATCACTATAGATTGAGATTGGGGGGGGCATGGTGTTTTTGTGTGACCGTGTGTCGTTAAAAGTTCTGTGAGATGCAGTGCGTTGGGTGAATGCCATACAAGCGGCTCTTGTCACAGGAGCGGGGCGGGCTTTAGTGCGCTCTTGTGCTCGACTGCTGGTTCTCGGACACGCAGTCGCACACAAGGTAATTTTTTTTTTTTTTTTAACTCAGGGCGCCATCGACTAAACCCCTACACCCCACACCCACACCCCGAGTGCGTATGTTAAAACTAGTTATATGCAATCAGATAACATTATGTTCGAGTGGAAACACGTTTGTGGTGGAGAGGGGCTCACAGTCTGTCTGCGGAGTGAACACTGCACCGCGGAAAGGGGACGGAGGCATTCAAAGGCAATAAATTACCACCACAGCGGTCAAATTGCGACATCTGTACGAGCGTGTTTTCACGTGACACGCTCAGCCTACAATTAGTAATCAGTCATGACAACAATCCCTCTTGCGAGGTTTAAGAGCTTTTTAAGTTGTTGTCAAATAATAACTTAATTGTTGACGGAGGGCTTTTCTTCCACTGAATTAAATGTTTCTTTCATTGTCCCCATTGATCCCAGCAAAGATTAGGGCATGTTTGTTTAAATCAGCACTCACCTTAGTTATATTTTTAGATACTATATCATGTAATCACCCTAAGGGATTACAATTATAAAATACAATAGGATGGAAATCAGATGTTGCACCTATGCTTCTGTTTCGCAGGCGGACACCTCGATGGCAATGGACACGGACAGTAATGCGGATGAGGAGGGGGCTGATGAAAGCCGAGATGGGCAGGATGGACCCTCTCCTGGCCGCACGTGTGAAGATACAGCCGTGCACTGTGCCCCCGTGAGAGCCATCTCTGCCCCCTGCTCTCCCTCTGGCACTCGGCCTGGCCCCGGCTGCGGCCCTGGCTCGGGTCTGGACTGTGTCTCTTTCCAGAAGGCTGGTGAGAGGCCCAGCTCCTTGCCCCCTTCCAGCCCCAGGGCCCTTGCACACAATGACTGGGCCTATCATTCTGCTGTCTGCCCGGTGGAGCGCCAGCACCCAGGAATGCAGAGAGACAAAGGTATTCACACTGCTAGTCTAATATGCACACCCGGCATTATAGAGCACTCAAATATTGTTTCATACGCTTAGTACCCATTGGATATGAAATAGGGATAGAAGCTGAATGAGTGACGTGGTTCTTAACAGTAGAAATGCCTTCATTGATGTAAGATAGACATTAATACAGTTCCTACAGTGAGAAATGCAGTCATCCATTGGCTTGTTTGTACCAGTTATTCAGGTTCAATGGACAGTGTTAAAACACACACACATAAAATAATTTTAAGCTGCATTAGTTTTCAATTAGCACTAGAATTTACCAAGAATAAAGTCAGGTGTGACATTTTGCGTATGTGGATTGTATCAGCATGTAATGTAAATGGTTCACTCTTTGTTAGCAGCAGCAGAAGCCACAAAGCCAGCAATCAACTCTGTAACTACGAGCCCCCTTACTTTAAAGAACAACGTGAAGAAAGAAGATGGAGGCAAGGCAGAGGATAGTGGCCTTTCATCTGACCAGCTGGTACCAGACTATGCAGCAGGGCTGGTAATTGTCCTCTAATCCTTTTTGTGTCACACAACACCACCAGTGTGTCTCCTGCTTCTTTTGTGCTTCACACAAGACATTTTCATATTTTGTTTTGTTCCGTTTTTGTTTTGTCAACAGGATGAGACCAAGAATGTATCTGATGGAAGACCACAGACACTGTCTTTGCCATCTGACAACTGTGAGTAACATAGTGTCTCGTTTTTTGCTTTTAAAGCTGCCATGTAGCCTTCATCTGTTTTGCAGAGAACCAGTTGATCGCTAGACTGCTCTCTGGTTTCTAATAAGACAAACCCATGTTAAAGGAATTAACTAATGACAGCGTATGTTTCAAATACCATTCCGGCTGTCAGTTTGCCATTTTTACCAGTACTTGCCTCGAGGCTTGCTCTAGATTTTTAAAATGCTTCACAAACTTGTCCTGCTACCTTCCATCCAGGTGGGGCTCACTTTGAATGTTAAAAGTCATCGCTGAAAGCACGCTGCCTCTCTGCCATACTGCACTATTAGCAGCAGTGTCATGTAGAGAAGTAGGAAATCTGCCGTTTGAAGTTCTGAAGTTGATGCATCATTATTTTGTGGTCAAGAAAAATTGCCACAGGACCGTGTAATAAACAGACAGCTGCTGAGAGTTTGCCGATAAGCAAGGCAACATAAAACTTTAAGAGTTTTGGACTTGATGAAAATATTCCACAGGGAAAAGTTGTCATCCAACACCTCAGATACACACGATTGGATTCCCGGTAGAGCTTCTTGTAGCTTGCTTGCGTGTATACCAACCGGCACAATTTGTTGTGTTTTCTGTAGGGTGCCCACAGTTTCTTTTTTGCAAATCTCAATTGTGACTTTCTGGCATTTACTGTATGAGAAGTGGTTACAGATTTTTCCTCCATAGTGAGACATTACCAAGAGGCCTCAGAGCAAATAAGTAGTGTGGCTAAACAGAAATAAAGAACATTAAAATGTTTTTAGCAGTGAACAAGTACCATTCTACTGTACATTGTACTCATGCTAGGATTAGATCTGGTTTGGCTAGAAGGAGTAGTATCCATTCAAAAATGGAGGCTTCATCCTTCTCATGCATCACATGCATGAAGACAGTCCTGCCAGCATCCCGTGAAAGAGGGCTGGTACTGTATAGTAATGGTGCTGTATCAACACTCATTCACTGTACTGAACCATGAACAAACTCTAATAGAAAAACATACTGTACCGTGACAGTGGGGGCCTCAGCCTGGCACACTGCTACCGTGGAAAAAGCATAACTTCCATTTTCATCACAACTCTGCTGCTGTTTGTTCAACATCACACCAGTAAATGTGAAGACTTTGAAGCTGCACATTGACAACGCCAGAGAAAATATAAAAAATGTTACTGTTATATTTTGCACATGATGCGGAATTGGAAAAAGTTAGAACCATTGTTCTCATATGAAACCATCTCTTTGCTCCCATTGCGAGTCCTCTGAACTGAGCTCCCCTATAATTGTCGATTTCATGTATAATACCAAAGTAGGAATACTTCAGTTGTTATGCCTCTGCACCAGCAATAGCGATGGCTGGAGGCATTATGTGTTCAGGGTTGTCTGTAAGTCTGTACGTCTAATTCTTATGAATATGATATCTCAGGAATGCCTCAAGGCAGTTTCTTCAAATTTGGCACAAACGTCCACTTGCACTCAAGGATGAACTGATTAGATTTTGGTGGTCAAAAGTAATTCATTTTGGGCCATAACTCAAGAATTGATGTCCATATTTCACAATTGGTCGGATAATGAATTGATGACACTTTTGACTCAAAAGTCAAAGGTCACTGTGACCTCAAAATGACCTTGACAAACATGTTCTTGGTCATAACTCAAGAATTGATGCAGTAATTAAGACAATATTTCACACAGATGTTTAATTGTATACAACGATTAAATTGTGACAAAAAACTTTTTTTTGGCCTTTATTCAACACCATATAATGTGGACGGACATGGATGTAAACTGCAACTTGACTAATTGGAAGAGGCATACAACTGCAGGACAGTTATACATGATTTAAGGGCCAAAAGATAGACATGCACTTAGCTGTAGACATGTATGAAATGCTTGTGAAAATAACATGCATTGATGTTTTTGACTAACACTTTTTGGCACTGTTGTGTTGTCACTTTCAGGGACACAGCAGTATGACAGAATACTGAAGTGTTTCTCCTACATGTGACCAAACTGGCACTTTAATTGAAACCTTTGAAATCAACTCTGCATTGTGTTTTAGGGATAATTTGAGAAATATTGCGGACAACATGCAGTCAAGGTTTCTCCTAGAATACCTAGATAATAGCTATTAACATTTGCAGAACACAGTGGTAATTGTGTTTCCATTTTCTTCACAGGTACATTTAAGAATAAGATAGATATATCCTCCTTCACAGCAGCTGAAGACAGTCTTCTGAATGGTGGTAAAGGTGATGAAGTGTGAGTATTCTCTACTAGAAAGGCATTTTAGCAAATTCCCAAGATCATGTTCCCCTCTTTGACTCTTTTTCATCTTCTTCCAGTGCTGTGAAGAAGGAGAAGATGAGCCAGAACTTGTTGCAGTGGACTGTGGCAGATGTGGCCAGTTATTTCTCAGCTGCAGGCTTTCCAGAGCAGGCTGTGGCTTTTCGAACACAGGTCAGTGCACCATCACAAAACTGCCATAGAGGGGCACTACATACACTATTACCTACACTGGAAACCACACACATTTCATCACCCAGTGCCATTTTTAGAGATAGTTAAATTAAAGTGTGTTGCACGATCCAAAAGCACTGTATGCTGGGACCAGTATCTTTTTATGTGTGTGCATCAAGCTGCATGGTAAAAGCTGCTAGGAAAGTAATCTAGGAAAAATCCCAGACTTTCTAATAAAAGTTGTTATTTTTTCATGATTTCAGGAGTTTTTAAAAGCTAATTTAACTGTCTACAGTTGTGTCCTGGGGGGCATTTAAAAATGACATGACGTTTGTTACATTAAAAGATATTAAGCATTCAGAACATTCCTTCAGAACCCTATGGGTGATGCTAACTGAGCAAAATATTGTGTCTCTCCTCAACAGGAAATTGATGGGAAGTCCCTTCTCCTAATGCAGCGCAGTGACGTGTTGACTGGTTTGTCTATCCGACTCGGCCCTGCCCTCAAAATCTATGAGCGGCATGTAAAGGTGCTGCAGAGAACCCACTTCCTGGAATACGAAGACCTGTGAAGTGGGGAATTACCTGACAGACAGACGATGCTGCATTGACCCAAACGTGCATGCAGTGCCCTCTCCCATCTGGACCCTGCCTCCCACCTTCATATACAGAATATATAGAGGGTGAGTCTATGGGGAGGCTGCGGTGGAATAAACTTTCACTGTGAGAATGACCAGAAACTGAAAGACAGTCATCCTACCTCTCATTATGGTCTTTGGTTTAAAATGGTTTTCATTTCACCCATGTGGCTGTTCGATTGCATTATCAAGGGAATACTACATTCGACTGCTACGTTCAGAGTATGTTTTCAAATGGAGCAGCAATGAACTTTCTGCAGGAGTAAAAGATGGACAATGCAGCCATTGAAGGGGACTGAGCCTTGCAAGTGGACCACCTATGGGCTAATGTACTACAGAGACATCACTGTGCTGTGAGCAAAGTTTTGTCACAGTTTTGGATGCACAAGAAAAATGTTTTGGTTCGCTGTGGCTCCAAAATGTAACCCTGCATTCTCCCTGTTGTGTCTATTACGGTACCTTCTGTTTGTCCAGAAAGTGTTTGTACGTCAACACAGATAAACGTGAAGCACATCTGTTGTGCTTTTTCCTTTTCTTGTATGATGAGTTGAATTAAATGTCATCAAAGTGCTGGGGAAGTCAGACTATCTACATATCTGCATCAAAAGTTACCAGAGTCTGATTCCTGACTTATCATGCCAACAATAGCTGCTGATGTTGGATTATGTCTTCAGCGTGTCTGCAACACTGAGATACAACCAATAAGATATACTACTACCTGCTGGCAAGGCAATATGTTCTGTGTGTGTGTTTTATTTTTTTCTTTTTATATCTTATTTAGGTCTGACTGTGGTCCAACTTAATACAACTGGATTTTGGGCAACAGTTTCAGATATATGTGACCAGGAAATATGCAGCCTAAAGGAATTTGCTTTCATACATAAGCAAAATAAAGTAATAAACTTGGGAAAATGATATTGTAATACTGAATATATTGTTTTAAATTTAATACAGCTGCTCAGTGTCTGTTTACGGAGCAGATATGTTGATCAAATGCAATATTTTGTTATCATCCATTTATAATTTGTCCAGTGTGATCCAAGTCAGCCTCTTTGTGACATTCCATAATGTAGTCTTCATCTCCAGTGTATCTCCTCCCCTTTTTATCTGTAACATTGACATTTCTTCCAGAGTCACAAATAAAGCTCGTGTCTCTCTGTTCAGTCACTTGTTTTGTGATAGTTTATTACACATTCACCATAAAACTAAGGGTCAGCGTCACCTTGTGTGAGGACAAGTGATAACCCTTTTCAGTCTCAATCAAATATTGTAAACAAACTTTCCACTTCACATAAAAACCCTACTCAACACCAAATGTTCTCCTCACAAAAATGACAGCAGGACATAAAAAAATCAAATCAAAGTTCCTCGTTCAATCTGAAGGTTCAGTCGATGCAGCGTTCTGTGAAATGCACATTCAGTGAAAATGGAATAGCAGAGAATAAACTCCCTATCCAATCTTGGAAAGAACCATCAGACCGAGTTTCAGTCCATGTTTGCATCTGCACAACTCTTCAGATTAGCGCGAACATAATTGAGTGGGAAAAGATCGGCACAACGCTGACAATGCAAAGAAACCTTATACTAGATACACAGTTCACTGATGATGATTTGACGTCTGAAACTTGGTCGTTTTGCTTTTTAGATTGAACACATTTTGCACTGCTATATAATTATCTTGTGTAAGCAAGAAGTCTACTTTTGTAGGACATGTCTGTGCATGCTGTCAGCAGTGTTTTTCCTCTCAATTTTTTTCCTAACCACAAAAATACTTAATCCATGTACAGACAAAAAGAAAAGATTTTCCCCCGATCAGCATACAATTTCTAATCCAGATAGAGCTAAGACTACCATAGTGTCTCGGTACCAAGTACCGAGGTCACTTGGATCAGTCAGATAAGCAGAATACTGCACAAGGCCACAAAGTTGTCAGCTCCAGGCTGCACACCAGTTTGACAATGCAGATTAGCCTCTTTGTTTCCCAGCTTTGTGGGAAACTTCACTGATCAGGTTGCCAAAAGCTAAGAAATGTGCCAAAAGCAAAGAAAATAATGGGATTTCTTTTAAAAACGTAACAGCACTCTCAATCAAACATGTTACTTTCCAAAGTAGCAAAAAAAAAAAAAAAAAATTTCATCTTCTTGATCTTCAAGCTCACATACAACATTAAATTAAGACTTTGCTGCATTTAACTCTTTGCCTGTAACAGTCCTGCATTCACCAGTCCAAACTCAGAGGAACTGTGACTGCCACTCCTTGTTACTGACATGACATGTAAGAAAAAGTTACATGGAGTCCATATGACCAAAATCCATCTTTGCTGTTAACCTCAGCACACGCTTTCTGACATCCAGTGGATGCAGACGCCCTTAAAATAGGACCCAATCAATGAGGGTGTGGATGCATGTGAGCATGTGGTCTTCTCTGCCAGGCTCTACAGGATGAAAGGGAGTATGGAAGAGCGCAGGGTCGGATAATCTCTGAACTCCTTTAAGTAGCCGCGGTGTTTTCCTTTGGCCCACACAGTCATCTGGATGAAGGCCACGAGAGTGAAGAAAGCCACAGGCACACATTGGGTCATCACTGTGAAGCCAATCCAGGAGCCCACCTGTAAGCAAGAAGTTTACACACACACACACACACACACACACACACACACACACACACACACACACACACACACACATACACACATACACACATACACACACAGGTCATTGAGATGTATGGCACGTGTAGGACTCAACCAGTAGATGGCAGCAATAGTGCATCATATATTGCAAGGGTAAAATACAAGCACTGTGTACTATTGCTACTGGGTTGCACACACACAACAGTTGCCGTCAGTATTTCAGGGTTGAAATGTGGAACATTACTTGCTGCAAAACGCAGCTAATAACCAAACTGACTTACAGATTATTCAAATCTTAATCAAACTAATACACTGACCAGTTGACTAAACTGACTTTGAAGTAATTTTTTCCTACATCACCATTGATTTATTTCATAGGAACCCATTTCACAAATGATTATGCTTAGTTTTCTTCAATAAATGATGTAAGAGTGAATTTATTTGCATTTGCTTACCTCATATGTGTAGTTCGGACAAGAGACCAGCCAAAAAATCCATGTGAAGGGATTTTTTGTTGGGTAAGGAATCTTCTTGGCTTTTGAACCTGAGAGATGATGGGTAAACACAAATGCAACACTGTATTACCCTGTACTGATAGCTGCTTAAAAAAACATTCATGTGAACAGTATATGCATTGTTTGAAAATGCTTACCTGGTAGTTTGAGGTTACGAAGAGCCACATGGATGGAAAAATTCCCTACTTGACAGAACTGTGGGCATAAAGACATCCAAAGAGGATCATCTACATAACAATAGATCATTAGGTTTAATACCTGGAAGACCTTTAGTGAGCCAAAAATATACAAGTCAAATAAATCTCATCTCACTTACCAAGAAAATATAAAGTCCTGTATTCACCTGCTGCTGCCCATAATCTGTCAGTGTGTCACAGAAAAATGGATTAAGAAGGAAGTCAGCTTCTACTGATGAGTTAAACTGAGAATTGTAGAGGTCTGCACTTACAGGGTGGGGTGTAGAGAGGGTGGTTAATGTAGTACGCCATCCAAGCTGCAGTGCACCAGTAATAGCCACAGTTCTGGAATAGTAGGAACGACTATAATAAGTCAAAGTGTCAAGATAGAGCACCACATAGATTTCTGAGAGCTCACTCACCTTAAATATGTTTCTGAGAGGCATGGTCCCATGGGAGATACGGTGCACAAACATTGTTTCCAGAATCCTCTTGATGTAGTGGAAGGAGTGACACATGCAGGCCAAGCTGCCACAGGACATACAAGCACACACACACACACACACACACATACACACACACACACTTAACATACTGAGCTGTGATTAATACATTGTCGTGCTGCACTCCATAACACTTGGCCCTGATTCAGTGTCAACATAGCAATATGCTTCATGAGTGGTTGTTATTTTGAGGGGTCATCTGTGCAACGCCTGGGATTGTGTGATACACCTCTGCAACATCGCAACCAGGCTCGGGGAGTAATGGATTACATGTAACAGAGTTTTACAATCAGGATACAAAAAAAAGGAAACTATAATCCGTCAAAGACAAAATGACATAATCAGATTGCAGTTACATGTAGTAAAAATGGAGATTATAAGCAGTTTTAAAATACATCAGAACAGTGTAAGTTCTGCCTCCCCGCTGTGAAAATGCTCTATTTTCTTAATAAAAAGCAAGTTTTTCTTTACACATTGTTGATGCTAGATATCTGGGTTTCCCCATTTTCTTTTGGTTACATTATCCAGTTGTCTTGTAGAATACATCGTCATCTTATTGATATTTCTTTTCTCTGGTCTTTATTTACATGTTTGACGTTGAGGTAATCCAAAAGTATCGGAATGTAATCAAGTTACGTTATTTCAATATTGTGATACTTGGATCAGCTTAGTGACTACATATTTTCACAGGTAATTAGTTATTGTATGGGATTACATTTTTAAAGTAACCCTCCAAACCCTGATCGCAACAAATCCCTCAAAACACAGTCGAGCTGGCACTCACTGTACGATCCAGTGCTTGCTGGTGGTGAAATCATATTTCGGAGAGTAGATGAAGGGAAGGCGGAAGTAGAACATTAAGTAGATGATCAGCGGACCAACACATTCTGACAGGAACACCTGAAGTGAGCGAGGAAAAGACAGAAATGGTTTATGTTTTGTTTTTCTTGATTTGTAGCCAGATGCATGAGAAGAAAGCAGCACAAAACCCAGCAGTGAAGCAATCCATGAACAGTATTACCAACAACTACAATTAACTTCTTTAATAGAAAATACACTAACCAATGAAATTCTAATATTTTCTACATGTCAATTAAACCCTCTGCCAAAGGGAAAACATGCACCCGCACCAGTATGGCACTCTGAGAGCCCACTTGTCACAGCCATCTTAAAGTAAAAACACTCCACCTACTCCTCTACTCCATCTACTCCTCAGCACTGACAACCATTCACTATAACAATAATAGTATTCAACATGTGCCCATGGAGCAAATGAGACACTAAGACAGCTTGTAATACCAGCTTTTCACAACTGATATGATCAAACGAAGCAGCACAGCTGACAGTGAAATCGATCCCTGAATCAGCACCTCGAGCAGAGCCCTGGCTCAGCATGCCTGACTGATAGCTACTGGTGATCTCTGCTGGGGCACTTCATGCACCTCCACCCACTGTGACATTAGTCTGGCAGAAAGCTGGGGGTTCTGCCAGGGTTGGTAAGGACAGGGAATGCAGAGAGTGGGTGGGCAAGGGTGAACAAGGGGGGCAGTGAAAAGCAAGCAAGAGGTCAGGGGGATAAACACCTTTGGAAGAAATGGGTCAGTGAGATTATGTGTCCTAGGACAGAGGACAGGCGGTGCAGGGGTAGAGAGAAAAACGAACCACAGCAAATCGCCTCGATGTGTCACTGTGGGTTGATATTTATATTCAAGAGTTATTGAGTGGGTGAAAGAGTGTTTATATTTAAAGAAAGGATCTTGAAAGACCATACCAAAGGTTTCGCATGTTTCAGTTTATTAAGTACAAATCGCGTGTGCTTTGCAGGCCATTTTGCAGACCAAGCCTGATAGTCAGCTAATGAAAAATATTGCATCCACGAGCTATAGTTTGTGGTAGCTGAATCATATCCAGAAGGCAGGGGTGCAAATTTGGACTTTAAAAGGACCATGTGAATTTAATCATTTGTGGCACTAAAGCGGTTGCTGCTCAGAGGATCAGATCTTGCACACTGGAGCATCCTTGAAGTCAACAACAGGCAGATTTTTTCAACACATACTCAAAACTGAACTACCACATGCGAAACTTGGAAAGTTGATTGTTATAATAAGAATTATTTTACGTTGTATAATATAATTTGGAAAACAGCTTATAATTAAAGCATGCATGACTTATGTCATTAATTAGTAAAACATGCAACACCACTTTATGGTCCTAAATACTGTGTGTCTGTGCATGTGTGGACTCACAGTTCCCCATGTGAGCTGGGGTCCTAGGTCACTGAAGTAAAAGCTGGCTGTGGTTCCCACGGGAAGTGTCTGGAGTACTTCCTCATCCCTGAGACATTTGGCCTCTGAGAAACATGACCACCCACAGCCATTAGGCCAGATAAGACCACACAACATCACACAACTTAGAACACCTATAAACAGCAGAATTTATTGGGAAAAGCAGACGCACTTGGATCCAAACGCAGGGACTGTCTGGCTGGATACCACTTTGGATCTGTCGAAATGGAGAGGAACTTAATTCTTGGCATGTCTCATTTATTAAAAACTAGGATACAAACAAATACAAAATGACAATTTTGTCTTAACCTTACTCACATGATTTGTGAAACAAAGCTTTAATATCCAAAACAGTGGCAGTTGGCTCCACCTGCAATCAAATTTAAAAAAAAGAAACAATCTTAGGATAATATTATTATCAGCACCATGAGTGTGCAGACTAACATACTGACATTTACAAATCAATTTACAAGCCATTGCGTGCTAAAAATACAAAAGCAGAAGTCATCTGTATTGCTGCCTTTACAGCAGAAGTGTTTATTGCTTTTGGAATTTGTCAGACTTGCATTTTGTCCTTTTCATCTGCAATGTAATCCCTCCTGTTTTTTGACAAAACTCTTCACATTTGTACAAGCTGCTAATTATACATGTCTGCCTGTCTGTTGGCCCAGCGCAGCACGGGCCTGTACTATAGCTGGAACAAATAAAATCCTGGCAGATGAAGAGGGAATTCTCACCTTCTAACTGAAACCCTTGCTCAATAGAAACGTAACTGATAATGGCTGCACTCGACCGGGCTGCCTGTGAAGTAGATGATTACCTGTAATATTACCCGTCTGCACACCGACCGTGTAGTTCTTGAGCTAGAACAAACATGTTTCCTCTGACTTCACTGCAAAGTAATTGCAGTCTCTGCGTATGCTACAACAGACATAAGACGTCATGAACCTTTAAAGGAATGAACTGGGTGGTGTTCAACTTTAGTAACTGAGGGTAAACTCAATGGCATGCTACTAGTTCTCAAGCACTCTTTGTGTCTTTTCCAGGACTGAAATATTTGTGATCAGATCAGAATGAATCATGCACCAGTTTGGGAAGTATTAACAGTCTTCTAAAATTATTATGGTCAATATAAAAGGTGAGTGTAATTAGAAACCCTCCATTCAACACACAGCCACACACACCCACACACACCCACACACACACACACACACACACACACACACACACACTCACCTTGTCGAGCAGCAGCAGTTTCTCTTTAGTCTTTAAGTCCACGATCTCCACCTCAAAGTAAACAATCCTTTTGGCCTTTTTGGGAGGTTTTGGTTTTGGCCTTGGCGCAGACTTCTTCTCAGAATCAGCTCCATTTACACTCTTTGCCTCTAAGGCAAGTACATCCATGCTGATACTGTTTGATCCCAAACCTCAGTGGCCTAGTAGTGAAATAGTCTGTGATATGTCCAGTGACGCTGGCTGTCCTCTGCTGGTATGGGAAGCAGCCCCCTGCTCTGCCTCCACACAACTGTCAGTCCAACTCAAGGGTGTCGTCTTTGGTGTCTTTTGGACTCTCCGAATAGCCCACCACCTCCAGAAGAAGAGTGACGGAAATATGTGAGACCATAAACACTTTTATCCCCCCCAGATGAAGTGTATGTGTGCAGGAGAGTGGAGGCAAGTGAGCAATAAAGAAAATGAGGAGAAGTGGAAGGAGAGCTGGCCTAAGAACATGAAGTGAACCTGCTCCTCACCTGAATACCAGCCTCTTCATGATCCACAACCCCCCTTCATGCAACAAAACGCACTGAAGACGAAACCGGAGAGCCCCAAGACATAATCCACAGTGCGCCATTTGCAAGGCTAAATATAAGTCGCCTGATTTGCTCTGCACGAGCTTGGTAACCTTGGGAAGCCACATACAGCCCTACTCAGTGACATATGCCAATGTGCTCTCATTAGACCTATAAGACACATCTCATGTCTGCTCTGCTCCTTGCTTGGTCACACAGTGACGGCCCCCAATAAAAGGCTGATCCATAGGATGAAGGACCTCCACATGCCAACACATCCCCCTCCCCCAGACCACCTGTGTGGCTGGTATTCTTTTCTCTTTCTGACCTCCAGAACAAAGGCAAACATGTTTATTTCAGGGCCCATGTGGTTCAAGGTTTGTGTGCTAAATGGACAACATCGTTTCTAAAATACTTCAGGGAGGTTTGTGGTGGGAGGAGGGTGAAGAAAATGCTGATTGGGAGAAGATCAAAGATGCCTTTCGTCGCACAGGGTCAACTCATCATCGCACATAGCCAACTACATATCTATACTCTATGGTCTATTTATAACCAGCAGGAGCAGTCCGAGCCAACAGCAAGCCGTAGTATCACTATTTGTATTCCATGATCATTTTTGAGTCTTCTGTTAGAAAAATCCCTGTGCTAAACCTTATCCTTTTTTATACTGATGATCAAAAAGACAGCAATGAAATGGGAAAAACCTATTCTCACATATATGCTGAACTGGACCTACTTCTTCTTTAAAGGCGGTAACACTAAGCTATGACACAGGAGGAATGTTGTAACATGGGACTCCATGGGATCACTGATCTTCAGAGTGTCGTGGTTACAGGAACATTCATTTAAACTCTCTTCTTCTGGCACATTCACAATTAATTTGAGTTATCTGAAGAGTCTTCAAAATAACCCCTTACTCCTAATGCAATTGGAGATGTGACATTATAAGAAGAGATACATCTAATTCAGAACTTTTGGATGAATGTTTGTAAATGTATTATCTTCCATATGAGTGACATGAAATAAGGATCTGTGGTGCTTTTTGTTTTTTGTTGAAACTGTGTGAGAAAGCTTTCAGTTTAATACATGGAAATTTTGGAGTCTGCAGGTCTGATTCAAGACAAGATGATTGATGCTAACCTGCCTATCCTCCAGCACTTATGCCCATCCTGACCCAGGAAACAGGCTGCGTGGGTAAATCATTGCAGAACCTTCACATTCTGGACATAACTAATGTCAACTTGTCCCCTCTAGTGGGAGCTACAGAGCACTTCACAACCAGTACAACCAGTGAACCAGTAGACACAAGACCAGTTTCTTTCCGCAAACCAACACAGACTTCCACCTATCCTGTGCAGTAACACTGAATACCACCTCACTGAACTTACAAATTGTCTTTTATTGGCTAATACATTAGCTGTAGAATATTATTCCAGCATACCTTGCACTGCCAGACATTCTCGCATTATTTGTATGTACAGCACAAACCATACCACAAGCATTTACATGCAGTTCTTGTATAAACAGCACATACTTGTTGTTGCCCAGTATATAACCTAATCTGATCTATTTCCATGCCCACTTGCTTGAACATAACAGCTATATGTTTATGTATATCTATATTTCTTCCAGTGTAGTATAGTATACAGTGGGTCAACATACACACAGTTACCAGAGGTGTTTTATAATATTTTGACTGAATAGCAATATAGCCTTCACGAAGATAGGATTTATGGGCTAGTGTTGGAATGCAATCATTTTAGTAAAGTGTAGGCTACATAATAAACTGGCAACTGAGCGTACCTGGCAAATAAAGTTGATTATGATTGTAGGTACTCATTCTCATCTTATGAATCAGCCAATCAAGTTTATTTGTCTGTAATCATATGAGGGACATAAAGTAGCCAATAAATCTATAACTGATTTCAGCCTACAGTATGTAAAGTGAAGCCCCAGCCCCCCCCTTCCAAAAGCATCTGCGCATGCGTACTCAAATTAAAACATTACTAAAAGGGCAGATGCGGTAATTCATCCAATTATTTATCCAATTATTTATCCAAACAAAGCCAATATAATTCATAAGAGCTGCTGCTATGTGTGTGTTTCACTGCGTTTAATTTACAGCGACATCTGACCACTTCTTAACGTTTAACGCGTTTCAAACGAAACCGGAAGTTGCTGGGAGTGAGTCCTCTCGACTCGTTGGTGATGACACACACACACACACACACACACACACACATCAGCAGCAGCAGCAGCAGCTTCTTCCAGAAGTTTCCGTTCGCGGTTTAAGGCTCGACGGCGGCACACAGACACTCCTGAGTGAACACCGTGTTTTTGTGTTGGCGGGGGATAAGCGTAGTGACATCTTTTCTCCTCGCCGGAGTGAAGAGTGGAAACTTATCCACGGACTGTGACAAGTGACGGGAAGCTAACCTTGACAGTTAGCTAGCTCAGCTAATTGTCCGCAGCGGCAGTGACAGCTGCGGCGGCGGAGGAGAGCAGCCCGTCCACCGAGCTGGCCCAAACACACTGGACATGCTGGATGTGTTTGTTGTGCAGTTAAAACTGAAGCGTCTGCGTTGATGGTGTTTTGATGAAGTGGAAGAAGAACTGACCGGTTGTTGTAATGGGTAAAGATTACTACAAAGTGCTCGGAGTAGCCAAGGGAGCGTCCGAAGATGAGATAAAAAAGGCGTACAGAAAACAGGCCCTGCGCTTTCATCCTGACAAAAACAAGTCTCCCGGGGCAGAAGATAAATTCAAAGAGATCGCAGAAGCCTATGATGTCCTCAGTGATGCCAAGAAAAAGGACATTTACGATCGCTTTGGAGAGGAAGGTAACTGAACTCCTCTTCCCCCGCAACTTGCGTGTGGTTTGTGGTGTTGTGATGTTTGCTTTAACCTTCAGCAAACCTCGTATGTGCTACTTTCTCATGCTGTTAGATCTATTTGATACTTTAATGCATCCTCCTAATCGGTCATTTGCTGTTTCCTTTCTGCACCAGTAGCCTCCCAGTGAAGAGGTGTGTGTGTGTGTGTGTGTGTGTGTGTGTGTGTGTACAATAGGGTTAGCTGGAGAACTTGCTGGAAACTGCGAGTTCTTCCCTGTTCTGTCAGTCTGTCACTGCAGTGATAATTATGGCTCCACTAGTTGTGAAATGCACTGATGAACAATGTCACTGTCCACATTCTCATAGTGAAGGCTGATAATTAAATACCTTATTATTATTTTTCTATTATCAATGAATGTTCTCCGTTAATTGATTAGTTGCTTAGTCCAGAAAATGGTGTGAAATGTGGATCACTGTTTCCCAAAGCCCAAAGATATTCAGTTTACTGTCATAGAAACCAGAAAATATTCACATTTGAGAAGCTGAAATCAGAGAATTAGGTTGTTGTTTTTTAGGGATACACCAATTTGTCCAATAGCTGATAATTATACAGATGTGTTTTTGTTGTTATTTATTGCTTTTGTACCAGGGAAACAAAGAAATCTAAGAAGATAAGCATCTCTGCCTTGTTGCATCTCTGCCTCTTTCTCTTCTGGTCCAAGATGGGAGATGCACATTGGTATTAGGCCATTTGTGCCAGTATTACTCCAGTATCCGAGCTGGAACCAACACAACATTCAGCCAGTGCAAAACTTTTGTGACACAATTAATATTGGCCACTGATATCGGTGAATGCTGATAGGCCGATATATTGTGCATCCCTACATCTTAATAAACTACTCTAAACAATTAATTGATTATCAAAATAGTTGTAAATTCATTTTACAGTTGACAACTAATCAATGAATGGACTACTTGTTGTAGTTTGAGTGCAGGAAAAAAACACTACAAACTAAATTAAAACATTGTTACCTGTCCTGCAACCGATGAATATTTTACTAGAGAAATTACACACGAGTTAATATTAGCATATTTTGGTATTTTTACTTAAAATTGGTTATCGTGTTTCTTTTTTCAGATATTTTGGTTATTTCCCAGTAAAGCCCAACCAATACTGGATTAATTTTAAGCAGATACCAATTAATAATTATGTTTAACATAGTTTTAAAAAGTTTTTGTGTGTGTTGAGAATCTTTGAAATTAAATTTGGGGGCACCTGGTTAGCTCGGTAGAGCTGGCGACCCATCTGCGGAATTGCTGCAGCGGCCCGGGTTCAAATCCGACCTGCGTCCCTTTCCTGCGTGTCATCCCCTCTCTCTCTACCCACCTTTCCTGTCTATCTACAGCTGTCACTATCCAATAAAGCCAATAATAAGGCCCAAAAAATAACTTAAAAATTAAATTTGGTTCTTAGAGAATTGGGGACACACTTCTGAAACGTAATTTCTTGTTACATATTAGCCGTCATATACGCAGACACTGATATGTGATAATAACCTACAGCTCGCAGTAATATCGGTCATGCTTATATATAATGTGAGGTTTATTTCCTTCTGTGCTCTGATGTTTGCCTCTTCCTCTTTAGGGTTAAAGGGTTCGGCCGGAGGTGGAGGCGGAGGACACAGCGGTCAAAGCTACAACTACACCTTCCACGGAGACCCTCATGCAATGTTCGCCGAGTTCTTTGGTGGCCGCAGCCCTTTCGATGATTTCTTCTCACAAAATGGGGATGATAACATGGACATCAATGACCCCTTTGGAGCATTTGGCATGGGAAGAATGGGCGGCATGGGTGGGTTTCACAGGTCCTTTAAGTCCCGCCCAGGAGGCCCTCACAGAGCCCACCAGAGAAAGAAGGACCCGCCCGTGGTGCACGAGCTGAAGGTGAGCCTCGAGGAGGTCTTCTCAGGCTGCACCAAGAAGATGAAGATCTCCCGCAAGAGACTGAACCCCGACGGTTGCACCATGCGTAACGAAGACAAGATCTTAACAGTCGACATCAAGCGTGGCTGGAAGGAGGGGACAAAAATCACCTTTCCTAAGGAGGGAGATGAAACTCCCGCCAACATTCCTGCAGATGTGGTGTTTGTAGTTAAAGATAAACCCCACCCGGTATTCAGAAGAGAAGGCTCAGATATCATTTATCCTGCAAAAATCTCACTCAGAGACGTAAGTGAATGCCGACAAAAATGTTCTAAACCCTAACCAATCACGAGTAGCTGTATCTGTCTAATTACCTTGTTTTTCCATCCCCTCTAAAGGCATTGTGCGGCTGCACAGTCAACGCCCCGACGCTGGACGGCCGGACCATCACTGTGACTTCCAGAGATGTTGTCAAACCTGGAATGAAAAAGCGCATTGTTGGGGAAGGGCTCCCTCTGTCCAAGTACCCTGAGAAGAGGGGCGACATGATCTTGGACTTTACAGTCAGATTTCCTGACAAACTGGGCCAAACCACTCGAGATGCACTAAAGCAGGTCCTTCCACCATGACAAGACAAAAAAAAAAAAACCCCAAAAAAGTAACAGTAAAGTAACATTTCCAGTGACACCCTCCTGTGTATTTTAGCCTGGACGACCGAGGCTCAGGGCAGATTTGGTTCCAGCTGAGTTTAATTTGACTTCTTATCTAGTCAGTCTAATGAGTGTCTTAAGACTTGGAAACTGACAGAACACCAGAGTTTACATTTAGTTCATTCAGCTGAGTAACAGTGTTAACAGCGTGCCGCAATGTCAGGTCCGAGGAGAAAAAGTAAATAGGAGGAAGTACATTGTGGATGTGTGTGTGTGTGTGTGTGTGTGTGTATATATAGATAACCATACTAAGTGTCAAGTGATGCTAAGGAGAAACCAGAGTGTTTTAAAATTGCACCACTGGAAAAATGTAGTGAGTGAGGATTTATAATACCTCAGATGCAGCAATGTGTGCATGAACGTAGCTATAACTACACTACTCAACAGGATATGACTTCTGTTGCCGCTAGATCAAATCGAGGCTTAAATACAGGAAGAATCCCGAGAGGTTGAAAACGCCAGAGTTTTAAACGAGGATCTGATCCACGGCTTCAGCACCAACACTGACTTTATGAATCAGTATTGGCCACATGTGATCGATCGGCCTTAGATACAACGTCTTTGTCAGCGTGGACTCGACGTCTGAGCTATCTGCAGACACTGCGGCCCCACCGCCATCTCACAAACTGACTAAAACAATATAATCTAAAATATGCACAGGCCTAGAAATGATGATGTACGGACGTCTCCAGTTAAGAATAAATATAAACTTCCAGTTTTGTAATTGTACATAAGAGTGATTCCAGTGAGTTCCCAGTGAGGGGGTAGCATTATACACAGATTTTAAATATAAAGGAAGAGAGAGCACTCTGATATTTAAGTTAAAGTATCAGGAGGTGAATAAATCCGATTGGTCTATCCCTGGCACATCTCGCAAAATGTTTACTTTTACAATATGTTGTTTATTTGGGAGTACACAGTTTGTTACTTGTGTAAAATATCTATGGGAAGACTTTTGTGCCAAATAATAGTAATTATAATGTGTGTGTGTGTGTGTGTGTGTGTGTGTGTGTGTGTGTGTGTGTGTGTGTGTGTGTGTCCTGTCGTGTGACTGACCATCTTTAGCCGTTTACTTCATTCGTTACCTTTTTGAGTTTGCACAACGATCACTATGTTCCCCCCTCATCTGATGTTAATCCTGTCTGTTTGACTTTAATCCAAAGCCAGTGACTTTATTTCTTTTTACCCAACACGGTATAAACCCAGTGCATTCATCTGGTATCACGTGAAAACATGTATAAGCCCCAGACTTAAGAGGCCCCCCAGAATATATTTTTTATGTTTGATTGTTCTGTCTTATTTCATGTCTTCTCTTATAGCTCATCCCTGAAAGCATTCACTCCAAGATGTACAGAAATATGTAGTGTTCACAGTTCAGTGGGAACTTTAGAATAACTACTGATCTCTGTGCACCTTTGACTGTATTGATGATGGAAGTTAGTAAATCATTTGGTTTATTTTCACATTTTTGGTGATGTGACTTAATCCTGCTCCTGCTGGGATTTTAAGTTTCTAATTGACACAAACCTGTGGTTTAACATGAATGTAGAGATGTGTAATCTCTGTAATGTGTATCTTTTTTTTTGTTTAAAAAAAGTTCTTGTTTTTTTCTCACAAATATTTTCCTTTTATAGGGAAAAATGTGTAAACATTATTTTGTTTAATCTCCTGTTTATGTTTATTCCTCAGGTTGGGGTTTGAAATATTTTGGTTTTTAAGAACAAAGCTTTTATGAATTGATAATGTGAGGAGACATTTTTAATAGATCTTTCCTATGCTGTGATGATTTGCATTTCCAAATTAAAAGAGACTGGCAAATATTTAATCAATTATGGCCTACGTGTTTTAGTTATTTGGGGCAATTAAAGCATGATCCCAGAGTATTCACGTATGCAATGCAGTCTTTTTAAGTGATTATTCACTTGATAGAGGTTATGATTGAAAATAGAAGATTCAAGAAGTTTTTCTTCATGCATCTGCAGCATATTGTTTTTACTGATTATAAGTTTAAGCAACATGGTTTGTAGCAAACTTTGATGCCTTTAAATAAGTTCAACATCAACATTTGAACAATATTAATTTAAAGAGATACTATCTGGATAAATAAATTGATGAAATATCTGACAAACAGGTCTACTGAAACCACAGAGCTGAAACCTCTGTTGATCATTTAGCACACTTAAATGTCAGGCTGTGAATAGTTAACTCATTATTTATTATTATAAATTATATATATAAAGTATAATTATATTATTATTATTATGAATATTACAAACAACTTAATAATGGTATGATTAAACCATTAATGAATATGGGTTATAGTTGTATTAATAATTCAGAAGTATCAATTAGAATATTCACAGTTAAGTTTGAAGCAACATCTGTATTAATAGACCAACATAAACCTCTGCAGCATATAATTTATTACAATAAGCAGCCCTGAACTTTTATATGTGATTCGTTTGTTTACCTCCGTTCATATACTTAACAATGTCCACTGCCCTCTGCTGGTCACATTGGGAAACTGCAGCGCTATACTGAAACTGTGTAACATTAATATAAAATGGGGTTTAATTGGGCCTCAGCCCACTGGAGCTTTGGGGTGTTGTATTATTATTATTATTATTATTATTATTATTATTATTATTATTATTATTATTATTATTATTATTATTATTATTATTATTATCTTTTGGGGCTTCACTGAATTCATCTTAATGTGTTTAAAGGGTTATCCATCCAAATGATCATAAAAGTATAATATAATAAAATAATAATTTCTCTGAAATTTAGTTTGTGGTCCAACATTAAAAATTAAACACTGCCATTGTACTCTGCATATATATATATATATATATATATATATATATATATATATATATATATATATATAACTCAGGTCCCAAAAGGAAACAGAAGACTTCAGTAGGATAACTCCATTTAGTGCGTTTTGTGTGTTCAAATTTGAGTCACAGGGCTGACCCTCCATTCCTTTGAAAACTATATTAATATCTGTCTATAGAAAAACAAGGTTGCACAACACTTTGCTACTGCTGTCTGACAATATTTCCTAAACATCTCCTTTAACCACCTGGACGAATAATACAAAATAATATGTTAACATTCTTCGACTGTTGTTCAAAAAGAGCACTGTCTTTGTCATTTCCAGGTAACTCAAAAATGTAATTTAAACTTAATCTCTTGCTTTCAGACACAAGCTAACTACATTAATGGCCATGGTCCGTAACTACAGCTCTTTATTTATTTTGAAGGTTTTGACCGGAAGTATCACTATGCTATTGTGGCTGCCTTCACACTGGTGCCATTATAATCACCCACTGTGGCCGCTAGAGGGCAGTAAAGCTCGTGTTTGTAACTACACATTATTATCAAAGCTAAACAAAAAAAAACTGATGAAGAAACTAGCTTTAAAGGATCCGATTACCTTCTTTGACTAGCTTGTCAAAAATAAGTATAATCATTATACCCTCTTGTAGCCACTGTGAGTAGCATCAAGTACGACAGAATTGCATAGCAACACTTCCGGTTCTAACCTTCAAAATAAAACGATTACAAACGCCAGAAGTAATGCACTGCGACTATCAGGGGGCATTGTATAATCACGACCCTGAACGCTCTAAATAGCAACTCTATTCAGCATTAGGACAGGACATAGTTGCATTCGCACAATTTAAAATAAAGCCCATTTGTCTTAATCCTCAATTTAGACCTCTAGCGTAAAGACAATACGTGTGACTGTGACACAACAACACCGGGGCTAATTTAAAGTCCATCTAACCAAAATAGTAACACACAACAACACACTTACTGACTCATATCCCCCCCCCTTTTTCATATGCTTCGTCTTATGCTGAAGCACGACGTACAGGCGTTTTTCTTCCCTTTTCTTTTTTAGAACAATCAACGGGAAGTTGGGGTTTACGAGGAAACGTGAAGGCGTCACAGTTCCACCCCTGCTGGGCGGGCAGAAAGCTAAAAGCCTCAGCAGCATACCGACACTCAGACACTGCTCTCACCCCGCAAATCTGCCCAGGTCGAGTCAACCTGTCAGGAGCGGAGGAACAAAAGATACTGCACTCTGTCTGGAATCGTCACGTTTGTTTTTATTGTTGTTTTTGTTTTAAAAAACAAACAAAAAAAACCCAAACAACTCACAGCACCGTTAGCAGGCTAGGCTAGCAGGAAGGGCTAACGACAGTTTGGCTAAAACTCCTGCTCCGGTAAGAATGAGTGGTCTGCCATGTTTACTGCCTCCTGTTGTAGCGAGCAGGGTCGAGCTAGCGAACTAACCTCAGCGGGTCAAGCCACCCCAGACACACTCACGCTGGAAGTTCACTTCCTACCACCGAAACAGCCACTGATTTAAGTGCTAAGTGGCTAGCTGCCGGAGAGTTTGTGAGTGTTTGTGTTTCTATTAGTGAAGGATGCCTCACAGCTAGCAGCTAGTATTAGCTCTGTCTGATGCCCTGACTGTCCAAGTTGAAGAAAGAGAAAAGAAACAACAACAAACAACATTTTATAGCTGCTATTTTAAGGAGACGTAGTGACACAGCGTTGTTAATCTTGGTATGATCGAGATGTCACTGCTTTGATGTATATATTAATGAAATATAAAGAGTTTCTGTTTCTGTTTTTCCAGCTGAAGACCACCCACTGCAGGCTGCTGGACTTTGACAGATCCAGCTATGTAATCTGCTCTGATGTGTGGATTTCTAAGTCCATACAGCACCTGGTTAAGAAGCTGGTCTGGAGGACCAAAACTACTGCTGCGACATAGCTATCCAACAGACCTGCAGCTGATTTGGCTGAACAGGTGTATGTTGGCCTGGATTGTAGCATAACCCCCCCCGAGAGCAGCTTCCTCCCCTCCCCTACCTCTGCTCTGTCTGTAAGGACTACTATGCCTCTGGGTTTGGGAAGAAGGAAGAAGGCGTCCCCGTTAGTGGAGAACGAGGAAGCGGAGCCTATCCGTGCGGGTCTCAATGTGCCAGGTATGGATGGCCTAGATGGAGGCGTCGTCGGGCTGGGAGAAGGTGCCACCTCTGAGGGTCTGCCTCCTCCTCCCAGCAGCATGCGACCTCGCCTCATATTCCACACTCAGCTCGCTCACGGCAGCCCCACCGGTCGCATCGAGGGCTTCAGTAACGTGCGGGAGCTCTACGCCAAGATTGGTGAGGCCTTTGGGATACCTCCGTCTGAGGTGAGCCAGTTCAAGCTGATTGGGATGGGTGTGAGGCTTAAACTCACCAGGGGAGAACGCATTTTGGTAAATCTTTCTTTGTGTGTTGTGTCCCTCCGCAGGTTATGTTTTGCACACTGAACACTCACAAGGTGGACATGGATAAACTTTTGGGAGGTCAGATTGGGCTAGAGGACTTTATTTTTGCACACATTAAAGGACAGCGAAAGGAAATAGAGGTGTACAAAGGAGAGGATGCACTAGGGTTGACGATCACTGATAATGGAGCCGGCTACGCTTTCATTAAGGTGAGACATGTTAAAACAGGAAATTGATTTCTTTAAACTCAAGGGTCCACAGGAAAAGCCATAAATGTGAAATATGAATCAATTAAATGTGGTAGTGGGAGAGAGCGATGAGCTGGATAGTGTATTGGAATTATATATTTGGGGATTTTGTGGTTTTCAGAGAATCCGCGAAGGGAGCGTCATCCACCAGATCCAGGTCATCAACGTGGGTGACATGATTGAGTCGATCAACGGCCATCGCCTGATCGGTTGTCGACACTACGAGGTGGCCAAGATGCTGAAGGAGCTGCCCAAAGGGAAGGAGTTCACCATCAAGCTGACGGAGCCTCTTAAGGCCTTTGGTAGGTGTGGGAGGAAGGAGAGACGAGCTGAATTGAGATATTTGTTTGTTCAGCTCCGCAATCTCAGTTCCTCAATCAATCAGCCTCTTTCTGCTGCTGGAGTCTGTCTGTCACTGTCACTGATGGTAAATAATACTGTCACACAAGACTGTGAAAGCAGTGTTTCAGTCGCAGTACTACATGTTGTTTACACCCTATTTTGCTTGTGCTGATTCCATGGTTATGGTTGATAATCTAAAATCTTATTGCACACAATTAGTAGACACGAGTATGACTTAATGAAAATGTCTTTCCTGCACATATTAAGCGTAGTGTGGCATATTAAGCTGCTGAAGTGCCCTCTGGGTCTATTTTCGTCAGTTAGAAAATGCATTTACAGCTGAAGCACTAATAATCAGACATATACAGCGAGATGATGATGATGATGATGATGATGAGATGAGATTGTCTAAAAGGGAGGCATTGAGGTGTGACATGGGATGATATTCAGCAATATAAAAGAAGGAGAATAACAGCAGTGAATCTGACTCTGTTGCATCATTGCGTGCAGATATGATCAGCCAGCGGTCTGGAGGGTCCAGGTCAGCATCAGGGGTTCAGCTGGGGACCGGCAGGGGAACTCTGAGGCTTCGCTCTAAAGGGCCGGCTACTGTGGAAGAAGTGGTGAGTGCATCTGCAGCACCTGTGGATAATAATGTGTCTCTGTAATGTTTAGCAAACATAGTTCTGTTACATTGCCTGAGTCTGCGTGTTGGATTTTGTTCTCTCCAGCCGTCCGCATTTGAGGAAAAGGCAATTGAGAAGGTGGATGACCTGCTTGAGAGCTACATGGGCATCAGAGACAGCGAGCTGGGTATGTGTGTTGTCTCTACAGGCGTCAGAATTAGTTTGTGTCACCTGCAGTGTCGTGTTCACTAAGTGTTCTCTGACCCCTCTCTCTCTCTCTCTCTCTCTCTCTCTCTCTCTCTCTCTCTCTCTCTCTCTCTCTCTCTCTCTCTCTCTCTCTCTCTCTCTCCTCAGCGGCCACCATGGTGGAGCTGGGAAAGGACAAAAAGAACCCCGATGAGTTTGCCGAGGCTTTAGATGAAACCCTGGGAGACTTCGCCTTCCCAGATGAATTTGTTTTCGACGTCTGGGGTGCCATCGGCGACGCTAAGGTTGGACGGGTGTAACCACAGAAACTAATGGAGCACAGCAACCCGTGTTCGTGCGTGACACCCACAACATTCAGCACTTCTAGGAAACACAACGCTACCGTCATGAGTTTGTTTTTATTCCAGTGTATACTCCTACTATTTTTCATTTAGAGTGTACCCGATTGGGAGACACTGCCTAGACAAAGAGCATTATGCCAGTTAATGGGAGAAGAAGACTGTGATGACTTCCCAAGTGCTTTTATTTGTCTTCCGGCTTTTTCCAGAAACTACAAGCACGCTGATGACCTTTCCCTTTGACCGCATCACGTGACCCCCGCATGTCATTGTTGTAGTTGCTGGCAGTGGACAGCACACATCTCTAATTTAGGAGAAATGAAAGACAAACGGCTAACGCAAAGTAGATCTTTGATGGTTAGAATAAAAACAAATGTGATTTTCTTTTTCCACATTTCACTGTGTTGCACTGCGCTGTAAACCAACCACAGAAGTGAACGGAGAATGCACTGTACCTCACCTGGTGAGCGGCACAGCTATTGCACAGTACAAGGCGTCGACCTCCCCTGAATTGCAGCGTCGTCCTGAACCACTCGATGTTACTGTTATGGATCAGTTTTACAAGCATGTGCTGTTACGTTTTTTTTAATCTTCATAATGAATTCTGCTGGTTTTATGTTCTTTTATTTTGGTAAAAGAAAAAAAAAATGTAGTTTCAAAAGGGTCATAGTGAAATGTAGCTCGCTGACTAAAAGATCTGTGGTGTTCGTTCACCGTCACACTCCACGCTGTAATGAAGTTGACTGCAGCACATTCCTGTCATACTTTCATACATTTGACAGGGTTCATGGAAAATCAGTGTTAATTTACCTTTTTATTGAAGGTCATTATACGAGAATGAGAAGTGGAGTGGTTTGCAGGTGTGTGGATTGTGTTGACTTATTTTTTTTTATATATATAGTGTTAGTGTTTTTATATAAAGTGATGTGATGTCTATTTTAAAACAAGGTTTGTGTAACAGGTGAAGAGTATGATCTTGTGTCGCAACTACTTCATTGTTTTGAAGCATTACAGAGGGCAGTATTAGAGGAGAGAAAGTCGTGAAATGGAGTAGTTGTGTCTAAAAAAGAAAGAAAATGACTCTATTAAGAACAAAAGGCCTTCATTTCTTCTCATTTCATGCATTTTTTCCCTTTTTTTTTTTTTTTTTTTACATTCTTGTAAGAAGTATGCATTCTGGTGCATGGTGCTGAAAAATCAAGTATCCTGTCATTGGAGCAGAATGATACCAAACTACTTCCATCATGTGTCTTGTGACTTGTGTTGTTCATAGGGAGGAAAAACAGGCAATGCTGCACCAACTACTCAGCGTAGGTAAACACACGTCTTAAAACAAAAAACAAGCAAACCTTTTGGTGTTAACCTTTTCAGTATATCCAAATGTATGAAGCTATTTTGTAGTTTTGTTTCACTCTTCAGAGTTAATGAATATCTAAATGGGTTATGTAATGAAACTGATGCTAGAACACTGTAACACTGAGAAGAACACGTTATTCTGATGGCTTTGTATTACACTGTTGTCAATGTCCAATTATAATGCAATAATAACATCGACATGGCAGTTTTCCTTCTGTTTGGTCTTTTCCTGAACGCAACACAGTGCTAATTTGGGATTACATAACACTTTGGTTTGGTCTGTAGAAGTGTTTGCTTGGATCAGATTATCCAACACTCTTAGCTGCTTTCTGCTGTTCAAAGTAAAGAGAGACTTTTTCCAGCATTCGCAGACACCGTCCCTGGGGGCATGTGTTTGTGTTTGCTTCTCACTCCTGTGTCCTCCTGAAATATACATGACATTTAACTAGACAGTGAAATCCCTTTGAGTGGCAGCAGGCCATCAGAGGTAATGTAATAAGATACACTTTGGTGAACTTGATAGTGCTGGTCAAGCTCAATGGGGTTACCTACAGGCCTCGTGTTAAAATCCAGGAAGATTTGTCCCAGTTTGACACTTACAGGAGCAATATGAAAATAATTTAGTTAATAAAAAATTAAAATAATATGAAGAAATAACAGATTTTTATGTTATATGATGGATGTCTATGTGTTGTGTTGCAGAGAGATCCACAGAATTTAGCATGCTAATTAGCTAATCCCTGCCTGTCCTGTCTCGTAATACCACTTTGTACCTCAAGAGTTCATAGTGAGTGAATAGCGTCCAGTCTGCCCTCAGTCCAACAATACTGAGGTAGTTTTTTTTGCCCGGTTTGGCTCCCTGCACCCTGAGGCTGACCCCACCCGAGCCCCTGCTCAGGCCTCTGTAGGATGCCTGACTTCCCTCCCGCTCCTCTCATACTTGACGCCTCTCCTGTCCCCGCCTAGCGTCGTGTCTTTGTGCCACGGAGTCCTGGTTGGATCCACTATAAATCACCTTGGTATTATATTCCCTCCAATCTGGCCGTGTTCACTGGGAGGTTGCTGAGCCCGGTTCTGGCCCTAACTTTACCAGCAATTAACGGTTACGTTCTCATTTTCTGCACCCTGTTTGTTTGGATTATGAATTCAACAGGTTGCTATTTCTTATATTGCTCCCTTTAAAACCATTTACTGTATATTAAATGATTAAAACAGCTGTCCTGACTTCTGTTTCCCTTCCAACATCACCTCTGTCCTACTACAATACCCCCTGCATTTACTGTTCTTTTCACTCAAAATAGATTAAAAGCTACAAGAGCACTTTGAGCAACAATCTTGGAAAAACATGCTTTTTGACTCAGCTGGAGTCTGCCTCGGAACCCTGGTGTGGCTGGCAGATGAGGTGTGACATGTCCTTTATTTACTAGAAGTGAAGTAAACCTGTTCTTCAAGTCCCCTGTTGATCTATAACCCTGGTTGCTCATAAACTGTGTCCAGATTACTCTGTGGACTGTAGTCAGAGAGGAGCAGGAGGAACAGTACTTTCTGAAGCAAACAACTACAGCTATAAAGCAGCCCCCCCACCAGGAAAAACCGACCATGGCGCTGCGCCCACGTGCTTCCTCTCAGCCTGGAATACTTTCCTTCTTCCAGAGTCCCAAGGTAGCTTCAGCCCTTCGACCTCGGGCTGTTTCCTCGCGGTCAGGCTCCATGCTGGAAGAGGAGCTGTCTTGTCCCGTCTGCTGTGAGATCTTCAAGGACCCCGTGGTGCTCAAGTGCAGCCACAGCTTCTGCCGAGCCTGTCTTCAGCAGTTCTGGAACAAGAAGAAGGCCAGGCGCGAGTGTCCCATCTGCAGGAGGAAGTGCTCTTTGACGGAGCCCACAGTCAGCCTGGCACTGAAGAATGTGTCCGACACCTTCCTGAGGGAGCAGGGGCGTAAGACGGGCACAGCTGGAACGTGGGCAGGGGCCGGCGAGACAGGGGAGCAAGTGGGGATTGTGGAGGTGAAGTGCACAACACATGGGGAAGTTCTAAAGCTCTTCTGTCTGGATGACTTTGAAGCACTTTGCTGTGTGTGTCACACCTCCAAGAAGCACCAGGGACACAGAGTGTGTCCTTTGGACGAGGCAGCTCAGGACCTCAAGGTAATGTGTTCTTGTTTAGCTGCAGTTTGATATGAATTTAAACAGGCTCTTCAATCATTACTGAAAGGTTTAATCATTGTAATGTTTTAAAATTTCACACCGCTGTGAAACATCCTTTCTTAGTAGGTGTGCAAAGCCAAGAACATCAGAAACATTACCATTATAGGCTCAATGTCAACAAAATGTCAAATTTGATTTCAGGATACATATTTTCTGACACTTTCTCTACCCTCACCCTTTAGGCAGAGATGAAGACAGAGCTGATTCCTCTGAAGAAAAACCTGCGTTGCCTGTATGAAGCCAAGCAGGAGTATGATGACACAACTGTGCACATCAAGGTATCAATAAACAGAGATCCACAAACGATGAGTGGACCAACATGACCTGTGACTTAAGTTGAGCTGCGCACTGTTAGTGTGTAAACATGTCAGCCAAGTTGTTAGAAAGGCCACCTGGTTTGTTTTTATGGAGGAGTCAGAGCGAGAGCATTTGTAATTCACTGTTTGCTTCAAAAACAAGATCACAAAGTCAGTTGACACTTTCATAAAAGGGTTTTTGAATCAGCATTGTTTGCTAAACTCGGAACTAGTGCAGCGCCTACTATAATGTAGAATATTTTAGAGTATAGAGACAGATGGCAAAACTAGGAAAAGAAGATTAAATCCAACAGGTGTATCAAATATAGCAAATGAGGAAATTTCAGGGTCATAAAAGGGTATTATAGCGATTCTATTTTTGTTTTATAGCCAGGGAATACATTTATTGTTCAAAATATTAGGGGCACTTACTAAAGATGTCCAAAGGGGAGTTAAATCTAAGTAATTATACCTTATTAAATGATGGCAAGCAAAGGAGGAGATGTAGATAAACCGACACTGACATAGATAACAGGCTACAAATCAGTATGAGTGAAATTATTTTATTTTATCATATATTTCCATGTGTGCTAGAACCAGACTCAGGCCACAGAGAAGCATATTAAAGAGGAGTTTGAGCAGCTGCGGGAGTTTCTGCAGAAGGAAGAGACGGCCCGACTGGCTGCCCTGCAGCAGGAGGAAGAGGAGAAGAAGGAGCTGGTGAAAAGGAAGTCAGAGAGCATCACCAGTGCTATCCTCACCTTCTCTCACGCTGTCATTGCCATTGAGAATGAGATTGCGTCCAGTGATGCTCTCTTTCTTAAGGTGAGAGTTTTTATATATTATATATTTTTCCCTCTGAATTCATCCAACCATGCAAACAGTTTGTAATACTCTTTCTTTGATTTCAGAATTACGCCAACACAAAGAAAAGGTAATAGTAGTTATATTGATTATATATAGTTTTATATTCTTCTGCATCTTATAGTAGATTCAGCATAATAATTGGTAAGTATTGATCGAT
The DNA here is from genome assembly GCF_905237075.1 of Dicentrarchus labrax. NCBI lineage: Eukaryota > Metazoa > Chordata > Actinopteri > Moronidae > Dicentrarchus > Dicentrarchus labrax. The sequence continues at coordinate 11,037,437 of NW_026136722.1, forward strand.
TCCTGTGTGTGATTTTTCTCTCACAGAGCGCAGATCCCACAGAAGGATCCAGAAAAGGTGTCAGGTGCTCTTATCAATGTGGCCAAGCATGTCAGTTCCCTCAAGTACAATGTGTGGGAGAAGATGATGGAGCTGGTTCAGTACAGTAAGCACTTACTATCACTATTAGTCAGTAGTTTGACCCTGAAGAAGACCAGTACGCGCTGTGTGTGTGTGTAGGCATGTCATTGAAGGCTTTTTAGAAATGCTGGAACAAAGCAGTGCACATTACTAATTCACTGTCTGTGTTTTCTCTTTCCCTTTCAGCATCCATCACCCTGGACCCCAACACTGCCTACTCCTGGTTGTCCCTCTCCGCAGACCTGACCATTGTCACCAACAGCGGATCCCTCCAGCAGCTCCCGGCCAATCCGGAGCGTTTCGGCCACTTTGTGTTCGTGCTGGGCTCAGAGGGCTTCACCTCGGGCCGCCACGCCTGGGAGGTGGAGGTTGGAGACAAGTCGGACTGGATGCTCGGGGTGGTCAAGGAGTCCATCGACAGGAAAGGTCGTATATCGGGCTGTCCCGAGGGCGGCTTTTGGATGATCTCCCACTATGAGGGCGAGTACTCGGCCATGACGAGGCCCAGCACCACGCTGCATGTGGAGGGAGAGCTGACCCGAGTCAGGGTGCAGCTGGACTATGACTCCGGAGAGGTGAGCTTCTCCAACCCTATCAGCATGACACCCATCTACGCCTTCAACGACTTCTTCACTGAGAAGATGTACCCCTTCTTCTGTCCTGGAGCCAACATCAATGGCAATAACCCCAAACCACTTAAGATCTGCCCCGCTAAGGTGGCTGTGTGGAACAGCGCCACATGGTGATGTGAGAAAGCCTTACAAAGGACTTGAGTATTTCAAATTTAAGAAATTACCCAAATATGAATCAAATCATTTAAAGTGATGATGTGCATGCTTGTGTGTAAAATGAACACAATACAAGCAAAGTAATTAGAACATATATTAGTTTATTTCACTTGGGGTCATTTAGTGATTGACTTTTTTTTTTATGAAGCACAAAGTGGTTGTTTAGAGCTACCAGGGGATGGTATGGCCCTTATAATCCAGGAAGCCTCCGTTTTGCTTCTCAGTCAGGGAAGTCATCACACGAAGCATCCCCTGCACACTCTCTGGAGCATCGATTTCCGCCTGTAAAAAAAAACACGGTCAACATGAAGGCTCACACTGGAGGTCAATTCTCCTTGCTCTAACTTAAGTTAAGGAAAAGACACTCCAATTTTTCCACCCACAGACGAGATGTTACAGCTGCATTCATACTTAAAGCGATAAAAGTGGTTCAAATCAAAACTGAAATGTTGTGTGAACTTTAAAAAAATAAAAACACACTCAATCTTGCATTTTCAGCCTTGACCTGGGCCACTTTTAATCAGAATCAGAACAACTTTATTGATCCCTGGGGGGGGGGATTTGTTTGTTACAGTTGTTCCACTCAATAGAGTAAATAGAGATAATACTTATATTACAAAATCTAACACAATATATAGAATAGAAATGTATGTATAGGTTTATACATATAAGTAAAAAAAAAAAAAAAAAAAAAATGGAAATATAAAATAAAATATAGTAAAATAATAAGAGCCTATATACAAAGTAAATGTAATGTAAACATATTCCACAGTATGTGCTGAATATGTGCTATATGTGATCCACTTCTGTGTCAATCTATGTCGGCAACTGAAAGCATGGAGGACAGCTGCAATCGGGACAGTAAAATCTATAAATGCTTATAAATAAAACAAGGCAATGCTGTCCATTTTACAAGGATTAATATTCTAAAGCAGTTACACATCCTATAAAACACTGGAGCTGTGTGTTGACTTCAGAAAGTTTAATCAAACTGGCCTAACTGTGTATATCCATCACAGTAGCTTCACAAAGCAGAATGAGCAAGTTAGGATGCATGCAGCTGTGGGAATGGTTATGCTATATAACGATGACTTGCAAATTATGAGTATGATTGATTGATGTATGTCGACACACAGATATGTTGTCTGACTTGATATTCCTGCTTTGTGTGACATATTTGGTGTTGTTTTTTGACTTTCTGGATTATCACAGGTAGATTACTCGTTCGGGCTTGTATCAGACATTGGACCCATACAACACTTAAACCTAAAAACAAAATCAGCTCTGAGAAAAACGTGTGAAGTGAAATCCTGCAATGTGAATGAAGCTTGGATTGTAAAAAAAAAAAAAAGAAAAAAGATCTGTCACCATGAGAACCGCTTAGTCTTCGTCTGTTGATTGTACTGATTTCAACAATAACTACTGTAGTTTTTGTAGTGAAATTATACAACATGATGTTAATATTGTGCTTCTCAATAAATAAAGTGAACGTATCATTCGGACACTGGTTCGTATTCATTGTTTTATTGTATCCTTTATGACTGGACCGGGGAGGTCAGTGAAAACTGCTGACTCACCTCCTCTCCACCCATGTCGGTGCGAACCCAGCCCGGGTGCAGCAAAGAAAACAGGATCTCGTCCTTCTTCAGCTCCTCGGCAGCACACACTGTCAGCATGTTCAGACCTGCCTGAGAAGACAAGAGAGGAGAACAGAAGAAATTATGGGACAGAAAAAGAAAAGAAAACGACCAGCGACAGAGAAATTGAGGTGAACAGTTTCCCTCTATGACTGAGAGATGAAGCCTTTGAGTAGCAGGTCACAGTGTTAGCAGGTTGTCTCTTACCTTGCTGACGCGGTAGGGGATTGCAGAGAAAATGGAATATGAATCTTTCGCACATTGCATTGAAGCCAGAACTGAGGAGATGCTGACGACTGCCGCTTTCCTGCAGGACATTCCTGGCATCTTACTGCCCTTCGCTGCAGTGCGAAGGTGAGGCAGGAACTCCTAATAATGACCACCAACAAGAGGAACTTTCAGTGTACACATGGCACCACCTAATTTCCTTCCTTTAAATTCCAAAACAAGGCAGTGTTGGAAGTTTTGTGTTTCAGACATGACACTTTCCCTCTCCCTTACTTGAATGATGTTGAAAGGGCCCATTACATTGGTGGTGAAGCTGTTCTGCATGTCCTCAGGACTGGTCTCCTGCAGGGTGCTTTTGCACAGGAGCCCTGCATTGTTAATCAGCAGGTTGAGACCGCCTGTCCCCACCAGAGCACCCACCTGTTGTGCACACTGTTTTATACTACAAAGGTCAGCGGCGTCTGACAGAGAGAGAAAGAAAGTGGACCATCAGTGGCAGTCAGAAACAGTAAATATCACAACACAACGCTATTTATAGAGTCAAGGCCAGTGTGTGTGTGTGTGTGTGTCTGGACATGAGAGCAGGATTGAAAGTTTAATAGAGTATAAGAGAGGGACAGAGAGTTTATACCCAGGCGAACGATGGAGATTACATCAGGATGCTTCTTTGCCAGTGTTCGCAAGGCCTGCAAATACACAGAGAAGATAAGTTTGTAATTCCGGGGAAGCACACTGTTGATCACTTGCACTCACTTTTAGTAGAAATACAGTTATTTGTTTAAGAGCTCAATGGGGCTCAGAGGGGGTAAAGACTCACCTCAGCCCTGGGTCCATCTGGGTCCCTGCAACAAGCGACCAGCTTTTTCACTGGACGGTAGCTCTCCAGCATTTGCTTAACCATCTCCAGGCCCAAGCCCCTGTTGGCTCCTGTGATTAGCACGTTGACTGCCTGCCCTGCCATTTCCTCTGCCTCTGTTTGCACGGTTCTCCTTTTGGGCTTTTATATTGAGCCCCTGCGGAATGTTTGTCTTTGGCCTGGCCACACCCACGTTCTCATATGGCAGTTTGTGCAGAGCTCAGCTTCCGCTCTGCCTCAAAATTTGCGCAAGTCACTGTGACTAGTCAGGCTTATTTAAGTACTGATAAGATGAAGATATCATGTTTGTATGTTCTAGATCAAGAGGAGTTTGCCCATAATATTATGTGTAAATCTGGGCAATAGCAACACAAATGGCAAAGGCCTTCCTGGTGACAAGTCCCGTGAGCTGGGCTCTAGTTAAAAATACACTCTCCATTTTGTCCGCACAAAGCACACATTGATAATTCAAGTCATATGCATGCATAAACTAACTGATGTAACACATATTGCAGTACTGTGTGGTCTTTGGTGAGCTTGAGAACATTACAGTATGATGAATTACAGCCATTTAGTGTGACCCATACACAGTGTTGATGTATCGAGGCAAAAATAGCTCCGAATGTGAGCTTGGTAAACTACATAAAAGACATACTGTGTCAGACAATTAAGGGATTCATTTAGAAATACAAATAATGTGACTATTTAGATGTGAAGTGGTTTATACATATATGGCTCAAATTATGAATCTAATTAGTGAACTCATGCAAAGAGATTCTGGTTATAGCTGCACAAATAGACACCAAAAAAGCAATGAAACAATGACAAGCTATAATGACTGACTTTAATATATACATATTTTCATGTTTCATGTATACTAAAGCTACAGGAGTGGTGTTGGCAGGGATGCCAGTTAACATTCCCAACACATGGCTGCACCATTTCTGTGTGAAATGGCACATTCTGAATTTTTGACAAAAGATTTTACAGAGGCTTTCAAATCCTTGGTAAACAAACAGCATAAATGTTCACCCTAACAAGTAATTGACTTCAATATAACAGATTCAAATCTCACATTTCTTGAAACAAATGAAAATCTATGAAATAAGGTAGACTAGGCTGAAAAAAACAAGCAGAATTATCTCACTCCACTGGCACATTTTTCACTTGTTTTTAGAGAAATGAGATTTCTTCCAGCTGAAAACCAACTATATTATAGATTTTAATTCCTAATTAGTTAACTAATGACTTGAAAAAGTGGATATTTATTGCAGTGTGCAATAAATATAACAAATATTTAATTATAAAGCTTATAAATCAGCTTCAAAACTGAGAGCTGAAGCAACACCTCTCTGACACTGTCTCAAAAATGTTACATTAAAAGCTTCACAAAGGTCATATTTATTGCAGGGCTATTGTACTGGATGGCATTATTATGGTATATGTTCCTGTTATTCTGTCCATCCCCTGCATCTCTAACATGCGCGTCAGCAAAAGCAAGCTGGTGGCAGGACGGCTCACACTGACTGACAGCAGAGAGAGTGGGACAGGCAAACAATAAACTCAGGAACAGGTTTCTTCTAAGAGAACTCATATAACTGAAGACAGTAAAATATTTCAGACAGCAATGTGACTGAATGCCCTGCACTGATAATGCATGCTGGCTGTCCGTTATTGAGACTGGTGCTCTTTGGATTCCTCCGCTGCTGGTGAGCATAAAACGAATGTGTGCATTTGACTGTGTAAGCAACAGGTAAAAAGTTTCCAAAAGGCTTTGTGATGACTGAAAAAAAGAGAAAGAAATAGAAAACCTCACAGGGTTTGTGCGCTGTAGTGTCACTTTTAAATACGTCAAACAACATTAAGTGTGACGAAACACACCTACGACACAGAAAAGGACAAAAAAATAAAATAAAAAATACATCCCTTGACTTTCATTCGGCAGCTAAATTCCTTTGGCTGTCCGGATAAAATGTGGCAGTGTCTTGCTCTTGATCCATAAGCATACACAAACATTCATTCACGCACTTGAACATACATACTGTACACACAACCATACACGCTGCACATACATGATGCAGTACATAACATGCACATACACAGATATAAATACAAACAGTTTTTCATTAAATGCACTTCTGTGTCCGCAGCTCTCCGCTTTGAAAATAGGAAGGTGCATAAATAAAACATTCCCATTGTTATAGAAAAGGTCCATGCATGTCTGGCACCTCTGAGTTCACCGAGACTGAATGTGGAGACAATACGAGGGCCATGCTCCATTTCGCTGCATCCCTTTCCGTCTTACAATTTCTTGATTTCTGATTCTCTCTTGTGAGTGTGTTGTTGTTGCTCCTCTCTCTGGCAGTGTTTTGACAGTATATTTGTCTTTTTTTTTGTCTCTCACAGATGGGTGCTGTCCTGCGTATCGAACCGGTGACTCTCTGATATGCCGCCGCTGCACTTTCTGTTGCTGCCCTGATTGGGTACCAGAGAGAGGGGATCTGGTCTGATCAGGTACCTGCAGATTGGGTTACAGACAAATAGAAATTCTGTAATATTTGTAGTTTTCATGCTGGGTTAATTTTACAGTGTAATCAATTATATTTGGTGGAATGCACTCACACAACATCGTGCAGCTCCAGCCTGGTGTCTGGAGAAGGGTTGATGAGGATATAAGACAGTCTGTTCCCTTGGTCTGTCATCCCATCTGACACAGGAAGAATAGAGGTGAGTGAGGCTGGAAATGAAATAGGCACAGGATATACAGCAGGCTGTGCAACATCCGTACACAGAATAGAGGCTACATTACTATGAGTCACAACACAGGAAGACAAATTTTGATAAAAATGGACACAAGCAGAATACATAGACAGTTGCAGACTGTAAACAGCAGTGGTAGAAGTTCTCAGATCCTTCACTTAAGTGAGTATTGGTAATGCAACCATGTAAAAATACTTTTACATTACAGGTAAAAGTCCTGCATTCAAATACAAATTAATTAAAAGTACAAAACTTAAAGTATCAAATGTAAAAGTAGTCATAATTGAGAAAAAAATTTCTGGTTGAGGTGGAGCAAGTTTTAACTACTTTATATATAGTTTGGTAGTTTAGTCCAGAAGTTCCAAAAATGGGGGTCATGCCCCTCCAAAGGGTCACAAGAGAAATCTAAGGGGTCATGCAATGATTAATGAGTAAAGTTCTGCTATACTAATCTTTTCCCTAATCTTGCTTTTTGTTAAACGTTGAGTAATTTTAGTTTCAATTTAATAGCATAATAGTATAGTAGTAGTAGTAGTAGTAGTAATAGTAAGTAGAAGTACAAACTAGCATAAAATATACAATATATAAATATAATATAAATAAAATTACAGTAAAGTACATACAAATTGTACTTAGTTACATTCAACCACTAGCAGTAGGCCTACACTTGAGATCAGGAAATTAAAACTTTCATAGACTTACTGAATCCAGTTGGAGAAAGGCCCAAGTGTTTCATCCTCGTTCGCACCAGGGCGTTGAGTTCTTGCCTCTCCGAGCGCCGAAACAGTGTCAGTCTCTGCTGGCTGATCCTCTCTGCCGCGCTGCCCGGACCCCCCTTGGCTGCGCTAGAGTTCCGACCCCCCTTCCTGCTCAGCCGCCGTGCCCACTGCATGCTCTTCCTCCTGAGCAGCGGGTGGTCCGAGGAGTGGGAAGAGGTGGAGACGGGCTCCGAGGAGGTGGAGTTGCGATGAGCACCGGTCCGGGACAACAGGGGCTCTCTGGGTTCTCTGGTATCCTCGTAGTCTTCCACTGTGATGGAAACCTGGGACTGAGACAAACACACACACACACGCACATAATATCACATACACAAACCTTTAATTTCCTTATGCAGCTTAATCAGCTTACAATCATACTGGTTTTTATTAAATCCGTTCTTTACTGGTCTCCAATTTCTCTAAATGAATAAGATTTAATACTTTGTTATCGCACTGTTAATGAATGAGAGACAAGATATAATGAATAGTCCAACATTCTTAAATATCTTTTGTCCAACAGACAAAACCATTGTGTCTCTGGTATTTCTTAAAAAATAGATATCAGCAGCACATTGGGAAAGTTGTCACGTATTCCTGCATCATGTCTAATGAGTAATATGTCTGTCTCAGGTCAAAAATACATATATCAAAACTAATATCAGACGGTTGGCAAAACATAGACAAATTGAATTAACATTTGGGGAGATGCATCAGTTTAAATAAACCTTTAAGGGAAGTGACTCACTCTTTTTTGTGTTTTATTGTAACTTTTTTGTAGTTAACGACTACAAAAATTGTGACTTTGTAACTGAAAGCAAGCGAGTGAGACTTCTTACAGTAGAGAAAATATAATAATAAAGTATATATAGCTAATAGAAACAACTCTGATTTTATATAATAACCATTAAAGAAACCATTACATTTCTGGGGAATTGAATGAACCTTGTAATCTTTCCTCTCTTTATAAGTTTAGGTTTAAGGTTTAAGTAAACCAACATATTGTGGGATGCAATGAACGTTGTGGCCTCTGGGGGTTGCTATCCAGTGGCTTTTGGCCACAAAACTCAGAACTAGCAACAGTAGCAGCTGACCTCAGAGACTGGAAGCTTATGTGCCTCTGTCCGATAGATGCCAATGGGAATGTCTCCATTGGAGGAGCACAGTTTCTGGTAGAGCCTGCCGTACGTGCGGATCCACAGGTCATCCTCTGTGATTTTCATCTAGAAAACACACAAACACAATAATCATTCTCAAAGGCACTTCACAGGTCAAACACACAGATTCAGAATTCCAGCTGTTTGTGATTGAATACTTACAGCACAGAGGAAACCTGAGCCAGGCATGGAGTCTAAACCCAGCAGCAGCCTTGCAATGGAGATCATGTAGTCCTTCACAAATGACTGGCAGGAGAAAAAGTGAACAGAATTAGATCATATTTGGCATTTTGCCACACTGAAAAACAGGATTTTGGTTGTGTTCAGTCCAAGAGAAGAGTTTAAAATACCTGGTAGAGGAGAGTGTCCAGCATGCTGACACTGAACACCTTCCCTGCCGCGAAGGGCAGGCGGAACATAAACACCAGGTTGGACCCCTTCTCCCTTTCCTTCTGCAGATCAAACACATAAACATACACCCACCGACACACACACACACACCGACACACCCACACACACACACACACACACACACACACACACACACACACACACACACACACACACACACACACACACACACACACACACACACACACACACATTTTTCCAAGATTACACTGGTCTTTGTAGAGATGAGATGATGTGGTGAATGTTTCTTCTTCTCATTATCATTTTTTGTAACGTGGGATTAAAGGAAGAAAATCCTAAGGAAACAACACAAAAACATACGTTGCCCAAACAAAGAAAGGTCCTTCCTGCTGTAAGGGATCACTGCTAGAAATTTCAAAAACCATTATCAAATAATAATGTTAATCCCTTTGCTGATTTCTTGATAAATGTTATTGATGCCCAAAGGGAAAATTCATTAGCTGCCACACAGAGAGCGACATTAACAACAAAAGCAGTTAAAAAAGGCGAGCAGCAGTGGGGTGAAAAGAAGAACTACAAGGCTACAATCAGTTAGAAATGTTAACTGCAACACTTCACAGTGGTTGTGACAAAAAAAACCCAACCTATTTTTCAGCTTGAAGCTTCTCATCAAAACAAAGCAACATTAGCAGTGATTCAGTGAATGTATTTCAAAAACATCCTTTCTGAAAAAAAAATCTGAAAGGATGGCTTTCATACTGCTAAATAGTCTGCTGTGTTTGTTCTCGTCATTTTTTTTCATTGTGACCTTAGATGAGAGAGAAAGAAAGTGGAGGTTTGAAGGTATGAAGCTTTTACCTTTTCCAGTTTAGAGAGCGCCAGAGAGTAGTGGTCTTTGACTTTGAACTGCATAAAACGCATGTTGGCTGGGTGGGTGAGCTCCGTGATGATACTAAGAGCTGGGAACAGTCTGGGGAGGAAGAGGCACACAGACAAAGAGAGAGAATAATGGGTAAAAAAAAAAAAAACACTCACTTTAAGCTAGTGTGTGAGATTGCTGAGCAATTTTGAGCAAAGCAGACCTGAAGAGCGTCTGGACATTGACGATCGTTTTTGCATCGGCCATGTAGTCCTCCTCTGCAATCATGGAGCTTTCCTTGTCAACCACCACCATGGTGTCTGCGAAAGTCACTCCACATCGCAGCAAACTGTCCAGACTGTGCCGAGAGTGGGAGAGAAGCGGTGGAGGTGATGGTGGGGGGGTGCATAATGAAGAAGAATAAGGGCAGTGTTTAAGGGCAGTAAGTATAAATCTAAAAATAAGAGGAGTAAACTGTCATTTGAGTACATAAGTACGTAAATGAAGGAAAGGATGTGAAGGAAATAGTAAAATAAAAAGATAAAAAAAGGGAGCATAAATAATGAAGTCAGCCAGGAGGTTTGATCTGTCTTACTTGTCAATGGAGCCCACTGTGTAGAACACCATAGGAAACCAACAGATTGCCTCCAGGAAGTCAGCTTCAGGTCTGAACCAATCAAAACACAAATAGACTTGAGATTCCCACCAGTAGAGATTTATACGTGCCATGATGAAGAGCTAACTTTCCCACAGAGACAGAAACCCCTCACTCAGCCTGAGAAATACAACACAGCCAAACTGCCCGCAGAGAAAGCTGAAAATAACAGCACTACACTGGAGTGACTCAGCATTTTATTGCCTTTTTATTGGATTCCACTCTCATTTGGCTGACTGCGTTTGTGTAGCAGCCACAAAACACGACACAGGATTGCGGAGCGCATTGTCCTGAAAGCATTCAGCATTTCACAAATCATGTTTACAGCGACCTTAAATAGCTCAGTTTTTCTCTTCTGCTGGCTATTTAAGGAGGAACCCATTTTACCATCCCCGGCAACCTAGATTTGTAGCGTAGCCGTTGTGCTCGCAGCAACAATTTTGGGCAACACAACAAATAATCTATTTTAGTTCGAAGCTGTGTTCACAAGCACCGAATCACACCAAATGACGGAAATGTGTCCTTACATGCCCTCCAACAGCAGCACAATGGGGTTGAGCTCCTTCCTGGGTCGGTAGTAGGCCCGTAGAGGCACAATGAAGTTGTACAGACCATTCCCTGCACTCTCAGCGGACACAATGATCAATTTGTTTTTGAAGCCGTAGGAGCGAGCATCCTCAAAAAGGGTGTGATGACAGGCCTAGGAGAGCAGCAGAGGGGCCATGAAGGTGGCGTGAAATGTGAACTTGTAAAATAAAAATAGCAAGCCATTTAAATCCCATACCTTGTCCATGCGCAGGCAGCAGAAAGGCATCTTTTCTTGAAGAAGGTGGCACAGCGTAGGTGAGCTGCCGATGTATGGAGAGTTCAGCGGGTATCCCTTCACCCACCTGCGGCACAAGCTGACAGTTACCTCTGAACAAGTTTACATACGAGAAAATTCAAACAGCATCTTCATTGCTTACTCGCAGTGTCGACCCCACCAGTGTGCACTCTCATCTTTGTCACTGTCCTCCTTTCCCTCTTCCCCTCCCTCGTCCTCTGACTGGTCTCCCAGCAGGTCAAAGGTGGGGTTGTTGACACCGTCCACCAGCTCCAGAACGGGGGCGATGCTGTGCCTCCTCTCCTCGGCTGAGTCTCCCATGGCAGGCAGGGCCAAAGTGTTAGCGCCACCCATCTCTGTCCTGGAGCTGCTCCTGCTTCCTCTCCCGCTGCCCAGCCCAGTGCTCCCCGGGTCCTGGCCTTCTGGGCTGCTGTCGCTGGAGTCCTGCAGGTCGATGGCCACTGTGCCTGAAACATGCACGCATGGTGACAGTGATTATCAATGCAAACATGAAGGTAAAATTTCAAACACTATACGTGATATGTTTGCACAGATCCCTGATAACTCATACTGTCGTGAGAGCTGTGAGGTGGACAGTTTCATTGTTGTCCACCAGGTGGAGTGTTTGTAAAACTACAGTATGTGACATTTCAGTTAATTTGGCAGTTGCTCTTATCAAGTGTGACTTATAATCTGATACAGGATAATTCCTTGGAAAAGCTATGAATATTTTTATTCACTCAGATAGGTTTAAAATGTGAGAAATGAATAATTCTGACAGCTGTGACTGTGCTGCGGTCTAAGACAGATTAATGAATGGTTTGCATGTTTGACCAACAGAAACTGCAAACAGAAGGTCAGTGTGCAAATGTTACACAGTCTTTGTGCCGTGCCCATCTGACTGACCCATGCTGGCAATGATACTGTGGACTGGCAGGCGGGTGAGTCCATGGTAGATGGTTTGGTGCACTCCCCTGGCATTTCCTCCAGTGCCGCCCCACGATGGCTCCCTCTGGCCCCTGACAAATGCAGAGTTCTCCTCTTTTGAGATATTGATGTAGAAGCATGTGTCAGAGGCACCCATGATGTGGCAGGGACCAGGGTTCAGCAGGATGTTGGTGGTGTCCAATCTGCGTACTCCGATCAGACATACTCCATACCTGCAGCCGGAGAGACATGGTCAGGTCTGAACCGTACAGGTTGGTGTGTGTTCTCATTTCTTTGCTTTTCATGTCATGACTTACTTTTTGTGAGCATGAAAGGAGGCAAAGGTGAAACTCTTGCCCTGGTATTCCCCAAAGAATTTGCTTTCCTCCAGGCGGATGTGATGTACCTCATTAGCTGAGCAGCGCCGGTAGGTTCGGTGCCATTGGTCTGCTGAACACGCACCGCCCTCCCTAACACAAAAAAAGAGGATTGATTGGCCATGTGGGGAAAGCTTGACCTTTGAAACAGAAGAAGAATCCAGCTCAGCACATTGACCACATCAGAAGATTTTCCACTCACGGTTGCAGAGGTAACATCTTACATCTCTGTCAGAGCCGCTAATCAATACTTCAATCAGCACACAGATGTACACTAGGACACCCAGGCTGTCTGAACAATAGGCCCCACATGTACACATTCACACAGTTAAGTGGACAACTTTTTTCTCAGGGGGATATGGCTTTAACCGAGAAGGCTAAAGAGGTGATAACAGGAAGCAAGGGTGTGGGGGCAGTGTGAATGTGGGTGGCCTACGACAAAGACGGCATTATATAAACAAGTGTTATAGCGAATTTGCAGTTTACAGGAACTAAGTGCAAGGCAGGAAAGGAGGATGACAAATTCTAGTCATGTTGCATTGTCACAGCCAATAAACCAAGTCCAGATATAGAAGAATACTTATGAAACACATAAATGTTGAACTCATCAGACACAAGTGATATTTATTATAGTAAAGTATTTGAATTGGTATTTCTTTAACAATGTATTTTCACATATAATGAAAGAGTTTGTCATTTATGTGTTTCTTGACTATCCATAATTAAAGGATAGGTATATTGTACTCTCTTATGTAAAAACATTACATTACTAAATCTTTACTAATACGACTAATACTTTATATTTTAGGAGTGATAGCAGGTTTGTTTTTTGTGTGGATATCCTGTCGTTATGAGGACATCTACCATCAACTCCTTAACTACAACAACGAATCATATTTAAGCACCATTTTAATCACTGGAATAATTCTGCTATCATGCAGTAATGATCAAAAGGAGTAGGAGTTTTGCCCAAATAACATTCTGGTTGTGAGCAAAATACCAAAATTGCTCTTCAACCAGCAAGTGAGAGATGTGAATGAACCACCAAACAAAACCAACAAAACTCACTCATATTTTGCCTCTTGTGTAACGTTTCACAAACATGACAGTTATTTAAAATCTATAAAACATTTTGAACATCTTCTAAGCACAATTTCTATATTACAAGCTTTTTTCCCCCCTTTTACCAACTCTCACAGAATCACACAGAACAGCATGCAAACTATAGAAGCTGACAGAGGATTTGGGTGAACATTGAGCACAAATGTGCCACAGAATTTCTCGCTGTGAATACAGATCAGATGCATACTACCTGTTGAGGGCTTGAAAAGCTCCTACACGTTGCTTGAAGGCCTCCTGGGGTGCCGTTCTGAAAAAAATACAACAAAGTTGAGTGACAGCGAGGAGACAAGAAGAAGCTCATTTCTATTCACTATATCTACTGTATATTTCACTGTCAAGACTGTAAGACCATGCTGTGAACAATCAAATAGAAAAGCGGGCTAGGGAGAAAGAAAGTGGGATAGGGAGAAGAAAGTGAACTCACTGTCCTCTGGAAGAGTGGATCAATAGAGTGATGAGTGTCGAGGTACCGGGGCACACACAGTTTAAAGCCAGCATGGCGTACTTAAACTCTTCTTCACACACCACATGATCTGCAGAAATAGGAAACAAGAGGGGCAAAGTGACCCAGGTCACACATGCCTTGGCAAAACACAACCACTCACATTGTACTCCATAAAACTTTAAATTCTGAAACCCAAGAACACTGCAGTGAATACAAATGTGCTGACTGAAAAGACTCTCCTGGCCTTGGTCAGTGTGTGGGCGAGTGACAGAGAAAGTTGATGGCTTCATCCCATTAATACAGGTGTAAGTGACATAAAAGGTTGAGGGCTTAAAATAAATAACATCCTCTTGAGGGCCCACTCAACCAAGTCACACAAAAAAATCACAATTGATCTCACTTAATTCCTAGTAATATTTAGCCATGCAGAGTTGTATCTGAATACATCTCCGACGTTTATGAACCAGCAAGCGTTTTTTGCTTTGAATACAACTGAAACGGAAATTACCAAAATTGTTGTCGGTTCGCTATCTGCTAATCACTAGCAGTTAATTGACTAAATGTTTAATCTCTAGCTCAAATAACTGAAAAATAACATTTGATAAACTAAATAGCAACACTTCTTCCTGGAAAACAATATCCAGGTTACTCACTATAATCCAAAATATGAACAGTTTGCACAGAAATACTTTCTACTGCCGACATATTCTCAGAAATGGTTGATGGGTGCTCTGTGGCTCTATGTGCAAACACACACACAATGCACAATGTGTCATGCATTTCACCGTTAATGGCTGCAGCTTACAGTGCGACCGAAAGACACGAGCACACACGCTATCATGTCCCTATTTTATGTTGGAAAATGTCTTGTCACTTCATATTTGTCTAACAAACAAATGAGTCAAACAGACAGCCGTGTCAGACGTCTTCCATCATCCTCTCGCCCCTGCTTAGACGCATTCCCTGTTTACTTCCATGGGATCAATTATATGTCATCGCTGTGGCCCACTGTTCAGTTTTTAAGGGATGGTGGGAAGACCTAGCAACAAGCCAGTTATTCAATGACAGCCTTATTAAACCACCTTTCACTCACACCATCCAACACTTAACGCAGCGCTGCCTCTGAGCCAACCAAACCAAACCAAACTGAACAAACACAGATGAAAGTCCCCTTGTTTACCTCTTGCCAGGCAGCCTCCACTTTGAGAGGGAAAACCAATAGAGCGATTAATGTTTCTAGTAAACCAATCAATGATTCAGGCCCAGGGAGCATCCATTTCCTTTGCTGTGTAATTCTTGATTGCATTATCTTCGGTGATGAGCACACAGTCATATTATGGCTTGTTTACCAACAATGTTGAGCTAGGTCCTAAAAGCACAATATGTGGTCCGTATTAGGAAATAATTGGTGGCAAACGTCAGAGTCTGACATAAAGTATCAGACTCAATCAGCTGCCAGTCTGAGTAACAGGAGGCCAGCTGAGATGTAAATGCAGTTTTTAATAAATTAGTCATGTCTGTGTGAGCCTGAAGCTGAGCAGGTGAGAGACATGGCAATTAAAACAGCTGATTTTGGATCTTCCGTTGAAGTACCAATGTTCTTTTGGCTCAGAACAGTACATCATAATGCAGCTCACACACAAACACAAAGAATAGCCTCTTGCTATTCAGCCTGTGAATTTCTTTTGAAGCGAAAGCTTTTTGAGCTATGCAGAGACAAAAACACTGCTGGTGTATCTACGGAGAACAGTATTCATTATTGTAATACACACATTCCACTTTCTCAATCTCTTACATTCCTAACTCCCATAGCACACAGTAGTGACACACCAAATTGATTTTTTTTCCAATATCCAATTTCCAGTGTCCTTTTTAAACCTCTCTTCACCACTGTGATCCCTTCATTTCACATCTTCTCCTCTGCTTACCGTTCACCTCAGCCCTCCGTCCTGCTCTCTATCCTTCAGGTGACTCGACCAAGACCAGGAGAGAAACCAATTACCAACACTGAGCATACACACACACGCTCTCTCTTTTCTCTTTCTGTCGCCCTTGCTTAGAAGATCCGGGTTTTTGTCTCCATCTCTCCCGACTGCGTGTGGTTTTCTATCACAGACTGGTATTAAAGGTGTAATTCTGTGTGTGCAAATATGTGTGTATGCGTGTGGTTATTTGCACCCTCTGTAAGAGTGCAATTACAACCTGACCACAGGTCCACCGGTAGAGCTAATTAAATCAGTATGCCGTTATTGTTTGAATGAGTCGGCTGATGTGGCTACAATGAGCCGAGCTCACGGGGGCGCCTGGCTATTGTCGTTCAAAACGTAAACTGGGGAGATAATCAATCGACACTCTGTACCCAGTTCTGTTTTGTTACTCAGATGCCTCAGGGTTTCCTGGCCTGCTGCAGCATCATACCGACAGATCTTCCCTAATGAATGCCGGGCTGTTATTAAGCTATTCCTGCAGATCAAATTAAATCTTGTATCTCTTGCTCATTAATGCCTCCCACACTAGCACTTAGTGAGTATTTTCCAAGTGGTGTCAAAACATGGCGTCTGTACTTACAGTAAAGCCCATATGACTGCATACTGATTCGTTTTTTGAGTCTACCTATGGTGTCTTCAGGATTATAGGAAGGTGATTATGACCTTTGCTTTGTTCAAACTCATGTGTTTTGTCAGTTTAAAGGGGTACGTTACTTTTCACTATAGTCTTACAGTGAATTTCTTATTTACCCTCTTGGATGCCCCTATGCTAGATAAAACATGATAGATAGAAGTGCCCTCTAAGGTTCCTTTTCAGCGGTGAAAAGTGATGGATTGACCACCAGAGGGGCACTCAGTGGATAAAACATGTTAAAGTGATTTTCAGCCTGGGGGTCAGGACACCCAAGGGGGTTGCGAGATAATTTCTGGGGGTTGCCAAATGGTTGTAGAGAATAAAATAAATTAACATAATGTGGGAAAACAGCATGGAATGAGAGGCAGGAGGCAGCAGCTCTCAGCGATGTCATCCCTTTAAAGACATTCAAACAGGAATTAATTGTTATCTGTGAGCAAAGTAATAACAATGGTCTTCCTCTGTGAGGTTGGTAGCTCTCATGTGTTATGTTAGACCTGATTATTCAACTCTGGTTGGAGCACTGAACCACTGCTACTGTACAGGCTGCCCTTCCAGTGGACAAAATGTGGTAAGAGTGCCCTCTTGGGTGCTAATCCTAACCCTGACTAAGATGTTTCAGCATCACAAATGAATCACTACTGTGTGCACGCTGGTGATTTTCTTTTTTTGCCCCTCAAACCTGCCTCAGTCCACCACTGGCTATTGGCTATGAAGAAACAATATCATATTTTAAAATTGAACTAGTGCAGTGCCCGTACGAAGTATGTATTGCTATAGAAAATAGGAGGTTAAGTAGCTTTTTCATGGATGGCTAAATGAGGTTGTGTTTGAGGGTGTGACGTCGGGGACATTTAGGTTTGTTGTGAAATGTGTAGATTGATAACTATTGTGTTTTCATATAATTTGTCTTTCAGCAAGGACACTGTAGGGAGATGAACCCCATTCCACTAATGTGAAAGTACCACACCTCATGGTCAGCGCATATAAATTCTGAAAGAAGAAAGTTAACTACATCTGAAATGGGATGAAACCTGACAGCATAAACAGAATAACTTGTAGCATAGCCTAGTAAATGAAATGGGCAGCACATATTATTTAGCCCTGTAATATAGGCTAGCATACATCAGAGAGAGAGAGAGAGAGAGAGAGAGAGAGAGAGAGAGAGAGCAATGGCAGTAAGGGTTTCCACATCAAAAAATCTTTTTGAAACTACCAAAATAGTGTGAACAGATAAGCCGACAGCGCGGAGCGAGGGCGTGTCGGTCAGACAGTCTGATAACTGCACAGGTCTCTCACTCAACTTAATAAAGAGAAACATTCTCCATCTTGCGAGTGAGGGAGTCAGACAGCGTCCAGTTTACTGCTGGTGATTATGTATAATTATATAATTTAGAGTGAAAAACATAACTTCGTCACTTTCCAGGATGTTTGGTGGGTCAGGATCTCCATCACTACACATTAGGGCTCTGCAGTGATTGGCTCTGGTGCGCACGTGGCAATGGTGGCTATGGTAATGCTAGCGGACTTCTAAATTATTTATGAAATAATTTATTAACTGTATCTTTGTAGTCCAAACAAAGCCGACGTTGCACACCCTTAAACCACACAGCAGCCATGTTGAAACTCTCAGGTCAGTCTGATCCTGATCTGCAGAGATATTTGAGCCCACACACACACACACACACACACACACACACACACACACACACACAGACAGAGATTCCTTGCTTTTATAGATATAGATAGATAGATAGATAGATAGATAGATAGATAGATAGATAGATAGATAGTTGAGGATATTTGAAAATCCCAAAACTATGTCAGTGTAAGATAACACATCAAAGCAATTGACATACACGTGACAGCTGTCTAAAGAAGTTTCACCTCACAGAGCCAACTGATAACCATATAGAACTGGTGTTATCATGGATGAACAAATGTATCTTTCTACCTAACAATGCCCCTGAATAACAAAGGCCTCAGTCTAGCTGTTTAAACAGCACTGCAGGGGCAAACAATAATTGCCTGCAGGCAGAACTAGGGTCAGGTTAGCAAAACAGCAGAACTCATCAAAAGAAGGGCATTTCCTTTGCCAAGGTAGCAAAGTAAAACATTAATCATTGATAGAGACAGCTGGGATGAGGGCGGCAAGCTAGAATTGAGTTTGATGGTCTCCAGGGCTGTAGGCAGAGAGATGTGTGAGAGAGAGGAAGGGGTGAGAGAGAGTTTGGTTCCTTCTTTCACTCACAGATGATTGACTGGCGTCTTCTGCTAAGCAGGAGAAGAAGGGACGCTCTCCAAAAGGCAATGTAAAAACTCACAGACACCCTCAAAAGCTTACAGCCAAGCCGAGCCAATCTGTCCAGCACTTTTTCAAAGCTGGGAGGAGGCTTACAAATCAAGCTGACAAAGCTGACAAACTCAGGTAGAAAATGGGACTCGACAGCTGAGGACCCACACTTGAAATAAAGTGCCGACAGGACAGCTCAGTTTCCCGTGGCATCCCAATGCAACCCTGCTGTAGCAAAATAACAATGCTTACCTAATCACCCATCTTTTACATTGCTGTGTGTCATGACTGGTGGTGACAATTCCAAATCACCTGTCAAATTGGGCCAGGGAGATGTATTTTTTCAGCAGGGGCCATCCCATTATTTCCTGCATCATGATGTGATCAAATAACAGTAGTTGCATACAAACAAGACAGAGACACAAACCTTTAGCTGACACCTCAAGTGACAACCAGTGTATCTGATTTCACACCCCCTGCCCACCTGCAAATTTGACGTGGAACTTGTTCTCTGGCTTGAGAATCTGGACGTAGAGGGGGCAATTTGGAGCAAAGTCTTTCACTGCCCAGGCTCGGAGGATGGTCTGATGATCCTGAGAAAATTGGAAACGGGGATGAGTGAGATGGATGGAGTGAAAACAAGGGAGATAGAGAGGAAAAGTGCGACAGGGAGAGAGAGAGGTAGAAACCCATCATTAGCAGCAACAAATTGTAGCTCCTCTCTAATAATCCTCTTAAAACACTGACTGCACAGAGCAATTGAATGGCCCTCGCAAGACTGTGTACTCACGGCACAACATGCTCATGGTGAGAATGCTAACATAGCTATGTTTACTGTGTTAACCATTTCAACTTAGTTAACATACTAACTAATTGCAGTACAGCTGAAGTTGATGGGAATAAACTAAAGTGGTGAACAAATAAAAATTTTAAACTGATGATGGTACTAAAGGAATCACCAAAGTGATTCAAAATGATCCTGTGGGTGACATGAATGTCTTTACAAAATTTCATGGCAATCCATTAAACAGTTGTTGAAACATTTCACTAAAAATCTAAATTGTTACCATGGTGGTGCTAGATGAAAAGTCAGGGGCTCACCAAAGACAGTCACTGTACACGAATGTCTGTACTCACTGTCATAGTGATTCATCCAATAATTGTTGAGACATTTAAGTGGTAGAGCGACATTGCCACCCATAGAACCATGCCACTAACCGGCTTGGGTTTAGTTTAAAAATTACAGGTAATTATTAAGGTTTAATTTGGTTCTCGTCACTCACTTTGACTCACTTATGTTGAATTCAGTTCTGGTTTACTGACATTAAGGAAGGCATGTGCTGCCAAATTATTCACTGTGAAGTCCAGAATGTTGATTTAACACTGTCATGGTGTGCGCTGTTGTATAACACCACACCTATAAAGTTTATTGTTTTTTTTGCACATGTCTGTGTATAGTTTATATTTTCCTGTCCAGCCTTTCACTGTGCACTTCATGTTTTAGTAAAAAGATACAGAAATCCCCAACCATAATCCAGCAAGCATGAAAATCCAGCCAATGCAGTGAGCACTTGTTTCCAATGCTGCTTTCATGATTTTTTTATGAAGCAATAGTCTAAAAAACACACAGTTCACTCCAGAAACATGATAAAAGCAAATTACAAGAGATTTTCATCTGTTTTTAGAAAAACTAAATTTTAAACTTATTATCAAGCAAGAGGTCTAAATGTGAATGTTTTGCAGTATGAGGAGTCATGGCGATACAGGGAGGCGAGAAACGTACAGCAGCAATGCGGTCCACTTCAAACCGGTTACTGAGGATAAAGCAGGCCTCAGCATCGTCCATCCTGCAGGCAGTTAGTAGAGCATGTGGCCATGGGGGCGAGAGAGAGAGAGACAGAGAGAGAGAGACAGAGAGAGAGAGAGAGAGAAAATCAGGAAGCGATAAGGAGAGAAGACACGGGAAGGAGGGTGTTGTCATGTTATTGAGGGAGAAGACAAAAGAGAAAAAAAGCAGGACAATAGAACAACAAACAAACCAATGTGTCTTTCAAGCCCACGCCATTTATGGATGAGATAGCAGGAGGCAAGGAGACAGGGAGATTAAGAATACAAGCTTTTTGCTCCTTTTCTTTCCCTGTGACAAAGACAGACTAAGGTGCTGTGACTGTAATATCACAAGCCAGGGGGTAAACAATAAGCAATATGACTCAAACTGTAATTACAGCAGTTCAAAGCTGTAGGTGCTTTAGGTATTAATTATGAGTCCCTGCTTCTCCATGTGTTTCAAGGTGTTTTATTTCAGGGTTTTTTTCTTTTTTCAAAGCTCGATTTTATGCAGAATTATTTTATATAGATAGATAGACGGACGGACGGACAGACAGACAGACAGACAGACAGACAGACAGACAGATAGATAGATAGATAGATAGACAGGAAACTAAATACATTAATAAAATGTGTTTTAATGCTAGACTCTTGTTTGTTCATTATTGTTGTGTTTGGTCACAGTGACTCACTTGGCCCTCATCAGGTCTTGGTCTTTGAGGGCAGAACCCTGCAGGTAGATGACTCTCTGGGCCCACAGGGGGACATGAAGTACCCTCCTAACCTGGACGTCCATCTCTGCTGGGCAAAGGATCACCACATAGTAGTCCTACACACACACAAACATACACACAGAATTTGTATTGTGGCTGATGAGGGTTAAACCACAATCAAGACATCAGTAATACGTCTGCTGGATCGGATGTGTTTAGACCGAGAAGCATATACGAAATATTTCACTGACTATAGTCAATTTGTAGTCTTAAATTTGGGGTTGGTACACCATGTAGAATCACTTGATATGCAGACAGGACATTCACAAGTGTTGCAGTGAAAGTTTATCATTTATTTTTGATTGGTTGCCAGTCTTCAAGAGAATGTGTTTAATAATATGAGCCTGCAAGAGGCCAGGGGAGATACAGTAGAGACATGGACACTTTAGAGTGGCATACAACAGAGAATAGAAAAGAGCAACTTTTCGTTGAGACCGTGACAGTGAATGATAATTCTAATTCCTGTTTTGGGTCTAGTTTCATTCTACGTGTACTTGTTTAATGAACTAAAACAGACACTGAGCTCAGTGAACGCACTGGCGACGCAAGAGAGGACTAAAGAGGGCTGGCTGCGGAAGAGGAATGAAGCCACTGTGGATAGCGGATTAACCTCACATGGTTTCAAGTAAGGCCAAGTAAATCTATTTCTTGTTGTTGGCAATCAAGACATTCGGGGAATGTTGTGGCCTGTTAGTAGCTGATACTAGAGGTAATTCCCCTAGACCTAAAAACAAATCATTTTACCAGTAGGCTACTACCTGTGACGAGACATAAGACTTATTCATATGTTTTTTTATTATTTTCATTTAAAGTAAATTTCAATATTTTATAATTTCTATACAATAGAAATTAGTTGTGACTCATAAAATTAACCCTAAAGGAAATTCACTTCAACATGGAGGTTCTGTCTATGTCTGTGACAATTCTCATGCTTTCAGGTCATAATATTTTGGTAAGTGTTAAGTCAAAGGACACTAGCATTGAGGATGTTTCACCACTCATATTGGATATGTATGCATGGATGCACACTCAAGCAAACACACACATCTGCTCCAACATGAATAAGACAGCAGTTTGATCCGCGCTATTGCTTAATTAATCCTCTTCTTTAACCTCAGCTGCTCAGGCTCCTGAAGAGGATTACTGAAAACAAGCAAACACAAACACAAGACCCCCCAGCACCCCTTTGTCCTATTTAAAACCCTTTTAGAGAGACCTGTAGTCGGGGGTGAGCAAAGAACTCATTGAGAAAGTCCATGAGGAGGTCGATCTTGAGACAGCTGACACACAGCACCACGTGTTTCTCCGTCTGTGCCCGGTAGCGGCTGTAGTTCCCCCCGGACT
This sequence comes from Dicentrarchus labrax, assembly GCF_905237075.1. Classification (NCBI taxonomy): domain Eukaryota; kingdom Metazoa; phylum Chordata; class Actinopteri; family Moronidae; genus Dicentrarchus; species Dicentrarchus labrax. The sequence goes on from NW_026136722.1 coordinate 11,060,177, forward strand.
TCTGCCGCTCCATCCACAGAAAGGCCAGCTGCTCAAACTGCATTCAGGATGACATAGATCACATGCAACAGATGGAAATTGGATTAAGTTAGCAGGAATACAGGGAGGAGCCAGGTGGTATGTGAAGTGAAAACAATGCCTTGTACTGTATAGTGTTTCCGTTTCATTAGGGAGAGTATTTGGAGGAATTAAGAAAAGTGGAGATTTGGTTCAGGGTGGCGGTTGAATGGAACGGAAATACGTTACGAAAATAACAGTAGGCCTGAGCAAAATTACACTGATTTTCTTAATGCACTGGGGAGGGCTTGGTGGATAGAGAGATGGTGGGATTTACAGATGAAGAGATGCAAAAAAGAGATTTAAGAGATTTCTTACAGAAAATATTCAGATATTTTAGCACATTGTTTTACATTTATTCATGGCACGGATTGCTGTTTTGAGAAAAATGCCAATCACTGTTGTTTGCAGTAAATGAACAAGCAGAGCTCAGAAAACCTTTCATTACTAGAAAATGAAAAGATAAATTGGCAAAAAAAAAAAAAAAAATTAGCCTTTGATTGTGCAATAGAGTAAGATCAATACCACTTTCATGTCTGTATAGTACAATATATATATATATATATATATATATATACACATACACATACACACACACACATATATAGTTATACACATAGTTTTCATGGTCGTTTCAACTGGCCAAGCAAGAACCATTATGACGCAACTTTGTCTCGCTCTGTGTAGGAAATGTGAAGTACCCCCAAATATCCAAACTATCCTTTTCATACAAGTGGTGCTGAGACATAACAACACAACACGCAAATTTCCCTCATTTCCAGTGTTTCCAGCGCTTCTTTCCAAGAACCTTGATTTAAGTGACATGAAGTCGATACTGGGGCAGCAGTAGCTCAGTGTATAGGGACTTGGATTGGGAACCGGAGGGTCGCCGATTCAGGTCCCACAGACCACAATATGGAGTGTGGACTGGTAGCTGGAGAAGTGCCAGTTTCACCTCCTGTGCACTGCTGAGGTGCCCTTGGGCAAGGCAACCTAATCCCAAGAAACTGCTCATGGGGCGCTGCTAACGTGGCGAGCCCATCACTCCACCATCTCTCTCCCACTGTCCACAAGTGCATAAAGTGTGCATTTCAGCCTGTGTGTGTTTGTGTGTGTGTGTGTGTGTGTGTGTGTGTGTGTGTGTGTGTGTGTGTGTGTGTGTGTGTGTATAAAATAAAAAAGAGTGAAAAGAACAATTTCTCCAATAGGGGATTAATAAAATATATATCTTCTATATATATCTTCTAGGTGATGCATTCAGCTCTTGAAAAGTCGTAATGAACGGCTGATAACGTTTCTAAACATAAACCTGAGCCACGACACGGTTAATTTGTATGCTGCTTTTGTCTAGGAGGCAATCATTTTGCCCCAGATAAACTTATAATAATGAGATAATTATTATTATTATTGGAAAACATCTTCAGGCCACTCGGCTCTGTTGGACAATAGTGTTTTATTTAGCCATCATTTGAGCACAGCCAGTTCTTGATGGCACCAACTGGTAGATTTGTGACGTAATAATTTCAGTTATAGCATTGTGATTTGTTTCAAGGAAATGCTCCAAGCTGGTGAAACTGAATTAAAAACAAGACAAATAACCTAAACGGTTGGCTTATTATCTTATTTTCAAATCAATATCGTTTTAAGGTTCAAAATTACATTAAATGACTTGTCAAGAGGTATATTGGTGCTGTGCTGTGGACGGGTACCGGAAAACCAATAGAAGCAGCACTAAAAAAACAACAGTAGCTGAATCCTGATGCGCTCTGTGGCTCCCCTGCAGCCTGGAGACTGGTCATGGCAGGACTCAGAGTCAGACAGACGGACACACTCACTCACTCACACACACACATACATACACACACACACACACACACACACACACACACACACACACACACACACACACACACACACACACACACACACACACACACACACAGGGTGGGGGTTGGGGCTAAGGGGGGCCAGATTCTAAATGTCATGGGGTATTTATGGATGAAAGATGGGGAGAGGGAGTGGGGAGGATGACATGGCATTCCTGTTGGTGATGCATAGATCGCCATTTTTTTTACGAGTCTGCTCGTGTAAGTTCAGCAAAGTATCTTCGTGCTTGTGCCTTTTGTTTTTGTGAACATATTTGCTACCACCCGGCCACAGCTGATTGGAAAAACAATGCACTGGGAGCTTGTTCAACAGCCAGTTGAACAGGCATGCGTAGGATGCAGCCCTACACCCACTGCTTATGTGACGTGATTAAAAAAACAGAAAAGCTATCAAAGATGTGTAGCGTCATGACAAAAGAAATCCAATTTACAAGAAAACAAGAATGTCAGTGAACCAAATTATTTGTGAATTGTTTATCAGTAGTGTGTGAGCGTGGTTTCCTGCCTTCCTCTGACTGCAGGTACAGTACAAACACAGAGGAAATTCCTCCTATTAGCACTTTCACATCTTTTGGGAGGCACACAGGTGCGCCAGCTCCCTTAGGGATAAAACGTTTACACAAGTATGAGGAACAACCATTAGGATACAATATAACTGATACGTTTGTCAGGGTGTATTTAGCAGTCCCTGTACAAGTAGTGTGTGTATGTGTGAGTAAAAGGGTTCTAAAGTTCCCTCTGTGGAACAGTTAAATGACAAGAGAGGGATTTGGGGAATTGAGCGAGTAAGGAAGACACTCTCACTGTTCTCGGAGTAAAAATAGGGTTGTAAATCTACGTAGGATGCAATGAGTCATCACATTATTGTGCAAGTGGGGAAATACAACAACTTTTAGTCTTAACAGAGAAAACTTCACTGTAATGAGCGCACAAAAGAAAACAATTTGGATTTTGTGGATTGCAAAGCTATCCCAAGAGTTTATTTTACGATGATTTTTCTGATTACTTTAAAGGGACGCCTGTGCTCACTTTATCTAAGATTTGTTAACCACCATATAAACTGGAATACAGCCGGGTGAGATGGGTTTGTGCCGTCACTCATCGATCGCTTTTAGAGCTTTATGTTGTATAGTGATATCATGTTTGTTGGAACAGTCAGCCTTTACTACTAGTTACATATCTTGTTTATTCTACTATATGTGATTATATTAGAGGTTATCACTGCTGTTTCTCACCTGAATGGGAAGCACAATGAGCGCCACAAAGATCATGATGACCACCAGGAGTTGCGAGGGCCAGATTTGGGGGGTGACATCTCCAAAGCCCACAGTGGAAAAGGTGACCACACAGAAGTAGAGAGAGTCGAACAGGGTCAGGTTGTTCCCCGCTCGTTCGAGGTGTTGGATACCGCAGATGCTGATGGAGGTCGGCAGGTTGGGAAAGATGTAGAAAGCATCACTGAGCGAGAGAGAGACTTCATATTCTGGGTAAACTATAGGTGCCTCTGGGGGCCTTATACATGGAGAGTTGTCTTTCACACCTGTGCGTATATGTGTGACTTGTGTGTGTGGAAATGGGGGTGGATGCATGCTTGAGCGCATATGTGGGACATTGTACATTTGTGTATATAGGTGTGCGAGTGCCCGCTGTGCGTATAATTGTGTTCTTTAAGGGATAGATGAGTCAACAGGCAAATGTCAAATCTGACATGGTCAGAGAGCTTAATTCAGGCTGTGTGTAGGATCTTCTGGATTAGTCCAGGCTTTCACACCAGATATGCTATGAGCTGACACATCCTCCAGTGCACTGAAGACATCGCCAGTTGTCATTTCAGAGCACTATCTCACTCTTACAGTTACCAATTACCTCTCTGCTCTCTGTCTTTTCTCCCTCTTATATCCAGGAGCAGCAGTTTTTATGTATCACACTATTGCTTTGCGTCGCTTGTCCATCTCACCCTCTTTCTGCTTCTTTCCTTACCCTGTCCACGACTGTGACACCTTTCACTTCCTATTCAACCTCCATTTAATGTCTCTCTTTTCCCGCTTTTCAGTCCTTGTTGCCCCCCCCCCCTTTTAGTTCAGTGGCAGCAAGGGTACTCACCAAGTAAACATGAGACACACCAGCGTGCTGATGAGTATCACCACTTGGTTAAACATGGCTGAATGCGTCCGCTGGATTGCCCTGTGGAGATCATTCTGCAGAGACAGACACAGATATGACTTAATGTATTGAAGAAGCAACACCCCAAGCGCTGCATTGTTAAGGTGTAAAAGAAGGGTAAACTACAGTTATGGATAGTAGGAAAAAAATACATCAAAAAAACAATGGGTGGAATATAAAAATGCACTAAATAAGGAGATAAAAATGGCAAAGTGTTGAAATATATGGAGCAGAGAGAGCCACAGTTTATTACAAAATGTGGAGCAGGCTTCGCTAGCTGGATGGAGGCAGGGAACGTGAAAAGCTTCAATAACAAACCCAACAAAGTGCAATTTAAATGTTTTGTGACTGATTTACCTTCATGGCAGAAAACGCCAGTGAGCTGAAATGGCAGAGACAGAGAGGGGCCATCGCATGCCAACAAAATAAAATAACAAAGATGTCGAAATAAAAGTAATGGAACAATTGGATAGGGAGATAGTGCTTCACTCACTATCATGTTCTCCAAAGCGTGTTTGGCCAGCCAGCAATTGAGAAATACAGGAATGAAGAGGTTTCTGAAGGAGGGCAAAATCACCTGCCAAGAAGAGAAAGCTTCAGTCTGCTTGGCTCTCTGTCTCATCACTTTCTTTCATATGTTGTATACAGTCACAGGAACTCTTGCAAGGATAGAGGTTGTGTGAGCATGTGCTTGTTGTGATAGCCTTTCCGTATTAAATGCGTGATGTGTATTCAAGAAAGGAGGATGGGATTGCAGTGATTGGGTGCTGTGAATACTCAGTAATGCATATCCTTCCACTCACAGTGATCATGAAGGGAACAGCGCTGATCATCTCCAGAATGAAGGGGACACGTAATACTTGCTCCCAAACGTTGCCCTGGAAACAAAAACCACACACAGGGGTCAGGAAACTCCATTGTCATGGCGACCTTAGGGGATTACCACATAACAGGCATGATTGTGAAGAGTAGAAGGGAACAAATTGACCGGCTTTTCCACCATAGAATAAATCGGGATATATAAGAGTTATACAACTCCCTTGTGCCCTTTGAGAGGAGAAGCAGCGTAACTTGTCGTTCAATTAAGATGTCAGCCATGGCTGTTTTTATGTGTCTGCCACCTACATATGGCTGACCTGAATCTGACTAGTGTAGGTGGACAGGCACAGGCTATGTCCACAGGAATCAGTCAGCTCTAAATGCTAAGGCCTCTAGCCTCCAGAGTAATCTGCAGAGGGAGCCCTTTATAGGCTTATAGTGTCATGTACATCAAAGGCAGGGCGACCCGTTGATGGATCGGCCCCCCACTACAGCAACACAGGGGCCTCCCCTAAAGTCTGTCTGATGTGTCAATAACAGGACAGTGCTGAGGAAGCCTCAAGGCCCACTGAGGTGCTTTCCAAATGCATGAGCAAAGGAGCAGCATCAGGGGAGAAAGGGACAACTTCAGTTTAGTGGACTGAACACACAGAGGAGTGCAAAGTGGACAAATACAACCCTTAAGCACATTGCATGAATGCACACCCCCATACACACACCACACATGTAGACATTATAGCCACAGACATCACAAAAGAAGACTGGCTGCTGGGGGCCGTGCGTTACTCACCTTGTAGCTGAGATACACGAGCAACATAGTTTCTGAAAAGCTGATGAAAGCCACAAGCACCTGCAAAAAGAGAGACAGAGTTGTAGAGAAATTGAGAGATGCAGACACAGAGAGCAGTTGAGAGAAACGGAGAGAGACCAGAGCAGAGAGAAATTAGGAGTCGCAGAGATGGAAGAAGAGAGCGTGGGAGGAATCAGTAGGCGTGCCGATGATTAAGCTTCAGAGGGAGCAGGTTTAAGTGAAGCAAGAAACGGTCTGGTGTCTGATTGTGGACATATATGCGTGTGTAATCATTCTGTGTAAATACTCGTGTCAAGTAAAATGATCTGATTTCATGTATTTCCGTCCTAGAATCATGTGACATAAATTAAATGCTGATAAACCAATAAAAGGAATACAGAAACTATGACGTGCAGATATTTGTGTAAACAGACTGAGGCCTTGTTTGCACAGCACTGTACTGATTTATCTGACCTGCAGTCCCCACAGCGGTAGAGGTCTATCCACCCAGATGATCAGCTTCCTACAGAGTGGAAGAAAAGCAAAAGATGGAGAGCAGAGGAGAGAGATGTGGCAAAAAAGGGACAAAAATTAGCTGGAGGCTACTAAAATATTCTTTTCTGCTGAACACAATGACACTTGACAGGGACCTTGAACACAGCTCATGTCACTAGGCCCTACATAAAATTTAATTATGCTGTTTACAACTGAAGAACAGTGGAAGTGCACAGCTGCCAGTGTGCTCATATTGTAGGAAAAAAAAGTAATATTCACACAGTCAAATGGAAATTTACAGCCTTATTGTGCGAGAAAGGCAGTTTTTTTTGTGCCAAAGACACCCTGGGGCTTATGATGGCTGCTTGCCTGCGCTCTGATTTGCTCCTACGAGTCTGCTGCCCAGAGCAGGAGGCGGCCCATCCCTTTCCTGAGCTCACTCTGTCAGCCTCCTTATTCATGTGGAGCCAGAGCTTAGCCAGTGTCACCAGCCACCAATTAGATCAATAGGTCCCCGAGCAGGAGACATGGCATAGCCTGAGGTCCATGGACACTTCCTGGTTTCTCTCCCTCTCTGCTGTTGTATATTACACACTTTATCTCCACTAGATCGCTGTTGATTAGGCTGCACAGGCACTACATACATATTATGTTGACAGGTAATCCATACAGTTGGATTGTGACGAATGAATGTGGATCTGTAATGCTCAATATCAGCACTGTGAATTGCATCAGTTAAGTGAAGTTGCATTGATTGCGTTATACAACGTTTCCGACCAGAGGGGCGGTGTTGGGGATGCCAGTCCTCCAGGGTGTGCGGTTTCATGGTCCTTGTCTGCAGGCCGAAGCCATCACTCCTAATTAAAGACTCACCAGTCAAACTCACTACAGGGACGGGATGATGTGTTTTGTTTGGTGCAGTTCACTCCGCTCATGCTGCAGGAGGGAAAAAAAAACAACAAAAATGGCAATGAAGGTAACTTCTTGTCCAGCTTCTCTCACGGAAAACTGGACTAATCTCAGTCCAAATATCAGTTTACTTTCCTGATTACATCCCCACCCCCTCTCTTCTCCCACCAATCCTTTTACGGGATACTCTATACACACTGTTATCTCGTCTATTGACCTGATGCACTTGCTCTTGCTATCAGGCCTCCACACTCACAAAGACTTTTTTCACATCATTAAGCCCCTGTTATCACCATTTCTCTCACCAGTCTTGTCTTCCCTCTTGCGGGTTGTCCAACAGGACTCTGACAATGTAGAGGAGGCAGCTCAGCACTTTCAGAGCGAAGTTAAACATTCGCACTCGCAGACCTGCAATGCAAAAAAAAGACATAATCATTAAAATTGAATATCAGCAGCTGAATATATAGACACATTTTATTTCATTTCAAATATGATTACAAATGTTTTTAATATGCTTCATGCATGTTTTAAAAATCTCTGAAGAAAGCTCTGTGGGATTCTTTGGAGTGGTGTAACACTGTATACAAAACTACTAAAAAAAATATTAAAATACAAATACGTTTTTAAAAGACACAAAAAATAAAAACAGAATAACTAATAGCAGATCATAAGCCATTTATAATCACTACCAAAAAGTTCACCAGTCCCTAAAATTGTTCTCCAAATCATAATTCATCACATCTTTCCAATAAAGCATGTGCAATGGTGGACTGACAATGGTGGGCTTAATATAGCAGAAAATGCATAAAGTATTTTATCTTGTTTGCTGAGAGCTAATCTTGCATTCCTTACACCTCTGCTTATATTACTATTACAGTTATTTATGTAGTGGTTAATAAACAGGAATGAATGCCATAACTATTTGTTGAAGTTAAGTAAAAATTCTTTATCTACTTAAAATTAAGGTTTTATGAATAGGCTACCTGTTTTGATTACTTCGTGCATGCAGGAGAAAATACATATTAAAGGAATGACATTTCTATAAATTAATCCACAGATCATCTAAATCGCTACACAGACATATAAAACAGTCACAAAGAGCGGATAAGTTTAACAACTGGTGATGAAATGCAGAGCAAGAATGACAGCAAATCACAGACTAAAACGAAACACTCAATCAAAAATAAGAGCGTCTCATGGTGTGAGAAAACAGACAGCAGGCAGGAAATTCGCCCAACTAATTACAGATAGAGAAAGCGAGATCCCAAACAAAGGCAACTCACTGGATCTTTGGTTTTTGATGAAGAACAGCTTGAGGCGCTCCTTGAAAGTGTTCTCATTCACATAGAACTCTACCTGCACCCTAAGAGAGGGATGGAAAGAGAGAGACAGAGATAAAGTGGGTGCAAGAGAAAAAGAAAAAGAAAAGTAGGCAGGAGGCGCTGCAGGTGATTGAAGAGATGACATACTTCTTTTATGGAGTCAAGTCAAGAGACAGAAGAGGGGAAGCAAGTAAGTGGAGGGCTGGGAGATAAAAGGGAAAGGAATAAAGGTGAGGAATAAAAAGTGTACAATTGAACACATTGGAGATAGAAAGGGTAATAATGATTATTTGAACATTGAAAAGTATGGAAATAAGACACTGGCTCTGGCTGCATTCAAGACTAATGGGTTTTGGAGGAAATGGTGTTCCTGCTTGTCCGCTTGCCCATAGGCCCAGACAGCTGCAGTCAGTCTCGTTATCTCCACTGATTAAATATAGAGCAACAAATTACTTCCCTCTGATGTTTCTGCTGAACATGGGGGGCCATAATTACTGCTCTTTCTCCCTTTCCATTCTGGCACCCTCCTGTTACAGGGACACACACGCACGCACACACATACAGCTACTGTACACGCAGGCTTAAAATACACACCTGCCAACCGGATCATTAGGATTATTAGACCATTCACACGCCCATCTGACATGGACGCTCATGGGGAGACATGATGGAAATGACAAAGAGACACTCTTCAGACAGCTCTTACATGTGTACAGACACATAACCAGCGGGACTGAAGGTGACTGTATTTCCTGTCTGACCACCTCAGGGGAAAATTCTCAGTAGCTCTCCTTTCATCCTATGGAGGGAAGAGTGGATGACTCAGGTCGAGGATGAAAAACACCAGGCCTGACTTGCTGGTGGTCCCCGCATATTACACAGATGAAAGAGAAGCAGAACAAGTGCAATCTATTCTCCTGTCTGCTGTCTGCAGGAAGAGGAAGAGGAAGAGATGGTGGTGGTGGGGGGGTCTTCCCAGGGTTCCAGAGTGACGCTATACCAGCAGCCCACATGGTCAGACACACACATACTAAAACCAAGCAGCACTTTCCCAGCAACATTTGGGGGTGGGGGTAACTTTCCTCTTTGTTGCTATGGCAACACAGGGTCCGTTGTCTTTTCCCTCCCTCTCACATAAGCAGATGTGAGCAAACACATATACTTGTGAAGTGTGTTCAGCCATTGAAGCTGATAGCCCGCTCCAACTTGTTGAAGGCTCTCTTCGCTCTGAGCAACCTGCTAACAAAAAGGCTTCTGCACACGATGGAAAACACAAGATACGCACAGCTCCCCAGGCCCGCGAAGGCCCAGGAGTGTGTAATTGCACCTTTTGATTGGAAAATGACGAATTGCTGGAGAGAAGAGACGCCCTGCAATATTTGCAGCCATATGGGAAAGTAAGAAGAAGAAAAGATTTTGTGTGTGTGTGCGAGAGAGAGAGAGAGAGAGAGAGAGAGAGAGAGAGAGACACACACAGAGAGAGAGAGTGTGTGTGTATATGTGTGTATGTGTGTGTATGTGTGTGTGTGGTGAGTCGTACTGAGCTAATTGACTATATGACTGCATGAGTTCTTTCATGCACAGAGCAATCAAACAGTCAATACCATGGTGGTAAAAAGCCCAGGAAATCATTATCACCTGTTGCTAAAGTAAATATTATTATTCATTAAAAAAATAACAGATTTGGGAAGTAACGGTGTCCTCGAGCAAGATACTTATGCTGTGCTGATGCACATAGTGTAAAGCACCTTGAGTTGTTGGGAAGACTAAAAAGGTGCTTTTAAAGTCCATTTACCATTTACAAATAGTTTACATTTGAATGATGACTAAGAACAGTTAGAAGGAAAACTTTTTTCTTTGCGTCTTTGCAGTTTAGGCAGCAAAAACTTGAAGGCAGGCAGACGTGATAAGGATATTGTTTTCTCCTTCGATAAGAAAAGATGCAGTTATAAATTAAACATTCATTTATAAACCTCTTATTGGCAGAACCAAAGGACTCACGTAGCACTTAAAACCAACACAAACGGTTCTTCTTACTTTTTTCAAAGGTCACTATCAGAAACCACAGTACACCTTTTATTGGTTTTTATAGTGTAGATATGCACTATTCTTACGCACTTAATCTAAAAATAATAACAATGATAATAACAATATCACCACCAAGGACACATTCAAATGTATAACCTTCCTTCTACAAAGAACTAAATCCATCAGTGTTCAAGCACACATCCACAAGGCATAATAACTAGAAAGCTAAGTGTTACTGGTTCTGTTGAGAGAGCTCCACTATGGCAAGTTATTGTCCTCATAACAAAACAAAATTGTAAAGGCTTTAATGTGGCTTTCCCTCAAGCTAATGTCCTCTTTTACAACCAAATCCATCAGGCACTGCACCTGGCCAAGACAGTCTTTTTCTATCCTTTGCCAAATCTCCAGTTTCGTCTTCTTCCTAAGACATCCAGGGTGACATACGTCCCTATATCCAGGCATCCATGCATTTCTTCATTCATCAAAGTCCTTAAAGCCTCTTCGAACTCAGTGAGAAGAAGCTGTGATATCTACCCAGGAGAGGACGATAATTTCAGAGGTCATTTTGCCCTTGATGTTTCTCTAAGCGAGAGCTTTTCCACTTGAGTGTACAACAGAGGATGAAAAGTAAAGTGGAAATATAGCCCAATAAAGAGTTGAGCTGTGGGATAGATTGAGAGTTGGGATCTTTAATCTAAGGGGAGGATGGGGGAGAAAAACACATTAAAAACTCATAAAGAGCATTATTTCAAAACATAAGACACACACGCACATCACGATGTCCCCTTTGGGCAATAGCCACATATCAGCCCCCCAAGGCCCTCCATAAAGCACAAGGAAAATAAACAATTAGATAATTGTTGAGAAAGATTGCTTTGGGGACACTGATGTGCAGAAAAAGAAAAAAAAAAACATGTCGCTGGATTAAGGAACAACCATTTCAGTGTATTGTGTAAGATTCACCAAGAGAATATATTCCCAGGTCTTTCTGTCTGCTCTGCTCCTCATTAAAAATACCGGTTTATCAAGCTAATTATTTTGAGGCATCTAAGATCATCTCATGGGCTTTAATAAGGAAAAAACAGCAGCTTTAACAGCTGGAAACAAGAGAACATGAAGAAAGGGGCATGGCGTAGCATTTTAAACCTGAGCCTGGGGAGAGAATTTGCATTTCCGCATTTGCATGTACACTCTGAAAGTTGAAGTGTGAAAGAGAGGGAGAGAGAGAGAGAGAGAGAGAGAAAGAGAAAGAAAGAGAGAGAAAAGGAGAGAGAGCAGACAAAAAGACACAGACAGATGGACAGAAAGACAGAGGGGGACATGCGGAGGAGGATCTTTGAGAGAGAGAGAGAGAGAGAGAGAGAGGGAGAGCTGAACCTTGTTCTCCTGCTGCTTCCACCCATGCCTGTGCTCCATAATGACACAGCACTGGCCATCTAATGACACAGTTGAAGAAACTAAAGAAACCCAAATCTATGCATGCACAACAGCACAGCACTGGCTCATCACAACGGCTGCACACAACGCAGAAATAGTATTCATACCAGTAAAGTAGAAAAAATTTAAAAAAATAAAAATAAACAAGAAATAACATAACCATTCTATCCCCTAAACCTTACACTAAGATCACTGATTTTAAAGTTTATTCTGTTATATTAATGGAAATAAAGCAAAAATGGAAATTCATAGCATGCATTTGGGGAAAAAAATCCATAATAAATATTTTAAAAATGCTGTAAGGAAAGAGAAGGGATGAATCTGAATGCCCCAATTAAAAGAGAAAAATGTATCATAAATATGCAGACAAACTCAGGTCAAGCCAGGTCTATACTGTGCAGTGTAGACCACTGTGATATGGAAATGAGAACAAATGACTGTCCTGGCATTTATTGCACACATTTTACGAAGATGTGCAGATTAAAAAAAGGTAAGCTCAAAAAGGAGACTGATTTCAAAGGGTTTTAAAAAAGCTGTTCCAAAGGCAGACAAAGAAACACAGTAATAATATACACAAACTACAAATAAGGGCAGGAGAAATTCAAAGGAACGACAAGAGGCAAATAAATTGCACATCAGCACGGGGCCGCTCTAACAGCTTAACAGAGGCAAGGTGTTCTCTACTTCATCCAACCAATGGTTGACAGGGCAGCTTGTCCCTGACCCAGATACACAACCATCACACACATTGGAAATGAAAAATGAGAATATATGTACACGTCCCCACTAAAGAAAGAGCCTTTTTATTGTGGTAAAACACACATTTTTCTTTTAACACTGACAATGCACGAGTTCAAGCTGACTCAAGAAGCAGATGAAAAGAATGTCAGATTTTTTTTTTTATTCCACTCACTGCTGCTGCGAAATTGATTTCAACACTTCAATGAAACAAGCAGTACTTCCATAATAACTTAATGATGACTGAGACCTTTAAATAGTCTCTTTCTTTCTCTGTCTTTTCAAATGTGTATAACTAAAATTCAACCAGTCTATCTGGTGACTGGTTTATCTACTGTTTTATTTACCATGCATATGTACATATGTCTACAGCCTCCAACCGTCACTCTCTCTACCCACTAGCCTGGGCAAGCAGGAAAATGACAAGAATCATCATTTACAAGAAATGTGTGATGTATCTCACAGTATATTGACAGTAAGTAAGCGTGTACTGTAGCCTCTACTCAGGACCATTTCCTGAACAACCCCTGAGTTCCCATGCATTCAAACTTTCCATACATCACCAGTGGAAGTGCTCCAGCCATTCCTCCCCCTTATTCACTGACGTAAACCAGCCTCGCCTCATCCTTTCCTGAAACGATCATTCACTATTTATTGTTTAGAGGAGGGAATGCTGACTTATTCCCATAGTCTCTGTTTACCTGAAGGGGGAACAGAACGCAACAAGTTGCTTCAGTTCCTCTGAACTGAAATAATTGAAAAGCACTACTTGGGTCCATAATTTGCTGGCTAAACAAACACCCCATTCATCCCTCTATCGTGAAACAAAGTAAGCCTTAAACTGATGCCCAACTCTATTAAAAGCCATCCAATGACATTCTATCTCCCTGTGCCTTCAGATTACATTAGCCTAAAATGTTCGCAGACTTGATCAAATCAACGCGAGATATCAATCTGTTTCAACGTCACTGCTTTGAGGATGACATGTGCGAGGCAAGAAGAAAGAAACATGAGAGGGATCATCTCTATTGCCTGTCCCTGGTGTCTCTGGGGTTGCTTGGATTTGAAAGGCCTGTGGTGTATAAAGCTAACACAATTTGGGAATAAGGGAGCTGCGATCAGTGGACAACTGTGTTTTGCGATCCCCCACAACAGTGTGGCACAGTAGCTCCCTGCCCCTACTCTGATGCCACGGGGCCCTCCAGCAACATCGAACACCGCTAGAGCCCAGAAGTGCTCAGACACATGCTAGTCAGCCCCATGGCTGTGTTAGTATCCACAGCAGGATGGCTCTTAAGTGTTGACAGTGCTCGTCTAACGGAAAAGCTGGTTAGGGAATTCAATATCTAGCCTATTAAAGCCCAGTGGCAGCAAAAGAAATCTAGAAATAAAAGAACCAAGAGTCTGGACAATGACCAGGGACACACCCTGCACCGACTCTGTTCTCTCAGCCTCGGGCTATTGCTCATCAGTGATAACAATGAAAAAGGATACAGCTTTAACATATATCCAATATGTGTCTGTATCACTTACTATACAGTATACAGCCACAGAATCCAGGGGCTGCTGGAGTACAAAGAATCAAATTTAATAAACTCTGATTGTGTAACCAAACAGAGGTGTATCTCACTTTGCCTTCAGGTAATGTCTTCTCTGTACTTACAACCTTCTCACAAAGAGAGCAGCGGCTAATGTCCTCCGGGCATCATATGCACAATATTCTTTGTAGCAAGATCATACTCAGACTGTGTATGAGCCCTCCATCCTCCCACCATGCTGTCGCATTTGTTTTCAAATGGACCTACTTGAAACCTTTCTTCTTCGCCAATATTAATTAGGATGTTTGTTTTTATAAACTTTTTTTTTTAATAGAAAGGACCATTTGTCAGGCCTGTTGCTTTTGTTTTATTAGCCTATACCACTCCCTAGCCCCATTGACTATGCAGAACCCTCCAATTAATTTCCATTAGGAACTGGGTGTTTTTCAGTTAACTTTACTCTCGTTGTTTACCGGCAGCATCATGTGGCTGTGAGGACATGTGCATGAGTCATAAAAGAAGTTATGAGGTCTGCATGCTCCTTGTCTCTCCCACCTGGCATCAAATCTGATAAAATCACCTTTTCACAGAGTGACTCTTCTCATCATACCAGCCATTTATATTGCTAATATCCTTCCTTTATGCCAGCTCTGGCTCTGCTGACATAATGCATAATACATTCATGATTCTACAATTCTTGACAGAGATAGCTATCAGCTTTCTAAACTGTCTTAAATATATATATATATAAAATAAATAATATGACTGACACTTACAAGAGTTCTGAAAGGCTAACTAAAGGACTCCACCTTTATAGTGAAGTCAAAGCATAGTGAAACTAGTATGAATATTGACAATATTGATGGATCATGCTCTACATTGGCCTTACTACATTAAGGCTTGACTGGAAGAATAAAGGGTGAGGGAGTGGGAGTAGGAGCATGGGGAGAAAGGATCGCAGAGAGTAGACTGATACAGAGATCGAGGGGGAGAAGATGTGGAAGCGACAGCCGATAAGATATTGTTCTAAGGACAAATGGTGCATTTGTATGATAATCGTGGACTCTGAGGAAAGCTCCCACTGAGGCTTTCTATTGTGGAGCGATGGAGACTCTGTTGTGTTTGGTTTCTTGTCTAACAAATAAGAGTGGAGCTGTGATGGGAGTCATTTGTGTGTTTAAAGGCTCTTATGACCATGCTATCAACTCTGAGAAGAATGGTATATTGCGCTGTAATGCTGAAACACAGTAATTGCTGTACTACATTAAGCCAGAAAATTCATTCATCTGAGAATTCTCAAAATGTAAAAAGTCTATTTGACAGCAAAAAAGAGAGAAGATGGGAGGGTTTTGATGAATACCAGAGACAGAAAAACTAGCTTGTTTTTCAAATTTAACCAGGCTATAATAAGATTTACACAAAGTCTACTACTGCTAACATAAACAAATTCCATCCATTTCAGGTCTCGATATCATGTTCATGTTATAGGCAAAAACCAGACTGGCAAAAATCTTGTCATCAGCCTGCAAGAGATCTGTATTTAATTGTTTAGTCATCTGGCATTTCCTCAAAACAGAAGCCTCTGACTCACTGCCAGAAAATATAAATGGTGTTGTTGTAATCAGAACAGTATCGTTCAAATATTCCTTCTTATCCGTCCCTCTGTAAGAGCAGTACATACATTCACTTACTAATTAATCAGACACAGACTTGATTAGAGGTATGGGTTATGGGAACTACACATATAAAGATAATTGGCAGTTGTAACTTTCAGCAGCAAACCCCTTTTCTAATTCTGTCCAAGAAAGAAGGCTTGTTTCAGTCTGTACTGAGAAAACTGAGCCAGATTTAATATCTGTTTGTTCCAATTTGACAAAAATTAGATACGGCCAATGCTGGGCTGTCAAAGACAACGTCTAATATGTTTGCAGTTTTGTACATTTTAGCCAACTACTGTTTTAAGACAAAGAGCAGTTGAAATTAAAGTATCAAATATTTATGATTATGCACTGGAGGGCGAGCGCAACACCCCCTACACACACACACACCAATCACAGAATCGAAGGACACAGGTACACTAGAAAATACAAACACTGGCAGAGGTAGAAAAGGGAGGCACTATAGATAACAGTAATTGTGCAATCAGGAGGATCATAGGAGATCCCTGTGCATGAAATAAATGAGTAAATCAGTTCCCATCTTTAAAACTCTGTGCTGCCTGAAAATTCAACTGAGAGCATTTCAAAAAGGCTACAGCAAAATATATTCCACTGAGCCACAGAAGAGCTCTTGAAAGGGGGAAACATATAGTATTACAGGCACTTCAGTGTTAAATGTTAAAAGGGGGCAACCTATGGACACACACACACACACACACACACACACACACACACACACACACACACACATGCAGCGAGGGGGATGCAAGTTGAGAGGACTGGGAGAAGGCCTGGGTGACAGAAGAGGGATTATAGGGCTCAGTAATGTAGGTTTTCCCAGAGTAGAGTGCGACCATATGTGTCAAGGAGATAAGTTATGCGTTCACAAGTTGACATTTTGATTAGTGAGAGTATTTCAGTGCTGGGACGCCGCCATACTATGTGGAGCTATCTGTGCACCTAGGTGTGGTTCATTGGGGCTGTTACTTCAAGGCTAGATAGATTAACGGACCATGGCAGACAAACTTGGTGTGATTGAGCCCTAATTAAGCCTTCTGTCACTATCAATCACAGCTCTCGCTTTGGTTCTAATCACTCCATTTTATAGTAGCTAATACTCCCAGGGTACTGAGGTCATCTAGAGCCTCTGTCAATCGCTGTCTCTCTCTCTCTCTCTCTCTCTCTCTCTCTCTCAAGTGTCTAGAAGTGGGTATTTGAAATGCATACAGATGCTCACACACAGAGAGAGATATAGCTATAGAGACTGGCACACACAGTTAAACACATCAGAGATACAAAGGACTAAATTTCTATTTTGCCAGATACAAATGCTCATAATTAGGATCTACCTACTGTGTGAAATGGTACGTTGAAAGCTCTGCACAAAATAAATGTAACATACACAGCCCACACAAGTTTAATTTGAACCTCAGTACCCCCTAAACGTGATCGAACCAGGATATCCCTGAACACACTCATCATCATCATGTGTTTAAAGGGTATTACAGCCCATCTGTGACACCGACACACACAATCCTCACTGTCTCAACCTCCAAACAAACCGAATCAATCACAACCACACTGCCTCTATACACCTATTGTGTTTCTACATTCATTAGGTGAAATTATCCCTGCATTTTTCCCCTCGCTTCTTTTGGAGGATGAGGTGCCTGGACTATAAAAACTCATTTTGTTTCTTCAAAGAAACAAGCAGCAAACCCCCTGTCACTGACCCTCTGTAATCAGGTGAGGTCACACTGCACTCTGGTTTGGAAACATTAGTCCTTGGGCAATAGCTGACAAATTACAGAAGGGCTGGAAGAGCCTGGCCAGCGTGAGCAGGCCTGTTTAGGCTACAGCTGAGCAAAATATGGATTCAGGGATCCAGATACACAGTATAATGGTATGATTTAGCACAAAGAAGGACAATGCCAGATGCTTTTTCTATAGATAATTTCAATTGATAATTGATATTGACAGGCTCCTATGGTAGCATGCAGCAGTGACTCTGTAATGAAGCCTGCCAATGGCTGGACTTGGATTGATCTCTTCCTTTCAGTAGCAAGATTCCCCATCTGTCTGATTTAAAACAGCCACAAATGTTCTGGTCCTCGTTTCCACATAGCAACAAGATATACCATGCGTGAAATGGAGGTTATGGTTTTCCATTAGACAGCATAATGAAATAGCCAAATTAAGCAATACATATCATATAGGACGTCAAATCTACTGACCTGCAAATAGAGTGTAAGCAAAGGTTAATTGCCAGTTACTGAGAGCACCCACTTGAAATAGCCTTCCCAGGTGGCAGACGTTCACTGTAAATCTCAGGAATTATTGCATGAGGAAGAAAATAAATAAGGTAAAATACAGTTAGTTTACCTTACTTGGTCGTTCTTCATTTCCTCCCTGGCTGATGTCTCCAAAGGAATTTGTTTGATGTTCCAAATATAGACTACACATAAAATGCGCTTCTTGCATGGCATGAAAATAAATGAAATCAATATTGCTGAATGAATATTTAGTCTCTCATTCTCTTGAGTATGTGAGTATTTTTCTCTTATTAGTATATAGCTTTTGATGGGATAATATTTGATTTGCTGTATTAGCAACAGTCGCCTCTGCGCACACAGGGCAACCAGTGAACCTGTTGCAGCATCCATAACAACAGAGCTCCACAGTTGGCAGTAACATACTCCAATACATTCATACACCTGAGTCAACGAGATCACGGGGAGTAAATGCAAATGCAAAAACAATGAGTACTTCTAAGACAAGGGGACATGATGCGCAACGGTTTCAGTGCGCCGTGCGTAAACGATGCAAGTAGCTACATCCTTACCTGTCGTCGGTCTGCCAGTCCCCGAGCAACAGGTCTCGGAACCGGTACCGAGGGGGCAGCGGGAGCACCTCCTTCTCCAGTTCGACCATGGTCCTCCTCCTCCTCAGAACCCAGATACAGAGACAGATATCACCGCAAATCGCACCTCCACACCGAGGAGGTAGACCCCCAAAAACCAACTCCGTTCCTCTTCCCTCTGCTATTCAAAACGTAGATTAATAACGAACACATTGATACACCTCATGGCATCGTCTTCGACCTCCCTCCTTAAAAAAAGAAAAATCAACTTATTTCGTTTTCTGGCGCCCGTCACAACGCAGCTCTACTTTTCTTCCCGCCGAGGCAACAGGTCGAGGATGTTCATCCGTCGGTGCGTAGGGGAGGCTCCACTTTTACTGTGACAGCTGGAGAGCAACTGGTTGCCTCTCTCAACACCAGCATCCTCCCTGCCTGAGCTACGCATGGACGCACTGGCTGCAAATGTGAAACCAACCGATGGGGACTACTGTACTGTAGCTGCGACTTTTCATTCCAGGATTTTAAAAAAAAAAAGAGAAAAAGAAGAAGTAACAATTAGAAAAACAATACTGACAAAAAAAAAAAAAAAAAAAAAATGACATATATATAAATACGATACAATAAGCGGCCTCCATCAACATCGCGCTGCAGTGATAAACAGCGTTTACGTGTATTTATTATTCCTGCATGGACAGCAATAGTTTTTCTTATGTTGACTGGGCTTTTATTAAATATCACGGGGTTGTAGATCTTTATAGAGTGCGTTTATGTTGGGAATTGTCCTGCTGAATTATACATGAGAACACATCAAATTTATTTAGTGCTTAAGCTTGCCAACTGAGCTCAGTGTTGTTGCTCCCTCATCCCAAATATAATCAAAACACACAGTCGAATTGGGAAATATCCTAGAAAAACACTACTCCTCACAAAAAAGAACCAAAATCTTGTAATATATTTAAAATATATATTTAAATCGTCACATTGTGTGGGCTATTATAATATACAAATACAATTATCATAGCATAATTCCCCCATGAATATTTTAGTCGGCCCTTATTGTAACCAATTAATAAACACTTGTAATTAAGGCTGTAAGCACTTCTGTACTACTCTTATTATGCACCAAACCCACCATTTGCATTGTAGTACTATACACTGCTGTGCCAGACATTTGTTTGCCTGCCACTCATTAGATGTCACAGGTTTAATCTCGTAGAGCCTTTGGTCATAACAGAAGCAGTAATGAAATTCAAATGCGGTGCTCAAGAGGACTGTTGACACAAAGCCACAGACAACAGGTGTTATTCAAATTAACTTCCAGAAGATTAATATTAATCACCCACAATCAAGGCTTGACAAACCAGCACCTCTGCAAGCTCCAAACAAAACCTTCCCTCAGAGGGTCAACGAGAATTATTGCCTATTAAACTGATGGGAAAATGAAGAATAACAATGGATAAGAATGATTTGATACTATTTAGATGGATGTTGAAGCTGAAGCTTTAGTGTAAATCATTTCTAAATCAGTGTTTTTTGTGCTCTCCTACATTTCAGCTCATTTGCCTAATCTTACTGTAATCATGTTTTATTTTTACTTAAAGACAGTTGAGCTGCGGTTTACTCTATAAGGAAACTTACTTACTACAGCATATCATTCAGTTTTACAGTCAGACTTGGCTCTGGTCTTGTCTTTTTTGCCCTCTGGTGGACATCATGGCACAAGCACACAGTCTGTACTGAGCTTGATTCATTTATCATTCAGACAGTTAGCTGACAACTACTCGTCTCTTGAGATGTGGGTTAAAACACCAGAATGCATACACATTTATTAATTCTGAAATACCTCTGTAATGCACTCAGGCAGAAAAAAAAATAAAACAGGAGGTTGACAAGAAGGCAAAACATTTCATTTCAAGTGGGTGGGCCTAGCTGTGTAGTCATGGTAACAACAAAAAGTGTCTGAGCATATCAGAGGAGATAGTTCATGTGTTTCAAACCTCATTTAAACCCCATTCAGTCTCACATTATCATAATGTGTACTCTGAGGACAATTTGCAGAGGTTGAGTAAAGCAGGTTGTTGCAAAAGAAATTTTCCTCATTGCCAACAAAACTGGCAATGCATATACAAATATAAACAACGAGTAGAAAACAATTATCCATTTATAAAAAAAAGTCATTTAAAAGATATTAAATCTTTCAGTCACTTTTTGACATTTATCCCCATTTTGAGTAAAAGCTGCCTTCCAGGTTCTACTCCAGAGTGATGTTGACGGAGGCCAGAGCGTCCACAGCCCAGCCGGGGTACTGGTCACGAGAGGGAAACATTCGCTTCATGAACGTCCGTATAAAGTCAGGGAAGCGGCCTTCCACAATGCTCTCTCTCACAGAGCGCATCAGGGTGAGCTGCAAAGAGAAATGTTTTATGAATTGGAGAAAAGTAATGTGATTATCTCTACAGCGCTGTGTCAACGCTGGATATTGATCTGCAGAGGAAAAGCATCTTCTCCTCTGCATTTTAGAGTGTATGGATCAGCCGCAGGTCAGCAACCTCAGAGTATACAGGAATATGCTACTATTTACCATGTAGGGTAACATGTAAATGTTTCATTAAATACTTGTCCTCGCATTTCACTTTGGATCAAAGTGGTAGAGTGACAGGCCGACAGGCCAACAGGCCAACCAACAGGCCATCCCCTAGAGCCACACTGCTAGTGTGGCTTCAGTAGCAAAACAGAAAAAAGAAATCCCACCAAGAAATGAATATGTTGCATAATCAGACGTTTGTTATGCTCTCTTAAATATGAACATTATGTTTTGGGACCCGTCTGTCACAAGAAGACACTCTACATTGTTTTGATAATGCCAGAGCAGCAGAGCAAGTTTGTGGCACTTTGATGTAGAAATAGTAGTGAAGGATGAAATGATTGTGCCCGAGGCGACATATAGTCTGAATCCTGTCACATACATTTGCGAGTTCAATAACTTTTGTCAGAGCAATTAGACTTTGAAACACATTAAACTCGTGACTCGGGTTGATATCTCTCAGCGGCAGGACTGCAGATACAGGAAACTAATATACTGACAAAACACACTGAAATGGGTTGATAGTACATCCTAGTTTTTAATATCTCTGTCTGGTATTAGGTGGTGTCTGGTATAGACACTGGACTTTAGTAAATAGAAACAACCTGACAGGATTGTTAAGACAGATGGGAAGATGATCTCTACAGCACAGCAGTGACAAAAACACATCCCCTCCAACCTGAGTTTGAGGTGCCCCCCCCTCCAGGCGACCATATAGAGCCACAAGGGAATACTCCTTGTATCTATCTTCTTATTTCAAAGAGGTAAAAAAAAACAAAAAACTACAGTAAACTTAAATATGAGTGTGTGGACTGTAAACCAAGAGCATGAATGCACTTACTGATCTTTGTTGTGTGTGATGTTTTTAAGTTGAGGACATGTTATTGTTTATATCTTTCTGCCTCGGCCAGTCAATTAAGTTTACTCTATTCGAGTGTGCCTAATATTAACAAAAACCATGTATTGTCGAGCAGGTCAGATCTACTGTTCATGTCTTTGCTCAAATGTTAAATTTTATACCCACACAATTTTATTTGAATTAAACAGAAACAGCACTTTTAGTAGTATTTTTGGGACTCATTCATTCATTTTTTTTCCACCATTGACTGGAATAACAAGGATGGTGGAGGTTAAAATGAGTGTAACAAAATCATTTAATGATGAATGAATGATTCATCTGCTTAAATTACTTCTGGAGACAAGGTTTGAAACTTATTTTCTTGAAGGTGAAGTATTTTGTTAAGTGATGAAATGTTTTTTGTTGTTGTTGTTTAATCTTGAGTAATGATATGATGATAACTGTTCAGAGACATTTCCAATACTGACCTGGTAGGCAATGTTATGGATAGTGATGTGATGCATGGCAGCAGTGTCACTCTTGAACAGAGCATGGAGGTATGCCCGACTGTGTCTGAAACAGAAAACAAGCATATTATTGTTCTCTATTATATTTCCAGTAATATATGTGGTACAAAAATGTGCTTATCCACACACCTCCGACCTCTCACTTACTACACTGTCTGGTCAAAGTAACCATAAGGTAGCTGTATGTGTATTCTTAATGAAAAATGTATTTTAGATTAAAATGTGTACATAAACTTCCCTCCTTTAGACCAAAAACTGACAGCTGGGCTAACAAATCTATATGTTTGCTCCTGACTTACCTCTTGCAGGTGGGACACTGGCAGTCTGGGTCTATGGGCCGGAGGTCCTTGGCATACTGCTTATGTTTTACCTGGAGGGACCCCCAAGGCACCAAGGCAGAGCCAAACCTCTGAGGAAAAAGAAACATGACTGTCAGAAACACAGTCAAACTCAGCTTTTTTATATGGAATTATAACTGCTAAGCAAAAAAGACGATTTTGAAAGTGATGAGAAAGTGATTATAAGTTCTTACTGCAGTGCGGGTGGGGAACACGCAGTCAAACATGTCACATCCCAGAGCTGTACACACCACCAAATCCACAGCGTACCTGCAGCACATGAGGATGATACGCACTCTTAATGTCATTTTAAAAAACCTTAACGCCCTTTGATGCCTCAGTTGTCATGAGATATTCCCAGCACACAAGCAAACATACCCCACACCCATCAGGTATCGAGGCTTTTCTCTTGGCAGATGGTCAGTGCTCAGTGTGACCATCTGCCAGAAGTCGTCCTTTTCCTCTCCTCCACTCAGGCCGCCGATGGCAAAACCGGGAACGTCGCGTTGAGTCATTTCTACAGAAGGGGGATAAGATATCTGAAGCTCTTATCATCAGTGTCTCACTGTCAGACTGTTGACAAGGAGCTACTTTACAGCTAGAGTGGACATTAAAATGTATTGTAATGCGCATTTCCGTTTTCCTTGCCAACATGCAGATTGTTGCCGATATCTTTGCACAATATTAAATCTCTTTAAATCTGACAGCAAATATCTTATATTACTACATTCCTCTTTACACACTGGCACTGTGAACAAGATTGTTACTATCCATTAATGGATAAATAGAGTGGAGAAACATGGCATGTAAACTTTTTAGTCATAGACCATTAAACATGTTCTTATGTTCTATCCCAATATAATCAATCCTCCAGCATGCTTGTCAGTACCAGGGAGAGAGGTAGGAGATCATAGGATCACTACAGAGAAGGTCTTTTACCATCTAGACAGGCTTTGCGCAGCTCTGCATTCAACCCTCCTTGGATGATGGCAAAAAGGTTCTGTTTGTGTGGATTTTTATTGGCTGCTATACAGCGGTCCAGCCAACGAATGGATCTGTGCATCGCCTCCTCCACCCGTGGTCCCGTCACCGTACTGCTGACCACATCGTCCAGCTGCATCATGATGTCTGACCCTGGAAGAACACAGACAAACATGGACACCGTGTCTTTTTAGCCACTGGGAATTGGAGGGGAACGTCCATGTCTTACGTAATACTGATTCAAATTAGTTTATTCCTTACAGACCGAGACTGTTCTGTATGCTGATGGATTTCTCAGGACTTAGGAGGATCTCTTTGCCGTCGTAGGGGGACTTGAACTTTACTCCTTCCTCGGTGACCTCCTGAGAGCTCAACAAGAGACACCATCTGAAACCCACCGCTGTCCTGCAAGCAGAGGAAAGTGAAGCACACGACTTCAGCAACAAAGCTCATCGCCCACCTCTTGTCACCTTATTCTTTCATCTGTGAGTGACTGATTTAGTAAAGCTACACTCACAGTTAAAAGATTCCTCTTCCAGTTCATGAACCCATGCAACCCATTGGCTTTCTCGATTAAATCAGGCCCCTGCAGGTAGAAGAGTTAAAAATGGAAAGACACATTTTTACAAAAGTTGTCAAAGGCCACAATTCAAAGTCAAATGACTCACAATAAAAGCTATTATTGTACTATCTCCTACCGGTCTCATGCCCAGGTGGTACGTGTTTCCAAGACAAATCTGACATCCAAGACCCTCCAGCTGATCCACGGTGATTCCCTTCAGAGTGCCCTGGGTACCCACGGGCATGAAGACCGGGGTGCTCACGGCGCAGTGTGGCAGTATTAGATCACAAGCTCTTGCTTTGGTCACCGGGCATTGAGCAACGATGCGCAGAGTGAGGGGGGAAGCTGCAGACAGAGCTCTCTTTAGGGACATATTGTTACTTGAAGTATTTACATCAGCTCCACACTCTATGGTGGCAGCCATGTTGCAGTGAACATGTGACACGTAGCGGCTGCAATTGACAAGCGAGTTGAGCAATCAGAGCAGAGCGATTTGTTTAGAGTGGCAAACACGCCTTTTAGAGCAGCCAATCAGAACGCTCGCTTGACGGAGGAGCAGCGAAATTGACCAATGAGCGACTTGGTTTCGCAGACAAGAGGCGGGTCTTCACTCACCGGTTTCGATCGGATGTCGTCTATCCTGACCGGATGGTGTTTGTGTAGAGGAAGTTTTGTTTTGCGAGTTTGTCCGTCCGTTTTCGACTGACTGAGTATTTAGTTAATGCGCTTAAAAGAACACGAAATGATATTAGTGTGAACTGCATTACCGGCAACCGCTCAAGTGTTCAAGGGGAGAATAAAAAGCCCGAGCTGTTTTGAAAGCGGCGGAAACTCAACACTTTCAGAGTAACCCGAGAGCACCTTGCCTGCTAAGCTAACGTTACCCATATAGTTAGCGCGGCTAACGTTAGCCTCTGGTCCGTTGTGTGGAAGGGGCTCTCCGAGCTAACGAAGCCATGGGGAACCGGGGCATGGAAGACCTGATTCCCCTCATCAACAAGCTTCAAGACGCGTTCAGCACCATTGGCCAGAGTTGCAATTTAGACCTTCCTCAGATCGCTGTGGTCGGCGGGCAGAGCGCTGGAAAAAGCTCAGTCTTGGAAAATTTTGTTGGCAGGTGAGTGACTGTGGTTGATTTTAAGTTTAACCAAGGCGGTGATTTCATGGTTTAAATAGTGTCTTGCGCGGTCTGACTTTGTGAAACTGTGTTTTGATTGTCCAGCAGGGCTGCGATACGTTAGTGCCAGTGCGTAACGTCAATATGGAGTTACGCACTTGTCGTAAAACCTGCCTTGTGTGAAGCGAAAGGTTCAAAAACTTGACGTAGATACGCCCTTTACGTGCAAACCAGTGGGTCTAAAATATATATATATATATATATATATATGTTTGTTTGAGCTCAAGTGTAGGAATTCCTTCAAACGACGAGGGATACAAAAGTCAGACAGCATGTCTCTTTACTCCTGTATGTTCTCTGATCATTTCCAATACTTTGCACAGTATTTATGCCTCCTAGGGCTGTCAGTAAATATTTTTTATAACCGGTTCCTTTTTTATAACCTGACATTTTCAACATGTCAAACTAAGACCGTTATAAAAATTACCTCAGATAAGGATTGTGTCTCATTGTGGTACTTTTATTATAGTGCACATGATTTTGTCCTCAGTTCTGAATGGGGACTTTGCCCTTTGTTTCCATTTATATTTCCATGCCACACCCAGAATATCCTACAGGATATGCATTTACCAGTAATTGTTGATTTGGTCCGTAGCTCACAGCTGTTGATTGGAGTTGTATTGGGTCAAATAAGAGTTTGTTGTTAGTTTATCCTTTCATATGAGGGAGTAAACATTTTATCAGGAAGAGAAGTAGACGCAGAGCAAGCCACCTAATCTCTGTAGGGATGTTTTTGCAGTGCGTTTTATATAATGCATTGCGTTTGACCTCAAAGCAGCCTTTTGCAGAAATGTGTCAAACAACACAAGTTAACATCTGTAGCAGACATAACTTCCCATGCCATCTTCCTCTTTTGTTACTGTTTCTGGCAAAACTGTAGAACTTAAGGAAATAGACTTGATGTTTCTTCATTCGCCGTGGTGTGAATGTCGAGCTACGGTGCTCCTCAACCGGCTGGTCCTGTTGTCCTCTACCACATCAGCAGTGAGATCGGCCTGCAGATAATAAAAAAATCAAAACAAGCTCGCTCCAAAGCAGCTTGTTTAGCAGGTTTCCACCCCATTGAAAGGCACTCGGTGTGTGCGTAACCCAACCCACACAGGGATCACACAATAACACGCAGGCCAGCCAGCCAGAGAAGAGGAAGTACATTGCCTATTAAGATGGCATGCAGACAGGCCTTTGGTTATAAACACACTGGCGAGAGTATGTCGTAACTGCTCTCAGGCAAGAACACACAGGCAGATTAGACTACCACTCGGTGCACATTAATTCAGATGAGTGGGACTTTGCACTGTGAGAGCACTTGACATACATCAGCTGTAATTAACATGAGACATTTCATGGTGACCTCAATTTCACTGTGTGTGTAGGCCTTTCACTTTCCGCCAGTTCATTGGACTTACATGAACCAATGTGCTGAGAAGTTACACAAGCACTTTGCAGATATGCTATAGCATATGTAGTAAATGTTCATCCTTTTATGAAGTATGTGAGTGGAGCACTTGCAGTGTTTATTATCTTTTGATTAAAAAGATAAAAAAGTGCAGCAGCAGCTACTCAGTTTTTGTTTCGCAGTTGAACTTTAAAGCCAACAAAGCGGAACAAGTAGAAGTCAAACTAGAGGCTACAAGGTCCATTCTTACTTCAGCCGGTAAGCATTTGGGAGGTGCTGCATATCACTATAGCAACAGGCGCACTTACGTTGAGGTGACTCACTGTTGATCAGAGGACTTGTTTGTGCTCAGGAGCGGCCAACACATGAACCCAAAACCATATTTTTCAGTCATCTAGTGCACAAAACTATGAGTTTATTAGTTTTTGCTAATAAATTCTCTGTGGTGACAACAGATTTGAACTATGAGTACAAAGCTACTGTCGGTAGTGGTTTCTCAATGGTTTTCCCAGTGGCCTTTTCTTTGGTAAGGTGCATGTTGTGTGTGAAAGGCCGGCTTTATTCTGTGCCCCAAGGTATAGAAATATTCCCCCTTTGCCTTTCTCTGGCACCAAAAACAAACAGAGTCCCTTATTTTGTGGGAAAGACTCATTTCAGACCATAGACTGTATGATTTAGACACAGAGGGTTAATGCTCCTCCTTTTCTTTCTCCCGCCTGAACTCCATGCGGATGTTATGATCAAGCGACTTAACTCACTGCTTCACTCGGGCAAACTGGGAAATGTTCTCCCTCATAATATGCATGTCTGTCATTGCTCAGTTCCTGCTTTACATTTACTGGTTCCAGTGGTGAGGGAAAGTAGGGCTAGATCTAGTGTTTGCTGTGTCTCAGTTTCATTTTCAGCTCGGGTGGTCAGATGGGATTGAGAATCTCGCTGTGCTCTGTTGACCCATGTTGTCAATGTGATTTTGGCCTCTGTTCCCTCCAGGTTTGTTGCTGGAGACCAGAACACATTGGCTGACTAGTCCACTCTGCATCCTTTGCTCGATAGAAGCTAATCAAATCACTGTGGCTCAACAGCCTCACATATATGTGAATGTTTCTGTCTTTTGGTGTGTGTGTGTGTGTGTGTGTGTGTGTGTGTGTGTGTGTGTGTGTGTGTGTGTGTGTGTGTGTCTTTGTTTAGATATCCATCACAGCCACCTAATGAGGGACCTTAAGTATTTCTGACACATTGGACAAACTCTAAACACTACATACACACTAAAATCATCCGTGCTTTATGCTAACAAGCATTCAAGACCTAAAAGACCTTTTTCAGGACCAATGCAGATGTAACTCATTATAATAAAAATGGCTGCATTCCATTCAGATGTGTCAGTGCCACGGCCCTGATGTAGTTCATGCAGCTTCACTGGCATTTATACGTTTTGCTGTTTGTTAATTCAAAAAAGCTCACTGTGAAAATGGTATGGGATGGACATCTTCATCACATACCTGTCTCCACCAGCTGTTATGTGTATATCGTAGGGCTTGTTAGAATCTCCAGACCGGTCTCCTCTTGATAAACTGCAGTGTTTCCTCTAGGATTTTTTTTAGCAGTGGGGGCAGACCCGTCCGAACGCCCCCCCCACACACACTTCGCTGCAACACAAACAAATATATCTACCGTTTTAATGTTTCCAGATGTTTGATATCAGGACGTTGAGCTGAGAACTGACAGTGTTAATTAAGTGTTAAGTGTTAATTAAAACAGACCCACCGTGGTGACGTTTTTGGTGGAGCTGTTAGTTTAATAGTTGACTTGGAAGAAAGCGAACGTTTTGACAATAAGCTACATCAACACAACAGTATGTGGAGATAAACTGGACAGCCCCAATAACCTCTGAATAGTTCTACTTGTTGTTAAATTGCAATGTGAGCGGCAGCCAACGGGGGTGCATTATGTCGGCAGGATCATTTAAAAGGCAACCGCTACTACATTGTGCGTCTGCCCCATTTCTGATACCGTGGCGGCAGAAATTGAACAATGGTGGGCCGCCGCTCCAAAATCAACATAGAGGAAATACTGAACTGTTTAAATGACACCAACAGCTGCTCAGAAAACAAACAACAAAGCCATCACAAGTATAAAACAAGATATAAAAAAAATCTTACAACTAACTTGATTTTTAGTAAACGTGTGGCTTTGTGCTGAATTACATTTAGCTTAACTTTTCAGTGTTGTTTTACTGTATTTGTCTACAGTTTAATGCATGCGTCATTGGATCATAATGAACTCTCAGTTTAGAGATGGTGATCAGACAGTGTCTCCGTTTTTGGCTGTGCTGTGTTGTGATGTCATTGTCCCAGTGAGGGGTTAAGACATCATATCTAGCACCGCAAGCTGGCCTGGGTGGTGGTTGTTATCAGATCTGTGGCGAGAAGTCTACTAACAAACCAGCAGCAAGTGTGAAACAGTAGTCCTTGGTCTAAAGCTGTACTACATCTTAATTAAAAACAGTTGGCCCTCAATAAAGACTATCAGCCTTGCTCTAATTCAGTGGCACCTTTACCAAAATATGACCATGTTACTATCATTAGAATTTGAGTGTTGGCGTTAAATGCATTGCTTCCGTCTCGACTTGTTGCGGCAGACTTACTCCAGAATAGTGGCTAAAAGAATTTGCACAGAAATGTCCACCAGTCTGGATGCCTGTGTGTAGCACAGTGGACATCCCTGTGAGGAAGAAGTACAGACAGCCAAGTGACAGAGAGCGGAGGGATTTTCCGCTAAGCAGATGGATTCTGCTAAATGCCTGACGAGGCTTTGCTGCCTAGTGATGCATCTTGGTACCCACAGTGACAGACTGTAGTGCGGGAATGCGGGTAGCCATAATTATATGTTCATTGCCACACCAGAGACCCACGGGATAAGTCCCATCAGACCACAAACACATTTTTGTATACTACACCCTCCCGTGAGAGCGCGCTATGACCTCAGAGCTTCACATGCTGGTTTTTCATGTTTGAAAACGAGCACCGCCGGGTCTCTGTAGACTCGAGGAAAAGGAGGATCAGCTGAGGGCTATGGCTCCTCAGAGTTGCTCTGCCAGTTTGTAAGAGGCAGAGGCTGTCGGGCAGGCAGGGGGGAGGGGAGTTGGCGCTCCCGTTCACTCCCTGCCCTACTCTCTCTTTTGCTTTCCCTGATAGAGGGAGGGAGGTTCACAGACTGATGCTCTTTGCTTGGCCATCCATAATGCATGACTTGATACACAATCTGCTCAGCTTCGTCTATCATTTACAGCGCATCAATAATGTAATCATGGCCTCTTGCTTCTTTTCAGTATGTCACTGCTGTTTATCCAGTTCTATCTATGAAGACTGACTGGTTCAATTCTGTTCTTACGTTATATCTTCTCTTCTCTGCATGTGTTTTAAACTTTATTGGCACTTTATCTTATTGCTGTACGACTTTAACCAGTGACCACTTGTTGAGTGAATGAGGTGGCATTTTCTGAAAATCCAGTGAGAGTTGCCTGTAACTCTTCTTTATCCCCAACTCCCTCTCTCCCTTGCTCCCATTCCTCATCCAGGGCTTTCTATACTGTCGACCGTGTGGACAAATGCTTGCATGCTTCACATTATGTGCATGACACAGCACCAGTGCTGAACCACAGACCTGTGGATTTCTGCTGATGTAAGGAACATCCAGAATGTTCCCCACTGTTTCACCACAGGACTACAGTCTAGGAATAACAGGCAGTATGTAGTATGGCAGCTCCTCTCTTTTCTCCTGTCCTGTGGCTGACACATTGCTTCCAGTCTACAGTCAGCAGGCAGCCTAAGCACAGCCATAGTCCCCTCAGGCCTGTAGGTCTGGCAGTAGGGTGGAATGAGAGAATATGGGTTAGTGACATGCTCTGCTCAGCTATGATTGTTCCAGGACTGAAGCTGGTGATTGCCACCAGATGTTTTATGTTTGCGTCAGAGAGGCCTGCAGAATTGGGAGGGGAGTCCAGAAGACTGGGTGGAGGAGCCATATCTGAGGGCTGACTAAGCAATTTGCATGTGGTTAAAAATTTGTCAGGTACCCTGTCACTTTAAGGGGAACAAACAAGCCGACTGAGAGAGTTCTCATTGTTTCCTCTAGGCTGGTGTCTCAATAATGCACGGTTGCACCAATAGCATTTGCCGTTGTTTGTTTAATGTCATCTCATGCTTCAAGCAATGCACGACATGGTGCAGTAAAGTTGCAAGATGAAGTTTGTTGTTGAGTATGTGCGCATAGCACAATGTCAGGTTTCAGGCCTGAGGCTTGTGTGGTTAAGGCGTTATCTCTTGTATTGACACAGTCTGGGCTCAAACTAAAGCTAACAGTGGCCAGCTGAAACCATGGGCCTTGCCTGTCCTTTAAGTAGGGAGTTAGAAAATCGAGCAGACGTCTTTTGAGGTCCAGTGTGTAGGATTTAGTGGCACCTAGCAGTGTAGGTGCAGCACTCCCTCGCTACAACTTCCCCTTCCAAGCCCGAAGGAGAAACTATGGGCTCCCAGGTTATACACTGCTTTTGTGTGAAAATAATTTATGTCCACATTAGTGTTTCATTCATTTTTATAGAAACCTCTGTCCACAGTAAAGTGTCTGAACAACTGGCTAAATCTCCTTTGTCAAACACAAAACTGCACAGCTAACATCTGATAAGGAGTGGGACTGACAGCCCAGCTAACCAAATCATAATTTCATGGTTAGGTTCATGTGGTCTGGCAAAATCAACATAAATACAGGTCAGTGATGGTGACAGCTATATTGACATTAAAATGCATGATTACAGAACAAATTGCAGAACAGAAATTTGCCTTCTTAACTTTGTACACAACCTCTTCCTGTGACCAGGTTATAAACACAGCCGGTTGTTAGGCAGAGTGACAGCCTGTTACATTTGCATTCAATGTTCTTCTGCTCTCTGTGGTCACCTGTAGTGTGTTTTTAATGCAGCAACATTCACAATAGAGTTGTTTCTTTTGTCAGACAGCTAAACAAGTATGAGATGGTTATTTGTTATTTAATTGCATAAACACGATGTCATCTGAAAAAATCTACATAAATCCATGTTAATGACAACAGCTCTGCTGTGTATTCAGATGCTCATTTAAAATTAATGATCACAGAGAAAGTAAGAGGCGACTAACTGGTTGTCTCCTTAAGTTGCATGGCACGGTGGCACACAACTCCGCTCCGTTTTGGGTTGCTCAGTTTACCCCATCAACACTCAAACACCGGAGCCAGCATTTTAAGATTTACACACTCTGGAGGACGTTTGGAAAAAACTCAGGTTTGGGGCAAGAAAAGGCCGATTTAGTCTGGAAATTATACTTTCAGATGTTTAAGTAGCTCAATGTGGAAGTACTCGGAGTCTATGGTGTGGTAGTTTTATTTGAGAAATTACATCAATATTAGTGTCCTTTGAATATGGGCCATTTAGTGGTTAATCAAAAAAAATATTCATATCGTAGTTATATCTCCATTGGTGCTGTCATAGTGTCCTAGAAATTATTCCATCATTCATCCTCCGCAGTGCAACTCTAGGATTTGTCTGTTGATGACATTATCATTACAGTCTGTTTAGTTCAGGATAATGAGAGACTTGTTTAAATTCATAAATTAAAAGTGAAATGAAGTGTAGAATACTGTAGATAATAACATCTATTAATTGTATTTTAGGGTGGATTTTCGCCAGAACAGCAAGAGTGGGTGTGCATGAATTGATCTTTAAAGCTCTAACGATGACAGAAAATGACTCTGTCACATTTGATTTGTTCTGAGACAAGTTGGAGGCGTGAAATTCCCCTGTGCCCATCAATTTACCAGAGGCCACGCTCCGAGGAAATGGACATTGAGTGTAATGAATAATTGAACATTCTCGCTCTCTCTGTGTCTCTCTGCTGCTTTGTCTTTTTCTGTTTACCCAACATGTCCCTTTATTGTTGTTTTTGATTTACGTCCTTTTCATCCCTTTTACTCTGTACAATATTGGTGCTGATTTTTCTTCCTCTCCCTCTGTCTGTGTCTCTCACCCAGGGACTTTCTTCCACGTGGATCAGGCATTGTTACCCGTAGACCTCTCATTTTGCAACTGGTCAACAATAAAGCAGGTGAGTGTATCAGCCGTGTGCACAGCCACATCCCTGTCTCCTTTTATCACTGCTCTGCATATGGCCTCTCGGTCACAGTGCCTCAAGCTCAGTACACTGTCTGCTATTTGCTACTTTCATCTATTGAATTTAATTTTCTCCTTTTCTCTCTCCCCCTGCTCTTTGTTTTTCTTTGTCCCTTTCTCTACCACCTAGAATATGCTGAATTCCTGCACTGCAAAGGGAAGAAGTTTGTGGATTTTGATGAAGTGCGGTCGGAAATCGAGGCAGAGACTGACAGGATAACAGGGTCCAACAAAGGCATCTCTCCCGTTCCAATTAACCTGAGGGTCTACTCCCCACACGGTAAAGGACACAAGTCTCATAAAACCCACATACATACAACACTTTGTGCTCTTTTGGCTTATGTAAAGTAAATCTGAATTTTATATGACAAGATATATCGTGAGACAATATTATTTTTTCAACCATCAGATTACTGATATCACAGAATAAATAGTATCTTAGTATTCTTATAATACCTGGTTGTAATATATCACACTATATATCATCCTATTGCTTACACCATGATAAAAGATTTTCTCCATATTGCTGGAGTTGTTTTCTGTGCTACTGACATCTGCCCCTTGCTGTTAACAATTACACTACTCACAAAAAGTTAGGGATATTTGGCTTTCGGATTAAATTTCAGAATGTACATAAAATGCACTATAACCTTTCCAGGTGATCTTAATTTGAACTTCTCTACTTAAATGCCCTACTTTCATGATATAATATCACTGTAGCATCAACTTTTTACATTTTCATTAAATTTCACCCGAAGGTGGAATATCCCTAACTTTTTGTGAGTAGTGTACTTTTCCAGAGAGCATTGTAAGATATCAGGAAAAAAATAGATTGGTTTGTTTTTGGTAAAACACTTAAAAGCTAAGTCACATTTGTGATGTTCTAAATGTGTTTTTTTACTCCATCAATAAATGGCTATCACAAACATCTATCTATCTCCTTGTGGGAGCTGTCACAGGGTATTCACTGTCAAATTGGACTTTTTCATCATTATTTCTTTCAGTAAATTTAACACTTGTAAGTAAAAAAAACCTCAGAGGGTGTTTATTTTTTATGACGTAAAAAACAAACTAGACTGCTTACTCAAGATCAAAGATTAAAAATACTACTACCACACACACCCTTTAACATGTTAAATTGAGGCAGATAGTGTAGATGTTTTATGAGAGGGGAGGAAAATTAAGTTGACAAACGCATTAAAAATACCAGAACCGTATTTATCTTTAAAATGTCATATAAAAGAACATATTAACAACACTGTGAATATTCAGTGTGTTTCCTCAACACAGTGATTGCCCTTTCATCGAGAATGCCCTTGATTCATTAAACATTTATTTGTGTTACACCCATCACAATCTGGTTTTCCATTCAAATGCTTCATGCAAGTTAATTATGTGTCAAATTAAACTAGATACACTGCTTTGTTAAAAAAAAAAAAAAAAAAAAAGTTATAGAATCACATGACTTGATTGAATGATGATATATTGTTAAGATATCTGTAGGCTAGTTTGTTATTACCACATACTGAAGCCTGATTATTTTATTCAACTCAGCCGATGGAAAAAACAATCTCATTTGCATTTTTCATTTTTATGACTTCTGTCCGTGACTTAGTGCTGAACCTGACCCTGATCGACCTTCCGGGAATGACTAAGGTTGCCGTGGGAGACCAGCCCATAGACATCGAGCACCAGATCAGGGATATGCTGATGCAGTTCATCACTAAGGAGAGCTGTCTGATCCTGGCTGTCACCCCTGCAAACACTGACCTGGCCAATTCTGACGCTCTGAAGATCGCCAAGGAGGTGGACCCACAAGGTGAGCATGCAGCTTTCTAGTTCAGAGGTCAAAGAGAAGGCCTGCGAACATAATGTAACACTCTTCTACTATCCCGTGAAACATTAAAATCACATTAGACTTAGAGTCTTATGATATTCATTGCCCCTCATTTAATCTTCTACTGCTTAGGGATGGGCCTAAAAGGAATACTCCTGTTAAAACATGAGTATCTCTTTTTACTCTATTGGCAATGTAAGGGAACATAGCTTAAGAAAGAAAGACGTATTAAAAATGTGTTAATTGGAGTCACCTGCCTCATAATGTAGGTTAATAAACATATGTTACCTTATTCTTTGTCAGAGTTATACAACATACATACACCCTAACAGCATCTATCAAGTATGTTGACATATAGTAGCCACAGTCACACATAGCGGTGAGCACCGTGGAGCAGAATGCTTTTGTATAACAACAATGCCAGCTGAGCTTTCTTTCTCCAAATTAGGTCCAATAATATTTCCTTTAGATGGAAAAATAACAGCCAGGATTCATCCAGGTTGGCAGTAGAAGTAGAGCTTTATTCCTTTTGCAGAAAAACAAAACCCGAGTCATCCATGGGCAGACTGAATTTTCATGTCAGAACATCTCCTTTTATACTCTTCAGGGTTATACAACATTGTCATAGGTCCTGCCCTCTTCTCAACTTTTGCTAACCCATAAGTGCCCCTAGTGACTCTAATTCTAATATTCTGTGTGATTAAAAACGTAGTGCTTACAACATAATTTCCAGCATTTTGTGTGATTACTTGATTTCCAGCCTATAATATTCACCAACATGCATCAAATTTTATACTACACCACCCTACTAGTCTGGTGTAACATATGCTTACGCAGGCATACACTTAGTTGCTATAGCCCACTCTGTCGCTATGGTTGCTCCCCCCTTAAGTTTAGGCAAACAAATCATTGCTGGTTGTTGTAAAACGCATCACTGACGGTGTGCCGGCGTGGGAATTCCTCTACAGTGATAGGCTTAATCAGCATCATGTGACCTTGTTTAGCAGGAGAATGAATGTACAGAAGAGACGTTCATTTATATGTAAAAGTTCTGCACTCCAGCTTTGATGTTCACACGGTTTCTCTTGACTGACCCTCAATATTTTATACTCTGCTGTGTGTGCAATAGACGATTCATTTAATTTAATTTATTATTTAATCTGTCTCTGCCAAATATTTTTAGTGTTTTTTTATACAGGCCTCTGCTAGGAAAAGGTCAAAGACACTCACATAATTGTTCTGTGTAGTAGGAAACTAGGTGGCGAGATGTAATAATATTGTTTGAATTGATGTAGTTACAACTTACAATTTT
Organism: Dicentrarchus labrax; assembly: GCF_905237075.1. Classification (NCBI taxonomy): domain Eukaryota; kingdom Metazoa; phylum Chordata; class Actinopteri; family Moronidae; genus Dicentrarchus; species Dicentrarchus labrax. The sequence continues at coordinate 11,096,628 of NW_026136722.1, forward strand.
GTGCAGGTATGCGTACCATTGGTGTTATAACAAAACTGGACCTGATGGATGAAGGGACGGATGCAAAGGACATCTTCGAAAATAAACTACTGCCACTGCGTAGAGGTGAGGATTAAACACACAGATACATGTACTCAGGCTTTATTTTTTACTCTAGACTGACTATTTGAGTTGTTGTTTGCAGGGTACATTGGTGTTGTGAACCGCAGCCAGAAAGACATCGATGGGAAGAAGGATATTCGTGCTGCTCTGGCTGCAGAGAGAAAGTTCTTCCTCTCCCACCCTGCCTACAGACATATTGCAGAGCGTATGGGTACACCACATCTACAAAAGACACTCAACCAGGTCTGCTTTTAACTGTTTGTTTTGAAATAGTAAAATATAACTTCCTCTCTACCAAGCCATTGATTTTTTCAATATAACAGGGCTTTGCTTGAGGCTTTTGCTTTTGTGTGTAAAAATCAAAGGGGGATTAACAAAGTAAATCTTATTCTCGTTCTGGCTCTGTCTGTCTCTAGCAATTGACCAACCACATCAGGGATACTCTGCCTGGTCTGCGCAGTAAGCTGCAGAGTCAGCTCCTGTCCCTGGAGAAGGAGGTGGAGGAGTACAAGAACTTCCGTCCAGATGACCCGACACGCAAGACCAAGGCCTTGTTGCAGTGAGTGCATCTGCATGTTGCTGTTTATAACAATTTGGCATACTTGTGGTTCTCACAGGAGATAGTTTTGGGGGTGGTGTGACTTGCGACAGCTACTTTTAATGCAAACTGCACAGGGCAAATGTGTCTTGAAGCAGATGATTGCAAATTATGACTAAACGGTCTCAGCAGTATAAAACAGTGCTGTAAAAATCCATGTTGTTTTTGACTGTATTATTATGATAATTTCTTCAGCACTTTCTCTAACACAATAGTACTGATTTTGAACCTTGCATAGCTTGCTGAGTAGCCTACTAATTAAGTTAATAAAGTATTGTATTGAAATTAACTGCGCTGAAACATCTTACATTCACTGTTTTAGAATAAATGGAAGAGCTGCCAAGATGAGATGGGTTAGGTGAAGTCGTAGCATGCAAATATGAAATTACATTCATGACATTTTTGCAGTGGATCTCCAGGAAAGCTCCAGCTGCAGTTGCAAGGAGATTATTCACACTTGCCACATGGGTTTTGTGCTTGACCCTTATCAGGATGGTGCAGCAGTTTGGTGTGGACTTTGAGAAGTGCATTGAGGGCTCTGGGGACCAGGTGGACACCAATGAGCTGTCTGGTGGCGCCAAGATCAACCGCATCTTCCATGAACGCTTCCCCTTTGAACTGGTCAAGGTTAGTGTGCCATGAAGAGGATCGATATGTTGGGTATTATTGATATTGTGTTTCGGCTGTAGGAGTCTGCACAAAGATTGAAGTACTCCTAGATTTGTTGAAGTATCATTTGCCTCTTCTCCCCTCAGATTGTGTTTGACGAGAAGGAGCTAAGGCGAGAAATCAGTCATGCAATCAAGAACGTACATGGTGTCAGGCAAGTGGAGCTGAGACAAAAAAACCTACCTGCCTTCCACTGTAGCCAACCACGGAGCTCAATGAACACCTGTTTTCTGCTTTTACATGAAATACACACATGCTTCGCTTTTCTCCCTTCATCAACGCTGTTATTCTTCTATAATTGCTTTTTTTTTATAATCAAGCCTTGCCATCACAAACTAAAAGCACCAATTCAAAGTGGCATATCCATAAAAGTGTTGTTGTATGTGAAATTTATTCCCTCTGTTCAATTTTCCCTTACTGTTCTCCCAATCCCCTCATCTCCTCACTGCTGCACCACCCACTCTTTCTCTGTCTGTCTGTCTGTCTGCTGAAGTATTTTATTATGAGTTTTTGTGTCTGTGGCCACTGCGCTAATGTTGTCGTGTTCCTCACTGATAATCACTGATACTCTCCTGTCTGTCACATCTCATTTATGGTCGTATGCTTAATTACATTTAGCTTGTAGTGCCCCTCTCCCACCCCCACTATGGCTGACAGTATGTTACTTTTCTGTTTCTTTCTCTTTGTCCATAAGTGCAGACCTCTACGATCACTTGTTTGTCTTCATGTTTACCTAGTCATCTGTCTATTCATCTGTTTGTTGGTTTGTTTTTTTGGCCTACATGTCTGTTAACTGTCCCATCTGTCTGTTGCTGTGCCTCTGTCTCTCTGTGAATCCTCAGAACGGGGCTGTTCACTCCAGACCTGGCGTTTGAGGTCATCGTGAAAAAGCAGATCGTTAAGCTGAAAACACCCTGTCTCAAATGTATCGATCTGGTCATTCAGGAGCTCATCAACACAGTCAGGCAGTGCACCAACAAGGTACTGCAGGTGTCCAGCATCTCCCGACCCAGCCGAGACACGGGCCAGGGGCCACCATGGTTGTGGCAGAGGGTACGCTGGCACAGAACATTAGCCAACAGCTTCGTACAATATCTAGAGAGGTCTCCACTGATAAGTTTAGTTCTTGTATTTAAAAAAGAAAAAAAACGTTCTGTGCAGTTTGCCCTCAGCCCAGCCCAGCCCAGTTAGCCCTGTGTGCAGGCAGTGCTGTCGTGTTGTGGAGTGTTGTGACGGGTGACGTGTCGTCTTGGATATGAGATGTTTCAGGGACTCAACCTGTCTGAGCATCTCTGGTCTCTCCTGGACAAGCCACAGGCCTCACAACTCGGTACACATAGCCAGCAAAACCATGAGGTGGTCTTAAACTGTATTGGCCTTAAGTTGGAGGTGGCATGTCTCTCTGTCTCCATCTCTACTATATTGACCTAGTTTCAGAGGAACTGGCTTGTCAGGGAAGAGGATGTGAAAAAAAACCTGTGGCTTGTCCTTCTCCACTGGTTGATTTGTCTGTAAACAACTAGAAATGACTAACTGAACAAAGACCTTTTCTCTTTTTATTTCCTCTCTTCCTCTTTCCTGGCTGTCCTCTTTTTCTCTGTCCTTGATTTCTGCCTATCCCTCTCTCTTTACCACCACAACAAAATGCAATGTTGACCGCATGACCTTTCAGAACGGGGCTCTTCACCCCTGACCTGGCTTTCGAGGCGATTGTCAAAAAGCAGATCCTGAAACTCAAAGAACCCAGCCTCAAATGTGTGGATCTTGTGGTGTCCGAACTCACCGCACTCGTGATGAAGTGTGCCGTTAAGGTAACCAGGGACTCACCCTGCTGGGATGATGGCATGAAAAGAGAAGGGATTCCTTTTTCTCTTTAAATGTCTATCTCTGTCATCCCAGTAAAATGGTCACCCCAGTGAAATCAGCCCCCATCCCCACCCTTGCCACTACACCATCCGTGCCCACTGCTTCAAATGTTATGTATTGTTCCATCCCTACTCCCTTCCCACTTCTGAAAGTCTCCATATCATTCAGAATGAGCACTGACTTACAAATCATGTCTTAAATTATAATCGCAACTTCCACCAGCCAGCCCTCACATGCTGTTTGACCTCAGCATCAGCTCATTAAAGCATCCCCCCCCCCACCTCTACATTGCTTCCTGCCTCTCTCACTGACCAAGACTCAGCCTGGTCTGTCAGTAGCCCGGCTACGCTCCCTCGCTCACCCACACGGCAGACTGACATTCTGCTATCTGCTGAACCATATAGACAGGGAGTGATGTTGGGGGGGACATGATACTAATAGCCTATGGGCTCTGTGGGTGCAGTAGCAGCTTGAATGGAGCGTTTCCATAGCAACGGTGCTTCATTGCCATCTTGTGGACAAACGGAGGAGCTGCACACCATGACATGATTCAACATACACACAGTAGCCATCATCCCCTCTGTCTCACCCCATTCTGTCACTTTCCCTTCTCATTCAGTCTTCACTAATGTTAATAACTATAAAAACGCCACCATCAGCTAGAGATGACAGTTTTGAATGTATTGACATGTCTTCAAAGGTGGACATTGCTCTTTTTATTTAAAATATATATAGATAATCTGTTGATATTGTAAAAAGGCCATGATTAAGGCAGACTTACACTATTACCACATTGATTATTGTATTCATGAAGTCATCCCTGGCTGATAGTAAATGCCTGATCACCTTGCAGAACTGACAGTGACCATCTATTTAAAGTCAGTTGGTATGCTTGTGTGTGTTGGTTTGTGGTTGTTTGGATATGTGTGACACTGAAGTGTCACTTGATTATCTCTTTCCCCTTTATATGTTCTCTACTTATTCTCACTTCTCACTCCCGTTTCTCTCTGATACTTATTGGTAAGTCTTACTAAGCTCAAGCTCACATGTTAGTGTGTGTGTGTGTGTGTGTGTGTGTGTGTGTGTGTGTGTGTGTGTGTGTGTGTGTGTGTGTGCGTGTGTGTGTGCACGCACATGTGTCTCTGTTCAGTGCCGCAGTTGTGTTTTGTGTTGCCTTTCAGCTCAATTCGTACCCCAGACTGCGAGAGGAGACTGAGAGGATTGTCACCACCCACGTCAGAGAAAGAGAAGGGAAGACGAAGGACCAGGTGAGCTGCTAAGTTGTTAATTCAATGGACCAATGGCTCTCGAGCATGGCAAGTGAGCTCAGGTCAGCCTTTGATTCAAGTTTCAAATTAAAGAAGCTTTATTTATCCCGAGGGAAATTGCTGTGCAACAGTTGCGATACAAAAGTGGAGAAGTAATACATGAGTAAGTAAATAAAACAAGTAACTAAATGCAACAAAGTGCAAAGCACAATAGGATAAAGCTAACATAAAATAAAGTACAACAGTAACTAAATGCAACAATGCCACAAAAAAAATGATGTTGATCTTTTTCATACAATTTTGCATGTCTGAGCATTTTATATTGGTTTACAGTGGCTTGTTCTACTGGTTCTACTGTCAGGAGTACAATGAATATAAAAAAAAAACATTTTAATGTCATCACATTACTGAAAGCTTTGATCATTATAGGGTTTTCTTGGCCCCATAAAATAAAACAATATATGAAGGAATCAGAATGCATGAAATGGTTTGCTTTGGGCAAACTGCAAGGTAGTAATAAAAAAGACCTGCCAACTACTTTAACATTGTTTAACGGAATGTAAAGTGGTTGTATTAACACTATAAACTATCATTCAAGGTATTTAATAATTTAAATAAATATTTCTGAATTGTTCTATTGCACAAGAAACAAATTGTCACAAATTGTTGTGTGCTGTGGTGTTTTTCCCTGTTAAAGAGATTTAGTTGTGAGTTATTAATTGTTGTCCTATATATGTTAGTAAGAAGAGTACCCTGAATATATAAAAAAAGAAAATATATATATATATTTTTTTTACTCTAGACATTGCTACGTGGTTAGTTGGATTGCTTGCTAGCCAGCAGAGCATATGTAGTCCCTTTACCAAGCTGGTTTGGTGCACATATCACAGATCAAGCACCCATTGTTCATTATAAGATGTAAAATAGATTAGGTTTTTTGCAGCTAAGAATCATTGATTTAATTTATTGATTAATATGTATTTGCTTTTTGATTTCTGTTGTATGTATCACCCAAAGTCTCAGACCTCAAAACTTCGTAAACGTTTGCAAACTTTGCAAACAAGCTCAGTTCTGCAGATGTTTTTCCGAGTGATAATCAAATGCGTTAAAACGAAAAACAACTTGTTTTGATTCTTATCTGCCTTTTCTAGAGAAAATGTTCAACCACAGATGCAACAAACATATTTAGCAACTTCCTGTTTTATTCAGCCATTGTTTGTTATAGTTATATCCCAGCTAAGCACCATTCTGCGCCATGATAGAAGAGCAGTTATTGGGATCACTTAATGATTTTAACACATTCCACGAAACGGCATTAATGACTTCTGTGACCTTTGCGTTGTGTAATTTTGAGCAGTCATATTTCTTCCCCCCCAAGATGTAAATAAAACACTATTGCTGTCATTGAGCAATTTGTTCTCTTTTCAGGGTGGAGAAGAGCTTTTGAAACATTAAGTCTGTAACAAACTAAGAGTTTTCAGTTTGGTAGCAGCTCTTTCAGGCAGGAAGTGAGGCAGGTTTAATTGTATGGTTTCTAAACAGAAACTTGTAAAATCCTATTCTCAACTTCACCACATCTCTAATTTGCATTGATAATATCAATATGACAGACTATAGTACTTTTGGTATGTGTACATTTATCTTTAGGTGTAATCTCTTTCAAGTTGTTTTTGTGAGACGCTGCACTCTCTACTTTGTCTCTTTGGTAAGTGGTGTTTAATTGAGACCCCTCCATTATAATCATGATTTTCTGCCTTTTAATTAAGGTTCTGCTGCTGATTGACATTGAGCTGTCCTACATCAACACCAACCATGAGGACTTCATTGGCTTTGCTAAGTATGTACCCCCCCAGCCCAACTTACAGCTTGTGTGCTGGTGACCCCATTCTCGGCACGGGCATTGTGATCCTGATTAACTATATGTTGCCTGTTGTCTGAGGTGCACTTGTGAGTCCGTAGATTTACAAAGGAAAAAGACCTGCAATCCTGTTACTTTCGCCCATCAATACACAGGAAGCCAGCTGCCGTTTCAGAAACTTTACAGAATCACCAGCACTTCACTGCTACTGAATCATAGTGTCGCGTATAATTAGCCACATGTTGTACGCTGCAGTGCATCAGTGTGATATAGCATGCCAATTACTGGTCCTGCCACATCAAAGCATGTGTCTTCCTGTAGGGCGGGCGAATGCTATAATGATCAGAGTCGCATTAGTTGCTCACCTCTCTCCTTGCATGCAACAATAGTATTTCCCCATCTTGATCACTTGACAGATATACTTCCTCTGCAAGCTGTTTGACTGTTACTATGAAGAATGCTGGCTGTGCCAATGGACAGAGCAATGTTAGTGTGTTGCTGCATTCGTTTGAAGCTGCTGTTGTGCACTGGAAACTCATTTGCACACTTCAAAGCACTCGCTGGAATTTTTTGGGGTGCATATCTCTAAGCAGTTTAGAGTTTGTGGTTTAATTCATGTAGTCCCTAGTTTAGTGGTTACAGTAACATGCATTTGAGTGGAGCCCCCCCATGATGCCATTGACCAAGTAACAAAGCAAGCCCCCCCGTGTGTGCGAGTGTGAGGATTTATGCCTAGCCTCTGCATGGTAAGTGGATTGCTGTAATGTGTCGGAGGTCAGCTAGGACTGTTTAACGGTTCTCATGACATCACTTTCAGTCTTGACTACAGAAGGCTGGATGATGGTAGCACCCCAGGGTACGGCAACAACAGGTGGGCGAATAGAAAAGATGTAGGGTTGTGTGCACATTAATGTGTGAGAGACATTTTCCATTTTGTCCACCTTCATGTATCTGCATAATACCATCAAAACCTTGGATTTGCTCTAAAACCCAGACAGTTGATTTGCATAAAAGACAATGATTGTTTGGTGTGTGGTGTCATCAATACTCATGTCTTTCCTGTTCATCTTTGTACAATGACAGTGCCCAGCAGAGGAACACAGCTGCAAACAAGAAGAGGGCCATACCCAACCAGGTATGTTTTATCACTCAGCTCTGGCCTTTTCACCAATCCCAGATTTAATCTTCCTTGGCTGATGCCTCCCATTACCAGTCAGTTAATCAACCATGTGAATATACTTCACCCCAGCAGCGATTTAGCCCATAGCCATTCATCTATCTTTACCTATCTAACTAGTAACGATACCGCCCCCTGTACGTTATTTTGACCACCCAGTCCCAGTCTTTTCTGATTATCATATTGAACTGGCTGGTTTCTGTCCTTTAAAGTGCTTTAAAGTTTGTACTTCTCCTTTTCTGTTTTATTCAGACTGATATTTAGCCAAGTTGGTTGAATTTTAATGTGCCTTTGTGAGATCCTGAAACACAATTATAATACTGCTGATGAGCTTGCAGTCTCAGTGAGGCAGTCTCAGTGAGGGGAGAGTTGCCTTAGTGAACATAAGACCCTGCTTCCCTGCTTGTCTGAAACAAGCGTTTGTTTCCATGGCTATTTTTAATTGCTGTTTGCATGTGACCCAGGCATGTTCTACCGCAAAGCAACAATTAATTACTGAATTATGTTGGTTGTTTTGTTGCCTTCCCATTAACACACAAGCATCTTTTTGTATTGAAATGCAGAATACGCATGGACCTCACACCTATCAACTGAGCAACAAATATGATATAACCAAATTGTGGTATACTTGAAGTAATTCTAATTGCATGTAACTCTCTTGCTCTGTCTGTCTCTGTCTGTCTGTCTCTCTCTCTCTCTCTCTCTCTCTCTCCTTCTCTCTCTCCTGCCTCACTTTGTGTCTTTCTCTGGTTGTCTCATGGATTCTTGCTTTCTGTTTCATCCTGTATTTGCTCCCTTCAAACCTGTAATTCTGGCCATTTCAACCTCTTTTTTTCAACCTGTTCTTGACTTTTCATTCTCTACTGCCTCTTACTTATTCCTTGATTCATCTTCTCTCCTTTAAACTGTCCACTCCCCCCCCCCTCCTGCCTTACATCTGTCCCTCATCTTTGCTTGCTTGTTTTCTCATTTCTTTTTGCTACGATTTTACACTGCACCCCCTTTGCTTTAATTCCCCCCCCCTTCCTATTACTGCAGGGTGAGATTTTGGTAAGTACCCCACAGATTTAAACCACACCCTGCCAGGGGGCAGCAGGGGTAGGCCATGCAGGAGAACTGAGGCCATCACACACAGGTCAGCCAAAATGATTAGGGTGGAAAAGACGAACTGCTGTGAGATAACAGAATAAAGAGTTTCCTGCAAATACAGGAGTCGCTGCCCTTCACCGTAACGGGTTGTTCTACCCCTCTGCAGCTTGGCGGCCTGGGAGAGGTCCACGAGGAGAAGGTAGAGTCTCCAAACTGATCAAACTGATATCAGTTACAATTTTAGCATTAGCACACAGTTACCAGTAATTTGGAACTGTCTGTGCAGTTAATACACAGCAGGTTTGCTCCCATAATTCTTGGTTTCATTTTAATAAGACAGTAATTGTCTTTAACTGAACACATCTGGATTGCTACTAACATTTGACCCTTTTTCCACAAAAGTAATTTAAACAAGAAACTGTGGCACTTCGCAATGCGGACCACAGAGAGAACGGGGAAATCTTCCACCACTGACCGTGGACAGCGTTAGTTCTCAAGTCTTCAGGTTTATACCTCTGCTGCTGCCTCATGCATGGTGACTCAAAAGTTTGCCTTGTGAGAATCATCCTAAACATCACTGGGGACAAAATGGGGAGCGGGGTGGGGAGAGATTAAATCATTCTTTTCCATTTTCTAGTGATTTCTTTTTTTTTTTTTTTTTTTTAAATGCATGTTAAGTACTACTAAAATCAGTTCATATCCAAATTCACAAAAAAAAAACACCAGTCTCGCAAACCCCTAAATTATATTTCTGTATTCAAAGCTGATCAAAATGGTCTGGATTTTGTATAACAGTTAAATCAAAATTCCTTGTTAACATCTCTATTTTCAGAACTTAATTATCCTTACAAATTCAAATTTGGATTTTTAATTCTAATCATTAAATTTGTCTTTCTTTGAATTGGAGTTAATCTAAGATGTAACTGTTTATTGGTAATCATATTTTACATATTACATTTACAGAATTGGTTTGAACATTTCTCGACAGTTGTATTAATAATGTAAAAACAGAAGCATCTTATCGGTGACACCTTCACAACTCATCGTTTCCTCTTTCTTGATGTCAACTTGGTTATAACATTTCCAACCGACTTTAATACAGGGGATTTCCTTGTTTCTGAAAAGTTTAAGTTATTTCCTCGCCAAGGCAAACTACCAGTTTAGCTCCTATGTAATTGCCTCCTCTCCCATATTTGTGTTGGCGCTTTTCAACTAATGAACCTTTTTTTTCCCCATAACTCATTCCAGTCCTCTGCTGGGTGGAGAGGGAGTGCAGGAGAGCGGTCTAAAGCAGACTTTACTTAGCACAAGATCACAAGTTTCACAGATAGTTTCCCCCATTGTATTTGAATTGCATGGGAGTCTGTGTGAAAAAACCGGAGAGAAATAGCTAAAAGAGCTCCTCCAAAATGCATGGCTCATTTTTCTCAGAGTGATTCACTCAGCTCAGCGTCTCGGTCTGTTGTATTTCCTCCCTCTCCATCTTTCCACTTCAGATTTTCACATTGCTGTTTAGATGTCTGTCCCTCTGTGAACTCTACTAAATCAGCTACCTAGGCTCTGCATTTGATCTCTGTCATCGCATTTATTTTATTCTCCTTTACCCGTCTTTTGCACTCACTTCTCTCCATCTTTTACCTAACCAGGTATTCATATATCCGAGTCCAGTTAACCCCACTAACCCTGTTTTTGTTTGAGTTTTTTTTTTTTTTTTACTACAAGCGCGTAGGCTAGCTTTTACTGACCCGCTGACACTAACATACCACCGTCGACTTTTGGTCTTTGACTCTGTCTGGGCTAGCATGGTCTGGACACCATCTGGTCTTGTTTGTTGGTTTAAAGATTTATTTTCTGTTGAGTGAAAAAGAACAAGGACTACATCCCTATCCAGTATTTTCAACTAAACCTTTTGATGCTTTTGTATACATTCAGACATATCACACACAGTATGTATTACTGTCCTTTGGTCACTTCATACTTTTTACTAAATAAGTCTCACATTTAATCCGTACTTCTGTGTTGTTGCGTGTATTTAAGTTATATTAGACTCACAGACACAATAGTTTTGAATATCAAGATAAAAAGATAAGAGACAACCAAATTTACAGTGACCTAGCAGGTAAGATTTTATTTTTAGTGTCAGTCACAAGGGGCTCTCATGTCACCAGTGCATAAGCCTGTTTGACAAAGCTGTTTTCCTCCATCCTCCTGGTACCCCTCTCTCCCTACCACCCTTTTCTCTCTCCCACATCTATGCAGGTGATCAGGAAAGGCTGGCTAACCATCAACATCAGCATCATGAAGGGCGGCTCCAAGGAGTACTGGTTTGTCCTGACTGCAGAGTCCCTGTCCTGGTACAAAGATGAGGAGGTGAGCGAGACTTCTGTCCCACTGCTGTTCACTGGAGACACAGGGATATGGCTAGCTAATATAAGATGACACAGCCCCATAGGAATGCTTAAAGACAAAGATGCTGTATTTGGCTCTGATGGCTATCCCAAGTAGAGATTTGGTATCATCACCCACGGTGGCTGGAGGTGTGTGCGTCCCAGCCCAGCCTAACCAATGTGCAGACTACTGTTCAGCTGTAGCCTGATGAACAGGTAGTCTGAACACTGGGCAGGCGGGGGGGTGAGGAGGACTCTGATGGGAGGAAGGACCCCGAGGTCATTGCAGCTGCAGGTCGCTACCCTAGGACAGTAGGACAGAGGGCACAGAGAGTAAACATTTACCCTGTGAAACAATTGCATATATGAAAAAAAGCCACGTACATGGAAAAGGCTTATACGATCCGATTCTGCTGGGACTCCACAATCTTATTGAACATATATTATTTTAAATAGAGCATAATATGAAAAGCTAACCTTTACAGCATTGCCTTCAACTGATTGGGAAATGAATCTACACATGCCTGGACTGCATTGCCTTGACTAAATAACTACAGTATGTGCACACTCGGCAAACTCTGCTCTACAGTTTATTTATATTATAGACCTTTTTAAAGGTTGTATTCAAGGAATGGGAGAGTAACATTCATTACAAGGGAAATGTCAGTGAACTGATGTGATCCAAATTCTAAAATCAAATGATCTTGTTTTACTGATCATTTGACGTTAGATTTAATTCAAAACATGGATTTAACAACATTGAACATTTGTCTACCATGATCATAAATAGATGGGATGCATAAATAGCATTGTGATTGCCTTACTCACCGCTTGATCTTCTTCCCAAGGCCTCTGTCGTATGCACTCTGCCAGCAAAATAAAAAGACCCCTAAAAGATACTACTACAAAGCACTGCTAAAGATGAACTCGAGTCCATTGGCCTTAGTGTGTCCAAATACCAACTGGAAATGGGGCATTCTCATGTCGGACGCTTTTTGCGAAGAACCAAAGAGAAATGAAAAGAAGGAGAATGAGAGAGGGAGGATGGTGGAGGCAAACTGACGTGGCAGGCGGGCTGAAATGTTCCAGCCGGGATCTGACTTTGGAATTTGCAGGAAATCGTACTGGGTTACGGGGGGCCGGAGCGAGGGGGGGGATTGTGTGTGTTCAAGTGTGCATGTGTGTAAGCGCTTGTCCACATGAGTCCTCATGTATCTTTTAGTGTTTAGGCTCATGTTTGTACGAGTGCATGTTTATACACCAAAATCCCATAATATGTTTTTGTTCAGGCTCATGTATGTTTGTTTGTCGTTGCACGTGCAGTTAAGTTGGTAGCTGTGTGTGTGTGTGTGTGTGTGTGTGTGTGTGTGTGTGTGTGTGTGTGTGTGTGTGTGTGTGTGTGTGTGTGCGTGTGCGTGTGTGTGCGCGTGCGCGCAATGGGGGCGGGGGATTGTGTGGAACTGTGAGTGATGTAACTGTTGGGCCTGCGCCGCACTCTGTGTTAGTGCCGACGTAAATGCTTCCAGATGTCTCTGCTCAACAGTCAAAGCTGGCACCCCATCCCCCCAGAGCTCCCTCATGCTCCTCCTTTTCTTCCTCTCTTCCTCCTCCTCTCCCTCATCATGCGTTTCTCCATCTCACCAGCCTGGTGGTGGTCCACAGTGAGGGAATGCATTCCATCATGTCTGCTCATTGGTGGAGTGTTAGCACTGCTGTCCTCTGTTTTCATATCCATTACCAGAATATATACACTGGCTCACTTTATGAAGCTATAACTTCTTTCCATTTTATTTTACAGGTTTCAGTTCTGCTGTACACATTTTTTTTTGTCTGTCTCATGCTAGGAGAAAGAAAAGAAATATATGCTGCCACTGGATAACCTGAAACTCAGAGATGTGGAGAAAGGCTTTATGTCCACAAAGCACATCTTTGCAATCTTCAACACCGAACAGAGGTCAGGGTTATGTTGCTCAGTTAAGATACGTGTGAATGCACACACACGTACCTTATCTTTGTGTTGTTTTGTGTGCATGCATATCCTTTTGTACTGGGTAAGTCTACAGACTCACAAGCATGTGCGTTCTTTTGTTTATCTGTACAGGAACGTGTACAAGGATCTTCGCCAAATAGAACTGGCCTGTGATTCTCAAGAGGATGTGGACAGCTGGAAAGCATCCTTCCTCAGGGCAGGAGTTTATCCGGAGAAGGACCAGGTACGTGGGTGGTTGGGTGCATGTAACAGTGCTTTCGGTTTCTATAAAAAACATGAATTTGTTAATATCAAATTGGTCATGAACCTGTATTTCTCTTTTCACGCTTTTAGGACAATTGTCATAATTGCTTCTTCTACAGAAGGTAACTATGAAGATGTATTTAAGATAGATTTATACTTTTTTGTTTGTGTGCGTGTTGTTATTGTTAGACCGAGAATGAAGATGCTGCCCCTGCAGACACATTCTCTATGGACCCTCAGTTGGAGCGGCAGGTGGAAACCATCCGCAACCTGGTGGATTCGTACATTGGCATCGTCAACAAATCCATCAGAGACCTGATGCCCAAGACCATCATGCATCTCATGATCAACAATGTATGTCCCAACAGTCATCAGCAGAAAGGAGCCATTGTTGAGTGTCTGCAGCTTTGAAAACAGACTTAAAATGAAAGAAATTATCTGAAATGACTTTAACACTGTGCACTGTATTTCACTTACTAAAAATAATAGAGCTATAACCACTAATTTGTACAGTGCAGTGTGCTATGATGAATGCTGGCAGTAGTAATTTGTAATTCTGCCCATCCTTCATACTAAAAAAGTACTTTTTTTACAGACTGTAGTGTCATTACTATGTTCTTCATAAAAGTAATCAAGGTACCTGATAAACTTGTGATCTGAGTTGAGATCAAATAAACTGCTATTTAATTAGGTCTAAGTATCATTGCACCATAGAGCTGTGCAATGTTTTCTTGTTAATTTTTAGTAGCAACAGTGGTCGTATTTTTTTGTAAACACAGGTTCATAAACTTGAAGACACTAATTAACAAAATTTATGACGCACGCTCACAGTGACTTGTCCACTGTCCCTTTATTAGGTTTTATTATTCTAGTGAGCTCACTTTTTTAGAAATACACACACCCAAACACACACACGCGCACTTCTGGCCTCTGCTGCAGCTCGTCTAAAATTTCTCACCATCTGTGTTTGAATAATCTTAACCTCCATTCAGGCAAAGGATTTCATCCACTCGGAGCTGCTGGCCTACCTCTACTCTTCTGGGGACCAGAACAGCCTCATGGAGGAGTCGGCTGACCAGGCCCAGCGTAGAGACGAAATGTTACGCATGTATCATGCGCTCAAGGAGGCACTGCACATTATTGGTGACATCAGCGTCAACACAGTCTCCACCCCAGTACCCCCGCCTGTTAATGACGGCTGGATCCAAGAAGCCAGGTGATAAGTGATAACTAGCATTTAGTTGAGCTTTACTTTCATGTTTTAAATATGTGAGATTAGAAACGTAGAGAAAAAGACGAATCCTTTGCCTTGTAGCATTTTGCTTGGCTGGCTGAATTTGAAAAGAGGTGCAATTACACATAATAGTGCAATGAACAACTCAGCTCCACCTCTACAGGAGAGTAAATTAAATGTTTTAGGTGCTTATTATGACGTTTAATTTAATCATATCCTCCTCTCAGCCCAACCCCTCAGCGTAGGCCGCCTCCTTCAGCAGCCCCACCTCCCAGCCGTCCACCTGCCGTTCGGGGCCCAACACCAGGACCACCCATGAACCCATCCCCTGCCTTTCCGCTCAACCCCTCGCCCGCCTTTGGTGCACCACCAATCCCATCTCGCCCAGGCCCACCCATCAATGCCTACAACAGCAACCTGGATCCCTTCAGTGCACCCCCACAGATCCCCTCTAGGCCAGCCCGCGTCCCACCCGGTGTACCCAGGTACGACTTTCTCTTATGATGTGATTTACCAATTGTGTGTATGTTGTGCAATTTTTTAATGTAAATTCTAATGTTTAATTGCTAAAATCTCATCATCCTTTGTTTTTCAAAAGTCACAGGCATCTTTTTCCATTTCCCACCCTCACCAGTCATCCCATCTCTATATTTAATAGTATTTCTTGACTTTCATTATCCTCTCGCTCTTATATTTTTTCTTTCTCACTCTCCCTCTGTCCTCACCCTCCCTCTTACCCACTGTCGGGAGGTTTTTGGTTTCTCCTCTCTCTGAGCATGTCTCACTCCTTGTTCTGTATCTTCTCTCCTCGTTGCAGCCGAAGACCCCCTGGCGCTCCTTCTCACCGGCCTACCATTATCCGCCCTGCTGAGCCCTCCCTGCTAGACTAGACCTGTGGCCAAGCCCACCTAAGTGTGTGTGTTTGTGTGTGGGTGTGTGTATCTGCACACAAAAGGCCAGGGCCAGGGCCGGGGCTCGAGGGGAGGGGTCGACTGATAGCGGTGCATAATGTACATCGTCCAGCCGTATTAAAAGGTCTCTTCAAGCAATGTAATAAGCTGCTAATACCGTCTTTATCAGTGCACATGAACGAGAGAAAGCCCTTAACCACTTGAATATTACATTTGACTGCTGTGGTAATTCTGTAATACAAAATAAAACCCAGCTGATCTGTAGGATGCATTTAACTTCTATCAGTAGGAGATGATGTATCAAATTCAGTTCAATAGCTTTTTTTTTATTGTAATAACTGGTTTATTTCCTATGACAAGGTTCCCGGCAGAAGCTTATTAAATAACTTATTAACTCTTACAGGCTGGCTTTACTCTCCCCTCCCTGAACCTTTTTAGATTGGCCCAGAGCCCAATTCTCAATCTCTATGTAATATACACACTTAACCTGTTGTCAATGTTTAACTGGGTTTTCATTTTCTAACTGATTTCATACGGAAAAAAAACAATAGCTTATTATCACTGTTATTATTTTGGCGATGTTGATTACATTTTTTTTTCTTGTGTTATTATATTTGAGTGACTTTGTCCCTTTTAATGAGTGTCATAAATGTAGCTTTAAAAATGAAATTCTAATCACAGAAAACAAAGCATAAAGACACAGGGCACGGTTGAATGAGACTGAGAGAGTAGCTGACAGCCAGATTGACCATTATTATCCAAGCACTTCTAACCATCTAGCCTTACAACAAGCCGCTCATAAAGGGGATGTTGTAGTCCGTTCCCAGAACACTATGCACCAAAAACCCAGGAGAGAGAGACAGAATGAAGGCTGTCTGCACTTCGTAGGATGGTTTCTCTCCACAAATTCTGAGTGGTTAAAGCCCTGAATTTTAATCCCTTTAGTCTCAGCTGAACCCCAATGAGACTTTCAGCCTTCGGGTAGACTTTGTTCATTCCTGGATTAGCTGATTCATATAGAGCAGAGCACACAGTACAGTTTCCTCTCAAAGAGGATGGAACTCAGTGAAGCAGTGGGGTGTGTAGTATCTGTGATTTAGAGTATAAAGATGGTATTAAGCATTTAGGAGTTGGCACATCTCTTTTTGGGCTCAGTTGTTAAGGACATTTATTATTGCTATTAGTTCTGCTTCCATGCATTAAAAATATAATTGTATATAGCTGGCCTATACTTGGGGAGTTAGCACTTGTATCTCATTTAATCGCAGGGTTGGTGACAAACACAAGCAATTGATTTTAATCAAAGCCCAACATGTTAAAATGCAACTGTAGTATTCATATTAAAGGAAGCACTAACACTGTCATGTCATAGATTAGCCTTGGATGTGGGGAAAAAGAGATTGGTTATCTCCTGGTGCATTATTTATAACCTGGGCATTTGTCATTTCATTTGATGTTTTTGGTTGCAATTGTATCAGCTCTGTACATCTCAGCTCCCCAGCTTCTCTTGGACTGTTATTTGGGGTTCTGCTACAGGGATTAGCTTTTTTAAATGTGTTGTATGTTGGGAGGGCACTTGGGGCAGGACATTGTCTGCACATCTGTGATTATTTGATAATGAAATTTTGATTGGTCTGTGAGGGTATTTGACCTTTTAAAACCAACTTTTCTTGAACATGTTTAGGCCTTCAGGGGGATAATCGGACTGACATTGCGCTACTAGGATGTTTTCTGTTTTTGGTTTGATCAGTAGTGGTGGTGATCAGGTGGTGGGAACTGTGGTCTATCAAAGCACACTCTGTCTAGAGAAACTGTCTAGACTATTTTCAAAAACTGAGCATAGAAACTTGATTTGCCAACCTGAAAAGACAGATAAACTGTAAAAAAAAAAAACCACAGACTCTTGAGACAGTGTGTGCTTTTCCTTCCTCTGTAATGTCCCTACAGGTCTGGCTTTCAGTGACAGTGCCAGAAGGTGTAAAATATGCTTATAAACAGCAAATCTTAAACCCCTGCTACACAAAAATGACCACAACTTCTTATTGTGCAAACATTTGTTGAAATTCCCTCGTGCCTGTCACTTCCGCCTGCCCTTGAGAAGCCCAGACTGTAAATACCCTGTTATACATTAGGTTGTGGCAATACTGCCTTTTTGCCTAATGGATGTACCCTGCTTCCTCTTTCCATCCCCTTTCTGAATCTGGTGGAAGGGGTTGGAAACCAACCTGCAAAAATCTCTTTTCTTTTTGTTTTGCAAACCCTTGTCAAGTGCCTCTGTAGCAATTAATTGATTTGAATAAACGTGAACTGATTTTAGAATGGAGAGTAAATAAAGAGGTGTTGTGTACAATAAAAGGGACTGGCTCTGGTGGTTGGTGTCTCCTTGTGTCCTGTGTGATCCACTTTTTTCTTCTCTCTTAGACAATGTAGCCCCCCTCCTGGGTGTCCTCTCTTCACTCACCCCCCTCTCTACATCCAAAACCAATACAGACTGACATAAGCCTACAAATGTTCCTATGGCAACCCTCTACTGGCAGGCTGTCTGCTTTAGGGAGGGATAGCTCAAACAATGGTCACTGTTCTTTTTTTTTTTTTCAGACCATGCATTTTCACCAAATGTGAAGTGGTGAATAATAAAATTAACACCTTGTCATAGCAGCCTTTTGTTCCTGCTATAGTGCATGAATTGATTAAATCAACATTTACACTGCCTATAACAATGATTCACCACCCGTAAAAGTTTTAATACTTTCTCTTACAGCATCGAGTCAAAGTAGATTCAATGTTACGTTTCTGATACTGATTGAATGTCAATGTGAAAACATCTACTTTAATTCAATGTTGCAAGAATAAAACATAACTTCTAAGGGGGTGGACATATTTTTATAGGCACAATATAGATAGCTCTTTTAAAACATCTATTTGCTAAAGATGTTCAAAACTCCTTTTAATCTTATTCTCTTTCAGCTGCAGCATTAATGAATAAATCCAGGTTTACGTGTCTCATCGTATCATCCAATGAGAGTGGAGGATGATCTCTCTAATGATGATCCGGTGACTGGATCCTGTAATTATTACCTGTCAAAGTACATGTCACAAGGTTAAGAGATTAATGGTGGTTGATTCTCCCTGAACAGGCGCCCGGCTCCCCGTCGAAACCAGTGGTGACCTTGACCAGCCTGAAGTGGCCATAAAATGCCTTCAATCCATGACAGCAGGACTACAGAAGAACTACACATCTTATTTTCCAGTTCAATCAAGGCCTTAAGTAATCTCAGACTATCAGTCAAACATAGAAGCTGTTATAATTTATTGAGTCATTAAACTAAAGTTCTTTATAGTGAATGTTGTCAGACCCAAGTTGTAATTGTGTAAAATCTAATTTAAGATATAAATGTAATCCAGATATTTTCTTTCTTGTAGTTTATTCCACACAATTGCCCAGAAGACTCTACATTTTTAATACAGTATGAATCAACTCTAAAGGATGAATTCCTAAATACAGTGCCAAGTTAAAAAAAAAAGGCAGTTCAACATTTAAATGTTTTTTTTATTTCTATTCTGTGATAACAAAGAAAAATAAATTTTAAGTGGTGGCACATGACAACTGAATATAATGTTAATGATGGCTTAGGAAGCTGAACAGTCACAGGATGTTTCAACATACTGTGAGAAGATATAGTGGTAGTGATTTAAATGCACAATTGGTTTTCCCTGCTGCGTTGTGTATGTTTTTACTACTCATCACAACTGCATGAAACAAGTGACTGGAAAGGAAGTGAACGTTTCAGCCAAAAGACTTCACTGTTTTCTGACTATTTATAACCTCCAGATGGAGAAACTGATCAGGGAGATAACCAGTATGACTGTGTGAATACATGTCTTTTTATCACAGGAAAGACTAAAGATGTGGGGTTTTTTTGAACAGCTTGAGGCTTAGTAAATTTTTTTTTTTTTTTTTTTACAGTGCATACTCAGGAGGCGAGGTTTCTGATATTATCTTGGTTTGTTTTGGCTATGGGTTTGATAAAACATAGCTTAGGTTCATGAATGTCGATGTGGTATCTGAAATTCAATAAAACAACATTCCAGTGAGAACAGCTGTGGTTTCTAACTTCCCTAATGATATTATTTACAAATATCAGTGCTCCAAGTATTTTATGTGTGGGTATTTTGTGATATGTTATGTATATACAGTATGTATCTGTGTGTATGTGCATAGTACAGTACTGTAAATGTGATTTTCAGGTTGATGTGTCTGGAATTCACAAAGTCACGGAACATCAAAGCAATAACTTTTTGGCTACAATAAAAAAAAAGTCCCTAGTGCTTGATGAATCAGTTTCACAAAAATGTAAACTATACTTCTAAATTCAGCACACCTATTGGTTAAGGATTTTGGGTCAAACTTTCAAGTAGGCTGTGCACTCTTGATTGGAAATTAATGGAACAGTTTTGTTGTGGCTATGTGCAGACCTGCTTGGTGTTATCAAAGAGGCCTCGCAGGGTGTAGATTTGAGTGGCAGCGACAGTGAGCATGACAAGCAGGTTGAGGCAGGACCAGAAGGACACCCGCCACAGGTTGTCCTCCAGAAGGTAGCGGTCCCTGGCCTCAAAGGCCCGCAGCACAGTCAGGACCTGACGGCTCCTCTCCAGGTGCCAATACACAGTGTCCATCCTCACCTGGAAGAGGAAGAAAGAGATAGACAGACAGGAGGAGATGAAAGTCAGTACTGAGATGTGTAGACATAAAAAAATTAATAAAAAATATTGATAATTCAAGTGATGGGTTTTGTTTTTCCCCTCTCACCAAGATGTCCTTCAGTTTGTATTCCACTATGCTCTCTGGCATGGCCGCATCCGCCCATTGATCATCTCGGCCTCCACCTCCACTGCTCTGACTATGGATGATCACCTCAAAGAACACCATCTTCTCTGACAGCTTACTGAAACTGTTGTCAAAACACAACCTGTAGTCTCCATCCTCTGTGGGATCCACCCTGCAGGTATAAAAGAAAAGGGTTAAGGTCAGGAAAGTTTGGAGAAAGCTGACATTTTACTCCAAACAATATCATGGTTGAAATCTTTCACTGTAATGACACAACAAAATGAAATGTGCTTTTATGTATTTTGCGGAATTAACTACTGACTGCTGCCTTGATGCTTGCTTGTGGTTAATTGGGTTCATTACAAATGAAAAGTAATACAGGGACTGAGCATCAAAGCTAAAGCAGGTTGTTATTGGAAAGAATTTAGGTGACCCACATGTGAATGCCATCAGATCTCCTGAAGTCAGATATAAGTCGGTATCCACTGGGTGAGATGAGGGCAAAGCCAACATCCAGTCCTGACCCAGCTATGACCTGTACAAGAAACAGAAGGGATTGAGGCCAGTAATACAGGATATATACAGGCTCACAGTTAGCCAGAACTCATTCAATTTTCCACTGTTATTTTCACATTTTCACTCCAAACATGAAGCTCACAGCTCAAGCTTCAATCAGACTATCCGTCTGAAATGCAAATTGAAGCCTTGATAGAACACTGAGCAACAACATAACTCACATAATAAGCCACAGTGATAATATTTAAACAGTTTGGGAAATTCTCTATTTCGCTACCCTACTGCCCACTCTATCAGTGTCAGACACAGTCTCAGTCTCTCAGTCCCCGGCCTCCCAAGGTTTTGTTTCATCACATCAAGCTACCACTCTCATTTTTGAAAAATGACTAACAGTCTGTCAATGTATGCATAATCTTCTGCCTTTTTTTTTCAGAGTCAGAGAGTACAGTTCTGCATCATAAAACCGACAATACAGGCCATTGTAGGCGTAGTTGTGACTGCCAGTTGAGTTAAGATTTGGGCACCATGTGTCAACAGTTCCAGTGACAAACCTGCACTCTCAGGAAGCACAGAGACGAACAGGGAGCAGCTTAGACTGTGACCTTACACCAACTTTCAGATGCCAGACCATGCAGCAGTAATATTATGATGAATGTGGTGTGATGGAAGGTCAATTAATTGTTTTTTAATTGTGTATTGTATTTTGAGATAATCAGCCAATGCATATGCTTATTTATATTAAATATGGTGTGTAGCCATTGAAAAACCCATATTCCATGGCCATAAAATCATAAAGGTTAACAACACATTATAGGAGGTCTACCTTTTAATTTATTGATTTGTGTGTTTAGTGGTATGTTTGAAAAAGTTCAAAATTGGAAAAATATATTTGGCATTCAATTTATATATATAATTTTTGGATGTATTTACAATATGATCATGTAAAGGCACGTTTGTGCTTGTATAGGATGCATGTTAAGTACTTTTGCAATGTGTTTTAAGGGGGCATTATTTGAGGTACAAGTTTAAGTTTTTCTCCTTCTTTGCTCTATCTTAGGACAGGTGTCTTCAACAACAACAGCAGTGGTTTTCTTATCTCTCTACTTGCAAGACCAAAGTCCAAAGCCTGTTCACTTGTTTTTCAGTCACATATTATTCACAAAATATAAAAAAGCTATTCAAAATAAACACAATATTACACTGTCACTACGCCAGACAGACACATGAAAGAGAAACAGATAGAGAGAATATTACATTTACCTGGTATTCAACTTCCATACTGTCGTTCCTCACGGTGGTTTGGTAAAAACACTCTGTGGTGCCAGCAGGTAACAGAAATGTAAATTCCCTGTTTTGGTTAGGCCCCACACCCAAAGTCAAGCCAACAGTCAGAATCAAACATGCCAGCAAACAAACCTCCACATTCATCATCCTTCGCTCGCAGTGCATAGTCCATGTATTCCACTTTCACCAACTGGAAGCAACTGTGTTACATGTGCAGGGGGAAAAAAAGCAGTTTTAATATCTAGAGTTGCTTATTTTCATACTCCAACGGTTGGAAAGTAGCCTAACAGTAAGAGAGTTCCCTGATCTAAGCTGAATGAGTGGAGGCTCTGTCTGTGTCACCCTACAGTCTGGACTGCAGCCAACATGCAAAACTGTGACAAAGTGCAATATGCCCATACCTGATGGTGCCTGGAGTATGGAGGCCTGCATGGTTAGTGAAGGTACATTTGGGAATTATATAAAAGTTGTTTTTTTTTTTTCAATCAGTCCTCACACTTTTTGTTCTGATTTGTACTTGTTGGCAAAATGTTCTTTTATCATTAATTCTAACTGTTATGCTGTCATGTCCTCTTTTATTCTGTAGGGGGAGCTATGGTTAAAAGGCAGACAAAAAGCAGGCCACACAGCCTTGATATCATGGATGTATTATGGGTAAGTGAGCAACATAAATAAAACTTGTTAGGGCACAATACACATGCTTAATGGATGAGTAATCCATGACTCAAGGTGATTTAATGCAATAATTAATGTAGAATTGATACTGAATTCCTGTTTGTCACTAACAAATGATCGAGTCACTGATTAGTAATACTTACTGGATCATCAATTCACTTCATACATTAATATACTTACAAATAAGGCACATGGGCCAATGTTGTCTTCAAGTTAGGGGGTGGAATATGAGTGTTTTTTAAATTGTATTATTATATTTTTTGTTGTTGGAAATAGAGGAGTGTAGCACATAATATGAAGGTGCACTAAAACCAAAAGAATCTAATAATAAAATTAGGAGAAGATGGACTGACATAGTATACACTGTAATTATCAGGTCTTGTTAACATTACAAGAGCTTCATGATATAATCCTTTGTTAGGGTATGATATGTTTAGAATTACGTTATCATATTATTATTTTTTTTTAAAGCATATGATGTACAAGTACAGATTAGAAATATATAACATGATTGAATAGTTTGCTATTCTGATATTCTAATGTCCATAAAAGATACTCTAGAATAAACTATGTCTTAGTCCCTGCTTAAATTCTTTCAAAAAGTGATGATTGCCATTAATAATAGTAGTCATCTCTGATCATGCAATGGTTTCCATATTGTATGAAGAGTCAAAACGGTGTGTTTCCTATAAATGGAAGCTTCGCAATTTTTTTAAAAAACATTTAAATTTCTTAGTATTTGAGAGAGCAGGTTGATTTGTATTCTGAAATACACACAGACTCTATCTGTCAGATAGGAGGCCTTTAAAAGGACAGAATCCAAATCAATAAAAAATAAATGTTTGCTCTTACCTGCAGTGAGACTTATTCATCTAGAATGTGTGAGTGAGTGAGTGGCCGTTGGCTGTACAGGTGTCAAGCCTCCCTCAAATATAATGGAAGCAGATGGCACTGGGCTTGTGGTGCGGCCAAAACATACATTTGAAAAACTCAACAGCAACTTCTCTTTCCAGAAATCATGACCCAGCTACTCAGAATAATTCACTGACACTTTGTTTTATGCAGTTTCATGGAGGAACTATTTTCTATGTATCACCGTGCAGAAAAAAACAAGAATTACTATGGTTGGAGCAGTTTGGTCTAAAGAAAATAGTTCCTCCGTGAAACTGCTCACAGCTGTGTGCCAGGAATGTGTTTGTGTCTTGTTTACATTACTAGAGACTGTATGTATTTTTGATTTTGTGTTGAACTGCCGCTTATTAGCCAATATTCACAAAATTACTCTCTGGATTTGGTAACCGACATTAAGTTGATATGTACTGGAAGCCACATCCACTCTTTCTACTTCACTTCACTTCACTTTTGGCTTTGCTTTTGGCCAACCCAATCTTCATGTAACTCAATTGTTGTTTCCACTCTGAGAATCTGGTCTCTATTTAGACTTGCTTTTGGATTGTCTAACCAAAAGCATTTGAAGGCCCATTTTGATTGTCTAACCATGTTCAGTTCACTGTGTTTATGTCCAGAGGTTGCATGTTGTCTTTTATGTTCAGCAGGTGAATCTCCCCCCAGAGATATACACTTCTTTCTCTCTCAAGTGGAGTGATACTGAATTATGTAAAGGAGTTACACATCATAGCTGTTATATACAGTTATTATACCATAGCTAACCAATCAGATTGCTTGATTTGAGAAGTGACGATAATACAGTAGGCTACATGCTTTTACTTTTTTCGATAGTTGTGAAGTGCACTAAGCAGACCTGATCACATGCAGCAGTTGATAGACGACTCATTACAACCATAAGAGGCTTAAAGATCCGGTGTGTAGTTTCATTTCGCGGTGTAGTGGCAGATTGCGATTCCTTCACTTTACTTTCCCCTTCCAGGCACAAAGGAGAAACTATGGTGGCCGAGAATCGTGCAAAGAATCTAGAGCCAGTGTTTGGTTTGTTTGTTGTGGGCTATTGTTGAAACATGGTGCTTCAACATGGAAGGTGACCTGTGGCGTCTGTAAATAAAAAAGGCTCATTCAAAGGTAACAAAAACATAATGATTCCTGTATTCAGGTTATTATACACTAATGGAAATATAGTTATGCATATTATATTCACACAGGACCTTAAAACTTGACTTGGACTTCCTCCTCCTTCCTTGAAACTTAACTTACAAAAAAACGAATTGTCAGCATCTCTGTTGAACTTGGCTGAGCTCAAGAAAAAACAACACATCGACCCTGTTGCACTTAACATGATGTGGTATGGCGTAAAGAAATGCAGAATGAATATACATAATATTGTTTTACTCGAATTTGGGGCAACATTTCATTCAAATTGGGCATATTTGATATGGCTGTCATACATTTATGAGCTTTGAGGAAATCCCAGCAGTATATTTAAAATAAACACTTATTTAAATGTTTGCAAATACAGATATTCATTTATTTTGCACAAAATAAATCACTGGAAAGGCAATTCAATTCAATTCAATTCAATTCTATTCTATTTGTATAGCGCCAATTCATAACAGAAGTTATATCAGGACACTTTTCAAATAGAGCAGGTCTAGACCGAACTCCTTATAACATTATTTACAGAGACCCAACAGTTCCACCATGAGCAAGCACTTGGCGACAAGGGCAAGGAAAAACTGCCTGTTAAAAGGCAGAAACCTAGGACACATCCTTCGGCTCTAGGTGGGTGGTCGTCTCTCTCGACCAGTTGGGGTGAGAGAGAGAGAGAGAGAGACACAGACAGACAGAGACAGAGAGAGAGACAAACAGACAGACAGGTGCACAGCAACAACAGGCAGAAACGTATTAAAAAATAAAATAATCACAAACAAATGCATTGCTAAAGGTTTAACATAATCTATAATTGGCTTTTATCTGCTTCTATTGAAACCTCAGAGTGGAAACTTATGTGCATGTGTCTGTGTACTAATGCGTGTGTATTTATAAGTAGATGTGACCTACTGCCCGATAGAGCATGATGTACATTGCAAAGGGAGCATGGTGCAGTTGATGGACCCATAGGTGATGTCACTAACAGGAAGGTGGGACAGAAACAGGTCATAAGCCAAATATTGATGTCAGGTTAAAAATATAGCACATTGTATGGCAGTGGATAAAATAACATACACTTTAAGAGCTATACTAAGTATTAATGAAGAAATCTGGAATGCATTCGATCTTTATTTAAGACACATACATCACCCACGTGTGGAAGCTCTCCTGTCAACTAAAGGGACAATTGTATCAATAAAGGCCATACATTAAAGTTTTTGGGGGTTTCACTAAGAAGCCAAGGACATGATCATTGCACCACACTATCAGTCTGTTTACTGCCCCAGAACTCAGGAATGTGTATTTGTGTTAGAGTGACGCTCCAACGGGGATAAAATCATACTGCCTCTTCGAATCTTCATTCTTTCGAGCTTTAACATATGAGAGTGTGTGAGGGTTGAGTTGAGTCTATTCATGGATGACTTGAATAAAACTTTACAGAAAAACTGTAGAAGTTCATACTTTGTATGCTTTATTTAACAAATAGCCGCCACAATGTATAGCATTTTCAGCCTAAAACGCTTCCTTAATTAATTAGCAAACATATAGCAGTCACAACGTTCCACTTCACCTCACCCTACACCGGCTGAGTCTGGTGATGTCATTAATTTTATTTTCAGTTTATGCCTCGCAACTCTGCTCTGTCCCCTGCGACAAAGCACAAAGGTAAGGATGTAAAAAGTTTAATCTTAAACTCCATTGTGGTTAATAGTCTTTCAGCCCATAAGTCAAACCACACAGAGAATGAGTGCAATGCATGCAAGAGAGGAAGTGTGAATGGAGATATTTCAACATTGCTATTACAGTGAAGTGGGAGGACGGTAGGGTGGGAGGGTTAAAATGCATTCTGCTTGGTCTCTCAAGTATGGATGTTGCCTTCTACCTTTAGGCTTCGTTACTGTATGGGAAAAAATCCACTATACACTGCATAATTTTGAAAGTTTGCAGTTACTGAGTGCAGACAGTTGTGAGAGCCTTAAGACACCTTGGTGATACATCTCAAGATTTCTGTATGAAGGTCTATTCTTTATCTGACTACGTGTGAGCCATCTCCACTTGAACCAACCACATGTGAGCCCACCCATTTTCTTACTTTTTCCACACCTCTGTGTCTTTCAAGCCTCTGTCTCCGTGACCCTGTTGAAGCAGTACTCTCCGACAACTTGTGGAGGACATTTTTTCACACTGAATTAGTTTTTCAGTGAGAACACTGTAGGTATGGACGAGAGTGGATATCCATCTGTGTATGTGGTGGACAGCCATGTCACCCGGCCTGCATTGCCGCCGAGGCTGAGCGAGAGGCCACGACGTGCTGGGGTGGCACAGACCCTACTGTTTCTGCTAGTGAGTGTGGCACTGTGCGGCATGGTGATAGAAGCCTGCTTCATCTACCGTCTCCACCAACATGAATCTGTGAGTATCAACCCCATCTCTGGGTCTGCACCTAAAGTACATTTTGCAATTTCATCCTGTGATTTCTCACCAACTGAGAGTCACTCTGCTTTTTTTGTTTCATAAAATGTTCTTTTGATTCTCACTTTCATCAGAAGATCTCATTCAGCTTCAACACTTTATTCTCACTTTCATTTTCTTTTCTTATTTCTAACAGTTTTCTCCTTTTCTGTCACTCTCAACCCAAAGCTCTTGTGTTGTGTATGTTGTTGGTAACATTTTTAAGTTTCTTTTGAATACTAATTCAACACAAGTTTTCACAATGGGAACTCTTCTGGTTTGCGGCAACATATTGATTTTATTTGTTTATGCGTTATTTTACAACACCTGAGTTCTATGTATTTATACGACTATACTACATGCAAAACTGTAATGTAATTATTTGAAGTGAACTGAATATGTATTGGTACTATAAAGGTAAAATAGACAGATTACAAGACCCCAGGAAGATTAGAGGCACATACATGGGCTTTTAATAATAAAAAAATAATAAACAATAAACAAAGAGAGCAAAATATAGAATTAGAGATCCAAATAAATATTATAAAAGCAGCAGCATTTGTTTGTTGGTTTTCAGAAAGTTACTTTAGAACTGTAAAATTTAAATATTGTGTGTTTTAATTATTAAATATACAGTACAAGGTATAAACGCAAGGACAATTACAATATTTCTTACATAAGTTTTTGATATATGCATTTCACAGAGTTACATGCTACGTGTGCTGTCATACCCGTTTAGTGAAGCAAAGCAAAGGCATCAGTAAACCAAAGGACCCTCGTGATTGAACAAAGCTGACATTTACTCCAGTAATGTGAATGATTGTTTTTCTCCAAAAATTGCTGACGGTGAAATAATTTTACTATTATGGGGAAGAGAGTGGAGTAGAGATGGAGAAGTACATTAAAGTCCGGCCCATTTTCTGGGAACTTTATTGACGTCCCCGGGGGTCAAAAGCAAGCATGTTCCACAATGGTGAATGGTCACTGTTTTCCCTGCATCACTGTGACTCAGTTTCCTGTCCTCATTTGATGCTCAGTTTGAGGACAGCAATCACAGGTTTGGGTAGGGGGAGGGGGAGGGGGACTTTTTATTCTAACACTGTCTGACAATCAAGGGTGCATACAAACAAGGGACGGTGGAGGAACGGAAGTGGTCTATTTCCTGTGGCATGATCATGATCTACCTTTTGCTCATTACCAGAAAGACAGACCTGAGCTACTTTGTACTTTTTCCTTAAGCACAATTCAGATTACATTAAGCAAAAGCATTTTGTGTATCTTATTTTCACAACTTGGTTGCATATCCAATGCAATGGTAAATCTGTTGCACATTTGAATGCGCGCACTCACGAACGGAAACACAAACATATATATACATGCTACTGACAGGTAAACCATTTTTATATCCATTGCAGGGCTCCTCAGCAACACCCTCCAAGTTCATTGCAGGTGTGTATCATCACTTTTCACTCAGTTGATTCATATTTTCAGTTTCGCAATCCACATCAGTTACATTATGTCTGGTCCTCACGCAGGTGAAGATGTTGCTGCTCCAACTAAAAGGCCCAGTCTTGTCACTCCTTCCAAACCAGTTGCACATCTGACAGGTGAGACCAGTGTTGATGTCCCTTGTATTACTGCAGAGTTCAATGTATTACAAAGGCAGAAAATAGACCGTATATATTGTTATTGCCATTGCTATTGCCAGTAAAATGAAGGCACAGTTATTAAAGTGTGGCATGGGTAATCGTGTGGTTCGAGCAAAAATACCTCTATGATATAATGTATTTATCATTTTAATCCCCCTGTTTTTAAAAGAATCAGACTTCACATTGTTGCTGTTTTTTTTTGTTTTTTTTTCCCAGATGGACATCATATAGCTCATGGAAAGGAAATCATGGCATGGAGCATGGATGCAGAACCTCTCCTCTATAAGATGGACTACAAAGACAAATGTCTTGTCATTCAGAAGGAGGGTTTTTACTATGTCTATTCCAAGGTTTCCTTTAGAGACTCCAATATATTTCACCATTCTATTGAACTGAATACAACACTGTACTCTGGGAAAAGTATTACCCTCCTGCTGTCCAGAAAATACTCAGGGGGGTCCAGCAGTAAACGATCCAACAGTTACCTGGGTGGAGTGTTTCACCTCCAAGAAAGTGATGCCATTTTTGTGAAAGTGAGCGATACCTCAAAAATTGAGCGACACAAATCCTATGAAAACATATTTGGTGCATATATGATATAAATGTCACATTGATTATTTCACAATAATCTGAAAGCAGTAAGAGTAAATAGAAGCGGATGGAAAATCTTCTCAAGGATTAGAGATTCTTTGTAATGCAAAAGCAGGTCAGTAAGCCGAAAGCGAGGCAGGTGTGAAAACCACCCTGAAGGTCAGGGCACATGGCTTTCTCTTTCGGGGGTGAAACGCTTCATTTTTTAAAATTATATTGAGTGACAAAACTCTTTTTCACATCGGGGACTTTTTATATGCTTACTTGTATACTTACTTTTATACAATATATATACTTGTTACAAAATGACTCGTCATAGATGGATTAAAACAAATCTTTGATACATTGTTCAGTCTCCCTTAGCTTCATATTATTGCTAAGTATACATTTATATGCGTTTATATGTTCATGCTAAAATAAAATAAAAAATAGATGTTGTCACCTTACGTATTTCTTTTCACTCTTGTGTGACACATACACCACATTATTTATTTATTCCTCTAGTGGTAAAAATGAATGATGTAACTGTTTTAATACTACTGTATTTATGTACAATAACATGTATGAAACAATTAAATAAACAGATGATGATTTTAAAGTCTTGTTTGGTGGTGTTATCACGCCTTTACTCAGGCCATCATGTAGCTGAAGCAAGCTACTGTATGCACTTCCTGGTGAAGCGGCTCTGGAGCCTTTGCTGAGTGGTCTCAGTAGCAGTTTTCACCCACTCACTCAAACCACACAACTCTCTGTTGACGGGTAGCGTTTTTTAAAACCACAGTGACACATATTATTTAAGTGTAAGTATGTTAACCACCTTTAAACAGAAAGTGTTAATTGTTAAACACTGGTTTTACAGTACAGCAATTCGACTTATGTGACAAATGTACTTTTCTTAAGGGTTGGGAGGGACAATAGATGTATCGGGCAGTATTCCACACATTCGAATCAGTGTACCCATTTACTGTAAAGCTATAGATAATCTTTTTCAATTCATCACCATGGCGACAGGCATGGCGACATGCATGTACAAACAACAAGCTTCATCACTCTATGGAGCCTTTTTTTTTTTCTTACGCTTTCCCTTCAGATGTGTCTGTTCGAAGAAGCCGCTCTTGAATACACCCACAGAGTTGTATATTTGTAAACTGAAGAGGAAGTGGTGGTGGGGGCCGCTGGGAGGGAGGGTGGGGGTGTCAGCAGATTGCCTGACTCACTTTCCAACCCCAGATCTGGAGAGCAGCGGCTGGTGAAGGTCTACTGTAGCAGGACTGTGTGTGTATGTGTGCATGTATATGAGTACAGGTGGGTGTGTAGGTTAAGTGCACCTCAAATTCATTTTCCCTCAGGCTCGTACTACAAGTTTTGTTCAAATCAGTTGAACGCGCTGAGTTGAAACTAATTACAGTTCAGGGTTTGGTGATATAGAGTCTGAAT
Source organism: Dicentrarchus labrax (assembly GCF_905237075.1). Lineage (NCBI taxonomy): Eukaryota > Metazoa > Chordata > Actinopteri > Moronidae > Dicentrarchus > Dicentrarchus labrax. The sequence goes on from NW_026136722.1 coordinate 11,127,515, forward strand.
GCATAACTAAACATATTATCTGTCAAATCATGGGTGGCCTTGGCTCAGACGTTTTACACAGTCTCCTTGTGTTTTCATGAATTCCTCTCTCCGTGCATGTGTGAGTCATTATCTTCCATCGCTGGCTGACCTGTGAGGTGTGAGAGACTATAGTAGCAAAGGAGGGGGAAAGTAACAGCTGTGTGGTTGGGATTCGTGATGCTGGTTTTTCTCTCGTCATTAAACTTTGGTCTAGCCATGACTTTTACAGAGAATCTGTGTGGGATGAGAGTACTCTATAATTGGCTATAATCTCAACAGTATTCACACTTCTATATATGAAACAAACATTTTCCATTTATAAAGCGATACTTTGTTGTCAGATATTAATGTCAAGGTGTGTTTAACCTCTGTCGACAATTTTTACACGCCACTTTGGAAATAAACTACCGCTAGTTTGTCACGTAGAAGCATTCTTTTACAGTGAAGCAACCTGTGGTGCCTAGAGCGAAGCAAAACTGAAAGGGGTGGTCATGGTACACAGAAAGCAGTCCATAGCTAAATGCTGTCCTCTGGTGTTGGTCTCTAGATGAGGTAGAGTAGCAGGTGAGTGCTACATTTCGGTTATCTGTAAAGCTGTGCATTCAGAGGGTCCACTTTGCTTCTGATTTACTGAAAAAATCTTTCACTCAGGAAGTTCATGCCATTTCCTTACACATATTTGACTGTAATGTCATTTTTAATCAAGAATAATGTTGCTGTTTACCAAAAATCATCTCTCATATCTTGAATTTTGGGATGTCATTATTATATAATCAGTTGATTATTAAGTGGCAGGTACTTGCAGTTTCTGGAAAATAACAGCAGAGCGCGTCATTCAGTGACTGAACACTGAAAACGTATCCAATAATGCACAGTGACATTTGGGTGATGAGGGTTCTCACAGAAGCTGCCATACTTCTCTATGTGGATACACAACTTTTGTACGCCTGTCTTAATTGGGCAGTGGAAAGCAATGGTAGGAACAAACCAACCCATGCAGACGTGTCTAATATATAAGACAGAGTGGGTGGTGTCTGCTATCTGCATTTGAATTTAACATCTCGGACCTCCCTTAAGTGTAACCGAAAGTTGTGGTGGCAACAGCTAATACAGTGAGTGGTAAAAGATATGGCACTCTGCAGGTTTGGAAAAGAACTGTTTTCAGATGAAACCTGGTAACCTGGAAAATGTGTATCTCGGCTGTGATGACTAATATCATGTTCCAGTGACCTTTTGTGTTTTCTCTCTCTATTGTTGTAATGCAGGTCAGTAGACATGATGATGGATGTTTGTGTAAGGTGCAGATTTTTTATTTTGCTTTGTCAGAGTCTGGCAGGCATATTCTTCGACAGCATATGGCAGGGAGGGTCCCCCTGTATCTTTCTATTAAGTGACTCACTATCTGCGGGGTCCCACTGCTAATTTATGACCTCTCACTTTCACTCTATATCCAGGGTCTTGAAAGTGACTCACAGTAAAATGCAGAAAATCATCAGTGTAATTTCATTTGTTCGTCTTAGCTCCATATTGGGGGTTTAAATACGTCAAATATAATAAACATTATGAAAAAATTATAGCTTTTAATCATAACATTGTTACATTATTTCAAGGCAGCAGTTATGTTGATGTCGTTGGATGTAAAGAAACATGTTTAAAGGTCCCCGGAACAAATGCAATGCTTTTTTGAATGCATAATCACACTAATGTACACACATCATCAGGAGTACAAGCATTAAAAACAACTGAAAATCATTGACAAAACCAAATATTTCTTTCAATATCTCTTAACAACACATGAAACTTTCTGCATCAACCACCTTGAGTTGTGATTTCATGTGTCATAATGTGTGATACAAGTAGTGAAGGAGATTTGGAGGTTTGTTCTATCAAGTCATTTCACTTTTCATTTTAAATTTAGATTATAAAAATAGAATACTAATTTGTATGTAATAGTGGTCATTCTTTAGATGTTAAAAACACGAAAATTCTGTGTCTAAACAAATAAATCATATCTATATTTTTGTTCTTTTATCTTTTTTCTCCCTTTTAACATTTATCAACCAAGTCATTACATATTATTGCAATTATTAATAAAGAAAACTGTAAAAACATTCCAGTGACTCACTAACAGTAGACAAATGCATATACACAAGGACATACATTGTCACACAGTGACATACATTCATTGGTTTTTCGCTGTCTATGCAATTTAGCTAAATATACTGTATATATTCTAGGCCCAAACAATAAATAAATACAACATAAATATGTAATTCATATAGTTCAAAACAAGAAATAAATCAAGTAGCAAATAGGAGCTGTGCAAAAACAGAGCACAGTTCTGCCAACAGGTGTGGCACTTCAGAATAATACATTCTTGCTGTTAACTACTACACATTTTAAATCTAAGAAACTCCAACAAGGAAATACAATTTAAGGAGTGGTTTACTCTGAATACCTGGTTCACTGACTAAAAGTGTGCTCCTTGATCATAGCTATTTGAGAACAATCCAACTTTTTTTTTTTTTTTATCTATACAATACACAAGGGAATATTCCCCCAAACCTACATTACACTGTTAAACTGTTATTTCCATATAGTTCTATAAAGAAGAGTTTTAAAGTGTGAATTTAAAGTCTTCTCTTGAGCACAACAGCAGAGGAACACACTTGTAGTGATGACATCAACCTTAGACCAATCCTGAGCTGCTATATAGTATATTTACTTTACTGGCCAATGTAATTGGACATTGAATCAAAATAAAATCTGTTTCAGGGTGGATTTTTCTTTTTAGTTGACCAGAATTTAACAGTGAGGTTTTTACCCAGCCTGTGGGTCTTCAATGTTGAATCCAACCCCTTCATCCATTCTCTGTGACTCAGTCACCACTTTGACTGCAGGAAGACAGTTAAGTGATTTGCTGATCTGGTGATCCCAAGGCAATTACAGAGATCTGTTTGGTAACAAGAGAGCAACAAGTACACTCTACCATCTTTGCATCTGAGCTTGTTTGCTGCAGAATGGGTCCCAGAACTGGATAAGTGTCCTGGAACATGCCAGGGATTAAAAAAAAAAATATATATATATATAATGTATCAGAGATGCATCTAAGGCTTGAGCATGTAGATGATATCCAGGTGGGTAAGATGTTCAATGTCATCAATTTCAGTGGTTGGCAGGCTGATGTTGAATACCAGGGTGCCCCCAGCAGACAGCTCCTCTACCTTTCCAAGGAGGCCTGTGGTGCATGTGTTTTTGTTAATCCCACCCATCAGGACAACTTTGTTGTTCCATTTCAGACTGACATTGTGATCCGATTGCTCTTCACATTCCTTCGATTCCTTCTTCAGTGTCACCTGAAGATTTAGGAAGTAATATCCATCCCTATTTATTTTCAGATCTTTTCCGTCTACTGAGACCAAGTCGTTATTTGGATTCATTGCTGACCATTTCATTCCGCCTTTGGCTGTGGGTGACAGAAAAGCTGCTATTAGCTGTGAATTTGTTTTCTTAGAAGTTTATTCTGAATATCTTGTTTAATTTCACATGGAGCACATGTGACTCAATGATTCAGTGAAATTGTATTGGCTGGAATTAAACATTTCCTCTGACCAGGACATTATCTGTACTTCCAACAGCTTGTGAATTTTTACATTTTTACAGACTTTGTCATTCACACTGAATAAGGGAATACAAAAAATAGAACAACTTTACCTTCAATTGCCTTATAGGTGAGCATTGTACCTTCTCCCAAGAGAAGCCCATGGTCTGAGGGAGGCAGCTGAGGAAGAGGAAGACATTTATTAAACTCGAAACATAGAAAAAAAGTCTACATTATATGTGGTTCCTGCATGGTTCCCATGATGACACACAGACCAGATACATTGATGTTGCTATTTTTAAACGTGGTGATGAGACCAGTACCTCAGTCTTAAAAGTGAGAACAGAATAGATCATTCAGTATCTTCAGAAGGAAAATGAAGAGACAGTTTAGTTTAGTGGCATTTCCCCGAATTTGGCAATGACGTCACAGTGCTTCCTCCAAGACGTGAAGAGAGTGACTGTCTGACATAAGTCACTGAGAAGAAAAATAATTTGAGCTAAATCTGCCTGGTCTGCAAGATTTCTCTGACTGGAATATTTTGATTGCAAAAACTGACAACAAAAGCATGACATCTTAATCAACAAGAACATGTGTGTTCATATTGTGAGAATATATAACACAACACAGTGAAGTCAACAGGAGAAGCACAAGCTCTGAAGCTGTGGTTATCTTACCGAAGCTGTATTGTTTGCCTGGGATTGCACTGTGCGCTCTGGTGCTACAGCGCTATTGTTCTGAGACTGGAGAAGGAAACAGAAGCACAAAATATGCTCATAATAAATGTTACAAGATGGTTTTGAAACACAAAAGTGCCGGTGAATGAATGTTGTTGGTGCGATAACGCCATTCAAGTTCACTTAATGGCATTGCTGAATTAAATTTTTTAAAAACAACGCATTGTCTATTAAAATAATTCTCCTGTAAAATATTTAACACGTGATAGTAGCTAGTCAATCATAGAGCTAGACTTATATTTTATTATAGCATTATAGCAGTTATGCTCCATTATAGTTTTATTATCTCTGCGGTATAGATTGAGACATTTCTATCTGATCAGTTTTTTTATCTATAATGCAAAAACTTCCGCTGTTTGGAAGTCATTACTGGGGTATCTGTAACCAGCTGCAGACCACAGGCAGGGGTGTCTATCTCACCAGCTGTGCTACTGCCAAAACCACAAGAAAGAACAGATGCGCTACACAGGTGTATGTGTAACAAATTCAAAACATTCATCCTATTCATTCAAATGTCACGGGGTAAAGCAAAACTTTTGTACAAGTTTACAAATTTGGATCTCATCATTAATGATCATGGGATATTGTAGCAATCTGTAAATTCAATCTGAGGATATTTTAAGAAGTCTCACCAGTCCACGATGTCCAGTTGTGAAGAAAAGGATGATGAACACAGCCTGGATAATGGAGAGGGTGGTGGTCCACAGCAGGAGGACATGGATTAGAGAATTCTGGGTAGGCTGTGGCATCGTCAGTCCGACGGCAGAGCTCAGAGTGGCCTGAGCCTGGGGAGTGTAGGCAGACAGATGTTGAAGGCTGACGACTCTACAGTTTGTGAGTTTCCTCTGCTGTTCACCAAAGCAATGTGTGTGTTCGCTTCCTGAGCTCAGTGTGTGCATGTGATGAGGACGTTTTGATGTCTGACGGTGTTCTGCTGTGCCCTGAGTATCTATAGAACAAAGACGAATCCAGATGGTACTTTCCCCTTTATACTAGTGAAGACAGACACAGGAGGGCCAGATTGTATCTGCATCTTGGGGCTGGCCCTTTCCTCCTACTCACCACAATTTACAAAAAAATGAGGAACAAGACTCACTACCAGGGAGAAAAGGAAGGAGTTAAGAACTTTGACATGAATTAATTCCAAAATGAATCACTAAGTTGCTTATTTATGATGAGACTATGAAGAGGGTTTGGGTGGCGGTGGTGAATTAGGACTGCTATTTATGCTCCCATTTCCCCCCCTTCTTCCTCCATATATTATGTCTTTATATTAAACATGGTAGAATACAATTTCTCAACAATGTTCTTATCCTTCTTTCTTTAAGTATATTGACTCAACATACTTAAAACTACTCTGGAGCAGGATAAGGGTTGATCAGAAAAGTCAATTTATTAATTCACCATTGCATGATGGAAGCTTTAATCCTGAAATGTTAGGTCTTTGCTGGCTTAAAAGACCAGAAACAATAGAGATAGAATTAATACAAAATATACAAAAATAAGCAAAAAGTTTATGGGCATCAACATTTCAGACCTTATTGCATCACACGAGAATATTACTTATGGTGTAACACATCCTTACTGTGTAAAAGCTGATCCCTTTCAAAAACTATGTTTATCCCCATTGGAATACATACATTACAAAATTGTACTTCTTTAACTGCTCAACAAAGAACATGTTGTTAACAAAGTATTTAGATTAAATCTTACAACCAGCACTTAAACATTATCATTATCTTATCTCTCATCTGACATAACAAGAAAATAGAGCAAATGCAACAAACAAAATGCCACAGTCAAATTAGTAGTGGAACTCAAGTGACAAAATGTCATGATATGTTGTTTATTTTTTGCACTTCTTGAAACTTCCCACCTGCATCTAAATTTCTGCTTGAGGTCAGTAAATGTGGTTTCACTTTCTCCGTTTGTACTTTGCCTGGGGAAAGTTTCATGGCAGCAAAACAGGATGGGCTTTGGTTCAGGTATGCGTCATCACACTGAATAGAGGACTCAAAGACAAAATGATACCTGTTGAAGGTTACCTTTATGACTGGCAGTGGTCAAGTACCCAGTAACAAACAACCTGCCCAGAAATGCAGTGGCTGAATAAATGTATGTATACTACAGTACTCAGTAGTATCCTAGTTAAGACAGAACATATCATTTCAATTGGATTGGAAAGCAGAAGTACAATTGTGTTTGTGAGAGTCAGCAGTATTTAGTCATGTGCAAGTCTGTGATGACAAATACAATAGAGGAAAATAAAAATCGTTTCAGAAATGTTTGTATCTTAGTTCTGCATTTTTAGGGGATGTAACACTTTCCAAACAAAAGCTGAACTAAATACTATGACCCTGGATGAGTCATAGTTTCATTTAAGAGACAACCCAATGTTATAACTCGTTAAAAATGACCTACGACACAACATTATTGGAGTGGGCAAAGAAGGATACTAGTGGTAATTTGCTACATTAATAGAAGAAACAGTTGCACGTCATTTCAAAGACGGATGGAAAATTAGATCAGAATCATCTGAGGGCGATGACACTAACATATAGATTGTCATAGACTGACAGTGACTGCAATACATGTAACAAACAAAGCACAACATTGGTGGTGATATTCAAAGTATTACTACACCATATGATAAAGTCCTTACATTGACGTCCTTTAAAACACATTACAAAGTGATATCAAATCAGTAGAGGAGGAATCATTGTGACTCCAGCCATTTTAGATCCACTACTACACATTATAGTATGTTTACTTCCTCTGATTGTCTGGCCACTAAATGATGATGTACAGCCATCTAGTGGATGCAGTGAGGGATTCAAAGACAAGCCACTAGTAAGAACACTGCTGGAGTTTACAAATGTGCTTATAAGTACATGAAAAAATGTAATAGTAATAAATAACAATACGTCAATGGTAGTAATATATAATAATAAATATAAATAGATGATATTAATATGTCATCCTATCTGTCTATTAGAAATGACATTTGTTCCAATGTATCTTCAGTGTCTAAAAACTGCAGCGGAGAATGGAAAATGAAAACATCAATATGAAAAGTAAACAGAAAATGACCTGCAATATATAAAAGTGCCCTGTCTTTTACTTTTCCCTCCCCCTCCTCATTTTCCTTTTTCATCTTTCTTTTTCTTATTTGGGGTTTGTATAAACATCAATAAACGTTTTATCAGTTGCACACCAAAATCAAAAAGTACCAAAACACCAGATATTTGAAGACAACCATTTGTCAGTGAAGGCTTACTAGCTGGTGTAAACATTTGTTTAAATGTAGATTTTGACCAGTTTGGTGTGTATTTGCTTGCACATAAGCATGAGCAATTACAGTACAGGTTTTTCAAGGAAAGAATGGACTTTATAGTTTTGGAAAATGATGTCAGATTAGATTGGATGGAAATTAGATTAACTGTAAATTAATCAATGACAGACTGACTGACATAAAATGAAACTGAAAGAAGCAGATGAGAAAATGGAAAACTGAAAGAGAAAAAAAAGTATTTCATATTTTCCTGTGCATCTGCAGTTTTCGATTTCATTTTATTCATACAATAATGGCTCAATCATTGTCATAGTGGCTGAAATAACTATCTATTTTGCATTTTGAGTAAAATCAAGAAGCATAGGCGCCAATAAATATGAGTGTAATTTACACAAAAAACAGCTTTAAATGTAACTCTTTGAAAATATAAAATGGGAATGATAAGACAATTAATTAATTAAAATAATTAGCAACTATTGTGATAACTGATTCAAGCAAAAATTCAAAGAATTCCTTGTTCCATTTTCTCAAATATGAATATTTGCTGTTTTATATTCATTTATTTTGATAAATACTTAGGCTAGATCTTATAAACATGTCAACTTTGGCTCTGAGAAATTATCCAGGGTGTTTTTATTTTAATTGAACAATACTCTTCAGATTAATCGACAATGAAAATAATAATTAGTTGCCTAATTATACGTATGCGCAACAAAAAAACAAACAAACAAAGCCTCAATGGTCCTCAAAATGCTGAGAAACCTTGAAGAGATGAAGCAGCTGTGTCTTCGTCTTCACACCAGGTGGCAGGAAAACTCTGACTACACAGGAACAACCAGGAGTTCATCACTGAGGAATCAAATTGCATTATGCAGCTAACTGATTGATTTAATAAACAAAATGCGTGGCAATGTGCATTTTTTAATCTTCCATAAACTTCTCATAAGACTCTAAGACAAAAGAGTAGGCTATATGATGTGCTCAGACTGTGTGTTGCCTGTCTGTAGTATGTGTGTTTTATCTATCCATTGGCGGACAGTCAAACAGCAGCAGTCGATATTGTGGAAAAATCAAACTGCGAGGCTGTCTTACACGTTTAAGGGCACATATGGTGCAATGGATATGATTATACTGTCTTAATAAAGGATAATTGATGACTTTTTCTGGGCAGCTGAAATCCCCACAGAGGAGGCATTAATTGTTGCATTATTATAAGTAAAATAGTAAATGTTGTTTCTGTTCTAATGCTGCAAACGAAAACAAAAATCCCCTTTAAACCTGCGTTATTATTGTGGAGAGAGGGGGCTGCAGGAGCTGTATGTGGGACGTGTCCTTGCATGGGTGGGACATTTTTTAATGGGACAAGAGAGTGCGCAGTGAAAGCGAGCAGTCACTACACAGCTGTCAGGTCAGGTGGATCGAACATGTTGTGAGCTCCAGCCTCGTCGTTACACATTGATTTTGTTGGGTGTTTTTTTTTTCTTTTTTTATTACCGCGGAGGTCAAGTCAAACCGAATATCACCGGAAATTACGAGTTTTCATACCAAAATTAACGTTTCGCTGTTGCTCGACCAACTGCGAGACTAACACTCACCGAGAGGGCATTTTATTTTGAAATTTTGAAGCAAAGAGGTCTGTTTTTCATTTATGTTTGACACATGTGAATGGTGTTCTGTTCGGGACGTTTTTTTTGGGAGCAGAGTACAACAAGCTCCCACTCCGAAGTTGGTTTAAAGTTGAGTTGAAGTTTGTCCGGACGGCTGTGTTCCCTCCCTTTTTTCCCAATTAGCTCCGACCTTTTCTATTTTTCTCTCTGCCATTTTGCTTTTTAAATTGAGAAACGTGTGTAACGTTTACGTCAACTCATCGGTTGTGTTGGCTGACCGGGGTCCCCTGCTGTCAAACTTTCGTTGACATGGATTTGTTGCGCCCACGACGGACGGACTGAAAAAGTTTGGGAATTTCCATCATTCACGAGCTAGCTGCGACAAAACGCACTCATTGCAGCTACTTTAATTTTTTTATATATATATAGGCTATATAAACAAGTTGTCATTAACGAATTTAGCTAAAAAACATGTTCAATTCCACCGGCACCCACTGCAACACCACGCTGCCCCGGGACGCGGAGCTCCAGCTGCGGTTAGCTGACAGCGGAGGAACCGGGGAAGGGAAGGAGAACGGCGCTGGGAAACATTTCGTCTCCCCGGCTGAGGAGGAGAGCTCGTTTTGCACCAAGAGGAAGATGCTCGTCGGTTTGGATTTAATATGTCTTTGTGTCGGTAAGAATGGGTCTGTTTACTTATCTTAAATTCATCCGTTTTAATCATAATTTCAATTTAAATGCACCACTTAAACATTAAACCTAACTTTGAATTTACTATAATAAACTTGTAATATTTTTTAAAGGACCCACACACACACACACACACACACACACACACACGTCTGTCAAGTAGTGTTTTGCTTGCACGCATATGTAAACATCAGCTTCTCAGATACACTTTTTTAAAGAGGTTATGAGGAGGTGAAATGAGGCTGGGAAAAACAACAACATTGGATTGGGATTTGTTAAAGTTAACGAAGCTGCAAAGCATTTTTCCAGAAGTCAAATGGAAACTGTTCAAACGGGCAGAAAAACAGCTCGTTCCCCTCGGTGCACGTGGGGGGCTGGAGCGAGGGAGCGAGGGAGGGAGGGAGGTGGGAGCTCAGCTGGCAGGAGCGGAGTTGTCCCGGGAATTCATCTGTTCCCATGGTAACCCCTAAAGTTCCCGGCAGAAGAACGTGGGAATTGGGATAAAAAACATAACCCCCGTGCTTGTGTCCTCGTGGTGAAAATTACCTCTGTTCACTGAGCGCTTTAGCCACTCTCACTGCGGGACGGCTGAATGTCAGCCGCAGGTAATTAACAGTGCTCAGCTGGAAGGTTGCACAGGCTAATAATTCAATAACATTAACCAGCAGTAATTCCAAGGAGAATAAGACACATCACAGAACCATAAAGAAAGTAGTAAGAAGTAAACCATCAATCTTTTTCTTTTTACATTTTATTCCCTAGTGTACAATGTTGACACTAAAGACTATTAACTATCACAATATGATGACTTTTTGCATATTTTGTGCAACCAGAAGTCACAAAACCCAAAGGAAAGTTTACAAATGTCTTGTAATTTCACTTGATAAATGAACAATATATAGATGATACATATTGTCACATTAACCATAATCAGCATTTATCCATCATATGGACACATATTATATAGTGTGATAAGATTTGGTAAAATTGTGTTTTGATTCAATATAGAGCAGCAAAGATCATTATGTTAGGCAGGATAGCTGAGACTTAATGTGATCACAATTACACATTCTCTCATAGTTAAGACATTACCGTAATAATGAGATTTGTTAATCTCAATCCTGTAGTTACATTAATGTAGCAAGACCAAATCCATCAAAAACAGGAATTATTAGCCCATGAATTTAGTGACGTGCTATTGTTTGTCCATGTGGTGCTTTCTAGAACTGGTCCATATGTTTCAATCTATAGAAATGCACCATATTTTCTGAGAAAATTCTATGTTTTCATGTGTGCGTACGTCAATCTGCAAAAGAATATAGTGACTGAAGCTGTCAGATAAATGTAGGGGAGGATAAGGAACAATATGTCTCTCTCAAATGTTAGTATATGTCTGACAAAATGGGAACACTAGTGAAATGTCATTACTTGAGTAAAAGTACTTAAATATTTGGAGAATTATCTGAAATGATAGCTCAGGTTTACTGTGGCACCTGCTCTGCTGTGACTATGATATTTAGTGAAGAGTGTGACAAAATATAGTTTCATATAGTTTCATGTCGTCATCTCACATGACTATGTCTAAGGGAATGGAGCGTCAGTGCTGATGTGTGAATGAGTGATTATGCTGACCTGCAGCAAACACAAGAGAGGCTGAACCCGTCTAGGCAGACTGACAGGTCTCAGCCTCATTGGCAGTTGAAGCCTACAGAGGTAGCCTGGAAGACAACACAACAGTTTTCATTGCTGTGCCATTTTTAACCCCTGCAGGTATGCTATTAGCTGTTCACTCTTCACACTTCTTAGCAGCTTTGTTTTGTGTGTAGGAAGTGGCTTGCAACCCAGCATCGGTCAGCACAACGGTGGAAATGCTCTCTCTCAGTTCTCCTCCTAAGACACACACTGAGCACACCACTTGCTTTCCCACACAATTGCGTGCCCTAACCTCCTCTTATCCCCCTTCTTACTAGATTACAACACTGAGACTGAGTCACGGAGCCTCAAGCTGGACACAGCTGAGAGGATTTTGAGAGTCAGTTAGTCTTGTGACTGAAATATTATATGGTAAAGTAAAAAGAGTTCACCTTTTTGATGTGGATGTAACTACTGCAAAAGTCCTGGTGCGATTTGATAGGTTGATACGTAGCCATTTTTTTATTTTCAACATTGTAAAGGTAGATAAAAACTAATTTTCCTGACCCAGTAGGTGTAGTTTTTCTGCAGCACAAAACAGTACAGTCTTATCAAGCACAACCAGATGTGGTGACAAAAACACACCTGTTAAACAACACAAATTGTTCAATACACTATGTGCACTGAAATGAGAGTATAATATTGAACGATACAGTACAATGTAACATTTGACCCATGCTGACTGGTAGCGTTTATTAACTGTTAGATTACTTACATATTCCCGGCTGTGTGACTGCATCCTGCCTGTCTCTGCCCTGGCAACCACCATGTCAGTTATCAGCAGAGGCCTGCCCTTGACTCATCTGTGTGCAATCGGCAGTGAATGCCATCACTTAGTGAAAATGAATCAGGCCCTTCTTTCAGCCAAACTCGCTTATCTCTGACTAACCTAATTTTCCCTTAAAAATGCCATCATCAGATTCCCTCAGACGGTTGACCCGCCGGCATTGTTGTCTGTGAAGGGGCTCATTCACTACTGTAACTGTGGAATTTCAGCCTGAAGCATCCCATCCTCATTATGTTATCAGCTGAAGAGGGATTCCACAATAGTCTGAGGGTTTTCAAAGTTTCTCCATGTGTTTTTAGTATTTACTTCACATTTAAAGTAATACCATAAAGTTTGTATAGTGTGGCATTTGGATTAACTTGAATCTTTCTGTGGAATGCTGGGATATTGAGGATGTTAATTGAGGCTTTGACTCAGGTTACCTGATCAGACTCTTACTCAACACCGGGCTTGTCTAACATTGTTGTACTCCTGCCATAAGGCAGTGTTTTTTAATGAGGCTGTTCTGACATGCACATGGGGGATGCTTCACCAGGATTGCAAAATTCCCGGAATTTACCAAGTTGGAAACTTTCCATGGGGAATTAACGGGAATATATGGGAATTAACGGGAATAAACGGGAATTAATGGGAATAAACTGGATATTTTTAATATTGCTTGTTATAATACTGTCTATAACAGGGAACTTACATGTAGTTGAAAACCCATTGTTATTAACCTATTTGGGTTAATTGTATTGTACGCATATAACCATAACCATAACCATAGTAAATCAAAGGCAGCATGCTAGCTACCATCATATTTTAACTTAAAGGTCAATGGTTTGGGCTACTACTTATGGTGCTATCCATTTGTCTCGTAAATCCCCCGCCCGAGTTGCTCTGACGCGAGAACGTGACGTAATTGCCTGGCTTGTACCACTTAGAGCGTTCCATTTGTCTTTGGGCATTACGAGTCGGAAAGAACATGGACGCCACCAGTGCAGCAGCTGTGTTGTTATTGCTTGTGGCTCATCTAAACAAGCTCAATGTGAAATAATAACATGTTTTTCTACAGAAACACTAACATTTCAAGTAGTTCCGTTATTGCAAGTCTTACATTTCAATAATGTTTTGCCATTTTCGCCTATTTCAATTTCAACAAGTGCTGTGGCTCTGGCGCCACCAGGGGCAGTGGCAGGCCAGTGTTATTGTTAGCTACATTATCCTATTTAGCAAACCAGCTCGGAAACAAAACTTTACATTGTATTGCACGCACAGCAACACCGTGCAATGCATAATTGGTGACCGGACTAAAGCAGCAATGTAAACAAGTGTGTAAGAGCATTTAAAATCGACATTAAAACGACCAACGTAGTACGAATACAAAGAAAATACATTTAAATATTGTATGAATTACCCAACTTTTCCAGTTGATTCTCCTAAATTCCCATTAATTCCCATAATTTCCCATTAATTCCCATAATTTCCATTAATTCCCATGAAAGTTTCCAACTTTCCGCCCCTTTGTAACCCTATGCTTCACAGAGATGGACTGTTTTGGTTCAGCTCAGTGTCAGTAAATTCCATGTAAGCTGCAGAACGCAAGTGTTGTGTGCATTCCTGATGGGCCTGCATGAGTTTGACCAGGAGGGAGCTGACAGAATCTGCGCCCTGTGGCTGCATCTAAGCTCTAGTGTCCAGCCATCCAGAGGTCAGGAGGTTTCAGGTGTTCGTCATATCTGCTGAGCGTGCAGGGACAGGCCTCTCAAAACGCACTGCTGTTTCCCTCCTGCACAGGTGGTCCTTGCTCTGTCATCACCCCAATAAAGCCAGTTATTGACTCTCTTCGGAGTAATTGGGAAGTTATTGGAAGTGACACTTTAAAGCCCACTATTAGCTTTTACAGCTTAAAGGAACATTGTGATTGCCACTAGGCTTGACCTTAAGGTTAACTGTGAAATAGTTTCATACTTGAGAAGAAGTCAGGCTGAGATAAACTCATACAAAACAGAAAAATGATTCACACAGGGTTCAATAGATTTTTTTTGTGTCAATTTAAAACCAAAAGTGATTTATTTCAATAGGAAAACGTAGTTTTTGCATAATATAGAAAGAGAAAGCTGGAATCAGTTGATTACTGTTGTATGTGAGAGTGTGTTTTTGTTCTAGACGTGAAGGAGCTTGCCAGGACGAGAAGACTGGTATCTACCTTAGAGATCTGAATTTCAAGCTGCAGCTTATCTCTGCCTTTGCCCCTTTTTCTTTTTCTCCTCTTTTCTTCAGACAAACTATTTTGGGACTGAGGGTGTTCCAGCAATGTAGTGAGGTGTGTGTTTTTTATGTCTGCATGTGTTCTTTGGGCGGGTGGCGGGTTTATCATAGAGGATTCATGGTTCTTTTGGCAGAGAAAGCTGCTAAGTGAGTGAGGCAGCAAGAGGCCAACAGGTCACAGCATGTCAATGTGTATAGGGCCAGGAATATTGAATTGTTTCCAGTGTGTGTGTGTATGCTTCAGAGTAAAAGTGTGGGTGTGGGTGTTTTTGTGTATGCGTCACTATGGCTGCTTTCGCAGACACCCTACTACAGCTGCCATGTGCGTGCTGTTTGTTGACAAATTTGCCGGCCATGTTTTTTTTCTTGGTGTTTTAGGCCCTGATCAAACACGCTCTGAAGTTATGGAACACTCTGGCATCATTCTGCTGCTGACAGATGGCGTGCCATTAAAAGTGGCTCAGTCAAATCATTAGCTAGTGGAAGAAGTGATTTAGCATACTCTCCCTCGTTAGTGTATTAATGCATCTCCCTCCCATTTGACAGCACTGTGGAGGTTCAGGAATCCATTAGCTGCACTCTTCCTTACACAGGCTACATGGGCACATATATTTTTCTGTCAATACGTCTTCCTTCACCCATTAGCACACCAGAGCCGGCTCAGGCCTTAGACATGTCTCGGTTGCCTGAACGCTGAGGGGCAAGTGAGAGCCTGAATGAGGGAACAGCCTCGGGGTGGGAGAGTAGAGTGAGGCGTGGAAAGAAAGAAGGGGTTGAGGATCTACAGTAGGGGTCAGAGGTCAGACCCAGGGGCGCCTGAGGGATCTTATCCACAGCTGTCTGCTCATGTCTTAGTGAGGAAGTTGTACTGAGAAGGATAGGAACTGTTCAGACAGCAAATAGCTTTAAATGTACTTTTAATGAGGCAGCTGCAATCTTCTCGATGGCGGTTCCGTAAGTGCCCAACGGTGGTCCATAGGTATTAGCTGTAATGAGTGAATTAAGATGTGTATACTACTCTAATCCTCTGTAGTCATTAGCTAGAATGGGCTTGGGGAGGTTTACCATCAAAGTATCTACCTGAATCCAAATCCAGCCGGTAGCCCCGCCTTTGCGTCTGTTAGAAGTAATGACTCGTCCTCTTCTGTCTCTCCCCACCATAAGGAGACAGAAAGACTCAGACAGCCCCCCTTGGCGCCATGGTATGGTTACCCATCATCGGGACCATTTTATCATTGTGTCACATCTCACCTGCTGGAGCCTTCCCTCCCTTCATCCTCTCAAGCTCCACTCTGAAGTTGTTCCAACTGCATGTTCCCCTGCGAACCAAAACACAGTGACAAAACAGCCCTGCAGCCCTCAACTCTTTCTATACACAAAACACACAACACAATCAGGCTGCTCCATGCTAAAAAACCTCCTCTGAAGTCTCAACCACAACCCTGTGTCGTTCTCACATTGCAGACTGCCAGCCCTCACCTCACTACGCACACCCTTACCTCACGCCACAAAAACCACCAGAAAGCGCCTTCAAAGTTTCTAAGTCAGATACCAGAGTGGCGGGTGCTTTATGTTCCTGCAGAATCAGACAGGCAGACAGACAGCCCACTTCAGACCTCACCGCTCATGCCCTGAACTCCAGAGCTGGGTTCCAGGAAGCAGGTCAGTGAAGTGTGGAGAGAACAGAAGCAGCTGTGGGAAGCATGTCTCCACTGGCCAGCGGTAACAGTAACAGTGGAGGGGCACATAAGAGCTCTCCTGGTGCACTGGTGGAAGGTAAAGCAACATTAAGGTAGTTGGAGCTACCTTGCTCACAAGAACAGTTGCAGTTTTGCTCTTTGTGAGTTTGTTGACTTAACGCATTAAAAGCTTCAGTAAATATTAGCATTTTTGGCTAGCAAGGTACCTTCAGCTATATTACTCTTTCACCTATGGGCCTCTCCCTGTTTTTGACACTGTATATGAACTAGATAGATGCACCGTATGTCTTAAAAATTGAACAAACCTGTAAACCTGAATCACTTGAAATGGGAAAGAAATGGGGCGGGGTATCTACTTAAAGAGGTTGTACGGAGTCCAGTTGCAGAACAGATGCTGATGATAGCAGATGGTTAACAAAGATCCAGGACTGTTGTGGCTCATCACTCACTCTTTGTTCTTCCCTGATTATTCTCTTTGTGCTGCCATCAGGGCAGACAAAACAGAACATGCTTTCAGAAAAATCCAGCCAATTATGGAAAAAGAAATGGATGTGTGTGTGTGTGCAGCAGGGCCACCACTCACCCTTACGCTACCTCTCCACTACCTGGATCGGGCCACCAAGGATGAACAGGAAGAACCACCTTACCTCACATACACGCACATTTCTTTAATTGGGTTTGTGGCGGTTTCTACTTGCCAATCATAATCACAGCCTTGGTGCGAATGACTTCACCTCCTGTTTTATGAGACCTGCCCTACAGTACAACCGTCTGTGTATGTGTGTCTCTGTTCTTTTGAATGCTTGAGCCTGTGTGATGGTGCATGCAGTCTCTTCCCGGACTGCCTCTTCAAACAAAGACTGTTTTATATCAGGTGAAACATAAAAGCCTTGGCTTTGCTCTTAAAGTACCTTACTCAAACTGAATAGCGATTAGATGAAAGAGCAGACCGAGGCTAGCTTACGGAGACAGCTTTGTGCAGTTAAAGTCATACAAGCCCACCCAGCCCAACTGCAGACTGCTGTTTATAAGCTTATCAGGCAGGTTGTCACACCGCTTCTTGTATTGCTGTTACCAGGGATTATCATGCTGGAAAAAAAGTTAAATTCCAACACTTCACAGTTCAGTTCACTAGCTTAGTATTTTATTTTTTTGCAAGTTTGATTTGAAGGTAAACAAGCAGCTTAAAATTTAGTTGGGAAAAACTGGCACATTCAAGCTGGTGAGGGGCCCAGCGAGGGTGGACCACCCCTGAAGGGTGCTGTAGCAAGCTTGGCTACAGCCCAGGCTCAGCCCATTCCTAAACTTCAGGCCAGATGGACCTGTGTTGACAGGTCACCAATTGTTTGTCCTCCAGTTCTATCATAGGGCAAATGTAGAGCAAGGCCTGTACAGTCAGACATTATCGAGTGTGATGAAGCAGATGGCCATTATTGTGACTTAGATATAGCTTTAGGCAGAGCATCATGCTAATCTATGAGGATGCACAGGCTGTTTGTCCGTCAGCAGCCGCAGCATCAACAAGAGATCAGTTAGTTCTGTGTTAGTGAACACGCTGTTTGCCTCAATGCATGCATTTAGGATTATTTGGCTCTAGCATGGTTTATTTGGTTGGTTAGTTTTTCTTCCAGGTGCCGGTGAGGTTTTTGGTTTTTGGTTTGTTTGGTTGTCTGTTAAGACTATGTGGCTGTGGCTTTGGTTTGTTTGCAACCCAGTGTGGTTTTTATGTGTATGTGAGTTGGGGGGTATTCTGCTAGTTGAGGTGGGGTCGTGTTTACAGAGCGGGTCCCAGCAGAGCCCGGATCTCTGACCCTCACATTCCAGAACCACCACTAATCGCCTCCGTCTGCTGTTCTCTGTAGAGAAACCCTTCCCATCTCTCTTGGCTCCATCTGTCCAGTTTTCTCTCACCCCAGTATTACTGCCCTCACCCCCATTTGTCAATGTTCTTGCCTTCTGGCCATGCATTTTAGCCTAGTTTTTAGTTTGACTCTGTACTGATCAGCAGATGTTTAGCAATATGACTGCAGAGGATGTTGTTGAGTAACTATCATCTGGCCTGTTTTTTTTGCACTCCGCCTGTAATCACTTTCTCCATAGGTTTTTTTTTTTAATTTCTTGGTTTTAGTTGTTGTTGTTCTCCTCTCACAGTGAGCTCATTCTGGGTTGTGGTCATAGATGTGTAAATTAGAACCAGAAGAGTTTCTCAGAGTGAGGCTCATATCCCCTCTGCTCTCATTCCTCCTCTTCTCCTTCCTCCCTCCCTCTCTTCCCCCCACCCCTTCTTTCTTTCTACCCCTTTTGACTATTTGAAAGCATTCCTGCTTTGAGTGTCAGGCCCAGCGAGCAGCACATTTTGGCCTGGCTGTGTGAGCCGACCCACTCCTCCGCCTCCTTTTGGGTCCCCTCACAAGCTTTCCTGGCCTGGCTCTCTTTTGAGCATGTCTTGGCCAGGTGCAGAGGTTTGCTCACAGCTGCTTGACAGATGATGTTAGGGTCTCTGGAGTGTTTTTGTGTCTTGTTGTGAAAACTGTTTTAATGTAGTTGTAAAGCATAGAGGTTGACTGTGACGCAGGAGCTTGTAATTTGTATGGCACTGTACAAGATTCTGACTAACTTTGGTTCCTAGAACTTGTACTTTTTATTTATTGTAAATCACTTGGAATTTGTGACCTAATTCAGATTGAGGTCCAATTGGTAGCTTTATTTTATTGATAAGCCTTGCAAACTGTGAAGTGATCTTTGGTACCTGGCCATTAGTGTGAAGTCTGTCTATGGACTTGCAAAAAATGGGAAAACAACACAAACCATATACTGGCAGTCCTGAGGTCGTAAAATATGCTGCTATCAGGCTCAGCACTTCATGGTTCCCATTAGTCCTCCATATGTATTGAAAATGATCCCTTAAGAAGCCCATGTTCACACTGTAACCGCAGAGTGTTTGGTCCTTAATGGAAAATGTGTCCATTATCTTTCTGTCAATGCAGCACAATATTGATTATTGCGGGAGGACTGCCCATATTGTGGAATCTGATGAGCACACAGGGAAAGCCTGTTAATGGATGGTATAGAATGCAGTACAAGGTCTCTATTTGTCACATAACTGATATTAAATGATTACAAAGCAGTTCATTTATGGCAGAATAAATGTCAAGTGCTGTACTGTATGTTGCAACATTTTAGCACATAAAGAGCACTATAATCAAAAACACATTTCAGCAGAAAATGCAGCATGTCCGGGCCCATGTAAAAGTGGCTCACAAAGCGCCGTCAGCCCTTAATTGCTTTATTCACTTTTGGATATAAAAGACATTGTGAAAAAAGCGGCTTCCTTGTAGTATAATGAGAACTAGCAGTGATTATACAGTCTGTACATTTAAACTTTTATCCCCTAATCAATTGTCAATTTGCCATTATTACTTTATTAGAGTAATACTGTACTACATTGAATATTACATTTACAGTGCGTACTGATTATTTTATCTCATCACACACACTAATCTGCAAGACAATAATTATGTTCTCCCATGCTGATATACACACATGGTACAAACACATGCACATGCACATATATTCACACCTGTCAAGCTAGCAAGCTGCAACTGTTGGCTGTGTTGTGTGTTGGATGATTTTTTCAGTGAAAACATGTTATAACCAAATGGAAAAAAAACCACACACCCACTTAGTTTGAACCAGAGATGAACCAGACCGTATCTCTGCAGGTCTCCACCAAGGTATGGCAAACACAGATAAAGGGATTACGATTAAAAGATTAGGAGATGTGTGTGCATTTTATGCAGGTGGCATTAAGGAAACAAGAAACCCTCATACAGGTATTCAGTTTTAAATTAACAAAAGAAAAGGGACTCTTCCCATCTTAGCTAATATAAACTAATCAGAATTACTTTAAGCTTTCTGTAATATTACTCCTAAGGATATGTAATGTAACTATGGTCCACAATATCAAATTTTACTACTGAATTAATAGCATTGCATTACATGATATATAATGTAATGTAATATAATATAATATAGTGTAATATAATAATCCATTCAACTGTTATAAAGGCATTGACAACACCTGAACTTTAAGATAGATGATGACTAGATCTATGGTCATGAATTCCCTTGTGTAAAAAAAAATAAAAATAAAAAAAACAGATAGCACCTGAATGGGACCTGTATGTGAACATTACATTAGGTACATCAGTACGTGACTGAGCTGAATTTTTGAAGGTGTGTGTGAGGAGATGCCTGTAGACGTGGTGACTGAATGAGATGAGTGTGAGATCAGGGTCAGATGAGAGGTGTTTCCTATCTCCCTCTCTCTCTTTGTTGGCGTCACAGCCTCTGGTATCTGCCTGCAACGTGTTTCCGTCTCTCTTTCCCTCCCTCGCTGTCTTACTAAGACCCCTCCCCCCCACTATATGGAAGTGGGCTGGATTTTATCTCTGTTTTGTCTTTCTTTTAGGGCAGCATGACTTTGACTACAGAGGCCACTAACACACGCTTTTGACTACAGTATAACTTTCTTAATCGAGTCTGGCTATGTCTCGGCTATAGCCCCACAGTTGCCTCTTCATGTGTTTATTGTGCTGATAGACTCAAACCTACAGATTATTTCCCTTGTCATTTGTTTATCAGTTCAGTGAGGCTGAATGAGCGATATGAGTGCTTTATTAGTGGACTGTAGGGTTGTGATAGCAAACATAGAGAATAAAGCGGAGACAAAGCCAGTGTGGACAAATCTTAAAGAGCACATAGTTACCTCTAGTAGGTCAGGCATTCATGTCCCACCCTTAATCAGGCAATAATTGTTGATTTGCTTGTTGCATGTTTGCGTGCCATTGTTTGTGGGTTTAAGTGTGTTGTTCCTTTTGGCCTGATTTTGAGTGTGTATCCTGTGCACTACTCAGTCACGTAGTCTGAGAGATTCCCTGGCAGGAGCAGTGTTTTGGCCTGGGTGCGTTCCAACCAACCAGCAGGCCTGGGATGACAGGAAGAGGCACAGAGGTTAATGATTAGCCCCATGTTCTTGCTGCATTCCACGGGGTGACAAGGGGACATGGGATAAGAGACAAAGAAATGGAGCAGGCAGGGCCTGTTTCTCTGGGGATAGAAATGCACCATCTCCTTTTTAGTCATCATTAAAATGTTGTGCAACTTTTGCCCCAGTGAACTTTCACCATCAGGCTGTGAGGTCTGTTTGCTTAAGTGTGCCAGACCTTGACCCCCTTTCACCTGATACGGAGTTCTTATAATTGGTCACCAACCAGGAAACACAGTAAACACATAAGTAGGACAATTGTTAATGTAAGATTGGATAGATTGAGCTAAAAGTCACTGAAACAAAGTGTCATTGTTAAACAATACCTTGCTCCTCCTACAGTGGGTGTATTGTCCTCTTTTGGCACAATGACATTTTTTGTGTTTCAACATTCCCTCTAATATCTTTTTCCTCCTTCCTCATCCTAATTCTCCACTGTCATACCCATCTCTCTGTCTGTCAGCTCTCCTTCTCTCTGATCCTCTGGTGGAAGCAGCTATGTGTGGAATGCTTTATCTCCCGGGAATCTAGAAATCATGTCACCAGATGACTGACACTCTTTAAAGCTGCTCCCTTCATGCTCCTGCAAGACAGGAGTATCACTGTATCTCGCTCTTTCTGTCTGTCTGTCTCTCTCTGTTATCTTGGTTGCACAGACCACATGCTCACAGACATTCATCAAGCCATCTTTTGTTTTTTGTCTGACTCCCCTCCCTTTCTCCCACATCTCATCAGCCTCCATCCCATTCTTTGCCTGTGAGTTGAAGGCGGTGACTCCGTACAAGCGAGGCTTCTTCTGTGGAGACTCCAGCATCACCTATCCCTTCGTGCCGAGCGAGGCCATCCCTGACAGCCTGCTCATTGCTGGTGGTATAGCCATCACTGGCCTAACGGTAAAACAAGAAGAGCTGACATTTATTTGCATTATGAGTCAAAGTTGTCATCTCTTTAATGTGATGTAATAGAGCATGTGTTTGTTTTTGTGTTAACCAGTTTCTCTTGTCTTCTTTTCTTCTCAGATTGCACTGGGTGAATGCTACCGGGTGCGTTTCCGAGGTGTACACTCGCGGGCCTTTGTTCGAAACTGCTATGTGTCGTGCCTTTACAAGGAGCTGGGAAGCTTCCTGTTTGGTTGCTGTGTGGGTCAGTCTCTCACCAATATGGCCAAGCTAAGTGTGGGACGCCTGCGACCCAACTTCCTGTCTGTCTGTAACATCACCTATGAATCCATCAACTGCACTCCGGGCAGCTACGTGTCCCAGGTCACCTGCAGGCAGTCTAGTCAGAAGATGGTGGAGGAAGCAAGGTGTGTGGTGTGTGTGTGCATGAGTATTTTTACTCCATATTGATTTAGCTTGTTTACTAAAGGTGGCGACTCATACAGTTAATATGTAACCTTCGGCATCTTTTATTGATGTTCTCTTTCAGGAAGTCTTTTTTTTCCGGCCATGCTTCCTTCGCAATGTACACCATGCTCTATCTGGCAGTAAGTCACATCTACTTATAAATACACACACACTCACAAACACACAAACTAACACATCTGGAATGTGACCTTCACATTTACCTGAGCTTGTGTTGTGTAACTACAGTATTTGGTACTGTGTTTACAATGTTGGGGAGATATTACAGCTCTCACTTTTGTTTCAGTTATTAGATAAAACACCAATCCCTAGAGGCCAAGAACACACATTAACTAGATAAGCTAATTAAACATGCGCAAACACACACCAAGACATGTGCTGTCAAATATATTCACTCTTCCTGATCATAAGGGAGGAGATCTTTGAGAGCAGCAATTCTCCAAAGGCATCCTGCTTCAAACTGAAAGAGATGGTGAGACAGAGAAACAGGGAGGAGGGGGGGGGTTGGAGAATGAGGGAGAATGTTTTCCAGGGGGAACGTGAATAGATGAAGAGACTCTGCAGACAGAGGAGGCCTTGTTGTGGGTCTCATTTAGAGGAGGGGGTTGAGGGCTGAATATGCCTGCTGAGAGATCGACAGGCTTCTTTCAGCAAGAGACACCCTCTCATACCCCCCCCCTCCCAGCCTCCCCCATCTCTTCATCTTTCTCACATTGCACTACCCAGTAGTCATGGGTACATTGTGGGAGAGAAATGACAGTTAGAGGGAGACAAAAGCACATTCTTAAACAAAAAATGTACATATTTCTCATGTTTTGCCTGTCATTAACTGTTAAATGATATTGATAAATTTTAGGTGACTGAAATATTTTATTGTGTACAGCTAATGAAGTTAATGAAATAGTGTGTGTATTTTCAAAGCGAGGAGAAAAGAAAATCAATGCCTCGCCTATTTGCACTTGTGTACTATAGAAGTCCAAATGAAAAGCAGCTCCTGTCTGACCAGAAAGAGACAGACAAGGACGAGTAGGGTGAGACTGAATAAAAGGAATAAAAGGGTAAAGAACTGAAGGGAAGAAGTTGTCTGAGAAAAACAAGGGCCTCAGTGCAGTGTTTGTTATTTGTTTTCTCTCCTCTCCACGTCTCACTCCATTGTTTCTCCACATACACACCACAAACACACAGCCTTGCATGCAAGTTTGCTGCTAGCGAGTGTTTTGAGCAGACTGTAGACAACCTGGAGAGACTGTGTCAAACCTGTAGAAACATGCCACCCGGGCCATGGCCAGATGCTTGTGTTTAAGGCAGAAACTGTGACACCTGCTCTCAGTTGGGATAGGAAAGGGATAGAAGGACCCGGTGAGGGTCGGTCTCACCGCAGGAATGTAGGCCACGTGCTCCCCAGTGCTTGACGGGTCCAGACAGACCTCCAGCCACCTCATAAAGCTGCATCACACTCGCCCTGTGACCCCATTTTTTTTACAAACACAAACATCCATTCTGTACTGCAGCGCTGGTGCAGGAGATGAGGATGAACAAAAGGAGGAAATGGGGTTTAGATAGTGTTAATGGACTCATGCCAAGCTTTTCTTTCCCCTCTGGGTAGCAGGCTGAGTGGATGTCGAATGTTTCACATAAAGGGCTCCGCCTGTGTTTATTGAAGTTGAATTACAATACATCATGCATATATTCACTTTCTTTAGTCATTATAAAGTTATTAACTATGTATTAATATTTTTCTTCTTTCCTGCAGTTCTACCTGCAGGCGCGGTTGTCATGGCGAGGAGCTCGGCTGTTGCGCCCTCTAATACAGTTCCTCTTAGTGATGATCGCCATCTACACCGGCCTGACACGCATTTCTGACTACCGTCACCACCCCACTGATGTCCTCACAGGCTATATCCAAGGAGGCCTCACTGCATATTGGGTGGTAAGTCAAAAATCACTGTTATCTAAATAGTCTTGAGTTATCTCTGTCTTCACAGGATGTGTTTCTCTCTGCTCTCTGTTGACTGAGTTAGCTTAAACAATAGGCTCTCTCTCCCTCATTTTCCTCTCTGTGATCTCTCATGGTCTTTATAAACAGTGAATGATTGACAGCGTGTGTGGTCTGTGTATAGTTCCTGACATATTTTGTGTCTGTGCCTGCAGGCCTTCTACATCTCCTCCATGTTTAAGCCCTGCACCCGTCCAGACCTGTCTCCCACTAGCACGTCCATGGAGAGTCCACTGTCCAGCCAGCAAACTGTCTGTTAGCAGATGCATGCAATCACTCTAGGAATCAGAAGATAAGAGAAGATGGACTGCAGAAAGACAGGGAGAATGTCAGATAGCACAGGTGAGGGGCAGAGAGAAGGGAGAAACTTCAATCTTTAATTAAGGGAATCATTCTTAGAGAAGGATATGATTAAAGATTACAATCTAACACATGCTTGCTCTTTCGGGCATACTGATACACATGCAAACATACATTCACACAGTAATCTAACATGTTCACACACTCACACATGTGAAATACAAGAAGCACATTTGACTGTGAGTCAAACCCGTCCAGTGAAAAGAACTGCATAGTAATATTACAGATATTTTTTTATATATGAAAAAAATAAAATAAAAAATTTATATTTTTCAAGAGGATTTTTTTAGAAGCTGCTAATGTTAATAGTTTCCAGTTTTAACTGTTTTCTTCTGTTATGGAGGCATTTGGTCAGTGAATTTAGTAAAACTGGTCACTTTTTGGTCTTGGGTGAGAGAGGGAAAAAACTGCAGCCTCCTCTTTGTTTTTGATCCTCTGCTAGTCTTGGAAAACATCACCCAGCAGCTGTGAACTGAGACCATCAGACCTCAGATATAAAAGATGGCTCTGTACCAAGTGACAGAACTGACAGTGATAATGAACAAGCACTGGCTTCTAACCATTTTACCTTCAGTGGCCTGATGAGCCACTGCTGTAATCAGACTGCCCTGCATCACTATGACTAAACAACAGCCTGTGCATAAGCAGAGAAAACAAACAGTATTTGTGCTGTAAGACAATGTTATCTTTCTTTTTTGTGTAACTAAGGTAGTGATGGGGAGGAATCTGACCAAGTTACTTACCTACCCTATCACCTTTCTGTACTAACCACTTTGACTGTGTCTCAGAGGTGGAGGTTTGACTGAATTTTGTAACCTTTTACTTTTGCCCCTGGACTCTCTGAGCTGCACCTTGATTTATGCCACTCTGACAGGAGAGCCGACATGGCTGCGACCCCAGCGGCTCTCCTGTGCATCTTTATTAATAGCACTTGAACGTACATAATGGAACCTTCTAATTATAATCAATATTATATATTTTATCACAACTTTGAATAATCAGTGTTTATTTTTGTTAATGTCAGACTCATACACTATGTTTTTTCTTGAAATGATAATTATTCAAATTGAATGTAAATAGCTATTTCATTTTATAAACCACACAGAATTTCAAAAGTATTAGTTCCAGTTTTGGACCGTTTTTACATGTTTATTAAGTGTTTGTATTTACGTTTGTGTTGATCAGGTACGGAGAGTTACTATTGTATCTGTTGTAACTACTAGACTGAGCCACAGATATTATCAGAAAGCTATATTTTTTGTGCTCCCAGTTATTGTTATTTGTTTGTTTTGTCTGTGAATGCCAGAAAGGCAGAAATAACCACTGTACTCAAAAAACCAAACCAATAAAATGAATGTTGAATGTTTTTAACCTCTTCTGTCCTCTATTATTTCTAGTGTCAGCAAACGGAAAAGGAATGCACCACACTCCCTCTCATGTCTATCCGACTCACGCATACTTAATCTCAGTGTCACAATATTTATGTCACCTCGCTTGTCTCTGGCTAAGCATAGTTCATAAAATAAGCCATTTGTAAGTCAGTTTTTTTTAGAAACAGGATATCAGTCTGTGAGGAGGTAAGAAAATCTGGGCTGAAACAAAAAGTAAACACTGAAATGATAAGTGATGTGTTTGGAAGCTTCCACTCCAGTGCTCTCCTAGTTTCCTTTATTATGACTCTCTCTCTCTCCCCCCTTCAAACCCTTCCTTACTTTGCCCCTTCCCTGCTCTCAGTCCTTTTTGAGTGCAGTGAAGCATGATGGGCTGTTTCATGGGGTCATGCTACCATGGAGATGCTTAGCCAGATACAGGTTGGGACGTCTAAGGCATTTTCTTTCATTTCTTTTTCTCTCTCTCTGATCCACTTCCAGGCGGAGGGAGGAGAATAAAAAGCAGCCAAGATCAGACAGAGAGGGCAAATGAGAGAGAGGGAAAGCTTCAGTAATGGTTTTGTACATAACGCTGAGGTAAGGGGGACAGACGAGCAGGAAAAGTGGTCCAGTAATGAAGGAAAGGAGTAATGGAGCAGTTGGCAGAGCAGATGGGGCGGGAGATATGGTAGAGAGGGTGATGGGTGTGGGGTGTCGGGGTGGGAAGGAATGTGATTGTGGTTTTCAGGCCTGTTTTGTTTCATAATACTGTAACTAAGGAGACACATTTCATTCCAGAGCAACGTATATGCCTGTGCTTGTGTGACAGGTTCTTGTCTATCTGTGTCTGCCTCACTCCTTGTTATTGTCTTATGTTTAGGTGTGTGTGACTGAGCTGAGCGAGAGGCAGGCTGCTCCACTGAGCTGAACTTACACACCCTGTCAAACATGACATCTCGTTTACACTGTGACTGGCGTCCTCCTCGCGTACCCTTTGGCTCTAATGAAAATGAACGGGGGTCGACAAGCAGAGTCACATTCTGTATGTTCAGATTACTGCGGGCCAGGCAGAAGGGCCTCACTATTTACACTGCTGTAACTGTGCACATAGTAGGAACAGTAGCCAGGCACTGTGGCCATTTAGAATAGGGCTCATTTGAACTCTTATCTCAACAGGTGAAAGCCATTACTGTCCACACGCTTCACTGTGAAAGAAAACTAAACCCACTTTCTCCCTCTTCCTCATACTTAACTTTGGGGATTCCCTGATAAGATTATGGTTTTTTGTGGAAAAGGACAGGTGCAAAAATAGCAAGGCAGATGCCATGCTGATCCAAATCAACATACAGATTAGTGTGCTGGGGAAGTCACGTAGCTCACCTGCATATCTCTTCATGTTTGAGGAACGAACACTTGTGTTATACATGATTTCTACGTCTGACACTGATAACAGGCATGTGCAGCTCTGCCGAATTCCACTTACGAAACTCTGCCTGAAGTGAAGAAATAGCCTTTTTGATGGAGTTGTAAAACATACAAAATTCCTACCTATCTTTGTTTACTACCAACTACAGTAAATGCTGCTCAAGGCTGTAAATTGATTCCACTGTGAAGAGGAAAAGAAATTTGGTTGGAAATGAATTTTTTGTTAAGTAAGTGCTTTTTGCTGTGGGTCTCCAAGGCATTACAGACGTAGTCGCTGGAACTCTGGCCTCTTATCCAGCTGTAGTCCAATTCTTAATAGAATTAAAAAGGATTAATGGGCTCTTTAGTATGCTCAAGTCCAAGCATGCCCCCCCTAGCCTCACTGCTATGCATATTTCAAAATCTCCCATAGTAATGACAGTCAGTGAATGCACTAGCTGCAGCCATTAGGCTGCAAGTGGGCACATTGGGTCCTGATATGAGTCTGTGAAAGGCATTAGTTTGCATGTTCCTGTTTGGATAAATCTTGCGTCCCCTTTTTTCTCTCTCTGCTTTTCAGGGATTAGGATGTGCCAAGCCAGGTGGGTCATTGAATAAGCAAAGACATCAACCCTAAAACTAATCCATGAAAAACTGACTGAAACTACTGGTGGATGGCTGGCCCACTTTCATTGCCAAATGAGGGAACCTTGCTATGTTTGTGTAGGCGTGATTTTTGTGCATCTCCTCACATAAACAACAGTAAATACATACCTTATTTATCAGTCCAGCACACATGTGCGCATAAGATATGTACACATCCTATCTGATGAGGACAGTGTCATTGTGCTATCTGATGAAGATGGCACTGTTATGTACGGTACTCCACCACACAAACAGAGCTGAGGCTGCATGTTATGATATGAAGCCTATGATGAGTTTCTTCCTTTTTTCACTCTTTTTGGTTTTTTGAGGGGAGTTTTTCCTTATTAGAGTTGAAGGTCTAAGGACAGAGGGTGTCATATGCTTTACAGATTGTAAAGCCCCATGAGGCAAATTGGCAAACATGAGTTTGATGAAATACCTTCCTGGAAGAGTAGCTCTCAGAAATGTCCCTGTTAGAAGATTTACAGTAGTATCATTTTATAGGATGGACATTGTTTCCTAAGAACCTAATTTCCTGTGAGCTTTTTAAAAGAACAATCAAACGTTTTATGATTGCTCAGGGCGGAACATTTCCTTGAAAGACAAATTATTTCCATTATATCTTTTTTAGGTTTGTTGAAAACCAAGCATGCCTCCTTCTGAAAATCTTTTCTCATTAGCCTTGTATAGCCTATAGTCATGAGATACAGGAAATTTAGCAGAAAACATACATATAAGCCACTATTTATCATCTTAGAGGTCATATTGTTGTCTGTGCAAGGGTAAGGAGGTGTGTTACGAAAGTACAATACAATGGAAAAGTTTACCTGATAAGACCTGGCGCCATAATGTGTGGGATGTTTATTTTAGTGTCAAGCTGAATGTTTTAGTGTTGGGTGACCTTAGCTACCTGCAGCTTTTCTTTGTTGAGGACGAGGTGTTTTCAGCCAGTTGACCAGCCATTCTTTTCTTTCTGTCACCTGTAAAACAAACCAGGAGTAAACACAATCTTTCCAGGCACAAGGATAAAACTGGTAGTTTGACTCATAACAACAAAGTTGGACTTTGACATAACATTCTTCAATAAAACAAGCTTATCTACCAGGACCTAGACAATACACGTTGTAGATAGAGATACCAAACCACTTTGTACATATTGTGTGGTCTAAAGCATGAGAGATTTATTTTGTGTGTGTGTGTGTGTGTGTGTGTGTGTGTGTGTGTGTGTGTGTGTGTGTGTGTGTGAGAGAGAGAGAGAGAGAGTGTGTGTGTTTGTGTTTGTTCTATAACTCGCTGCTGATGGCAGACTGGAATGCAAAAACAAGATCATGGGAATAAAAACAATAGTCCGGACCCGTTAGGTGTCAGTGACGACTGCATTGGAGAGGTGGGAGGATGAGCTCGGATTCCAAGGTCAACAAGCTATGCTTCACACTCACGTGTTGTGGTAATGTAATAGTGACATGACACTCATCTCATGTTAATACAAGCGGAGGAATTATGAAAACAGCCCATATATCACTAAAGTAAACTACATTACTCAAGTGAACCTCATAAAGTTGCATGTATACAACTTACCTCTGTGCTCAAGTGCTCTGAGGCAATAATGTCACAAGTGATTTGTCTCTGGAAAACACATCTCTTGTGTGTATAAAACATTTTCATCTGTGTATTCAAATCTGTGTGTATGTTGATTCTGTGTTTTTGCCCACATGACTACCTGTATACTTGTGTGTGTGTACTTAAGGGGTCTTTAGGCCATAAATCCCACTTTTCCTCAAACATATCATTATAATCCCACACATACACCTCTATACTCGCCAACACACACAACAGTACTCTCCTACGTATATTCTATTTCTCCATAATGAATGTGAGAACTCTACTTCGTATGAGGAATACTGATGTTGTCTATAAAAGAGGATTATTGTGTGTGTGAGTGGGATTGTAAGGAGAAAGAATGTCTGTTTGTGGGAGAGAGAACGGTGGGTGATGTGTGAATTAATATAATGGTGTGTGTGGATAGTATGGTAATGCATCTAAGACAAAAGGAGTTTATGTGTAATATTCTGCGTGGAATTAAATGAAATGTGTGAAAAATAATGAGACAAAAGTAGAATGAGAGCACAGCACTGTGTGAGTATGATATTCTGTGAAGGAGAGAATGTGTGTGTCTGTGTGTGAAAGGGTATGCATGTGTTGCAAAACTGTAGCGAGCGTTTAATTAAAAAGTAGATAGCTAATGTTGGCAAATTTCAGATAGATATTGCGGAATAAGTGACATTATTAAACGAGATAGTGCAGGGAAATATGGGAGAGTAAAGTGGTGTGTGTGCCAGATCACGATGCAGACGAGTGTGTCTGTGATAGTGAGGATGGTGCTATCAGTGCTCTTAATTACAGTCCTCTCTAGGAACCAGCTGGAATAACACTGAGAATTAAAGAACCTGAGGTGCTGAGGTCACACTTACAACACTTAAGTACATCAGAGAGCCAATGAAATGTGCTCGTTGGAGCGCAGGAAACTGTTAAATACAGTGCAGCCCTCTCTCTTTCTGCTGCTGTGTGTGCATATACAGCATTTATTCATCCTTTCATCTATGCTTTTGTGCATGTAAGTGTAATGATAGCTTACCGCCAATAGCTTAATGAGCATGCACACAGCAGATACCTGACAATATTCCTGTAATTCTTAGTTATGAAACTAGTGAGTCATTTGTGTGTGTAATGCATCCACTAACATCACTTTCTAAGGAAAGCTGGTGTAATTGATGGATAGACGGTAGTAAGTACAGTACAGTAAGAGGCAGATATAATCTTTAATAACATTTATGACTCATTATTTAATCTGCCCATGCTCGTCTTTACTTCTTTATTATTTTCTCTCAGTACCTCCTAAAATAAAGAATCTTTTTTCCTGGTGCTATTGGGAAACAGGTGAACTACAAGATTTACAATGGATTGTTTACAGTCATTGGGTGTAATTGTTGAACAATGTCAGTCTGACAGTCACAGCTGCTGGCTACCATTGTTATTAGTGGTAACCTTGGGGGGTGAGTTATGGTTGCCTCTGTCCTGTAATTATGTTTTTCCTTCCCCATGGTCGTGGTGACAGATGATGACAGCAGTGGAAAAGCTGGTGAAGGAAACCTCCTGGTGGAAGAAGAGGAATGACGGCAGTGAGGGAGTGAGAGAGAGACAATCCCAGACCTGGAACCACAGAGGTATCTGTCTAGACACCGAACAGCTGTCTTCGGCTAGAACTTGCACACTGCAACAAAAAAAAGGACCCACAAGTCAGTAGTCTTGTCTCAAAAATGATTAAAATATTAACAGCATAGCTTGTTAACAGTGCAAATTAACTTTTTAAATGAAGTCATTGAATAGAGTACCATTATCTTGGTACTAATCAATTAAGTACTCAGCTTTACATTAAAGATCCCCTTCAGATGTGTATTATATACAAATAGTCTGCTTGGACCGGTAATATGTTTTTCCACATTAAAACCTTTACAAAGGCATCTACTTCTTCTACCTTATAAAAAAATCTATGAAATTCTATTAAAGACTCTATGAATATGCACATTTAGTTTATTTCTAAACTTTTCTTGCTACACACAAGAAGTCGCCTACTCTACGTCACACTTGTATAAGTTGCATTCTGGGCCAGGGTTGACTTCCAAAATATTTGTGATGTTGAAAGTCATGCTTGTAGGCCCCACCCCTTAAAATGTGATTTTCCATGAGCACAGAGAAACGTTCCATTTTCACCAGATAAATGTAAAAACATCCTTCTAGTGTCAAACTCTGCACATACATCATTCCGCACAGTGAAGCTCCAACATCCAGCTATAGGAAGAAGAAGAAAAGAAACCTATTTTTAAGCACAGGGGGACTTTAAAGACACATACCATAGGCCTTCTTTGCAGTAGATATTTTGACTTGTCATAGCAGTGAAATCAGATGGAACAAATATAACCTTAGCGACAGCTCCACTCAGTTTGAGTATTCCATTAAGGTACCAGGGCCCTGCAACTGAAACACGTAAGCCATAATTCATTTTATTAATTACGCCTGTGCTTTTCATGCTATTACAGGTCAAAGTCTAGCCTAATGACATTTTTAAGTGTGTAAAAATGTATATTTCTTGCAGTGTGTGCTGCTCTCCTGCTCTGCTCTCCATTCTCCCGGCTCCAATTTTTCAGGTGAGTGCCTGATTGCCTCACTGATCCACAGCACAGCCAAACACAAGGCTTTGTTTATTTAACAATAGGGCTCAGCCAAGTGTGCACAGCTACAGAAGAGCTGCCTTAACAAAACATGACAGTGATAGACATACTGACTTAACTGACATTTTACAGGGCTGCAGCAACTCCCCATTTACAAATCCCCTGTCCCTTAAAACTTCAGTCATGTCACTCATGGCTTTAGGTGAGGCAGTCTTCTGCTGTGAATGACATGAATGAGCAGTATACACAGAGAGCAGCTTATAAACAAAATTAACCAAATGGGTAATTTGATGTGAATTTTTTGCATACTTTCTCATGAGTCCACTTAGTGTGCAGTGCATGCCAGTGCTTGCAAATGTTCTTGTTTGTGTGTCAGAACAAATAGTAGCGTGTGTGAGTTGAGTTGTATTGTATATGTGTGTGAGTGTGTGTGTGTGTGTGTGTGTGTGTGTGTGTGCATGCTGTGTGTATATTTATGTGTGAAGCTACAGAAATAACAGAGGGCATGGTATAAAAAAAATCCTGATTGTTTCTGAGGGATTATCCCTCACAATGCAGGGCTTTATCAAAGGGCCTGGACTGCTGTAACAAGACACGCTCGCCCCGGGTTCGCCCAGCCAAATACTGAGAGTTACGCCAGCAACGAATCACAGGGGGGAAAAGAAATGAATAGAGAAAAGAAAAGAAACACGGACGGAAAACGATGGCGGAGGAGAGCAAAGACATGGGAAGAAAAGTGGAGTGAGAGGGAAAGTGGGAGAGAAATTAAGGAGGGGAGTGAAATGTACAGAGAGAGGCAGAAGTTGAACAAGTTTAACTGGAGGCCATGCTTCAAACAGAGAGGTTTGTTTTCTGACAGAGATCCCTCTCAGGAGATCGAGCTGGAAAACAGATTAATAGAAGCTGTCCAAGTAACTCTGATATTGCACAACGTGTGCCTCAGCACCACGTGAATGCTGTGCATTACACTGCACAGGGCTTAGACGTGGCTGTTTGTATGTTAAAGCCTGATGTACGTATATGCTGCTGCTACACACCAAGTCTTCATGTTCAATCTCCTTGACCAGTGGTTGGTCCCTTATCAGACATCTTTCAGATCTTTCATGTTTGTTGTTGTTGTTTGCTCTGTGAAGGAGAGGTGTTTTTGATTGGGTTGTTTTATTTGCTTCCTTTTATAAGACTTTCTCAGCAGGATCAGGTTGCTGTGCCCAGGCTAACCAAGCTCTGTAAAGGGGAGCTGTGGTTTTGGAAATGGGGGGGGGGATTTGGCCGCTCTGGAAGGGGCTTTAATATGGGAGTAGGGGGAGTAGATGGGCTGGTGGTGTGCATGGTATTGTGTGAAGCTCTGTGACTTCATATATTCATATGACACCTCCACTCCCAGCACTCATGAAGAATATTCTTTCAGACTTGCTAATTTACTTTTATTAGCAGTTCATTTTTTTGGTATGTGTTGTAAGGGCCAATGCAATATAACCACACAGCATGATTGAATGTTTATGTTTTATTGTTATTATATTTTGAGCTGGTTGAAGCCCAGATGAATGTGATTATTGTGTACTTATTTCTCTATTAGTGAGTAAGTATGTCAGTGTGTGTTGGTGTTCCTGGCAGCGTGTAGATGTCCCCTTGTGATATCCAACCTGTGCCAGTGGGAGTTTCAGGCTTCACACTGCACTGACTGGACAGACCAGTGTCTGTAACAGTCCCAGCACGATTTGCTGTTCTCTTAACTCACCTCTCCTTTGGTCTTGCACTCAGGATGAAGGATTATGCTTATTACCATTTTACTTGAAAGCACCCCTAGTGACTTGATGCTTTTCCTTGCCACAGTTCAATCCCTTCTGAGTGAGGGTTCAGGGAAAATGGCATGTAACGTCTAAAATACTCAGTCTCAGGGTGTGAACATGACACTGTTTCCTGTATATACTGTTTTAGTTACGGTCGACTTTCTACAGGGTGTATTTTGAAACCGTTACAGATACACAAACTCAAGCCAAGCAGGGTACTGAGTAGCCAGCACTATTGTTTCATAGCTACTCAGAATTCTCAGGGTGTTGCTTTGCTTCAGCTTTGACTCCACAACTCGCACGCCCCGAATGGTGCACCCAGTTTTTGTTTTAAACTTGGGTAATAATACTGAACTGTATAAACTGCATGGGGGTTAATTTACCCATGTTCTTCTTTTGTTCATAAAACTTCCAAATACCAGAGCCAAAACTATCTACCTTCCAAATTCTCAGAGTACTACCCTCGTCCACATGGACAGAGAATGAGGGATTGAGGGGGTGGCAGTGAGACGGGAAGAGAGCTGTTTATCTCTCATCGCTGCTCTTATGAACAGAGCAAGAATGGATGAGTTGAGGCAGATGGGGAGAGAACTCAAAAGCAGCTGAATTGTAATTATTTACCCTAAAAGTCCTGTTTTGACTGTTTGGAATTTACTCCTTTCAGACTAAAGCACTAGACGCACAGTGTTTGTGGGAGTGTGGGCTATGGGATATGCGTGTTCATAGCTTTGTGTGTGCTTTCAGCCTGTCCTGCGTCATCGTTGCTCTTCTCTGTTTATGCAGGGGCTCTGTGGATATGGAGAGGGATGTTACGATTTCCAGGCCTCCCACTGTCACCTGATATGTATGGAGAACAGATCAGGTGATTGGACAAGTCCACTTCCACACAGCTTCCCACCAGGGCTTCTGAGCCAAGTCTATTTACTGTCTCATTCATGCCTGTTGTGAGGTCATCTTTATTCAGTTAGGGTCTCGCCAAGGAGTCATGAAGCAATCAAGAACGATGCAATGTTAAACTGGTTGGTCACACCAAATGGCTGATGAGCAAATCTGCTTGGCCTTAATGTCACTATATCTATTCCCACATCAATGTGATAATTGTGTTCAAGGTGGACACTCGAGAGTATGCTTTGCCTGTCTACACTGGTGGCCTATTGCATTGTAAGAGAAACGGGGAAGGGCAAAGGAGAGGCAGAGAGGGACAGATAGATGGAGGAAGGGAAGTAGACAGGGTTGAAGAGATAGAGAGGGGCCCATATTGAGTGACACAGACTATGGTTTGTGTTTTCTCGGTGGAGCAGAGAAGATGCAGTCTAAATGAAGCTTGCTGCAGCATGGCGGTTTCTGCTTTATCCTTGCACTGTGTGTGTGTGAGTGTGTGTGTGTGTGAGTGTGTAAAGGGGAAATGACAGAGGCTTCTTTGAGTACTCAGAGGCCACTGTTCTCCCTCTGTTGTTTCATGGTTAGAATCATTTGGGAGTAGTGCCATTCTCCATGCAAAACCCATCTCCAAAGATAACAGGAGGATAAACAACACAGGTGAACATGGATAAATACAGATTATGCATCCACCTGAGTGGTAAAAACACGCTGTCACAATTGATCCACAATGGGCGCCAGGATGTGTTTATCTAATGGCACATAATCTGTTTGTGAGAGCTTGTTGGAACCACAGCATTTGTAAGAGAGACTATTTGTTTTCTTCTTTTTATTTTCATCTAATTTGGAAGGACATTAAAACCCTGTGGTGATTTTGTGTCTCTGTCAGGGCAGTCTGTAGGACGAGGGCCTCCTCTTGTGTTCGGTGTGTAAAACTACAAAGACAATGGGAGGGTTTGGCACATTGGCTATATACTACGCATTGATATGATTTATAACATAGAGGGTAAAATACTATGCTCACTTCACTGATTTTAATAAAAATGAGGAAAAACTGTTCTTGAAACTATTATAAGTCAAATCATTATGGCCCAGTTGGAGCCAAGCATTAATATTAAAATTTGGTACAAATTTAATTTATGACCACTTCCTTCATGACCACTTCCGTCATGACAACTTCCTTATTTTCTCGAAGCATATTCCGTGAAATATTTTCCTGCTGCAGTCGGGTTTCTCATCTGCTTCGACAAATGTATCAAGGAAAGCGTCCTCAAGGAATGATTCCTGCCATCATTATGGCATTCTGTGTTGGAAAATCACTAGGTAAGAGATTGATAATGTTTCTCTCCTGTTTTTCCAGTTTTGTAGGGTTATCTTTACTTCCGGTAATGGTGAGCTGCCGTCTTAGTCTACTAGTTTTCTTTCGGTTATGCTGTTTCTGTTTCTTTTATATGATGTTTGTAGAGGGTCTAAAAGTTTGTTGATACGATCCTTTATTTCAC
Source organism: Dicentrarchus labrax (assembly GCF_905237075.1). Lineage (NCBI taxonomy): Eukaryota > Metazoa > Chordata > Actinopteri > Moronidae > Dicentrarchus > Dicentrarchus labrax. The sequence continues at coordinate 11,164,481 of NW_026136722.1, forward strand.
AGAATGTGATCAGAAGAACACTTCCTGCAATGGCATTAAGACTGGTGGCGGATTCAAGTTCCCTCATGGAGGACCTGAGGGAAGTGAGATCTACGTCTATGATAACGAGGTATTTTAATTTGCGTTTAAACTCTGTAATAGTGATAGTTAGATAGTGATAGTTTTGTTTGATAAAATCGTTTTGACAGAGGCTTCCTGGTTGTTCACTATGGGTGACGAGAGAAAGAGAAAGTGAAAGTGTTGACATTTAGGTTGTCCGGTCTATGTTTGTTCTGAATTAAACCTTTTATCCCAACAGACTGTGCTCATTGCTTACGCTTCGCTTGGCGATCAGTCTTTTGAGTTTATGAACAAGGTGATGAGCATGGACAACTATTCAGTCATTACAAGAGACTGCCAAGACCTGCAAGTAAAACACATAGTTCATCATGTGAGTTTCCCTCTATTATATGAATTGAATCAATAAAAGTTTTGATTTGTTGTAAGTGTGAAATATGTACCCTTACTTTGTTTTTGATTTGTAGGGAGAGCGCTTTGTAAAAGAGATATGTTTGGATTATAAAATTACAGGTAAGGCAATGAGGTGTTGTAAATAACTGATTTAAGATTGAATTTTATTGTACCGCTGATCATAAATACATAAATAATATATTATATATATATTATACACAATTATCCCAACTTTTTTATCAACAGAGAAACTGGATATTGATTCAACTGATTCACCAACACCAATAATCATCGGTGAGTGGAATTTTATTATTCCAGTGCCTCAACATTTTTGTTTACCTTACTGTGAATTAATGTAAAATACCTCAAAATTATTATTTGATTTTCATTTGGTCGTCCAGGTATTATATTTGGTGTGATATCACTCATTGTGATCATTGTGATTATTCCTTTGTGTTACGTTTCTTGGAAGAAGCTATTGAAGTGAGTTCTATTCTATTTGCAATAACTATCAACCATTCATTTCATTTACACATTAACTTACACATCTTGAATGGATTCAGAAATGTTTGTTTGTGATTTGTTTGTTGTGTCAGGAAGCAGCACGGTGCAAACACAGTTTCTGAGCTCACTTTCATGCTGAGTTTTCTCAGACTGGGGATTTCCAAGGCACAGAAGGAGGAAGAGGAAGGAGTTGGGTCAGTGTTACTTTTCACATTTGTCCATCATTAAGTTCCAGTTATTTAAATCACTTTCAATGCATATCCTTATCAGCATATAACCACTGACTTTTAGGAAGACAAAGTTGGTCAATGGTAAAATAGAAATAAATAGATTTTAATAGTTAAAGTTCAATACGTGTTTCAAATATTTTCTTCAGCTGAGCTGCTCTTGAGAAAAAGGGAACTAGAAATAAGTCAAATGATGTTACTTCATTGACAGTAAACATTCAGAAGCTACATTCAGCTCAGTGATCACATATTTTCTTTGTCATTATAGTTTGAATGAAATGGGATATGCCCCTGACCCACCTGGAAGTGGTGTTGAGCAAGATAACACACTTGACAGTGTGCATGTTCACAGGTCAGACTTTATCAAAACTGTCTGTGTTTTTGTGGAAGTCTAGACTATAATCTACTAAAAGCTACCTTTGTCTCCATAGTATTGATCCTACGGCTGAAGGCAAGACTACTCAATCCCTTAGTCTGGACCGCAGCTTGAGCAACGAGGGAATCCAACCCCCTAAAAAGTGAGAAGAAAAATAGTTTACTTTTGTTTGTGCCTGTAGCCAATATTCCTTTGAAGATTTAGGTGAAGTATCCCTTTAACTGGGCAGGTATAGTGAGTGAGATTTCTCAGAAGAGATTCAGTGCCATTCTTATCTAGTATTTGTTTTGCAGCGGAGACATAACTGCCCCTGACATTTACAGAGCCTCTAATCATCGAGCCAAGCACAGGTAAGCTTTTTGGTATTGGAGTGTGTTTGTTATACATTTTTTAAATGAAATTCTTTATTTAACAACTACTGTCCTTATATGTCTTCCACAGAAAGGTGAGGGATGATCCAGGAGGAGAGAACGACAACAAAGGAAAAGACAGGTAAGTAGTCTAACAATTTTGATAATTGTGTATGTTTTTATTTTCCTTTTTATATTACATTTAGGTAATACAAAAAAGTATACATGTATTTACATGTGAGGTGAGAATGTGTCCTACTGAAGCCTCCAAGAATAGTTTAGTATGAAATATTTATTATTCATTGTATCAAATGTAGTTATTTTACAGAAACCCTCTGGGTTTGGGCTGCTTGCAAAATGATCTAAAAATTGAAGCAAAAAAGTCCACAGTGATCCTGGCAAGTCCATCAGATGACTATAGATTGATCTTTAATCAAATTTAACTTTAATTTTGGTGCAAAAAATGCACAGAAGCATTGAAAAGATACATAACACAAAACAACATAACAGAAACTAGACAGACAACAACTGCATCACTGCATGCACAACTTGAGGTTGACCTGAAGCACTAACTGATAATGGCTGTGAATTCTTCTGCAGGGACACAGCCAATGGGTGCACTGTTGGTGTTAGTGGTCCTGAAGATCAAGAGAATGAAGGACAAACGCTGCTCTTGGATCAGCGGTGAGACTGCCTCTTGCTTTCTGTCACTCTGCGCAGAGAAATCTCTGTAGCTTTCCAATTTCTAGTCTCCTTTATACCTTGTTTCATTTTGCCTGTTGCTGCTGTTTTGACAGCTGTCAGGAGTAACTTTATGAAGTTCTCCACCCACACCCATCCTAAATCTGAAGGGTCAATCTGAACTTCAGAACTTGACATCTGCTTGGAAAGTGAGCATAAACCGAGCTTTGCTGTTGCTTTGCAGAGTTTCATGTCTATTCCTTGTTGTTTGTGTCTCCAGAGCTGCCATCCAAGGTGAAGCTGCAGTTTCCTCTACTGCACCAGTAAGTAGAAAGCTTTTTATACATTATTTATTCCTTCTTTTCTGTAAAAGTACAGAATGTTGTTTTTGTTTGACTTAGCAATTGCTTTGTTTTCTGCAGGACACTGACGTGGAGTCAACATGAAGAACTATACAGATACATAAATCTTGAGTCATAATAATAATAATAATAATAATAATAACCGTTATTATATACAATATAAAGTTTTCTCACAATTAGGATATGTGGTACCTTTTCTGGCAGCTCCTTTGGATGAGTCCAGCACTTTTGTTTAAATGATCACTTTCATCCCATAATGCTTTTCATAGTCGTAGAAGATATGTATATATTATTTACAAACCCATTTGTCCATAATTTCACATGATTACAACATATTTACATCATTCTGATGACCTGAAGTTTTCTTCACAGAAAAAGTAGACAATCCTGGTGGAAACCGGTCTTGTCTGTGCGTTGGTTTCAGCCTGGTCAATCACGCAGATAATATAACATATTGATTTTGGTCATTACATTTAGAGGAACATTAGTTATTACATTATTATATTACATAAATTACATTATATAATAATTAAAATAGCTGAGAAGTGCATGGCTTGACCAAAGGATGGGTGGATCCAGACAGAAAAAGTACCACATCCAAAGCTGTGAGACAACTTATTATATTAATACATTCAAGTGAATGTATTAATGCACTTATAAAACAGGTATAGTATAAATACATACAGTACTGTATTTGTAAACTAAACAAATATTATATAAAATGTTCTATATTATATTATATCATATACCTCATTAGAGTGAATATTATTATCAGATTTCTTTTCTTTCATTATCTACAAGTAAGTTTTTGTTTATCTGATTAATTATTAGTAAACCTGCTTTTGCTCCATTATTGCTGCATAATCTAGGAACATGTTTATTCTTATTATCACCTGAATCCCAGAACCCTTTTTTGGTAACTTAAATCTTTTTCGGTATTACATGCCTATAATATATGTAATATACATATTTTGTTGCATTGCTTTTGCTTTTTAATTGATCAGTAGTGACAATAGGAATATAAACAATTATGATGATGATGATTTTTTGTAATGAATTTTGAATAAAATCCTTTACTCCACCCTGGATTTCACTGCCTGCTCATATTTTCCCTTTGTTTCTAAACTGAGTAAACACTGCACTTGAAGTATCAACTTTATACCATAAGGGGGCAGTAAATAGTCATAAGTCATACAACACTGTTATAGGCAACACAATTACGTCTCTTATTAGTTCCGATGAGTGATGCAAACATAATTAATGCATATTTATTCAAGATTGCAAAAGCGTCAATTCTCAATTGTACTTACACCTAAAAAATATAAACCTTGTTTTTACACACTGTATTTCTACACTATTACAACTACAGCGGGTAACTAAAGCTCCCTTATAATGCCGTTGATTGACTATTATGTGGTTCTTCTATGCAATCAGTGTCTGTGTTTGGGTTGATCTCTATTTTCTAGTATAGTGCTCTAATTTATTAATCAATTAATAAAAGGACAGTAAATAGATTATACATCTTTAGTAATTTAAGAGCTGTATGCTACAGTACTTAAAAGATTTGTTTCCCTGGTGACTTGATGTATGGTAGTAATTATACACAAACACACAGGGGTTTGAGCTTGATTTAATACATCTCTTTTCTCTATCTCTTGGGATCTGGTGAGAGATACTGTGAGTCTTGCGTTAGTTAATGTCTGATTCTATTTTTACCTCCCTAAATGTGCACTGACCTTGAAAAAAAAACTTTTTTACCTCTAAGATGGACGGAGTACCAGGAAGAGAGTGGGTCGGGGGTTAGAGGCTTTGTTGCTCATGTTTGGTATGTCAGTGTGTGAAAGTGTTATTGTACCACCGGTGAAAAGAGGGTGATTGAATGGTCAAGGCCCCTCTCTGGGAGTTTCACTGAGGGGACATGAGCGAGGCAGGGGCTGGGCAGATGGGTTGATGGGTAGGGGGTGGATCATCACATGTCATCATACATGTACAGCGTACTGTATGACATACAAAAAAGAGGTACGTGGGAGAGGCTGCAATTATGGATGAACCGTTTATGCTCTGATGCACATAATAATAAGATATGTGCTAATTAGTTACAAATCACACTCCAACGTATTATGAGCAGTCAAGGAAACAAAACTCAGTGGGAGCTGAACACTGATCACACCACATTGGGGATAGGGAGGCTTAAGGGAAGCTAGAAGGGTTGCAATAACCCAGACACTTAGGTGCGTTATCCCTAACTGATCTCTAGTTGATCACAATGTTTATGCTTACTCTGGAGTGTATTAAAGATCGCCTACTGTTGTGTACTGCTGTGGCTTAACAGACAGCTGCAAGCAAATAGTGTTGCATTCAAAATCAGTAAGCTGTATTCACACAGCAGTTATTAAAAGATTACATCAGGGATCACACCACACCGTATGATTAATTAACCTTGACTGATGCTTTGTAAAACTGAATCCAGCTGAGCAAGTATGCCCACAGGTCTGCATGTACATACAGATACAGTACATATGAGATGGTTGAAAGCTTCAGTGTAGCTGGCCTCGTTAATGCTGGGTCACTGTAGTGAAACACAACCTTGCTTTTTTTTCCAGATTGGAATGGGACTGGTCGTCAACCTCCCCCGGTGCTCAATGCTCTTACTAGTCCCTGTCCAAACACTAAGAGTATTGGGGCGATGGGTTTTGTCGCCTAAAGTGACAGCTTGCTATTTTCTGCATCTCTTTGATCATTTTGTGTAGTATGCTTGGACAGAGACCAGCGTTTGACAGAATCATCATCCCAACCAGCAGGTCAAATCTGCATATGCATACAGTGTGTGGTTCAAAGGGGAGCTGACTCAGGAAGGGCCTGTGTTGCTTGGCTTCAGTCCCCTGCTTCCCGTGGTACACAGATGAACAACAGCACAATGCTGTCGTAACCTGCAGGACAACCTATGAATAAAACATAAACCCTGTATTATTGCTTAAAGACATCTTTTCATTTCCAGTTTGACTCACGAGGTAGGTATATTGTGAAAGATACAGTATAGTAATAATTTCTTTGTGCTTATATCACATTGGCACATGCATAAGCACACAAGCAATTATGCTGTACATCAGCATTCAACCCCACACTTCACAAGTGAGTCCTTTCAAGATGTTCCCACAGAAACCGTGAAGCACGAGCGGTGTATATTTTCAATAGTTTTTTATTAATATGTGCTGATACAAGGTCGCTCTGACCTGCGATGACGCAAACACTCACAGAAAATCATCCCCTTTGGCCCAGACAGCTGTCAAAGCAATGACCGTGAGAAAAAAATGTCAAATAAAACATATGAACATCATTCCTCAAAGAAAACAGAATCAAGGTGTTATATTAACCTCAATTTACAAATGTCTCAGTGGTACATGATAAACGATCCATTTCATAGAAAAATCACAGAAAGCTCTGGAAATGGTGCTATACGTAGGACCCCACATGGCACAATGTCAGTACTCATCGTCTCTACCAGTGCCTACAGTCTTCTATGTAAAACCACTAACTCCCAATAATTTATTCCCATAAATTTAAGCATTTCAGGGATGTCCAATACTGACCAGGTTCTGCTGTACTGAGCTAATTAATACAGCCCTTAGCTGATACTTAGAATATCCCACTCACAGCAGCTATAGCCAGCTATTCTACCTCTGATGATGTACACAGACCGTCTGGGGCAACATTTCCTGGCCTGTCCTGTGGATGATCACTACAGCCATGGACAGGCACGTGCAGGCACAATTCAGCTCCTCCCCACTCTCAGAGACAGTGCACCCAGCGGAAGAAAAAGGAAGAAAAATAAAAAATCATGCCTACAGATTCAGCCTGCTCTTGCTGCATGTGGATGGATGTTAACAAGTAAACAGCAGTCTTTCTCCACTTGAGTGTATAAAACTATCTAACCTGGCTGAAGATGTGTATTATATATATGTCTGTGTGTCAAAAGATATGTTTGTTTTGGTTTTGGACCTTGGGGTCTCTATGTAGAATGGGCCTCACAGGTTTAGCATTTGGAGAACCTCATCCTACTCAAAAGCCCCTCTGTTGTTGGTCCCCCCCTGTGCATCAAAGATGGCCGCTGGCCTGAATTGCTGGCACAGCTCCACGGACACATATTTACCATAAAAGAGAAACAGCACAATCCTCCCCACTGGGTTTATGCCATACCCCTATATATTTCTTAAAACTACTCTAAAAGTACTTTATAGCAGTCATGTGGACACGTAACAAGAGACCAATAACAAAATAGTACTACTTTATCATTGTTTACATTTGCTTTTTAAAAATCTCTATAGGAAAATCCTGTTGCATTTGTTAGCACTCTAAAAATCTTGATTTAATCGGCTGATGCGGCAGTGGATTCATTTTCACATTTTTTTTAAAGGAAGCATCCATTTGACCAAACAACACCCACATCATCTTTCTTCCTCTGCAGGAAGATTTGTTTTATTCTATGAACAAACTTGAGATCTGACATGCCAGCTTGATCAATTTAAACAATAAAGTAAACCTCTGGACTGCAAACCACCACCCTGTAACAAAGTAGCACATCCATCTCCTTATCTCCAGAGCCAGCTCTCCACAGCCTCACTGCAACCCCCCCTCACCAGTCTCTCTCACACTGCCTATGAATGTGTGACATCTGTGACATCTCTGCTGATGTTGTCCCAGCTCTGGGCCACTCTATGCACACATAATGATGACCCTCTGCTCCTCTGCTGCTGTTGAACTCACACACCACTATTCTCCCCCCCAACTGCTCTCCTGGTGTGATATGCACAAATCACTGGTAAGAAAAAAAAAAAAAAAGGTCTGTGTGTGAAAGGGTCAACAGCAAGTAAACGGACTGTAGGCCTGCTGGGACCTCTGCTGTCTAATGATAGACTGAACAATGCCACAGCTCACTCTCCACTGACACTGAGCTGCAGGGGTGAGACAGCATTATGTCAAAAGTTCGGTATCCCACCTTTAAACAACTTCCCACCTAACCACTGGAGCACACACACATCAGGCTTGCCGGTGGCAAGGAATGGGAGTTGTGTTAAACATTTGCAGGCAGAGACAGAAAAAGAGAAAAGAGAGCGAGGGTGAGTTCACTGCAGTAAATTAGTACCCACAGAGTTATTATTGTAATCAGAGGTTTTGAGGGCTTTGAATGGTGGAAAAACTCCCGTTGTGTTAGCCTCCGTCCGACAGCACGGGCCGCAGACCTTCTACTGTATAATCACTATCATTTACCACAGTACAGCACTCCTTTGTTTATTGAGATATTAATCTGGGATAAACAAAGCTTTTGACAAAACAAATTAACACTCTCAAAGAAGTGCTGCACTAATGGAGTCCATTGAGATTGATATTAAAATGTGGATGAGATGGCAGAAGAGGGAGGAAAAGAAAAAGAGCTGGGAGGTGCTGGAAAAAAGAAAAGCAGGCCCAAGGTGACGCACATTCCTCCTCTCATGGGGAGTGTCTGTCTAAACAGTGTTTTTCCCTGGGGTGGGTCCCAGCTGAGCAGTAGAGATCAGCATCAGCATATTATGTCAAATACAATGAGAGAGGGATGAAGTTAATGATGATGGTGATGAGAGTGATGAGGAGAAAGATGATGATGGCTGCCTTGTGTTTCCCATTAACACTTCCACCCTGGAGTGAATTGCTTGATCTTCAATCCTGCTTGTTAAAATACATTCAGTTGTCCTCAGTTGACCAGCGAGTGCTGCTCCGGTACGGTGCCCCACCACTGAGCCATAAGATCTGTGCTTCACATTGTCCAGCACAGCAGCAGAGCAGAATACATGTGCATAATGTCTTTTCATTTGTAAACACCGACAGCTCCCAGGGTCAGCTGCAAATCCAAGTCAGCTACCATCAAACCAGTATTGCACATGTTCCCCCTATGGCTCAAGTGATGATACTAGGGCCTTCTTTCTGAGCCTCATCGTGCTCCATGGCCCATACAATGTTACTTACACAAGTGATTTGAATAACAAGAATAAATGGTGGCAAATCCTTGTAATCCCTCTCCCTTATCTGTCTTTAACCCTCTCTCTCTTTCAGCCCCAGGAGCCACAGCTAAAAGCTGTCCTTTGGGTTCTCTTAGAAGTGGGACAGTCGGGCCCTAGCCAAATGTCACACTGCAGTGGATGCATTTATTTTCTGCTCACGTTCTGTCCACACATCCCACTTTTTCGCTAGGCGCAGGTTTACGAGGGAGACAGTCAAAAGGAAAGAAAAAACCCAATGCCATGAATAAATCAATGTGAATAAATATTCCAAAAACATACATAAAAACTGATAAATAAGCCATAACAAATACCTATAAATACAGCGTAGAAGAAGGCAAACTCTCAGTTTTTTTTTAAAGGTCAGACAGATTTCAGCTGGATGAAAGAAGCCTCACGAGTGTCTCTCTCTTGACAGCTAATTTCTCAAATGTATCGCTTGCATAAGGTGGCATATTGGAAACATGTTCCTCCCAATCGGTCAACCCTGCTTGTCATTTTCATGGTATATGGTTATCTCATGTCTCCCGGGGCGGTCTGATTTCTCCTCATACCTGAACGCCACGGCAAGAGCAACTTCCATTTGAGGCAGAGAAGTAATGGCAGCTCTCTGAGATGAGTATCCCCCCTTGTCTGATGTGCATTCAAGTCATGTCACAAAAAATAGTCTTTCAAATGTGTGTGCACATTCAAAGGTCTTGTGCACAGCACGCACACTCTGGACACTTAGTACACACAACCAAACACAGTCATTCAAACACACTCATACTTACACACATGCACACAAACACATGCACACAGGAAATTAATGAATTGTCACATTAGGCTCTTGAGTAATGCTGAAACTATCTTTAAGAAACAGCAAAATGCAATATTCTCTGATAGCAAAACAAATGTCATTATTGTACATGCTAAAACCCATGTTGTTAAAAGTATGTAATCTGGTTATATCTTCCAAATAATACAAGAACAAACCAAATCACTTTATGGATGCTGTCGTTCACCCACAATGCTTTATCGTGCCTGCGAGGCACAGTATGACATTTGACGACATCTATCTCGCTTGCCCCACACCTCCCGCCCCTTGCTGCCCTCTGCAATTCCACCCTGGGAATGTCAAAGGTCAAATATTAACAACATGTAACGGATTATATTACATAAAAATTGTGCCAGGATTTTTTTTGTTCCATTTTTCATTTGTATAAATAAAATCTATTACACATTATAATCTGTCTCTCTCTCTGCCTTTTTCTCTCCATTGGATCACTAAGGATTTTTCACTGGATGGCACAGTGCTGGGGCACAAGAGCGAGAGATCAAGCAACGGGGGAGAGAGATAGAGTGTATCATTCAGGTCACAAACTCCAAAACATTTTATTTTTTTCTTTCGTTGGTTTGTTGCAGTACAAGAAGTCATTTTTCATAGTATTTGTTACTTTTTGTTGCTTTTGATCATCTGGTGTCTCTATTTACATAGTAGGAATAAAGTAGATTCATGTGTGGTTCCTATGTACACGGTTATACCAATTGGTCGACCAGTGTGTTTGCAACTTTTACAGTCTTGCTTGTCACAACCACACACAGGAAACAAGTCCACTTCAACTGGCTAGGCTCTAACAGCAAAGTACAGCGTAGAAGGGGAGGGGGCAACACCAGTCCACATTTGCAGCCCCCACAGGATGCAGACCCAAAGTCAACAAATTGAATACTCTCTTCAAAACAATAGCAAGGCAGTCATTAAACTTTTCAAATGCCTAAAGCAAACAACCAGAGAGAACAGTGGAGAGAACTAGCCAGTCTTATGGATGCAGGCTCTCCTGCTCAGGAGGGGTGGTGCAGCGCCTCCTCAGTCTCCGTTTTTGCCTCAACTCCACTTCTGTACATAGTTGTCGATTCACAGCAAGAGAAAATGAAGGCAACTACACTGAATCAGCTCCCACTGCCTGCTAGGAACAAAAGCTCTTGCTCCCTTTTACTTAGATGGAGTACTGTTTTCACTTTTGATGTTCAGTAATGAGCACTTCTGGATGAGTGAGTGTATGTGTTTGCTTTGTGAATGTTCTAGTTTCTGTTCTGGCTCAATAAAAGATATTTTTGGCAACAATGAAGAGCTTTCTGTGAGACATTTTTTAGGTTATAATAGTGTACTATATTCCCTGTCTCCACAGCTAACTACTCCTATCAAATGATGATTCAAAAAAGACCTATGGATGGTACGAAACGAAAATGAGATAAAATATAAAATTATATTTCCCATCTCCGGAGGCAGGTCTGAAGAAAAATTACATAAAAAACTTCAACAAAGTTTTAGAGTTTTGAAATATCTGAAGGTAAAGGGGGTGGATCGGTACATTCAGAGTGCTGGACTTGGCCTTAGGGTACCAAAGGAACTGTGGAGGACTGGGATTGGAGAGAGCTGATGAATGCTCTGCTGAAAAACACCCATCACTCATCACCATAAGACAGGGGAGGGTTAAAGATAAAGGCTGATTCTGCAGAGTCAGCCACGACTCAACCTCAAGGTCACTCTGTTTGCTCATCTGTTAGTTAAATAAAAGTCAAGAGAAAGAAAGGCAACCAAACAAGCAGAAAGTGGAGAGACGCGAGAACGAGGCGGGCTAGGAGGCGGCTCTGGCCATCACATTAGTCCCCAACTTCCTCCTTCAGGCTCCAGTCACAGGCTGGTGACCAGCTGCATCTGTCCATCTCCCTCGTTGTGGGCAGGCTCCTGAGCCTGGTGTCCCTCCCCACTCGGTCTCCGGGGTGGGGCCTGGTAGAAGGTCTGCATGGGGGCCCCACGAGAGCCTAGGGCGGGCCTCCCGGAACTGTAGTACAGCTCCTCAGGGGGCTGGGCAGAACGGGGCACCACCTCCAGGGGCTCAGGACTGCTGTCAGGGTAGGGTGAGTCTCGCAGGTTGGTGATGCTGGTGTACAGGGAGTCACGGGCAGGGGAATCTGGCGCTCTGTTGTCTCCCTGCCCGCCAGCACTCTGGCCACTGTGGCCGCTGTGGCCTAGGCTCTCAGTGAGGTCAGCCGTGTAGCTCTCTGACTCCTCTGGATCGCTTTGGTAGAGGACCGACTGGGCGCGCTGCAACAGCAGGGGTTCCTCCAGAGCTTTATAAAGCAGCTCCACATCCTGCGGAGTGCGCTGTCGCCCCTCTCTCAGAAAGTCCTCGTCTTCGTCCATACCCATAGATGGCTCTGGCCCTGGCCCTGCTGTCCCCCGACCAACCCCACCATGAGGACGTCCCCTGGCCAGACTGCCACACACTCTGTCCCCTGCGTCACCTCCCCCTCCTCCACTTCCTCCTCCAACACCACCTCTCAGGTTGTTGTGCACAAGCTCAGAGATGATCATTTTCTCAAAGGCTGCGGCATCTGAGAGGTTTCGTCGGATGCCTCCGCCTCCCAGGGTCTCTGAACTGCGGGGATTGAAGAGTGGTGGGGGACTTTCTCCACCCCCGCCACCAAGGAAGTCACAGCTGCCCCCTCCTCCACCTGCTGGGCCACTGCGCAGGGAATAGCTGTTGTTGAAGTTACCATTCAAGGGCAGAGTTTCCATCCCACAGGGGTCACGGGCCTTAGATAACGTGCTCTCTGGACCCAAACACAGAAGAGAGACAGAAGACAGAGGGTTTTGGCATTATCATCATAGAGTCACATTCAAGTGTCAGTAAGAGAAGAAGAGCAAATATAAGATGGTAAAGTGTAAGGTGGAGTAGCTTAGAATGATGTGAACTAAGGTGAATGAGACTTACTTGGGTCACGGAACGTTCCTGTGTATACCAGAGAAAGTCATGTGGAGTGAATAAAAAGAAAGACACTAGTCAGTAAGTGTTCTTTAATGATGCAACATTAACTTGATGTATTCATTTTAAAGACATTTGAAAAGGGAACCATTAATGGAATAAATAATATCCTTGTCCATTCGCTCCTTTTTTTCTCTCTCTGTCTCTCTCATATCCAACCTTCCAAATCTTACAGCATGCACAATCACATTAACTCTGATTTATGCAGACTTAGTCGTGTTTGTTTGACATCATATTCTTCCAACATTTACCAACATTCCAACATCTAAGCCACAGAAGATACTCTGGATATTTATTTACTACTGTCAGTGATACCTGGATACATACATAATTCATAAAAACCCTTGTAAAGTAGCAGTAATGTTTATTTTACCGCTTTCTCTCCCAAATTACCATCACACAGAAAAGCAAAAGCCAGAAACCCAAAAATTGAGAAGTGCGTTAATTTTTTACATTTAATGTGTTGTGTGACTTTAATCAACGTTCTTCTTCAGTGGTGGTGTGGGTAATTAGACATTCTAATGAAGTGCTCTCCCTACTTCCTCTCCCACTCTCTTCTAAAAATGTCTTGGCTGCCAGGCCTGTGGCCATCAGGCTTGACGTATTGTGCGGAGGGGCTTTAAAATATTTAACAGAAACGCCGCCTTAAATTTCAGTCCTCAGACACTGGGCCTGATACTCTGCGGCTGCACAGTCAGCCAGCGACCTGCCACACACAGTCATAGTTCTCGCTTACCAAGTGAATATTGGTACTGTGGAGGAGCAATTACCAGAACATGTCTAATTCAGCAGTTATAGGCATCCAAAGCGTGGTGTGGGAATGCAGCAATGTGATAAAACAGCCATTAGGCTGCTGAAAGAGTCCCGCTCTGAGATAGAAGCCAGTATGCACACACACAGGCACTTACAGTGAGCACTCACACCTGACCGGCCTACACTCAGATGGACCGTCCCTGGTCACAGGGCTGTCTGATCCCTTTCTATGGCCATCATGATTTAAAACGACTACTTTTTCTGTCTGGAAACAGAAAAACTGTCCTCAAGATTTCTGGCAGTCACAGCTGTAGCTAAACTTCTAATCAATTTGTGGCTGTTCTCATGAAGATTCAAGATCTGACCAGATGGCTGGTTAGGCTGTAGGCACTGTTTGGCTCTGTTATGCTCAGTCTAGTGAATCCGTCTGACAGCTACATAGTCTGAAAAAAACAACACACAAACAGGCCCTCACACACACACACACGTGCACTCAAATACAATAGTGAGTTTGTGTATACGTGTCATAATACTGACAGAGTAAGAGACAGAAGGACAGCAAGTGTGCACACTTTATATACACACGCATGCCGACAAGACTACACACAAAGACTGGAGTGTTTTTGAAGAGCTAACCGGTAGAGTTGAAGACGCCAGGTGAGGGCGGGGTGAAGCTCTCAGCCAGCAGAGTGTTGTAAGGAGAGGTACCAGTGCGAGTCTGTAACACCGGGTTCGTCAAAAGGTGGTTGCCCATAGTCGCTGCAAGACACACACATTTAAAAAATGAGCATGATCATAAATAGGCTCTTATCTTTGTGTCAAATGTATGTAAAGCAAGCACAAGCAGAAACACTATTCACAATAGGTGTAACATTTTGAAATTCACGTTTCCAGACTCAGTAATAACATCTGGAATCATAAAAATATTTACTGTTTATTCAGATGGGGCTATTTTTGTTATGTCGGTGCTTTATGGAGTAATGCATTTCACAGTGTTCTCCTCAATGTTTATGCCTGCTGATTGTAACCTTTGAGTAAAAATACAATTGCAGGGGTAAGGTACTGTTTGGAGCATTGCCATTCTTTTTTTTTCTCTCTTTTGGCTCCTGACAATGTAGTCAGATGGGGGAGAACAGTAATGCATGCCATTATGTAGTCTAGGGGTGCAACCATTGAAACACAGTTAATTTCCCAGTGAAATGTGAATGCCACTACAAGACAAATATAATTCAAAGAAATGGCACACTGAAAATGTTGTATAATGCCCATGTATGGCTCCAGCCTGAGGCAACTCAAACAGAAATGCCATGAAATTAAAAATAGGACAGCATGACGGAGAGTAGACCAAGGCAAAGTGCAACCTTCAGGTCTCACGACTACCTTTCATCACACAGCAAGGGAGCAGGGAATTCTAAAAAAATAAAATATGCACTCGAACACAGCTATTTATTTGTCATTTCCCCTCCTTTTACACTTCCCCTGTCCATCTTTCTGGCATGCCACACAAACCCCTCTCCCTCCATTTTCTGGCTCGTTCTGCTGTGTCTTGACTCAACCACATTTTCTCAGTTCCTCATGCCAGAATTTTTAACAAACAACACCAAATTAGTTGGGATTAGCTGTCTGTGTGTACCTCATAGGAATATCCTGTAGAAAATTAAAGGAACTAGCTTTAAAAAGGGAGAGAAAGTAGGACAAGGGGAATCATGGGAGGCTGTGTGTGTGTGTGTGTGTGTGTGTGTGTGTGTGTGTGTGTTTGTGTGTGTACTGCAGGCCTCATCTTCTGGACACATTACTATTGTCAGGAGGAGATTGTAGTTCATAAAGAAGTGAAGTGGAGAAATCAAAGAGATCCAAGATGCCAGTGATAACGACGCAGCATCTCTTCTCCAGATTCGGCCGCTTTAATTACTCCTCCATGATAGCGCCTCTCTCTCGCTCTCTATATCTCTCTTTTCCTCTCCCTCCCTCGTGCTCCCTTTCGTCTTTCACTTTCTGCCAACTGACAAACTTTTCTCAGAAGCACAGAAAATAAAGGCTTCACAGCACAGTTGCTTGTGTTTGACAGCGCAACATGGACTGATCCACATTGTGTCTCCACCAGGCCTGGTGATTGCTCTATCGTGACGAAAAGCTCCGGAAACCGACCCGCCCGACGCACACACACAGACACACACCCACACACACACACACACACCTCTCATCCATCCAGCTCATTCACAGCACCCCTCTTCCTCACCCCCTGCCTTGCTCCTGTCACTCTCCTCAATTAGAATAATTACCCCCTGTTCGCTCACACGCTAATCAGTTCATTAAAAAGAAAATGGATGAAATTAGCATAGAGAGTGATGGCTGATTTAGCAACTGCCTCTGTGTCATCATCAACAACCCTCACCCCCTCCAACTCAGAACCTGAGCCAACCTTGATCTATGTCACCGATGGGTGCGGCGGTGACGCCACCAGTTGCTGAGGCTAAGACAATCAGTGACTCCAAACACATTTTTTTTCTTCCAGTCTTAAATAACTGCTCGTAACGTATTCATGTGCTGTGTGGGGTTCAGAGGGTACTGCATGTGTCACTGTATTCAGGCAAAATGTGACTGATCCCATGCAACTATGAGAAGGCTAAGAGGAGTTCAAACTAGGGCCGGCAATCTCAGGTTATCGCATCGCACAGTGCTATTACAGTGTTTTGCTATAATGACAAGATATATTCCTAGACCTTATGTGGAGAATACACTCTAAATAGGAAGAACATATATTTAGAAAGCAGGAATCAAACCTGTATTGGCAGGAACATTTTAATTTTAGCTATTATTAGGTATATTTTAGGTAAAAGATCTGAGTATTTGTTCTACCACTATGTGATCTAAGATTTGGTCAAGTGACTTCATGTAAATTAAATTAGTATTATTGACTTTAAATTATAAATACACTTAAATCTGTTTTATTGCCGTACAGGAGTTTATTGGGTAGGTTCAGGCAGGAATATGAACTCACTAACATCAGTGGCACACCCACACACATATTCACAAAACAGAGTGTTTGAGCTCCATTCTCAGTGCTTTCACTGACCAGCAGCTGCCACTGCACTACAAACGGAAACCCACCACCCACCAACCAGCACTGAACAATATGTTGTTCAGTTTAAGCTACATCTATTGCTGCTCACTGGCTGCAAGGCAATCTGAATCATTAGTTAACCTTAATACTCCAGGCATGTGAACATATTCATCATCCTGTATACTGTCATATGAGTACATCAAACACTGAATAACAGTGCTTTACCCTGGCTCTGTCCACTCTGTTCCCATGCTTTATGTGTTTTGGTTCAGTTGTGTATATGAGTGTGTTAGAATCTATGTGTTTGTGTGCATTTAAGCGTGCATAACTTAACGATGGAGAAGCAGAGCAGTGATAGAGGGAGGCCTCACCGCGGTTGAGTGTTGGGGTGCTATTGATATCTCCCGCCATGAAAGAAGATTCTGTCTGCTTCCGAACCGTGTCGTTCCACATCCTGCGGATCCGACTCTGGAAGAAGGAGCACAGCGCAGTGAGTGGCAGCAAACAGACAACAAGTTAAATATAGAAACGCGGCGGGTAGACTTTGTAACTCAGTGGGGCTGCTGTAATCAAAACTGTGGGGCTTGCTCTAATCCGCAAAGAACAATAGGCAAACATGCCAGACAAAGAGATTGAGGTGTTGGGTAAAGAGGCACACAGTTATGTCATGTTATCATGAGGGACGCTAATAAACTCGTGATGTGTAAGGCATGATTGCAGTAGCTGATACAATTGTTATTTGGGAGTGTCTTATTACATTGTGGGAAAGCTTGTTTGTTGATTGTGAGGACTAACTTTTAATGTGTGTATATTGTATGTGTCTGTGCAATTGTTCTTATGCCATTATGCACAGTATTTACGAATGTCTTGTATGGTGCCTGTGTCTATATTTAGTACATGGGCTTCAAAGGATATCTTCATTAATGAGTCATCTACTGTGGTAAGCACAGGGCTGTCAGTAATGGATAGAAACATACATACAGAGGTAAGCAGGCTGATTAGACCAGATTTGCAATAGAAATGAAACACCTCATATATCATTATGTAACATAACAAAATGTATTGTAATACTGGTCTTTCACATGCTGCATATCTCCTTGTCATTGGCAAATGAAAACAATGTGACTGTGGGCAGAAAAGTAAGTTAAGTCAGTAAATTCAAGTGCTTCGCAAAGTAATCGGTGAGTCATTGGTATTGATCAGCAATCAAACCCCCGCTGATACACTCATTTGTACTTCAGAATTATATAACAGACCTTTTAAACAAGGGAAAAAATATACCAGCATGGTGAGGAAATTGTCCTTGTTTCCAAAGCTATTTATTTTGTTTTGACACCCTTTTTGACAGTGTTCTAAAAAAAGTTGGATAAGAGAGTCATTTGATTCAAGAAAATTGATTTTTCTTTTCATTCTACTGAAACACGCTGATTTCCACTGAAAACAAGTTAAATCTTTTTGCTGCACAGGCAGATTTACTTCTCATTTTTTCAAAGAAAAACACAATTTTAAAGCTCAACAGTGGTCTGATTGATGTGGAAAGATGAACAAACCGAGCACCTGCATTGTGTGCATACTGCTTTGTGTGTGCCATAATTTATGTGTGTGTTTCCGTCCTGCCTGCACCTGTCTGTGGGCCGCTGCGTGGCGAGCTTGGCTGCCGCTGTAGTAGCGGTTGTTGGCACGCAGGCCTGAGTTCTTCAGGGAGCCGTGGGAGCTGGTGGTGGAGGTGCGACTGCAGCAGTAGGAGTGACGCAGACACTTACTGTACTCCTTATGGACCTGTAAAAAAATAACATCACCAGCACAGTGCGCAGGTTTTAAAGCCACTCATAAACACAAACACTTTCAATAGTTTCAATAGCCTGGACTCAATGTAGACCAACAGAGGCTTTTAACACACGGCAACAGCAATATGTACTTACTGCAATCACTCTGAGCATATATGCTGAATATCAATCAGACGTTCATCCATTTCCACAGCAATTCATCTGCTTACTCATATACAGTAACTCTTCAAGTCTTGTATTGTTACCTTCTTCTGCAGGGCACAATGGAAGATGAAGATGAACATGCCCTGGAAGGCGTTGAAGGTGGTAAAGAGGTAGGCCATGATAACTGTGTTCTCGTTGATAAAGAGGAGGCCAAAGGCCCACGTCAGCCCCAGCAGGAACAGCAGAGCAATGGCCCCCAGAGCCCACGACCTAATGGAAGTGGACAGAGAAAATGACTTGATACACAGAGAAATTGAATCAATTTGGAATGCATCTG
Organism: Dicentrarchus labrax; assembly: GCF_905237075.1. Classification (NCBI taxonomy): domain Eukaryota; kingdom Metazoa; phylum Chordata; class Actinopteri; family Moronidae; genus Dicentrarchus; species Dicentrarchus labrax. The sequence continues at coordinate 11,183,357 of NW_026136722.1, forward strand.
TCTTTGCTGTTTATTTATCATTAGCTTATGTTTCTTGAAAAACAGACACTTGTTTCAAGGAGTATGTCCCCTATTGAATAATTTGAACTCACTTAATGTTATCCAGGCGGCTGGAGTCAGGTTTGAGTGCTGAAGAGTTGCGGATCATCTTGTGTAATGTGATCATGAGGAAAATGAGGTTGAGCTAAGGACAGAAGATAGGAAGAATCAAATAAATGTGTTGTGAACTCTCCAAAAATAACCTCACAAAGCAAGCACGGTGAAATACTTTGGGTTTGACTGGGTGATATCAAAATAGAGAGGGGAATAATACTGTCAGACAGTAAAGCTAATACCATAATAACAAATGAAACGGGTCCAATGAAGCTCCAGATGAAGTAGTTATCCACTCGCAGCCAGCATCTGGAGTGGCACAGAGGAGAAGAGAGAGTTACACGCAACTAAGCTCACGAACAAACACATGCACAATCAGACACGTGCACACACACGCACACACACAGGCAGACAAGCACACACACTATTTCCCTGTCTCAGCGGATTATCTTATGAAGGCTAATCATCAGGCTTTGGCTAAGTGTGTTCAGAAAAGCCAGTCCACGGGGAGGTGCAAGAGCCGTTCACACAGCACTGCATATTACATTTCCAGCTGGGGGAATAGCATAATCCTACTTCTCAATCTGCAGGTGCAAAAGGCCTGTCTTCACACGTACGCTTTCTTGGTCCCATAGCTCCTGTAGTCTATGGCCGCAGAGATGCCCACCACCAGCGCAGGGAAGCAGTATCCGCACAGATAGTAGTACTTTTTGCGGGAGTACTCGCTCTCAAAGACCTCTACCAGCATGAGATAGAGCTGCACACCCTCCAGACACATCCAGGAGAAAGCAGCCAAGAAGAAGAAATGCAGAAGACCAGCAAAGATGGGACAAGCAATCTGAGGATAAAAAGTATTCAGATGAAGGAAACGAAAAAGTTGAGATCAATGCACATTACCGAATGAAAAACAGGAAAGAATGAGCCAAGTAGTAGTTTTGGATTTTCACAGAGGAAAATGAAAAGCTGCCCCCTGGGTGACTGACTCTGTGCATATTATTGAATGGTAATTCACTACTCAGTGCAGTAAATGTTTTATAGAGTAAAGTAATGACACACTGCCTCAATGTCAGTTTCAGTCACTATTCAGTGAAAAAAAGTTGTGTTACACTGTAACTCTCCATGTCATTTTAAAGTTGGAAAATACAAAAACTAACCTGATCCGGTCATTCAATTTCACAAGGTGCACAGGCATATCAAAGAACAGTCAAAATATGTTTCCTTTCCAAACCCCCACCCCTCCCAAAAAACATGCATTAAACCTGAACATCCCTGACAGGTATCATGTGGCCCCAAACTCACATGGTATTCTGTCTTGTCGATGCCAATGAGGAAGAGCAGCTCGGCGATGAAGAGGTTGATGCAGAGGTTCTTGTGGATGGTGTTGCGGTCGGTCTGCAGGCCCCGCAGGAAGCAAAAAGTGGAGATGCAGATGGCTAGACACACCAGGGAGATGACAATCCCCACCCAGGTGATCACAAACAGGATCAGTTCATGCATTCGCCCCTGGTACTGAGGTCCAGGTAGTGTGGCATAAACAAGGGTGGGAAGTTGAGAGTGTGAAGAGGAATGGGGGAAAAAAGGAGGGCAGAGGGACATAGATACACAGCAGGATCAGACATAAAGGATAGAGAGGGAAAAATATAGGACAAGACAGCGGAATGGGAGATGAGTACAGAGATAGATGGGAGAACAGTGGAAGGAAGAAAAAATAGGGGGATAGATAGACAGAATGGGGGAGGGGAGAGAAAGAGCAAAATTGCTTTATTTAATATTTGTAAATATATGCAAGGAGCTAAAGTGTGAGACAAGAGACACAACGTCCTGAAAAAAACAATACATGACATTCAAATTCATGTGAATGTCAGCTAGAAGTAGCAGGACATGAATTTGTAAGCATGTGCCTCCCTGAATGTCGGAGTGAAAGAAGGAAAAGAGAAAATTCAAAACAAAGAGCTTGTCAGCCTTGAGAGGATACATTAATGTGCATGTGTGTGAGGCTGTGTGACTGAGAGTGAGCAAACGCTAATGCTCGCACGAATGAATGTCTGCATAAATTACTTGGCTTCCATTTTAACCGTGTGTCAGCCACGCCCTTGTTTACTTACATCCGGCTCGTGGTGAGCCATGAGCACGGCAAAGTTGGTGAGGTGGCTGCAGGAGCAGGTGGTGTGTGTACTGTTGGTGTCCAGCAGCCTGCAGCCCTGCGATGACCACTGGCCTGTCATGGAGCGCTCAGAGTAGTTCCAGAAAGAGCAATTTGGACTGTAATAATTCTCCAACTGTGGGAAAAACAAAACAAAGAGTGGGCTGATGGAAAATGTTCATGCTAGTCCATGTGTCCGAATGTAATTTAAGCATTGATAAGGGTTGAATTAGGTCACCTGTAGGTGTTTGAGTGTGAAGACCACCGGCTCAGTGAGAAACACTCTGCTGGACTCTTTGTTGATGGAGGCAGCAATAACATGGGAGTTGACCGCCAGGCGCTTCTTATCGTGGCTTAACCCCTCCATTTCCATCTTCACTGTGGCATTCTCAGTGGACAGGAAGGCCCCCAAGTTTTTATATAAAATAAACACCACCTTGATTTGTCCTGCACACGGAAAAAAAAAAAAGATGAACAGAAAGAGAATGAAAGGGTGATAATGTGAGCAAAAGTGAAAAGAAAGGGAAGCAAAAAAAAGCAGATGTTATATGAAAAGATACAGACAGAAAGGGGGAGGAGGGAGAAAAAAAAAGACCAAATACAGAAATGGGGGCATAATATGGTAATGCCAGCGAGAGTGACAGAGATAGAGAGTGGGGAGTGACAGGGGGAGCGAGAGGGAGACAGAGAGAGAGAGTTAGTGAAGGTTAGAATGATGGTAAGGACCGTTTCATTTTGACTGGTGGAAGAGAGCGAGATTTAATGTGGAGGGCAATGGAACATTCATCCCTCAAGCATTCACAGATCTCTTATTATTCCATATGAATATTTCATGTGCGTTTGTTTCAATCATTCTAATCTCGTTCCCACTGCAGAGCCGAGCGGAGACAGAAAACAGAAATGGGTATGGGATGAGGGGCCATGGAGGGAGGAGGGGAGCGATGAAGAGGGGGATGACAGAGAGGGGGGTTAGAAACAAGAGAGATGAGAGAGGGGGATAAGATGGCGGAGAGACGGAGCGAGAGAATGGAATGGGGAAGAGAGAAGAGAGGGAGTGCTGAGATTGCTCTGTCAGACTGGGGCCGATTGTAATCTACACGCCTCCCCAGCTATTCTATTAAGACTGCTGTTAAGAAACCATCAAGAAAAGAAATTGTCTCAGCACTTTTGTTAATCTGATTAGCCTATTATTATGAACCAATAACTTAGTCAACTGCATGCAGATTGTTTTAAGCTTGCATGAAAATGCAAATGGAAAACATAAGAGCGGGCTGCACAGGAGAGTGCAATTTTTCAGGCCTTGGGGTGAGGAAGGGGTGGGATAAGGGCTGCTGACCGTTGCGACTGTACTGCTTGATAGTAGACGCCGAGAGCTGGATGGTGCTGTCGCTGGCATAGTTCTGTGGGAAAGACAAGTCCTGCAGGTCCATCTCTGTGTTTAGAACATGCACCTCGAGATCTGGTGGCGGAAACACAGCACGCAAATATTTTATGAAGACCCCTGCACTGGTAAAGATGCAAAAAAAAAAAAACACCCAAGAGAAATGTAAAGTCACAACCTGGAGGTACAATTCCACTAAAAATAATCCAAACTGTGGCTCCCTCATACATTCACCATAATTTACACCATTTACTGTACTGTTTTCTTACCAATGCTGAGTGCTCGGTCAGAAAAGCGATTCCCATACATGTTGTTGGCCAGCAGGAAAGCTCCTTTTTCTAGGACGTCCAGTAGCATGGTGGCAGTATGAGCCTGCTCAGTGCTGTTCATGTCCTGCCACGATTCCAGGGCCTCTGGACGCAGCAAGTTATCCACTGTCTGCACCACCGCCTGGCACATGGAGGAGGAGTAGCATTCATTACTACTACTGAGAACACTTCACTGGTTGTAACACTACTAGAGTAGTTGACAAGGAACGAGTAAAAAATAAATCAAGTAATAATGGATAATTAATGAATAGCTCATACATGGTTACAGTTATAATATAATAAGAATATTTAAATAAATGTAAATGCTCAGAATAATGTGGCTTTTTATCTTTAAAGTCCTTTTGTAAAAGAAGATTTCATTCTCACTAAAAAATGAGGTTTCTCTACAGAAAGAGACACAAATAAAATAGTAACAGTAAGGTGACCACGGAGTATATTTTATATCTATATTTAGTGTGAAGCTGCACTGCACGAGGGGACAGAAAATAACACGTTCATAACAGGGCAGTAATGATTAGTTATTGGTTTTGGGTAATTTAGTACACAATTCTCAGTAAATTGGGAACAATTAATTAATAAAAGTGCTTAGAGTGCAGATTTACAGATATCTAGTAACTAATCATTAGACCCTGGTTCATGAACACAGTGTCAATCTGTTCTAATTTTTTTTCAGGAAGAGCCATTAACTATTAATTAGCTATTCAGTAATTAGTTAGTTCTTGATTTCTTCATTACCCGGTCCTTGGTAATTACTCTTTTTTGTACCATATTGTTCAGTGTAAACATATTACTTCAGCACTTCAAAGTACAAAGTCACCACTTTTTCACTATAATTTCCTAGAAACTCACCACTCCCCTGCACTACATTTATTACTGAGCTATGTCAGACATATCACCATTCTATTTCACACTTACAATTCATTTAATGGCAATTTTGATGGTAGTATCAGCTATCCAATTTATTGGAGTAGCCTGCTTGATGAATCATGTAATTCTCTTGCTCAGGCCTCTCAAAATGAAGGATTGACTGCTGTGTGGAATAAAGAGCATTGCTGTTAACAAAATGAATTTTGCATCAGAATGCACTCTATCCACTACAGAAGGAAAAGACGGATCGCGTTTTTGGTTCATCCTCTGAACAGTGCGTTTTTTACTGAGCTACATTGAAGCGAGTAACAAAAAATAATGATCAATTACATACTACACAGCAGCCTTTACATACATCTTGCACCAACATGGATCAGAAGATGTGGTGTCATATTACAGTATGCTGCAGACAGGTCAAGACACACCAAAGACTGTGTGCTGCAGAGTGCCGCATTTCATCATTACAGAGAAGCATACACAAGGCCTTTTCATGATATTACATTACAGCTTTCTCAGAACCAGAGATATTGCACAAATATTGAAAAAGCACAGAAGGGTGTAGTAACACAAACTGTTGCCTTTCATACTCGTCAAATTACATTTTCTCAGAGCCAAAGATATTGTACCTTATTGTGCAACACAATGAGGCCAAGGCCAATATTATACAGTTAGGCTCTATCACAGTCCAACAAGGCTAAGATTATGTCAAAGACAGATGACTTCCACATTAGCTGAACCCATATTTCAAAGATATGTACACCATAAGCAATAGAAAAACTACAAATCAGCTTTCGCTGTTCTGGAATATACTACACCAACATTTAAATACTGTACATGCTGTCTGCCAGGAGTTATACCAAAACTTATTCATCCTGCTCTTCAGCACAAACCAGAAATTCTATAAGTGATGATTCCAAAGGCAATATAAATCATAATACTGAGCACTGAGCCAAAGGGATCTCATCCACAACCCTAGTCTACTCAAGGATTTATCTTCCCTCAGTTATTCCAAGTCACAGAGCAGTCCTACTCCACAGGCATGTAAAGCAGGCAGATAAAAGAGAAAAGCTACCTGAATGTAGGCTCGACAGGTCCGCTCTCGCTTCTGTAGCTGGAAGGGAGAAAAAAACAACACCAGGAATTGAACAGTTAAACAAAAAAACCTGTAAATTAAAAACGCACTCGTCCTTGCATGTGCACTAGGGGGGTAAATTCGCATTAACCTGAGCGTCCTTTTCTAATACCTAAATTAAATCTAGGCGTGGGTGTGTGTGTACTTGTGAGCGTGTTTACACTTTCTTCTACCTTGTTGTAGTTTCGTGCAACAGTCTCCTTGTTTCCGGGCCTCAGGGCCTGAAGCTGGGCATCCAATATGTCCAGCAGTTGCTCAATGAGTCGCACGGACGAGCTGACATCTCCAGCCTGGATCCGACCCCGTGTGTGGTTCACCAGCTCTCCAGCTATGTTGGCAGCATTCTCACCGCTCTTTATCTGCACATGAACGCACACAAACGCACACGTGTTTACACACATGCATAGTATAAGGATGATAAAAACAGATCTGCTTTAATTAGTTGAGTCAAATTCAAATCGTTTGGATAACTCAAACTGTTAAATGTTCACATGCACACAAACATTACAAGAAACCACATGTTTTGAGTTTGGCTCAATATGAACAAAAAACTTGCTTGCATGCTATTTGTTCAGTAATCAGATTTCCCCAGACCACCTCCGAAAATATCTTTATTATAAGCTCCCCTTCCATCATTGTTAACAAAGATAGACCTTGCAGAATACATTTTGAGGTTTTTATTCTCTCTACTGCTGCTTCACTTGCAAATCACACCGTTAGCAACCACTTTGCAATTGCAATTGATTTTTGCCAAAAGCAGAAGGTATAATGGATTCTTCCAACAATGCTACTTTTCAACATGATGTTACTTTTCCTTCCAGGCACATGCACACACTTAAAAAACCTTTAAAAAAGACGGTCAAGGGTATGCACAGGTAAATACTCAATGTTCTCTCCTGTAGAAATGTAGCCACATAAACCTGTTTACTTTTAATTCACATATACAGTATATATTGACTTTTCTGAAATCTGATTACTGCCAAAACTGGGGATTAATCAGATTACTACAGTGTATATAGTAACACAGTTTGACAATTTAAATAGCTGTGGGCTGGTTAAAAACATTGTGCATTATAGTGACCATGATGTTTAGTTACTGCACAGGTATAATGCATTATGAGACTGGAGAAATTTAAGTGGCAGAGTACTTTGCAAGTTTTGAGGCCCTAAGCCTGATCTATAAAAATAATTTAACCAAGCTGTAATTAAAGTATATTAGTGAAAAAAGAGAGTTAATTAAGTATCAAGAGCAGATGCCTTGTAATGAAGGGCTAGTTGAAATGAGCCTATATTTTAATCAGGCCAGCCTCAGAGATATGTTAATGTGTGTGTGGAGGTGGACAGGGAGGATGGTCGGGGCAGTGGGGCAGAGGAAGGGGACAGACCCCTGGCCAGGGGGTACGGCTCCAGGTCTCACCTTCTGGGCCACCTGGTTGACCCACGGGGAGGTGCAGTTACTCAGGTCAGGACCCCGCGGGTTCCACGCGACCTGCTCCGCCAAGCACTGGAACGAAGCAATGCCTGGAGACGAGCAAAGGGAGAAGAAACAGTGGAAGGGGAAATTTCGGAGAGATAATAAGCGTTAGGCGTCTGCAATTAAAGGGGAAAATGTGGAGGAAAGGGATGACCATAAAAAAGTGCGATATATATATATTTTTTTTTACCCAAGAAAAATGGAATGAAATGAATTTTAAAAATGTAATACTCAAAGTCTTTGAAGATGAGAGGGAAGAAAGAGGGAGGAGGTAGAGTAAAAGGTCTGAGAGAAAATGGGTCAGAAGTGGAAAAGGTTAAATAATGGAGTGTAGGGCAGTGAGAAAGTGTGGAAGAAGATGGCAGGGGTGGAACAGGCTTTCATGCTCTAAAAGAAATGGTTTGAATCGAACATGTGCAGACGCACCATATAACATTTACTGTGCACACACAGACACACACCAAAGGCATCAGGCATGATCCCTCACTGTCAAATAAAAACACCTGAAGGGAAGCACCTTCCTTCAACCCTCATTTCCAGCTAGGTTTTTCTGTTTAGTTACAAAGGTTCAGAGAAAGGACATCACGTGGGAATAAAACCAAGAAGGGTCTATCTGCCGCTGCTAACACAAATAACCAACATCAAGTCCCAAAGACAAGACAGAGAAAACCGAAGAGAGACCGCAGAGAGAGAGAGAGAGAGAAAGCGAGGGATAGAAGCAGAACGGAAGAGCAGAGACGACAGAGACAATGCAGCAACGCTTCACAGTTGTAGAAGGATCAGAGCAGATGTGGCGTTGCATTTCATACTCCCTTTTTCTCTCTCTCTCCCACTGATTTTTTCTCCTCCTTCCCGCTTTTCTCTATACTCTCCTCTATCGACCACAGATTGGGTTTGAGAGCTCTGCCAAGACACGGCAATTAAGCCAGCTGTTAATTTAATGTCACTGCCTTTTACACAGAAAGCACATACAGAAACAGCGAGAGGAAGATGGAGGGAAATGTCTTCTTTCTGTGACTAAGGAGAGCTTTTTGATGGCTGCATGTTTAGAGGTATAGAAACTAGCATGAAGGGAGGTGAAGCCTGTGTTGTCTAGCCTTTCATTTCATTATTCGTTACTTTCAATCAGCTCTGTTTCTGCGGGAGATGAGCCTTTCATTTGTGGAGGACAGGCTTTCATCTGCGAATCCTCTGGGACTGTGCCTGCTGGTGGAACCAACGCAGGGACAGAAGAAGACAACAGCGGAAAAAAAAACTCTGTCTGAGAGCACAAACATGCTGATCACTCGGGCACATGCACAGAGATATATTGCACGCGCGAACACCCACATGCATGGAGGACATACTGTTTGAGTACACTTCGACATGAACCACCCACGTTGTTTGTTTCATTGAGTGGAAAAAATGCACACAAGTTTAAAAATACACACATGCAGATATCCTCACCAAGAGATCCTTTGGGACATGGGCGGTCTACTGTTTCTCCTCTCTGTGTGGTGGGCCACTGGACACCTCGGACCAGCTTGGCCTCACAGACATGGGGCTCTGGGCCTTGAGGAGGGCGGGGTGGGCGGCGAGTGACAGGAACAGTGGCTGTGATTGGTCGAAGATCGGGGTGCTTGTTGATAGAGCCAATTGGACGTGAGGTGGGGGCCAGAGGGCGGGCGGTAGAGGGGCTGGCACTGGAGGTAAAGGGCCTGGCTGGAAGAGTGGTGGACACTTGGGTGGTGGTCAGAGGACCTGAGGTAACCCGAGAGTAATACAGAGAGAAGAGAAGGCAGAGTTACAGACTACGAATGAGACCCAGAGTGAGTGAGAGACATTTAGAGAGTCATAAGAGGATGTAAGGGATTTGTTAGAGAGAAGTAAAACCCGACAGCAAAACCCAAAAAAAGAAAAAAGAGGGAGATCAAGAGAGTGAAGGACACATGCGTGAATGTAAGATGTCTCTCAGAAGTTGAGTTCAAAAGTTAGCCTGACAATAATTGGGGTGACAAATACTTTTTTGAGCCTCTCAAAGCCTCTTCTCCAGAGAGACGAGGAGAAGCAGGGGAGGAGATGGAGAGAAAGCATCATCACAAGTCGGGGGGGAAGTAAATAATTGATCAAATGTATCAGAGAAGTCACCATCACTAACAACCAAACCTAATGCGAAGATAAAAGCAACACGTCACAACTACAAAATCCTAACTGATCAAACGCAGAGTCAGTGTGCAACTCTTTGAGTGCTGCCGCCCGTGTGTCTCTGCCTCTGCTCTCGCTGGGCCTAATCCGAGCTTTACACAGGCCTTGATGCGGCTCAGATATACAATACATCCAAACCTCCCTCTCATATTGATGGACTGCCAAAATGCAGTGTGGTGTTCATTCTTCCCCTTATCATTTCAGAATGACTTCTTCATTATCCAGGACACAGAGAAGTTGATATGAAGTGCCACGGCAGTCATACCTGAGAGGCTGCTCTTTACAGTAACTATGGCTGGGGATTGAAATACAATGAGCTGATATCTGAGGCATCCAAATGTCAGATAAGAAACAGTCACAAACACATTCTGCATGGGCGTGTGTTCCAAGCAAAAAGCTGATTTTTTTTAACCAAATCAAACAATTCATAATTTATAACACTCTTGTTCATGACTTCATATTCTATGAATATGAAACAATTATAAAGGGAAATGCAGTCATTGCAAGTAAGAACTATATTTTATCTGAAATAAATCTGTCAATTTGTAACCAAAGTAATTTCTTCTGGAAGAAAAAAGTGTGATAATCTGTATAGTATAATATTTACTGTATTGTCAAGAGTGGAGGGTTTACTTTATTTGGAGAGCCAAGAATTAACACTCAGCAGGATATTACGTTTTCAATTAAATTATACTATCATAATAGCAATTTTCAATTTAAAATATGTTATGAATAAATCAATGTTACTAATACCTTATTACCAACTGGTCAACTCTTATAGGGTTAACATAATGAGCTTGTGCTCAGCAAATACTAAAAAGTCTACATCTCAATTTGGGAGAAACATATTATGCATACTTTTTGTGATAACCTTTAAGTTTTCTACCAATTTACAAATGCACAATGTATCATAATTATAGATTAGAAGTTCATTAAAAGTTTCCCACAAGCTTTTTTTTGACTCTACACACACTTTGTTTCCGTGATCACTCCTTACCCGTGGTGGGGTCTGGTGGTCCAAACTCCAGCGTGTAACGCAGCACATTATAGTTGTTCCAGACATAAAGCTGGTTGTCTCGAGGGTTGTAGTCCACAGAGGAAATATACTGATAGGGGTTGGGGAAAGGGATGTTGACAGGCTCCTCGCGTGCACGGTTGGTATTGTAGGCATACATAATCAGGTCGCCGCCTGCTTCGCTGTCATCGTCCTGGTAGACGGACCGCACCGCATAAAGCACACCACACGCCATGAAGGCGTTGGATGCCATCCTCTTGTCGAAGCTGGTCTCCCATGTGCCTTCAAAGCGCAGGGTGTAAGGGTTCACCTATGGGCAAAGAGAACATGCTGAACTTTAGTGAAAGATTTAATGTATAAATGATCATACTGGGACCCTTTAGAAGAAATGATCTGATCAATCATTTCTTATGCTGTTTACACAGCAGCATAATGGGACTTCTGAACAATATTGTAAAGATTTATAAGCACTTTGTAAGCACACTGTTAAAACATTTAAAAAGTAATTAAACTCTAGGCTTTGTAGAGGAGATATTTCTTTGGCTTAATGCAAAGCTGGTTCTGCTCAATATACCTTCAAACTGCATGCTGAGACATAATAGAGAACCCCATGTGTTGTTGAAGGAGGAAGAAAATAAAACTCCCCAGAAACCAAACAATTCCTTGACGATGAAAGTGATCACTTTCTTGTTTATTACTTTGTTGCTCCATTATTCTACACATTCATAGCTCATGCAGGGTTTGATATTTTAGATGGATAGTTTAACTTATACAGTTTGAAAAACAATTTCCTGTTAAGGTCAAAGATAGTGATAATAAATGGGACCCGTCTATCTGAACAACACATTAATTCAGAGTCTGTTTGTGTGGAAATTTGCTGCCTGATTGCAGTTTTGTTTGTTAAGAAAGAAAGAACCAACCGGTATTAAAATATGAATGTTTCATAGTTCACAGAGATGGATTATGTTTTGAGTTTCTCAAGTGAGCAGGGGAAATTATTTTTGGATTTATTGGATTACAGATGATACACTTTTTGTTTAAAGCTGTATGTACAGTATATGGTTCTATTGACATACAAGTGAGTGGACAACCTAACAGTGCCTTTTATTTTTTTAAGCCAGAAAGAAACTGGTAACAAAAACAAATCAAAAATGTACCTTACTAGTGGAGATTAGTTTTTGGATATGATGGGATTTGAAATTAGGCCTAACCCTTTAAAGTGATTTTCTATGGATCTTTGGCCAACAGCCTCTCTGTATCTCATTTGTCAGTGCACTTGTGTAATCTCAATAGTAAGTCATTCATGCGTGACATATAACCTTTTGCCCGACTAGTCAAATGAGATTTTGATATAATCCACTCCTGCATTTATAATCCACAACTCATCCCCTTCTGTGCAGCGCTGCTCTCCCACCTGGCTGACCACCAGTCGTCCGTTGTTGGCCTCAGTGGCGTAGATCACCCAGAGGCCGTTCTCATCCACAGCCAGGTCAATGTCCGATTTCCCTCCCCAGCGGTAGGGCGAGGTGTCATGATAGTTGGCGTTTGTGATAATGGCCTCGCCGCTCTTTATGCGCGTCCGTAGGTCATACTTGACTATGTTTCGTGTGCGTTCTTTGTTGTAAAATACTGCACCATCGTATACCACAAACCCTGTGCCATCAACTCTGTTGGGCAACCTGTTGAGAGAGAATCATGTGAGTGATGCAGAAATCCAGGAGAACAAGTCAATCCATCTACTCTGCATGACACAATCCTACAAGATGGCCTCACTGTGAGCAAGCTGACACCACAGTGGGACCATTCTGCCATCACCATCCATATCCACATCAAAAGCCAATAAATCAATACAGCAGCAGATGCTATTTGATCATCCAGGACAGTGGGAGGCGCTCTCACTTGTAGGTGGTGGTTGCTCGGTTTTGTTTGAAGTCTTCCCAGGAGGCATACTCATACAGCATGTCGGTGCGATAGGGGGTCCAGGGCATGACGTACAGACGGTCCCCAGACTGCAACGGGTCCTTACACCACGCCCCTGCCTGGTGCTCCGCCTCCTGCAGAGAGCTGGCCGCCTGCACCCGCAGCAGAGTCCCCGGACACACAAAGACTGGCACAGAGGAGGTGTGTTGGAGCAGAGAGGAGGAGGAGAAGAAGGAAAAAGGGAAGAGATAGAAAATGAAAACAAAGCATTGTAAAAATGAAAGATATCATGGAGATGGCAGGGGAGGGAGAGAGGAAATGGGAAAAGGCCAAAGACCATGGAATATAGAAAAGGAGAGAGAGACATGGAAGGGACGGAAGAAAGATGTGAGTAGATAAAAGTAGGTTGAGAATTGAAAAGGAGACAAAGACTAGGAGGAGAATGGGAGAGAGGGGGGAGTGAGGTGAGGTACAATATCAGATTTAAAATGAAGGAACATATAAAAGCTCATTTGTAGAACATCAGCATTGTGGTCGGAAAGTGTCTGGATATGATAAATGGGAGATTTCTGGCTGCCGTCGCGGCTTAGATGTAGTCTCTAATCTAATTTATCTTGGCCTACTTTTTATTTGATTGTGCATTTTCTATTTCAAAGACCTCTGGTTCTCCGCTGTGCTACTGGGTGGTAAAACAGTAATTGTGGAGCTTGTTTTATTAGGACTTAAATTTGGCTCTCAGTCAAGAGTAATGTCTCAAAGAAAAAAGCATCCTGGGGTAAAGATGTGAGGTTGGCCAGGCCTCCCCTTCCTCTGCAACTGCAATTCAACTTCACACACCAACACAAATACCACACATACAGACTATACAGACACAGAAAAGAGTCCCTATTCCAAACACATAGGCAGTAGATGCACATATAAAAATACATGGGAACCCTTACACACAATCCATATACCAAACAAGCACACAGACACAGACACACAGACACAGACACACAGACACACACACACACACACACACACACACACACACACACACACACACACACACACACAGAGGATGCCTGCTTTAGGCAGGTGGAGGTCATCCACTTGGGACTGGTGTAAATTGGCTGGCTGACACAGTGTGTCCCTGCCTGACAGAGAGAGTGCCCCGGGACCACAGGGCGTGTCAGGTGATCTATGAGGAAAGCTGCTGGCATCCTCGCCAGTCTGACATCAGAGTGGTACCGGCGACAGAGAGCGAGAGGAGAGAGAGAGAGAGAGAGAGAGAGAGAGAGAGAGAGAGAGAGAGAGAGAGAGAGAGAGAGAGAGAGAGAGAGTTGGAGGCACTACAGAATAAAACAGCTGAGGAGTCCCCACGTCTCCTCTGCCAGCTTATTTATGTGGCTCTCTGGCTTGGGGTTGCGACAGAACCAGACACCTGCTGGTCACCTCATGATTGAATGCATCTCTGAACTAATTGGACGCTGCAGGAGCATTTGGACACAGATGACATACAGCACATACGGATGCAGACAGACAGCACACACACACACACACACACACACACACACATACATGCTGCCATCCACAACATACATGCACACACCAACACGCATACATACACTGTCACACATTGACTGTTAGAGTGATGGATCAGTCTAGGCTCAAACTGTCTTGAATATTGCATGGAGTCTGGAGCAGGAGGAGAATCATAATAGAAAGTGGAGTTACTTCAGTCTTTTGGAAATCCAGCTTTCTCCTTTCGCTGCCTGTCGTGCTGTTGTTGATAGTGGCTGGTGATCTGTAGTGCTGGGCCACTTAGGAATTAGCCTGTTCTGTCTGAGGGGGTCCAACAGGGATTGAGACTGGCAGCCAAACAGGAATCTAATCAAGCTCAGGCATAAACAAACACTCTGAATACAGACTCTTCACAGGAGGCTTGTCATGCTCCATTGTCGAACCAAAATGCTCTCTCGAAAGCCTGAGGTGTTTGCTTTGCAAATATGAATGTGGGTGACTAAAATATGCAAAATAATGTTCAGAGCAATGGTTAAATCTGGCACTTTCAGACAGCTGAACAATGAACTTCTTGACTAACATCTATGCCAACTCTCCCTCACACCACAATCAAATTACATCTTTATCAGTCCAGACACAACATGAGTGCACTGCAAATAAATAGAAATTATGCTCCAAAATATTAAACAAAAGCCATAAAGTCTCTCCTCCCCACTGCAACTAGGACACTTCCTCAAAAGTACAATGCTACTGTAAATAGAGAAATAAACAGCATGCAGAAAGCAATGCAGAGGCTCAGTATGTAGGTGACCCATAAACAAAGACAGGAACACTCTGCCTCAAGGTAGAATAAAGGACAAAGAAACACAACCACGCATGCCTGTACTCTACAGTCGCAAAACGGATGACCAACCAGAAAAGTAAGTATTAATATACATGCTAAGATCCAACTCATCTGTTTCCATGGTACAGTAAAACTGATACTTATTAGTACAGTTAAGGACGGAGTAAATCTGTAATGCCTCTATGGAATAATATGCTTAATGGTCACTTATCCAATAAAACACACCTATCTTTAAAACAAAAATGAACAGAATCGCACAGCAGCAGATTATGAATTAGTCTGGACTCCTCTGATGATATAAAATATGGTAGCTGGATAGCCAGTATGACACAAAATCTTCAACATGCATTGGAGTGCCACTGGAATCTATAGCTGATGGGATTGGCTGAAATTTATCATAAAGAGGGTCATATCAAGACGACACATCATAAGAAAGCACAACCTAACCATTTTAATACAATACTGTTAATAATAACATTACATTAGATACATTTTTGAATATTGGCTTTAACTGTGCCAAACAATTTGGATTTAAGATCCTGACACAGTAACAGCTATAACATTTATAACTATAATGAACAGATTACAGCTCCTGATAGCAAAAGAATAAACGTTTAGGATTGGATCTATAGCCTTGGAGAAAGAGGGATGATGTACTAAGTCATCAGTACAACATACAGGTAAGAGACTGAAGGAATACGCAATCTATCATGGCTGCAAAATAGTTGTTGTCTGCAATACAATTTATTCTTACTATTGTGCCCGCCCCTGAAGATAACATGTGATTCTGTTCGTTATTGCACCTAACCTTCCAGCCCTGTACTAAATTGGTAGCAGTCTATACTCTATTGGGCTCATCATCACAAAAACACTGCGCAGCAGCATAGACAGTGTGTCATCCTCTTCCTTCCTCCTCCATGTCCCTCTCCATTCCCTCCTTTCCCATACAAACCCTGCTGGCTGCCGATCAGCAAGCCTTGGTTTATTCTAATGAACTGGTCGTTGGGTGGGCCCGGTGTCAAAGGGGCTCATCAATGGCCTCAAGGCTGTACGCACAGGCCATGAGGACACAGACATACACACACACAAACATTCACACACTCACAAGCCAAAACAGAAACAGTGGCCATGCTTCACACCCTGCAAAACCTGCCTAGGGGGCTTCATTAACTCTGACCTGCACTCCCTAGCCTTCCCGGCTGCCTTCCTGTTTACCAGCTCTTTCTGCCTCTCCTTTGCTCTGCCTCCCTCTCTCTCCTTCTAACTGTGAAAGGTGATTGTAGCAGCAGGAAGCCAGAGCAGCCGTGCCCTAGTGGTAGAGTATATAGTACAAGAGGCTATTATGACCACAGTATGAATGAGGTATTAGGCATTAGGCATTAAGCATTACGAGTAAATCTTGAGATTAGGCATTATCCTAGTCTGGCTAGAGCAGGTTAGCTGGAGTAAGAGCCATCTGGGATTATGTGAGATAGTTAGATTAATAGATTAATTCCTGTTTGGGTGAGGATGGAAATCTTGCAGTCATGATCATCCCAGTGAAGTCACCAGGCAGCGCAGACAGAACGCTTCTTTACCCTACAAACTAGCCAGATGGCTAATGAAACTTACCTTATCAGGGATTAAAACCCAGGCTGTAGCTATCATACTCTAGCATGCCAATAACTGCCACACATACAGGGAAATACTGCTGTAATAATTGACTATTTATCTCCATAATCCCTTTCCTAGGCACAGGTCAGCTGTTACTTGTCAATATGAGGCTGCAGTATAAAATGATAAAAGCACCAGAACTTTCCTGAAAATGACAGTAAATATCTCCCATTAGTGTCTAGCAGCAATTTGTGATCGACTGGTAACGCAATTAAAACTGAGCGCTGACAGCTTTGGGCTAAATTTAGACTTTTCATTTTGGTTGTCTTCTGCAATCCATGGTGTTTTCATGTTTGATGTGACAGCGTCATGTTGATGGTTAATGTACGACTTTGATGATCTAAACACCGCCTGCCAATGGTTGGCAGCTGTTTCTAAAGTGGTGTCCTTGTGCTGTTTGTTTTTTTGTTTGTTTATTTTTTTAGATACAGGGATCTGAAGGCTCTGCTGGCCCAAGCCTTTGCCCAGACCACAGTCATGGCCTGCTGTCAGGACTGACTGCTGCGAGCATGCTGCTCTAATTGAATCCCACACCTGTTACTGGCAGGTACAGCACGCAGGCAGCAGGGGGCAGAATGGAGCATGGCATGGTACCCCACGTCCATGCTGGACAGTTAATGGGCTTTAAGGGTTAGTGTGTGTACATGAGTGTGCAGGGAGTCTCCTTATGGTATGTTGATGTGCATTGATGAGCCTATTAGTGTGTGTAGCTGTGTCTTACTGTGTATTTGTATGTGTGTTTGTGTGTGTGTGTGTGTGTGTGTGTGTGTGTAGGCATGCATGTGTGCAGTTCAGAGAAACAGAGAGGCAGACAGAGAGAAGAAAGCGTGAAGAAGGATGTGAGCGTGTTCTGTGTGTGCAAACAAGAAGAGAGAGAGGAGCGAAGTAATAGAGAGTAAATAGGTTATTTCCTGTGAAATGAGAATTAGGAGTGAGTTAATCTGTTGAGGAGTGACATATAGTGACAAAGAGAAGAAGAGAGAAATAAGGAAGGAGAAGGGAGGGGCTCCCATTGTGTTTCCGCTTCCTTTTAGACTACAAGGGGGTCAAGTCATGGGAATAAAAACACAATACAGTACAAACAGCCTTGCACAAACATATACACACAGACAAACACCCTTAGGACACACGCACACTCTTAGACAATGCACGCAAGTACACACTGTCCAGACAGTGGAAGAGGCAGGTGTCACACTGGCACCTTTATCAACCCAAACATTCACCCCAGAGAATACCCTTCACTGAGACCAAAAGCAGGCAACAGCTAGAGATAGCGTCCGTTGAAAGCTGAGTCTTATCTTCCCTGGAGTGGAGTTGACACTGAGTGACAGGAAAGTTGGTCGGGACATGGCTGCAGAGGCTACAGGCTGTAGATACAGTAGACAACAGAGGGGCATAGCCTATACTGACTGATGCTTGAGCAGTGGGGTAACAGTAAGCCTGCTAGCCTAACCTAGCCTGCTACCGCCTTCTGCTCTGAATCAGGCCTCCCAAAGGTGCTGTCTCTCCATAAAGGTCCTGAAACCAGGAGCAGGGATTTATATTCATGACCACCTGCCTCACTCACTCACCACCCTGTTTTTTAGCTATAACAATGCATGACTTCTGCATGTACAGTCAATCCCAACACTCTTCTCTATCTCCCTGTGCCACTGAATGGGGTGTCTGCACTGCCTCGGTCACATGACTGTGTTTGTGTGTGGTGGGTCATTCCTAATGAGGCGATGCTGCCTGACTCATCGTCTCTATAGCGACCAGTCTCCCGCTCTTTCTCCATTTGCAGTCAATTGTGTTTTTCCTGTCACACGATGCAGTAGTTTCTCACTCATTCTCTCTTTTCCAAATCACAGGTAGAGAGCGGTTTGTGTGAGCGATGGTTCTGTCCATGTATGCTCCCCCACCCCACCCACATGGAAATAACAAGAATTATTCACAGCAGTCTAACACTGCTTCCTTTTCTTGCCTCTTTTCCTTTAGAAGCAAACAGACTGGAGGTGAGAAAAATATGGCGGACACTTGTTTGGTCCTGTCAGCAGTGATAAAGGAAATACTGTAATGATTTGGGTAGTGTACTCTGCTAGACTGTCAGTGAAAAGAGTGAGAAAAGGGACAGAGGGAGCGATGAGAAGAAGGAGAGGCGACTGACATAGTCTTAAAATAGCCTAACAGTAGGTGGGTTGACAGGGTCTTGGACAGTCATTGAACAGGATCTCCTGCATGTGACATCATCACTGCGCGGTGCACGTTATCCCAATCCATATCTGTCAATCAGCTGATCAATCAGTAAGGATTAATTTGACAGACACAGGCAAGACACAGGTCTGGAATGTTAATTCAGCCATAAACAGAGAAAGGAAGTGTGTTTAGCAGCAGTGGAGGGATGGATTAAGGTGGGTAAGGGCAGGAGTGCAGACAGAGGAAAGGGGTATTAATTTTAGTGTTAGTGGGAGGAAGAGTAGTAAATAAAAATAACCAGTTGGGTGAGGCGGAAGCAGGAGGAGAAGGAGGAGGAGGTGGTGGACGAGGAGGAGGAGGAGGAGGAGGAGGAGGGGGGGAGGAGGAGGAGGAGGATGGTTTTGTAGCTTGCTATTCCACCGCAAGCAGGGAGAGAGAGCTAAAATGGCTGCTTGCGGTGGGAGAAAAATATGAGACAGTGATCCATGTTAATGAAAAGCCATGAACACGACGACAGACAAAGGGGTCCATAAACCAGTTAATGGCAACCTCTATAGGAGTTAATTCCTCCAACATATGGATCCAGCCATGGGGCCAGACAGGGAAATGACTGAGGCTGAGACAGATGTGAGTAGGGGGGTTCAGAGAGAGTTGAGGAGGGTGAGGACCTGAGAGAGGGAGTTAAGGCTCATTGGGAAACCGGCACTGATGGCCACTACTCTCACCGTGACCTTGGGTATGGGTCAGGTCTATCTGTCCTCTTTAAGAAGCTAGTGATTGAGGTGCCTGGTCACACTGATTGGGGCTTTTTAGGAGTGCTTGTAGAGAGGCCTGCTGTATCAGAGAGGCTATTACAAGAAGCTGGAGCACTCCCTACAGGGGATACACCTCCCACCGCTCCCACCCCCAACTCTCCTCCCCCTCCGGAGCCTCATTGAACACATAAGGAACCAGGAGGGACTCACTGATGTGAACGGGTATAGGGGGGCACAAGTTCACAGTGCATGTGCAATAAAGAAAACAGAGTCGTGACAGTGACAAAGTGTAGAAGGAGAGGGAGAGAGGGAGACGAGAGGAGAAGGAAGAGGAGTGTAAAAGATGCTCAAAAGAGCCTGCAGCTGCTTGTGATGGCCAGATGTGATCTGAGAGATAAACCAATCAAAGAAAGGTGAGAGAAGGAGAACAAGAGAAAGGAAGGATGAGAAGTAAGAAGACAGTGAGAGAAAAGGAGTTACATGGAAGTGTGATTAATTGAAAAAAGGAAGAGAGATAGAATGAGAGAAAGACGCTGAAGCACCTGGAAATGGGATACTGTAAAAATGATACTGAGAGCAACTTTGGCCAGTTACTGTGTTATCTTAACACAATGTTTTGCTTCGGATTTACAGCAACAACAAACTTTGAATCGGTCCTGAGAAACTAAAAAAAGAGGGGAAGAGATACAGTATGGAGAAAAGGAGGAGCTGAGTGATGTAAAGAGAGAGAGGAGAATTCTTTTCTTATATCTGGAGTGACAAATAAATCTCAGTAGCGAAATGAGCAGAAAAAATACTTGAGAAATGTAATGAGAAATGTCAGTTGTCTATGTGATGCAACGGCGTGAAGAGGAGAGTTTTTGAAAGGGATGGAAATAAAAGGAGAGATTTGCCATCCATGAAATGAAATGAATGTATGTCGTCTGCAAGTTAAGGCTAAGATGTGCTTCGTACAGGAAAGGAATGAAGTTAATCTCTCGTTTATCTCTCATAGATAGTGGACTGACCTCCCATGATGCCTTTTTGTGTGTCTGTGTGAGTGTGTATGCGTGCGTGCAGGTCAGGCTGGTGTCATCAGAACCAAGGAGGAAATCTAGAAGGATTTTAGAGTTTTGGTTATAGTTCAAAGAGAGATAGAAAGAGAAGGGCAGAGGAGGCGATTAGAGATCGAGAAGGAAAAGGGAGGGATATCAACATCAAACATGACCACTACACAAGGTGCTGGGTTAGGAGGGGGTATGGGGGGAGGAAGGGAGACAAGGGAGGAGGAGAAGGGAGGAAGGGGCGAGCTGTGGTTGTTATGGTCATTGTGGTCTTTACCTTTTTGATCCACTTCTATTCAAGCATCGGAAAAAGGAGAAAGAAGGAGATAGAAAGATAAAAGAGAAGGACAGTAAGGAAGAGAGAGATAGGGAAAGTAAAGAGAACGAAAGAAAAACAGGTGCAGGAAAAAAGAGAAAATTGAGATTAAATAAAACGCTGTCCTTTCTCTCTCTCTTTTTTAAAGCAAGTTATCTGGCTGTGTTATGGTTGGCTACTCAGAGAAAAGATGGCTCAAATGGAAAATGAGGAGGGGAAAATGGCCTGACCTGGGTTTAAATCCATTTCCATTTCATTTCATCTTTATCAATAATCCCCCAACAACACAATCCACCCCCAACCACACACTCTCGACCCCACCTCCACCCTCTTATTGCCACATCCCTCCCTCTCTTCCCCCCACTCTTCCTTATGGCCATAGCACAGCTCCAGGAACCTGTAAAAGAGGGAAACTGAGGGAGAGCATCTTTGAGCTGTAGTCATCTTCACCTGTGGAAGTAAACAAAGAGTGGGAAAGGTAGAGAAAGAGAATGGAGGGATGATAAATGGAAAGGTGGCGATGAGGACGTCTCTATCGGTGGCAAGTTGTCGTTGCAGGGATCATTGAATCCCTCTCTCCTCTCCCTCCAAGTACAGTCTGCAGTCTGTGTTGACATTAGAGCGGTCCCTTGATCTAAAGAAAGCGGTGCTTTTGGCTTTGCTCAATTTACAGAGTCAGGATGCTTGCTATAGAAGCCAGCAAAAACACTCAACCCATCGACCATCCAATCAATGGCGAGCTGCCGGCTTGCCTGGCCGAGGCTGGCTCATCAAAGAAAAAGAGAACAAACAACAAGGGAAAGGGAGGGCTTGACAGAGTGGAACGCCTCAGAAACACAGAGAGAAACCAAGAAACATGGAGGGGGGGTAGAGACAAAAGAGAAATGTCTACAGCGGGCTCATCACACACGAATCAATAGGTTGGTGTGTTGAGTCACACCAAAGTCTCAGCTGACATGAACAGGTAAGGCGTGGTTCCCCCGACATCCGTGACGCTGTTTGGTACCTGCTTGTTCGGCCGTGTCTGGGGATGTCCGTAAGCAGCTGGAGACTCGAGAAGAAGCTTGCAAGGATCTCAGCTCCGCCTTTCACATTACAGCGCTGGCACATGCCTTTCTACTGCGTTTGCTGTGGCTAAAGTGGTCTGCGTGTGGATCGTCATGTCTCTCGGGAAGAAACATGTCAAAAGGCACATGGCTGGTGGTTTCCCGCTGTGAGCGTGATTGTCGTGTATGTGTTGCAGGAAATCTGATGTCCCCAGAGATCTTTGTGAAATTGTCATGACACCTCGCAGGGTTGCCAATAAAAAAAGGAAAAAGAGAGAGAGAGAGAGAGAGAGAGAGAGAGAGAGAGCTACAGTGAGAGAGATGTAAAGAGACAAGGAGTGAGTAAAATAAAAATGAAAAAGGGAGCGTTAGCAGTAGCCTGATCTGTGTGGGGGATGGCCTTGCATCTTGGCAGCATTACAACAGAGGCAGCATCAGTATCAGCAGCAACACTGATCATTTATCATCTCATGCTGAGATCAAACTGGACAAACATCCTCCATAAAGACCTGGGGAATGGTAGCCTTTTTCAGCCTACAGGGGTAAACATAGCAAAGCTATGAATACGAGTCCTGTGAAGCTGGGGCAGGGGGCAAGAAAGCATTACATCCCCACCACCAAGTGCGACTGCAATCATTATCTCCAAGGTTAGGGGAGGGAGAGACCGACCAGAGAACATTGAGAGCTTTCATCCTCACTGAAACAACTGCAGGGGGGGTGCATGGGGACACCAGAATTCAGCAGAGCTCGAAAATATGAAGTCAGGCATACTGACAGCAGAGCTTGTCCACTTTGTGTGACGTTACAGTCCTCAAAAGATGGTTTACTAAATGGGAAGGGAAATGATTTGACTAAGATTGGTTTGATAGTGACATGTAGAGAGACAGAAAGAGAAAGAAAACTTCTTCAATGCTGCTGAAAGGGAGAAGAAGAATAGGGTAGGTGGAAGACTTCTGTTGACTCCGTTTCTTTTGCTCTTGGTTGTCCTGAAAAATAGACACTAAGCACAAACACACACAATATCATCACACATACCTAAGGACACACATACACACACAAACACAGAGAAAAGAGACAGAAACTCATCAAACTGTCCTCACAGTGAGCAGGAGGTTAGTTTAAGGCCACCTTGGTTGTTTGTCTGATTCATTCAGCATTTCTCTTTCAGGGCCCTTTTGAGAAATAAGCCACTGCCCTCTCTCCCCTTAATCACTCTGCTCAGCGCTCTCTACAACCCTATCAATTACTCCCACACTAATGAGTACAGCTAGACACACACACACACACACACACACACACACACACACACACACACACACACACACACACACACACACACACTCACACTCACACTGTTGGAGTACTGCAGGACAACTTCGCCTCCTCTGTCTCTTTCACAGTGCTGAGAGATAGTGTGTCCTCTCCAGCTTCTTCTGTCCTGTCCCCCTCTCTGTTTTCTCCTTCTCTCACTTAACATTTTTCACGGTAAAGAGTCATCCTTTTCCATTGCCCGAGCAAAGCCTCCTGCTTCTCATTCACCAAACATTTATGAGCCTCACGTCTAATAGCGGTCCAATACATATTAATAGAATTTCATTTTCAGCTACATCAAAGTGTTTCCTCACCTCCCCTGAAAACTTGTCATATTACAACACCATTATTCCTTCTACTGACAAACTCATCCCAACAAGTCAACTATCATTTCCAGTGGCTTTGTGTCCAAAAAGCAATATCTCATAATGAACAGGCAGTGCTGAATACATTTGTGGGGAAGAATCAATTTTATAAAGTGAAACAGTGGCAGAGCCACAAAATAACAATGTGTAAATGGAGAATACAGAGTTACCCAAGAAGCACTGCAAAATCTCTACTGAGTAGGCGCTTTTAAACCTGGTTCTCTAGCTACCTGCAGTGTGCATATTAACAAGATAAACCACAGCTGATGAAGCAGAGGCACAACAGTAAGTTTAATGGCTCTGGCATGGCTACCATGGATGGCCCAAACGGAGAGAATTACGAGTCAATAATGATGTAGCACTGTGTCCTGGAGGGGGAGGGGGGACAGGTATAGTTCTCTCGCAGGGTAGATTTACTTTGACTCAGTGTACATCTGTGTTAAGACTGCAGTGTAGGGTTTCCACTGCAGTAAATACACACTGCAGCTGTGTGCATGGATCTGTGATGTCTTAATGCAATCCAGCAGTCTACAGCAGGCTGTGACAGTGCAAAATGAGAGTTCAGTTGAGCCGTTTTGTCTTGCTCTGTTCCGGTTGGCAAAAACAATGCTATGTGGCGGGGAGGCCTCGCAGGGCTTTTTGGCTCGATGAGATATGATTTGACTTGTTGGTGGATGTTGTATTTTTGCCAAGGCAATCCCACGCGCAACACACACACACACACACACACGTTCTGAACCCTTGTTTGAGCACAGCCGACAGAGGTGTGTGTGTCAGCTCGGCTGTGGCTGTCACCTCGCAGTTTCAGGTGACTGGTAACATGGCGCCTGTGTGACACACACACAGAGGACCCTGTCAGACGCAAACATCACACTCAGCCATCAACATGGCTGCACACCATCTCAGCTGCTACGACACACAACCTTTACATATCATCTCTCTATTGTTAACCTTTTCGTCAAGACAACCAACAGAAAACATGCGTCAGCCTTGGATTATGCCAGAGTGCCCAGCGTTCCCAGCCAGACGTGAACGTTGGGGCATTACCAGAGCGATTAGCAGCAGCAAATTCAATTAATCTTGACAAATCTCTGCTGAGGCAGAACTGAAGAGAGCGACGCGCCCCCTCTCCTGGTAATTAAAAGTGGCCGAGTTGAGCGGCGGGTGGTGTGACGATGACTAGGTTTTGGGATGAACAGTTCCAGCTCTAAGTCTGAATGTGTCAGGTCGTATTTACTTTGTCAGATGAACACGTACAGCAGCCCTCAGTATGAGTTGTGTTCATATGTGTGTGTTTTTGCGTGGGTGTGTGAGTGTAGCGTGGTTGTATGTCTCCAGCGGAAGAGAGTGGCAGAGGACAGGGGTAATTGGCTCTTCTTTGTCACCTCAGACAGGCGGGGTTTTTCATCATAGAGGGATCAGCTTCCAATTTTCTAAGCCGCGCCATACTTCAGACGCAATCAACAAAGTTTTTTTCCCAAACACGGGGAGAAAAATGCAAGTCAGCAGCTATTTAATCATCCCTTTGATTGCTTTGAGGGGAGAGAGCACGCTCCCTTGTGCAGTCAGAGGGAAAAAGACAAGGTTAGAATGCATGAGGAGAAGGAGGTAGGTATAACGGAGCAATGCTACCATGACCCTTTATGGACAAAACAATACAGAACACCAAGCTACAGCACAAAACTACCAGAGGACTAACAAACAAAGTCACGCGACTGGAGAGGGTCAATTTGACCGCAGCTAACATCAACTGAAAGACAGGTGAACAGAGGGCAGAGGAGACTCGAGAGGAACACTTGTTGCCACTTGGAAGGATGTGAAGAAAAGATTCACACCAGAGAATAATCCCCAGTGGCAAGAAAGCCAGCTAACCTCTTCTTATCTGTGACTGTGGCTGCAACCTGACTCAACAAAGTCTCTCAAAAGGTAAACTGAGGGCATAGAAGCACTGAGCAGACCAAGGGCAAAAACTGAAAGAGGTGCTTGGAAGTCCCTGAGTTTCTCTGAGGCTCTCCACCAGGGCTGGATGGTTGGATTCCGAATATTTGTCCCACCTGTAAAAGAAAAAAACAACAGAGACAGCGGAAGAGACAGATAATAATGATAAGATATCATGGCAGATTGATGGACAGAGAGTATAAATAGAAGAAGAATGAGAAAAATGTGTGGATAGATGAAGATTAAAGACCTTTGAGAGTAGACGGGAGGTGAAAGAGAGAAAAGCAGAATATAGAAAGAGGGTTCAGAGACATGAAAAGAGGTATTGACTGTGAGAGATCATAAGCAAAGGGAGGATGAGTGAGAGACCTCAGAGAGAAGAGATGAGACAAAAGAAGAAGAAGAAGAAGAAGAAGAAGAAGAAGCAAAAGAGGTTAGCAGCTTGGCGTCGACTCGAACCCGTGGCTCACCACAGCTATGCCTGATGAAAAAGCAGAGATAATCACCCCACATCCCCACCCTGATCAATCAAAAAGCCCCTTCACCCCAAGAATACCCATGTATCCCAATTCCCCACCACCCCAACACCCTCAATTGTCATTCCACCCCTTCCTGCACCCCAATTCTGCTTCTGACCGGTGGAGGGGAGCGCCACTGCCCCTCCCCTCCAGCCAGGTGTTCCTGCAGAGTGAGGGGATCAATGCTGAGAGCAATACATGAGAGGGAGGAGGGGAGCGGAGATTTTCACATGAACGAGGATCAACACAACACCATATAATCCTTTCTGTGTCTGCTCCTTTGGCTGTGTTTGTGTGCTCTTGTTTGTGTGTGCATGCTTGCTCAGAGGAGGAAGAGTCAGAGGGAGAGAGAAAGAGAGCAACTGTGTGTCCCCCTTTTGCAAGTGTGAGGTAGACTTTTGTGTGTATGTTTGTGTGCAGGCATGTGTGTATGTCACACCTGCCATGGAGCTTTGAGCAGTGCCGTGAGGAAGTCAGCCGTTACCATGGGGACATTAAAATGTGTGGCGCTCCAGGTCATGTGGACTAAAATAAGCCCTTTGCTGTTTGTGTTAACATTGCTATTGTGAGGTGCAGCATACACACAACGCCCCCTGACTCCCAATCTCACTGCGCCCAATTTTAATTTTTATTGGAAATCAGAGGGACAGCAAAGGTGTTTGGCAGCAGATAAAGGCAGTGGTATGCCCCTGGGTCAATCAGTGTGTGAGTGTGGGGCGTGGTGTGTGTTACAATACTGTGATCGCCAATAAGGGCTGACCCCACGTTTGTGGTGGGTGTGTGTGAAGTGCTTATCGGACCCTGTATTTGTGGAGCACCTTCCCCCATGTGAAAATCCCTCTCACTGGTGCGTCGCTCTGTCGATGAAGAAAAAAGGTTTAGCGCGTCTGTGTGACTGTGTGCATGTGTGTGTCTGTGCAGTGGAAGTGTACGAGAGAGAGAGAGAGAGAGAGAGAGAGAGAGAGAGAGAGAGAGAAAGCAGGTGAATAGAACTGTCTCGTTTGTTTTGCTTGTGGTGAAAAAAGCCAGAGAGAGCAAGTGTGCACGTGTGAATGTGAGAATGTCATTTGTCAAGGGTTTTTTGGGGATTGAAGAGGGGATAGGAAGTTCGGGTGGGGGGTAAAGGGAGGGATGGGAGGGGCGGTGAATGGGGTGAGGAGGGTGGGGAGGTGGGAGGGGGTGACAAGGTCTCAGTACTCACTGTAGGGGACGCACTCGTACTGGATCTCCAGGTACTTGTAGGTCCCTGGGCAGGGGTCTGGGAACACGTCTGACCCTGCTACCACCACACACTGGGTTCGATTATTACACCTGCGAGAGGAGACAGACAGGGGACGGAAGGGAGAAAACAGAGAGACGGGAGAAAGTAAGTGATAAAAAAATGACGAGTGCCATTGTAAGAAAGACAAAGAGTGCAAAAAAAAAAACATCTTCAGGCTCTAAAAGACGGAAAGAACGGTAGGGAAGAGAGTAATTTCACACTAGACTAGATCATGTGACAGCTGCACTCGAGGGGAGGTGGGAAACAGAGAGGGAGTAAGGGAGGAGGAAAAGGAGTGGGGCGAAGGATAGAGAGAAAGGGAGGGAGGGAAGAGGCAGAGAGAGGGCGAGTGACGTAAGAGGCTCCTCTCCTGGGGGATTGTGAGTGGGAGCAATTAGAGGTGAGAGAACAGGGAAGGACGAGGGGGGCTAAGGCAAATACTCTACACCACACGCACAGGAAAAACATTCATATGCACATAATACCTACATCTAAACTGCATCGCTGCATGTCTTCTCACGTTTGCAAACCCCCAGAAAGACACGCACACGCAGTAGAAAAGATACACATCCACACACACGTATTTTCATTCTCATCACATAATCCTTCTCTATCCAGCTTTTAGTGTTTCTCCCCTGTGCTGTCTCTTACTCCCGTCATATCTCAAATCTATGCTGAACTCACTCTATCATCCCATCATTTCTAGCTGTCTCTCTCCTTCCTTTACCACCTCAATTCTCTCCTCCACCCCCTGCCACTTCCCTCCCTCCTTTGCTCTCTCTCCCCAAGCTAGCACCCTGTGCCTCCATTACATGTGTGATGGATAGCTAGGAGAGGGCTTCCATTGATCTGAGCTCAGAGGAAGCAGATGCTGAGCGCAAACACAGAGAGCAGCTGTAGGAAGCCCTACAAACACTCTTGTAACAATCCAAAACATACGCATTCACATACACACACTCGTGCATGTATGCACAACTAAACACACACACACTACCATACACATGCACATCTCTCCAAGATGCAGTGGTGCTCTGCACAGAATAAGGATGCTGACTTCAGTATTTCACACAAGATATCAACACCTCAGGAGGAAAAGCAGGAAATTCTGGACGAATTATGTTGTGAAATGATATCTTGTTTCCTCAGCCAATAATGGGCTCTGACTCTGTACAAACACATACACAAGACCAAAACAGATCAATGGTTACCTCTGTGACATTATCTTGAAGGCGTCAGGCAGGTAGCACTGCACATTCTCCATTTGGAAGGGGTCTGCGTCACAGATCTTGTCATCGGTCCGGCCATAGTTGGCCGTCTCAATCATGATGACATCACTTCCAGGGCAGCGCAACTCGATCGGGTAGCCTTCACACGCCAGCTCTCGACGCATCAAGCCGAAGGGCATCATTGACCGGCTCAGAGCTGGAGTGGAAAGAGAGAGAGAGAGAGAGGCAAAGTTATTGACAATTCAATGAACCTTAATACTTTTAGGAGGCACTTTATTATTTGACCACATTGTAAATATGATGTGTAGTATTTGACAAGAGCAGGACGAATGAAAATGGTTTCTATTGTCCTCATGTTAAACACAAATAAGCTATTATTGACTCTCCTTAATTGAGCAGTAATATTGCAGTACCGTTGATGCATAGTCTGGCAATCCAGTTTTCACATTGGAACATCACAGATCACATATTGGCATGGAGGATTTGCAGCCATACCAGCTTCTCCAATAAGATATTGCACCACTTGTGAAACAAACTGTGAGAGTTTCAAATGTTAACAAACTCCTACACACAGCCAGGCAGCAGCTTATCACAAGAACTGTGTGTCCTTTCTAGCATCCTTCAGTCTATTCCACCTCAACAAGGTGTCAGAGCAGCACCTTAGGATTCTCTCTGAATTAGAGGGAAGTAATGTGGAACAAGCAAAAAAAAGGATTAGTGTCTGTGTGTACCTTCACCTCTTGTGTGTACACCATTTGCACATCCACTGCTGCTAATCAGATGTCTGAGAGGCATGTCAATGTACTGCTGTGGCCAGCAGCAGGTCTCTGTGTGGAAAAGGGTCAGCAGGGACCATGGGGTACTCAGGGTTAATCGTTGAGCCAGACTGAGAGGCATGAAAGAGGGCTGCAAAGAGGTACTGTGAGAGACACTTGCAGTCTCTTCAGCTCTCTCCATAACTGCCTACTTTTCCAAATGCCTCCACATTCAGCCTCACACACAAAAAAATAACAAAATGGCTGCCGGCTTCCTTTACAGCCCAGGTAGAGGCAGGGGCACAGAAACAGAATAGAAGTAGAGGCAGAGTGAGTGATCGTGCAGTGGAATTTGCTGCATTGAAGGACAGTTCCTCTGTACTGTGAGAGCTGCTGTCCGTGGTCCTGAACTCACAAGACTTGGGAAAATAACATCTGAAATGTTGGAGCTGCATCAGAGAACTGGTAGGTGCTGTCCGCTGTCCTGAAGGAGCAGCGGGCTTTGAGTGAGCTCTCCTTGGCATTGTCAAATCTAAAAAGAGCAGTGCTAGTGCCACTTAAGCAGGCTAGAATTTGGAAGTTCTTTATAAACTGAAGCTCTCACTGCACAGCATTTCTCCCTGCCAGACGGGCTCAGCGGCAGATGAGGACACTAAGTCAGCCCCTCTTCCCCACTACTGTTTGTGCTGAAACCCACAGAGCGGGGCTGTTTTCCCTTCCTGACACTGAGCTAGCACTGCTTAGGTTTCAGTTGTTGTCCATTCAGGAGGAGTGCCCATCTGGGTCAATGTCAATGTCAGTCATCCCAGACATGCTCTGCAGCGGTGCGCTACATGATTCACTGCCATCGGACTTGCTCATATTTCTAAATGCCACCCATTTATGCAGTGGGGACTTGAGTTCAGTTGTGTAACTAACGCCATTAAGTCTGAATGACTAGCACAGACAGACTTCAAATCTTTTATGCCTTGCCAGCATGCAGTGCCAGTGCCAAATCACAAAGGCCTAGATGCAAAAGCGCATACTAATTAAAGCACACGGAGATGCAAACAGCAGGCGAGGCCAGTCAAACAAATCCACACAACAAATGCAAAAACCCACACAAGCAAATTAGCACAAAAGCGGGCATACTGGGCAGAGGAATGTGCCCGTTCACTGTAGATGTACACACATACTTGCATGCATGCATACACTTATACAGACACACAGTGCCCTGGTGTCACAGAGGGATTACAATGCACAGTGTCAGTGTGTGGCCATGTACTCTGAAATACCCTGTGGTGTAAGTACACAGCAGCATACAGCTGGCCAGCGATTAGAACCATACAGTGAGCCAAGAAGAGAGTAAAACTGAAGGGGGCCACCAGGAGTGATCACACTCAGTCCACTTACACTCTGGACCAACACTACGGGAACAATAGCCCCAACCAGAGGGGGCAGACCACATGTTAAACATACTTTACATACCAAACCCATTTTATATGGTAAATAGTTCTGGCTTTTCAGGGCCACCTTCAGTCATTCCACTGAGCGCTAATATAAACTGTTACAGAGGAAGGGCTCAGCTTTTCAATAGAACAACGAAAGGAGCACTTGATTTAATTTTGTAGCTTTTGTTTTGAACTAGGTTGTTTATGTTAAAGGACCAGTGTGTAGGATTTAGTGGTATCTAGCATTGAAGTTCCAGATTGCAACAAACTGAACACCGTGTGTATCTGTATTTGATGATCTGGAAATGAGAACAGGCTGTGAAGTGTGTAGGAGAAATTATAGTGGCTGCGAAACTTATTCTAAAATAAGGAAAACACAACAATTCCTATACTTGATTACACATTAATGAAAACATACCTATTATATTCCAATTCTCACAATGGAACCTCCTAAATATTACATACATACTTTTACTATTGATAATTTCTGCTTGTTACCATCATTGTGTAGTTAGTGTGTAGTTACGTGTAGTTAAACTGAGAAAACAAAAAAAAGAAATAATTCACCAGTCCAATTTTACACATTAAGTGATGTATGGACACAAATCCCTTTTCTTTTTCAGGTATTTCTTTTTCTGGTCCGGCTGTTACAGTATATATTTAGCCATAATTGAGCACAGCCATTATTGAACCAGTACACTTCAATGGTGGCAGCAACCATGATAACTAGCCTATTTCTGGCACCACTAAAAATCTCTACTTCCGCCATATTGTATCGTATTTCACACCTACATATTTCACACCTACGCACACACTATTTGACAAGCTCCAGGTTGAGGTGGATTTCACCATGTAAATACAGCAGGATGTACCTTACATACTGATTTACGCAGAGATTTTTGAATGGCATATTCACAAACAAGTGGGGAACTTAACTTCAGGGATTCAGTGTCTGTGTGTGTGTGTGTGTGTGTGACAGTGTGTGTGTGTGTGTGTGTGTGTGTGTGTGTGTGTGTGTGTGTGTGTGTGTGTGTACTTGGTTGTGTGTCAGCCAGATGGCCTGAGGCCTAGCTGGAGCTGTGGCTGGCTATGAGCTGAGCTGAGATGAGCAGAGGATAAGCTTGGACTGGCCATGGGCTACGATTGTCCTTCACTCTGCAGGAATCCATTAAGGTTTCAGGGTCTCTTCAGCCAACACACACAGAGACGCACACACATACACACGTGGCCATTTAGTTGTGCCTGTCAGTCTCATAATAGCTGGATGACAAAGTGTCTTTCTCAGCAGCAGCCATATGTATAGGTGGATCTAATCCCTCACAGTGAGACTATGACTCATCTCCCGTGGTATATAAAACTGTGTTAATATCTGTCATCTGCAAGAAATGGTTACCAATTGTCACACATACTGATAATCATATGAGCCAATTCGATAATTATACGAGCTGTTTTGCATGGATGTGGTGGTGTGCAAGACACAGAGATCTCAAAGACACACACACACACACACACCCACACACCCACACACACACACACACACACACACACACACACACACACACACACAGACAGGGGCCTGGTGTCACTCCAGGGCAGCTGGTGTGAGTGGCTGAAGCGGTTGGCTTCATAATAGAAGCTTCATACAAATTAAGAGCAAGAGAGAGAACTGATTGGATTTGACTCATTATCCTCACACAGTAATTAAAGCCTGAGGGTGGATAGATGCTTGGACCCTCAGACAAGAACATAATTTTACAGAAGCTATGCTAGTCTTTGCACACATTCATTCTTTCTCTACCATCACGGGTCTCTACATAAACATCTCAAACACACACACAAACATATATATATCCACAGAAATGTTTGAAAAGATCCAACATCATTTGGAGAAAAACAGACATGACCTGCAATCAAGAGTCATGACCAACACTTGAGAAATTCTGGGTTTTTTTATATGAAGAGTGATACAGAGAGACTACATTTAGAATTCTGAAAAGTTCACAGTACGAATAGACAAAGATTTCTCTTCACTGAAACATTACCAAAAACTTTCCATCATCATTGATGTGCTTTCAAACATAAAAGCACTTTGATTTCACCGTCTCTGACAATTTCACCTTGGACTGTGTTATCACAGACGCTCCATGGTGTGTTTTCTCAGAAATAATTGAGTGAGAAGGTTTGGCCTTGCAGGTAGCTAGAGACTGTGATAGCGACTTTGCAATTGAGTCACAATAGGAGATTATACTTGTGGAGCTCTGTGGCCCTAAGGCTGAGTTGTTAGCTGGATGGCTGACTGTCTTTCGGGGGTCGAAATGTGATCAGCCCCTTTTAGCCCCTCTGTCTGTTCCAGCAGTCATCTCCTAATGCTGCTCATTAGCATAGCACTGAAGCATAGTGCCAGGGAACACTTTCGGCAAGCAGTATTGGAAGTTGAGACACTGGGCATGCAGCGGATGAAGTGGAATTCTTGTTATGTCACCGTCTTTAAAATAAACTTTAAGTGGCATTAAGGCTAATAGGTGAGTATGCTCTTTTTGCCCAGAGATTGCTGTGGAATATTAAATGTATACTGCATACATCTACATATGCCCTCAAATTTAGCTCTGGTCCCTCATGATTTTCAGGTTAGTTCCTTAGTAAAGCTGGCGAAGAAGAACAAGTAATTTTACAGTCATTGGACAGAACTAAGAGGTCTCAGTGATGGGAATCCCTCTCGCAGAGAATCATCCAGACCAATTTCTCCAGTACTTTATCAGCTTAGCGCTGTATCTTAGCGACTCACTTAGCACTGTGAGTTAACGTAATGACTCGCTGGAGCATGGCCTGTCACCACAGACAAGCTGAGCCGATGCGGCCAGAACTGTCACATCCAGGCAGACTTCAAGCTGAGGAGTTGTGACAAAGTGACATCCGGAGACAAACCTAAAGGCCTAACATGAGGGTGCAAGGGGTGGGGGATGCTTGTGGGACAGTGGTTGTGTGTGTCAGTGTGTGCATGGATGGGAGGGGGTAACACAGGCCTCAAAGCTAGGATGCTATCTCAATCTCCTCTGACTCCTCCGCCTGTCTCCTAAAGGCGAAGGAGACAGAGGAGATGAGATGAGGAGCGACTGTATGGGGAGTCACCAGTCGTGCTATGAGGTCAGAGCACAAAGCAGCGCCAAAATGACACACATCCACTGTGATGGAGCAGAGTCAAGCTAACACACAGGGAGGAGGAAATGGAGTGGCAGAGCAAATTGGACAGGGTAACTATATAAAAAGACAGCAACCATCAAACTAGATGCTGGTGGAATTTGAACATGACGACTGGTCTTTCTGGCGGCACAAGGTCACTGAGGCAGACAGACTTGTGGGTGAAAGGATCTCCTATTGTTCTGATCTGCACAGACCGCCTCTCTCCTCAGCAGCCCAGTCCTCGAACTGAACTGAATTACAGCACAGCCCATAACATTACATCATTCATAAGAGAATTAAACATGCCCCTGCTGAAAATGGGACACACACACACACCCTCATGCAACACATACTCATGCATTTGCGCACGCCCACACACACACACACACACACACACACACACACACACACACACACACACACACACACACACACCAAAATTCTTTCAGGCAGACACTCACAAGCCCTAACCCTCATCCATCCTCAACCTCGAGGACTCTCAGTGTGTGTTGACAAACTTTGCTGTGGGGGGAACTAGAAGGCATAGCAGAGAGATTAGGACAGGCAGTTAAAAAGCCACTGAGACACAGAGCAACACACACACACAAACTTGAGGAGGGAGGCGAGACGGGACGTGCTCATACTGTCAAACCACTTCATTGCTGGCCCTGGCGCCTAATTATGCAATAAAAGTGCCTCAGCGGGGGGGGGACAGCATAGCCCAAAATAAAAATCAGCCTGCCTAAAAAGTAGGAGATTCACCCGGTGTAAAATATCCTCTATCTCCCCAGGGATGGAAGCTGTGCTACAGGCCCAACACAGCTCTATTCTGTTCTCTGTTTCAAGCACATATCACAAGAGGCAGGCCAGCACACAGTGAGTCAGACCTAGATTCATATAAACACTGTTGTAGAGTGAAACTGCAGGTGATGCAGGGAAACAGCCACAGGGGTGAAGGGAAGAATGGAGCACAGACAGAGAAGCAGAGAGAGGAAAGTGAAGAAGGTGGTGAGAGACTGAAGAGAGGAAAGTGATAAGAAAAAGGAGGGAGAGTGTCGATGAGAGAGGGGGGGACTGAGTGAGTACCATGCAAGGCCCGCTGTCAGAAAGATGTGCGTGTGCATTTGGAAGAGTTGCAAGTCGCATCCAGAGACTTGTTAGGAAAGATGAGTGCCAAAGCCCAGTCCTACTACTGCATTAGACACTTAATTAACCTCCTTATACACTATAAGCCAAAGGCTTGGACGTGTGGACAGAGTGTGTGCCTGTGTGTCATTTTACTGTGCATGTTTATGAGCTGTTTGATCTGTTTGCAAGTACATGTAGGTATCTACGGTGTGCAGCATTTTGGGTGCCCCTGTACCATTATGCTTTATCTATGAATTAAAAAAGGATTTGGCTGTGAAACGCTACTGAATCCCTCTTATCGTTGTATGTCATCTTGTTCACCTGCACTGCAATGAACATACTCTATGTTTCCTCCTCTCTTTGTGTTTTTTCTTTTTCACCTCAGCCCCATCCCTCGATCCCTCATCCAATTTCATCCACCCGGAAACTCTTTCATTTACCCTCCCCGCCCGTCCTCTTCACCCTCCCCTCGTTCTCTCCATGTCTTCATTCCTCCCTCTTGTCCTGACCCTTCACCTGCAGTTTTCCCCTCTTCTCTTTCCATCCCTTCCTCCTCCTTTACCCCTCTCACACGTTTACAAGCCTCTCCACTCATCCATCTCTCTCCCTGCGTTTCTCTCTCTCCGTCTCTCCACTCTCTCTGCCCTTGCCTTTCAGCCGTAAGCTGCTGCTGGTAATTATCAATCTGCAGTCCACAAAACACACGAGAAGCAAATGCACACATTCTCGAGCACATGACATGCTTTACACATACACATCAGCACTACTGCACACATTCACGAACCAGCACTCCCGGATACACACACACAGCTACAAAGCCTCGAAGTTACACAGCTAGGCCCTGGGAGAAAAGAGGCAGCTATCACACGACTGCACAAACAGGAACACAGTCCCCAATCCTTTATGTAGGAGCTTGTTTGCAGTACACAAAACAACGTACACAAACTAACATACCCCGACGCACACAACTACAAGCAAATACAAATACAAACACACACGCAAAAACAGATGCACACCAACACTGTGAATGAATGAATAAACAAAAAACACACAGCCCCTGTATACAGGCACAAACACATGAGAGCGGCATGCGTCATCTTCAAAGGGAGGTTTGAAAGAACACACCGCCACTCCGCCCCGGCCTCTCCCTCCTTCTCCCGGCCGCCCCCGACTACCAATATATGTTCAAAGGCCATCCATTAACCTTTCACTCACACAGGCCTCTCTGTGATCTACTGCTCTCAGCCAAGGGCTTTGAAGAGCATAGCAACCCCCAGCACTGGGGAGGGAGCAAGGAAGGTAGCAAATGAGAGAAAGACAGAAAGAGGCAAAAGAGAGTGAAAGGAAAGGGAAAGGAGAGAATGACAACAATAAGGGATGTGAGCTGTTAACAGATAGTAGGCAGAGGGTAAGGAAAGCAGAGCCAGGGGGTGATACTCAAGGAGGAAGACGGGATAGAAAGTGGGGAAAGACGAAAGCCGATGAGGAAAGAGGTGAAAGAGAAGACATGGTGGGGAGGGTGGAAAAAGGAGGAGGGGAGTAAAATGGAAGTGGTGGAGGGAAAAGGAAAATGGTCCAAGAGGGAGAAGGTAAGCCAGTAAAAAGAGGGGGGAGGGGTTTGGGGGAAGGACATCACGACGCAGAGAGAGAGAGTAATAGCTGAGGTGGGGAGAGAAAGCATTGGATGAAAATAAGAGGCAAGTGTTAGTAGAGAGAGAAGTGAGAAGCACCAACTATTGCTAATAAGATGGAGAGGCAACGAAAGCTTGAAAACATACATGAGAGGCAAAGAGAAGGAAAAAGGCTTTGCAGCAGTTCTTTATTGCAAAATCCAGATGATGCGCAGCAATATTCACAAGCTGCTAGATTAGCAATTAGTGTCAGTGAAGCCTGTGGATTTCAGCTTTATGGCAGAGAAAAACCATGGTAAAACACATTCAAAGGTCATTTTGAGAAAAAATGAGAGCGTTTACTCGTCTCCATAAACACATACATAACCAGCCGGTTCTGATAGCCTATTAGAAATTTAAAAACGCAAGTTGTCTGCATTGTTCTGACTTTAAACCATTAAAGTCTGGAGTAACTCATCTGTCTTTGACTCTATGTCAAAGGAAATTTTTAACAGTACATGGTTGTACCGTTGTATTTAGTGAAAAAATATTCCCCAGGATACTTCCCATATGACTTATCTACAGATGATTAGTAACAGACAAAAGAATTCAGCACAATTTTAACAGCAGCAGGAGCAGAAGAGGGTGAGGCTGCTAGGTTCACCTAATTGACTTGGTTGTTATAGTGACAGCTGATTCTGATCAGCTAATACTATGCACCACTCAGGTGCTCTGCCTGAAGTATGCTCGAACAGTGTAGAGCCAAGAGTTTACAAAACACGCATTGAAGCAATACAATATGCTGTTCAGCAAATTATACAAGAAGCACACATAGCAAGGTTACTACCACTTTATTGCCTTCTCTCGAAATATTATTGCTACAAGCCTGTCAGAGGATCAATTCTTATGAATTAGTGAGTAGGTCGCAGTTTTGAAATTATCATTTTAATATTATAGTATTGCGGGACTGAATGTCTACTCTGTGCAAAAATGCAATATTGGATGTGGTTTCAGGTCAAGTATTTTTTAAGATCTTAAGAATCTAGGGTTGAGCAACACTTAGACTTAGTAACTCTCAGCTTAGTAATAAAAAAAACATCTGGCTTGCAAAGGCATAGTGAATTCTTCATGTGGACCCCCATGAAAAATAACTACCCACCCCTGCATTATAGAAAGCAAAATACTGCATTGAGATCAGTCCCCATTCAGACATTCTGTCACCATCCAAGGACAGTCGAGAGACTAAGGCACTTTGTTGAGGAGATGGGTAAAAACAGCTAGTCCCCCATCCTTAAATAATAACTACCGTTCAGGGGGAAAGCATAGAAGAAAAAAGATAGGGAGGGGAGGGGAAGACAGATAAAAATGTCTGCGTGTGCACTAAAGGACCAGGGGCCTTTCCACGCGACTGATCTGAGAGGAAAAGCTTAAATACAGGGAACATGAAAACAGATTCCACCAGTCAGCTGGCACTGGTGTCCTGATATGAGTGGCACACACATACTCACACAAATGCTTACACTCACACACACACACCTATCTGGACACACTCAAGCACAAAAAACCTGTACAGAATCTTGCACATACACGTACACATCACTATGCACTCACATACTGTACACACACATATACAGTATGTACAGTACATACTTGCAAATTCATACAGACTGAAAGGACCTATAAGTAGCCTTATAATGGTCTAGCTGTCACCACTGGTGCACATAAATACAAAAACACATACACACATGCACACATGCACACACCGATGCTTGTGCTGTGCTAAATGAAATCTCTGTGTCAGGGCTTCATCAAGTATGGCGCAGCTGCCTGCGAGGCCTGCCACATTTAGCAAGCCTAATGGGCTTTCAGAGCAACAACACTGCGTATGAAGGGTTGTACAGTCTCGAGCATTCTGTGGAATCAGCGGGACATTCTGTTTGTCAGAGTACGCATGTCTGTCTGTCAGGAAGCCTGCCGCGATCGGCTGGTGGAGGGGTTTTGTATACCGCATACGCCTAGGTTAGTATGACTTTGCATTCACAGATGAAAATTATGTTATTGTTTCACACAGCCACTGCATTGCAAAGAGAATTGGAGAATTGCACAGCGATTTAACAAGATAAATATTCGCAATGTGTGAAATGAGCAGGTGAGTGAGAGTTGTGGGAAAGAGCAGGGAAGAAGTATGTGTACAGTGCTCATGCTGGCTAGGAACATTTGTGTTAAAGACCTGGTTCCAAAGGAGAATAAATTTGTGAGTGTTAGGGGTAAATATTAGACTGTGCAGTCAGGAGTAGAGTGAGGTTAAAGCATGTCAAATTAGTCAGGATATCGAGGAAGAGCAGGGGTAGACATTAGACTGTGAAGCCATGTGTGATGATCCTGCAGGTTTCCAAATGAGCTCCGATTAGCCTGAGAGTGATTTCAGCAACTCTCGTCACACCAAAACCCTGCCCTCTTCCTTTAAAGTCTATCTCCCTTGTTCTCTTTTATTTTCTCTCTTGCTCCTCTAGTCACTACAATAGAGAGAATACATTTCAGCCAAAATTTGGCTGCCAAAATTATGAGCAGCAAAACAGTGTGGGTGTGCATGGGCATGTGTCTATTTGCATGCCTGTGTGTCTGATTCTATTAGAAAAAATATTTTCTTAATTTCATCAAACTAAATGTTGCGCCTGTGCTTTGGGGCTGAATACAGATAACAGTCAATTGATTATTAATGCATTATTAATACTCCCCAAGTGCCAGGTCACACAGATAGTTATGAGGCTTATTTTCACACAAACACACACACCCACACACACACAAACACAAGGCAACATAGCGCCAGAGGCCAAATGTGGAACAGAACGTACAAACACAAATCCAATGTTACAAAAG
This sequence comes from Dicentrarchus labrax, assembly GCF_905237075.1. NCBI lineage: Eukaryota > Metazoa > Chordata > Actinopteri > Moronidae > Dicentrarchus > Dicentrarchus labrax. Next base: position 11,222,832 of record NW_026136722.1, read on the forward strand.
CAGCCAAATTAAGATGGAAAAAAACAGCACCTACTCAAATTAGAACCGCACCTGGCCAATCAGAGCTTACACAGAGGGGTTGCTAAAACCTATGCTGACACAGGCGTACACCAACACATTTTAATTTTACCCCGCCTCTACTTTTTGGACTCCTCCTGCTTCATCACTAGCCCCTCCCAGTGGTGACTGTGTATCTCCCTGATGCTCCTCCTCGTCCTAGCTGTCCATCACCCAGCGGCTCGTTGGCACAGAGCTGACTGAGAGCATACAGCAGATGGTGTGCTGCTGCCTGTGTGGCAGGCCACTAGCAGGACACCCAACAGCCCCTCCTTTCCCTCATCGGCCCTCTGCCTCCCCCTGCAATCCCTGCTCCTTTCCTCCAACACATCTTCTAACACACACACACACACACACACACACACACACACACACACACACACACACCCACACCCTCCAGCATCACTTCAGCCCAACCAGGTCACCTGCTGCCAGGCTTACAACAGCAATAGCACACACACAAGCACACACAAACATAAAATGAAATATCTTATGGTACATGGCACATTCAAGGAGGTCACACATATGGCACCATTACATGCACGGATTCCTCCTTATATTCTTGCCACGCTCCAACTAACATCAAGATGACAAGAAATTTTATTGACATTCACACATACACTCTCCAGCTCACTCGTACACACTCTCTCTGTCTCCTGCGGAGACAGTTTGGTTAATCAAGTGCAGGGTTTCTTGCCTGGTCAGCAAGTCAATACACTTACAACCTTCATCACGTAGCTAACATATAAATATTACATCCTCATTTGTAGTAACCTGGTCAGGCCAGTTACAAGGCACAGTGAAACCAACAGGCGCTGTGTGCATCATTGCAAGCAGGCTCAGTGGAGCACTACAAAATTATACAAATTGTATATACTGTATATATAAATAAATAGGAAACACATACAGTAGAAATACTGAATAAAAGGTAGAAATGTAATGTAATGTGACAATATAAAAACTATCACACAATGCTGACATTACGCACCTTGCGAGGATGGAGAGATGTTGCTGAAAGCCACAGCAAAGGTGAAGATGATCCAGACTGCTAGAGCCATGTTGGAGGCTGACCAGGGGGCAGGGCAAGGGATGGGGCTGAATTGTAGAGGTGGTCAGCAGGCACAGGTGAGTGGGGCAGCACTTGCTCAGCTTACACCCTCCCTGAGGGTGATCCTGCATGCAAAGAAGGGTAGAAATAACAAAGAGTTAAGTATCTCATAAACATTTGTATGTAACTGTATGTCCATAAACAGGAATGATTCTGTCCCACTCAGTACGGCATTTGAATTAGATAGTGTTGACTAACTATTCTGCATTTATCACTGAAATATGTGATAATAACTCTGGCCAAAACTGAGTGGCTCACAACTGGTATAGAATACTAATGTATCAGAGCAGGCGAAGAGGAGAGAAGAGGAGAGGAGAGAGGCTCCCCCTATGGTGGTCAGGTAAAATGATATGGGGAGATCTGTGGCCATTTTGTGCCGGATGGCATGCATGGCAACAGCTGTTGCCACTACCAGCTCATCACCCTACAGTGTTTGAACACTTGATTGAATCAGACATGCTACATATGTTTTGGGACTGTTAACGGAGCTATATTCAGCATGTGAAAAATACAAATACATGTCTTCTGTGTGTGTTTGTGTTTGCATACGGGCACACACACACAAAGTGAGACAGTGAAAAGTGGTGACTCAGTCAGCAATGCCGTAGGGTTCGCACATCTCATTTGCCTAATGAAATAAATCACAATCTGGAACTTTAGCTCTGCTTTTTTGACAGTAGAAACTGTTGTGCTTCGCCAGGGGCTGAAAGACAGAAAACAGTAGAGACGGTATTGTTAGAGCTAATACTTCTCCTGCTGAGCTTGCTGATGAAACAGACAGATTGGACTGCGTCTCTCTGTATCTGTGTGTGTACGTGTATGTATGCTTCTTTTTTGGAGGGGAGGAGGGAGGTGTTCAGAGGATTTCCTTTCATCTCTCCCAACCCTCTACCCCCTTTATTTGAGAGATCCTACCAATTTATACTGTAGGACGGCATAATATAATAAATAAAGCATGCATGCACTCACAGACACACATAGGTTCAGCTACTATACAGCCCTGAATTTTCAATGACTCCATACATTTCCTATGTCTGAGCCGTAGTATTTTCAACTAACCTATACAATTACCACTTCATCCCAACCAACTATTTGCAAACTATTTGGAATTTTTTTAATTTTTAAAAATTTTTTAAACCTCAATAATTATTTTCAAGGGCTTTCCAACAGTTTAAAATATATCATGTTTAATCATAGATAAAAGTAAATAAAGGATACACAATACATCTAAGTGTCAATTTCATTTTTTCAGCCATAAAAAGCAAGCAAGTGTGATAAATCTTAAAGATGCTGGATTAAGCACATATAGTATAATAATTGTTGTGGAGAATGTCTTACTCTGAAAATATTCAAGCAAAAGATTTGAAGGAAAATCTGTGCTCAATAAGTGCTGAATGTTTATCCCTAACCCTAATCTTGATTCTAAACTTTAACCCAAAATATAATTCAGACACTTGGAATTATAAAACTGTCCCTGGAGTTTTCAATTTTGTAATCTTTTTATCCATGTATGTTTGCTCAACAACACACACAACAACTTGTCATGGCCAAGCTCTCTTCTCCTGGCAGCTAAGATGGCAGCTCCTGAGTGACAGGATGGCTTCACCCCCTCTCTTCATCATCACTGATTTGGCTTCCTCTCCACCTCCCCAGCCCCTCCTCTTCCTGACCTTCTCTGATATTTACCCTCCTCCCTAGTGGCAACGCCCGGCCCACAGCCACCGACCTGCCTGGGTGTCGCTGTGTGGATCAGTGTGTTGGATGTTGTAGAGTACAGGCAAGACAGAGTGAAAGAGAAGAGAAGGCAAAAAGCAAAAATGGAGAGAGAACGAAAACAGAACACAGAGTACAAAGCACATCCGCAGCAGCTGTTTTTTTGTTTTGTTTTTTTTACAGCATACACAAACACACACACACACACACACACACACACACACACACACACACTTACACAACCTCTGCACTAATGCAGCCTGTGCCTTAATTTGAGTTTGTTTGCGACCACCCTCTATGACCAGCAGCTGAGAGAAAAGGACACACTCAGAGGGAGGGCAGGACAGATGAAGAAAGAGTAGAAAAGCAGTAAACAAATAGCAATAGACATGTGATGTGGTACTGTAGAGGCCTTGGCTGCTCCACTCTCTCTCACGGCCTTTCCTCACCCACCCTCTTCTCTCCACTCGATCTTGTTGTATTATTAATGGTCAAAAAGTGATCCCCTCCTGTGCAGTGACAGGCCTTAGTCTTTTCTCCAACTTTTGTGTTTTTAATAAGAAAAATCTGTCTTTCCTCATGTTTTCCTTTGACTGTGCTTCAGTCTGTACTTTTCAACAATAGCTCTCCTGTGGTCTCAGAAGATGAGGAGGGCCAGTGAAAGAGAGCGGGGGGGGTTGGGGATTGAGGAAGGGAAGGAAAGGAAAGTGCAGGGTGGATAAATAGATTTTATTTTGTGACAAAAAGAAAGCTAGCATTACACAACACTCCATGTCAATGTGGTAGGAACGGAGAACAGAATAGAGGAAAGAAGGATGGAGAGAAGGCAACAATTAAGGAAAAGAAGAAACAAAGGAATGACAGAACAAAGGAATGAGGCAACAACAAAAGAATGGAAGCATCATGCAGCTTGAGTAACTAATAAACAAGGAACAGAAGGAGCAAAGGAAGTAAGGAACAAACGAAGTAGGGGAAGGATGACTTTCTGTATAACGAGAATAAATAAGAGAGAGTGGGAGGGGGAGCGGCTGAAAATAGCTTAGTGAGAACAGCAAAGGAATAGTAAGAAAGCAGGAAATAATGGCAAAGGAGAAAGTATTTCTTCTGCCTGTGTCTATGAGTCAGTCTGCCTCTGGGTGGAGGAAGGTTAGGAGACTTTGGAGGGTGTGAGATGGGTGTCTTCGCCCTCTGTGCTTTCCCTACTTGGAGGATGTTGCGCGCCCGAGGCCAGAGGCTGACCTTTTGCACTGATCACATCCACCATTATTATCATCACTGTTTCTCTTCTAATAGAGCAGAACATCATATCCCTATGAGACCAGGGCCCACAAAATGGGGGAATGGACAGCAATTTCACTGCACTGGTGGAAAGGTGAGGAGGGTGAACGAGAGAGAAAGTGTGAGGAAGAGCAAATGACAGACAGTTGTATCAACACAAAGACAGACATGCGGCTGTAAGCGAAGCGATGGCGGAGTTACACTAAAGTACACAGCTTTGTCATCTTGTTTGGAATGATACCCTCAGCTATTAATTTACAGGCTGCCTTGATCCAAAGCAAATAACCTCATTATCCACTTCTATTGGATCATTACGATAATCACCACAATCATTAGGATCTGTTTGCTTTAGCAGACATGCTCATCAAGAATAAGGTGTCACAAGTCATTTTAATATAGGGTGGGGGTTACTGTTAAAGGCTGTGTGTCTGTCGTGGGAAAAATTCATGTTTACCCCATCACGAAAATCATTTCTGTACAGAAGAGAGAGGCATTTAGGAACATTACCCGACCAGAATCAAAAGGAATGAGAACAAAGAGTTTACGTAGACAGTTTTTGCTGCATAATTAGAAAAGCTGGTGCAACTCTCAGAGCTGCTACAGCTCTAGGCTTTCTCTCTTCTGTTTTTCCCCCACTGAGGGGAATCTGATATCAAGGTGGGAGAGACAAGTATGATAAGTGTGAGTCGACTCTGTGTGTGCGTGCGTGCGTGCGTGCGTGCGTGCGTGCGTGCGTGCGTGTGTGTGACTGGGCAGCCTGTGGTCGGAAAGGCAATAGATCCACACCACTGATTGGACTAACACTGCAGCTTTAAAAGTAAATTTTCAACTAAGAGCTTGCCAAAGATGCATTGAGCACATAAAGTACTCTGACAACTACTAACATCTTAATTAGCATTTCAATATATTTGAAGATGAGGTACGTTGTATGAACAAGTGAAAATCATGCAGGGCAATGGGGGGCAAAGCGGGAAACACAAACACACAATTTTATTTGCTTAGGAAAACACTCATGATTGATTTAAAGATTCGACAGTCATAACTTCTGACGGTCTGTTGCTTCATGCATGTCTTTGCATCTTAAGATGAAGCACCAGCATTTCCCATGCTATTAGGATTGATGTTTATGCCTCAGATGCTTCAACAACAAATAGTTGGTTCAGTAGCAAAGCTCCCGCTATGAAGGAAATGATTGCCTCCTAGCAACCGACACAGTCGAGCGTGCAAAACTGAATGGCAATCACATCTCACTTACAAATCAGAGAGTGATGCAAACTGCTGCATTAAATATTTGTAATCAAGTAAAATTTCAGTTCAAATAAACTTGCAACATCCACTTAAATTGGAATAAATTGAAAACAACTAAATTCTTTTACTCAGTGCTGTTGGGATTTGCTTTCAGTCAGGTCTAAGACAGGCACTTTAATTCAGAGGAAAGTATCAGTAGACTCAGTGAAGGCTAGCCATGTAGTATTAGAGTTTGATGAGACTGCAGAGAACGACAAAAACGTATGCTTCGCCTGGGGGCCTCTAAGTAATTCTCCCTCTGACTCATCGGTGCTGAAGCTTTGTCACACTCGATACTCTTTTGTACTCTCTTGAGTTAGGCAAGAGGGAGCAATACAAGGAAGTGTAACAATAAATGAGAATGAAATAGAATTCATTAATTACTTCTTCACCTCCATAAAACTAATCACTCGCCAAAGTGAATATAATTATCCTACTTTTCCTTTTGAAATGTAACAGACATACCATGAAATATCATTACCATCACCATCTGCGATCAAGCTTTGCTGAGTGGGAGGTTGTGTTTTTACTGTCAAACTTGCCTTTCTGGATGCTGAGGTATGACAGTTGAATTTAATTCAATGATTATTCAAATTATCCAAAGTGATGATTTGGACACACTTCTACCTGCAGTGTGTGTGTGTGTGTGTGTGTGTGTGTGTGTGTGTGTGTGTGTGTGTGTGTGTGTGTGGGTGTCTGTGTGTCAAAAGCTCCTATTAACGGAACACGTGGAATCAGATTATTCTCATTATGAGAGAGAGTTAGCGTCAGTCACTGTGCTAAAAGTAACATCAAAGGCCTGGCACAATTTGACACCATTATCTATAAATATTCAAAACAACTGAATGCCCTTTAATGTCCTAAAACTCTAAACTTAAGACATAACGTAATTTTAGACAAATTGTACAATGCTACCTCTCTACACTCAACAGCTTCCCAAACAAGAGCAAATCAATGTCACTGAAAAAAAAAAAAGATACCAGCATAAACCGCCGGCCTCCCACCCCCTTCATTGTTATCTTCCAGTTGGTCCTATCGCTAATCTCCCTAATCCTTTTTGGCGAGGCTATCGCTAGCAAAGACAACATAATAGCATTAGATATTATTCCTTCACAACAACCTGATTCTATTACATTTGCATTGACGCCCAACAGCCCACACGGCCTTGGTCATAGTGAGAATTGATAGCCTACTGTTAACAGTGAAGCACTCATTCAGAATGGATAATGTTGTTAAGGTAGCAGCGACTACACAAGCACATTCAGGTCAGATCATCCCAACACTTCTCCATTTACTGGGGTAGGTCAGTTAAGGCCGGGGCTCTGGTGTGGTAGTATCTTGCTGGCTGCAGCAGCAGGGCTGTTTATATAATGACACCATTGTGCCGACTGTGTGCAGATGGAACATCAGAGCTCTTGTAATGGCCTGTGTATTAGGGCCAATGTGTTTGATTACTGACTCAGGGAGAGCGGGGATAGGCTGTGTAGTCAACAGGGAATAGGCTCCCTACAAAACAGCAACCCAGGGAAAAAAAGACCTATTTGAAGAAACAGAAGGAAAGAGGGAAGAGACAAAAAAACAGGGAGAGACTTTAATGGAAGTGTGCTTTAAGGGAATGCAAATGAGACAAGGGAATCTGCAGAGCTGCAGAACACAGTGGAGGGATATCAAACAGGGCTAGTGTGCCTGTCAAAGAGGTAAAGGCAAAGGGAAGGGGGAGAGAGGGAGAGAGCCCCTCTCACTTTATTCAATAGACACTCCTATACCACTTTTTCCTGCTTCAGCATCCACCCTCGGCTGCAGCTCTCCACACACCCCAACCCACACTTCTCCTCATCTCTAGAGTCTACACTTTAACTATTATATGTTTCCAAAACAGTAATAGTTCTAAAAAAAAAAAAGGCTTACTGCCTATAGAGCAGCTGATAAGAGCATAATATTCCTGAGTGACAGTTGTACATGCTAATCAGAGTGCACAAGTGTCTGAAGGGGGTGACTGTGTGTGATAACAGTGCTGCATTTGTGAATGAGTGATAGAGATAGCCTGCCCCTAGCTAGCCAGCCAGTCTGTTGTTCAGCACTGACACCACGCAGCAGAGAGAGCATGCTCCCCGGCCTGGTCTTCAGTGTCTCCAATGTGGCCTGTGATTTATTGTGGCGGCGGAGAGCATGTCACTGTTCATTATTACTGATGCAACAGGAGGCAACGCCAACACCCATCAATGCTTGCCCTGTGATGCCCGCCACAGCTGCCAGAGGAAGTGACCTCAGCACCCACCTGTCTTCTCACACAAACAGTGGCTGCAGTCCCGCTCTAATGGGCTCTAATATCTTACAGGGATGGAACCTCTGACCCAATTTGGCAACCACCTCTTCACCAATTGCTAACCAGCAGAAGACAATTATACATTAATTCAGACTGAAAAGTGCAATTTTACAGTGACAGAGGTGAGAGGCATCATTTTTGTAATCTAAATGTATAGAAACCTACACCTAGAAGACACAAAAAGTTGAGTAGCTTTATGTTTTTAGTCTTTCCTTCAATAATGGCTATTTTAACATAGACAAACAGTATAACACCAAATGTATTATTTACATATGAAATAGTTTTGTCCCAAAAGGAGAATAATGAAATGATTAAAACTTCCATTTAGTCTTCACAGTGTTGCATGACAGGGGAGAATACTTGTAATCATATTTTCCCCCAAATACCTTTGAATTCTGAATTAACCCTAAACCAATCTTTTCTATTTTGACATTTTAAGAATAGCTTTGCTAATGCAACATGTCTTTTAATTCCAGCTTGTTACAGGCATCATTGTGCACTTGACGATGAAACAGGAACCAATTTAAATTTGTCACAAATTTTGATTCTATGATGATGACTGATTTCTTATATCTTTATTTAACTGTTGCTCAGAGATCTCTTTGTCTCTTTCTGCCCTTTCAAATTGTCAGTCTAGTTGAATGTTTTGTTCTCCATGTACAAAACATTACTTTCTTTTTGCAAACCCTTCACACAAAATTACATCTATTTGTAAAGAAGCGTTTCTAAAAGCATGAAAGACCGTTCAAAAATAAAGAGTAGTCCTCTCAGCCATCTGACTGTATCGAATCAAGCTTTTGTGGCAGGCTACTCCAAACTTTTGAATGGTAGTGTATAACTTCATCTTGTTTCTGTCTTTCGACTTTTTCTCTCACGCTTTCTACTCCACTTCTTTCCCCCTGCTTCTCAACCTCACAGTCAAATTAGATATACTCCATATCAGTCAACCTGCGCTGTCAACTTTGTCAGCATGAGTTGCGTCGCAAATCAATAGGAGGAAATGAATAATTCACTTTGACCATTAAGTCTACACAACAAGAGTGATAACTGCCGGCCCTGACATTAATCTTATGAGCCACCAACAATGGATTATGATATAACATGATAATGTTATGAAATTGTACTCTCTGGTGAATCTTGCTCCCTCCCGCCCTTTGCATTGAGCTGTTCCCAGATGTCACTTGGCTGTGACTGGCAGGCTGCCACCCCGAGTGCCTGTGCACTGCCAGGCCCGGCTAGATCCATCTTCATTAAGGACAGAAGCGCTGTGAGTTGTGTGTGTTATTATCAGTGTCTATTAATCTGAAAGCTCCAGCAGGGCAACCCCCGCCTCACTGTTGCGCTACAGCACACCATAGCCAAGCATACGCTATGTACAAACACACTACGGATGCATACTACACAGACAAACACATGCAAAGTTTGTATGCATCACGCACATGCACACACACACACACACACACACACACACACACACACACACACACACACACACACAATCCTTTTACACTCCCGCCTGCAGCTCTCTAATAATGAGCACTGCAACAGACTTAAACAATTTGCAGATAATGCATGCTCACTCCTAATTGGGGACGATAGACAATAATTACGTGTGGAAAAAACTAATTCGTAATTGTTTAGCAACCATTGGGATTCACTCAAGGCAAACTGTAGACACCTCCTCATAAGACTTGGTGTCTGTGCATGGTGAGATGCACCTGATCATGGTTTGAAGCATTCACACACATGTTCACACACATGCACACGCTCACATGTACACACACAGAAGGGCCCACCGGGGCGCCACATGTGATGTTGACCCAGTTTAGATCTGTGGCACAAAGTAGAGCAGGGATTCAGAACAAAAAGAGACAGTGACATTTAAAAATAGGTTGACATTCTTTTCATCTCATTGCTGAGACCCATACAATGGAAGTATCCATTTTTTGTGTCAGTGGCACCCTCAACTAATTATTCCGTCTCATCTTCAACTTGCTACTTTAGAGATCCACTCTCTATACAGGCATAGGTTTGGGTCCAACGAGACAAACCAAAAACTTAACGAAGACATACTTTTAACAGTTTGAACAAATTAATTGTTATTTGCTTCATCCATTGCTGACAATACATTTTTTTAATCTAATTTATAGTGAGACCATGAGGTGAGTAATTGAAACAGCTGAGTGTACTGTACTGATATTGTGTACTGAATTAAATGAATTGTTTCCCCCCTTATTTACTTCATACTGGATTTTAAACATGCTTCATCCCTTACAGTGCATTTGCTTATAAACTGCGCTGCAGGCTGCTTGATGGACGTGAAGCCGACATTGTTGTTGTGCTTTGGTGCATTCAGTTTATGTAAGAACGTTTGGACTTAGGAGTCAGCTGATGAGGAGCAGCCTTATTATTGGTAAGAAATCCTTTCAACAATGTCAGTATTTGATTAATTATCTAGGTTTATGTTGGTTTTTTTTCAGGGTGACACAATGGCTTGAGACTGATGTTTATTAGCAATACTCTTAATGTCAGCTTGCATTCTGAGCGCTTCATGAGCTTCTAGCCTTTAATGTGAGTGCACATTAATTAAACCTCAGATGAGTGTATCTGGACTTTTATCAACCCAGTGCATTCTCTCATCGTGACAGCTGGGCAGTAGAGAACCCAATTTAGGGTGATTTTAGCAATTCAACCAAACTCCAACTTGAAGTGTATTTTCCTTAACCCTCTTTATCTGTCTGGATTTATCCAGATGATTTTGTTGTGCATCGCAAGAGCACAAAAAGTAGGAGTTGGCCTGTTTATGTGGATGCAAACATGTCTACCTTTTTTCAAATGTCGGAGTGATTTGTGTTGTGCAATGGTGCGTGTGTGTATGTCTGTGTGTATGTGTGTGAGTGATGTATCTAATTTGATAGTAGTGACCCCAATCTGCCTGCCAAGGTTATCCAGCTTTACGATGGGCAGAGTGGGCATCAGGAGATTCTGACACAGCAGGCCTGGCTGACATGCCCCAATTCTAAAACATGGCTGTCACTCACTTCCTCTCTTGCATCCTCTCTCTGTCTACCTTTGTCACACACACATATGAACAGCCTCCCACACACATACACGAAGGCACACTGACACTGTCCCACATATAGCACAGTAGCAGACTTCACAGCCACTCAGAAATAACTGAGGAGAAATAATGGTCTACGTACACACACACACACACACAAATGCCTGCAGTCTTCCTATTCAGCAAAATCTCAATTTAATGGTGAAAACCCCCCTAATCTAATTATTTGTACCTGCAACTTCAAACAAGTGAATTAGTGACAGAGAAACTGCTGGTGTTTGTATACATAGGTCTGAAAATTAGTGGCAAACAGAGACCACTGACACATTCATACCACAACACAATAGTTTAATCATTACACAGCAGCCTGTGCATTTGTCTATTGTTCAGCTGTCTAGGTAACAGGTAAATGTTTGAAACTAGCATGCACATTTGCTGGAAATAACACTCAAAACCACAAGCTACTGTATGTGTGAGCTACCATTATCTCTTCTTAATCCGCTTCTCTTTTCTTGTTTTGAACAACACACATAATCACACAAACACACAGTACACAGTGCATATATTAATTCTGTGAGGTCCCAGAGGACGGATGGGCGGTGGTGGACTGATTATTAAGAGAGGAGCAGTGGGAGACACAGCCCAGAGCCTAGAGCTCAGGGCCTCAGTCAGTCAGGCTGTAACAGGTGCTGCTTTCCACTGCCTGCTTCTGTTAATTACCAACAGCGCAATGTTGGAAACGCTTTACCGAGATCCACACCAGGTGAACACCCATTAGTGCATGGAGAAGATCCAGAGGGTCTGTGCCCACCCCCCACTGCTCACAGACTAAAGCTAAGTAAGTATATACACACACGCACACAGAAAAAATCACATACAAACACTCCCAAGCATTCACAGCATAAGCAGTTGTATATTTTTGTGTTGTTATGCACACTGGTATAATGATTACGCCTTGAGACATACGTATGTACCCAGACACACATCTTCAAATGTGCACACACACTCACACACATACACACAGAGCCCTGCCTCTACCCACACTCTCCTTTTCTTTCTTTTCGAATACTCATTTTTCCCTCCATCTCCTCCTGTCCCTGGAGGCCTGAGTACATCAGTTCATCGACACATTTCGTTCTGGTCTGTGGTCTCCATGGAGCCTCCTGTTTCATGTGACCTTCCTCCCCCTCCGTTCTGGGAGTCTCGGACGTCTGGTCACTCTGAATCACTCCCTCCGTCTGCCTTTGTTCGGGTAAAAAGATTCGGCAGAGAAAGGGAACCAAGCGCATAAAAGGAGATGAATCAACAGAGATCTCATGGCGCCTGCTGCTGCTATCCAAGTGAAGGATAGTACTATTTGTACTCATCCACCTTATCACCCCTCCCCCTCTGCATATCTCTCTTCAACCTCACGTCTCTGCCCCTCCACACCCCCACCCCTGTTTGGTACTCACATGCTTCCTCCATTCCCTCTGCAGTTCTCATCCTATTTTCACGTCTCATCATCAGATCCCAGTTGGCTTCATTCCCATAAATAATAGAAGAATTTTTGACTGGGTGAAAATAAACAACTCTCAGCCAATCAAAGGGGGGCTTACAGGCATTCCACCAGCTGCTGTCAGCCAATAGCAAAGGAGCTTTGGTGGCTCAAATGAGATCAGAAGTGAGTTGGTGCTCTGATCTCATTGAAAGGAAATGTAAATTATTCAGGTGACACTCTTTTGCTGCAAATTCCCTTTAACTAGCACAACCATTTTTGCTCTGTGAGCGAGACCAGTGCATCGCAGGAAACACTGTTTTTGCCACACATTGAAAGATTTGAAATGCAAATAGGCATTCACAGACAGCGACACTCAGTCATAAATTGAAACACCCTTAAAGATAACTAAACACATGCAAATGAGCTGATTAGCTGAATATGCAAATTAATGTATTATTTGTAGAAGGCATTTATATGTTAATTGACACGGTGGCTCACTGTAGATTAATTATATGTAATATACATTAAGTATAGAAAAATCTATAGCAATAGATACAGATAAAAAGATAAGGAAACAATTAGTTGCTGTTAGTATATCTCTTTCTCTCCCATTGATCGGGCATATGGCACTGACCCAAGTTACAAATTGAAGAAATCTCATTTTAATGTTCATGAAGCTCAGCAGAGCTTCTCTGAATATTCACGTCAAAGCAGAACGCTGGCTCTGCATTCAGAAAGGATGGGTGTGGGGGGAGCACTGCTCGCTGTAAAGCTCTGTAGGTTTCTCCCGCTCTCTCTCTCTTTCCCTGTATTACTGTCTCTCATCTCCTCTGTCTCTTGGCCCTCTGACCTGTGCAGGTCTCACGTTCCTGACTCCTCTCTCAGCAAGCAGCCGATCGATAGATGGATCTGACTTTACCCTGACTCAATAACCCCTCATGCACATCCTCTTCCTCTGTGGAGGGTGCGTGCATGTACGTGTTTGAGTGTGTGTGCCAGTAGAGGAAGGGGATGGGTCTGCATGTGCAAGTTTCTGCTTGCAAGGCATGGTTTTGGGGTTTTTGGCAGAGCTGCGCATGTGTGTGTATGTGTGTGCCTTTGTCTGCCAGCTCCAGTCTCTCACCCCAGGGCCTAGAAGTCACGGCAGTGAGAAAACAGATTGATTTCTCCCCTCCCACGCACAAACAATTAACTACACAGCGCTCAATTAGACACACGCTGGAGACGGCTTTAGACAAGCCTTTGCCTTGACCTGGAATCTGTTTCCTGAAAACCAACCTATAGTACTACTGTGCCCCTCCAACCAAGAATCAGAGGTGTGGGGAGTGGTGGGAGCCAGTGAGATAATAATAGGGAGGTGTTTGTATGCCCTGCTCTGGCAAAATGAGCTCTTCCTGTTGTTCGCAGCATCTTAGGATTATGTGTCCCAGCACAAAATGAGCCAAGATTATCTTTAATGATGTCGACGGTGTGCAGTTTCATTATCGCCAGTGTTCACACACTACTCCACAGCTTGTGCCGCTAGCTGAGTAAGCGGAGTGAGAATGCTAATTTAAAGGCAGGGGAATTCCAGTGGAGCATGGAACCCTCTGTATCAGCCGCCCCATGTCCACCTCCGGGACCCATATCCACGTAACACATGTTGATCATCCAGTAAAGGACAAACAAGGTTGTCATCACTCCGTCAGCTTTCTGTCACTTTTCATTTTTCCATGTGAAACACTCCAGTGAGCATGTCTTTCTCTGTATCTCTCTCCCTTTCCTTGAGCCAAGACATTTGTCAGAATTTCAACAGTGTCCTCCCACTGCTTCAGTAAACCAGGCTCTGTTTGTTGACTGCCTCAAAAATTGATGTCTATTGTCTGTGTCTATTCAAGGAAATAAAATGCAACTGCTTTTTACCAATGTTAATTCTTATCCTACAGTCTGATTAATCCATCTGTGAATGTAATTAATTTCACTTCTATCATTCTAATTTCACCTTTTTCACCTTTCTTTTGAAAATACTGTAATTAACAACTAAATCTCATGATTCTAATGAATTATCAAATTTGTAACAAATCCACTGAACAAATTAATATATGTGTGGATGGATGAGAATAAAAAAAAGTAGAGTTCTTAAGTAAGTTCTTATTAAAAGTAGGAAAAACGGGTCATCAGCACATTAAAATTGAGCTGTGACAATTATTTCCACAGATGCTGGCATTGACGTTAATTGTGATCCACTGCCGCACGGCCAAGTCATTCCAGGCTTTAAGTGTGTCATTCATAACACGGGCTAAGGGAGATAATAGAATTCGAGAGTGTGAGTATGTGTGTTTATGAAAGATAGACAGGAGAAAGAGCAAATGAGGGAGAGAGAGAGAGAGAAAAAAGAGAGAGAGAAACAGAGAATTCATAGAAGTACAAGCTCCACTGAGTGTTAACATTTCTAATTATCTCACTGTCACGTCTGGAGGCTAAGAAGATAACACCTGAAGTCACCAGGGCGGCAGAGTGGGCATGCACATACAGAGTATACACACACTCACACACAAACAGTCCCACAAGCTCACACACCTCCCACCTCCTGCACCTCCATGCTAGGCCCTTAGATTTGTCTCTCTCTGCATGATTGCCTCCACCTTTCACTCTTCTTTTTCTATCTTTCCCTAATTTTTACTCTACCCTCTTTGTTGTACTCACACTCTCTGTGTGAAGTTATATGTGAGGTCCAGCTTCTGGGCTCTCCCCTGTTTACTTACGTATGTACTGATGTCAAGATGCCACGCCTGTCTCACCCCTGCTGCCCTTATATGCAGGCAAAGCCAGCAATGCATTGCGTGTTCCCACTGATGTTTATCCTTGTCATGCCTATTGAATACGGCTTATGTCCTGTGTTTGATATTAAATCCCATGCTGAGGGGCTAGCTGGTTGTTTCACTGATCAGATAAGCACCAGAGGGAAGGAGGGTGGATTTAACTGGTTTTAGTAATCGCAACAGTCCATTCCCCCTCCTCTATCCCTGCTACTGTACATCCCAACTGAGGGATTTGCATTAATACTGTAGGCTAGTTTAGACTTTGCTACCATATAAATGTAAACCCCTTTTTCTATATAGCCTGAAACATAATATGAAACTTGACAGTATAGCACTGCATTACTGTACCACCATCGCCAGCCTGCTATATTCTACAACTTGCTTAAGGGCTGATGAAATATTCACAGACCTGAGTGTTACAGCAATATCTGGTGCTGTGAAGCTTTTTAAGGTCAACTTTCACTGAGACTCTCTCTTGGCAGCCTGTCCTGTTTCCCCTCTGATGCCCTGCAGAGGGCCTTTCGGTAGTGACAGCCATTCTCCTGAGACTTCCTTCTCTCTGTCACCCAGCCATCCGCCACCCCTCTGGCCTGCTAACCTCAAGTGGTGTGAAAGCTGGGAACATTTCGACTCTAGGACCGGGTCAGGGTGACTCACTGGGTGCTAGAGACCTGGATTGTGCTCTTCTATAATGTTTAAAATTATATAGACATTCACACGGAGCAGAGCTTTGAAATATTAATCACATTAGAATTAACAGAGCTGTCACTCCCACCAGATAGAGAACACTGGCCTAACTGCGTGGGCTCTCATGTCACTGCCATCATCTGCAAAGTGAAACAAAGACAGAAATGCCAATTTTCTCCACAAGTCATCTACAGTAAACACACTGAAAGC
The DNA here is from genome assembly GCF_905237075.1 of Dicentrarchus labrax. Lineage (NCBI taxonomy): Eukaryota > Metazoa > Chordata > Actinopteri > Moronidae > Dicentrarchus > Dicentrarchus labrax. The sequence goes on from NW_026136722.1 coordinate 11,238,840, forward strand.
AAAGATATGTGTAGTAGGCTGCTTAACCATGAATAAAGAAGGAGTCTGTGTGCAAGCCAACAATTCCTGCTTGTCAGTGAAGAAGCACAAACACTTCCCACATTTACAGGCACACAAATGACAACAGCCTGGTTTCAGTGACCCAGCATCCTGGTCAGCAGCACAGTTCGCCCCCTCACGCCTCATCATCCAATCCGCTGACGCTTACATAGCTATCGTCTGATAGTCGGCTCTGTGGCCCAACTAGCCAGCTTTACCAGCACAGAGGTCCAATGTGATTCATGGCATTTACCCCTCCCAGCTCCCATGGAACCCAGAGCTCTGTTGCTGTGACATCACAGCCAGAGCCCTGATTGGTCACCAGATGGCTGCCCTGATTGGATTCTGGCCCAAACTGTGCGGACTGAATCACTGGCTTAGTGCTGCTCTGGATACTGATCCAGCCCACCTGCGCTGCCCAGCAAACACACACACACACACACACACACACACACACACACACACACACACACACACACACACACACACACATATACACACACATATACATACACACACACACACACACACACACAAACACACTTGCAGACGTGGACACATGCACATAAGCAAAGACACATACAGAACAAGTATCAATGACATTCAATTAAACATGCTCATTCATAAAAATAAGTCACTTAACTGCCAACAACTACACCTTCCGCCTCTCAATCTGTCTTTACCTTTTATATGTCTTGTCAATTGATTTTAAAGCGCCCCTTTTTGAAGATTATGGCCCTTTAAAATCTAAGTGCCCTTGTTTAACTTAGCTTAAACGACTCTGCCTCTTTGCTTCGTGGGTTAGGCCCCATTTCAACATTTCTGAGCACTGTCCTGGGAGACATAAAGCGAATGAGAAAGCAAGGGCATTCAAAGGGAGAGAGAGTGAGAGAGAGGTTTGCTGTGCTATGTGTCAGTCTCTGAGTATACCAAAGCTTTTACGCATGTATCTACTTTCGCTCACTATTCGGCTACGTGAAGCAATAAGTAGCCCTTAAGTGCAGGCATTCTCTTTTAAATACACTACAAATGGACGTTAGCTTCTACTTGAGCCTTGAGAGGCACTCCTGAAGCTTTCCTGATTGAGACATGAAACCAGAGCACTCCTCTATTCCCTCCCCTTCCTGCATTCCCAAAGGGATGCCTGCAGCGTGCCTCTCTAAAGATACCCCTGGCACACACACCCGCACCAAAAACAGTTCCCTGAGGACAGCTGCAGGCATACTGCAGTGTCCGTCCGTACAACCAGACCTCCACTCCGTTTCTGGTGAGTCCCAGAGCTGCACAACACTTTTGAAAAAGTCTCATCAATGTTATCACTTATTTCAGTCCTGCAAAAAAAAAAAATCATTGTTGCTTCAATATCTTCTGTTTTCTTTATGCACTTTAGTCTCGCTCTCTTCCCTGTCTCCGTTGTATCGGCAGGCTGATCAAACACTTGCATCTGCAGCTTTTTCAATCCCTCCAGAAGCCAAAAAGAGCACTGCACAACCCTCTCATAAGCCCAAAGGAAACAGAAGCACAACATTTGGCAGTGGGACAAACCCCCTGCTGCACCTGTGCCCGTTCAGGCAGATCAGTATTTAGCTGGGGCCTCCTGCTGCCCCGGGGACAATGAGAGGGGATGGACGGATGGACCAAGGATTTGAGAGGAGGACTTGGACACCGTTACCCACCCTGTGTGCCAGCGTTATGGGTCGAGTGGACCAAATGTCTACTCACTGGCAGTAACACACAGCTGTTTGGTGATCTGCCTTTGGGCCAGCCCCACACAGACACATTCAACATCTTGTCCAACACTGCCATCTCCTCTTTGTCTTTAGACTATAAAAGAAGAAAGAGGAAAATGGTGGGTGTATATATGGCCACAGTTAACAAGCACTTGTAATTACCAGACAGTGTTTGATTTGAAATAGTTATATCCAGGAAGTATTAGATTAGAAACTGTAATTACTACAATGTGTTCTGCAACACCTCCATCGACGCCGCTGTGCTTTGCATTTCAATGCACGCTGGTGAGGCTTCAGACCTATCTCACGCTCTTTCCCCAAGGTCGTCATTACATTACTGAACAAACTTTGCTCTAAATTCCGAGAGAAACCGAGAAAAACGCTCCTAGTGCCAAACACTCCCTCACCCTTCCCCTCTAATATTTAAGAAAGCTGTTGATCACACCTGTTCCCACTCCATCCTTGGATGTGGGAATCACGATGAAGGGAATGGTACCGAATGTGTTATCTGCTTAGGAGCTGTGACGCTGCGTTTCTATGGCAACACTCCACCCGGTGTTACAGTCACTTTGCTGTCTTTTCTTTCACTGCCAGCTATTCTCAGCAACAGTCTGGGTCCTGTAAAAAGGGGCAACAAGAGTGGACTGATGAAAGGGAGTCAGTATAAGAGTGCAGGCTCAAGTCTCCCATGCAAGTACCTGATATTATTTTGCTTGAGAATATTTTCCCCTAATGTTTTCGTTTCTCTCTCTCAGCTTAGCTATTAAGGCTAACATAAAGAATCTGGGGAAGCTCCTGTGTTGTTCAATACCCACGTTTAGAGCTTATTATTCACAAAGGAAGATTTAATTCATGAATCCATTCTTCTATTGACTAAGAGCTATGTTTACCTAATTATGCACAAAACAGACATTCATCAGAGTGGCATTTGTTTGTGCCTATGTTTTCTCTTGAATAAATGAACATAGGAGCCTGTGGTGAGGCAGTAACACCCTCCCCTGGGAGCCTGGTGTCCTGCAGGGACGTCATTCTGCATGGTGACAAACTGTTGTTCCGATCGATATGGCCCATTATTGATCATTCACTGATGATCAATATCTCCTCCCTGTCTGTATCATTATTGCTTTGAGTAACATTAATGAGACCTGGGGCTCTCATTATCCCAGCCTATATGTACTCTCACTGTCTCATGCCTTGTCTTCTGCACTCACACTTATTGTAAGCTCTCAGGCACAGAGAGGGAGCTACAATACCTAATGTGTCATTTACTTAATTAGATCATGACGTGCAACAAATCACACACACGTGTGTATACACATGCAAGAGAGATCTTGCCATGGAGTCTGGAGCAGAATGATAAACTGGACCTCAGTCCACACAGGGGAGAGACGAAGAGTGAGAACAGCAGAAGGAGAGGCAAGATGAGAGGAAGGCTAGAGAATAAAAGACCAGGGGAGATGTACACTAGCCATATCACTTCCTCTTTCCCTCTGGCTCTGGAGCTTTGCTGGAGCAAAGAGAAGGAGAAAGAGTGTGAATGAGAGTGAGAGACAAGAGACTCTCTGAGGCTATAAAGGGGTAAGGGGGAGTTGGATGCAGTAAAAAGGCAAAGCTGGGTACAGACAACCACCTTACTAAATTAATTTCTCCTTATAAATCCACCACTGGATACAAACACATACACACACATACCGAGGGCGTAAAACAGATAGTAATGGAGACGTGAGAAGAAAAGACAAGAGAGACAGCAACACAGAGGGGAGCCTGATGGGAAAAGACAAAGAGGAGGGGAGGGATGAGGAGGGAGATCGCGCACATAAAAGAGCTGTAATTTGCCTAACGAAAGACGAGAGTGACAGATAGTAGAAAAAGTGTATGTTGAGGGGTGGAGAAAATGATGGGCTAGGGAGCGTGTTGGTGGATTAGAAAAGGTGGAAGGAGACACAGAGCACATATAAAAATGAGAAAAGGGTCAGAGATGCAAAAGCGGGAGGACACAGAGAAAAGAAAGTGAGTCTAATGTGTGAATTTGAGGGCTGATGGGCCTTGGAGTAAACTAAAAAATACATAACCAGGGGGATAGAAAGATGGCAACGCAGAGCGAAAGGGGAGATGATGGAGATGGAGGAGGGTCGGAGTGGGGAGGGTGGTCTTTAATCAAAATGTTTTTCAATTAATTTTACAATTAGGGCGCTGCTCGTTAGCTTTGGCATACACAAGAGATGACATTGCTAGCAGTGCTATGCGTGTCATTAATATAATGATGACAGATTGGTGCTCCTGTGGGACTGCCTCTGCTCTGTGACAGCTGGGCCCTCCAAACAACGTCACCTGACCGGCATGACATCACCTAACCTCATTCAACATGGCTGCCAGTGATACAAGGGACATGGCCAGTACACATCAGCTACTACACACCCACTTGGCTCTGCCAAGAAGGGCAATGACACAGACAGAGAAGCTGCTCCTTTCCTTCTCCCTCCCACTATCCCTCCCTTTGTCATTCAAGGACATACAACCAAACAAACAGTGAAAGGAAATAAACTCCCGCCCACCTTTTTTACAAAAAATGCCCAAGGTGCACTTGTTACGGTATCGTACAGTATATTGTCTCATGAACAATCAATCACTTGAGGAACAGAGCACAAATTCTCACACACACACACACACACACACACACACACACACACACACACACACACACACACACACACACACAAACACTCTGCTGGAGCCTGACTCTCTTATACACTGTTGTCATGGCAACCCCATTAAGGGAGGACACTCAGGCTGCAACTCTGGTGAAATCAGCCTGTCTCTCTTCTACCTCTCTCTCTCCTTCTTTCTTTCACACACACACATACACACACACACACACACACACACCTTCCTTTTCTTTCACTGCCAGCCATTTCTATTTGTCTCCCTCCATTACTTTCTCTTCCTCGCCCATTGTCCTTCTCCTTCTATCCTTGCATCACCCTTGGCGCACCTCTCTGCCCATCTCTCTCCATTACTGTGTTACGTTCCTCATCTCCCGCCACCCACTTCCCAGGCGAATGTAAATATGTCATCTCACTTCTAGAACCCTCATCGTGCTTATATCTGACTTTTGTTTGGTCTTCACCCACACATTCGGAGGACCTCTCTGTCTGTCTGTCTCTCTTTCTCTCTCTCATCCATCCTTTGAGACACCGAATACATTTGTGATTGAGGCGGCACCTCTCTTCTCGTGCCCTCTCCAATTAAAGGGGAGATTTACAGGGGGAATCAGTCAGAGGGCAGCCTTGGAGGACAGCTTTAATAAGGGCTCCGTGCTGCACTGCTCACTTTTTCATGCTCTCTCTCTCTCTTAGGAAGATGTCTTGCCATTTAGCAGGTGTGAGGACAGGAGAAAGGAGAAACAGGTTACATGATAAACCCCCCCCGACAGGAACATTAAACAGTGGCCCAGCTGTTAAAGGCCACCCAACCAACAATGATCAATGCCAATTTGTGGGTGCCCCAATGAAATAATCACATAAAAAGCAAGCTCTAGAACTTAACTGCTAAGCCACAAATTATTCAAGCTCATGCCTTGAGACTCAGCTGCCACATTAGTTCCAGCAGCCATCCCATCCATCTTGTAGCTCACTAGCGGTTGGTGGGCCCACAGTGTAGCTTCACAACTTCATGATATTGATAGCAAGCCTTAACAAATAATGGCTTGTTGTTTAGAAAAGATTGCTCCCGAAACGCTGCCATCCTCCCATGCCTTTGTACTTAGCGCTGTATGTGCTCATCCCTATGGGCCACCTGTTTGCCACAAGCCAGAGCATCCAGCCTCAACCCCCACCCATCCTCATCTACTTCAACCCACTTGATGAGCTAGATAACACAGTATGGTGGAGAGCACACACAGGATGCCCCCCAGAGAAATAATCTGGAGATACAACGAGCGAATACGAAGGATAAGCAGCAGGACCTAGTGCTGGCAGGCGGCCTGAATGATGAGAAGAGAAGGAGAAGAAAAGAAAGAGGGCCAGAAATGGAGAGAAAAAGAGAATTGGGGGCAACATAGGGAGTGAGTAAAGGAAGGGTAGGTAGATGAATGAAGAGGAGATTGAGAGGGAAGGGTAAAGCCAGTAGGGGGTAGTCTTCATTAAAGGACGCAGAAAGGAGAGAGCAAGACACAGGGATGTGAGACGTACGGAGTGAGTAGGTGGAAGGATGTGAGGGGATGAGAGTGGAGAGGAAAGGAGGAGGAGCGGGCATTAGAGGGAGACTGAGGCATCTGCTGCTGCTCCACATGGATGTTTATCCAGCCTGTGGCTTCCTGAGAGACACATAGTAGAACTTCTCTCCCTGAAAGCCCCCTCTCACATCACTCTGTGGGCCTGCGTGTTTGTGTGTGCCAGATACATTTCTGCGCGGTCTTTGCATGTATTACGCGCTGGCCCAGTATGTGTGCTTGTGGAGTGCGCCTATCTAAGTATAGCATTGGTGTCTCTTTTGCATGTGTGCTTGTTTGCTCTTCCCTGGTTCGTCCTGTAGTGTAAAGCTGCACGACCCCTTTAGCAGGCTGGTGGTTGTGCTCAGCCCTGGATGAGGGGGAGGGTTGGAAGTGGATGGAGCAAAGAGAAAAGGATGAGTGTTTATATTTAGCTCCATGCACAATCAGTTGGGAGGCCAGACTGGAGATTCGAAACTCTGCTTAATACTTACAGTACGCACTGTTAATACACACTGACCACAGAGCAGTTGACTTGGAGCACAGAAACCATGTTCAGGCTAACAGCAGCTACAGCATGAGAATTGCCTCTCAAAATGGAGAGCAGAGAGCTCTGTGTTGCAGCGTGGCTGTTATGAATATTTGAAGCAGCCATATCGCTAGGCTCCTGGTTGTTGCTCGAGGGGGGAAACATGGGCGCGGGCACAGAGTGGTTGGCAGTGCAGAGAGGCTGGTATGGAGGGGGGTGGCAGGCAGTGGCGGAGGCAGCGGCCCATCCTGAGGCTGGCAGCAGGCGGCTCAGTGAATGAAAGCAGGGCAGGTCATGTGTGGGTGGGGAGGCGGGACTCTCCTGCTGCTGAGACAGATGCCACGGTTGTTAGGCTTAATTTCTTCTGCCAAGCACCACCCAGCACTGGCCAAAAACAAACTCAAATGCTTGTGGCCAGTGTGTGTGTGTGTGTGTGTGTATGTCTGTTTGTGTCTGTGTGCATGTGTCAATAGAGAGAAAGAGCACTGTTTGATTCGGTATCAGGCTCTACCAGGAGCACACACAAGCAGAGCAGTAATCGTTTACTGTTCAGTCCCGTCCACCTTCCATCTACTCCTCTGTTCTCTGAGTCTCTTTCTCAGTATCTCCATTTCTCACCATCCATCTTCCTGACTCTTTCTAGTCTGTCTTTCTCTTTCTCTCTCCATCTTTACTTCATCTCTCCCTCTGCAGCAAAGCTGGCTCCCACTGCAGTGAAAAAGGAAAAGGCAGAGAGACGGTGGGGAGGTGGTGGGGGCACATAGAGACTGAAATAAAGAAAGAGAAGTGAGAGATGAAGAAAGAGCAGCGTGGTATTTGGCTCAGCGTTGCATTATTGGCTCTGGTTGATCTGATCTGAAAAGATTACAGGAATACAATACTAACAAATCACCGTTCTGCCTCTTGAGCCTAACACCCTGTCACTTGCACACAAACACAACACACAAACGCTAACTCCTTCTCACGCACAAACTTACACCCTCCCCTGAGCCGTCACCCACACCTGTGGCCTGTCTAGCCATTCTGTGGTCGCTTCTCTTTATACCTAACATTAGATATAATGTCAACAGTTGAGCGCACACGTCATTCACTACACCGCTGCTTTCCTTGACAAGAGGCATCACCCATGCAGCCAGAAATAATTACCTCTCGACTAATAATTACTAAAATTAATACAGCAGCAAAAAAAGAGATTCTAAAAGCTGAATGCATTCCAATTTACCCCCACACTGTGTTCATTATAAATGAACACTTATTTCTTCTCCTCCACACGCTCTGTTGCTCTTTCTTTCTCTTCACTCCTCTCTTGACTTCTCTCAGCCCAGCTGGGTTGGAGGCTGCCTGGTGGGGGCGGGGTGGCAGCCTGTGCCAAGGCCAGTGCGACATGTTTTGACTCTTTACTTACACATTAATTCAAGTATTGATCATGCTTGCATTAAGCGCAAGGAAAGAGAGAGAGAGCAAGGAAGTCCAAAAACCCACAAACAGAATACATCAGAAACAACAGCGACCATTGCCATTCAGGAAACCAAAATGCTGCTTACACACGAGCATGCACACACACAGACACATAACCCATAAACTCCCAAGGACGAACACATCATATATACTTAGACACCTCTACAATTGAAAACAGATTCAAAGCATCACAGCAGCCCCAAACCCTTGCTTCCGTCCCATCTTACTGACAAACACACACAATGACACACCACCATCACCACGTTCATTTCATCTGCAGCACAGCAGGTCTTTGGATGCCGATCCACAAACATTGATTCACACTTCGACAGCACTTATTTATTTATCTATTTACTCAGTCATTCTCTTATACATTTCACGTCAAAGAAGTGCCAGCTGCTGAGGCTGATGTCTGGTAAGTGATTGACTCATGTAGGATTTTTATTTTTCTGTTAACTCATTGGACACAAAAAGGAGAGCAAAGTTTCTATTGTTTGTTATGGAAGATGGTGCTGCTACTGTGTATTTTTCCATCAATCAAAACAGAAAAAAAAAACTCTCTATCTCCTGCTGTATCATGGTCTTCACCGTAAATTGTCAATGCAAGACTTTCTTGAATAAAACTGAGCTGCAGCACAATTGAATTACAGTGCTTTAAAAAACGAGAAGCTGTTGCACATGTGCATCACATTACAAATGCTACACTTTCCATTGTGTAGCACAGCAGTAATCTCTCTCTCTCTCTCTCTCTCTCACACACACACACACACACACACACACACACAATGGTGAAAGCACTACCAAAGCGCGTCATGGTGTCTGGGTGGTAGACAGGCTTCGGAGACAACAACGGTGAAAATTAAATTCCATTTAAGGCTAATCCCATTTCCAACCTCTGCTGAGTCTTACTGCTATTGTGACAGTCAAGGAAATCTGTCTCAATTGTTCCATTGCGGGAATTGATGGTGAAACACGATACAGAATAAATAATGGAGGTTGATCACCAAGAGACAGGCCCTGAAGGAGACTACGACTGGGTCAGACAAGCATGCTGTAGCTAAGGGTGGTGGAGAGGGCATGAGACAGAGCCATGCCAGACAAGAAGGTGAGAGAGAAGAGGGGACAGTAAACAATGTGTGTGCATTTATGCCATACTAATTCTCTTGACATTTCACGGGCAGTATTGTTTTGCTGCTGCCGTTACTGACAGAGACGAGATGAGACGGGGAAAGATTTAAGTGTAGCACAGGCTGCAGGACAGACAATAGCCATGTCCAAAATGTCCCTACATCGAAACGCCACCAGTGTCACACACATAAACAAACGTATACACACAATTCTCTGCGTTGAAAGTGAATTGGCCATTGGCATCCCAAGGGAAAGAGAGCAAGAATAAATTGACTTGCTACTCCCTAGTAACAGCTCTTCTCTAATCGAGCACTGGCATAATTTAGTGTTCCTCGCCCTACAAGGGTAAATATACTCATCTATTACATGAAACAAAATGGTTCCTAGTTACAGTGTGCCAAGAAGGTCGGGATTGTCATTTAATAGAGTTAAATCTGAAATGAAAATACAGACCTTATTTTTGGTACCCTGATGATGTCAAGAGGCAAAGATAGAGAACCATCTCTGAAAAATAAAGCACAGAGTAATACCACTTGCTATAATTACCCAGAACATGAAATGAGGTGTTCAAATGTAGCTACATTTATGTGCCAAAGAGACTAGAGAGATGCTCATCCCCTGGGCTCATCTAAAATGATATAGAAACGTCAGTAGACTGACACATAGAGATGGATGCGCAAACACCATCCACCTACTTTTCAAATTTGCATTCATTTCACATCCAACTCGAAATTCACATCCAATTTTACAGTCAGTTCACGTCCAAGCTGGCACTCAAATTCAGCCACTTGTGCATGCAGTCTGTATTCGCGGGTCAGTGTGGTTAAAGCTGACACTTTCTGTCAACACACCCATCACTAACCCCCATTACTCGCTCACTTAGTCTCTTCCATCATGGCTCACTCATTCATTTGCCGGCACGCGCACACTTGCACCAACGGCCACGCAATCTGCTCAAACACACAGTCATCACACACTTGTTTGTTCAGCAATTTTCTCATTTGGCCTTCACTTGATCACAATATTCTCATCCACTCATTCGACATTCGTTCATGGTCCCAGCCACTTGTACTCTCATCTGGTCCCCCCCGATCTCTGCCACCACTTCTCAGTCACATGCTCGCCGCTCTTGCTCTCACCCACTCACTCCTTCTACTTCTCACTCATTGTTCAAAGTCACACACTTTCTCTCTCTTTCTCTTCCTCTCTGGCTGTCTCTGTCACACGCTGCTCATCCCTCTGTCCCTCCCCTTCATTAACCCCCTGGATGACACAGTCCCTCAACTTGCCTCTCTGTTCATCCTCCATAACTCTCTCTGGCTAAGACTGCTGTCTCCCTCTCTGTATAGATTGCCTCCACCCATTCCAATAAAAGATTTAAGAGCTCCTTTAAGTGCTAATCAGGTTGTCATCCGTGCAGCCAAAATCAGAGGCTTGATAAATAAAGGCTTGTCTCTGTTGGCTAGCGGCTCACTGTGTTTAAATAGGTGACACCGGAGTGCATTCTGAGCGCACCAGATCGATGCCAGAACCCCTGGGGTCCCCTGAAACGGTGAACGGAGACAAAGCTTAGCGCTCGCTAATAATGCGGGGATAGGCAGCTTGCTCCCTATTTTCGGAAGAACTATCCCTGGGCTTGTCCTCCACTCCTCTCGTTCTTTTTTTCTTTTTCTCTCATCACGACAGGTCTTTCCAACTTGCCAGTTGGCAGAATTGCATAAACATAGAGACCCAAAATCTTTATTTTTGTACATTACACAGAAGGTTAAGCTGTTGCGCTGAGGGAAGTGCATTAAAAAATACCAACAACAATCACTCCTATCTTCAATCCCCAACCAGCACACTCTGCTGTCCAATCATCCCATCACATCCCACTATGGCCAATTTGCCGCTATGCCCAATCTCTCCTCCGCAGTCAAACTGTTCGCCATCACTCGAAATAGCATATCACCAGCCCTCGCTGTCACCCGCCATGCCATATCACCAAAACTCCCACCCTCATCCAATATATCCAGCACCAGGCCCGGCTCGACAGACGTGCTATCACTGACCCATGCCTACACAGCACTACAACGTGATGCTGCCCCCTTAACTCTCCTCAGCCCCCCACCTCATCTCAACTTGTGTCCACTTACATTCCCTCCTATGAAAGCTACACCCTGCAATGGCAATATCAGGGTCCACCACTCCCTCGGTGGTTCTTTTCCCTCACTTTGATTTTCTGTCCATCAAGGGGGCGTGGATTAGCGGTCTCTTGTTTATCTGCTCGTCAGTTTTATCTATCCATCACTAAGCCATCCGCTGTGCTGCAGCGGCCTCAGCACTGCATTAATCCCCTATCAGCCAGCCAGCCATCCATCACCCCGCTGTCTATCACGTCAGATCCATCATCCGCCCATCTGTCTCACACTGCCCATGCTCGGAGATGATCTCCTCAGAGAACCCCACTGGCGAGTCACAGAGGGTGGAGGGGACAGCGGGGCAGGAGGAAATTACAGGGAAATGCAGAAACAGAAGACAGGAGAAAGGGAGAGAAGATTATACCCTACCCTTCCCTCTCCCTCTCTCAGAATACATCCTGCTGAAAGCATTCTCTTCATGCCACTACATGCTTATTAGCTGTTGTGTTTGTTTTCTTGTAATTTGTTTGTTTTCCTCGCCTGCTAATTCCAGCCAGTGGGAGAAGTGCCAGTAGAGGGAGAGATAGCTGCTGGGGACGAGGGTCATAAATCCCATAAAACCCCGATGTAGTGAGAAACCATGGCCCCTCCTTCTCCAGCACGTTGGAGCAAGGAAGGGATATTGTCTAAAGCCTAGAGCTTTAAAACAGCTCAATATCTGGGTTCATCGGGGGTCATTTGTATTTCCATCCATATCTGCTGCCATCGGAAGGTGAGTGAGGGGGGCACATGAGCAGGAGAGAAGGTGAGTGTAGGGCAAACGTTAGTACACTTGCAGCGGAAGGGGAGTCCACACAGGTGCATGTAAGTGCAAGAGAGAGTAAACAGGCACATATTAGGAGAACCAGAGAGCACATAGACATTTAGGTCTGTAAACTGCAAATGGTAAGTGAACAAACAGGTATGTATGTGGGCTGAAGCACCATAATTATTTAAACTAGTTGACAAATAGAGTCTGTGAGGGCAGAGCAAATTGTTTAGAGGGTAACGGAGAGAGCACAGAAGAGAAGTTAATGTAGATACTTTCAGACTGTTTGTACAGAGAAAAATCACAGAGGAAGTTAAATATGCAGTCCAACAGCTTTGCAGAGACCAAAAGTAGTAGATCTGTGTGAAACAGTTAATTTAAATACACACTAAAACTTGTTCACTATGAATAACCACCTCAAGGCGATTGTGCGATTATGGTTTGCAGTAATTCGATTTGCTCGCCGCTGTTTACATGATTTGTTTGATACAAAGTAGCTGAGCACCACAAGTAGAACAGTGAAACTATGTGTCTATGTTTTGTTGTGAGGATGAATTTACAGAACCCCGTAACACAGGCTCTGTCACTTGCAGAGTTAGTTGTAACATGAAAGCCACTTTGCAGTCGCCCCCCAAAAATGTGTGTTCTGCTTTGTTTTCCTTTGTTTTCCACCACTAGCCATGCCGTTGTTTGTACAGAAACACCGCTTTGCACGGAATCAAAACACCAAAAGAAATCAGAATGGAGGTGTGTGCCTGAGTACAGCAAAAGATTGATTTTGAGGTCAGACAATTGAGTTATCCTTTTTTCAATTTTGGCTTTAATTCAACTAAGATAATCCAGTTAACACATTTGCATGACAACTGCAATAATTTGAGTACTGCCTTAATCTTGTTATAATCAAGTTACTGGCATTCCTGTAACCTCTCTGAGTGTAAAGTAGTTATGTGGTATAAAAGAAATTCAAGTATACTTTCTTGCAATGTTACATGGCTCTGTCCACAGAAACTACAAAACATAATGAATTACATTAAATTTTACTTTTTACTAAATTCAAGTACCTCCCTGTCCTTTTTGCCTGTAAACCTAAGGTTCAACTTATTAACTATACAGTACAGTATAATATAATGCACAGCAGAAATGCCAGTAGAATACAGAGTGTTGCCCTTTGCATTTGTATGAACTTGTATGTTAATTCTGACCTGAGTCGGAGTCCATGTCATATGATTAAATAAACATATGAAGTAGGAGTTTAAATTCCTGCTGTATTTCATTACATGGCTAATTTTACCCTCCAGTAGCAAGCGACCACTGCTCTCGCTGGATTTTTCTGCAATCTACAATAGCTTTTAGGATCTGCAAAAGTATATAGAATTGCATACAGTACAATGTTACTGTAGACTTACATGCCAGGACTCGGAAATTCGTCATTTTCATTGCTGACGATCTCTCTAATCCAGTCAATTGTTTTTACTCCTGTGTACTCAAATAGCCTTGTAAGATTACAGCAGGGACTGCACAATGTCTTGTGAATAGCACTAGCTCTATAAATGCAGCTAGCCAATTGACAGCTGAGATTCTCTTCTGTGTAATATCAACATCGGTGGGCCTCCATTACACATGGAATAGGAGGAAAGAGATGTGTGAAGCTTGTGCTTTTATCCATAATGAGCCTAAACAAACATCTCCAAACAAATGTTCTTCTTCTACATGCAGCCGAATCAGATGAGACAGCTGTCAGAAAGCATCCATATCCATCCTGAGTTAGCTCTAATTGGAGAACTACTCTCCCTCCTCTGGCCCTATTTGACAGATACCGCTCAATCACCACACCGGTGCTGAACGCTGCTCCATCCCGACAAAATACGGTCTGCAATTACAGAGGATGCTGCTGTTACAAAATGATACCACACACACTGCACACATATAAACACAGTACTCATTATGCATATACTGTAATATACTTCACGCATGCTCAGGTGTATCAATGTTGAATGTGTATGTGCTGAGCCTGCATGCGATCTGTCATTTTATAACAGTAGCATTCCTTTGCTTGTACAAAAACAAAAAGGTATAAATTGTAAATGCTGCTATTCCAATAAAAGGGTGAAACATGCAGTTCATAACAGATGCAATTACCATTTACACAAATATACAGAGAGAGAGGAAGAGACACACAAACATGAACACTCGCACAGCCTCATAAACACATACCTACATTATTTCGTACACACTGAATTAATCAGCTCTTAGACAAATAGCTGAATAAATACTGTGGATAACCAGATCAATATTGTACACTCAATTCATCTGAGTTCACAGAGATGTCAAATTCTGCATAGTTCTATAGCACACTGATTAAACTGGCACCACATTAATTCAGTAAATCAATAAAACCAATCTTTCAAATAAATCAAGTCGCATGGACGGCTAAAGCCAATTGGAGGGCAAGAACACATTAAAATTCCCTTGCTCCAACTGCATATCTATGTCAAGCAGGCAGCACACTGATTTGCTATGTGGATTCCACAATTTGTGGAATGAAAACGATTAATCCATGAAACAATAACCAGGGTGCCAAGAAGGCACATGGTAATTCTATAATGATCAAAGACTCAATTAAATCCTTTTCCATTCTGTTCCCTAAATGCCTCATGTCTGTAGCTGCAGAGTGTGTGTGTGTGTGTGTGTGTGTGTGTGTGTGTGTGTGTGTGTGTGTGTGTGTGTGTGTGTGTGTGTGTGTGCTTTTGGTGGTCAGTTTATGTTGTGTGTGTGTCTTTTTTGTGTTGTCTTGGGGTTGTGAGGTGACCAAAGGTTAAGCTGTGGTCTGGCAAGTATCTTTTGTGGCCAGATGACGTATGACGTGTGGTTTATGTTTATGCTCTAATAGCACTGCAGGATGGAAGCACAAGTGGTGTGATTGTTTTCATAATTATTGGATTATAATCACATTCACATCCTGACAGATAAGCCTGTGTACTTTATTAGATATCCTTCACCATCCACCGTTTGTAGTTGTTTGGTTTTTTTTACCCATTTTTGTCCCTGTTTCAAATGAAAATAGCAAAGTACTCAGTTGCTAAAAAATGTTGTACTGCACTGTAGTTTTTAGAAACAAACTGAAAAAACTTCACATAACCGAGGAAGGTTTGCTGAGCATGCATGGTCATTTTTAGCAACATCTTACTTCACATTGCTACAGTTAAATCCACACCTGGATACAAGTTGTTGACCACTGTGCAGCTTCACTTAAAAACATGGGGCTCTATCTCTCTAAAGGCACGGCACATTACAACCTAAATTCCCATCTTTGTAATGTAAGGAGAAAATCAGACATATGTCTGTATCTCCAGCGTTCAACATTGCCTGTGTCTGCAGCAGGCTTAGAGTACGGCCGTGGTCTGACTTGAACCACAAGCTTTATTTATCTTATATTTAGTCATTTGAAACTCGAAATTCGTATTTCCACCCAAAGTACCTCGGACTTTAAGTCCCTGTAACTACTTATGGTAACACTTTATAATGAGTACACACTATTAAGCATTAGTTAAGCATGAATAAATAATGAATTCATCATTTATAACGCATGAATACACATTAGTATGTAGTTTATAAACACAGTTAAAAATGTTTTATTCATCATTGATAAGCACATTAGTTATGGATTAGTAAATACTGAATTCATCATTTATAAAGCATGTTTCTGCTGTAAATAGTCATTACTATGTGGTTTATAATCACAATTATAAATGTTTTACTCTTCATTGTACTGTACATTTCTGCATGCACATCCACTATTCAGACATGTATTAATGATTAGTGACTGTGTTAGCAGATGTTCTATAAAACTCACAACAAATTCATTTTCTAATGATGGCCTATAAACAGTTATTAATGCAGGAATTCACAGTTACAAAGCACTTACTACTCGTTAATTAAGTATTTTGCGCAAGCTCATCTAAAGTGAGCACTATCTATGGCTTATTAAGGATTTACAAATGAGATATAAAGGCTGACAATGCCTCGAGACTCACAAAATGTTCAGTTATCTTAACAGACGAGCGAGAAACAACACAAAGGGATATAGAACATATTGTATTGATATTTACTGCAACTTCCCAACATATTGTATGAAGACGAACAAGGGTGGTTTATGAAGACATGCTATTGTTGTGATCTTATCTGTTTGGGACGTGTACGTTGAGCTCCCGCTCTCAGCACGTCATCAACGTGATGACGTGCTGAGAGCGGGATGTTACGTCATATTTACGTTAACTCTCAGAAGTTTCTGACAGTGCAGCCAAGGGGAGCATGGAGAAGCACATTGGAGTCTGAGGCCGTCAGCGGCACTAGTGGTGAGTATGTGTCTTTGTTTGGTAGCACACATTATGGTTGAAAGCTAACGTTAGCTTGTCACTTGACACTAACGACTTACGTTACTAACGTTACCGACCCGCCCGCGGTGGCTAAGCCGACCCGCCGCTGCTAGGCACTCACCTCGCCCGGCTAGACGAGACTAGGCTAGGTCGTCTTAGCCACCGCGGGCGGGTCGGTAACGTTTGTAACGTTAGTGTCAAGTGACAAGCTAACGTTAGCAAGTGCATGCAGAAATGTACAGTACAATGAAGAGTAAAACATTTATAATTGTGATTATAAACCACATAGTAATGACTATTTACAGCAGAAATATGCTTTATAAATGATGAATTCAGTATTTACTAATCCATAACTAATGTGCTTATCAATGATGAATAAAACATTTTTAACTGTGTTTATAAACTACATACTAATGTGTATTCATGTGTTATAAATGATGAATTCAGTATTTATTCATGCTTAACTAATGCTTAATAGTGTGTACTCATTATAAAGTGTTACCCTACTGGTAGAACTAAACTTTCAACACAGTCCAAAGACCCAGGAAGATTAGACAAATTAGTCCAATGATGTATGAAAAAGCAACAACTGATTTTACATGTCAATTTTGTACGAGTATACAACAACAAGGCCTGAACGTCGTTGTTGGTCCATCTGTTGTATGTATGCTTTCTCCATGCAAAAGCAATAGAAAAACAACAACAAAGGTTTGCAGCTGCAGATATTTAAAAATGTTGGCTGAAATAAAATGCTATAAGTATTCGACCAATCATAAATGTTCTGCGCTAAAAGACCCAGACCAAGTTCCTGTACTTTTGGTAAGTACTAGCCCCTGAGCAGGGACTTTTTTGGGGGTAAAATAATGTCCCCAGAACTTAATATAGACCTGGTCCCTGCGGTGGAGTTCCTCCAATTGTTCCTATACCCATGGGAAATTGTTCCAAAAATGGACAACCATGAAAATCGCTTTGCCATGTAGTTTTACTGGAAGGTTACATTGCCAATGTGCACGATATTCAACAGCATATGAACAAAAAATACCTATATGATAACCTGTGATAAAACATTTAGGGTTAAACCAAAGCAGTTGGTGCTCTGCCATTGATTCTTCAGTGAAACATTTGCAATGAATAGAGAAAGTACGCTCATTCGAATTTCCTGTGTCAGAAGGATGCACTATTTTTAAGCTCTAATAAATTGTTTTATTAACAATGGATCACATCAAGTGTAATCTCAAAAGTGCTCATAGTTACAAACCCACAGACAATTATCACCTTTTTCTGTAGGTCAGCTCTGAGTAGCTTCTTCTTTCAGCCTTTCAGCTCATTGTTTTGGTTTCACAACATTATGGTTTTAGTTCAGTCTCAGTCTCAACCCCACAAAAAGTCCGTAACTAGCTAATAAACATAGTGAAGCAACTAAAGAGCCAGATATTTCCCTAAGTAGTTGGTGGAGACCAAAAACAGAGCTAAAAAAGAGTGAATATTTCATTCATTAGTTGGCCAGAAACATGTCTTGAAATAAATGCTATTGCTCTGTGTTTACTGGATATGTAATAGGAAATTGTCCACTAATATGCAAACCATATCAACTCATCAAATGGTGATAATACGTCAAAGTTGTATTTGCATCTTGTTCCACTGCAAAAAAAACCCCCTGATCAAAGCAGGTTTAAATTTGCCAATCAGATATTGTGGATTTGAATCAGTGTTATTCATCAGTCTTATTGTACTCTTGTGTTGTAAATTTGCATTACACAGATTAACATGGCACATTTACGGCGTGAACACTGAGACAGTGTTGTACTGGATTTATTAAAAAACAGCAGCATAAAGGTTAATACACTGTTGCGTTCATTCATTTTTCTGCACTCTGTCAGAGAGGTGAACCTATGATATCGCAAGTGTGGGTAGTATTTTCCTGTGGTTTGTGTCCATATGTGCAGAGGAGCAGAGGGCATGAGGATTGGAGAGGAGCGGCACAGGGCAGTCTCAGGTGAGACATGCATAGTCCCAACATAATTATAATCCTTAATTAATCCACTCCGGATGCACTCTCTCTCTTTCTTTCTCTCTCTCTCACTCTCTCCCTCTATCTCTCCTCAAGTTTATTGCTCTAGGTGTTTATGGACTTTTTCCATCAAGGTGCACCTCCCCTCTTTCTGTCTCATCTGGCATCTGCCTACTATATGTATTATGCTCTTGGTGCTTTTGCAGCTGTTTATGAATATACGTGCCCTTTCACACCCCTGTCTAGGAGCTCCATCTCCCCTCCCCTCCCTCCCCTCCCTCTCCTCCCCTACCACCTCTTTCTCTACCTGCTTCCCTCTACCTCCCATCTTGGCAGACAGGCAAACAAACAGCTTCTTTTGGTCCTGTGTTGTCTCTTGGTGTTGCCTCTTCTCATAGCTAACAGCATGGACACACATACACACGCACACACAGAGACTCACAAATACAAACATGCTCACACCAGTCCAACACCATATACTCCAAGGGGAGTACTCCTGACACAAATACGAACCCACTAGAGCCGTTCTCGGTGGAATGACTCAGGTGAGTCTCAGGTGAACATCACTGCTTGTAAGGGCCAGACAGCAGGAAACGTACACTCAAAAGCACGCACAGACAGCGCTCCTGTTTATATACATGTCTCTTCTAATTCTGCTGCCTGACCGAATGCTTTGGTAGCTTATACAATGTTGAGTAACTCCTGTATTAGTCATTGAGTGTGAGGGGTCAGTGGCAGAAAGCGAGAAGTGGATCATGTAAACGGAGATGTAATGAAGGAACACTGGAGTCCTGCAGCGGCAGATGAAGGGTCTGTACATGGCATTAAGCTGAAGGTAATGAGGACAACGGTGTCAGTATTGACATTGGTAGAGTGAGAGCGCCAGGTGTGAGGAGGAACGACGACTACTCCTGCCACTACCACTCAACCTCCTGCTCTGCCCACTCTGGCTGAGCCAATTAGAGGGGCTCATCCAGCACTCTGGTCCGCACCCTCCGTCAAGCTATCAGAAAAACATAAGGATTGATTGGACAAGCTATTAGGTCAATTGATCCCTGTTTCCTTTCATCTGTGTGCTCCTCCTTTTTTAGATGGACAGATTGGACGTGGAAAGCTACTCCAATTACCTGAGGACAAGGGTTTAACTAAGATGGCCTGATGGACCTTCCCCCCATCTTTCTGTTTGAGTGTGAGGCTTTTTAAGTTTCTCCCTTCCACTCTTCAGTGATTTTAGCACTCAATTTGTGTCAAAAGATATAGTAACTCCGCAGAAATTGTTTATTAGTGCCTCTGAACGTGTGTTTGTGTTTGTGTTTGCTTCCCATATCTTTATTGCCATTTATAAGCATTCATACATTTTTTTCTGATTGTATGTGTGGTTTGCTATTGGTGCAGGAGGATCAGAGTCACTCTGTTCAGAGCACCATTGCCATTATACACCTTTGACAGGAACTGACATAACTGATTTTCCCTAAAATGCCGGACAACCAGGGCAAGATTATATTGATTTGTGATCATGTGCCTCCAAAATTGTATCTTGGCATAGGGCCTCGAAAACCCATTAACTACATGTTAAGGAATGATCACTGACAAACACAGAGTGCGCTAATAACTGGTATTTGAAGTTGCTTCCAACAACATGAATAGGAAAATAAGGTGGGCTCAAAAGGGCAATCAAAGCCGACAATTACAAACAGCGGTTAGTATTTGGTCGTACAAACTGCAGTGATGCTTTTTAAACACCAATTCAGAGCCCCCTTCCGCTTGACAAATCTGTGTAAAACTGAATGAATTGCTGGTGAGGCTGATTGGTCACATTGATTGAGCATCACTGAGTCTTTTCACTGCTGTACACCAAGTCGTCTCTCAGTCGATAGACACAACCCAAATACACCCGGCACTCAATCCAATGTGTTGCTACATGGGCCCATCCAGCTAATTTAACACCCACTCCATTTATGAAAAAGAGTCCTCATCGATTTCTTCTGTTCATGTGCTCTTGTTGCTCCTGTTCATTTTCGTCATTCTGGGCGCCTACACGAGCTCAAGGCTGGTAGCAATTGAATTGAATTAGTGTGTGGTAAGGTTCCTATGAGATTGGCTTCTCAAAGTCCACACCTTCAGTGTTTCTCCAGATGTCGCAGAGCCAGGAGCCTGCAGTTACAGGCTTCTGTGTGACTACATTCACAGAGAACTCCACAGCACAAAGGCCATGAGCTTCAAAATGGACGCGTACTGCCCCTTGCTTTTGCACCACAGCAAAGAAAATGTTTTACTTGTTGTCCATTATGTACCCATTCCTCTCTGCTATTGCACTCTGTACGCTTTGCCCTGTTCTGATTTCTTTGCCTCTCTTGTCCTCTCCTCTTCCCTCTGTTTTCAATCTCTTATTGCATGTTCATGCTCCAGAAATGTAATCTAGCATTTAAGGGGAAAACAGCCAACATATTACAAATAGCCTTAGAAAACATAATACGGTATTTTTGATTGCAATAATTAGTCCAACAACAGCTGTTTAAACCCATTTTCAGTGTGTTTAGTCTGCAGTGGTAAAACACTGAACCACAATAACTGTCATTATAATCATAATAGCTTTCCTGTCAGGACAAGTCTTATCAGGCTGCCGACAACCACAGAGCGCCCACTGCCAGGTAAACACTGCTGCCTATGAAGGGAAGCAGTGAGGAAAAGCTACCTGGTGCTACACAATAAATAGTTTCTAGGTCAGTCCAGTGAAAAACTGCCCTACAGAGACATAGCATTTTTACATAACTGAAAAGGGCATAAAAGATTACCCTTTGCCTTTGCACAAGAGATACATAGGTACATAGAAGCACCCCATGAGACACAATAAAAAATGCATGCATCCTAGCACTGTCACATCCATCAATGGATACCTCCACCCTAATGAGATGGAATAGGTTAAAGAGAGCTCACTGATCACCCACTAAAATGAAACTACAATAGACAATTTGAATCTTCAACCCATTCTGATAATGGAATCAACCAATGCGTATCCATTTTGTTGCAAATGTCAGCAATTATGTAATGATGGGCTTGCAAATGATTTTCCAAAATTGTTACGGTAAAGGTTGGAACTAGTAGCGTTGTTATCAACCTGATTTTGAGTGCACTGTCAAATTTAAAAAAAAAAAAAAAAGCTCACAAACGGACACCCAGTTACAAATAAATCTTGCAAAAGGTTGTTTTAAATGGATTGTAGTTTGAAATAATCTACAGAATTACAATAACTCAATATGGACAATGAACGTCATTATTCAAAATAATTTCCCCTGTACAATGGACCATGAGAAGCCGGGAACGGCAGACTAGCTTGCAAGGCTTCTAGTTCTAATCGGATATCATATCTGTAAACCTTTCATCATCAAAAGGCAATGATGAGATTAAGTTTATCATCAAAATATACTGCGGTGCCAGCATATAAGTCCCCTGTTCTGTACTTCTCCAATCATTCCCTCCTGGAGGTTGAACAGACTCACAGTGGCAGCATGTGTGTACATTAAAGTGTGTGTTAAGCGCGTGTGTGTGTGTGTTAAAACTACAACAGAAAACATCTGGATATGCTGAATATTTGGGGGTGCAACAATTTTGACTTCCCATCGAATTATGATAATTATTTTAATATCTACTATTAAACACAGGCATGGCGCTTTCGCTGTGTCAGAGTTGATCTCTGCAATCCTTCACCTACTTGTCCAAATTCTCCCGCAAGAACAACAAAAAAGAAACATTATGGAAGAAAAGTCAAATGGCTGCATATTGTGAGCTAAATGTATGTAGGCTTACATTTATTTATTGTCTCTTTTCTATTGTGTCCAAAAAATAATTTTTCCTTGAATGGACATTTTACATTCTTGTGTATAAGAATTATAGAAAAACCTACTCTTGACTTGACTGATACATTGCATTAGTTAATAGATTATTGTACCAACTCCTCATTTTGTTATCTATAATGGTTTAGTGTATACTTTTTTTTAAATATATTTTCTGATAAGTCAAAACTGATAAGGTAACAATAGCAGACACAGTTCATTCGTCTGTTGAGATGACGGACAAAATAGAAAAGCCAATTTTAATCTCAAAATAGAAAATATAATTGAATCCTGGATTTGGTGAATTCTCATAGCCGTGGCACAGAGTCTGCTTTCCAGTGCTTTTTGAATGATGTTATTTTTTACCCCAAAGCCCATTGTCAACTGTAGAATAATGTGCTGCTATTAAAAGTCACGCTCCTTTTCATTTCACACCGTCCTATGCATTAAAAACATGTCCTTCACAGGACAAATCTCCATGCAGTTTCAAAATCACAATCCTTTATTGACATGTAGCATTCAATATGTGTCCTTTCCAGTATAATTAATAACCATGCTGGGAAAAATGGAGGCATTCACGAGAAAACCAAAAGCTTTCAACATTTTTTAAAATCCGGTGAATGTTACTCTCACATAATTCTTTGAACCAGCAGATGCAATACATTTAGCTGTCCTGAGGGTATGAAACATCATAGGTCATTTTCTGAAATTCATATCAGTGCTGTATCTTTCTGCTTATTTTCACATTCATTTAGTCGACCTTGTCAAAAAGCTACAGGGGGTACATACATATTGCACAAAGGAGCAAGTAACAAAGATGCAAAGGAAACATAAGAGTATTCACTATGGGGACAGAGCACAGTTACCCTTATTCATAAAAATAGTCCGTGTGTCTGTGTGTGTGTGTGTGTGTATGTGTCTGTGTGTGTGTGTGTGTGTGTGTGTGTGTGTGTGTGTGCACGCGTGCATATACACTCATACTGTATATGAAAGCGTGAGCCTGTGCATTTGTCGTATGTACACATGTGCAACACACATTTTTTAAAACTGCAGGCAAATCAAAATGATTTGGTTATTCTGCGCAAAGACCGCCAGATAGGTTCTGTATACCGTATTTCATTCACAATTAGCACCTTCAACAGAAATAATATAATCGTCAAATTCTGACCACAGTATTGCAAAGCTTCCCAAAACGCTGAACTCGAACTGAAATAAATCTAATTATGATTAGTGACTTATTAAAAGTCTGACGATCATTAATGCCATGCTAATGTATGACTATTATTCACCCATTGAAAGCCGAGAATAATTTTTCTGATGGTGATGTGACACACAGACAAGGGGGAAATAAATCCTTCTGTCTTCCCGGGGAGAGTGTTTGGCAGTAAACCAATTCCAAGTCTGGCTTCTTGAATGCCCAGATAACGCAATCAGACAGTTGCAATATTGCTGTTTTACCACCTGAAGAATTTGAATTTCATTCAGCCCCTTCAGAATAGTAGACATGCCAATTTTTCCCGAAGAATTGGCAGGACAAACACAATGCACCCCGGTGAAATGAGGAAGAGGCTTACCAGCAGAAAATAACTGTTTTCAAGGTCTTTCTTGCCTGCCTCCTCGGGTTCAATTTTATCATAATAAAACACAAAGACAAAAGGTTTAATTTCTTCCATCATAACAACAGTGTAAGCTGTTGATGCCTTTTTATTAGAGGTGATATTATTAAATTGGGAATTAGTTCAGCATAACAATAAGGGCGCCTCAGTTTTCATCATATGAACCCCTCAACATTACGGGGTCACATTTGATCAATGTGGATATATGGGAGGATTTGTTTGTACTGAGGTGATACATTTATTATTGAAGACATGATCCTAATTGGGAATTCAGCTAAGTTACATTTGAGGGAAATTTAACCACATTTCATTTTGTTGGGGACCCCCTGGAACATTCCTCAAGGACTCCCCAGACCCCTCTGAGAGCAGCTGGCCTATAGGTAATGATTTGAGGAGGTACAGGATTAATGGTGTAGTCTGGGACATGGGTGGTTCACTTTGAGGCTGTGCAGCTCGCTCTGATGCATTTATTCCTCTAATAGTCAATACTTAATTTATTTCTCTCTTGGATGCAACTGCTCTCATAAAAAAAAAAAAAAGAAGAAACAGAGAGAGGGATGTTGGCTAAAATCACATAGGCAACATCCCGGGACATCTCTTTTCCTTCTCTACTTTTTCTGCTAAGGATGCTACCAAACAATTTGTCCAAGAAAGAATTAGTTCATCACTTAAGCTACCACATGGTTGCCTATTTAACAGCCTCATTATCTGCCTTGGTTTTTCCAGTGTCGCCTGTCACATTTTGCGGAACTGAAAATGTCCTTCTTTTATAGGACAAGCAAAACACTCACATGCTTCCAGACCGTACATATTAATTACAAATTGCCAAAATCTATTACTGTGCAGGCCACGGTGCAATGAATAGGCCCACAAACGGGAGTCCCACTCTAAAATCCGACTAATTTAGAGCATCGAGCACGCATTTCAAATACGAAGTGACTGCTGTTGACGCACCGTAAACACGAACTCCGTATCTGTCAAAGCAGAAAATATCAATAAATAAATCTGCTTACACGCCTGAACACCTCACGCAGCCTGATACTGCAAGCCTAGATGGTGCACATTACATGCTATTATTGCCGCACTGGTATCACAGTATTAAGAACATATGACATGAAAACTGTGCTTCATTCCTACCTTGATTCCTCCAATCTCCTTTTCCTTAATTGCTCAGTGTGTCTCATTCATTCTCGCGTCCCTCCTCACTTGCCTCCTTCTGGTTATCACTCGTTTTCTCCTCTCTGGTCCCGTCTTCGTGCGGATGCATAAGAATTAAAAATTAATAGCCTGGTATCTTAAAGACAAACCGACGGAAAAACGGGAGAGGGGAAAAAAAAATCCACCCGATTTAAAAATGTGATAAGGCAGTGGGAGAGAAAAAAATCCTCACGGACAGAGCCGATTCTGACGAAAATGCGCCCGTGTAGGCATCAAAATAAATAACAGCAACGACATCATTGTCCTGTTTGAAAGCAATAACAACAAGCGACTTACTAAACGGTGACGGAGATGTAAAACTGAGGGGGGAATATTACCAGAATTGAAGTTGCAGTCGTGTTGTCCGTCCGTAGATGGTAAGCATGTGAGCAAAGCGTCGCAAAACGTCTGCGTAAGAGAAATCAGACTCTCGGATGTCTGATGTGTATCTGTTCACGGGACACGGGATTTTCAAATTGTAGACTCTTCGTCTTCATGTGATCTCAAAAAAAAAAAAGCTCTACGGTGTGAAGTCACCCGTTGGAATTAGGATAGTCTACACAGGCCATCTGCGGTTATCTTGTGCGTCCTGACGCACCGAGCGGATCACTCGTCTATAGTTTCCCTCTTCGTCGGCAGGCAGCGCACACTCTCATCAGGACCATTCACACGTTATTTTCGACCACTGCAGTTCTGCATCAGGCCTATTACAACCCAGCGCATTCATCATTGCCTTTTTCACATAGCTACAGTTTGGGAGCCTAAAGACAGTGTCAAGACAGTTTTTATAACCAACTCTGACTTAAGGCAGGAAAATTGTGCCACTTCTGCCCGCCCACTAGTTAAATTGCTTTCTCTGTATAAAACTGGCACTTTTTTTTTTAGTTGCCTAACCCACGTGGTTTCTCAAGGTGGGGTTCAGGAACCACCAGAGGTCCTTGAAATGGTCACCTGAAGAAGCCCTGCAAAATGACTGTTTTTTTTTTTTTAATAAAATATAGCCAGTGCTCTAATGCAAGTTTTCACCTGCAGTGCCCTCACTGCATTAACTTTAAAGGGGCATTTCACTGAAAAAAAAATCTGAAATGAAAAAAGTATACATTTCATAAGAGATTGAGTTGTTTAGGGTGTGACAGCATGCAATCAGCATATGATTGAACCTCCTTATGTAAGAGCTCAAACTCATTCAGTTTGATGTAATGACAGAGACCAGGCCTCAGTATTGGATGGTGATGTTTCAGCTAATATTTTAAGTGAACGTTAAAGACTTATTTAAGAAGATACAGCAATTTTCATCCTTTATGCTCAGTGCATTAATTTAAAAAAAGCCATGATTACATTGTGTGGAAATCATATACATGCTACCTTCCAACTAGAACAACTCATCTGTATTAAGAGACCTGTGGATTCTTCACTGAAGTGCACCATCTTGAATTTAAATGCATCTCAATGGGCTTTTTATATTTTTTCATTAGTTTAACCGTACTAAAGACAACGTGTCTAACTAATGTCAAAGCACCGATACTCAGAAGGGACAAAATCTTTATAAGATAGCAGTTTGCCGCCCCTGTGCACAGGCACAAATGGATTTTTCTAAAGATTATTTTTCTGGTACTTCCATTGACAGACAAGTTGCTGAAGAACTAAGTAGGAGAGCTGCGGTGGGCTGAAGGAGCGGCAGTTAAGGGGCTCTTCAGGATGTTCACAGGTTAGACCAAGAAAAAAAAAAGAAAATAATCTGAGGAATACAACGCTGAGAACAAGTTAAACCCCTTTACTGGAACATGATTAAGCTGCTGTACAGCACATACAAGATGCTCCATGGTAAGAGAGCGAGTCAGGGCATGACACACAGCAACAGTTTCGAGCTGAGTTGGAACTCCTAGCATTGAAATTCATGTTACTCTCCAGCCTGCTGAACTACCAGTGTGCACCTTACTAAGTAGTCAGGTTCCTCTCCTGGAGGTATAAATAGAAAACTGGTAAGAAGCCACTTTAGTCTTACTGTATGCTTAAACACAGTGGCAGTGCAGGCAAGTACTAGTATACTGAGCAAAGTAATTGACAAATCAATTATTCACTTTCTTACAGTGGTGTTAGTAATTTGCTATCTTGTTTTATTTATCTGGCCTGTTATAAGACACATCAAAAGGGTTTAGGTGCAGACTATAATTAAGAATACATCACAGTATATGATATACTGCATTTCTACTGCATTGATTATGTTATATATTTTATATAAATCATGTATGGTATTAGGCTCATCATATACAGCACCGTACACAGAAGGAAGCAAAGCACCAGGAGGATGAAATATGCAGTTATGATAAATGTTATAGTACATACAGAAATATTCGTATCTGTGATGGAAGTGTTTTAAAGCAACATTTTCTCCATAACAGACACATTTCCCTTTAAAACAAAACTATGTAACTTTTAAAAGAAGAGATAACATATGAATTCTTCCACAGATGATAAGTTGAATTAATTAGCAATAATACAAACCTTTTTTTTTAAGTCAAGACACCATTAGCTGCTACAACCCTACTTGGTCTAGTATGACCAGTAGCTTATGATGGCTAATGCCAGCTAATGTTAGCTTGTTGTGTAACTGACATGACTGCATCATCCACTGACTTTAAGGGTCTTCTCCACTTGTGTAACTGTAACACTATGTTCAAAGACATTAATCACAAAAAATACAATAAGGAAGCTAACACAATACCTTACCAAGAGACGTTTTACTATTTGTTGTCCTATTTCACTCACTTTCAGTCAGGGCTACAAATTATGATGTCTTTAAAGTAAGAATATTGGACTTGAATGGAAATTCAATGTGCTATTATCTTTAACAGCATCGCTGTTCAACAAAAGTGACATAGTATCACTAGCAGACTTGTTAAAATTGTCTTTTGTTGTGTCTTGGTCCGTGATTTTGTGGAGATTATTATGCTGTATCTGTTTTGAACCCACTAAATATATATTGAATTTTGGACA
The DNA here is from genome assembly GCF_905237075.1 of Dicentrarchus labrax. NCBI lineage: Eukaryota > Metazoa > Chordata > Actinopteri > Moronidae > Dicentrarchus > Dicentrarchus labrax. The sequence goes on from NW_026136722.1 coordinate 11,266,892, forward strand.
CACCTTCTTTTTTTTTTTTTAAAGTTCATCATTGAGCGCTAATAATTCTGGATTAATTCAGTCTTTGGTCTCCTGGTGAACACAGGGTAGGCTACACTGCCAGATGAAATTATTCAACTTCCATATCACATGCAATAATTGCACCAGTGCACAGTGCATGTTGCAATTTTTCTCTCCCCTCTGAAAATGCCTTTGTCACTTTCTATTATGATAGCTAATATTGGGCTCTATTGAATGGGGCTCTACACGCCTTTGCCACTTAGCCTTCTGTCACACAGTACCTACTCTGTTATACTGCTCTCAAATCCAGTCAATTGACCTTCATGGGCCGCCTGACTCATTGCACCAATAAACAGCTAGCATAATGTAGTTTGTGCTCTATGGCAGTCACACACTCAGGCTTTTTTTTTTTCAAGATTAGATGTTATTCATGCAAAGTCACAGTGCTCAGTGTAATCACGAGAGACTGGGTAAACCTCATCACCTACTGTACAGAATGGACCACTAAGAACCAAATGTGGACAGATTTACAGCATCAATTCATGCTTTGCATAGTCTGAGCAGTTGTTCATCACACCCCGGTCTCTTAGCAACAACAATAGTGACTGCATGATTAAGTGCTGATTGGCCTACTAAACACAAGCAGTAGTCTCTTATTATAAATACTGCAGCCCCCACTGCTTGATCACTTCACTCATGAATAATACCATATAATATATATCATATCATTTCTCAGAAAGTCAAATGGTCTAAAAGACAAATATAGATATAAAGACTTCCATATAAAGCTTTCTAGTTGCCCGATACTTGGTTAATCAAAGCTGGATGTCATTACATCAGGTGGTTGTGAGATTCTCTGGTAACGCAGTCAGTGCAGTGGTCTTAAAATACACCATATACACAATAAATGGTTTACCTCGACACCTGCATACAAACACAGTATATATAACTAAAGTATAACAACACGTTTATTAAGATATTTTCAACTATACAGATTGCTGATGTGAGAATGAAATTAAGTTGCACGTTTGTATTTTAGTATTCAGTCTGGTTGTATTGTCCGAAGAGGCTCTCGAATAAATAGATGCATCTCAGAAACACACAGGAAACTATTAGAGATTTTGGATCGGATACTGATCAAAAGTCCAGCTATATTCAAAAATACTTCAATTTTTGGACACCACATCATAATTACTTTCCTGCTTTCGCCCCAAATAAAATGATCCAGATAACTGTTGATAAATGCAGTGGTTAAAATACACAGAGGATGGGAAAAATGAAAGGAAATCCAAGATAAGAGCCTGCCACTGTGTATCTTTGTAGTGGTTTTGTGTGGGGACGTTCTAGCACTGAATAAATTCATTCAGGCTCGACCATGACTGTGAAAATTTCAGTCATTGTTAATAACAATTCTTTTTGTTCACTTGTATTCCATGTTACATTTATATTCTCAATACAGCGATGTCTTGCATGATAAGACAGACTTTATCAACAAAGCATCAGTGGTCCTGTTTGCCGGAATAGTTCATGTTTTCTTCTAAAAAGGAGGAGAAAATGGACTCTACAGCTGGCATATTTTAATTTGTTCCAGCTCATGTTTGATTAATGCCAATTTTTCCTAGTCAGAGCTCATGTTTATGCAGCACCATTATTTACATAACACCTTGCCCTATTTGCAAATAGCTCCTATTTTCACAGTTATACAGCTTCTTGTTTTGCAGTGATTGACAAATTATCTCCTTTACCACAAAACACAAAATCACATTTTCTTTTTTTTCTTTCTTTTAATGAAAGATCATCACATTTTCCAATGTGTTGCATAAAATGATCAGTACAACAGTTTAAAATGTTTATTTTTTGGTTGAAATACAATTATTTCTTATAGTGAATTGAGGACTCATGTGACTTATAATGATCAGTTATACTAAAAGTTGCAATGCACTACTTTTTTTATATAATATTGGTGGCACATGTTTTCACCATGTTGTTATTTTGGACATGAATAAAATCAATATCCTATTTATGTAAAAATAAAAACATACTACTACAGAACCCCCATCACTGGGGAAGCCTTTGGAGTCTTTCATGCATGCCCCGTATATACAGTGTGGTGGCGTAGCAGGCTTGTAGGCGTAGATATGAACACAGTGGCAGGAAAGGAAACTGTATGGCATTTCCAGTAGTGAAAGGGGAGGAAACCAATGAAAAGGGCTTAAAACTCCAACAAAGCCAAACAGACATGTATTTGGAGCCAGAAAAGCGTTGGTGTAACACCTCAGCTTTTATATAGTAACCCTGTGACCGCCGGAGCGCTCTTCCCATCATGCTCTTTCCATTGGATGGATGTTCACAGCAAACGCAGCATTTCAACATTTTCAGAGACCACATCCATAAAGACACCTCCACCACCCCTCTCTCTCTTTTTCTCTCTGTCTGTCTCTCCCTTGCTCTCCCTTTCTCACTCACCCTCTCAATCTTGCTCTCTTTTTCTCTTTTTCCCCTCGCTGTGTCTCTGTGTCTCTCTTTCCCTTTTGCAATATGACATAGTCCATTATCTGCTCTTAGTACTAATTGGTGTATTAACGCCATGCTGTGGGTGACACAGTGAGAGAAAGGGAGAGAAAGGCAGAGAGAAAGAGAGAGAGTAAGAGAGAGAGAGAGAGAGAGAGAGAGAGAGAGAGAGAGAGAGAGAGAGAGAGAGAGAGAGAGACGCAGGATGAATATGGATGAGGCAGAAGCAGGGCGGGAGCGAGGCTCTGGGGGAGGCAAGTACAGAGTGATTCTGCGGGAGTGAGAGAGAATGGGAGGCCAAGGTAAATCTTTTCAGCTACACAAGTGGTTAAGAGCAGCATGGCAAAATGACGAGTGAAGGGGAAAAAAAGAAAACCATCCTATAATGGCTTGGGTTTTTTTTCAGTTGGCCTTCTCTGTATCCCTTTCTATCCTGCTCTCACCGTCACCACTTTCAACCCAATTATCCACTCTCCCTGGCGCCACTGGCAGCATATGGAAATGTAAATTGCAGGCGAGATGTTTTTTTTTTTTTTCAAAGCTGTGGAAGGTAAGCAGCTCTTGAGGATGGGGAGAGTAGGAGGAAGAAAAGGAAGAGATGACAAACAACTGAAACTGAGGGACCGCCTTTAGTCCCAATAGCTTGTCAGTATTGCTTCTCTATCAGATACACAAATCCACCCACGAAAGAAAAATTTTGTAGACTAAGGTTGATTTATGCTGCTGCACACATACACACTGTGAAGGCCAAATAAAGTTTGTGTAGAAAGCGCATATATTAGCCGTGACATTACATTCACAAATGTGGCTTGATATTGGACACTTTCGAGTCGTTAAATCAAACTGACATGTGAAAATGTTCCATATATGGACACTCTCTCTCATTCTCAGACTCAGGCCAGGCTCACACATGCCCAGTGCTGAATTCACACATTTAATTATATGCAGAGACTCCAACACAGTTGCACCACAGAGGTAGATACTTCCTCTGTGCTTGAGAGCCTTTTCAGACCGAGGCCAGGATGTAAGCCCCTCAGGCTGGTGAATAGCTGCTGAAGCTCAGGATGCAGAGATCAAAGGTGCTCATCTTCTCCCATGCATGTGACATTGAGACATGCACGGGCTGATTATTCAGATAAGCAGATCTTTCCTCGGGGGTGGAAGCAAAATGGAGGCTAGTGTTTTGTTCATTATCATTAAGATCTGGCTTTTCCTCTGTTCACCTCTCTTCTCTCCACATGCTCATATTCCGCCCCCGCAGTGCTGATGAAGCCAACTTCTCAAATCCGCAATTTGCTCAATTATTTTCAATTATCCCGCCATCGCTGCTTCTATCATTCCCCTTAGTTCAATTGTGAACAGAAATCACTTGTTGATTGACAGCAAAGGCCAATTAGAGGCGGGATGAAAACTCAAACCCCTACGGTAATTACTGCTGATTGGTGTCACACAGACATTTCACAGGCCCTACCCACAGAACTGAAACTCTTGTATTGATAAATGTCCTTTTCACCATGCAGCCACTCTTGCCATATGTGCAACATACTGTACATTTAAAACTGATTCCTGCTTGGGTAGTTTAAAGTTTGCAGAATTACATAATGATATGCTTTAAGATGTATTTGTATGCCCAAGGAAAATTGTGTTTTGTGAGAGCTTTCAAAGGCAGTGTTGAGATAGTATGAATTTCTATCTACCAAGAGCACCATGTCTGTATGCCTTTAGCACATTAACTTCAAGGTAGTGCTGTCTCAAGACTGAAAAACTCTTCAGCAGTGGGCACAGGAATCAATGATGAACTGCTTTTGAGCACGACAGAGAAACCCACAAATTCAATATATCTTCAGCACTTTTGCTGTCTGGGTTCGTTCAACATTTTTCTAGTAGGTTAATGTAAGGAAGTTCAGGCAAAATAGAAAATCAGTTACTTTATATATTTTCATTTTGTTGTGTATCCGTGGTTATTTTATGTTTTATTAGGTTTTGTTTGCAGTAATCCATTTATTTCCTATTTCTGCATTCGGTAATGAAAATTTAAATTTTGACCTTGCTACTGAAGTGCCATGGTCTACCGTGTTATTGATTGTTTGTTCTGTGCAAATTTATACAGTAGACAAATACACATAACACAGTTAACAGTTACCAGGTTTCCAAACAACACAGGTGATGGTCACTGCTGAACCACTGTTGTTAAATTTTGTTTTATTGACTACACAATCACAACAGTTTACTAAAATTGTCAGCTTTGCAATGAACAACAATGCTGTAAATGACTCTATTCAAAGTGTCCCTTGTGTTTTTTTAAAATGGACATTCTTTTAATATATCTTTATTTAGTTTAACCTTAGCTTAATTAAACTTTTGAAAATGCACCCCTGCTTAGCTGTAACTCTATGTAACATGTCTATACTGTATTCTAAAAATGTATAGCAGTGTATTTATAGACTGTCAAGATCAAAATTATGCCATATAGAATATCTAAAATGACTAACACAGTGATACTTACTGAACACTGAATCAAAACTGTTGAAATACCGTGGTAAGGACTGCCATTATGTTTCACCAAAACATTTCCAGTTTCTAAAATGATCTATGTTCGTAAGAAAGCTCAAATTCCAAAGACCTTTTTGCTTTACTTTATCTCTTTTGCTTCCTTTGAAATGTTGCTTCTTTGTCTGAACAACAGAATGACTTGTTGTTCCTGATATGACTTTAAAGTCATCCTGGTCGCTACTACAGTCAACATTTCCATCTAAAAGGTCCAGTGTGGAAACTGAATATAACAGATGTAGGTTGAAATTTCTGGTTTTTCTCTAGTTTTAGACTTCCCCACTAAAACTGTCTGGGCAAGATAAAAGCTATTTCAAACCTGTGCCTCCTCTCCTCTGTGCTACCATGTATGAAACAGTTCATGTGGGCCACAGCTACTGACTTGCACTGTTGTTTGTGACGAGTGGGCTGCCAATGCAAGCAGTGGTTACTCAAGACTCCCCTAATGACATTATGGGCCTAATGAGTTTTAATTGGGAGGAGATCTTAACTTGCAGGCCTAATTGCATCTGATTAAAGACAATATTAGTTTTACTGCTGGCAAATTGGTTGGGGAGGGTGGGTGGGGTGGGGGGGTGGCGGGATCGATGGTGTCCTTGTGGAAATATCTTAAATGTCCTCCAAATGGTGATGAAGACATGGAACAAAAGCATAAGAGGAGGCAGGGCCAGGTGAAGAAATACTCAACATGCAGCGATAGTGTGTTAAGAGGAACTGTGGAGGGGAGAGGAGAATGGATAAGATGAGCAGGACTGAAGGTTAAGAACTCATCCAGAACGACTCTTTGTCTCACAACCACAGCTTTTGAAGACACACTCTGTGATTGTGTGAAAGGTACACCATTAGATTGAAGACAGAGAAAAAATATAGGTGATTACACATATCTCGCCTCATGACTGCTCCATCTGCTTTCCAACAGTTCTAACTTTCACTTCCCAATAGCTGAACTGTTAGAGCCTCATACTTCTGTATGTATTTTTAGATATTACTTGGCTCACAGTTTTCTCAAGAGTGGCACACTCTGAAGCAGTGAAAATCTACCCTTACAAAGAATTTGTGTAATTTGTGTAATCTTCGACAAGTAAATCAATATTTGAGAAAACGAAGCTCTCAAAGATGGGAAACCAGTTGAACCAGTGTTCTCATCTCTGCAGCCATCCATCTTCTCAGAATGTCTAGTTGAGTTTCAATGAGTACATTTGCTTTATTTCCAATGAATATAGTTGGCCTGAATCTAAAAATAGGGTCATATCTCCAGTGAATTACATTAGATAGTGTATCTCTCCCAGCAAAGTTGGCCCCTTCCGTTCTTAAATCCTGAAGGACTTACAGGTCTTTGTTGACATTTTCTTACCTCCTAAGGCGAAATGCTTCTTTGCAGAATCAGGCCTAAACTGTTTAAAAACACAACAATAATGTGTAAAAATACTGCTCAGGGAAGGCTTATTATAGCTTAACTGGGAGAGCAGACTTAGTGTTTATGGACCTTGCAGTGACATCATTAAAGAATTCAATAATTTGCATTTAAGTAATTGATTAAAACTTGCAGTGCAACCACATCAACAAGAGTTATTATGCATAACTCATACATATTTACATCCATACACCGTAGGAAAATGCAGACAGGTTTGCATGCACACAAACATACATGCATCAGTGGTGTAAATAAGTACGCAAACAAAAACACATACAATGCTCGCTCCCCCTCCATGCCACCGTAAATACATGCTCTGGATCGGTGGTGATTTAAGGCCAGACACAAGAGAGTATAGTAAATTATGCGTGTATGAGGCTTCATTTCCTCCTCTTCTTAAGCACTTGCTTAATTGCCATTCTCACCTGAGCAATTGTATAATTTCCTTTATTTTTCTCCTCCTCTGCCCAGAATATGAGTCTATAATGAGCTGTGGGTGTCCCCCAAAGCTAAGCCTGGCGCCTTGAAATAGGTTTCACTAATTTACCAATTAGTCATAAGATACAATTAGTGTGCAAGTTCCCTAAGTCCATGAGTGCCCCCACCACCGGCCTCCCCACTTTGATTGTTCAATCTCTGCAGTGATCATCACTCCATTACTTGGCTCATGCTCTCGCCCTGCTTTGTTCAGCTTCGCTACAAAAGCGAGGTCCCACCTGCACTTTGGATATTACTCTAACCCTATGTGCCTCAGAGGGAATCGGTGAGGGAGTGGGAGTGTGTGAATGTGTCTACGTCCGCAGCTCTGGGTTTCTGTTTAAGTGCAGCTGGGACCGGTTTCACTGACCAGGAGGATGAGAGTTGGGGAGCGGAGGGGAGGGCGTCTGGAGACTAGAAAACTTATGAGAACTGAGACAAGTTACCAAGTAGCAAAGTGAGAGTTTGCTGGAGGTGCAAATCTAATTTATGGTTGGAGAATACTGTGTTGTGTTTCTCTCCTTGGTTTGTTCAGCCATTAAAACTAAACCTGAGGACAAATAGGAAATAAAATAAAAAAACACACAACAAATATCAACGCTGCTGTGCTCGCTGTTGGTTGTTATTATGCTGCGCGTGAGGCTCTGGTTGAACAGCAATCAATATGTGAGAGGTCATTTGTCAGTGCCCTTTTCTGTGCAAGGATGGTTCTTTTTTTTCCTTTATGGCAATACAGTTCTCCTATACGGGATTTCTTCTAATAGCATTAAATTCCCTCCTGTTTTCATCATATCAGTGCAGGTATGTCTGAGGGCAGGTGGTCTCAAGATAAAATAAGATCACCGATTGATTGCTGAAGGGAAATTAGAACATTTGGCATCAACAGTAATAATTAGTAAATAAATATTAATACTGATAATTAATTATGAGTGCATTTGTATGAAATTGTGTGAAGAGGTTGTAGCTTTACAACCTTCTCAGTTAGCAGAGACTGAGGCAGGAAGTTTTGTGTCATTTGCAGTTACCATGAGGGGAAACCGAGTGTGATCACACCAAACAAGTTTGGAGCAATTTATTGAGACTGTGGAACAGTTTATGTTTCATTTAGGCGAGCTAGGACAATGCTATTCAATCACCAAATAACAGCAAAAAACTGCTCTGAGACTGAGGGAGTGCTATCTATGAAATAGAAGGAGCCACTCTCTTAAGGTGACTGGTTAGTCATTTCCAACAGACATGTGTAACCCAGAGTACATATTACACATTATTTAGTTCAGTGGTTCCCAACCTTTTCCTCAAGTGACCCCTTTCAAATCACTGGGTGAAATGACGACCCCTGACTAAGTGACGTGTTTTATGAATATTTCATATTATATTCAATGCATAACACTACAACAGTACAACTGATAAAATGTACAATGAACCCAAATATTGAACATTGGATCAATTTTGAGCAGATCAATTCCTGTGAATATTGCTTCAGAGATTAGTTTTCCTATTTAGGGAACATTTTATACATTCCTGCCATCTGTATGTATTTTTTAACAATCATAAATTCTAATAGCCATCTTTATTGACGTTGTCTTTTCTTCTCCCTGAAGCTTGGCCATTAGCTCTTTGGTTGCTTTAACTGTGTACTTTTCTAATGCAGGATTAGGCTGTTTATCAGCGGGTGAAGGCTCTGTGAATATAGCTTGTGGTCAGGTCTTAAAAGTTTAGATCTTAAATAATGATTTAATTTTAAAGAAAGGAATGAAATGCTGGGACATAGGCCTACTGTGTATATTATTAAAGTTTTCTTACACCCCTTAAAATCAAGAAGATCTTGCGACCCCCTGTGAAGCTTTGGCAACCCAACCCCCAGGTTGGGAACCCCTACTTTAGTCTTATTAATAATGATTAATTTGGCACCACCCAATGAAGCTCTCTTTTACACCCTTTTACAATTGGGTATGGATCCTACTTTTTAAGTTGTACTGTGATTTAAAACTACAGCAAATACTATTTGAGAAGAAGAGCAACTGTTGTATCTGTTCCCAACACTGTTTGACTGCAGAAATCAGTCAAAAATAATTGCAACCATGTCGTCATTTCACATACACTGCAAGTAGTTTACCAAATGACAGCACCAGTTAGAGATGTGTAGCCAGTGGCTGCTCCTTCTTGTTACCGTGTGTTACTGTGACCGTCTACTTGTTTGGTAGAAACCATTTTGAATGGTTGCAGCTACAATTACTTTGCAATAAAAGCCAACTCATGTTTAACCAGTTGAATGCTTTTAAATGTGAAGCAGCAGCAGTTGGAAATGTTTGGTTTACATTAGCAGTAACTTAATATAGCTCTGATATGGAGACAGTGAGGCTGAGGAGATACAATTAAAAACAGTAACAGTGTGGGACTAACAATATAAACAAATAGACTGAATGGCTACTGCTGTGCAGACCGTACATATAAGCAAAAACAGGGTTTAATTTCATAAACATTTTAAAGATTAGAACTTTAGTGAGTCATAAATCTACAAGCAAGTTTGACCAAAGACTAACATTAGCCGCTGGCCATAGCATAACTAGTAAAATGTAGTGTCAAAACCCCTGGGAGTAATGCATTGAAGATGGGTGTGTTTTGTTGCTTAGGAAGTCTATTTTTAATATCTGTGAGAAAGAATGTGTTATTTCTTTTAAACACAGGCTTGGTAAGAGTTCTCCCTGCATAATGCACTCAAATGGTTCTTTCTTTGCCGCGTTTTTGAATTGTTCTATTGCATTTTATTTTTGATAACAAGTTGCCATCTTACTATCTGATGCAATTGCTAAGATAATCCCATTTCCTCCATGGATCCTCCTGTTATATGATGACTCTGATCCAACTCTTACAGCTGGAGAAATTATAGCATGGTTAGCTGGACTTACAGACTCACTACCTGTCAATTCCACTCTGGATCAACATGTTTAATGTAATTCTGTATATAAAGCTTTCAGGCACCAGGAGTCATGGAGCCTTCTTCGTGAAACTGAACTTAAATATCCAACTTTTCCTCACTGCTTAAAAAGTAAAGGTGGGTGTTGCCAATGGCTGGGATATGGTTGGATAATGTATAAATTCATTTTTACCTAATAGTCGATCACATGGTCTCATGTGCATTGGTTTGAGGACAATGGCCCAGGAGATAACAAAGAACATGAATTTTCAATTATCACGACTATCCTGGAGTAAACCCTGGTCAGTGCATGTGTATGAGTCTTCAAGTTTAAAAATGTTTATCACTGAAAACCTTAAACCACTGGGTAATAAAGTATAATTAAAGCAAATAATTCAGTCAATTAAGCAAAGCAGTTGGAATGAAAGGAAAATGTTCTATCCCATCGGTGCATATCAAATATGTATATGCATTTATTTACTTGTCATTTGCTTCACAGTGTCTTTGACTATTCTTTATCTCAGCTTCTCTCTTTCTCCCTCTCTCTCTCCTTCACTGTACCTTCCTCTCTCACTCACTTCCTCTCAGAGGTTCATTCCCTTCATGCTAATGGACAACCCCCCCTCCTCATGTCTATCTAATCAAAAATCAATTAAAAACACCTCGCCGCCGAGTCTCCAGAGCCGAGCCTAGGTTGAGGGTGGAACAGAAACGCTTCCCGCACTCTCTCCCTCTTTCTCTCCCTCTCACAATCTCTCCCTCCCTCTCTCTCGCTCTCTTACTCAATGCTTCTCCCTGCCTCTTCCTCCTATGGTCTCCCTCTCTCTCTCCCCTAAGCTCCGCCCTCCTGTCTACTGGAAGTTGGCAACATGATTTACGAGAACGGAGAACTTAATTTATATATTTTTTTCCTCTTGCATCCTCTCATTTATTTATTAGATTTTTCTCCCAGCCGCCTCTTCCTGTCTCTGGCGTGGAGGGGAGGTGGAGGATAGAGGGAGAGAGAGGATAGGATTAGATGGAGAGTGGTCTCGGGGCAGACCAGTAGACTGGCAGGCCTGCAGACATGGAACAGATCTGTCCCACACTTAATGGCATTAGTGCCGTCCCTGAAAGGGGGAGGGGAGGCCAGCAGGGAGACAGGCTAACATATTAAAACTGCTTCTATACCAGACGCTTGTCTACTCCACTCAAACTCTAACTTCAACTCCAACTCTCTTTGTTTCTGGGTGTTTTTGTGTGTTTCTTGATTGAATATGTGTCAATAGTTCTGGGGAATTTAGGCTCTTAGCTTAGACATAGATTTTCTTTTTAAACACAATTCAACTATTCTTTCCAAAATATGCTCACACTGCACCCACCCACCCACCCACCCACCCACCACCACAACCACACACACACACACACACACACACACACACACACACACACACACACACACACACACACACAGTACAAAGAATATGCCCTTTACCCTGCACACATGTGGACTCAGGCAGAAAACTTGCTCTCCCATTGTGTCAGGTGCAAATGGACTTCAGCTCAGAAGCTAACATGGCCCTCGGTGGGAAGTGACATCTCTGTCGACTCTGTCTATGTGGATAAAACTACAATCACTTCTTTCTCTGCACTCTCTCCTTAACTCATTTACACTTACCCGCTTCCCACCAGGATTTTACACATCTTACCGATCTGTGCGACTTTGGTGTGATCAGTGCCGGATTGCTGACTGTCAGCACACCTTCCAAGACTAGATCCAAGCCCCACGGCACCCTCAGAGGCTCAAATTACCCTCTCTAACCTGCTTGGACAGCACACTCATACTACACACTACTACTGTTCCAGGAGCATTGGGAAATTGCATACAGGACTTGGACAAGAATTGGGGAGATAAAAAAGGAAGGAAAAGACAGAGAAAGGTTGAAGATTGGAGTCAGCAACAAAAGACCAGGGACAGAAAAGAGCCAGGGAAGACAAAGAGGAGAGTGCTCTCTCTAAACATGCACATATCAAGTGGAGGAGACCATGGAGTGGCTGGGGGAGAGGAAGTGGCCAAGGAATGTGAGAGGACACTGACAGACAGGTGGAGCCAACATGCTGTGTCTTTTGATTAATGGAGCAGAGAGTTAGTAAATATACATGGACCCCGCCCTTCAGCTCTTTCAGCTGTCTCAGCACAGCCCGGCATGGATGGATGGGGGGATTTTTTCCTCGCCTTTACGAAAAGGTTAAGTCACGACAGTATTGTTGTGGATCAAGAAAATATTAGCAATAGTCCCCCCTCTGTCATGTGAGTTTGATTTATCCATCTTCCTCCGTGCAGGCTGAGGAGGAGGAGGAGGAGGTGGAGGGAAGGCAGGGACAGGGGGACATGGGCAGACACTAACAGCCTGGGGAGTGTTTTCTCTTTATCTCTGTGTCACAAAGGCCACCCCGGGTACAGCAGGTGTGTCTGGGAACAGCTTTAGAGAGAGCTATTGATCCTACTGAGTACTCCTACTGTATATAGCCAAGCTCTGCCCACATCCTTGCACCCCGAGGAAAACTATACAGGAACAGGCCATACTAAAGGTCACCCTCTGATGGAGATAGGGAGCTGCAACTGGCTCTGCATACCTATTTAGTGCCTTAACTGGTTTGAAACCTTATTCTAAGGCAATCCACATTCTCACACACCTTCATTTCAAAGCAGCAGTGTGTAGTAATTGTTGACACTACTATAGCAAATGTAAGAAGAATAACAAAAAAAAAAACATACCTAGACTGTGTTTGTATATTAATAATTGTTTACAGAATATGAGTACAACGAAGTACAATTAGGAACATGTTGATTAAGTAGTTACCTGCAGAGCCCAGTGATTACCAAAATAAATTTTTGCTCGTTTAGGCAATGAATTTAATTTGATGCATTATGAGTTTTTTAATGCCATATAACCAGCATTCTACTGTCTTTCAAAATGCTCCTATTACACATCCTTTCTTAGAAACTGATATTTTGTTCTGCTAATGGCTAAAGGTAGGGCACCAGTTACTCTAAATAATAATAAGAAACACTTTCTTCTACAAAATGAACAGTTTCATTATACATTCTACTTGGAAATTAATGTCTCAATATTACAAGAAAAAAATCCTCTTTAAAGAGCACGTTAATATTAAAGCACTTTTTTTTATCACCTTTGTTCAAAACAAGGTCACAACATGGCACAACAGCATCATAATTTGTACTGGAGATAGAATCTATCCTGAAAAAAGCACATTTTGTATCTAAGAGTTTTCACAAACTGCATGAAGCTGTTATTTGAAAATGAATAAATACATTTTATTCTGTTCAGCTGACAGTCTGGGATATGTTCCTCATCACTCCATAAAAACAATATTCCCTTCATTGTGAAAATTCTAAGTAATTTTATTTAGCTGAGCCATTTCTTTAAACACTGGACACTGAATTGGGTTGTTGGACGCCATGTTATGTGCAGCTGTATGTGTTTAGCCTCCAGTTAATTCTGGATGGGAGTGAATGTCCATTAAATGTAATCTTGTTTTTCAGTCCAGCGCTCAAACCACAACTTCAGAGAATTGGCCACCGATGAAGACATCATCCATCATCCCACTGACGCTCTGCCAGAACACTTAGAGATAAATATGGAGGCTTTTCAAGTTGTACCTGTCTTTGAAAAACCACACAATCATAAACACACATAGAGTACGAATACACAGACTCATACTTCCTATCTATTTCTGCAAATCCAGTGTGTAAAAATCTTTCTCGTGCCTATTCATCAGCTATCGCTCATTCTGTCAGCAGCAGCTTCACCGCCTTTTATCCAGCATCATTATTTCACATCTTGATGGCTGCTGCTGTATGTCAGTGTATGTCTGTGTATGTGTGTGCATGTATGCAAGCTTCTCTACCCCATCTAACCACCTCAAAATGTACGAAGAAACCCAAAATGATACACTCAGAAATTTGAGTTCTTTGTTTAATGAAATAGTGCTTTTAGAGTTGATCTGAGGAGCCCACTAGAACACTTATCTCAGCATCAACAGTGCTGCAGGAAAAAAAAAAGAGCTGCCTTAATCGGATTGTTGGAGCTCTAAAAGGTTTTCTGCACATGGGTTCCTCTGCAGGCCGCTGGGCTCCAGGGCCAAGCTGGGCACTGAGGCCTGACTGCCAGCCCGACTCCGTGGCTCGACTGGCTGATAAAGTCCAGAGACTCATTGGTGTCTTTGTTAGCTACGAGTAAGATGATACTAATTAGAGGCTTTGAATATGTGATTCAATCAGTGAACACTACACACAGATGGATGCGGAAACTCACAGATACACAACACCCACACCTTATCCATGCAAAAAAACCCCAGTATGCAGATATTATGGAATGTATACACGCACACATGCAGACACACACTTTTAGACTCTGTGATTTGCTTTTGTTCTCCTTTTCTCACTGTACACCTACACATCAGTCCATGGTCTCACACAGAGGAATTCATTTATCAGTGGTTCACTGTGCCCTGAAGCAAGTGAGAGCTGCAGCAGACATTGATCAAACTGACTTCTAACATGAAGAAGTTCAAAATCGCACTTTTCAAATCCCTTTACTACTAGCAACCTTCCACTAGTGAAATAAAAGAAAGCACACACACACACATGCACATTATTGCACCCTGCTGTGTGTACTCTAGGAAATGTGAGCACATAGAAACGCAGATCCCCATTCACACACACTTACAAAATGCAACATAACCCTGACATTTTTAGCTCACACTCACACAAAAATGGCATGGGTGCCTTTTACATTTCTAAACTGAATGAATGAGAAAATATTCTAGTAATAATAAAGGTATTTCCAAAATGACAGTGAAATCAATTCAGTGACTGGATGCACTTTTCTAAGGAGCCAGGAGGGTTCTAGGGCGAAATATTTTCATGAATTGTTCTATGAAATTAGCACATTGTGCTATTAATGTATAAATCATTCCCTCAATTTATTAATTTGTGCACTCAATATCTTTTTTAATTCCTCTAATTTAGTACTTTGCACCTTCAAATTATTTAATTTGCTCCCTTGAATTAATAATTTGTGCTCTCAAATTCCTAAATCACAGACACCCAAATTCCTTCCAGTTATTAGCGTTATCACCTTCATTCCATTTGTTCTTCTTCTCAGACATTCTTGCTATAGATGCTTGGATTTACTGCTGCTTTATCAGGTTTTGGCTGTTAAATACGATGTTGTATCATCTCTGGCATTACTTTATTTTACAGGATAACAGATGAATTCTGCTGAAAGAGAAGGAATGCAAAAAATGAAAAGTCTATAGTTTCAAATTCAACTGTGCCAGTTTGCCATTGAGACTGAAAATCTCTCCCCATGGTTTAGATAAGCTCTCTAAACTACTCAAAGAATAACAGAAACCTGTGTTCCTCCTCCAAACGATACAAAAACCTGTTTGGCTTTCACAAAAGTCAAGGAAATGTACCATCTTTTTGCACAGCAGCTCCAGAGTTATTAGCCTTTGTTCCAACTGTTTTGCATATTCAGCCTCCCTTCCAGCCCACATAGATGTTAATGCACTCCCACACAAACAGATCGGTGTGAACAGGGCAAACATATTTTCCATATCTCTCTCTCTCTCTCTCTCTCTCTCTCTCTCTCTCTCTCTCTCTCTCTCTCAAACACACGCGTACACGCATACACACACACGCGCACACACACGCACACACACACAGACAGACACACAGTATCAACTGTCTTTCACTGCTGTCATTTTCTAAAGCCCACTCACATCACAGGCAACGAGGCACACACGTGTCCGCACATGTACAAATACACACACAGAGGTGCACAAAGTAAGTTTTTTGTGAGTCTGGCAACCACCACTCAGTGTGCTGGATCAGCTGAAATAGGATCCATCCCTCAGATCCCGCTGTACCTCTCCCACATACTGATGTAGCCTGATCTCCTGTCAGTGAGCCGGCCTGCAGGGAGAGAGTCTGGGGCTTATAGCACGGCCTCCAGAGACCATCTCAGCCAGATGCTCAAAGAGCTGGAAAGCCAGGAAACAATAGCCACTACAGACAGCCAGGGATATTACAGGGCCAGGGATGCTGCACTGTGGCCCTGTGCTGCTTTAGGATGCTTTATATGACATCACCACACAGCTCACGTCTGGCAAGTCACCAGTGTTTTGACATGAGACAAGTGCATTATAGTGTTACGCCTCAGGACACACGCAAAAAGACGCCTGTGCACACTTGTACAAAGGCACACACGCGCCCTTAGTTATCCGTGGAAACAGTGTCACAACGGTGAGCATGAAAACAGAGTGTGTCAAAGAGAATC
Organism: Dicentrarchus labrax; assembly: GCF_905237075.1. NCBI lineage: Eukaryota > Metazoa > Chordata > Actinopteri > Moronidae > Dicentrarchus > Dicentrarchus labrax. Next base: position 11,283,108 of record NW_026136722.1, read on the forward strand.
TACAAAGCTGTGTGTCACTGCATGATAGCGTTCAAATGAATCCCATAGCCACAGCCTGCAGTGGCTGGCTTTCAAGGTGTAAGGAAAACATGTGTTTTTGCAACGTATTTTGGTTTATATTGGCTAACAATTATACTAGTTACGTAACAATTTATTCAGCAACTTGTTTGTTGAGATCTCTGTGTAAATCTCAGAGTTCAAGTTTGTCTTTGTCTGATCATAGCTTCAGTTTGTTTGTGGATGCACATATTTAATGTGTCCATTGACATGCCTGTAAACGCAAAAAGCTTGTGAATAAAAACTGGCTGTATAGAAATTGTTACCATGATCAATATAAATAATAACATAATATAGTAATGTCATAATATAGCAAAAGTAAGACTATTGAGTTGTATTAACTACATTGAGTTATCACTGTATTACAGTAAATCACCAATGAATATCTATCAAAACTCCCTGCCAATTCTTCATACAACAGGATCGATATCGTTACACAGAAGAGCATGTCCTTAAGATAAAAATAGCACAGACTTGCCTTGTTGTGACAATGTTGCATTCATTTCTTCCTGCAATACAGTTTTTTTCTCCAAAGAGAGGGAGGTGCTCCACTCTCTGCAATAGAATGTGATATATTCCCCTCATTTTCTCCCTTCTTTATTACTCTCTTTACATGAGCATGTGTAAATATGGAATTATTGAGAAATTGATTGTTGCTCTCTTCTGTCCAGCGTGGCTTTCCTCCCATTAATCTCTTATGCCTGCAGAAGAAGCTGAAAATCCATCTGGGGCCCTCACTGCAGACAATTGTCTGAAAGACCCGTTCCATCCAAATTGAATTAGAATCAATGTGGAACATACACAAGCAAGAGCATCATTAGATCAAGAGATGTAAGTAAAGAGAGGGACACTGAAGGAGAGGGAGAAGAAAAGCAGCTGCTCGCTCTCCTCCTTTTCAGGCCATGTTACCAAGCCATCAAATGAGATCAGTATGAATGAAATTTGGTTTTTTTTTCAGTTCTTCAAGTGTTCATCTCCCCGCCTGCCTGTCGGTTGCTTTTACACACAAGCAGTTTGCACATACACACAAAAAACTCACAACTTTTCTAAGTGACTGTTCAGCCCAGCCTTGAGCCTTCAAGTTTTGATGTAAGCACCACTTTCTCTCTGCAGGGAAGAACAAGAGGGTGCAGAGTTAGAAGAGGAGGAGCACAAGGATGTGGCAGTGGTGGAGGTGAAGGAGGAGGAGGAGGAGGAAGAGGAGGAGAGGAGAGCACAGCAAAGAAGAGAGGAAGCGATGGTGAGTCATGTGCAAAGACACAGCTGGTGTGACTGGGTTGCCTGAGTGAGAGCAAGATGGGTGACAGAGACTGAGAGAAAGATGAAAGGCTGTGGGAGGGTACTCTGGAAGAAGAGGAGGTGTATTATAGTGAAGCTGAAAGCAGGTCAGCGACAAATGGAAATACAAGGTGATTGATATGCCTGTCACAGTGGCAAAAGCTAGAGATATGAGTTAGGGAAATATGGTACAGGACCTAGAGGAGTCAGCAGGAGATTAGTGAGTGTTAGATAGCGAGATTTTGTCGACAAGAGATGAAGAGATACTTTGGAGAGAGCAAAGCTAAAAAGCAAAGGAGGATAGGGTAGGCGGACGATTTAAGTAATTTTGAAACTGATACAGTTTGTAGGCAGGAGAGAGTTGTGTGAGGGGGTTGAGACAGGGAGAGAGAAGATATGGTGTGAAAAAGAGAGATATAGAGAAAGTAAGATATGAGAGGGGGTGAGATAGAGATAGATAGGCCAGCCTGGAGTGAGACAGAGTTATCGGCCATGATCGATTTGGCCGGCTGATGCCAAATGGGGGGTGTAATGATGGGTAATGATATGAGCCTGGAGAGGGAGCACAGTGTGTATTTGTGTGTATGTGTGTTTGTACGTCCTGGATCCATGACCACACAGTGGCTCACACTTTCATTAATAGAGCCAATTCATCGCACCTCAAAGAGAGGGTTAAATACACACCCCCATAACAATCTATATTTACTGTATATAAATGTCACAACTAGAATCTCTCCATATCTCAAGCTTTCTCTCTCTTGTCCATTCAATTGCCTTTGTGTCACTCTTTCTTCTGATTCAGACTCTATCCTGACTCCCTCTTTCGCTCTCTGTCCCTCACCACTCACCCCATCATCTGTCCATTTCTCTTCCCTTTGCCATTACTTTTCCATTTCTTTCTCACCCACCATGAATCTCTTTAAATCTGTTCATCTGATTTTCAAATTAACCCGTCAAACATGTTCTGCTGCCGGGTAGCGCTTCAATTGATAAAACACATAGTATGCCAAGCCACACAAACATGCACATACACACAATGACATGTTTATCTGCACACCCTTGGCAGACCTACTGACTCTTAAACAGTTTCCACAGCAACATGAAGTGGCTAAGAATAATGTATTCTGTTATGGCTGGGAATGATTAGCATTATCCTGTTTTGCTGCAGTGTTAGACTCCTTGTCTCAAACAAGTGTTTTAAAGGCACATTAGAAATGATTGTAACCTGCCACTGGGTTAACCATATGATTAAAATGAGCAACAGTTTTGCATGAATAGTGAGGGATGCAAAACTATACAGACTGGCTGAGTAGTCATAAAAATGCTTGTCCACTGGCACCATTCAATGGTCGGACTAGTCAGTGGCCATTACTATGGAAACCAAATCCAATCCAAATCAGAAATTTAGGCCAAGATCACATCTTTCAGAACTGAATATTTTCCAGCAACAACATTTGACCATACTGATAGTAACTCACAAGCAGGCTGAATCAGTGACAAGCAGAATAATTAATTATTTTTCAATCACTGGTAAACCAGCAGCTTCACATTATTTCACACTACTGAATATATGGATATATTCTTGATTCAAGACAATTTTACAGAAACATGATGTAGCCTAACCGATTGACGTCATTTTGATTAATTGTAACATTAAAGCTGAATTCTTGTACAACAGTTGTATTGTAAATTTACTAACTGGATTCGACATTGGCAAATAAACATTATGATTAAATTATCAAAACGTATAAATTAAACCAATTAAACTGAAACAATGCAACTTCAGCCGAGCGGAGGCCATAAGCTAAAGCTAAATTCTGGGCTCACAAGACCAAAGGTCAGAGGTAATCTGATGTTCTTCTTAACAGGCTCCAGCCCAATCATGAATTTTATTTTAGAAAAAGATTTTTGAAATATTGACATTCAAGCAGAATAAAGAGGTGATACAGAACTGTCATAATTAACTGAATAATAAAACTCTAATAGCTCGATCATCAGCAACTACATCAGTCATTGAAATGTAGCTCTTCCCCACCTCACTGTGTGATTAAAATAGTTAATATTTGTTATTTTATTCCAATTAAAGATAAAGCATAGTGTGTGGCAGAAGTGCAATCTATTTTGCCCACAAAATGGGGGGCAGGTTGGACCATGTAGCATTGAAAAATAATTTAAAGCATATTGCCAGTACAATTTTACCAGTCTTTATTTTACAGTTTATGTACATGAAATGAATATGCTTTCAGCTCAGAGAGACACATGAAAAGACAGTGAGTACAGGTATTTGTAAGCCTCATTTAGAAGACACAGAAGCTAGAATGCAGCTAGATTATGTTAAATTCAAAGTCTGCTGCTCCATTGACACAGATGCATCAATAGACCATCACATGTGGGATCTGCTGCTACATCCATGACGCTTTATTTATCAAAATGTAAAGCCAAGGATTTAAACATAAAGCCTGTCAAGAGATAGAGAGAGTTTCAGACATTGCTAAATCACTTGCTGTTATATAATCTGTCACTTACACTCTGTTACAGTTAACTAACCCTAACTTTAACAATCAAATATATTTAATGCCAATTCATTGTAAATGACTCTAGCAATGCTTTGTCATCTTTCAAAAAGGTTTAACTGACAATTAAGTGTACAGTGGTCCTATAGTAAAGAAAATATTGGTCCTCTATTTTTTATTTTTTTTCCAAATAAAGCTCATGAACCTACTGCTGTTTTTTAAATATATATTTAACTTAGAAAGGTAATTTTAATTAGTCTAACTCTCTTCCAGAGTTTAACAACAGAAGTCAATAATGTAAATGAACTTGGTAAAAAAAATCTTCCTTATCCAACCACTTGCTGTAAACTTAAACTGCTGTTATTTCTTTTTGGAGTCAAACATTAAAGCCAGGAACTGTCAGTTTGAACAACTAAACTGGCTGTTTCATTCACATTACGTAACTGTTAGGACTGAGTGAACCACAAGGGGTAGGACCCAAATGCAAGACAGTAGACAGGATCTTAATACAAAAACAAAGTCTTTACTTGCCAGAATATGAAGGTTCGGTACACAGGAGGTCAGTTCACACAAGTAAAGAAATCCAATTGGGAAGAGGTTGAGGCAGAGTCCAAAAAACGAGGCAGAAATTTGAACACCATGGAAAACACACGGCACAGAATATGAAGGTCCAGTACACAGGAAGCAGTCCACAAAAGCAAACAAATCAAAAAAGAGGAAAACAGGGACAGAGTCCAAAAAAGGCAATAATTTAAAACCAGTGTATCACGAGGAAAAAGACTAGCTACAAAGATGAACTGGCACAGAGGGAATGGCACACAGACAATATACACCGATTAGCCATAACATTATGACTACTGACAGGTGAAGTGAATAACACTGATTATCTGGTTATCATGGCACCCTTCAGTGGGTGAGATACATTCGGCAGCAAGTGAACATTTTGTCCTTAAAGTTGATGTGTTAGAAGCAGGAAAAAAGGACAGCGTAAGGATTTGAGAGACTTTGACAAGGGCCAATAGTGCACCATTGCACTAGTTGAGTTGAGTCAAATGCCTTGTATGTGTGCACATACCTGGCCAATAAGAGCTCTTGTGGGGTGTGTCCAGTCTGCAGTGGTCAGTACCTATCAAAAGTGGTCATAGGAAGGAAAAGTGGGGAACCGGAGTCAGGGTCATGGGCGGCCATACCTCATTGATATATGTGAAGAGGACCAGTCAGGTGGTCATAATGTTATGGATCAGTGTATAGTGAGGGGAAAACTAAGGCACACAGGTGAAGACAATCAGGGCGGGGCAAAAATCAAACTGGAGGGACAAAGACAAAGACAGGAAGTAAAGCAACACAGAAAACTACAAAATAAAACAGGAAGTAACACATGACTACAAAATACAACACTAATGTTATGATAGACATGACAGTAACTTGATTCAACACAAGCTTTTTACAGTTGATAATTCAAACGATGACGAGTTTCTGATAGCAGCTTGCTGAGGACCGTATATAGGAAATGGTAAACGGACACCAAGCATCGGCCCATTATCTTTTCTCCAACAACTCCTCCTCACAACTTCACAAGCTGTGCCTAAAAAAACACTCATGTGGACGAACTGGCAAGTGAGCATGAGGAAAATAAATGAGAGGGAAAGGCTGGTTAATGAGAAATGCTATTTTTACTGCTTTGATGTCCCCCATCCACATAAGCGCACAGCTTAGACAAAAACAAATTAGAGATGTCGACTGCATCCCAAAGACATTAAAAACATATTAGCACAACAACCATTTGAGACTGTGTCCACACACATGCACACGTGGTGTGTGTGTGTGTGTGTGTGTGTGTGTGTGTGTGTGTGTGTGTGTGTGTGTGTGTGTGTGCGCATTTCAAATTCAGAAAGTATTCTCAGTGTATTTCTTAGCGCTTGTCCACATCGGCTGGCATTATGCGTATCACTGTGAGCAGTTGTTCCTTATGGCTAATAGAAGACAAAATATCAACATAATGACACCATAGTTTCTGCACGGCTAGATGACTCAGAGGCATAGTACCATGATTCATTTCCCCGCTGAGAATTGTATAGAATATAGATGAGAACAACATCGACGTGGGGATGAACACATTTAGAAAGAGGAACTTTGTCTAACTTTTGTAATTGCTACTGATCACCATTGTTATATCTGCTCAGGTAGCGTCCATCTTCACATAAATCTACGATATGTGGGTGAGAGGAGGTCAACCAGTGATGATGCAGAACTAGAAACCTGTGGAGGCAATGAAAGGTTGGCCAAAAAAGAAGATCAACAAATGCCAGAAGCGAAAGGCTTTAAGAGTTGTCCAATTACAATATATGATTTGTATTACTGTGAACACCCAATGGAGAGAGATTGTCAGACGCTTTATCAAACTTTGCTTGTTAGCAAGCATTGAGTAAATAAGCAGCCCGCCACTCTCTAGGAATTTGCATGACTTTGTGCCAAGCAGCACTTCATTTTTGTGGGGTCATATGAAAGGAATCCCAGAAACTTAATGATCTTCTCCCGTGCAGATATTTATCTGGTACTGTAGCTTGTTTTTTAAAAACTTAACCCTGATTTGTTTTCAAATTGAGGGCAAATCCTCCGCTGCCTGCTATTCCACAAAGCCTTTAAAGTCGATTAATTCAAATCATACAAAATAGTTAGCAGCAGACATCTTGTAGCAGGTCTTCGCACCATGTGCTGATTAAACCTGGATACTGATACTGAATTTAAAACCTGCAAACTTTGCTGTGGAAAATTAGTATTAATAAGTATTCTATGTGCAGGGTAACATGAAAAAATATGTTTTTAATCATACTTACATTTTATTGTCTGGCTGGTACTTAATCTGTTTTAACAAATCTCCCAAACCAAAGAGGAAAATATGTTGCTGGTCAAAACCATAGACTGTATAATTAAAAATGGACATAGTCTCCGCAGTAGTCTCTGTGACATCACCCAGACATTGCTAAAGAGACGTTGTAAAGATCAATATGGTGGCTCTGGCCATTGCCATCTTGGCAGTCCCCGTCGACTCCTGACTAATCCAAAAATAGGAAAATACATGGAGTGTGGGTAGAGCTGAGGTGGGCTGAATTAAACCTGGTTACTGAAAACAGCCGCCTGTGACAACACCCACTAAAAGCACCAATGGTGTTAATTATGCATAACTTTCAGCCTTCATATAATTTAAATGTGTGAGTTATATAAAAATCCATTCCCTGTACAGTTGTCTTGAACGGGGGAAATTTAACTTCAGGGACCAAAACCGCTTTTTGTAGCAGGCTGTGAACATGTTTATTTCTACTGTAAAGTTGGGGCATTTTAATATCGGGCCTTATGGAGATCACTTCTGTAGCCAACCTCAAGTGGCCATTTGAGAAACAGCAGTTTCTGTTACTTCCGTGCTGGCTTCAGGCACAAAATACTTGGTAGTGATGGTTAAAAGAGTACACTGATTGTTGGTAAGAAGCAGGATAAGAACAATGGTCACTTATAGAAGTTTTGAGACTATGCCACAATTCGGGTTCATTGAGGCATTTGAACAAACAACCAATGGTGTCATTTTTCTAGAGAAAACTATGTGATCCATTTATTAAGAGAAATATAGGTTTAATACTGTTCCAGTGTATTGGATTGATGCATCACTAATCTGTATGAAAATCTGTAGGATCCTAATATAATACACATTATAAGAAACACAGAGAGAAGCATGCAGGTGAGTGAAAAGGAGAGACATAGCAAGACAACAAAGGAAGAAGGCTTTGAGGGTATTCATGACATTAAGGGAATAATGAGTGACACTGAGAGTTCACACTTTATCTCAGGGAAAACGGAGGAGACAGGAGAGATGAGGGAAGATTGGTTAAAATGAGGAAAATAGAAATGGCTGCAATAACTGACCACTGACTCTAGACCACAGTCAATATATCTAAGTAGATTTTAGCTGTGCTGCAATAGAAGAAATGCTCCAGCACGCTCACAATGCACATACACACACACACTAAAACAAACAAACTCAGAATTGGTTTAATTCAACCAGCTGGGTTTGAATGTGAGAATAGAAAGTGACATTATACACACACACTGCCACGGTTTCGCGCCTGCCTGCAGCTTCATTGGGTAGGTGGGGGCAGCAAGGTTGCAGGCTGCAATATTAAACCATCAATCACCCCCCAAATTAGGCATTTTACATCACACAAGCACTTACAGCTCTCTCTCCTTCTCCCACAGGTGGGGTCCAAGCCACGGTAAAAGAGATTACATCACAGAAGCAATGATGGTGCAGCAAGACCCATGAATACATTACACCATCATATATACTCAGGGCTTCGGGAGAAGGTAGCAACAAAATAATAAATCATAATAAATAATATCAAATCAACTAGTTACTTCTTTACTCTGAGGTACATGAAGTATGCATATATTCAGGAACTTTCAGTATAGTGTGTCTTTGTTGCAAGCTAGCTTACACTAATCATAGAAAATTGGAACAAGTAATTTGTATGAACAGTTGTTCACAGTATCTCATATCTGATTCATTATCCAATACATTCTTTGTCCTGAGCCCATGTTAAACATAGCAAACAGCTCATTTCAATCACACATGGTGAAAGAGACGGCGCCGTGTCCACTCTACCGTTTCTCATGTTTAGATTATAAAAAACATCTGGGGTATCAATGAGCCGGGAAGCCATTAACAAGCACAAGCAAGGAAAGCAACAGAAGACAGAGAGGAGGGGAAACACAAGGTTAAAGTAGAAGCAAAGGAGGAGGAGGAAAACATGAGGGGGAAAAGACAGAAAGGAATAGAGAGGGTGAGGGTAAATGAAGCATGGAGTTGCATTTATCCCAATTAGCTACTGCAGGGGTCTTGGGTGAGAAGGGAGAGAGTGTCCACCCCTATTAACAGTGTTTACTGACATGCCTGCTGATTATAAGCTGGGGAGAGAAACTGATTGCAAGGCTCTCCTCTCTTTGCAAACATCAAAATAAAAACTACCACAACTACAGCAAACCCAGAATATATATATATATATATATATATTTTAACTTCCCATCTTTTATCCTCTTTCCTCTCACCACCCTTCCACTCTCTGTGACTCCCTCATTCTCTCTCAATCTGCCAGTGTGAAGGTAGATTTCATGTGTCCTGTTTTGAGTCCCCCCAATTCTCGTCTTCCTCATCTCTGTCGCTCTGTGTTGTGTGGCAGTGATAATGGAAGTAATTACACTGGCTCCTGTGTTCCACAGTGCAGCAGCAGCACAGGCAGGCTGTGGCACCATGACGCCCACTGCCTGGCCACATCCTCACACACTCACACAGTTGAAGGCCTTGCACACTGTCACATGGAAAAACAAACATGTCTGTGAGGTGATAGAGAGTGTATGGATATTTTTGTGCTGTAGTTTTCACTCCCTATTCATTCTGCAAGTATTTCACCAAGCTTGAATATGTTATGCGGTTTCAGTGGGATTTGCTGGAATCTAGTCTTATGGTGTGGCTAAGATAAGCTGCCCGTGGGCAAACATACTCCTGCACTTCTGACCTCCAATACAAAACGATATAACCTCTGTAACACAGGATTTCAGTTGATACAAGGGAATAGAAGAGCAGACAATAAAGTGCATGGAGGAAATTGTGAGTTCCTCTTGAAGAGGGGGAAGGACAAAGGAATGGAAATACAGAGTAGCCTATCTCAACAAAACCAGAAAGGAAGAGAAAAAGAATGTGCATTTGGCAGAACGAAAGGCCTGGGGAGGTGAAAAAGGAAGATAAATAATGAATACAATGTACTTGTTGAGTAAATGAATACATGAAAAAGAGACATTTCATTCACTGGTTTGAGGATTTTAACATTTTATCTGTGTAGAATTTATAGGCAACAGTTCTGCATTCTGCATTTTACATCACAAATGAGTAGAGGCAAATAGGTGAACAGAATGAACTTGGAGGATTATTAAAAAACAACAACAACAAGCACAGATCGACAGCTAGGCAGTAAGCCTTTATGCCTCTCCAGGCAGCAGAGAAAACAGTCACGTCTGTGTACAAACAAGGGCACAAAGAGAAGCAGAGGACCTGGTAGAGTTGCCTTCGTCTCTTTCTTCTCCTCGCCTCTCCTCCTGCTTCTCTGGGCCTGACCTCTCTCAGACCCTCTGTCAGCTCCAAGCTCGGACTCTTGCTTATCTGAAGAGAGACACCTAGTGGTGTAGACCAAACCCCATATAACCCTGGACATTGGCAACACTCTGTATCCCAATTGACTTAACTGCACATCAATGTTGCACGTTCTCCTCTCTTAAAGGACCCTTAACGAACCTACATTAATCAAACTGAACCACTAACTGCTGCAATTATTGCCGTGATTTGCACATCACTCACTATCAACCTCAGATGCCTTTCCCAAAGAATGAGGTAGTTTTTTTGTGGGGAGGGGGGCATTTTCTCTGAGGTAGGACAAAATGGAGAATAGTTGGTTATGGATGAGGTGTCAGCTTTTGTGGCTGATCAGCTTGGTGTGTGTGTATATACGAAGAATGAGACTCATATTACTGACCAAGGATGATTAAAAGCCCCCTTTAGGTAGGCGAATTTCGGAATTTTTTTTTATTTTAGATAGGTTAACAATTACTCGAACATTTGTTTGCCTTTATTGTATACTCCAAGTAAACCGACAGCAAATGCTTTCTGATGTTTTTAGGTATCAGCTTAAAAAAAATCAAACTGTCTATGTGGAAAGTCAACACACACGCCATGGATATTCAAATAAAATCAAAAATACCCCACATCACATGAATTGCAGGGAACTGTGAGAATTAATCAATCACACCTCTCTAGCTGGCAGAGGGTCTCTTGAAGGGTAAATAACACTGTTAAAATTAATGTGACACGTTGCATACAGGATGTCATTATTCTCACCAAGAAGGGGCAGACATGACAATTATGATTGGACGGTACCTTTAAAATACCTGTCTCACCTTATAGGTCTGACACTAAATCAGCTGACAAGAACATTGCGACACTCCCTTCCAGTCAAAAATCAGTTGAATCATGAAGCTCTTGAAAAGCTGATCTGCTATGACTGCTCAATGGGCTTTTCTGATAAAGCTAGACAAGCTGGTATTACACTAGCGAGCCCCAATCAGAGAGGCTGCAGTCGATCTATCACGTTGTTATCTACGGAAGAGGTATATTACCTGGGGCCTAGACAGCCCTGGGCATGCGTGGATGTATGGTGCCGATAGCAGAGCTGGCCTGTCATCCCTCTCGGCTGATTAATGAGGAGCTTGGCCCAGTGTTTAATGTGTTTAATATGGGCCGCTGACGAGGCCGTCACACTGACGGAACCCACCCGTCTCTCTGACTGATGAAGTCACCTGCAGCTCTCCTCTCTTTTCTTTCACAGATACAGTAAAATAGAAACACACACACACACACACACACACACACACACACACACACACACACACACACACACACACACACATCACCATAAAAAAAAACTCTTTCTCTACCTTCCACTGTGTAATCTCTGCCCTTTTTACCAATCTGCAAGGAACATTTTAGGAGCAATATATAATATGCATATCCTTTTATCTCATTCACAATACCTAGTACATTGTTTGCACAAGACGACAGCTCATCTTTTGAAAAAATAGCTGTAAACATGACTGGCTGAACACACACAAAGACAGGCAGGACTGCTCAGCACTGTGCTGTGACCCTTCATTTTATAGTGAATGGGAGGGAAAGTTAAGGTCAAACGGAGAGCTCTATTCTGGGGATATATTGGGACCTGGAGCTCTCTAATGGAAGATACTGACACCTTTCTGTGTGGAAAGATTCAGGCTCTCTTGCTGTGTGTAATGAAACAGCTAATATTCTTGTACCTTCTCTGCCCAGCAATCAGACTCTTCTCCTCCTTTCCTCCCTCCCAACTGCTCCATGATATGTCTATTACTTTCAGGCTGCCTCACTCTCTTTTTCTTTATTTCAGCTCTCCTACTCCCACCTGCTAATTTTCACTTCTTCCTGCCTTTCTCTCTTCCTCACTACCACTATCTGCTGCCTTCCCACTCCTTCCCAGCACATTTCTATCTCTCTCTTTTCATCTATCACCTCCTCTGCAATGTTCTCATTTAATCATCCCCTCAAGAAATATATTCACCTCCGAACAACTGGGCTCCTATTAGATCATATACTCTGTTGTTACAGCTGTTATCATGGCCAATTCCTGTGCTCTCGGGGTGGCCAGGGGCAAACAGTCCACTTCAGGAAATGCACACACAAAGTGGAGCAAAGATAAATGTAGGAAGTAACCTTAAGTGTGTGAGCGTGATGGTAGCTTAGCTCACAGCAGCACATGTGCAAGACAGGCATAGATGTGTTGACATCTGAATGTTAACAACATGCTGTACATTCCCTGTTGCTTTACTTACACACCACGTCAGTTATCACACATTTTTCACAGCTCACATATTTGTCTCTCTTGTGCGAATTCAGGGCTAAAAGAAATCGAATCTACCAGGTAGCAATTTGATGTACTGATATTCATAGCAGCTGGCCTGAATAATATTATTTTTTATTGATTTTTTTCTGGCAAGCAGTAACATTTAATATCACATGTTCACAGAAGTAGCATCTACAGGACTTGAGTGCTAAGTGCTTGTTGAGTCACCCTTACATGTGTGGGTTGGATTGAAAATGTCATTTTCCAGTCCAGAGTCCAATGAGGAGCTGCACAGTATGGGATATGCTCCCACAGGGAGTCTCCAGCTCTCCATGAGGCAGGTACAGATCAAGCTTGGGAGCCAGGGAGGTGGGGCACACTCAGTCCCTCCAGACTGGAGTAATGAAATATCAGCTCTTTGAAAGGCTTGTTCTGCCTTCAGGGTGGTTTGCTAAGGCCCAGTTTAAGTTTACATTATGGACAGAATCCTAATGATCCCTGGCCCAGTCCTCATACCGTGGGCTTTGCTGTTTAATATATAAGGGTCTGCTTTTTTAATTATCTTCATGTCATGTTACACTGCACTGCCTGTGAGAGGAAAGGCAGGCAAAGCATGGCTGCTACTCCTGCTGCAGCCTTCCGTGCTCTAGCCACCCGAATCCCATCTGCGCATTTATTCACACATGCACAATTTGCTCGAAGCACACACACAAGCACAGGAAATAGAAACAAATACACACTTTCACATGAGTATACAACCATGCACAATTGCATATGCAAGAGCAGAGGAACATATGTAAATCAAATAAATATCTATTGTAGTTTATGCATGGTAAAAAAAAAAAAAAAAAAAACCTGATAAACAAGAGCGTGTGCAGTGAATATGAAAAATGACATAATCTACACAAAGGAAGAAATAAAATCACAAGATTCAAACACAAAGATTCGAAGTACCTACTGCTTGCAAACAAAGGCAAATACAAATTTTGAAAGGGTCTAGGTTTTGTAATACATCTATTATATGTGGCTAATCTGAGTATGAAAGCACACAGCATGTAAATACGGTGTAGTGCAATGTAAAGAATGTTTTCAGCTCTCCGTTCCCAAGTGATGTATCATAACAATAATCACTGTCAGGCCCAGAATGAAGGTGTTTCTTTCAGAGAGGGGGATGAAGGCAGACCTGTGGTAATTATGCAGCCGTAATGGAGTCGGTGCCTAGTGAGAGCCTAATGAGCTTACTGAAGTCTACCATTGAGAATTGATTCCTGGGAAAAAAAAAGAAAGAAAAAAAGCGGTTGTGCTCGCAGGAGAAGGCCAATGGAGGTGAGCTTGTCTCCATTGTTGTGCACTTAATTGACAGGGAACCAACATGCACTGAAATTCCCCAAGAGCAATTATTAATAATGAAAGGCACAGAAATCTTTATACACGGAATATATCCCGATCTGAAGCCTTTCATTGTACTGTCACCTGTCGGGAGAAAGGTGTCTGATCAAATTCTTAATAGTGTGTGTGTGTGTGTGTGTGTGTGTGTGTGTGTGTGTGTGTGTGTGCGCGTGGGTGTGTGTGTGTGTGCATGTATGGGTGTGTGTGTGTGTGTGTGTGTGTGTGTGTGGGGGGTGTGTGTGTGTGTGTGTGTGTGTGTGTGTGTGTGTGTGTGTGTGTGTCAGTGCATGTCACTCTTTTCCCTTTCTGCTTTAATGTACAAAATAAGATAAAACTGTCCATATCAGCAGGGGAAATGGAGAAGTCTTTCCTGGGCAGGCAGAGCTGTCATAGACCTACTGCAGAGGAGGATGAAAAGAGAAACACTTAACCCTGAAAGCAATAAAAATTAATCTGACCTCTTTGTCCTGTCCAAAGAACTGGCTAGTAGATAAATGTATTCTGAAACTGTGCGTGTATATGTATATGTATATGTATATGTATGTGTATGTATGTGTGTGTGTGTGTGTGTGTGTGTGTGTGTGTGTGTGTGCTGTGAACGCATGCATGGTTTCATGGTGGTGTGTTTGCAGAGAAATTAGGATCATATCATCTAATATTATATTGCAAAAGTACACACTGTAAAAAAACAAACCTACCTCACGACAGTATAATAAACTCATTTTCTACATGTTCACACTGTGACATGGCCTAGTTGTATTTTTCACCTCCCCAAAAACCAAACTAGTCTATTAGTATGGTGAACAAGCTCCCTTTCAACACATCTGCCAGGCACAGACAAAGCTTTCAGACTCAATTTTCACACATACTTCACTCAATAAGTGCTCTCTCAGCTTTTTACACTTTTCCTTCATTACCAGGCTTTTCTTTTTGCCTCTCGCTTGTCCTGTCTCATCAGCTTTCTCGCCACTAATGTTTATCCAATTTACTTACAATTACAGTAAGAGAAACAAAAATATTTCTTTTAATTAGGAAAACTAAGTTATGAAGGGACTGACTCTGGGTGGCAGTGACCATATGGACACTGGTGATACAATTCTGGCAAGTAGGCTGGTAGCAGATGCCGGAGACCAGTTTATTTTCCCTGGAAGGAGGGATTCAAAGTAAACTTAGTCTATTCTTGTGAGGGATTTGCTTCATTTTGAGAGACAATGTTTTAGCTGAAGAATTATTTCACTTAGGGAAGAAAAACAGGTGTTGAGTGCCCAAATGGGACATAGTCCTTATGAGTCCCATCACAGTTGTTTACTGAATCAACTAACTTTGTTTGTCATCTTGAACCAATATGGGCATTTAAAAGTGGGAGTTATATTGAGCCTCGTAATAGTTATTCAGCTACCAAAGCTTATAAATTAATCCCAGATGACATGTTTTGGGGTAAATGTGAAGCTTAGGAAGTATTTTAGTGGCTTTATCAGAAGCTTTGCTGCACAAAGTCACATCCACTCAACCAGCTCTCCCCCACATTGCTCCTTGCTTGAAGCTCAGAAATTTCAAATATGCACAGCAGCAAAAATAACTCAATGAACGTGTTTGTGTGTGTGTGTGTGTGTGTGTGTGTGTGTGTGTGTGTGTGTGTGTGTGTGTGTGTGTGTGTGTGTGTGTGAAGAAGGGAGAAACAGAATTTGTGTGTACAAGCTGCCCATCTGCCATGAACAGACAATGCGCTTTTTAAAATGTTGTCATATTCCGTATTTAAGGCGTAGTACTGACCATGTGGTGGTGGGACCAAACACGCAGCAGTTAAAAATGCAAGCTGTCTAATGGGTGAATCTCAGTAAACTCATTTGACAGCTCCGCTGAAAACGGTATATCCACTTTTTTAATGCACATAGCGAGTGCATTGCACCGTGCTGTACTGTAGCAAGGGTCTCTTAACTCTTTCCTTGAGAGAAAATGAAGTATGACACATTTTCAAGGTGCAGTCTTATTCCCATAATAAACAATAAGACCAAAATATATCCACAGGGGCCTTATATGCTTTTTGATCAATACAAATGGCTCAGTGATCATTTCCCTCGGTGTTATGATGTCTGGCAAACCTCAGTTTCTACTCATACCCAGCTCATACCCTCTCTTGAAACAGGAGCTCCTGTTTTACTCTCATCTATACTCGCATTTTCAACTTCTAAATGATGGAGGATAGTGCACCAAACAAGCGAACAATGTTTTAACATTTGTTTTAACATTTCAGCTACAAAGACTGGAAAGCCTCTTGCTGAAGCCAAAAAGCAAATGACACAGCAGTATTATTATTGCAGTGTTTTGTATTTTGCATGGTGATGTATTACCTTTTTATAGGCTATTTCTGTTGGATCTCTGGTCTAATTAGCCACCTTATTCATCTCACTTTTGAAAATATGACTTCATTGTTTGTTTTAGTTACAGACCACCTTGGATCAAGGGAGTGGGAGCATTTGGGATGGGAAGGGGGGCGTTGGCTGTGTAGGAGGAGATGAGTTCTATTAATGTTGTTGCAATTCCTGCTTGTTGCCAATAGAGGTCGATAGAGGTCACAGATTACTTAACAGACCTTTAAATCAGCCTACTGCTGCCTAAGGGGAAAACATTTATCATAATACTGCAGAGTTTTTCTGTGTTTCTGAAAAGGTTTTTTCAAATGGTTGAAACTGTAAATGCACAGGTGAGTTTGAGCAAAAAAAAAAGTGCTCGTGTGTAAGCCCTTTCAGTGTGAGAATGAAATGACAACACTGCGGCAACAGTAGCTCGAGCACAATCGAATAGAGTGTTATTATTTCAGTTAAGTGAAGAAGTGTGGGAACACTTGAGGATGGTGGCCATCGGAAAGCATGCAGAGCCGAGTTTACACACTGGTGCATCAAGCCACAGAGGCGTGTTGCTATAGAAGCAAGGGC
This sequence comes from Dicentrarchus labrax, assembly GCF_905237075.1. NCBI lineage: Eukaryota > Metazoa > Chordata > Actinopteri > Moronidae > Dicentrarchus > Dicentrarchus labrax. The sequence goes on from NW_026136722.1 coordinate 11,299,749, forward strand.
AGGTTTTACAAAGGGACATGACACACCTACACAGTAAAGAACTGTTCACTTAATGTGCTCCTGAGGGACTGGCTCACTGCAGCACACTCTATTCATCCTTTCCTCCTCTGCCTTTCAATCATCATCTCTCTCTCTCTGTCGCTCTCTTCTTTTGCACTCTCTTTTCAGGGTGCAGGTGTCTAATTCTGTGTATTAAAAATTGCCTGCGGTCCTTAACTGTTGAATATTTCATGCCTTTTAATTTTTTCTGAGCACTTAAAGTTACTTTTACGATGTCTTTTCCTCCCTTATTCCTTATCTCTTTGCTTTTATTTCTCACCACTCAACAGATATCCGCTGTTACTGTGGTAACATTTTCAGTTGTACTTATCATTATGAAATGAACTGACCCTAACATTTTACATTGAATAATGTAGGCTAACAACAACATATTTCCTCCCACATGCTCCCTCTATCCTTCCACATGAATCGCAGCATTAGCAAAACTGGAGATTTCAGCTACAACAGCAATGACAGTGACATGCTTTATCATGTTTTTTTTTTTAAATCTCCATTGCGGTTATTAAATAGTCCAATGGAAATCCCACAATGGCTTGACTGGACCGTTGAGGTTTGCTATGTGTGGGTGTGCCAAGGCCAAACATTCATAATGACTAGAATGATTAAAAGCAGAGGAGAACGAGTGCTGAATATTAATCATACATAAGAAATGACACAGAACAGAACAGCATTTAGAGTATGGCCTTATGCTGCTTCAACAAGACGAAAATATACCAATCAAATGAAAAGGCTTTTGAAAACGCAATTAAACAGTGGCCTTGACTTAATTGGGTTGCCTGTAGATACCAGTGGTTTTCATTAAGGATTTCATTGAATCTCTCCACCATTCTCTCAGTTTGACCCTGACCAATTGAAAGTGGACATTTTAACCTGCAGACTTTGTCCACAGGTTAAAATGCTATTCATGAGCTGTTTCACTTCTCCATTTATAGAACCACTTTGCCCCCTCAAGTATACTACAGTCCAACTCTTGGCTTCAATTCCTTTCTTCCACTTCGATCAGGCGCTGGAGGGGGAGGAAGGTCAGGACAGCAAGGAGGGGAAAGAAGGATGAGGTCTGGGGAGTGCTTACCCCTTTTGAGTCAAAAAGGCCCCAAACATTTCCAGGCATGCATCATGGGATCCTGCGGGACCAGTGTGATTAAGACCTGAATGAGATGAAGGGGTCGTGGGGTACAGTCAATCTCTTGCAGGTCTCTGGGTCCCTCATTACTCATTGATTGGTCACCTGGAGCAGCAGCACCATTCTGCAAAGTGCACTATATAATTACACTACAAAAAATAATACTTTCAACAAACACAAAATCACACACCCACAGGCGACACCTGGACGCTGGAGATTTCCTGAGAAAGCACAGAGAAGAAAAAAAATGTGCAGTAAAATGTTTGAATAAATTCTATTTGAATAGAAACAATGTACTCATCTGTCACAGCGGGTACTATTACAATGCTTCTCCCTTGGAGCTGTATTTTTGTATTAATTTTTTTTTCTAACTGTGTGTTGTGTTGTTCAATGTGTTTTGTTATTTCTTTTCTTCAAGTTTAATGGTGTAGGTACATTGTCACAAGGATGTTTTTTGAGGGTGTCACAACTGACTGGGAGATTATAATTGAGGGACCCTGTGCAGTTGTGTTGTATTCTTTTTGAAAATGACTAATTTTTTTCTCATTAGAAGATAATCAAGGATAAACTAGGAATTTAGTTTAAATTGAGCACTGATGGGGATATATCTAACACTTTAAACATATTATCACCATAATTAATACTGTTAATATTAGATCTTTGTGAGGGAACCCTTCTATTTAAAATGAGGCAAAGTCACACCAGATTTGAATCATTACATAAGGGGGATTACAACAAGAAAGAATGATACCGATGTCTATTTTTGTGAGATGAGTTGGATAATTTACATGTAATTTCATTTTAATGTGTCTAAACCTCTCGTGGATTTTCTCACTTTGCAGTTCAGTAGAAATCTAGAAGAGGTGACACATATCCATTATTAATGATTGGCCTGTACAGCTACAATACATCACCTGTGCCCTTAACATGGCTAATTATGCATTCATAGGCCATAAGTAAGCAGGACAAATGAACTGTCGGCACTTGCATTGCTTCTTACTAATTACCTCAGTCAGCCAGATGCTAATTAGTTTTATTACCATCCATATGGTTGGTTTTAAAATATCACAAACTGGCAAATCTGTGTTTTGCCGTCCTGATCTGATCTAATACGGTTACAATATATATGATTACAAGATATATTTCAAGAGTAAGAAGTTGTTTCCAGCAACTTCAATGGATGCGGACATGCACTTACTAGAGGCTAGAAATAAGAATTGGGATTCATTAATTCATCAATTCAATTAGGCTGGGGTCATGACAGAGTCTCTCCTGGGCATCTCCTGCTAGCGCAATAAACGTCAGCTAGCGACAGACTCCCACACAGAGATCTCTAAGAGCACACAACCTGCAGAGATAGAGGTCAGCCATGTTAACTGGATCCTTGGAGAGCAGAACAGACCACCAGCTACGACAGGACCAGAGTGTTACAGCAGATACCACAGGCACATACAACAGACAATATAATGTGTGCCACTACGCATACAGGGATAGTGAACCGTGTGTTACAGGTGGGTGGGTGGTGGACATGGAGAGGATGGAGGCCCAAGCAAGCAGTGCAAGCAGAGTGACATCCGAGTTGATTTAAAGTAAACTGATCTGACCACGTTAATCACAATGCAGGAACACGTCAGTTATTACAATGGTCTTGTTCTACAGCATGGAGGCATAAGATACATCTAACTGTGGATTCACATCAAACTTATTGTAACATAACAGGTTAGTGTCAAACTTCAACAAACCTGGTTTGTGGAACAAAAATCAGTCCAGTAACAGTAAATTTGGAGAATCCCTAAATTTCACTTCGACCAATTTGTTAAAATTGCCAGTTTTCCTTTTAGTATGCCTGAAGACTGAACATCCTCCATTGCTGTTCAAATTTATTTTTCAACAAGTGCACAACCTTGAAAGATATCTTGACTGTATATACCATACAGGTAGAAACAGCCATCATAAACACGATTTGATGTAATACCTTCCAACATTGCATTACCACAGAGAATTTATTGGTTGCAACAAAATGATTCATTCTGCATTTATGTTTGTATTTACAGTACCTCCTCACTAAGCAAGAGCTACTGTTTGTTAAACAAACATTTGGGGTCATTCAGGTTAGCAAGCTGGCATTCGTTATGAAAACAGAATGCTAACATTTAGCACACTGAAAAAGACTCTTCCTGAGCAACATCCATGGCAATAAATAAAACATTTGTCAGGTTCAGAGTGTGCAGAATATTTATTCTGTATTTCAGCATGTGTAGGAACATGGTTTGGAATAAAGAGCATCTGTTGGATACAGGAGTGGAAAACCTGACAGGAACTAATTTATATCAATATCAAAAACAAAACAAAAAAAAAGTAACACATATAAGGTTATTCTTAATCTGATAAAAGCAACAGTAAAATGAATACCTAAATCCAAATCCTGTTTTAATGCGATACTATTCCTCTAAAAAAGTCCAACACATCTGTTGCATTCAAGCTGCACCATGTGAACCAACCTTACTGACAGGGAAGGACAGGGAAGAATGAAGCAGTGTTTGACTACCCTGGACTTGAGGGCAAAAGCATAGCTCCAGGTGAATCAGGCTATATTAGGCAGTAGATGGTGGAATCAGGATGGCTCTGAGGGCTCCTGGTCCTCTGCTCTGGTCCATCTCCTGAAGGAGCCTCAGCTTCGAATACCGGCACTCTAATTAAAGGTTATGCAGATTCCTCCACATCTCATCGAGCGGGGCAGGACAACAGGGATACATAGGTAAAGAACCCTGGTAATTACTGGTTCCAGTATGCAGTCAAGAGTAGGACAAGATCATATGAAAAGCATCAGGCACATATACCGGCCTATGTTAAGGGGGAAAAGGATGTAAAGATATTTTTGTCTTCATTCCAATAACTGTTCAGCATTTTTGAATCTTTTTCATCTGTTATCTCTGTACAGTTGCCCATATCAAAACGACCCTGAAAATTTGTTAACCTGTGAATTTCAGTTAACATGAATGATACCTAATGTATAGCGTTAGTCCTGCTGTGTCGCTGTGGCTGTGTATTAATTTCTTTTTTCTTCTGAGGCCATAGAAGTGTAAAAGTAGCTGCTTTTCCAGGGTTTAAGGTGCCTGTTAATCCCCTGCCTGTGTGGTTATGGAGGTAAAACACATTTCCGTGCTCATGCTCTGTAGCACGCTGCACTGGTGTGTGGCTTAAGCTCCAAGCAACAGGGAAGGGAAGATTCAGCCATTTTTTCCTTGGGAGAGAATTTTTTTCCAGAGTCGTGCTGTTGGACGCGTGTATTTTGGGGATTAGTGGCTTAATCGACCTTGTAATGGGGAGATCAGAGTGGCATGCAGGCATGGAGAGAAGTGCGCACACACATGCTGATACACACATATACTGTATTCTATCACACACACAGTCGTACGTAGGCAAATACACTTGAGCACACAAATCTGGGCATCCTTAGTTTATTAAAAACACGCACACACCATCAGACACTCTCCTTTATTTCATAGGCCAACGCACTGACTGAAACCAACTTCAACCTTTTCCTTTTACAGAGAAATATGTACACCACACACACACACACACACACACACACACACACACACACACACACACACACACACACACACAACAACAACTAATAACCTCATACTTCTCCCCAACAGCCAGAAAATGTACACTCACACTACATAGTGTACCAGAGTACATTGGACACCTTATCGCTGCTTCCACCCACTGCTCCCTCTGTAATATGCTGCGGCTCTGCGGGTACATTGCACTGCAGACCGAGGGCTCTCCGGGGGGTCAGTGTATTGTCTCAGTGAACAATGAGCACTCTGGCTAATGCTTCTGTGGACTCGAGAGGTCAGCCCTGTGAGTCACCCTCTCCGTCTATGAATTTCCTACAGTACATGTCCATCTCTCTCTCTTTCACTCTTTCCCTGAGGGTTTGTTTGCCCACTCTGCCTGGGTCGCTCTTCTTTCTGACTAGTGTGGTGGGGTGGTTGGAGTTGTGGGACTAGAGGGTGGGCTGTATGGGAGTAATGCGTGTGTTATCTCATATCAGCGGCAGTCGTGGAATCCAGTGCAGCGCGGCTGATAAGATGAACAAACAGTTGGGATCATTAGAGCGAAGACATTGTGTAATCACTGCTCTAATCTCCCCCTAATCCCAACATCTCCAACCAGCCAGGGGCTCCAATCCACACGGGCCCATACACCAGTGCAATAGCCATGCCTCTGTACACACAAACCCACACACCTTGTACACACGTGATGCCATTCAGGCAACATAAACTCTCATGCAGAACAAAAGCACATGCAAACAGTGCAGCCAAGCAGTACACACACACACACACACACACACACACACACACACACACACACACACACACACACACACACACAGCCGCCAACTCTCTCCACATTCCACTTTTTTTGTTTCTAAACTAATAACAGGCTGTGCGCACATGGCCAACCCAGAGGAAAAAATCAATACTCTCTCAGACAAAATCAAGATTTCTTTTATCCTTCTATTTATTCTCTTTGGCTTTCCCCCATCGCTCTGTTTCCTCTCTCACTCTCTCTCTCCCTTTTCTCAATCGACATCAGCAGCTTCTTGATCTCTGTGGAAGTCCTTGGAGCACCAGGTACTAGTCACTTCACTGGCAGATCTTTGGTGGTAGTACTCAACCTCTGAGGTTGATCGATTAAAATAATAAGATATTTTCCCAGGATGCTCATCTTGTCTCTGTGACCCACACCTATACCCTGGCCCAGTCCATTCCCAGTTCATCTGTGTGTAACAAAGCTGACAATTGCAACAGCAGTTCAAGCCTCCCTATTTCAGCCTCTACATGTGTTTGAAAGGAGCTCCTGGATCAGCTTCAGCTCTCTCATCGCTCCAGGACAAAGAACCCAGCCACAAATGATAAGCTGGGAGTGAAACCCGCAGAAGATGGTGAAATATCCAGACCTGCTACTGTGCACATACACATTGGACAAATGGAGAGAGAAAAGAAGGGAGGCCAATGGGGGAAACAAGGTGGGAAAGAAGATGGATAGAAGAAAAAAGCAAAGATGTAGATCCAATCCATCCAGACTGGTGTCTTTTCATCTCTAATGGGAAAGTCAAATAGAATATCTCCGTTTTAGGGGTCTTACAAGTGGACAATAGAGAGAAATTCCTGAATAGAGGAGGGGCTGAGGAGGATGGGTAAGGAGGAAGGAGTTTTCTGCTGGCTGCAGTGATAGCACACTGGCAGGGAGAGTGGGGATGCGCTAAGGCTGCGAAGCGAGGAAGACATGGAGAGGCAGATATAATACACCATGTTTTTTTTCTCTTTTTTGTGAAGCTTTGGCACCATCAAAATGCCTCAGTCATGCCAATAAACCCTGTTTGAAATTAATTGAATTGACAGAGGCAGCCAGCGAGACAAAGACAGGGGAGAGAGGGGAGAAAGGTGTCAGAACAGGGAAAAGGAAAACTCATTACAACCCATTTTTTTATAATATATAGATCCCTCATTTTGTCTCTGCAGTATGTTTTATTTATTTGAAGTTAGTGGCTTAATGAGATCCCAGTGGTACTACAATAGCTAAGAATGAGAAAAAGAGAGAGAGACAAGAGAGATGGGAGGAGAGACAGGAGAGAAGAGGAAGGGCTATGGATCAGAACAACAGAGGAAGTGTAATGTTGGCAAAAGAGAACAGGAGAAATGACACCATAATGCAGCAGCATACTGTAACGTGCATTACGACTCTCCTGTAAAGCAGTTGCTCTTTCTCTTTATTCTGCACCCATTCTGATAGATACGCATCCAAACTCCTGGGAAAAGACAAAGGCCTGTTCAGCCAGGCTGTTGTGAGCTCAAATGAGATGAAGTCCAATGCAGATTGCATACCTCAACCCTGGCTGAGAGAGATTGGCCACAGTGCCACGGCACCCGGCCAGCTCTTTGTGCCGAGCAAAGGAATGGAAAACAGATGCCACATAAAATGCCCTGGCATGGGGGCTGTATATTGATTCATTTGCTGTATTTTCTCTCTTTAAACAATGCTGCTTTATTACTTAGCTAAATATGCTGTAATGGTTGCATGAGCATGCACACACTGTGGAGTGTGGACTGTGGACAGCGTGTGATTGTGTGTGCATGTGTGTGTGTGTGATTAGATGTGTGTGTGTGTGTGTGTGTGTGTGTGTGTGTGTGTGTGTGTGTGTGTGTGTGTGTGTGTGTTTATGCTCTGATGTGTATCTAAGCTTCTTTTTGTACATACCCGTTCCAAATTTTTCTCTCTAGTGCAGCAATTGAAAAAGTTGAAAGACCAGCATACTCGCAAGTTTTAAGTGTGTGTGATTAAACTACACACAGCTCCATTTTAAGATTCGGCCAGTAGATATTTCCAAGTGTAATCTTCAAAAGTGATAATGCTTCTCTGCTACTTGGCAACCTCTTGTTATCTGAAGTACAGGAAACAGGTGAGGTGCCCTCCAGAGAAATAAGATCAACATTCTCCTGAGCTCCAGGTCAGACCTGGAGTGACTCATAAATACAATCTGTCTGTATTTTATTTTATTTTTGTACTGTTCTCACATAATACAGAACAATTTTCCCCTCAAGTTACACTTGATCATGCAGACCAGAACCTTTGTGACTTTTTTCCTTTGTCAGGAGAATCTGTATCTCCTCTTAACATACTTTTTTTCTCATCCTGAGTAATTGCCTTCCACTTGGCTGTTAGATGATGTCCCTCTCTCTCTTATCGCCTGCTTCCACTCTCACACTCCACTCCATCCACACGGCATACACTCGTTCCCTTCACCATCACCAAGGTTCATAGCTGTCTCATAAATGTCAAGCTCTCACTTTTCCGGAGTAGGATATTGCTTGAAGCCCGCTACCTCATGTTGTCTGCAACTCTCTGTGTAGGGAGGAGGTGGTGGAGGGCTTTTTTTCTGTTTTTTGGCAGGATTGGAAGGGGTGGAAGGGGTAATGAAAAGGTATGTGTGACGAATTGAGGCAAAGGGCGAGGAGGCAAGCTGTGTGGCAATGAAGAGAGGAGAGGAGATGAGGGCACAGTAGAGGGGGGAAAGTGTGAAAAAATGCAGAGTTGAAGGGTTTGGAAGAGCAGAATCAGCACTTATGCAAACACTCTGAGGAGCTAGCCACACACACACACACACACACACACACACACACACACACACTGACACACTGACACACACACACCTGTACACGGCCATCCAGTGAGTTTTGCTATAGCACCGTTACGAATATCTTCCATATCAGGATGTCATACTGGGCCGAGTCGGCTCTTGGAACAGCGACTCCCTGTTGCGCTGTGAGGCTATTACATGGTCTAACAGAGCTCGACTAATAACATGGACTGGATCAGCCACTTCCCACTTCCTCCTCAGATCATCACGTATCACAGGAGTTGGGGCATTTTTACCACCCACTCATGCCAGATACTCTCTCAACCTAGAAGAACACATAGAAGAAACACAGACACACAAAGTACTTGAGTTCTTTTTTTCTTGCCTCCTAACCTCCCATACGCTGCATACATCCCATAAAACATAAATCAATTGTTGCCATCGGTCAGTTGGCGACCCTCCACTGTCAGTGTTTTATTGTGCTTTGTTTGGATGTTTGTTGCCGTTAATCTGTTTGAATAGCTGTGGGGGCTTTCCAAAAGCACTTCTCGCTGAATTTACTGTCTTGGTGGCTGAGCACACATCTGTCTTTTCCTCAAACAGAATTCACACCCAAATTCACAGTCCAAATCCTACGCACATAAACACCTCCAAATCCCCAATCCCCAAATCCCTGTTCAGTAATTGTGTGAGTATGCGTGTGTGTTAGGTTGAGATGTTTGCTACTGTCAGTGTGAATTGCGTTTGCCACTGAATGGGTGATGGCTTTTTTTTTTTCAGTTTGTGTTTTGTGCTGTGCTGCTGATTGAATCAATTCTATTGACTGACCTCAGCGATAAAGAGAGATGACACGTGAAAATCATTGTATTAAACAGTAAGATCTTATCGACTCTTATAATGTTGCAATTGCACCAAGCTGAAATGTCTCCCTGATTAGGTTTTAGATCACATGCGCTGCTACCATAGCTTTTAAAAGGGATCCTTAAGGTTTGCTTCAGTGCTTTCTGTGGCGCAAAATGAACCTACAACACAGAGCAGAGAAAAAAGGCGCCATTGCTCTCTTTCTTTCTACAAAGAGCACTGTGCTCTTCTTCCACAGCCAGATAGAGGCGATTATTTGGCAGGCGTCTGCAAGGTAAACATGAGTAGCAGTATTACAAATGGTTTAATCAGTATGCTACATTTTTTCCACGTGTATATAGTGCCAGACAACACACTTGGCTTCAGGTGGCACAAGATTGCATAAGAGGGTGGAAACTGACTACAGGCTGTGTGTATGTACAGTCGTCCTTTGGGAGACTGTAATGGAACACCATTAGAGGAGTCACAAGCATCAGGCTGTATGGTTTTATTGCAAGCGGTGGCGCACTAACTGCCAGGACGTTGTTTTCACCAGGACGGAGCACTTTACACAAGACGCACCCGCAGGCACAATGTCTGTCACTGTGCCTCTGTCTGTCTCTCTCCCCGTCTCTCATACCGACACGTCCACACACGCACACACTCCTGTCAAGCCCCTCCCTTGCCTCAGTCCTCCATTTTTTCCCTCCATCAACTCAGTGACACCCAGCAGTGGGCCGTGACATTACAGAAAAACAGAGAGCAAGGGAAGGAGGGAGAAGGAGGGTAAGAGTAGGGGGGTTGAGGGAAATAGAGGGAGGAAAATTGCAGAAAAAGAGGTATAGGAATTGTGAAGGCAAGATGGAGATATTTAAAGAAGGGGTTAGGAGGGTGGGAACTTGAAAAAAGATTTAGAGGTAGCTAGTGGTGGAGTGAGTGAGAAGTAAGTAAGGGACATGTGAGTGATTTCCTCAATGTCATGAAGCAACACAGGGGCAGCTGCAGCCACGGGTGAAGGAGCGGTGAAGCAAGCTTGATGGCTAACACATCTGATGAGAGGAATTGGTCCCCTTGAAAGAAAGAGCTCAATAATTCAAAGGGAGGGTAGAAAAAGAGAGAGTAGGGGAGAAGGAGTCAACAGAATGGGAGCTGCTAGCTGACAGGTGTTTAGAATATACTGTATTTAGAGGGTTGGAGGGCGAGAGGTGATTGTTGATCAGTCTCAGGTCAGAAATTATCAATCAACACCAGCACCACTCCTGCTGCATGTGGATGTCATGTGTGCCAGAAAACACCTCGGAGGTGGTGCCAGTATTTGTGGTCCAGAGGCAGAATTCCTGGCGCAGTTGCAGTGCATCAAAATCTGTCGCGCTTTGTTCCCAGGTAAGCTCTTTGTGCAGGACATCACTTTGGAACAATTCATTCACACTGGCAACCACGCAGTATGGCCACAATCAGAGCTGCCACCAGCCTGCAGTGCAGACACACAAGCACAGGAATTATACTCTTATGAAAACCACAGGGATCCATTCAGGGCCCCCAATGCTCAATGCACAACTCCATTCTGTATAGCAAACGCTGTGTCATTTGTCTCAGCCAGCACAGTGTTCAGAATGAAAGTGAAGACAATTTGCTGCAGATATACTGTAGCACACTGAACTTCCATTTGCCTTGTGAGAGGTAAGACACCCAGCACTTACATAGCATGTAATGAGGGTGACACGGTAAGAAAAAGGAATGAAGGGACATTAATTCAGAGATTTTGCTCTTAGCTAAATTAATGTTGAGCAGGATGAGAATTAGAAAGAGGTCACAGTGGGTGAAGCTGTGACAAGAGGACACAGATTAGAATTTCTCATAATGCAGTAGCTTTAAATTTATTTCTAGGGGCCAAATTCTATTCTCACCATGTTGAAAAGTTTTAGAAATCTGGAATTGTTTCTAACTTGGATGATAATAGCCAAGCTAATTAGAAGCTGGCTTCAATTAAGCATTAAGAAACAAGATAATCTCAGCCATTCCTCCAACCTCTAATTTGAGTGCAGATATTCATTTGTGTGAAAAATGGTATTCATTTTCCCACATACATAAATATTCATCTCAAACTCGCTGAAATAGTGCTTTCCAGCTTGATAGTTTTCCTGACATTAAAGCTGGTGCATGATGGGGCTGCAGTGCATCCTGCTGGTTGAGCACAAGCACAACAAGCCTCACACCCTCCCCTACTGTATGTGGCTACTTGACCAACTCCTGCTTTATCTACAGTCTGTCATTTACAGCAGGAGCTCTCTGCAAACTCAGCCCTGATTGAAGCTAAACTGGAATGCACAGCCTGGTTTTGAGCAGGACTGATAAAACTAAACTAAAGCTCTATTACTTTTCCCAGCTCAGAGACTGAATTGCAGACTCTACTGCTTGTAGAGTTTACAGCCTTTGAATTATTTTAGAGTTGTCAAAAGTGTCAGTTGTTATCACACGGCTAACCTACCACTGCACCATGCTGAAAACACACTGATGCAACTTAGAACTGTACGATTGTTGTTCTTGAGGCAGCTCCTAAAGCAATTCCTCAGACAACTGTTAATGTCCAAATGAATTATTCTCTATTAATCCTCCACAGACAAATGCTTATACATGCAGTGCTTGAATAGCAGTTGGAACAATACAGACAAATGTACAAAGAAGAACATCCACAATTCTTCATATCTTAGATGTGAGTTCAAAGGGATTTTAAAATTCTTTCTGTAACAGATTGCACACACAGCTTCCAAACTGAGGTCTGGGATTTGGGATTGCAACTAGTATACCTACAGCAATGTCTGCTCACATTGTCACTCCTTTACATTCTGATAATAAGTCAGGTTTTGTGTCAAATAAAGCTAAATATTCATACACAACCTTACACTTTGGTGTCTCTTTGTTGGTTTACAATAAATAAATGAAACAAATGATCATATAAGGTGCGTCACAAGTCTTTGGCATTGAGTTCTGGATGATTCTACCTTTTACCACTATTACAGACTTTGACTTTCCTACTCAACTGTATTTTCAAAGTACTTACATTTTTATAGGGTAAGCAAAATTTTTTAGCCTAAGCACTCCAGTGGATCTAAACACTTCTGCACTCATGACTCCTAAAAGACCTATGGGTGCAACTCTGTGATATTCCCTTTACACATGCCTGCACAGACACAAGTAATAGTATGAAGTTATAAACACTTCTGAGAATAGTGCAATGCAATTATCCTAATGTTATGTATAAGGGTTTGATCATTTATCCCTTGAGCAGCCTCGCAGCTTTTTGTTTATTCATGCTCCTCAAAAAGCGAAAACACATTTACATTTATACTGTAAATGCTTGCAATCAAATGATGGCATAATCAAGTTCAAATGTGTTTCAAACAATATGAAGTACATCAGTCTATGATTATTAACTTAGTGATGTTGAATGGGTCTGGAGGGGCACACTTTGCTGACAGTATAGCGAATGCTTAAATCCACATTAGCCACAGACATCAGCGCTCTGCAGTGTGTAACCACTGAGCTGTTAGTGGTTCACTCTGGCTTCAGATACAGTACTTATTCACAAAGATACCCAGTAATATGACCATAATAATATAATATAAATGTAATTAATTTGTCGTAATTTACTTAAAAATTCTTGCAACTCTTAACAATAATTTCTTTACCGATCACCACTACTCTATTAAAACACAGTTGCTATGGTATTCAGCTGGCTTGGTAAGAACATAAATATTTTTGTTATTAACCATTAAAAAGGCTAAAACTACCGTCCGTCAACCATTGTGCATCAAATGGACTTTAGAAAGCATAGATTTCTCCAAGTTAATCTGGCTAATCGCCTCAAAGACTTTAGTAAACAGTAGTTTATGAAATATGTTCACAAATATAATGCAATATTGCAATAATAGAATGCAGCTATTACACATAACTTTGGTTGCAGCAGTAGGGCGTGACAACTAGAATGGGTGTGTAATAATATCTGAGAATGTGGCCATTTACATGATTACTGATATATTCAAACATAATGTATTAGTCCAAACTGGTGTACTCTGGAATAAAATCTTCAAACGTACATTGAGAGTTACTGATATAGACTTTTTATGAACAGCATAGATCAACAGAGTCTGTGAGGAAAGGCAGATAATTTGTTTAAAAGAGTTCTGGTCAAGAATGCTCATTGTGAATGCATGTTTTGATATATCAACAGGACTGATACTTATTTTTGTTAATGTAAAGGTTTTTTGCTATAACATTAATATGTATTGTTCAGGGTATGGTATCATGCTTAATTTCTAAAGTATGTAGTCACAGCATATATTCTTTAGCAGAATCACCCTGTAGTAATGCTGGCTATCTAATTCCTACGTATCTTCATCTCTGTTCAAGTATAGAGGTGTGTGGCCATGAGCCTGAGGCAAAGAGAAGTCCATGTGGATAAAAGCTACATGAACTTTCCACAGTTTTCTCCTGGAGGAGTGTTATCTTTAGAGCCCTGAGCAACCTCTCTGTGATATGCAGTAGTCCTCAACTCCTCATGGATGAAATTCACAAAGGCCAGGTAGATTTTGTAGGCCTGCACTATCACTTTGTGCTCACAGAATAGTGGAGGTCTGTAGGTGTGAATATGGATCCAGATTCTCACAGTACAGTACTCTATTTGGTAGTATACACTCCATTTGTAAATGATCCAGCAGACCTGATTGTATTTTCTGAGTGACAAAACACAGCCTCTCCTTGGCTGCCCTGAAAATGACAGCGCAGGGCAGGATAATATCTGCGTCATGTCTCTAATTCGTGGTTTGACTGAACTGATTATTCAGATCAGATTGCATTGGAAGATGATTCAAAATTCATCCACATCCATTTTCTGAGAGAGAGGCAGTGAGCCTTGGAGCAAATTAGACTAGTCCAGTTCAATCTCTCTGTGGGGAATTAAAAGGGCATCTGCCACTCTGCACAGCTCTCTATTAGCTGCAAAATGACAGTCTTTAATGTTGAATCTTGCTGAAGTTCATGTCAAAAAGAATGTTGAAAAGGACAAAGACCTATTTTTCAGATGTTGGTAAAAAAAAATAATGTAAAAAGTAGGTTAATTAAAATAAGTCTATATACTTTGAGTAGTTACTTGGTAACGTTTTGATTTTGATTATATGATGATATTGAATTAAAGCTGTAGACTTGTGGAACAACATCAAAAAGTTCTGGGCACTTTGCAGCCTGTATATACAAGAGATTATCAATTACAAGAACTCTGATCATACAGAACAGAGGACAAAAGTCAACCAATCAAACAAAAATGCCCAACAATAAATGAAACGCTATGTGGACACCACAGCAGTTGCAACAAGCAACAAGCTGAACAAACTCTGGGCAGACAAGAAAAATAAAAAAAGCAAATAGGTCGGACGCACCTAATTTCCTGATAGGCCCACGCCCCCTCACAGCCCCTCAAAAAACTCCACCAGTAAATGTAAATATTTTGAACATTTAAGACAGTAAATGGTAAATCATATTGTTGGTCATGTTTATTATTATCATCAGAAGTAACACATAAACTATGTGTTACCCATAATAAAGACCCATCTCAGGATGTGAGCTGGGTGTGGTGTTCTCTGGACATGGCTCCCCCCGGCAGACAGACACAACAGCAGCTTCTTCCATTTGGCTTCAGGACTTTTTTGAGTGTGACTTTTGTTTTTACTCTATTGCGGATTAGACTACGTTGTATACATAAATTGTCTATTTAAAGGTTTAAATATGTAAGAATTATAGTTTAAAATATGAAAAAAAAATTGCAACTAAAATGATCAACAAAATGTGAAGGATAACAGTTTTGATGTTATGTCAAAGACATAACATGTTGCAGAAATATCTAGTTAACATATTGACCTTCTAATTTTTGGCTCATCCTGTCTCATAATAAAAATAAAATAACAAACACACAAAATGTCAAGAAAGGAAATAGATCCTGGTTGTAACAGCATATAATGAATTATACAGGTGGCCAATTCTTACACTGCACACTTAAGTAAGTTAAATTTTGCAATTTTTTAAAAATCCTCCAAACATGCTGGATCTAGCTAAAGGGCTCATACAAGGAGGCCTACACAAAAAATACTCTGTCATAGTAGAGTAATTTGTTTGTTTCTATTTTGAGTAACAGAAATAAAATAAAAGGACAAGTCAAGTCAGGCAGCAATGCAAAATCCTCAGATTGCGCCTTGATGCAGCATACATCAACCACCTACTGTTACTGTTGTTATATCTGTCAAAAATTGTTCCAGTGATCCAGACTTCACAATGTATGTAATCAAAGAAAATGTAAAAAATAAAGCGATTACATTTATTATCATCAACTGATTAAATACATGTTTTCATATTAAGTGTAGACGGCAGAGGAGCCTTCATGTTTTCAGTTTGTCCCTCGGTGGAGACACTCACACAGGGAAATGTGCACTTGGGTAATAGTTACTTAACAGTGGCCTGAAAGAGTTGAAATTATAATAGAATATCATGAGCTGTGTGAGAGTGTAAGTGCATAAACCTAATAATGCAGTCCAATATAGGTAAAACTAATACAGTCTAAAAGATTCAGTTTTGGACCTGGAATTTTAGAGATGATATTGCAATGCAAGTATTTCTCTGTTAACATAAAACATGGTTTGATCATTTGCCCTGGAGCGGCCCTCTGGCTTTGGTACTGTAATACATGTAAACCAGCATCATGTTCAAAATGCTTAAATCAGCATCTTCAAGAGTTTTCCTTAAACTTGCTGAATTTGCTGAGTTAGTGGATCCGCCTTAATTTCCAACCCAATAACAGGAGGTAAATTGTTGTTCCACATTGCACCTGATAAGAATAATTCTCACCACTGAAAATTATCTTACACCTTACGGTCTCTACCGAGAAACTGCCTGCCCTAATCTGCACCACCAAGAAGAGTTTTTACAAATTAATTTTTTTGAAGGCAAACAAACATGAAAATTCCCCCATGTGCAGTTTGGCATCTACAGCTATAGATTGCAAGAATTAAAAAGCAAAGTGGTGCAAAAGGGACATGTACAGAGATTAAAATTAAGCAATTGAGATAATTACATCTATTGGACAGCCGATATTTCCAATATTTGCAAGTTAATTTACAGGAAGATCTCATTGGGGGATGGTGTAATACACACTTTTTTCCACTAGATAATGCTATTTCACAATGATAAAACCTTCATAGTGAGCAGCAACCATGTCAACAAAACACTAAAACAGTTTCTGTTTTCTTTTTATGTTTTGGAAACACAAAAAGTATGTAGTCACAACCACACAATACAGAAACCACAGCAGTGGTGTGAGTTTGGGTGTCAAAACAACATTATAGACTTTAGTTGGTGTCATCAAGATTCTGGGTGTGCTTTTGCTGCGTTACACTTAGACAACTTTTTTTCATACCAGTCATCAAGTAAAAAGCCATCATGCTTCACCCTTCGTAAAAAAAAGAAATGTGTATCAGGGTCATGGACATTTTAAAGTCAGCATAGTTTAAGCAGCTACACAAAAAACCACTTCCTCTATTTTATAAATGTTCGCCTTAAGGTGTGGTAACCACATGATGACAGTTCCTCTATATGCATTACAGTTCTTTTTGCACAGCTACCTGAGGTAAATGTCATTTTGCACATGGTATATGGGGCCAGGGTGCTACACTGTAGACTATGAAAATAAAGTGTTGGTGTTGCTCTCACAGTGCTTTCACAGAAACATTATAAATGTCTGCTAAATATACAACACAGTGAACTAAACTTACCTGTTAACTGTGAATACTTTGGCCTTGCATAACAGTCTCAGTAGAAAGTCTAACAGTTTATCAACAGATCAGCAAATTAAAGCTGAAATAAAACAACAGGACTGAGGAAACTAGACTACAGTTCAGTCTGCCCTCATGTCTTATGTACCCATACGGATCATTGCATTGTTATGGATTTAATTTATTGTATTCGATAGGGACAATGCAATTGAACATATACAGAGCATGAAACTGATGCGATGACCAGAAAGTTTATAGCTATTGGTAATTCTTAATCCTCATCCCTCTTAGGATTTTACATATACAGTGTAATTAAAATATACAGTTTTCAGCATCATGTAACCATTACACATGGAAAATCAATAAAATACACATACCCCAATACACCAATACACCTCGGTAATATGCAATATTACATAATACGCTTTTTTTCCACTTTCTCTTTCAAACAACGTTTTATGAGAAGTTTTGCAAAACCATAAAATAAAAAATAAACATATTAAATGAGAGAAGAATATACATTTTAAAACAAAAGAATGAAGGAGAGAAGAAATTAAATTAAAAAAAACTCATGTGTTATAAAACAACAAAAGAGTAAAAAAGGGCCGTGATGACAAAGGCTTGATCTATTCATACTCTTACCTGTACACCTAAAGGAATCACCAGGGGGTGTCAGTCTGTTCTCAGGAGTAAAAAACATGGACTATGATCAGGATTTAACTCTATAGTAGCCATAAAAGTGATCATAACGACCTTAAAATCAGTTTCATAACATGTATAGGTTATGATACTCAAACTGGTGTTAAATGCTCTCTCCTGCTTTTCTCCTTTAGCTTTGGCTTTCTGAGCTACACTTTGGTTTAGGCAGATATAAAGCAATAAACCTTCTTTCAAAAGAAAGGAAGCAGAGGGGAAAAAAGGGGAAACTGGAATTTTGACAGTAAAACTATTTCTGTGGTTTCACTGACTTTATATTTTCCAACAGATGAAAAAAGTCACACAGGCATAAGTAGGAAAGAAGAAAGAAAATTTTACATTCTGACTTTATTTTACTATTTGGCACATCTTTCTCTCTCTGCTTCCATATTCAAACAAGAACTACTGGTAAAATTGAAAACAGCTCTGCCAGCAACACCTTATGTGGTTCATAAACTAAAAGGCCAGCATTTTGCTTGACCACCAGCCACAATGTAGTGAATGTTTCAGACATGGTCTGATGAGGCCGTACTATCCAGCTTTTCAAGATATATTTTTCAAGGTGGGTAGACAATGAGACAAAATAAAATATAATAGCCATTTTTAAAGTCACTTTTACTGACTAGGCCGCAGCTGCCATAAGGATTACATCATCAATGTAGTAGCTGTGGAAACATTTATAGATGCTCTTCAGACAGCAGTTTAAATATAAATAGACATGGAACATTTTGAAATGACTAAATCTCAATCATCACTGTGAAACGGAGTGGTTTTACAAGACTACTACTCAGCCTCCACTGTGACCTTTTTGTTCAGAGTTTGTCAGGAAGTTGTTGAGACAGCTGGGCCATATTGAGGTCCCTCCTCATTGTTTGAGGATTCAGAAAGAAACAAAAAGAAAAAAAACACAGCCAGCACAAAACATTCAAAGCTCTATATGCACACTATCTTGGTATGGGAAGGAAGAAGGTTGTGAGATAACAGGATAAAACCTGGATGCTTGCCATGATCATACTGGCTGGAAATCACTCTTTGAAAAGAAGAAGTAAGCTGTAGTAACACTATACTTCAGTTAGCCGACTCAAGTGGAAATCATAGTTTGAATACAGAGTATACAGAGTAGACATTTGGTATCTGGGCGCTGACCTCAATAATCCTTGCAGCCTCAGCACAATTTAGATTGGGGAGTGATCATAATATCCTCCCCCCAAAATGAGCAGCGCACAGAGCCTGACATTGGCTACGATGTGCATTATATGTGTCAGCCGGTGACATCACTTGCTTTAACTCTTGTATGGTATTCGGGTCAAATTGAATTTTACAAGAGGAAAAATGGTATAAGTATACATTTTTTTCTACCTGAAACTCAATGGTCTTAGCTTATTTTCTCTGATAAACAAAAAAACAATTGAGAACACATGCTACTATACCCCACATGTTTACATCTCAGGGGCAGTCCTAGACCATTTTGTGCCCTAGGCGAGCTTTACTGATAGCGCCCCATCCCCACGAGAAAAGAACTCATGTCCAAAGAATTGCACATTTATTTAAACAATGAGAATACAAACAATATAACAATATGTGCAAAATAATAAACCTGCTCAATAATAAATATACAAAAAATAAACTTTTAAACATATTTTTAACAGTAGTGCAACATCTGAGAACAAAAAGTGCACACTAAAGAATCAAAACAAAAAATTAAACTAACAATAAAACATTAATTCCATAAACATAGAGAGAACACACAAGAGCAAACACATTGACTGGATGAGACATGGCTCAACATATTGTCATTTTCACATAAGTCAATACCATTTTATCATCACAAACATACACTGACACATTAAACTCACCTGAGGAAACTGGAGCAGCTGAGGCGCATGGCTGTTTCTGGTCTGATGATTCAGCTGCAGGTGGTCCCAAATATTGTAATAGTGAATCTAAAATGATATAACAAAAAAGTGTATTATCAACATGGAGTAAATCATTTCCATTTTTCAAATGATATTATTATTAAGTTGCAGAGCATTTTAATTTTGACATTATTTTGATATAAATTCACTTAGGATGTGTCCGAAATCACTCACTCACTCCCTACTCCCTAGTCACTACATAGGGAGTCCATCATAGTGGACTATATAGGGAGTAGTGAGTGATTTCGGACACAGCCTTAGTCCTATATGCTCACAGCTCTATGTGCATACCTCTCTCCATAAACATAACTCTACCTGTATGTATAATTTATTATTATTATGCTCAACTTATTTGATACAATATTCCATCAGTATGTAACTTATACTTATCTCTGTTCATCAGTATATAACATATGCTCATCTTTTGCACCTCTGTCTATAAAGTCCACATGTTGATATCCTCATCTGCAGATGAGGCACTGACTCACTCAGCATGTCACTAGTTTGCACTCTGGTTGGATGTCAAACTGTATTTCACGGTACTTGAACTTGACAGTAAAGTTAAAACTAATCCAAAACTGAATCTAATCTAATTTTGCTACATGGACAGTAAAAATAGACTTTTCACATCCACTCAATTTTTAATTTCATAGCACACAATGAGATGCAAAGTGCTATACACTGTAGCTAGCATCAACTTGTAGTGTTTTTCTCGAAAAGACACACACACCCTCATTGTACTTAACGTTAGCTTACTAGTAAGATGACATGATGCTACTGCCAGCTAGCATGATTATATGATGAATGCTCGCTGAATTTAATAAATATATAATCAAAATGACGTGCCTTTCTCTTGTGCACGTTTCTCCTGCTCTTCTTTTCTGCGCTTTCGAAAGTGCGCCCCGGATGCTAATTTACGAATCCTACTATGGCCACACCAAGTCCCGCCCTATGCCTACCTCTGATTGGCTGAGCTCAACGAGCTGAGGGGTCAAAGGTCCAGGGCTGGCTGAGGGGTTAGGGTTTTTAGGTTTAGGCAAGGGGAGAAGTGGTTAGGGTTAGGGCAAGGAGTGGGGGAGGTTAGAATTGAAAAGACAAACAACAAACAACAACAAACAAAGGTCAACAAAGAAAGACAGGGGAAAAGGCAGACACTAGGATCAGAGCAGAGGGGGAGAAAAGGAAAGGGGGAGGGAAGTAAGCCAATCAGAGGTAGGCATAGGGCGGGACTTGGCATGGCCATAGTAGGATTCGTAAAATCGCGCCCGGATGGTTTTTGCTGTTTCATTTTCCATGGACTGTAGTTGTAACCATAGTAAGCCGTCGACACACAGCCGACCGACTGCGCGCTAGCATGTTGTGACTGTCATTTCTTTTACTTAAGTTTAATTTATTTTTTATGTCAAAGAATTGTTGTAGATAGAGGGATGGCAAAAACTGTTGAAAAAAAAATAGACATTATAATTTTAATTCTAATTTTTTTCTCGCCGCATATTTGGCGCCCCTCACTAGGTGGCGCCCTAGGCAGATAATGTTTCATTATCATAATCTAAGTACAGAGAAGCTATATATTACATTTATATACATATTATTACGTTTCTAGTGCGCACTAGATCGGTATCTAGTGATCATCTAGTGATCTTTTTTTTCTTTTTTTTTTCCATGTCCCTTTAGGGGCTCCGTAATATTCTATAGTCTGATTCTGAAAGTTAATTTGAAGATGGCCTTCACTCGGAATATGCACCACAAAGAGCACCACAGGCGGCCGCTGGAGCAGCCCAAGAGCCCGCCACTGGAAGAGCCCCACAGACATATTTGTCTAAGAATGGACAGATTGAATGGTCTTCATTCATTTTTACCAAGATAAGCATGAATTATGACACCCAAGTCTTGAGTATAGTGGATTTTTAACATCTTAAAATTATAACCTTATGTCAGTGTTCTAGTAGAGACTGATTGCAATCATTAAACATATATTTTATCTCAATTCTTTGAAACCGAGATAAAGATATATGCTAATGAGTTATGAGGTACAATTTTATTTCAGAATTGTTTTTAAAACCCCAACTATGTTCCGGGTCAATCTGACATGAGGGATACCAGAGGGTCCCAGAACTGAAGACTATACAAGGGTTAAGTAGGCGGCCACATCCCTTGTTCAATTTTCTAACAATACTGTGAAACATTTTTGCCTTTATATAAGACTTGACTATAACTGCCTGGATTATGTTTGATATGTGGAGAAAAAGTGTAGTTTGTTCTTTGTGAGGTAAATAAATACGGTCTTTATAAAAGTGATGCTTGGTGTCTTAGTGATTTAGAGTTACAGCATGTGTCGTATTGTTGTTCAGCCACCTTTTAAAGGTCCAGTGTGTGACATTATGTAGGATCTACTACCAGGAATATAATATTCATATTCATAATCACTTGAATATAGTAATTATTGTGTTTTTGTTACCTTAAAATGAGTCGAAAGTGTGTGAATTTTTCTTTTTGTCTCTTTTTTATGGGCATAAATAAATAATTAAAGGTGTTGAATAATTCTCCAGCTTAAAGGTGAGCCCTTTGATTCTTACAGTAATATCTGTATAATTAACAACTTACTTTAATTCTCCAAGATTATTAAAAACTCTATCCATTACTGTTCACTTTATTGTTATCTGTGTTTATCGGTATGTGTACACCAGAAATCTTTTTGGTGATGACTGGTGGAACAAATGTGTCATTTACAGTGATATAGTTTCCCTTTAATCACATATAGGCGTTTTTACAGACAGGTTCTTTTTATAGGTCATTCTAATGTTAGTACATTTCAAGGTCCCTGTGTGGGCATGCCCCCTAACACAGCTGTACAGTCCCTGAAGGCATGCTCTCTGTCACCTCCTAGGCCTGAAAAGCACCTCATTGTTTAGAAGTGTGAATTAATGTAATACCCTGCCTGTCAGTGAGCCTTGGGACAGTGTGTTCAGACCTGAAAATGACCTTGCCGTGAGCTGGAAACAAAAACTGTTGCTGAAAATGTAACAATTAGTTTTGTTACATTAGTTTGCTCTTGTAAATTCTTACAGTATTTTGGCATTTCCTCACATTTTTATATCTTGAACTGGTATGACCCAGGGGTTCTCTACCAGGGGTCTGGACTTCTGCAGTATAGACAATTATGGAATAATTAAATCTTATTAGAGGGGGATCCCTAGGACTTAATCTTATTAAATACAGGTCTGTGGCCCAATGTGTATTCATTTGAGGATTCTTGACACCAAAAAGGTTGAAAACCTACCACTGTAGGTATTGCGGGGTGGAACCGTGTGACCCAGGCGTGAACATCAAAATGTGTGTGACAAAAAGAACATTTGATGTTTCTCAGAACTCTATTTCCTCTTACTGACAATACATTCATATGACAGAGACTTTCAAAAATGTATGCTTGAGATCTATCTTTATAGTTGCAGTTTGGTTGTTCATCATTATGACTCCAACCAATTTGCTTCATCTGCCCTTGAAAAGACGTACAATGGGTCTGCCTTCAGGGAATGGGGAATTACATAGCCTATATATTGGCATACTGCTCTGTTCTTTGTTCACTTCTTTCCAAATTAAATAAAAAATTGTTACCATTGTTACATTGTGTCACACAGATGCACTCAGAGGCAAAAGCTATATATATATGTCATCACCATAGTTAGTCAGTTGAGTGCTAAAATTGCCTATGGGAGGGTATAACCACCAGCAGGACTTTGTAAAACAATGACCAGTCTCATGTTCTTAACTCCACTGGACCCCCTGTCTGTCCCCTAACCACCAACAGCAAAGGGGAATGATACAGAGAGATGAGAGAGAGAGAGAGAGAGAGAGAGAGAGAGAGAGAGAGAGAGAGAGACAGACAGACAGACAGACAGACAGACACTTTTACTTTACTTACTTTTACAGAGAGAAATTACCTTTGCAAAAACACTGTTTAGGTGTTTAGGGACACGTTGTTTTAATGGAAATAGAGTTGAGTCAGCTGGCACAGTCATTTCCTTTCACTCACTTACCACACCCCAACAAGAACAGTTCCTCCTAGCTGTACTCCCCTACAAACATCAGTGCAGTGTTAAAGAGAGACAGACAGAGACAGAGAGAGAGAGAGAGAGAGAGAGAGAGAGAGAGAGAGAGAGAGAGAGACCCCCCCACAAAATAGTGTTCTTAGCATGTCACCTCAGTAGTGAGAGCAGATGATTCAAGGGTGAGAAAGAGACAGAGGAGACAGAGACAGGGAGAGAAAGGAGAGGTCATTGTATGAGATGACAGACTACTGATTCCAGCATTTTTATATATATATATATATATATATTTTATTTGCTGGTATCAGCAGATATTGTAGCTACTTTTTCCACACCCATTTACTTGACTGGTGGATACAGATTTTTTTTTTTCTTTACGTATTTTAAGTTACAGAAACAAGTGGGACAACCTTGGAAAAAGAAGAGGCCTGTATCAGCTAAATATAGAGAATTTCCAGGTCTGTGTTTAGCTTGTTTTAACCTTCCTCATACAGATCTGGACAGTGTTTCCTCGTCACCATGGTGGGCAGGTGGGACTTTCTGATACTGAGTGAGTCGCATCTGTTATACTTTTGCAGAGAAGTTTGAAGGGAAAAGGATCTGCTGATAAAGTTTTAAAATGTTGTGTGCTTTTTTTATATGATTTTATTTAGATTTGTCAATCTATACAAAACACTTTCCATATCAACAAGGCAACAACAAAGCAAAACAAAACTGTGTACGGTAAAATCTACAGTCAGTGAAATTTCAGACAAAAACAGATGTTGTATGACATTTTTAGTATTAAAACCTACATTATACTGTAGTACAACGTAATGTTGACCAAAGTGCTTTTCAGAGAAATCTGAAATGCAATTACATAATTAAACAAATATAAATAGAAACTAAAACTATATCACATAATAATGTTTATTTCTTTTTTTATTTTGTATTATTATTATTACTTTGTTTAACAACTTTATACTGAAATCAAATCTGCCGGCAATCTTATCACAGTCACAGCTCACAGTCCTTAATGCAAATCTCTCTGCAGCAGTCAGAGCCTGAAGCGTACAGGAAGGAGCAACTTTTCTTCAAACAAACCACTATTTGTGCCCCTCTGTACAGAGGACCTCTGTTCTTTTGCTTTTAAAGTGATATTCATACACTATGAGCTACTTGTGATATGAATTAACTGAACATTTAATTCATTAATGATATGCTTATTTTAAGGATTATACTTAATGTATTGTATACACTGACAGTGAAAAACATTAGGTAACTGGAACCTTTTTTTCCTGTTTCCATATGCTGTTCATTATATCCATCTGGTGTTGTTTAGGCAACCACAGAGGACTGACTCTGCACTCTTAAAGCCTGAGAATGTAATGCTATTTTGTGTTTGCCATGCCAGCTGATGTTTCCTGACGCATAGGAAGCAGAGTTCTCTAGTCACCCATGTGTTCATGTTGAATTATGGTGCAGATGCTGTTGAAACAATGTAAGGAAATGAGGGTAGAGAATGAAGGCATTCACATTTTCAAATAGAACCTTTTTAAAACTCAGAACATTTCTGGTGTTATTTGTGTGTCAGGTTGATCATTTTATGTTCCTGCAGCTACACTGAAATATCTTAGAATAATTAAAATAAAAGTTAGTGTAAATAAGGCCTAGGTGCCAATGTAGCATATGTTGTGGGGTCGCCCCGATAGCTCACCTGGTAGAGCAAACATACCAAAGGCTGAGTCCTTGCTGCAGCAGCCATGGGTTAGAGTCTGATCTGTGGCCCTTTGCTGCGTCATCCCCTCTCTCTCTCTCACCTTTCAGTCAATAAAGTAAAAGATTCAGAAAGTGATGAATTGTTAGATTGACAGTTGCCTGCTTGCTTTTCAGCTCTGTATCTCGCCCTCATCACGGTCCTGTCAGTCACATCACCCTGCCCTCAAGGATTTCAATCTGGGAAGCAAGGATGCATTGGTATGAAAATGGCAAATTTATCTTTACACATAACCCACCACGCAAAAACAGGCATGTGGTAGCCTGTATGGGTTGGTTATCATAGATTGTTCATCGTTGCATTTAGAAAATAGAAACTAAATATAATATACAACCATTTCTGTGAAGTCAAATAAATTGCATTTGAAATTGAGTCTGCTGTAATATTCACTTAAAATATTTTAACTTACAGGCCATTAGTTTTAGACCCATCTCAAATGTTTATTTATCAAGCGCTTATTTATGTGAATGTGTATGTTGTTGTTTTTTTTAATTCCTGTGTCCTAAATTAAGATGAAGATGAATGTGCTGTTGATGACTACTATCCTGATAATATTGGACCATGTGGAGAGAATGCGATCTGTTTAAACACAAATGGCAGCTTCTACTGCCAATGTGAAGATGGTTTCATTTCATCAACACGGACTGTGACTTTTTCAGCTGAAACATCTGCAACATGTAAAGGTAAAGTGTTTTGTATATTATCAATGATGGCAGAGACTTTGTTTCTATTTTTATTGCATTCCTTATCTAAATATAAAAGTCCTGTCTTTATCTTTTTCTTTAAGATATTAATGAGTGTTTGGGCGATGCAAGCATCTGTGGATCTAATGCCTCATGTTTTAACACAATTCCACATTACTCCTGCATTTGTGATGATGGATTCACTTCCTCAAATGGAGCAGAAAGTTTTCGCCACAGTGACAATGTGACATGTAGAGGTAAGTTGCTTATCAGTAACTTCACTGAAAATACTGTGGTAGGCTGTATATAATTATTCTTCTATGTGCTGCATAGCTCTATGTGTTTATGGTGAGAAAACACTGATGGCTGAGTGATGGTTTCCTTTCTCAACTATTCTAAAATGTCTTCTGCATGCTCATATAGATATTGACGAATGTCAGGATGAAAAGGCTTGTGGTCAGAATGCAACATGCGCCAACACACCAGGAAGTTATGACTGTGTCTGTAATGATGGCTTTGGACTGAAATCTGGCAAATCAATCTCCTCTGGCAATCAAAAGCAATGTGAAGGTGAAAGCTATAACATGATGCTGCAAAATATTTATTATTTTTTTATTTTAAGTTATTTAATCTAGTTATTAGTCTCACATTGTTTTATAAACTAGACCATTCAATCTGCAGTTACATACTGATAATGTATGTAATAATGTATGTAGTGAATACTTAAATGATTTTATAAAATAACTAAAGTGTATTTTTTGGTAAAATAGAAGTTATCACTATATTGATGATACATATGTATGATTGCAGTGAATATTACACATGGATTCTTGTAGCATATACAGTAGTTGTACAAAATGTGGTGTTTTTGTTTTCTCTTGGCATTTTTTGATGCATAGCTTCTCTATGAACTGTAGGTGAAACTCAGGATCACAATTAGCTTGGTGTTCTCCAATACGTTATTGCAATAATGATTCCGATGACAGTCAAAATTCAAAATGAGGCAGTAAGTGAAAGGCGGTGGAAAGGTGAAAGTTCGTACCGTGGTACTTACAGTATTGTTTCTTCATTGTTTTTAAAGAGTTGATTATACCAGAACTGGTCGGTTTACACCTGGTTGATATTTTGGTTCTGTCTGGTCTGCTTTGTGTTTTTTATGCATTATCTTTAAACACCTATCAATGACCATTTTGGATATGAATGTTCTGGTGGATATTTAGGATATTCAGGGTATTTACTGTTCCATTAGCACTGACTTAAACACACAGTGTAACCATTTTCCACTCCCTGATTTGTTTCCATTTCAGACATATGTACGATTGATAAGACAATCTGTGGAAATGGAACCTGCCACCGTGGAGCCAGTGGCCATTTCTGTTCATGCTATGCAGGGTTCACTAACTATGGCAACAAAAGGTCTCGCTGCATCGGTAAGGGCAGAGTAACACTCAACTTTTTCCACTACTGAACCAATGTTTGTTCAGTAAATATATAAACAGAACATATGAGTATAGGTTTCCTAGTGATATGAGTGCTAGAGTCAGCGAGCACATCTAATGCAAGAAAACTTCCTGTTTCCACAGCGTTAGACTGTGATGTGTTCAAAGATATGAACTATCTGAAAGAGGTAAAGCTACAACTGAAACTGTTTCATCACAGTTCAACATTTATTTTAAATGTATATTGCCTTATACTTCTGTTTCATTCTCACAATCCTAGAAATTTCCTGCTGCACATGATCTTGTGATGCAGTTGGAAAAAAGCTGTCTGGAGCTTACACAAAGTGAGAATCCAACAAAGCTGGATGGAGAGGACATACTAACGGTATTTCTGCACATATATTCAGTGAAATGCATTTTGACGATCAAATAAACTTTCACTTCCTTACAACTAGCATAGAAATAGGATGTTCTGCTTCCTTCAGGCTCTGTCACATGGTGTTCAGATGTCTGTGCACAACTTTGTAGACTGTTTATGTTGACCTGAGGTGGTATGCAGCCTGAAAGTCTGCCTCAGTCTGACTGTCTCCTGTGTCTCCCTGCACATGCTTATGTTGCTCCCTCTCCCCCTGCCCTCTTGTGCCTGTAGAGACTGTTGTCTATGATCGACAAGCTCTTGTCCGGTGGAGCCTTCAAGGATAACAGGAAAGTCTCCACCTTTCTGGATATGGTGGAGAACACACTGAGGCTCATCGGACCTTTAATTGAGCCCCCTGGGGCAAATAGATCCTCCACTCACACAGGTTAATTATAAAATGTTACATGGTGAAGCTGTTGAATTTATTCTTTGATTTGGTTTCTTATTTGCAAAGATATGTAAAAAAAAAAAATTCAACAGCTGGTATTCTGGATTTTTTTTTAGTGGAAGTAATCTACAGTATTAACATACACGCAATGCATGTTGATAAAAAAGATATTTTTTGTATTGTATGGGTCCAGAGCTTGAGCTGCTGGTACATAAGGGCCGTGACTTACCCCATGGACCTGTGACTTTAACATCTAAGAAAGCTCAGCTGAACATCCAGATGAAGACAGCTGCTGGAGATCCCTCCTATTACCCTGGTAATGATCATGCCTATAATTTAGAACCTCTTTAATTAAGATTTAGATGACCTACAAATGTAATGAATGTCCACTTAATCAATGTTGTCCTGCTTTGATTGTAAAAGGTTTTACAACAGTGTCCTTGCTGAGCTATGCAAACCTGAAAGACTCTGCAGATGGATACTTTAGTGGGATGAAACCACAGAAGAACCAAAGCTTTGAGATCAACTCTAAAGTCGTGACTGTCACTGTCAGTAACAGAAACACAAGGCACCTCGAAGAGCCAGTCGAATTAACTTTCTACCACCTGAAACAGGTAGCATATCGTTTGTTACTAAGGATAAAAATCTCCTGCTGGATAATATTACTTCCATAATGGTTATCACCTCTATTTTTCTTTTACAGTTAAATAAATCTAACCACATCTGTGTGTTCTGGGATTCCTCTGAGGAAAGAGGGGCATGGTCTGCTCGTGGTTGCAGTGTGGTGGAGTCCAACGTTGAATACACTGTGTGCTCGTGCAACCATCTGAGCAGCTTTGCTGTGCTCATGGCACTCTATGAGATGGAGGTTAAAGCTCTCAGTTACCTACATTAAAGATATATAGCGTTTATAGTTGAAACTTCCATCCGTCTCTGTGTCCTGTAATGTAACCCTTCTCTCTCCCTCTCTCCCCCAACAGCACAAGTTCGAGTTGCAGCTGATCACCTGGGTGGGTCTGTCCCTTTCACTTATTTGCCTGTTCATCTGCATCCTGACGTTCTCGTTGATCCGCTCCATCAAAAGCCCAAGAACCACCATCCACCTGCACCTCTGCATCAGCCTCTTCATTGCCATGCTTATCTTCCTTGCAGGCATCTCTCGTACAGAGAACCGGGTAAATGCTTCCGTAATAGCTTGCACAGCTACTGAATGATTTATGTGGGTGATTTATAAACAACAATTCAGCAAGTAGTTTCTTCCTATTTATTTCTCCCCATTTCTCAGTATCTTTTATCCTTTTTTCACTGCTGTCATCCTGATCCTCATCTCTCTCCCTACTGCATTAGACTGGCTGTGCAGTGGTGGCAGGACTGCTGCATTTCTTCTTCCTGGCAGCATTTTCCTGGATGTGTCTGGAGGGCATACAATTGTTCAGGATGGTAGTCCTGGTCTTTAACACCAACTTCAAAACCCTCTACATGATGGCAGGTGGCTATGGAGTCCCAGCTGTAATTGTCAGTATCTCTGCCTTAGCTAATGCTAAGGGATATGGCACTCAGAGACAGTAAGTTCCCTCTACTGATGCTGACCTTGTTTTATTTTTAATTTATACCCGAATCCCAGATTATGTTGACACATAGTCTTCTCATTAAACTCTCAATATGCATTGCAGTTGTTGGTTAGACCTGGAATTCATTTGGAGTTTCTTTGGCCCTGTCTGTGTCATCATCATTGTAAGTAAGAAAATGATTATTGAGATGAAACATATCCCTAAAACTGACTTCACTGCTTTTTTTAAAAACCTCATCTCTGTTGCCTTTCAGGTAAACATTTTATTCTTTCTCATCACTGTGTGGAAGTTGGCACAGAAGTTTTCAAGTTTAAACCCCGACTTGGACAATCTGCAGAAAATAAAGTGAGTCAGCTTAACCCACCAGCAGCCTGCAACTGTGCATCAGGCACACACACGTATGCTGTATGTGTGTATTGCATGGACGAGGTGTGAATGTGTGCAATTATGTGAGCATGTGTTTACAGTATGAAATAACGTGGTCTATATCACTGCGCTTTCCTTGAAAGGTAAGCTTGTTCCTGTTAAAGTGCCTCAGATTTGACCTGTGTGAATCTTTGTTGCCACCTGCAGGGCGTTCACCATTACTGCAGTGGCTCAGTTGTGCGTGTTGGGCACCATGTGGATCTTTGGTTGTTTCCAGTTCGAGGAGGGCACAATAACGATGTCTTACCTGTTCACCATCTTTGGCAGTTTTCAGGGCGTTATGCTCTTTGTCATGCACTGTCTGTTTTCTAAACAGGTCGGTCACACTCCTCTCACAAATAAAGAACAAACTCTGCTGCTTTTTAGGGTGTCAAAACTCAATTTGTGTTCTGATTGTAGGTGAGGGAAGAGTATGGAAACATCCTGTCCAGATTCTGTGCACCTAGGAAGAAGAGCTACTCAGAGTTCAGTCACTCAAGTTCCAGCAAAGCTCACGTAAGCGGTTATATATATTGTATTTTTGTTTCTCTGATTCAGGTGGAATGACGGTGAAGTTATCCAATAATGTTACAGTTTACATTCACTAATTTAATCAAAAAGCAACATAGCAATGTTCTGAATGAAATGTGACAGTATAATATCTATTTCTAGTTAATTTGGCAAATATATTTTCATAAAACAATATTATCATTACTGCTTGTTAAATAAGATTTTGTAATTTGCTCACTAATGGTACGGTATTACAGGACGTGTAAAGTGAAGCTTGTTGTTGGTGGCAGAACAGAGCCTGTCCTGATAATGAAAGAGTATTGAAAGTGTCTGTCGTGACTGATTGGCTTGTCTCTCCCCTCTGTGGCCCTCAGGCATCCAAGAGCACCCAGGACACAGGAGAGTCTCACATCTGAGGAGTTAAACATTGATGTGGAAGTCTGATTTATTTCCTGAAGAGTGCCATCTCAGACAAACGGCCAGCTGCCCTGCCATTTGTAGCCAGTGCATCAGTTTGCTTTATAAAATGTTGTTATTAATATCCTTCTATTCCGTTTTCTTTACTGTTTCATTGTTGAGTTGGTCTTTGCATTTTAAGCTATTGACATGGAACTGTTGGTTGTTATAATTATGATACATGATTAAAACCCATAGTGTGCTTTACTTTCATGCCAACTTTCATTGTTGTGGAGTAAATAAATGGGAAATAATGTCACTCATTTTGGAAAATTTTATTTAGTTTTATTTTTTTCATGTGAGGAAAGAAATTGTTTTATCGGGTAATATGGCACTTTGTTTTCCTGTGTAAGTTGTCCACCACATTTAATTTGATATGAATTAAATATGGCCAACAAAAGGACAATTATGAGACAGAAATGTATTTCAAATGTATGTTTGTGTGTATATATTGCTGGGCAATTCTGTAGTATTCTGTGACTGCATTCCTGCTCCATTCAGTGTGCTGTACTATGTTAAATCTATTATATCTAACTATTTGAAAAGAGTTTTTTATTTACCAAGTTCAGATAATATGTTTCAAAACTTGAATGTTCAGAAAATGCCTCTCCTGGAAGCTTTTAATTAAATAAATATTCTGTTGTACCTTGTGCTTAAAGTCTTCTCATCACTGACATTGAATTATTTCATTCAAAGTATGGGATAAATCAGTTTTGAATAAAGGACAAATGCAAGTTCTTTATGTCAGAGCCCATTTGGCAGACATAACAACAAGACATTAAATTAAGAGTGAAAAAGTTCTATTCCTTTCCACCTTCATTTCAACACTCTGCCACATAAGTCTTTCGTTACTGCTGAAATACTTAACTGGCAGATTGAAAAGATAGAAAGATGTTAACAGTTATACATACAGAGGAAACAGAACATAATCTCCCCTTCCGTCCCTTTGTGTGAGATACAGACATGATGGTCTCACAAACAACTCTGAAGTCTCAAAACTGGTACTTTTATATCTATGGTCTGGGTTTATTTTACATCTAAAATATTCTTAAATATCTGTCGGGATAATATTCAGTGTGGAATGAGAGTATCTTATTCTTCCAAAAAAGGATCCTCTTAAGTATACCAGAAACCCTTGAGGCACCTAATCATCATCATGCCCTTTCAGACTCCTTTGATGTCCGTCTCTGTGCTATGTTTATGTGACTGACAGTGGGTGATAATCATCATGGTACCAGTTGAATAACAAACTCAAATCCCTTTCATTTAAGGCAATTAGATAATTGAGAATTTGAGAAAGTAAATGAGAAAACGTCCATGACAAATGACTTTCACTATTTCACTGTTCAACTAGCACTCAGCTAGCACTGGATCAATACTACAAAATTAAAGTGATGGCTGAGATCCCCTCTGGTTCAAAGAGGAGATGAATAGATGGAAAGAACACATCCAGAGGAGGAAGGAGGATGGAAAATGCAGGTCCAGAATGTGCAGATAAAATAGCTGCCAATCCCCTGGAGAGAGAGACAGTCGGACCAGGGAAAAGAGAAACTGCAGGAGAGATGGGGGAGAGAAAGGGAGGAGAACAAGAGCAAATAATTTGCAACAGTAGTGATAACTGAATGTGGCAAATCGGGCAGCTCTGCAGACGAGAGACACATTTGTCTTATCTTATTTAATCTGAACCATTCAAAACAATTAAGTGTTCATCCGGAGTCATCTGAAGGTAAGTTTCATTTATTATTAATAACCATTTAAAGGTAATTTACTTCATAGATAACATAGTTAGTCCATTCTTCTGTGGTAGCAAATTCGTCCAAGTGAAGCTTAAATATATGCAAAATAGAGGGAACACATGACTAAAGAGATTGATCTCTAAGAAAGCAAAGATTTTTCATAGATTTCATCTATTTAATACACTTTCTTTATGAATGAGAGACGCGAGGAGTTAAATAGAGTCCTGATTAAGGTATTTAAGACACGGATAAAGGCAGGAGAAACACTACCCTGAGATCAGCTAGGCTTTCCTTTATTATGCCCGAATTGCTGTGAAATGTTTTGTGTTGTTTAAAGAACACAGTAATTGCTTTGATCCAGTCCAGTTTGTTACATAAATTCCATGGTAAATTATATCAAACTTAACAAGACAACTTTTTTTTGTTACTGATAAAATCCTCCCAAACCTGAATCCGGTTCTATTTAATTATGCAGTTCCTCCGTAATTTCCTCACACTCTCCAGGGAAATTGCCTATCTGTATGAACTTACACAGACTATCGAAGAAGTAAGAGGGAGGTAACAAAAAGAAATGTAAAAACAAACACATTTTTGAAAAAAGGAAAAGAATAGAAGATGATAAAACAAATGGCCTGCTTGATCAGCTGTTACTGGTGTGGACACAATGAGAAGCAGTGGAGCTTATTCTTTCTCTCTGAAACTCCGAGTGGTCTTTTTTAAACCTTTAGAGGTCTGTTACCTCAACAGTTTATGTGGAGTATGCTAACAAAGCAGATAGGTATCGAGATTCAAAGGATTCAATTGGGCATGCTATCTCCCCAGAAGATGGAAAATAACCAAACCAAATTTAGCTGCAGTTTTGACTCTTTCTTGTCTTCTTAAATAAAGACACATCAGCTCCTGGAACCTTTTGCCATTGGAGTGCTCTTCTAAGGTTACCATCCATGTACCTATGAAAATCTGTGAGATTAAAATCATTCAGAAGCATGGGGATCCATTGACCTGTTAAATATCAAGCCTAGTGTTTGATGCATGATGTATCACAATAGAATGAAAATTGCTTATGCAAATAGGCCCTTCCTGCAAGTTAAAGCTTAAAACCATCAAATATTAAATAGCAAGACTGCTGTTTAAAATAATTCTAAAACTAAACTCTCTTTGCAACACAGGCATATACACTGTGGCACACTCATGGCATTGTGACAGTTCAACCGAAACCAAATACTAGCAGTTGAAATGGAGTAATGAGTTGGGGAAAACAGTCAAGCAAGGAGTTGTGGAGCCGGAAAGGTGAGCTTTCACAAAAGATAAATGACCAAGGTAGTTTTATGACAGGTGAGAGATTTAAGGGAGTGGAAAGAGATGTGTCGAAAGAAGAACATCCTGTTTTGCAAACCGACCAAATAAATGCAGCGGAAATGGCACAAGTTTCCTACATTTCCACATCTCCTCAGGGCATACACTTGTCTAAAGTACATAGGATTTTTTGGATATTTCCTCTCCTTGTCTATTGTAATTAAGACAAAAACTCCCTGCGCAATCCTTAAAATATCTTCCAAATAAGACACACTGACATAAACCAACTGCTGGACACTGATCTTTCACATGTATCTTCACGTTTATGAAGGTTTGCCTTTGTGAGAATGCATTTATTCATGTATTCTAAACAATCACTTGTGCATGTACTTGCATGATAGGTAGAGACCAAAAACACTAAAAAACTACTCTGGCACGGTTTCATCCACTCCTCTTTATTATTGCCTGGGCTCCAGTAGCTTTTCTAATTAAGGTCTAAATCTCAAGCGTCATTGACAGACCATTGACCCAGTAAAGCATGTTTTAAGACTTCTCTGTTGCCCTGTCTATGAATTATTTGAGAGACCTTTTAGACAGCATAAGGGGATGGCATAAAAACAGCATAAAAGTCACTCAGTGGCTATGCTTGAACTAATGGAAGAATTTTGTAATTCCTGTAATTCTCTGTAGATGACACTGAAGATGAGGACATCGTCTATACTCACGACTTCATTTTCTACCTCTTCTACGCTGTCCATCCTCCCCCAGACCCTGAACATAAACTCCTCTGAACAACCTAGTCCTTGGCTGAACAGCAGCACCTGGTCACCTGTCAAATCTTCAGGTTTTGGGATGTCCTGCTTTACCATGACGTTTGGTGCCATCTCCAACCTCACTGCTCTGGGAATCTTGGCCCGTGTCCGATACCGCCAATCAAAATCACCATTTCTGCTACTGACAGTGGCTTTGCTTTTGGCTGACCTGGGAGGCCATGTGATCACAGGCGCCTTTGCTTTGTATTTGCACATGGATCGACGTCATACACCGCAAGCCACGAAACCCACCAAGGAATTCTGTCAGATCTTTGGGGCAAGTATGGTGTTTTTTGGCTTATGCCCTTTGCTGTTTGGTTGTGCCATGGCAGTGGAGCGCTGTGTGGCCATCACCAAGCCCTTTTTCCACGCTGCCATGATCACATTTGCTCATGTGTGGCGAGTTGTGTTATTTCTGTCCTCTGTTGCACTTGTGCTGGCAGTTCTACCCTTATTTGCTGTGGGGACTTACACTACGCAGTCTCCTGGGACATGGTGTTTCTTGCCTATCCATGGCCCACAGTCTACAGCTGACACCAATCTGACTCTGGCCTTCTCATGTCTGGGCCTCACTGCACTAACTCTTTCCCTACTCTGCAACATTGTCAGTGGTCTGGCATTGCTGCACGCCAGAATGAAATCCTACGATGTTAATACAAAATCAGCAGCTCGCTGTACGCGCCATGCATCGTCTGCGTCGTCTTCCTCCTTGTTTTGTTCGTTGGATGTGGAAATGATGGCTCAACTGGCAGTGGTCACTGTGGTTTCCTCTGTATGCTGGAGCCCCTTTCTTGTGAGTACCAGTCTTTTAGTTTGCAGAATTTTTTCAATTTTCACCTTTTGTGGTCAGGTATTTTTAAGAATATTGTTTTTGATAAAGTAAGAGCTACACCTCGAGTGATTCTGTGTTTCTCATTATAGATCCACATTCTTGTGATGCAGCTCAACCAAAGCTCCAGAGACTCATCTCATGGGAATGATGGGTTTATTCTTCTGGGCTTACGTATGGCCTCCTGGAATCAGATCTTGGACCCTTGGGTTTACATCTTACTGAGGAGGACAGTGCTTTTCAGAGTTTTCTCTGCTTTCTACACACAGAAACCCATAGTGACAGCTAATAACTTCTGTGCAGACACACGCATGCGGGCTCTCAGTCTGCAATGAGAATGCTCTTGAACTTTTTGTCTCTTATGTACTGAAATAAATTATTTCTTTCATGTGTGTTAAGAAAATAAAATAAACTTTGCTGTGTTATTTTCAACCAGGCTTAGTGAGTCTCATATTCAGCCAGCCGAGAGTCTACAAAGCAGCAGTGTGACTATGGGATGGAAACAGACTTTCACAAGATTTCCCAACATTTAGTTAGTAGTCTGTGTCGGTGCTACTATCAATAGGAGGCACCTGCAAATCTGGTGGTTGGGAAACTGGGCGGGGTTTGCATTGTCCAATTAAAATAGAGAAAAGTTTGACAAGCGCCGAGTTGAACAAATGGCTGAGCTGCTGGAGGAAAGCTCACACCCGAGGTGGGCGGTGCTTCTTTGGCAATGACTCTATTCAATATGGAGTACAGAAAATAGCCTGATTCACTCTGCATTTCACTGCTCTCAATCAGTTTCCCGTTGCTTTTGAATGTCGGGA
Source organism: Dicentrarchus labrax (assembly GCF_905237075.1). Taxonomy (NCBI): domain Eukaryota; kingdom Metazoa; phylum Chordata; class Actinopteri; family Moronidae; genus Dicentrarchus; species Dicentrarchus labrax. The sequence continues at coordinate 11,336,511 of NW_026136722.1, forward strand.
ACACATTATAAGTTCAGCCCGTAGATGCCAGCCTACTGGACTCGCTCACGTACGTTTGACATATTTCAAAAAATAATTTGAACGCCATTTATTTACTAGCCAACCTAACAACCGCGCTGGCGAGCCGTGAACTGTAAAACTGAAAGAAAGAAAAAACACACGTACAAACTCCTGGTTTCTCTAAAACGCTACGTTGTTAATCTCCTCGACACTCTCGACATCCGGAGGAAGATTTGAATACTCGACAGTTTCCGAGAAAGTAACTAAGTAACAAGTTGAGTCGACCGGCGAGGTTATCGGGTGAAAGGTGACATTGCTTCGGGCTATTGCCTCGTAGGTACGTTGTGTGCGATACATGGATGTAAATGATGCGTTTAAGTTGACGATGATTCTTCATGTGACCCGGAGAGTGATGAAGTTTAGTCGATGTGCGATGCTTAAATGTTAGCTGATGGATGTATGCTAGCTTTAATCCTGCTCTGAGCTTTCTCAGTTGTTTTTAGCTAGGCTATTGCCTAAAAAAAACAACAACATTTTATTGTTTGTACTTCTGTGCCAGCCTGTACTCCAGTAGTTCAACTTCCTGAGTCCAAACCCATGTAGGCTATCACAAAAGCCCATCTTTCTCCCATTTCCTCCATGACAAGAATGCACAATGCGGCGAGTGTCTCAGCCTCTCTGGGGTCCATGGGACTGTTGCGTCTCTTTGGGGTGTCCTGGTCCTGGAGTCTTGCAGCAGGCCTTGGGGTATATCTGGGCACAAGAACCTGGAAATACTTCTACATTGCAGCACGCACTGCCAAGAGAGACCTCAAGTAAGTTCAGTATGTCTAAATATGGTTCTGCAGTTGTTTATGCAAGTAGTTGTCGTTGCTTGTGGGTCTACATCCTTACTAATTCCTCTTTCTCTCCCTCATCTGACGCACACCAGTGGCCTGTATGTGCTGTTGAGAGTGAAGATGGCTTTGTGGCGTTACATGCGTAATGGAAGTAATGTTCCTTCCATATTCGCCCAGACAGTAAAACTCCACCCAAATAAACCAGCACTGATCTATGAGGCCACGGGGGAAACATGGACCTTCACACAGCTGGATGAGCTGTCTAATGGGGTGGCCCACTGGGCAAGAGGTCAGGGGTGGATCTCGGGGGATGTGGTGGCCCTCTTTATGGAAAGTAGGCCGTTGCAGGTGGCCCTTTGGCTGGGCTTTGCCAAGGTTGGGGTGGAAGCTGCACTCATCAACTTCAACCTCCGCAATGATTCCCTCCTGCACTGTATCGGGGTGTCTGGGTCACGGGCTATTGTGTTTGGAGCTGAGCTTGCTGATGGTAAGAATGTGTTTAACAAGGTAGGAAAATCTGATCAAGAAATTAGGATCTAGCTTTAGCTTTTTCTGTATCAGTGCTGTATTACAGCATAATATGTTAACCTCATATTCAACCAATTATTTAAAAAAGCAGATAATTGTGTTGTCATTGCAAGCAAAAGGACCAGCCTCAGTAACACATTTGATGTCATGTTTGATTAACATTTTGTGTGTAACATCATGTGAGAATATCATGCTGCGGTGTCACACGTTTGTATTCATTGTGTGTGTGGAACATAAACTGTGATAATGACTGTGTCTCCAACATGTCATGTGGTCAGGACATGCTGCCGGTGATCACATTGCCTGTAAAACTCCTTCTATGTCATCTCTTTTATGAAGTTAGTTAACATTTGATTCTCTTCCTTCTCTATTACAACACAAACCCTTAACTCCTTTGTCTTTTGTAGTTTCTGTAATGTCCCACTTGTGTCTGTGTGCATGTCAACTGTGTTTGCTGAATGTTTTCATTATTCAGTACGTTATTCAAACTTGAGAGCTTCAACAGACCTGACTGGTGTCTCCTCTTCCCATTTTCCTTTTGTTCCTCTCACTGAATATCAGCCATGTTGGAGGTCAGTTCCTCCTTCAGCCAGTCCATGGTACAGTTCTGTACAGGAGACCTCAGTGCAGAACATCTGGCCCGTCTGGGTGCTCATCCTCTGGACCCAATTTTAGCGTCTGCATCTAGACATCCCCCTTCACCTTGTGTTCCCCCCAAAGGCATGAATGGTGAGTATCTTACCTCTTCCTGAACTCAACTCTGACTCTCTCTAAGACTGAATCTGTATGTTAATGAGCTTCCTTTTAAATATACCCTCTACAAACAATTTTTCTCATACTGTGTTTGGCTGATAAACTTTTAAAAAAAAAAAATTTTTTTTTACTCTCTTCTGAATTCTGAAAGTGTATGTCCCATAGTAATTCATTTTTTCCTCTGTCTGCTGTCTAGTTTCTGAACTGAAATTGCTTCCCAGTAATTATGTGAATTGAGTTGCAAATTGCAACTGCTTCACAAAGCAGTTATTAAAGTAAAATGAAGTCATTATTAATATGAGTTTTGAGTCACTTTGAATACCAAGAAAGATTTTCTTTGTCTGGACATCTGTCTGGAGTAGGTATGAATAACTTGTTGAGATGAGGACTGAATGACAAACCATATCCCTGAACAAATCCCCGGTAAATCTGTCTTGGATGAATGAACATGTACGTCAGCATTAAAGTTGCAAGCCCAAGATATGCCCTGCATAACAAACTAGAGGTGTGTATTGCCCGGGATATAAGTGACTATATTTTCTGCTCTGTCATTCTTTGGGTTCACTGATGGCATTCCAGCAGTGATTGAAACGCTGTCCGGACACCTGTGTGGATTTTGAACGGACAGTGTGTAATTATAATGCTCTCTTTTTATTCTCTTCTTCAGACCGTCTATTTTATATATACACCTCCGGCACCACAGGGCTGCCCAAAGCTGCCATCGTGGTACACAGTCGGTACGTTACTCACAATAAAACACCACCCCCCAGAGTTGTTACAGTTGCTGCAACGCTAATGATAGACGATCTGAGAATCTCTCCTGTGTTCCCACGACAGTTACTACAGAATTGCTGCTTTTGGGTATTTTGCCTTTCGCATGCGCTCTGATGACATCATCTATGACTGCCTGCCTCTCTATCACTCTGCAGGTATGTGATGGTAGCCAGCAGCTCTTGATTAATACCGTTTTACACTTTTAGGTTTTTATAAATTAAGTGTTAATTGTCTCTTCTTTCCAGGTAATATCATGGGAGTTGGTCAGTGTCTGATCCAAGGACTCACTGTGGTAGTGAAGAAGAAATTCTCTGCCAGCCGCTTCTGGGAAGATTGCATTAAGCATAACTGCAGTGTAAGAGCTTATGGTTGGAAAATATTGAGAAGTGCCATATTTTATTAAATCAATAACATTAATTTTGAACAAGTACTGAAACAATACTTGCTTTCCCGTCACAGGTGGTGCAGTATATCGGGGAAATCTGCCGCTACCTCCTGTCTCAGCCAGTACGGCCATCAGAAAAAGGCCACAAAGTTCGGCTGGCTGTGGGAAACGGGTTGCGCCCCAGTGTGTGGGAGGCCTTCACAGAACGATTTGGGGTGGCACAGATTGGCGAGTTCTATGGAGCGACTGAGTGCAACTGTAGCATTGCCAACATGGATGGAAAGGTCAGCAATCAGTCTTACTGGTGTCATCACTGATAAAAAATGTGAATTGGATCATAGTTTAGCTAATTCTGTCCTGCCAGGTGGGAGCCTGTGGATTCAACAGTCGCATTCTCCCCAATGTGTACCCAATCCGTCTGGTGAGGGTGGACGAGGACAGCATGGAGCTGGTTCGCAACAGCCAGGGCCTCTGTGTGCCTTGCCGCCCTGGTAATTAATACTAATACTACAATAATGACTTGGCTCGGTGTAGTATGTGATTGTTAACTGTGTTGATCATCTGAAAGCACTCCATTAGACTCTTCCGTGTCTTGCAGGGGAGCCAGGGCTTCTGGTGGGTCGTATCAATCAGCAGGACCCATTACGGCGTTTCGATGGCTATGCTAACCAGGATGCTACAAGGAAGAAGATAGCTCACAATGTCTTTAAGAAAAATGATTCTGCATATATTTCAGGTTACCTGTCCTTTTTTATTTCTCAAAATACATATTTTTGTATTGCTGTTGCATCATAACACTCAACACAGCTTTCGGTGCTCATTATTTTAGTCTTTTAAGTGTTTAAGATACATTTATTTGTAGTTTCCAAAACTTTATAGTTGAAACCCTGAAAAATAAGTTAATGTCGGATTGCCAAGCTTCCTTTGTCAGTGCTCAGTAATGTGAGAATTAGTTGTGTGTCTACACTAGGGGATGTGCTGGTGATGGATGAACTGGGATATATGTACTTCCGTGACCGTGGCGGAGATACATTCCGTTGGAGAGGAGAAAATGTCTCCACCACCGAGGTGGAGGGCATACTCAGCAGTCTTCTGGGTCAGACTGATGTAGCTGTGTATGGTGTGACCGTTCCAGGTGATGGTTAACTTTATATACTTAGTTATTTCAACATCATCTTGGGGTTTTCCTTTTTGCTGTACTCACTACTTGACATTTATCTCTCTGTGTCACACCAGGTGTGGAAGGTAAGGCAGGCATGGCTGCCATTGCAGACACCACAGGGACCTTTGACAGCAACAGTTTCTTCCAGAAAGTCCAGAGAGCTCTTCCTCCATATGCTCGCCCTGTGTTCCTACGAATCTCCCCACATGTAGACACCACAGGTAAACTATCCTAATATCCCTCCTGAGTTCATAAACATGCTAACCATCAGTTGATTTCATGTCAATACATCATAATCTATTTTATGTATCTCCACATTCCTGCCTAGGTACATTTAAAATCCAGAAAACCAGGCTACAGAGGGAGGGATACGACCCACGTCTCACCACTGATCAGATCTACTTTTTGAACACTAGAGCTGCGCTTTATGAGGCTGTAGAGGAGGAGCTATACAGTGCTATAGCGGAGGGAAGAATGTCTCTATGACATGGAGGCCATAGCAGGGCAGTCTTGGTGCTTCAGTTAAAGAGATGCTGTTGAGAGAAGATGTCGGGATCAGTCAGTCTTGGTGCACCACCTGCCTGGATTTTGACCTTTTCAGGGAACAGAGTTGAGAGGACTACTTACATAGGCAGAGTATTCTTACAGATGATGTTTTAACACTGTATGAGTAACACACCAGGACATAATGGAAGGGCATTTATTCCCTTTTTAATAACTTCTTTTTAATTATTAAATGAACACTTCAAAACGCCTTTGAGCATTACACTTAGAGTGGGTATCTCCCACAGTCCATTTAAAATAGGATACATGTTACAGTAATGTGGTTAGGACAGCAAGGAGTAGTATCACATCAAACTGTTACAGGGTATATACCCATTTATGCTGCAAAGAATAATTCTGTGTAGGGTAAGCAATACTTGAGTGTGAAGTTATGGAGTTACTGCTGTGTGTTTGGATCAGGCTGAAAGACTTCAACATGCAGTACATGTGGCAACTAGATCAAACACTAACCGTAGAGTTTTTTTTTTAATGCAATGAAAAACTAATCTCACATGTCATATTTGAACCTCTGTACAGTGGCACGGGTTTGCAAATACACAAAAGTTACTGTATGTGCCTTAAATGAAACTTCAGATCCACGTTTCAGTTTTTTAATGCTTTTTTTGGGAACAGCTCAAAAGATTGGAAATCACAGTAGTGATTTTGTGTCATGCAAAGCTGAGTCACACATGGTGACTCGTTTTATGTAACAAATCTTATCCTTGTAGTAATATAAATATATATATATATATATATATATATATAAAAATATATATATATAGGTGTTAAAGATTGTGAAGCTATTTTCAATTCCAGGTCTCCCAGACTACATTTTGTTGTAACTCAAATTAAATATTTTAAAACATGCCAGTGTTTGTTATGTTATTGATTAAAAAAAAATTAAAAAGCAGTTATTACCCACCATCAACTCTTGCAAAAGAAAAATGAAAAACAAAATGAGTTTAATGAAATTAGGGGTCCACTGACATGGATATTCTTGTGGGTAGGATTTTCAATGGATGCTCTTTGCAAGCAGTGCAAAAGTAAGGAAAGGCTCTGGGTGTGATGACATTCATGAAGGTATAGAGAGGCGTTCTCTCTCCAGGGTCATAAAAGGTCACCTTGCCTCGGTCCATGTCCAAAACTACTCTTATCACTTCTGGATTTTTTTTCATGTTCAGTGGCTCCCATGGTGCTGTGCAGGCCTTATGCTCTCCATTGCGAAACCTAATAGACCAGAATCCCTCTGCTGGTGTCAGCACATGCTTGCCCTTCCTGTTGATGGACTCACTGGCTATTCCCAACACCCAGTAGGTGTTGTCCTTCACCTCCACATCCCAGGTGTGGCGTCCAGAAGAATAGCCCTCAGCACCCAGCATCTCAGCACTAATGTCGAAACGTTCTGGGTTGTCTGGCAGTTTGAAATTCTGGGTACAGTTTTGCACAACTGTGAGACTCTCTGAGAGGATGAAGCAGCTAGCTGCTGTGTTGGGATCCAGAATCACAGGATCTTGAGAAAAGAGAAGAGGTATGCATTACTAATGTGTCAGGAAAATAGCTGATCAATACAATGTGACTAGTTATTGTTTGAGGAACTCACTATATTTAACTATTTTCTTCATCTTCTCCCACACTTTATATTTCAGAGAGCCCAAGTGCTTGGCCACATTAATCAGAGCACCAGAAATCATTTCAGGATCTGGGGAAGTTCGCCAGGTTCTGAAAATATATGTCAGCAGTTAATTGTAGAGAATTGTTGAGCTGTATTATCATAAATTAAGCTTGGGTGCTAAATGTGGCATTAACACTTACTTCCTTATTGTTTCCTTGTAATTCTGAAAACACAAATGAAGAGAACCACTTTCACAAAGTGATGTGCATATGATTGTAAGAACATTTCTGAAGCAATAGTGTTATCTACCTTAAGAAATGGGATATCTTGAGATCTCATCTCCTGTTCCACTATTCTGATGGTGTTGGAGAGAGATATAATTTCATTGTTCATCTCCTCAATCTTTTGGTTAATCATCAGATCCTTCTGATCCTCCTCATCCTTTAAAGCAGAGAGTCTGGCAGCCTCCTGCTCTTTCAGGAAACAGTGAAGGGCTTCAAATTCCTCTTTGATCTGTGTTTCGGTATGCTCAGCTTGGTTCTGGAAAGAGACATGATTGATGTGTAATCACTGCCTCCACACCTTGGCTCCCTAGTATGTTCAAAGTAAGATGATGTACTGATGGACCTGACAGTACCTTGACATGTTCTGCCATTTCCTCACAGACCATTCTCGCCTTCTTATACAGCTGCAACTTCTCTTTCAAAGGCAGCAGGGCACTCTTCAGTTCCTCCTATAAAGTCAATGACAGGACATCAGCACTTAGAAACAGGGTCAGTCTGGCAGGTGGCCAAGCTGTCACACAATGCGGGGCTTACAGCTGCCACATACTCTTCCATGACAGTATTCCCTGAAAATGCAAGGCGGCACAATACAGCAGCATCAAAGTAAAGGGACAAATCTTTGGAAAAGGGTCTAATGCCCTGGTAACATAAACAAAGTTGAGCTCATGCAACTTAGAATCAAAACAGGGACACAATACAGTAACCAATAGATCTATTTCACATTAGAACCCAAGGCTTCCTGTTCTCTAGGGGGAGAGGAGGGCAGGCGTAGAATGAATGTGGCATCACAGAAACCTTGTGGGAGTCGAGTTTCAGTTCTCTCAGGACTCCAACGGCAACAGCAAACCAAAAATATAAGTCTATTATTAGAATGTTAATGAACTCTGCCAACACCTTCACACATATCAGCATATCAGGCTTAGAGAGGCACAAAGGTAGTAGGAAAATAAAAGTCAAAACCAGTGAAAAACATAAACAACTAAATGTTGACAAGCTGTCAGTTAAAATAATGTCCAGGTACAAGGTATCACTTGTGTTCATGAAATGCTGTATAGCCTTATTTGTAATCAGTGAAGTCAATCCATTGTGATTGTCAATTAAGTGAATTATCTTCCCATTTGAATTAACCTAAGGTACTGCTCTATGAAGACATACATCAAATCATCCGAATAAAATTAAAGATATTGCAATAGATGTTTAACCCTCATTCGTTCCAGCTGCAATCATCAACAATAAAACAGAGGATAGAAGTTTTTATGCAATTATTCCCAAGCAGCTGATGCTGAAGATATGCAGTTCAAACAATGAAAATGTGTTACCAATGTGAAACACAAACCCTGTAACTTTAACTTGCCTACCTTACAGTCATGAGCACCTTCCCCAATGGGATATAGCCTGTGCCCAATGTGTGCAGCTGCTTTCCCACACAAACCACAGATTGGCTCCAAATCCTCCAAACAGAACAGTGTGAGCTTTTCTCCATGCTCCTTACAAGCCCCTGGATCATTCTTGCTTCTGTCCTGCTTGAAGGATTCACAGGACCTCTCCAGCAGAGTGCTCACCACCATTTGATCCATGGAGGAGCGGCGCCAGCACAGAGGACAGTGGTGTGAATCCCCACTGCCTTGTGTCTCCCAGCTGTCTTTTAGACAGGTTTTACAGAATCTGTGTCTGCAAGTGAGCACCACTGGCAGACTGAGAATATGTCCACAAATTGGACAGGAAAGGTCATCCTCAAGATGAGCACGTCTGGTGGCCATTTTTCCTCACAGGGCTTTGATGACCAGGCAGGATCCAAGACCCCTCCCACGCCTCTGGAAGGCAACCTCTTCTTAACCTCAGAAATAAGTGTTAATACCTCAGCTCCCAAAGGCATATCCCGTGTTATACAGTGTTGGGTTGAGCATGCACATTGCGCGTTCTCGAATAAACACCACACCTGAGAATAAAACGAACTGGCTTTACATTTAAGAGACTGTATCTGCGCAGATCAGAGCAAATAGTAGCGTGAATAACTCCAGGATGACAGAAGAGAGTGTGGGGATGATAGAGTATTTGCACTAAAGATGATCTTTTGATTAGAGTTACACTGTCATCACCTCTTAGTTATTCGAGAAGTCTGTTGAAACAACCTGTCACAGTGTAATGAAAGAGTTTACAGAGTAACAATGCCCAAAATAAGACTTGGGGTGAGGATATAAATAGACAGAAGTAACCGATTTGGACTAAAGTTATGTGGGGAAAGAAATATCCTCCTGCTGACCACTGGAACAGTTTCCACTGTCGAGTTTAGCTCATGCAACAGCTTTTTAAGAATTGACACATGGTTATTTTTAAAATATCATAGAGTCAATTAATTTTCTTGTATAAAACAAGAAACAGTTCATTTGTCATAGTTTTTAAGGGCAAATAGAGGGTATTGGAAGTGAAAGGTATGCACATAGTAGCATGGTCGTCTTGAAGGGTAATTTGTTAATACCAAAAGTATTTCACAGTAAGCTGACCTTGTTTGAACTGTAATCCAGTATTTTGTTGTGAGAGTTAGTTTACTAGAATCAATGTCGTGCCAAAAATAGGGCAGGAATGTGGGGATAGAGATAGAAGGGGAATACAACCCTGCCATTAGAAACCACTAGGTCGGTGCTGCTTTAGTTCTTGTGTATAATACACTATTGTAGTCCTTACATCTCACACATGCTGTGCTCGGATTCACAGTCAGCTTTAAACCGTGCAGGTGGAAGATTTTTTTGTTTATTGTTAATGGTTACATAAATTAGCAACCTTATTCTGTATGACATTACTTTAGATATTGTTTTGCTAAGTTTTAGAATAATGAAGTGACGAATAATTGTATTTGTATGTTTACGGTCCACTAGAAGCCTTCCAACATATCACAGAAAGGCATAACTATGTCAGCATTATAGAAATTACAGTTGAAGCATCCAATAAGAGTAATTTGGTCTTGAATGCATTCTGTGTAGAGTGATTTTGTAGAGATGCCAAAATGAAAATTTGATTTGTGTCCCTATTAACAGGGCAGCAGTTCAGAGCCATTGATAGTAACAGTCAACAGACACCCCCCACCCCACCCCACCCCACACACACACACACACACACACACGTGTACACACTACGACCATGCCAGATTAGCAGTGGGTCTGCATGTGGTCACTGGACAGATACCAGATATTACTTTTAATGTGCATTTCCTTTATTTAAAGTCAGTTTTATAGATATTTCATAACAACAATTTTCCAATGTAATTTAAAGTTATGGTTGAAAAGCTGTTTTGGTTAAAGCAGGTGAACTAAACCAAATGTAATGGCTGTTTTAAACTTCAAATTACTCATTTGTTGAACCACAGCTTATTAGACCGAATATGCTGTAAAACGTCAATTAAAAGCAGGATCATACCAGGTCCCCTTTACTAGCCTGGTGTGGCTACACATTTTGACAAATAAACACAAGTCTCAATTAGAGGCCTGGTCTGGATTTTATTGAAATTCTTCAAATGTATAAAACCTCTTAAAGCCCACCGGGTTGCCTGCTTGAGTGAGTTCTGAACTGGTTAGATTACACAAATATAAATGTTAAAACATTTGTCAATATGGACATGCTGCATATTATTAGATCAGTTAGTTTCTCCACAATTCAATTGTTCACTTCAATTTACGGAAACTATGAGCAAGTATCAGTTGATCAAATGAAAGATTTGTTATTCGATAACCTAATTTTGTAATAGTTTGTAGTGTTGTAGAAATATTCATACAGGCTTAAATAAACAACAATAGAATTTTTTATCTTTGCAGAGCAAGAGTTTTGTGTCCTGTCCCTTACAGATGCCTGTTTCAAATTATAGGCAGGTTGATTCCAGTGATTGAACAAATAAAATCCCAGGCTATAAATTTAAGCTCTCCGGGTATTTGTTAAATGGTTTATATGACATAAATTGGGAAAATACAGATGGATTGCTTTGCTGTGTCAGTTTACATTTTGTGTGTGTGTGTGTGTGTGTGTGTGTGTGTGTGTGTGTGTGTGTGTGTGTGTGTGTAGGTTTCTCGTACAGAGGCAAACAGAAATAATGAGGAGGCTGACAGTCTAGTGAGCCCATGGGAAGGAGCAGGGAGTCCTTGTGAAACAAACGTTTTTTATAACATGTTTTTCATTGCAAGATTTTCTAGGTCCAATTTGGGAAAAATCATTCTACTTTAAAGATCCTTCAAGTATAACCTACACGCTTGACCTACAGATACATTAAGCATGACCCTTGTATCCATATTTGGATTATATTTTACATTTTTCTTACATTTTCTTCTGATGCTTCTGTGGGGTTACTTAAACTGCAAAGATATACTTATTGTCACATTTATGCTAAACACATTTAAATAGGAAGAATAGAATTAATTTTTAATCAGCTTACCTTACAGTCAGTGAATGCCTCCTTTATGTGATATACTCTGTGATTCGTATGCAGGCCTGATCTGTGGCACAAAGAGCAGACAGGCTCCAGATCAGCCACACAGAGGAGAATCAGTCTCAGCCCATGTGCTTCACATGATTTATGTGGAAGTCCAAGGTTCTCTTTAAAGCAGAGAGGACACTCTTTAGTGCCATGCTGTAGCCAGAAGTGCTCTAAACAAGAGTTACAAAAGCTGAAATTACAACCGATGCAGCTGAGGACCACTGGAGCCAGGAAGAGTTGATTGCACACAGCGCAGCAGGACTCGTCCACACCCTGACATGAGATGTCAACCTCCATCTGTGAAATTCAATGCAGCACTGATGGGTCTCTACCCTGCAGTCAGACCTATATTCCCTCTGTACTGTATGTACAGTATGTATCGCGTGTTTAACTGCATATGGTCCTGCATAAAGGGAGAGCCCACCCCATCTAGTTTCACCATAAATAACGCGCACATTAAAGGCAGGTTTTCAGCTCAGTTTGACAGCATGCTAATGAAAATCTGGGAAGGATGCATGAAAAAACATAAAATGTGGTATTATGGTGGAAAGTGATACAGTATATGAGCTATATAATGAGCTAGTTTCATTGGTATCAGTGGAGGTTATCTTAATATTGTATAATTTATATGTCTCTTTGTCCTTAAAATCGGGAAAACACAGTCTTCAGTTAGTTTAACTGCAATATTTGTGGCTTCTTATTAAATAAAAACACTAAGTCTTAAACACAGTTGCTTTTAATTTACATATATTTATATAATTGTCAGTACAGTTAAATTTTAAGGTTTAATAAGTATTTAAAACAGATAAAAAAAACAATTTTTGCTATTCAGAAAAAAGAAAAATCACAAGCCATACAACTTTGTATTATAAGCTCATAATCATAATATAAATCTATAGGAAAAGTTAACACAATGCATTCACACAATTTAAAGAAGTAAACTTGATTTATTAGTGGACATTTGGAGCTTGATGTGTAATGAGCCTAATTATAATAATAAATCCAAAATATCGACTAGACCATTTTCCAGTGGCTGCAGGTTATGCAGGATGTAACACAGACATGGGTCATTAGTAGCACTAATGTGTCTGCTGCTTTCTTCTCCTCCCCTCACACACACTTTTAACCAGTATTTGTAATGACATGGGTTTTATGATATATATATGTATATTGAAAAAAATTAATTTTTAATCACATGGTCCCACTTTATTGATTTTGACACAGGACTGACAAAAGCATGAATCTTTTTAAGAATAGATGAACAGACACTGTACAAAGAGAAACACATATTTTGTGAAGAATATATACGGAAGTCATTGAATTAAAAGCTGGAGGTGTGTAACATTAAATTTCTGATCAACGGCACTAAGAAATGGAGGTGGAACAACATGGGCCTACTAAGAATGTATGCCAGAGTTCAGTCATCCATAGCTTCCAAAGTTTAAAATCTCAGTTGAGCTGGGTCAATACTCTACACGTGAGTTTTCTTTTCTGTCTGACAAGAGATTAAGGCAACCCTGAATGCATGCTCTATTTTATACCGCTCAACAGGATACACCAGAAAAATACTGTGGTTCACGTGGATATATAAGTGTGATATTTAACACTGAAATGCATGTCATTTCATTTAGCTGGAACAAATCTCAGCTGCTGACAGGGCATGATGGAAACTCGGGACATGGTCATATTTTCACAATTTACACAATTTATGATGTATGAGAAATTATGTACAACCTTCAAATCTTCACAGACAGTTATAACTTGTGTTTGCCTGTGTATAGTCTGACCTGTACTAAATATTTTTCTTATGTTACATAACATTCTCTTCATTATTAGCAAAGACATTTACAAATGCATCAGTGGTTTTTTTGACAATGTATACCCAGTGCTTCTCTGATAAGACAAAATCATACTTACTACTTTTTGGATTCCATAGCATCTTAATAATCTTTTCCAGTACAACTAAATATATTGTTCTTGGGGTTAACATTTCCCCCCCCACCCTCTTGCTGTCCTCAGGGGCCAGAGGTCACTATGGCACAATGACTTCACATCAGCTTCCTGTCGGGATGATCAGAGGCACGACCAGAGCGTTGGTGTCTGACCTCCAGGTGTTTGCTTTGAACGCGGTCAAAATGCTGGAGCAGCTCATTGTAATCCATCTGAGTGTAAGAGGCACGTTTTGAGGCCACTTGCTGTTTAGAGTCCATATACTTGGATTCATCCACAGTCCTCATGAGCTCTGGGTTGGGGACACACCGCAAGCGGTGGGAGAGAAGCTGGAAGGCCTGGCTCTGTGGCAGCAGCATCAGCAGGCCATACAGTGCCTTTATCAGGTAAGGGTTGTTCTCCACGTCTAGGAGCTGCAGGCGCAGGTAGGTGAAAATGGGGCTTTCAATGAGCTGTACCAGCTTGTCGACCTCTATCAGGAAGTCTACGGTCACCTCCAGGTCTCCAAACTTCTGGATGAGATCGTAGGCGTGTTTGTAGTTCTGCGTGAGGAAACAGAGCGACACAGTGGCCACAGGGTTGTGACACCAGGAACGATACAGACAGCAAAACAAAGCACAGCTCTCCTGAGTGCGCAGGTCTTTCAGCTGGTTGCGTAACTGGAAGAGCTCAGCCGAGGTGAGCAGGATGGTGTTGAGTGTCTGAACCATGGTGGATGCAAATTTGAGGTCCTCCTCCTTCAGCAAGATGTCAGCCATGGAGTGGAAGATGTTCTCTGCGTGTAGCAGCAGACAGAGCTGCCGGATGATGAAAGCTCCTCTGTTCTCCAGAAGCTTCCTCTCCAGACTGAAGCGTTTCAGCAGGTTGATCATGAACTTGTAAAAGTAGGAGTTCATACTGGGAGTGGAGGGGGAGGAGTCCACTGCTTTGGAGCCTGTGCTGGGTTGCTGTCCAGATTTGGCACTCTCCGGGACCTTGAGCTCAAGTTTGTTTTCAGCACCGTCGCAGGAGCTGACTTGGTCCGTTTGGCCGGCGGGAGATGATGCTATTTCGGCTAACACCTCCAGATCTTTCAGTATCACCTCATCAGATTCATCAGACAGTGTTTTCAGCAGCATGGGAAACAGGCTGTCTGTGTGGCGGAACATTTTGCGTGGTGTCTTGATGTAGAGGTGGTAGAGCCATTTGAGCACAGCAATGCGTGTCATCATGCCAGTGGAGGAGTCGTGGAGGTGCCGGTCCAACACCTGAACGATACCATCCAGGTCCAGAGTTACCTGGGGCCTGTCAGCACTTGCTGGAGTGAAGACGCTGATGTTACTGAAACCAACAGATTCTTGTGAGGCATTCAGCATATCATTGCTGTCCACCTCCGCCTTAGGCTGGCCGTCCTCCCTAGATGGCGACCCTGTACTCCCGCTTTTCGCCTCATCCTCGTCCTCATCGTCCTCAGGAGTGACCAGCTTCATCAGACTGTGATTACAGGCACTGGCCGCTTCTTTGGTATTCTTCTTTCGGTCATCATAGGAAAGGCAGGGCAGCACTGCAGTTAGGATGCCAGAGGAATAGGGGAGCACCACTCTGCCTGCAAGCTGGATAAACTCTCTCATCCAGGTCATGGCCGTCAGCTGGATCAGGTCGTTTGTGAGTTTTGTTTCGTCTGCCACCTGGCAGTGGATGACGAGGATGTTGGCCATATCAGCAAATTTCACACTGGAGGGCATCTTCTTAATCTCCTTCAGAAACTCTCCCAGTACCACCTCACACGTCCTACGGATCTCCTTGCTGTTGTCTCCCAGGATCTGGAAGAGCCCATCCAGGATTTCAGGGAGGTAGTCTAACAGGTTGATGTCTGGCACAGACTCTAGAACATGGATCCAGGAAATTATGAACTGCCGAGCGTATTGATTATTGGAGTAGATTCTCTCTCTGAGCAGGGGGACAAACGCCACTAAGTCAAACTTGTTACTTTCCGTCACAATGTCTTTCAGCAGTCTGTCCAGGAGTTCAGATCCACTTTTCACATTGGGGTCTGGATCTGCTGCAAGCTTGCTGAGACCATCAAACAGCAGGTTGAAGTGGGGCAACACTGCTCCCCTGGCCACCTTCACTATATTATAGAGGGCCTCACAGGCATAGTAGCGCAACCGGCTATCTGAGTCATTAAAACACGTGAGTACAGGCTCAATGAGCTCCTTCAGATACAGACCCGAGTCCTTGCCGAGGGCTATGGAGCAAGCCGCCAGTCCAATGAGACCCCCCTTTCGGCTGTGGGGGTGCTGGGAAAGCGCAAACTCCGAGGCCAGGATCTGGATAACATGCCTGATTTGAGTGGAGTTGTTCTGAGCCACAAACTCTCGCACCAGTTTCTCAATTTCTAGAGCTGCGACTTTCCTCTTCTCGTACAGTTTATCATTCAGAGCCCGGACGATGTTGGGCGTCAGAGGGGAAAAGTCCTTCTCGGTGTTCATGTTCGCAGCCGCGATTGATCCGGATCCCGTCTACTGAAATATCTACGTCGATACGCGAGAAATCCGACTGCATTTACAATCATTTATTGGAGAAAAACACATCGGTTTCACTCGCGAAAGCAGGAAGTCTTCTAATACAACGCAGCTGACCGGTTACATCCGCCGGAAACACGTCACCGTTGCTACATTTATTTGGTTCCCGCTAAGAACAGTTCGCTCAAATTAGCTCCATTAGCTCCACAGCTGATGCATGTCTTCATTTCCCAATAGACTGACAGTTTCGCTCCTTTCATTGTATTAATACTTTCTTTCCTTCAGCCGGTGAGGAGGGTCGTTACAGCCCACATCAGCGATGGCGAGCCGCCTCCCTTTTCACTCACAGCTCTCCTCCATCATGGAGACGATGGCCAAGTCTGTCCTGAGTCAGGTCTGCAAACTGGTGGACGAAGACTCGAGTGAGCTCCGGTTGGAGGTGTCTCGGCTGCTGGTTGCAAACTCAGCCCTGGCAGAGAAAGTGAACAGCCTGCAGTGCGAGCTGACGGTTGTGAGAAGCGACGCCTCCAAGTTGTGTAAAAGTTATCGCAGCGTAGGTGTACAAACTGTCTGCTTCAGAGACGGGGACGCTTATGGTACTTGTTGTTTCCCAGTAACAGTAGCTCAGAGGATTTTAAACAGAGTGTACCAGCATTGCTTCTGTGTTTACTGGTTTGTTTTCCCTTTTTACTTTTACTGTTCGACTTTTCCTCAGAGTCTGGACCTCCCACCATAGAGGGGATCTTTGGAAAAGAATGGTGTATGAATCTGTGGAAAGACAGAGACCCATACAGCCTGGAGAGAGTCACAGACTCGCCACAGTCCTCTGAGAAAGTAAGAGGAAGGTTTGCAGAGGTATTAAATGTGTATGGCTATAAACAAAGGCAAGAAAAGCAGGTAATATGCAGGTTACATCAAAAATATACATGTTCTTAATAGTGCAATTAAAAACTCTGCTTATGCACATCGAAAAGCAACAGTAATTGAGGAGTGTGTAGATGCATGTCTCAACAATGTTATTGAGGTTATAAATGTGTATAACATGTTTTTACAAGGAAATACTGGTGGGAAAAAATACACTTGGGAATAATAATAATAATAGAATATTGTTATGTATGTGAACACAACACACATCACATCAACAATATTTTTTTTATTATACTTGTAACTTTTCAAATTGCTTGTCCAACCACCAGTCCAAAACCCAAATATATTTAATTTACAGTGCTATAATTAGAGGAGAAGCCACACTTGAGAAGCTGGAACCAGAGGTTTTACATTTTTCCTTTATTTGTGACTTAAAACAATTATCAAAACGGCTGCAGATAAATTTTCTGCAGGTTGATTACCTGACGAAGCATTTCAGCTCTAGTCTGGTAAAGCATTGCTGTCACAGAAGATGTTGCTGTGTTGAACTACAGTTTAATATTTGGACTTTTTCTATTTTGCAGTCCGTAGCGACGCTGTCTGACCAAATTACTGTGACTGAGATCAAAGAGGAGGATTATGTGGGGGACGCTGTCTCCAGCTGCCGACAGGAAACACTTAGTATTGAAGGTAAGAGGGTGAAGGAGCGTTGGCGTGAGGGAATACACACTGCAGATTTAGCAGCTTTAGATTGAGCTTTTCGTTTTGTATTTTTATGCAACAGAACATGAAGAAAGCATTGCAGAGGAACCAGAGACACTGTCAGTTGGTTACTCGGCTGATGGCAGCACTTGCAGCCTGTCATTTGATCAGGATGGAGAACAGGTTGTGTCTGCAGGTGGTATTGAAGAACCACCCATGCAGCTGATATCCATCAGTGACACAGAGGAGGCCTTCAGCACTCATATCATTCCAATTGAGGAGGAGGAGGAGGAGGATGTACAGTTTATTCAAGAAAGTCAGCAGGAGCCAATGATGAACACAGCAGGGGGGCCCAGCCACAAAAAGCAGCAGACATCTGAAAACAGCACTGCTGTGGATAAAGATTCCCATGACGACTGTAATATGCTTCATGTAAAAACCACCAGAGATCCAAATAAAAACAAATTCACTTGTCGAATATGTAGCAGGACATTCTTCCACAAGGGCACTCTAACACACCACATGAAATCGCACAAGTCAAACTTTTGCAATATTTGTAAGCAGCATTTTCCTCACAGGAACAAGTTGAACTTGCACACCTGCGTGCCTCCAGTTCCTTCTCAGAGAGTCAGTAAGTCATGCGAGCTGTGCGGGAAGACCTTTGCAAACCCATCAGCTCTGAGGATTCACTACGTCGTCCACACCGGAGAGAAACCCTACAGGTGCAGCTTATGTGGGAAAGGGTTCACCCAGAAAGGCAATCTGAAATGTCACCTACGTATCCACACTGGAGAGAGGCCGTTCTGCTGTGTTAGATGTGGGAAGACTTTCACGCAAAAGGTCAACCTCAATCATCATTTAATGGCTCACAGAAATCGTGAGGTGGTGGGAGGGAAGTCCATAGCAGTAAGACATCTTAAAACCTTTACGGCTGAAACCTGTCAGTGACTGATTGTGGTACAAGGTCAGTAGCAATGTTCGCTGAATGCATTATATACTACTTATCACTTTAATGTAAAAGGGCAGTAAATGTCATGTTCGTAATGACCTGTAGTCTGTAGTATTGTTAAAAAATCAGGAGTGTGGAGCAAAATGTCGTGTTTTTGTCATTTGTTTTTATTTAAGAAACACAGTCATGAATGTTCACTTGTTGATTAAAATTTTATTTGATAGAACTCTCCTTTTAAAGAATTAATTCCTTTGTCTAATCTAAACTCAAGTTGCCTTGAAAATTAGAGAATCAGTTTTATCAGGGGAGTCTTTACATATTCAATGTTGACAATGCACATCTGATGGGGCTTTGCAAGGGGCAAGGGGCATGCAGGTGTGAGTGAAAAGGGGTGGGGGGTGATCAACAGCACACAATTTCATTTTTGGGAAGGGATAATGCACTCAGTTGGGTCAGTGTGGTCTGTTGAGGGGGGGATCATTATTACAGGCAAAATAGGTGCCTAGTACAGATCTCTCTGTTTAAGCATGATGACAGTTAGGTACAGAATAAAAATATGATTTCTTTAACAGAAATGGTTAACATTTAGTAAGAAAAAAAACACTAGTTTGGCTTGACTACACACTGACAACACAATCTGTCTTCTAAAACCAAATACATATTTGAACAGTAACAACATTTAGACCTGAACAATTTCTCACTCTTAACTTTTATGTGACCCACACACATCAGCATCTCTTTTTGACAGTTTTTAAAGACATTGGCCCACTCACTTTCTTTCACGTTAAATGCCAAGAAATGAGGCATGGCATAAAGAAAATATAGAGCAGCGTTGAGACTTGGGAAATGAAGCAAACAGAGTGAGTTGTTTTACTTCTACATTGTTGAGAAGAGGTAGTTTTGAAGGTTTATGCTACATGTGTGCAAACAATGTAAAGTAATTATTTTGGCATTATTTGACACAAGCCTTTTGTGGTCTGAAATATGATACTGAGGTATGTATAACATGTTACACCAACCATGACAACATGCAATGAATGAAGTAGAAGTATTATTCTGTCATAGTTAGGATGAGCAACTCACAATAAATAGACTTAAATGAAATGTGTCATCTAATTTATGACACTTCCATTCAATCAGGATGGGAAATTCACTTTAAAGGCTTGCTGAGGGCATCAAACCTTTGCCAATGAACCCCCCCAAACCAAAAACATGAACCAAATCCCACCAGTTCAAATGGTACATTAGAAAGGACACATTCTCTGTACCTTTGTCTGGCTGCTGCAGCATTTCTGTCTGCATTAAAGCTAAAAACACCCAACAAACTAAGATCTTACAGCAGCACTGTTAACCATATGAACTAACTAACTAACTAGAGTATTTATCATCCACGTTTGAGTTTTGTGTAGACATTTTGGCACATGTTGAGCCACTCTGAGTAATACATAGAGCACTTTAGAAGTAGCTGTTCAGAGTTTGATCAGTCAGTTGAAACACTGGTGGTGATTTAAACCATACTTGTATGCATAACATTTCCCACAATCCACACAGCTATAAGGCTTTTCACCAGTATGTGTTCGAAGGTGTATGTTCAGAGAGCTTTTCTGGGAGAAACTTTTGCCACAGTCTGGACAGCTGTAAGGCTTCTCCCCGGAGTGCACGCGCTGGTGCAGTTTCAGGTACGTTTTCTGTGCAAACCGCTTCCCGCAAACTGAGCAGCTGAAAGGCTTCTCACCGGAGTGTCGCCTGATGTGGACTTTTAAACTGCTCAAATAGTTGAATATTTTCCCACAGAATAAGCACTCGAAGCGTTTTGTTGGCTTCATAGGTTTTGGCTGATTGGGGAGTTCTTTGGTTGCGTTCATGTGGATATTGTTCGTATAGTCAGAGTATTCAGCGGTGACTGAAGGAGGATTTGTGTTGTCAACCAGAGTGCTCATTGTTGCATCATCTATTAACTTGTCCATAATTGTTGTCTGTGTGCGTAGTTGTGTTTGACTGTCAGCCGTCATGGGGAAGCTGTTTAATTCCCCTGAGTGAAGCTGCAGCTCATCAACAGATCTATGAAGCATGCTGTCCTCCTCAAAAATTCCAACAACTGTCAAATGAAAATAAATGCAGTTAAATCACTGAAACTTTCTGGGGTTAAAATTATCTGTTTGTTTTTTTTTAATCCACACTTACTTTTTCTGTTATCTGTGAGCATCATCTGTTGACCAATGGGATGATCATCATATATCTCCTCCTTGACAAAGATGAGATCAGGTTCTCTCTCCAGTAAGTCGATTGCCTACCAACAGGACATGTGACACAACGCTCATTCAGTCATTTTCAGCTCACTAAAGAAATGACTGCATTCGGGGGAAAAAATACAACCAGTTGGTAAATGATTCACTGACCTGTGCCCCCATGCTTGTCATAGCAGTAGGCTCCACTGTGTCTTTTCTTTGAGGTGGGAGTTTGTCTTCTCTCCACAGATCCATGCACCAGTCCTTTCCAAAAACTCCATCGATGGCCGGAGCAGGCTGCTGCTGCTGTTCTGGAGGAAGAAGCAGATATGAAATTGTGATCATCATAAGATAAATATCCAACAATATCAAATACAACTTACAACAGCATTAACATGAATGTTTAGTTTTTTTTCTTAAAGACTGAATATGTAGAACCAACAACGC
Organism: Dicentrarchus labrax; assembly: GCF_905237075.1. Taxonomy (NCBI): domain Eukaryota; kingdom Metazoa; phylum Chordata; class Actinopteri; family Moronidae; genus Dicentrarchus; species Dicentrarchus labrax. The sequence continues at coordinate 11,357,500 of NW_026136722.1, forward strand.
AGACATGAATCTCTGGCTAAAACTATATAACACTGACCAATAACCTTTTAACTAATTACTGTATTTTTGTCTCTTTTTGGGGTTTTTTTTTTCCTCTCTTCAATTTATTGTCAAATTAAGCTTCCTGGCTGCAGTACTTGCGTTCATCTTTATTTATATTAATCTCATGCTTACGTTGCTATTGTTATTCACCATATATACCATGGCAAACTAGTAGTATGTGAAAACCTACTAACAGGGCAGTAAACCTGACTCTGAACATCTACGTTATTCCGGATAAACCCGCCTCCGGTGTGGCAGCCTAGAGAGCGGCTGTCTGTCCTCATTGTGACCGTCCTGACCTGCTGGGTGTCGGCGGTTGACGTTGTTGAGATGTGTAGGATATGTCTGTGCCTCTCTCGCTGCTCTCAGCTGGACCTCCAGCGAGTAACACCTCTTCTTGAGCGCCTCGTTCTCCGTCTTGTGCAGGGATATCTCGGTGTGAAGGACGGAGGAGCATTCGTCAGCCAGGTTGCCGATTTCCACCAACGCCGACTTCGTTAGCTTGTCCAGGATGGCGGCTAACTGCGTCCGAAAACTTCGGTTTGTGGTGTCGCACATCATCTCGACAGGGAGGCTGAATATTGCGATTTTTTTGGCAAGATTCCCGGCGTAGCGACGTTGCTCTTTAATCAAATATGCAGTATAGCTGTGCCGCACGGGATTGTGGGTAAACTCGCGTCTTCTTCTTCTGGACTTCCGGCAGGCTGGATGCCTTGCAGCCCTTTGCTGCTGCCTTTGCAGTTCGGAGTGTGTGTGTGTGTGTGTGTGTGTGTGTGTGTGTGTGTGTTGTGAGCCTTTGACTGGTTCCCAGTGGGCTGAAGCAGGCTCTTTATTGTCACAGTCTGTGTGATGATACAGTTTAGGCGGGTTCTTTGTTCCATGTAATGGTTGCAATGTTTCACAGTTTGTTTTTTCTGCAGGTGTCACAGAGTTCATTCTTATGTTTGCCTTCCCTGTCATCATGCCAGTGCACAGTCTAACAACTGTGTGCCTCCTCTCTTTCTCTCTAATGCACTTTCTTTATATTTTGTAACGGAGGAGGCGTTATGTCCCTACTTTTCATTTTCACACTACTTCCTACTATTTCCTACTATTTCCCACTGTTTTGTTTTTCTTGGTAACATAAGATAAGATAAGATAAGATTTTCCTTTATTGAAAAATAAAAAGCTAATTAGACAGAGCAGCATAGAGGAATGTAATGCAAAAGTACAGAAGTGTAAAAGTACAATAAAGAATCACAAAATGAGAATATTATACAATATGATAAAAAACATAAGACTATAATGAAAACTATATACGCTATATGCGATATGCAGTAAAATGGTGTGCAAAATATTTTGAGCAGCGTATGACTAAAAACTAAACTGTACATGTGCAATTTAAAGACAAATAGTTTGTGCGTCATAGGTTGAAGTTTCACCAGTCTTAATGAGTGGTGGTTGGAGATACTGGGTGCTGTGGCATATTTACACTCAGATGTCCTTATGTGTAGGCAGCTCTTATTTCTGTCTCTCTTCAGTTGCTGCCTCCTTCCCTTCCACCCCAACATGGGCTGGCACCCCAAGACAGTCCACTGAGCCTCCAGTCTGCTCAAGCCTATATAGCAAAGCCAACAGCTCCACCACATGGTCAGACCGGAGCCCTAACTTGCTTTCTCTAAATCAGTCACTGTCAATTCCGGTGTCGTCAGAATAAGGATCCCCAACCCTAACCTGCCTTGTCCTGTTCTTCAAAAAGTTGCCAATTCACTGGATGCTAAAGCTAAATGTATACATGAAACTACACCTGTTCTAATGTCAGACATAGCTGGTATACCATTGTTTAAACATACTAACCCATCTATACAATAATACCATTATTGTATTTCCTTCTGCTGCCCTTAAGGGGGTTGTGAGCAGTAAAGTCCCCTATTCAAATGACTGGTGTCCCTTTTTTGTTCCATAACCTTCTCAATATCCCCGGTTTGTGAGCAGGGATTATAGAAATTCAGTGTTAACACATCTGTGCTTCTGTCATACCCTAACCACCACACACTCTAGCAGAGACTCAAGTTTCACCCTCTTTTGCCGCACAGATCTTATAAATGTCGCACAGGCTCCTCCTGCCTGAGACCCATGACTGTCTCAGAAAATATCACAGTTTCACAGTATAACACTATTATTATTATTAGTTACATAATGGAATAAAAACAGACAGATGGTTGGTTGAACAAATGCTTTATTATATTTTTTATATATAACATATTTTTAATATATAATATACATATACAGTACAGTAGAATTCAAATCTGTAGATAAGCCCATGTACATGGTATGATAACCGTCAATCTTCATACCATGGTATGCCATGATATCAGCTTTATAATCATCTTTATTTCCATGTTTCCCTCTTTAGTGGAATCCACACTTACTATCAATTATCGATATAACTGTGCCACTCTTTCAACCCACAAGCAGCTCCTTTTTAAAATCTTTACTGTGACATGATTAATTTATGCCACTCATTTTGAGCTTGACCAGGTTCTGCTGTTGAGCTGATGGCAAACTTCCATGGCAAGAAAACAAGGATATTTCCATAATTTCCACATTCAGTGCCCTTCCTATTTTAACCCTTAACTCCCCTTGTATCTGAAGTATTGTTACGTACGTGTGTTTTGCCTCCGCTGTCCTGAGCCCTGCTCCAGGTGCCGCCCTCCCCTCCGACTGCTCAGGTACACCTGCGGTAGTTTGAACAATCATGTCGCCTGCTTTAAAGCTACCTGGGCGGAAGCAGACGTGGCCAGTGGGCCAAGCCGCCAGATGGTGTTGTGGTGCTCGTCATGTTATTACCATTAGTCCCTCAGTGGAGGGACAGCGTTATTCATAGTTATTTGCTGGATCAGTGGTTTGTTTAGTTTAAATGGTCTTCACATCCTTTCTTTTTAGGAAGTTGTTTTGTGTTGATATTGACTCATTTACGTTTAAAAAAATAGTTTAATAGTACAAATCTTTCTGTTTCCCGGTTAATTATTAATTGTTGCGCCTCTATTCCCCTTGGACCTCCATACTGAGGCCGTAACACGTATCAACACGGGTATTTATAGTAATGTCTACTAATCTGATTTGTGTAATATTAGATACCGTGTTGGTACAGCCAGTAGCTGTCACTGCAGGACAGCTACTCCTGTACATGTACATACAAGGTGCAGAATATTAAAAACACAGGTGTCTCGTTTGAGGCTTGTTTTATCTTGAAGTGTTATAGGGAGGAACTACAACACTAAATTTGTTGGTAACACACAGGTTATATCAGCATAACTGTTATTAATATCAGTTACTTAATATGGTGGTTATTAACATATAATTACATCAGCACTGATAATAATTGTATTATACAGCTTTTTAAAAGTCTATTTAAATAGTTTTGTGTTGTGGAGACCTCCACTCTTCCTGTTAGACATCATTAAGAACCATGAGTGTTCACTGCACTCCAGTGGTCACAGTGAGGAAATACAACACAATTGATTTCAGATTAGAATGTATTGATATCAATATGTGGAAATTATTCTTATTACTGACCTGCTAGAGATGTTTTTGTTAGTTCAGATGAATATATGTATTCTAATTCAAATTTTAAAGTATTAGCCAGAAGTCATCGTATTCAAAGTAGTTATTTAACATATTATGTTTCAATAACATGCTCTCAGTCAGTGTTGCTGTACCAGTCCAAGTCTTGTGTGGTCAGTCTAAACAAGTTCTAAACATTGATATTAAAAGCCACCCCACTGGAGCAGTGGTATATTATAGCCTCTAGATTACTGCAACGTTGTTTTCATACTGTAACCTGTTTGTATTTATTAAACTGTAGCACAACATCAAATTTGGACCATTTGGAAAAAATGAAAACGTTAGCAGCAGATAACACATGATACATATTTTCATCACATTTGATAAGTGAAAGCAGGTGACACGCACTCAAATGTGGAGCAAAGATAACTTTATTATGCTCAAAATATTTCAATAAAACAGCAGGGAAATTACATTTGACTGGCTGTTTTTAAGTGGTTCCATTAACGAATGTCCCACTAAATGTCGGAGCATTAGATTCACTACCATACATGTTCAAACTAGGATCCAGATGTACTGCGAGGTGTTTTTTCAGATTACAGTTCTTTGTAAAACCTTTGCCACATTTGATACAAACAAAAGGTTTTTCTCCGGTGTGTGTGCGCTGATGCATATCGAGAGTGCATTTCTGAATAAAACCCTTTCCACAAATAGGACAGCGGTATGGCTTCTCCCCAGTGTGTGTGCGCTGGTGTGTATACAGGTGCCCTTTTTGTGCGTATCTCTTCCCACAAAGTGTGCACCTGAACGGTTTCTCTCCGGTGTGACTTCTCTGGTGTATTTCAAGCTGGCTAAAGCATCTAAAGCTCTTGCCGCACTGCAAGCAGCCGAACCTCTTTGCGGCCGAGGTCCTCAAGTTGTGAAGCTTCATATTCCTGAGCATGCTAGAGCTTTGGGAGGCAACATTTTGAACCAGACTTTTCCCAGCCTCTAGGTTTGTGTGTGCAGGTGCAAGCTGTGGATTCCACTGTGCTTCCCTCCTTACTGGTCCAGTGAGAGACGACTGGGCGCTCAGGATCACAAAGCTGTCGGGAAACAGAGGCGGCTGATGTTCTGTGATGGGTTTGGGATGCTGCATCACTTCTGGACTCTTCTGGGTGTTCGTGACGGCCTCCCTTCCTGTTGACAGCAGGTAAGCATTTTAAAATATGTCAATAATAGACTGTTGATAGATTGTTAACAGCAGCAATTTTGATGTGAAATGGTAGGGTAAAAAAAAATAAGGTGTGGTAAATAAGGCGGTACTAATTAAGGCTGTTCCATTCAGGTCGCAAAGTGTCAGGGTGCTGTTATTGTGCATGTTGGCACACTGGAAAGCCTCTGCTACACTAAATAGAATGGAACCTTAATTAGTATAATTGGTAACACCCCTGTTTACCCTTCTAGTTCATGACAAAATGGCTGTTGTCAAAAAGATCTATAGTCTGACAAAATAACCGTAACCTAAAGTCTACCGATGGTTACTCAAGGTCAATTTTCTGATGCCAAAAGGGTCCTGAGTCAGAATGTGTACATACATTTTAAACACTGCTGTGCAACCAAACTTTAATACTCACTGTTTTCACTTGTCCTATCTTGTTCAGTGTCTCCATTGTCCAACTCTGTCGGCTCTTCCTTTACCACAATCAATTCAGGCTGCTCTTTCGATGGATTTTGGAGCTAAAGAGAAAACAGCATATGAATTGCACTTTATAAATAAACAACACAGTACAGTAGTGCCATTATGATTATTGCAGGACTCACTTCAGCTGCGGCATGTTCTCCACCTTGAGGCACACTGCTCCTCTCAGTGGAGGAAGTTATGCTTTCCCATGGGCTCTCACTAGGATGCAATAAACTATGATTAAATACACCAGGCAGGGTGTAGCTGACACAAAATGTCATCATGGAGACGTATTCATGGTGTCAGCACAACAGAGACACACTGTCTAACTACAGGCTACACACAGGAATCAACAACCCTACCTTTTTATGGCAGGTCTTGTCCTGTCATGGTCCAATTCTCTGTCCTCTGAACCGTCCCTCACCACTGAGCATGCTGCGGCTGCTGCGTCCTGCCTGCCCCCCTGTGCAATATAAAGCAAGTTCTCCATCAGCTGCAGTTTCTCTGTAAGGGAGGCGATTTCGTTCCGCCCTCGAGTTATCTCTATTTTCAGCATCTTCGACTCGATCTCCACCAGTTTGCTTATTTCCATTACTGCTGTTTTGGATAACGCGTCCATGATGGAGACGAGCTGCGTCTGGAAAGAGAAGACTGTCGACATGGTTCATAAAAAGGTTGCTGTTGACCCCGAGAGACGCACACGGACGAGTTGTTGCGGTGGAGACGGCTTAATGTTCAATGTGAAAATGAAGTTACAACGTTTAACACGAGAAGAGCCGTGTCCATGCCCACAAAATACGCGTGAGAGTGTCTCTTTCCAAACTCAAGTGGTTGTATTGGATGCGGTGTTGCCATCTACTGCCCGGGAAGAAGTATCGCAATGTAAAACACACAGCTACAAAACCAAATGGAGCTGTAACGTCGACACAACCTCGTCCGTCAATTTCAGCGTCTATCGGTGTTGTGTCGATGTTGTTGTTTTAAAAATTGTCTGTCCATACGCTGACTTTTTGTGTCGTTTTAGTTAGTTAGCCGGAGACTCCATTGACCAGAATGCCTGGCGGGCTAAAAAAAAAAGAATGTGATTGGCTGCTGAGAACTCGTTTCAGGAAGTAGTGGGTCGAATTACATTTGCCGACTGAAAATCCTCCTCATGACAATCCGCTCCAGAGATTCTCAGTGGGTAAAGAAACGTGTTTTTTTTTTCCCCCGTAAAACTGTTCGGTTAGAGCTCAAATGTCTGTTTGTTTAACATGTCGAGATCTGAGCTTCTCTTCTCCGGCATATTCCTGATACTCGCTAATTCAGTGTCATGCATAAATAAATAGCTGGGGTTTATAGCTTCACTGTCCTGACCTCTCTAAACCAGCCTCATTGTATTACAGTAGTCAGGCTTAAAAAAGTAGGGCTTTAATATCTCAACACAAACATTTTATGGGTAGAAAATATACAGATGCATCACGATGACTTGCAAAACGGTGTTGTAATTTACTTCCTTATATATTGCTCAAAACCTGTTTGTTTTTTTCTCCCTTTCTCTTCTACCCAGTAACTCCTGAACTCACACAGGTCTGTCATGGCTGGCAGAAGAGTCGTGGTCTTCCCCTCCTCAGCAGAGCTTGGTCCGGTGCTGGCCCAGCTGGTGACATCTCGGGCCCAGAAGGCCATCGTCTCTCATGGCAGGTTCACCCTGGGGCTCTCTGGAGGAAGCCTTGTGTCCATGCTCAGCAAAGAGCTGCTCGCCCTGCCAGACCTGGACTGCAGCAAGTGGGTGGTTGGTTTCTGTGACGAGCGATTGGTGTCCTTTGATGATCCTGAGAGCACCTATGGGCTGTACAAGGTACCTGTTCAGGAGTGTGTTTGTTTGTATGTGCATTAAGGTGCACATATATTAATTTATGGTATTCTGTTACATTGGGGTCAAACAATCCCTTTTTTTTTTCTTTTCTAGAGTCATTTTTTTTCAAAGGTCAACATCCCTGACAGTGGGATCTTAACCATCGACTCCTCTCTGCCTGTGAATGAGTGTGCTGAGGACTATACTCGCAAACTAAAGGAGGTGCAACACCTGTTACTGTTCTATGATACATTCTGGTTATAAAGTCACACATCCTTGTTCTTTTGGATTTTAATATTTTGTAGAATATTAACAAGATTGTCTTGCTAATTTCAAACACACAGGCCTTCCCAGGGGACGATTTCCCTGTGTTTGACCTGTTACTGCTGGGTATGGGGCCTGATGGACACACCTGTTCCCTCTTCCCAGACCACCCTCTTCTGGAGGTGAGGGCTGTCTGGAATTTTTCAGACTTAAAGGAAGAATATGTAATTGTTTGCCTGTATGTGTACTGAACTATTGGGGGAAATTGCTCTCGAAAACATCATTTCATGTCTTGATGTTGAACCATGTTCTGCAAATGTTTCTGTAAACATGTTCACTTATAGAAATATGGATGTTTTCCTGCAGGAGGCATATGAAACGCATTTTATTTTGGGAGGCCTACTAATTGAGATCTGGAGGCATGTTGGGGTTTACTCTTTGATGTAGTTCCAGATTTTCTAGTCTAAACAAATTGTATTTTCTCTGTACTTTTCAAGACACTCCCATGAGTATCTATGGATGTATAGGTTTTAATTTAAGGAGTTAAGCAGAAGTTAGACTTTAGACTTCACAATCATCCCTTGCAAAATGCCTGTGAGGCAGTCTGGCTCATGTTACATCATGGATTTGAGAGTTACTGTACACACTTGGGTTGTGGTTTTCACATTGCCACTTTTTGGTGACTTGTATGCATTACACGTGATAGATGACTGGGTTTTGGGTTTACTCCATATTCAGGAAACCAAGAAGATTGTCGCCCCCATCAGCGACTCTCCCAAACCACCCCCACAGCGTGTAACTATGACTTTCCCAGTGGTGAACTCGGCACGCTGTGTGGCTTTTGTGTCAACAGGAGGAAGCAAAGCACCCGTTTTGAAGGTAACACTTTAGAGACTTTTATTGAACATACACACTTCAAATTCAGAATCTTTAAAAAAAGATAACCTGCTATTAACATGACACAATAAATTAGCTTAGACGAGGTTCAGACACAAACCAGTTAAATGTGAGACAGAGAGGAAATAGAGTAACAGAATAGTGCATAACAAATCATTTGCTGGTTAATTACAGGATTACAAATGTGTGCTTCTATTCAATCACAAGTCACTTTAATGACCCACAGGCCTGCAGAAATATGGTTCATACTGAGTTATGTAACATCACTGTAACATGTAACATATTTTCTTTCAGGAAGTGCTGGAGGGTAGAGAAGGACCAGCTTTCCCAGCAGCTCGCGTTGTCCCGACTAACGGCGAGCTGTTCTGGCTTGTTGATGACCCCGCAGCCGCCTCCTTAACTATCCAGGTAGAGAGGCTTGGCTCAGGGGCCAAACTGTAGCGCTTTCCATCTGCCGAATAAAGACAGGAAGTCAACGCTGGTGCGAAAACACGAAGAGATCGGAAAATAGTGCAGTACATTCCTACTTTCACATGAAAGTGCTGTTGATTATTGTAGCCGAGATAATGAGATAGGATATAAGGATGAACTGAAAAACAGTGAGGACACCTTTGTAATTTCCAGCATTATATTTAGCATTTATTAGAGGTTGGTTAGTGTAACATTTTCTTGGCTATAAAGTTGAAAAAATTAGATTTTTTTGGTGTGTATTGGGTCCATTAACATGACATAGTTACCTTATAAATATACTGTAAAATGTATGTTCTTGAGTTGCCTTGACACCCATTGTAAAATATAACATCCAGTCACAGTCTGACACTAAACATGCATTATTTTTAGTACTTGTCATTAGAAATGTAAAAAAATAAAATAAAATAAATGTTAATAAAACATTCGACTGCTGTGTGCAATGTGCATTGTAGCCCATCCCCTTTAAGACCACAGAACATCCCACCCCTTTAAAGGCACAACTTCGCAGTGTTGACACATCAGGAGCTGCTGCACAGATTTGTGCTTTTTCTGTGATGACCGCACAAAGTAGAGAGACGACTCTTACATAGCACCCACGTAGATTGTGTGCTATTATTTTATTTTATTATTTTTTATTTTTTTAAATTCATTTGCCGTCGCAATGCACGGGCTCGCCTGCCTCCCCGCCGCTCTGCTCCTCTTGCTCCTGTCCTGCTGCGGTCCTGCCCGGGCGTATTTTGCGGAGGAGCGCTGGAGCCCCGAGTCTCCGCTCCTCGCTCCCCGGGTTCTCCTCGCCCTCGTCTGCAGGAACTCCGAGCACTCTTTGCCGTATTTCCTCGGTACTATTGAGCGCCTCAATTATCCCAAGGATCGTATGGCCCTGTGGTAAGTTGTTAGAAACCTCAGTATTCTCGCAAGCTACGCCGCTAAGAAGTTGCTAGCTAAGGTTAAAAAAAAAAAAAAAAAAGTTTTCTTTTTGTAATTTAAGGTGTCTAATTAAAAACATTTTAATAAAAAACGGCGCATTGCTGACCGCTGATGATGGGTTTTGGGGAAGGGTAAAAAAAAAATGGGGTGGACCCGCGAGAGAGAGACTATAATGGTGACAATGTAGAAAAAGTTGTCTTGAGGGTTAAAATATCTAATAAATTTCAACAAGCAGGAAACAAAGAAGAACTAACACCGACTCAGAGCAGGAATAAACATAAAGCAGCTTTAGGTGATCCACTGTTTGTTGGACAGAGGTGAGCACATCTGGTCACTGCTCATCAGCATGGCTATGCATTGATCTGTATACGTGGAGGGGAGGGGACAGGACTGATTTGTCCACGAGGGGAGCTGTATGATTTAACATACAAATCCTAACAAAGAGAAATAGTGTTGTGCGTGTATACCTTTAGGTTACCTCCAGTCCCCATCTCCCCCAGCCCATATACACCTCCTGTCCGTTAGGCCTCTGATCAACTAGTGCAGCGATTGACGCCTATACCTGATCAGCAGACACATTTTATAGCCCAGAGATCTCCATCTTGTGAAGCTTCAGCCCCAGGGAACCCCCCTCACTGATGAGTTGTGCTGGCAATGCTATATGGGAAGTGGAAATTGTAGAGCAGTCAGGAGAAAAGCAGCACTTACTGTAACAACTACATTCTGTTCAAGGGCATTTTTGTGGAATTTATTGTTATGGATTGTTGAGAAAAAGATGACACAGGAAAGTTTGAGTATGTAGCTTTGTACAGGGGGAAGGGCAACCTTAAATATTTGCTCTAAATGATTATGGAAACTAAAAACCTAGCTGTGTTGTGGCTCACTAAATACGCTTTTATGTAGGCCATTTCCAAACCCAATCGCAGTTGCACCCTGTCTGTCATTTGTGAAAAACCCAACCTTCCAAGGCAATTATCTAGTGGGAAGTGCAAATGGATGTTATAGACCATTTAAACATCAGGCAGAAGTTTATGGAAGTGAAAGGGAGGTGTTTTTTCACATAATAACTAAACAACATGCTCCAACAGCCCCTTATGTTTATCCCCTCTGAGAGCTCTGAGCGGTTGGCCAGACTGCCTCGAGGGCTCAGAGAGATTTCACTCACCAACTTGATGAACAAGTTTCACTTTATTGAGGGGCTTTGTATATAAGTGAGGTTGTTTGATTTCTCTTTTTTTATTTGGGTGGTCATAAACCTCTTGTTTGAGGTAAGGACAGTGTTGTTTTGACATGTTTTGCAAGCACATTAATGGACAATGCACACAGCTGTGAGATGTAAACACTACATGCTGTATGCTTTTTGCTCAACCCTTTTGCAGCTGCTTGTAAGCATGCCAAAGCCTTGGATTCAGAATTAGACAAACTGTCATTTAAATCTTTGGTGTCTGCATAGTTGAAAACAGTGTTTTCGACAAACATTTATTTGAGCTGAACATGAGACGGAAGAGTCGGTGTAATCCAAAGTAAGAGAAAGCGGGAGTGAAGGAAGAAATGCTTGGTTTGGCAAGGGGCTGCAGTGTTCTCACAGATTCCTGTGAAATCTCTCAAGAGAACCCATCTTGGCTGTGCAGCTGTTCTTTTTATCCGGCAAAGATTGATAACCTACAGTACACCAAATGGCAAAAAAAAGGAAGGCTGCGGATGTTCTGTTGTGGCATGATTTCTCATTTTTTGATACAGAGATTCAAGCAGATGTAATGACTCTGAGATGAACATGTGGCTTTATTTCCTTCCTCTGCAGAATTAGATCAAACATGCAAGCTGTCTAGCATGTCATGTGTCTCACGCATGGCTTCTGCCAGTTCCAATCATTTCCTTTTTGTTCTGAACTATTGTAGACAAAAGTTTCACTTCTGCAATGCTGTTTCTTGAATATGGTATGGTTTTCCTTATTAGGGTTCCTTGATACACCATTCTTTAAAGTCTGATGTGATACCCTAGATTATATCAACTAGATGTACTGTGTTTTGTTTTGTTTTGATGTTGGTTTCATTAACACTTGTGCCAGTTCTCACAGCTTCAGACACCAAGTTTAAAAAAAAAAAGAACAGTAGGCCATTGTTGAGTTGTGGTATCGTCTTTCAACTCTTGTCTCAGCTTGAATAGAGTATGGTACCAAAGCTACATTCTACCATTCTGGCTGTTTCCCCCTTATTGGCCTCAGTTGTTGATAATGTTCAACTCCTTTGGTGATGAATACTGTTCATTCTACTCATTTACTTGTGTTGTATATTGACAGGGTAGCAACTGACCATAACAAGGACAACACCACGTCCATTCTGCGTGACTGGCTTGTCAAGGTGCAGAGCCTTTACCATTATGTGGAGTGGAGGCCGAAAGAGGAACCCAGGTTAGTGATTGAGTAGAGTTTCTGGTGAAATGTTGTGTTTAAGAGATTTTAAGATAAAATCGGTCTGATTGGTATCCAAATGTCTCTTGTAGCCATTATCGGGATGAAGATGGTCCAAAGCAGTGGACGGACCTCCGTTATGAGCATGTGATGAAACTTCGGCAAGTAGCACTGGAGTCAGCTCGTGAGATGTGGGCGGACTACTTTATGGTAGGTCAACGAAACAACTCTTTACAGGCACAACATCGAGCCAGCACTTCTACCCGGACTAACTTTATTGTTCAGTAATCGCAGCAGAGGGATAAGTACAGAGTTAAGTCCAAAGCACCACCACAATTGTAGTTAAAGCACCGGGGAAGGGTGTTGAAAATCTTCAGTCTCTTATTGTTAAAGTTTATTTGGTCTGGTTCATTTGGAGCCTCACACTGACACACATCTTGACTCCACATGAACCATATTTTAAAATGCAGCTCAGTTGACATTTCTATTTGTACTCTCAGCCCAGCCCACATAGCTTCAGTGGGGTATAATTTTGAAGCAAAGTATATCCAGAATTGCAATAATTTTGTGCTACAAATTTTGGAAACTGTCTTAGCCTTGCCCCCAAAAACAGTTTTTAAATGAATAGTCTTTTTTTTTTTTTTTTACTGTCTAAGTTTTAGAGCCCTATTTAACCTTCATGACCCATTTTGACCATTGGATGTTTTTTTCTGAAGTCAGTTTACAGAGTGCCACAAATACACTTCTTTGACTATTCACAGACATTATACAGTTTATATTCTCTTCCTTGTGTAGTTGGTGGACTGTGATAACCTCCTCACCAATCCCGATGTGGTCTGGAAGCTCATGAAAGAGAATAAGACCATCATTGCTCCGATGCTTGAATCCCGTGCAGCCTATTCAAACTTCTGGTGTGGAATGACCTCCCAGGTATTGTGTTGATGATTTGGTTACACACTTGTGTGTGCGCTGAACATTTTCTAAGGGTTCAGTTGATTTAATGAATGCTCTTAAATCCTCTCTGAACTCAGCTGTTAACCAACTCTGCTTCTTCAGGGTTACTATAAGCGCACCCCTGCCTACATACCCATAAGGAAGCAGGTGCGGAAGGGCTGTTTTGCAGTTCCCATGGTCCACTCCACCTTCCTCATAGATCTCAGGAAAGAGGCTTCCAGGCAGCTAGCCTTTCACCCTCCACACCCAGAATACAGCTGGGCTTTTGATGACATCATTGTGTTTGCCTACTCTGCTCGGATGGCAGGTATCTTACAATTTAATGCTTATATATATATATATATATATATATATATATATACATTTGACCCTTTTAACCTAAATGTTGTAACTTCAGATTGAGAAAATATTTGCTTCTTCTGCTCTCTACAGATGTCCAAATGTTTTTATGTAATAAAGAGACCTATGGTTACTTCCCTGTGCCACTGCGATCCCACAATACTTTGCAAGACGAAGCTGACAGCTTCTTGCACTCCCTGCTGGAGGTTAATGGTCAGTAGCTTGCACTCAGACTGAGGGCTTTACTTTTGCATCCAACTCCCTCTTTTCTTCTGGCTTGGAAGTCGGTATTCTACTTTCTACTGCTCTATCTAAGTAATAACTATCAGCATGCAATTCTATATACCATTTATACCATTTCTGCATCCATCTTCCCTCTCACTGTGCAGTGCGAAATCCCCCAGTGATGCCTTCCAAATACGTACCTGTTCCTAGAAAACAACCTGACAAAATGGGCTTCGATGAGGTGAGTAACGAGTGATGTGAAGATGGAGTCTGCAAAAATGGCCTTCTATCCACTTCTGTGCTGAATGCCTCCCCCTGCTGTTAAAAATCTATAATTACATTGGCTCCACTGTTGCCCATGTGTAGGTGTTTATGATAAACCTGCAGAGGCGGACTGACCGCCGAGAACGTATGCTGAGGGCATTACACGAACAGGAGATTAAATGTAAGGTCATTCCAGCTGTAGATGGAAAGTAAGTTCACCCTGTTTAATGAGTACTTCACACTTGTTTAGTTCTTGGTAATCACACTTGTCTCTCCTTTCTCAATAACAATTTTGCTCTTTCCTCTCTATTTCAGAGCAATGAATATCAGTGAAGTTCATACTATGGGCATCCACATGCTCCCTGGCTACAGTGACCCCTATCATGGTCGCCCACTGACAAAGGGAGAGCTAGGATGCTTCCTTTCCCACTTTAACATCTGGAAAGAGGTGAACCTCAGAAGCTTTTGAACATTTGTGAACCAGACAGACAGGTGACTTATTGATAAATCTGTGTCTGGCTTTAGATTGTGGAGCGACGCCTGCACACCTCCCTGGTGATTGAAGATGACCTGCGCTTTGAGGTCTTCTTCAAACGTCGCTTGATGAACTTGATGAGCGAGCTGGAGCATGAAGGACTGGACTGGGATCTCATGTGGGTTTTGTGCTTCCTCCACTGTCTTTCATTTTTATCTTTATTACCCTAAGTTTGCAATTGATTCTCACTTCTCGTCTCTGTTGCTTTCTTCCAGTTATATTGGTCGGAAGAGAATGCAAGTGGATCACCCAGAGAAAGCAGTGCCTAATATACACAACTTAGTGAAAGCAGACTATTCATATTGGACACTGGGTTATATGATATCATTACAAGGTGCAGAGAAGCTGTTGAAAGCAGAACCACTAAAGAGGATTTTGCCAGTGGACGAGTTTCTTCCGATCATGTACAATAAACACCCTGTGTAAGTGTTTGTATGCTACCCAGTACACACACATAACATATACATCTGCTCAGGAGTTTTGCCTTTCTTTGTTTTTCTTGACATTACCTTCTACTCCACAGGTCTGATTATATGGAACAGTTTGAAACCAGGGACCTGAAGGCATTTTCAGCTGAGCCTCTTCTAGTGTATCCAACACACTACACAGGCGACAAAGGTTACATCAGCGACACTGAGACCTCCACAGTGTGGGACAATGACAAGGTCCGTACAGACTGGGACAGAGCACGCTCAGGAAAAACCCATGAGCAAGCTGAGATCAGTTCTGAGGCCCAGAACTCAGATGTCCTCCAGTCGCCTTTGGACAGTACAGCACGGGATGAGCTATGAGAGGAACTGAATGAGACCCTTGGATTTAGAGCACAAACCCCCTTTATTCTCTAATCATGTTTCATCTTTGATACTTTTGATTTTGCATCTCATCGGGGATGTAACATCAGAGTTTGTAGAAAGATTTAATTTATCCAGATGTGACAAGTTAAAAAGGGATCAGGTGTGTCTCATGTTTGCTGTCGTGTTGTCAGTTTGTAGTTTTTTCTTTATAAAGGCACTAGACTTGCCATTTGGAATGGCATTTGCAGTACCCAACTTCTGTCTGTCATACAGAAATCAATCTATACATTAGCAAACAATGCAACAGTTGTCAGGCAGTTAAATTTGTTCTAATTTGACATTACACTGTGAAATGCTTCTTTTATAAATTTCTCAAGGCTACAAATAAATTGGGACGTAATCACACTGTATGTCACTGAGGAAAATCAAGACTTTTGCAGACATTCATGCCTTAAATCAACCGGTAATACTTCTAAATTCATTGGTCTCTATTGTGGAAAATCCAAGAGGAGACATTTGCATGTCTTTTGCCTTGATCTTCAGTATTTTCTCTTTTTAAACTTCTTATTGCTGAGTTTTGAATAATCATTAGCCAACACTTAAGATGCTTGCAGTAGAGCTTCACTAAAGCAACAAATCACACAAGCAACAGTAGCAGTCGACTCAGAATTATATATTCACAGTGCTACTGTGGAGTATATATGTGTCCCTTGTCGCCACTTTTGGATTTTTCCCAGACTAATGCCGCCAGCCAGCTGTTGACATCGTTATAAATGGGACAGACCAGTTTACACACCTCAAATTTGGTGGTTTTGGGAGTAACATGGTTGTAAATGCCTTTTAAGTTCCCTCAGAAAGCACCCACCCAACCGCATCCAAACACACATCAGTCCCTCTAAATCCTTCTCAGTTAAATCTTAATTTGAGCGTTTTGGGTGAGCAAGAGTTGATAACACATCCCTGATGTAGAGTTTTCATCATCTTGCTTTTTGCAAATTATTTATTCTTTTGCCTCACATTGCTACACTAAATCTTCCAGGAAGTTGATTTTTATGTTAATGGAAGCCGTCCACCCATGGATCTTGCACAAAATGTTAGGGGTGCATTGTGCCAAGAAGAAATAAAATGTTTTATTTTTAAAAAAAAAAGGTTGAATTTGTGATCACTGTGATGGGATGCATACTATCATGTCTCTGGTTTTGCAAATTTAGCTGTAGCCAGTAACAAGATAGTGTCAACAGATAAAAGTCATGAGGAACCACTTCACTTAACATAACTTTATTGTGAGGGAGGTTTAGTTTTTATTTTATTTTATGTGGGATGCCTCTGTTACAGTAACTGTTTATAGAAACCACTGTGAATTTCACATGGATCTCCCAAAATAGCTGTGAACCATTTATTGCATTCATACCTCATTCACTGCTGTCACTGAGAAACACCACATAAACAATACACACATGCAGCCCTGACCTTGCTCTCACTTGTTTTATCTTACTAGCCCTCAAGATGTCATCATTTTACTGTCACTCTGCTTCAACTGTCAACTGGCAAGCAAGAGATAAACTGTTAAGTATAACCAGATGGAGGACATTTTGCTGTTGTTGTCTGCAACAATTAAGAGGGATCCAACCTTAGACATTATTGAAATAATGATCAAATGAGGCCAAATAGGGTAGCTTAAATTCACACCTACAAACTTAAGTACTATACTGTATGGGGGTCACAGAGTATACAGAACAACTCAATTCTCTCTGGTATGAGCGCATTCACCAATTAAGTAAAGAACTTGATTTGACCAAGTTATTTATTCTGATGTTATGTAGATGAAGTATCAGCTGGCTTGTCCGACCTATACCTGCCACTATCAAGGTCAAATATCTGTTATGAAGGTCACATATCTGTAATTTGTCAACATTAAATATATTAAATATATGTTATTTATCCAGGGAGGTCAGCCATTATTTTTTTTACAAAGACAGTGCAATCTAAACACAGTGGCACCTTCTCAGCATGTGTTGCGTGACAGCGTAGGTGGGGTCTACAGTGACAGCAAAAGACACTTCCTCTTTTATGGTGGTAAAAACGTTGGCCAACCTCCACTCTACCAGAGAAAGATCCTTTTTCGAGCACGAACGTCAGCAAGCTCAGATTAGCTGTATGCCAAAAACTTAGCAAGAGTTGTCTGCAGTGCGGGTTTCCTGCCTACTCAACTACACGTATCTTTAGTGTACTGTACTGTGACCTTAAGGGCAGCAGATGATGTGTGTGTGGTGTTAGTAGAGGCCTGCTTCTGTGGTGATCTGTAGAAATGGAAGAAGATCAAGTGCCTAACCAGGATTCCTCTCAAGCAACAGGTGAGCACAAAGAATGATATAGGATATGTTACCCATTATGCTTAAATTTGTATAAATATTTTTCATTCATTTGTTTTCAAAACCCTTTGCTATGAATGTATATTTCTTAATTTGTTTGTAAAATGGATGAATATTCTCTTGCTGTGTGCTGTTTGGATATATGCTGACATTGCTGTAGTGCCATTGTGACATAGGTATTGCATGTGTGTGTGCATGCATATACTGTATCAACAATGTGCCTGAATATTCTTCGGAAATGTGTCTATCAGGAGTTTTGTAGAGCTGTGTGTCACCTTCCTATTCGAAGAAGGATTGGTGAAATTCTTTGTCCATTTTTACACATCTTGTTCGGCCTTGTTTTTTGTCTGACTTCTGTGTTTTTAGCACTTTTTTAGCAAAAAGACAAAAATAGAATATTACCTTAAAATATTATTGAGATTTTAACTTATTGACTGTTGATAAAACTAAAAATGTTTGCAATATGCTGCTATCAGGAGCCTGTTCAATGTGACTTAAATGTATGAATGTGAAATAGTGTAATTACAAGTATTGTAGGTATATAGCAAACAAAAATTAGTGATTAGTGTTTTAGCTTTGTTGAAACATCTTACTTGCTTTTCAATTCTCATTTTTATACTGAAACACTGTCATAGTGGTGTGAAAAACAAGGACTCTATGTTCATGGGACATGACACAAATTGCAAGCAGGATGTGGTTGACCAAAATGGAGGTGTCTCGGAGAGAGAGAAAGATTGCTCTTTCTCCTTTGTTGCATCTGCTGTAAATCAACATTTTAAAACGCTGTGGTATGCCCCATAGTGAAACATCAGTTAAACAGTGGGGGCACAAAAGGTTGAAGTTTTGTTATTAAAAAGCACCTCACTGTTCCTCATTGTAGGTATTAAATTTAGTCAAACATTTTTTCTCAGTAATGTAAAGGAAAGCTGTGTTAGATATGACTTCAGGAGTGGAACTAAGTTTGATTTATTTTCTTTATTCATTATTGTTTTAGCAGAATCATTTATCTTAATGCTTGTTTTTTTAAAGTATTATTATGTTGTATGTCAGGCATTTAGCTGATGCTTTTTGGTGAACACCTAAGTAGGATTGCAGAAATTAAATACTGTACAATAACCACATTATAAACATGACAATTAACCACTAGAAATGAGGTCAGATCTACATGTCTTATTCATGGCCGTTTCCAACCTGTATATTTCTGTTTGTCTTGTGGCATTCTGAAAATATTTTTTTAGGATTGTCTTATATAGTGATCTACATTCTGTTTGCGTATGCTGTTATAAATTTAATATTCCCTTTGTTTCTTCAGAGCAGCTGTTAAAGACTGGTTTTGGCCTTAAAGTTTACACAGTGTTTATCACAGGATCACATTTCAGGATCTCAAATCTACAATGGTGTTCTGGGTAACATAGGGCCATCTTATTGTTTTATGTATCTTAGCTTATCTGTTTCTCATTTCAGATGTGAACAAGGTGCCTCGTAAATCTGAAACCAAGCGATACAGTGAGATCTTCAGAGAATTTGATAATCTTGATTTATCTTTACTCTCTTCGTAAGTATTATACATTTACAAATATCTACAATGCTACCTTGTCTCCTGCATCAGCCTGCGTGTTTAGTTTGACCTGAATACAGCGATGGAAAAACACAGTGGTTAGTGAGGTGTCATTCAAAGATGCTGTAAGCTTGGCTGATTGTATGAAACCATACATGATGAAACTGTTCAGATATATTTGTCAGCTCAAAGCCATAATCCATCAACCTGAACTCAGACAACTATGCATGTGAATATTCTTTCAGTCAAAAACAAGCATCACACCATTTCTTTGAAATGGCACTGACACTGTATGAATATTGTGTGGGTACTGTGAAGTAGAGGTACAGTAAAGTAAATGGATATGTACTGGACTGAAAAAATACGTATTTTTTGTGTAATACTGATCAGCCCAACATACGGTATATACAGTTAGTGTGTTGCCTACATCTGTCTGGCAGATGTAGGAAACATAGCTGCAGGTAAATGGAGTGTTTGTGTGTTCCTCAATAAACTCTGAGACTTTTTAGCTATTGCTATTTGATTGTCTAAGCATCTCAATACATTCTTTCTGTGTTCAGTGCAGGGGAGGATCTGCTGGCAGACAGTGACTCACAGTCCATCTCAGACTTTACTGTAAGAAACCACTTACAGAATATTGTTGGTACTTTTTGGGGATTAATGATGTATTTATAGAGTGACAGTCTGCTTTTTTCCAACAGGGTGAAGATTTGTTTTGTCCACAGAAACACGCTGAGGTCAATGAAGTGGATGGAATCCAATCAGGTATGATTTATGTGTGAGAGAGATACCGAAGGAACACAAAGAGAGTGTGAAGGTGTGTATGCCCTGTGGCTCTAGCTGATATAAACTGTGAAGGCCTCACAGGGTATCAATAAAATACTCCTCTGCACTGTACTGCACCACCAGTCTGTGAATTAGAGACTTTTTATAGTGGTTTAGGTCACTGGTTCAATTGCCACCCTGTGACTGACATCCGACAACTCAACAGATCATTAGTAATGATGCGTATGATCTGCTGTCAGTCTGTGACACTCAATAGAGTATCTTCTTTACTTGTTTTCTTCTAATTAACTGTGAGTTGTAATTGCCCTGTTGTAATGAGATTAGGATAAAGGGAGGGGATTAGAGCAGGAGACAGCTGCTCTCAGTTTTTACCTTAGACACAGGCGGAAGACAGAGGGGTTTGCAGAAAAAGGACGTGTCGGTGATATGCAGACTATTGCAGTAAACACAAGGGAGGAAGAGAGAAAGACTAGACTTCCTGTCCAAACAGGAAGTCACTGCCAAGTACTCCAACCTCAGTTTGACTCAAACTACAGGTCACAGCACACAGTCAGAGATTGGGAAAACACAGACGGAAAGGGATTAAAGAATACAACTGAAAAAGAAATAGCTAAAAAAACAAAAGAATAGCTAACTGATTATATAGCAAAGAAACGTTTCTCATACCTGACTGGAAATGTCAAAATCAATTCTATAAGCGCCAAACATATTTACTCTTTGGTAAACTGGTTTTATGTGTTCCCATTGGTTGGGATTGGTCAGTCACTAGCCCCTTAACCCCCCTTGTTCAGTCACACACCAGGGAGTCAACCTCACTGGATGCTCCTCTAAAGCCTGTCACTGCGCAATCTGGACCTGACCGGGATAATCCCCAATCCAAGTGAAGAACGCCATAGCTTTGAGGTTGATTGCTGAAAGTGCTCAGAGCTCTCCCGAAAACAAATCACAGAGAGGAAAGGCTATGAGAGGTCAGCCTTGGCACACAATCTGGCCACAAATCCATCATTCTTCTGGAATTGCCTGTTCTTTCTTGCGGCTTTTGCTTGAAGACAGAGAAGAGAAGATCACCCTGCTTGGATTGTTATACCACTCTAACCGGATTTGGTGTCAGTGCAAAACAGCAGAGCAGTATAAAATCTGCATGTCTAAGTAAGGAACTTGAGAGAGAAGTTGTCACACTCTTTCGAGCAGTGCATGCTTGCTCACTTAAAATAGCTAAAAACTTGGAACAGCACTGTGGACGATTAGCAGAAGTTCTTTAAGTGCATGTGTGCTTTTGCTTCAGGAGGAAATTAGGATGTGTTCTAATAGCTTTTGACATTTATTTGCAAATGTTCTACCGAAGGTGGAGCGCACAGAAAGAGGAAAAGAGAAAGTGGTGTGGGGAGAGACCACGTGATTGGCATACATACATCATCCACCCTGTGTTTGTGTCACAGAGGAAGACCCAGAGTGGTTGTCATATCAACACCCTGCCTGCCTGACCACAGAAGAGCTGTGACATGACAGTGATACTGCACACTGGCACTGAGTGATGTTTGTGACTCTGCTATTGCAGCATGGCTTGCTTTTTTGTAAATGACTGGAAGTGAACAGGTGTGAGAGGGAGGGGCCAGTCGAAGAGGAAGAGGGGAGAGCAGGAGGAAGTTATTTAGTTAATGCTATTTGTCGTTGGTCCACAGAAGTACTCCCCTCTCTGGTCACATCCTCATTTCTGTTAACTGGGAGACTTGGGATTGAATAAAGAGTTTTTTGCCAACCAGCAACAGAATATATTACGCATCATGCAAGAGATATGGACAAACTCACTGGAAACCACAGGACCTTTATTCTTGGGAACAGCTATGACTTGTCATATGAAGTCACTGTTTCCTGTTTTGGGTTTGTGAATATCTTTTTTTAAAGTGTCATTGGAGTGGATCATCTTTATCTTGTTCAATTACATCTAGGAGACGGGGGGTTGTCACTCTACAGTAGATTGGTATTTCTTTGAGGCTGGAGGTCGTTTGAGTCCTCAAGGAGAGACACACTGGGGGTTTAGCCCAATGGATTCTGTGTGATCCCTGGGTAGAGCTCCGAGTGTCTGGAGCTTGCAGTGATGCTGATGTACTCCCTCTCAGCCCAGGACGCAGACCTGGCCCTCTGTCGTTGTGAATATGGAGTGGAGACAGCATTGCAGTACACCAAGTTGTGGTGCCGCTACGCCAAAGACATCCTGGCCTGGATGGAAAAGAGAATCAGCTTGGGTGAGTGTACATGCAGCTTAGAAAAGGTAACATGCAAATTATTACAATAACATACATGTAGTGCCTCTATCGAGCATCTGTGCCTGCTATGTTAATTAATTTAAATATAAACTGCTCACAGAGGCAGATATAGATGGGGTGGTTACAAAATGCAAATTTGCTGTCTCTACAACAGAGAATCCAGTTCATGAAAATCCCCTTATCCACTATGTAGTTCCTAAAGTGTTTAAAGTGTGAGCTATTTAACATTTTGTACAAGACTTTCAAATGATTTCTTATGAAACTAGAGTCTTAGTTTATTATATATAGGGGAGCAAAGATTTGCTTCATATCGTCCACCAATAAAGAACTACAAACGGCCTGTTTGTACTATTTTATTCTGTGAGGGTGTCTGTGGGTGGTGCAGTCACCCCAGGAGCTACGCAGAGAGAAAGGATTAGACAGCAGATTAGCAGGGCAGAGCAGGGTAATAAAGGAGATGGGGTGCCTTTGGAGTACATAGACAGTGATTACTTTTGTGTCAGCCTGCACAAGTGCCCAGTCTCCAGACTAAGATGCCTAACATGCAAGTCTAATAGCAGCAATCAAACTCAGCTGTGTTGAGTGTGTCAGGCAACAGCAGCAGATGAGTAGTGCTGGGTGGAGGTCATCCCCAAACTACTGTGAATTACACATGGAGCAACATTATTAAAGTGTTAATTAAAACAAACATTCAGGTCAAGAACAGCTGTCAGATATGTGCATATATCAGGTTAATTTATCTTCATTGTGAATTTAAAAAATGGTTAATCACTGATGTACAGTATCTAATGAGCAATGTAAGCTAAAGAAAAACGTTTTGAATTTTTGTTGACAGAACAAGAATTTGCCAAAAATGTGATGAAGACAGCTGAAGGAGCAAAAGCCAGTGTGACACAGCAGGTATAGCTTTGTTTATGGGATGTGTACCAAAGGAAATGTTTCATGACAATGTGTTGCAGTGTTTACTTTACAAAAGCTGTCTAAAGTTGATCCTGTCTTTCCAGGACATGATGCCCCTGCAGTACATCTACACAATGGCGTTAGAGCAAGACATCAATAACAGTGTGACCTCTAGAAAGACTTCAGAACAGATACAAAGCCGCTGTTACCAAGTATGAGTCCACACACTCATACAAAAAGTTTGCATTTGAGGAAATTCTCTCAGTCTTTTAGTATGTAGCTATGACTTTGTATTTAATCCAGTATCTCTGTCCCAAAGGCCTTGGTTGCCAAGAAGAATGAGATTGACAAGTGGCGCAGAGAGTTTAAGGAGCAGTGGGCAAAAGAACAAAGGAAGATGGTAAAGAATTAGTAATCTTGTTTATGACTGAAGTTGAGCTCAAAACTAAAACTAATTTTGTCAAAATTAAGACATTCCAGCCAACTTGATGCCTGAAAAAGCACGTAAAACAAAATATTTCCTTCTGTGAAAGAATGATCTGTCTGTTATTACCTTAAAGCATGTTAGACTGCAATGGCTCACAGTAAAAACAAACGCATTTGTGTTTTTCCCTCCATTTGTTTCAATTGTTTTCAGAACGATTCAGTGACAGCTTTAAAAAAGGCTCGGCAGCAATACCTCCAGCGCTGTGATGAGCTAGAAAAGGTTAAAGCTGTTTCTGCTAAATCTGTGGATGACACAGCTGGAACCAAAACACTGGACAAGAGGCGGAAGTCTAAAGATGAAGCCCAAACTAAGGTGAATGTCCCCTTAATGCACTACATCAATACAATCTTTAGAAATGCAGTTCAACTACAGGTCAGTAAAGAAAAATTATTATTATTTTGCTCATAATGTGTTCATCATGTTAAACAATACACTTTAAGAAAAATTATACACATTTGTGATAGTTTAGCAGCTCTTATGTCTTTTGCTGTCTCCTCCAGGTGATGGAGGCAGAGCTTCTGTACAGACAGTGTGTGTGCGACGCCAGGATCCACCAGGATGAGTTAGAGAAGGTCAAAGGGAGAATTATTTCCCACATTCGCAAGCTCATCTGTCAGGGAGACACTGTGCTCAAGGAGGTATGAAATTGAGAAACTAAACACCTGTCTTCTTCTCAGTTTGCTTCTAGATAGGTTATTCCATGCAGCAGTCTCTAAACATACATGGTTAAACTTGGTTGTGGTATGAATGTGTAGTATAATGCCATGCATTTATTTTAATCACAAAGTGAATTTCACCACTATATTTATAGCAACATCAGCTAATGCAGTCAACCATCCTTTGTTCATTAAGAGAAGTTACAATGCCTAAAGCACCTTCTCTTGTGTGACATGAGACATTTGTATATTTGTTATTAGGTATAGTAAACCGTGTCTCCATTATCATTTCTGCACAAATGAAGGCATATATTTGCCTGCATATCTACTCGAGCAGTGCTTTATGGTTTACAACTTTGCCTCCATGATATAACAAAACAAAGGAATTATCAGTTTTCTGACATTGTATATTTCACTTATGCAACTATTTGTTGATAAATTAGCACAGTAAAATCATTGCATTGTCACCTCATTATGTCTCCTTTCTGCTTCAGGCCACAGTCAACATGTTTTACTACCAGCGGCAGCAGACAGAGGCCCTTCCTCTTGGCTATCACAACCTGGAGCTGACATGCAGGGCCCTGGAGCCGGGCGAGCCCTACCTGCGCTACATCTTCAACAAACCTCTACCTGAACAACCTCCCCAAGTCTTTACCTTCGAGGAGTATCATCCTCAGACCAAAGGGTATGGTAAACTCACCAATGTCTGCTATTACTTTGGCTCTGGTGTTCACTGTGGATTTCAAGTGTATGTTGGTTATAGGTTATTATTTACTTGTTTAAAATAAATATTAAGTGGAAACAAAATTCATAAAATTGTCTTACAAAGAAAAAAACATTGGATGTATCTGTGTGCTCATCTCTTAATTAAATAGTTGGTACAACCAGTAAACTCCCTATTCTTATTTGCTGAGATTCAATAAAATCAAAAGGGATAAAAGCAGACAAATTGTTCGACATGCACTGGGTATATTATTTTTATATACTTCCACTAACTCTTTTTTCATTAAAATTCTTGTCATAATCCTTTTTTTTTAAAGGAACAGACGGAAAACCAGCAACACTCTCGGCTCACTGCAGGACTCTTCACCTATGACAGATGATAACTTTCACAGACGACCCAACGATGGCAGTAAGGACTCCCCGGGATTACACCATTAACAGACAAATTATTCACTTTCATTTAATATTTCATAGTTTTCTTATGTGTCCTTGTGCACTTCAGGGAGACCAGGGTACAGTGACAGTGAGAGTATTGGAGGCAGTTTGGAATCTCTGTCCAGCCCCGGTAAGCACAAGCCTGCATTTGTTTCTGTAACTTCTCTTTCACTTGCATATCAAAACTTTGCAAAGATAAACATGTTTGATTTCCCCTCTGCTGTGTCTCCGCTCTACTGAAGCTTACTCAAATAGGAGGCTGCCTAAAACCGCATCCACTTTGACAGTGTCATCAGACGACCTGGACGAACAGGGTATGGCATCAGAATCAGGTTTGTAACTCTCTTGTTATGCCACTATAGACAAAATATTTCTGTGCGTTCTTAACCTTACTGCCCCAGGGTATTAAACAGCAGGATTCTATCCTCTCCTTCTCCCCAGAGTGCATTGACAATACGCCAGTCAAACTGCGCACACTTTCACGAGCTGCACTGACACACCGACTCAGGAAGATGAAGAGCAAGATGGCCAAGTGCAAGCAGTGTGACAACTATATTGTTGTCAGTGGGGTCGAATGTGTGGAGGTATGAGGAGAGATATACTGTAACAGGGCATTGCAGACCATGAATGCTGTGAGTAAGATTGTTAATGTCCTCTGCTCTGTTCTTGCTCCACTTTCAGTGCGGCGTGTTTTTGCACAGGAAGTGTATGGAGGTATGTCAGCTCGAATGTGAGAACAGGAAGGGGAATGTGTTCGGAGTGGACCTCTCTCTGCTGCCACGTGACAGGCCAGATGAGGTGCCCTTTGTGGTGCAGCAGTGCACATCTGAGATTGAGAGTCGTGCCCTCTCAGTCCAGGTATTATTTACCATCATACTGACCGAAATTTGGAA
Organism: Dicentrarchus labrax; assembly: GCF_905237075.1. Lineage (NCBI taxonomy): Eukaryota > Metazoa > Chordata > Actinopteri > Moronidae > Dicentrarchus > Dicentrarchus labrax. Next base: position 11,383,745 of record NW_026136722.1, read on the forward strand.
AAAAGTCAATTGTTAGACCTAGTCTGATAACTGTTTTCTGGTTTTGGTTTTCTTTAGGGGGTGTATCGTGTTAGCGGGTCCAAGCCTCGCATCCAGAAGATCTGTCAGGCCTTTGAAACGCAAAAGGAGCAGGTGGACCTCTCTGACCTCTCACCGCATGACATCACCTCGATCCTTAAACACTTCTTCAAGGAGGTACAGGAGTCATTGCCAAATAAACATGACTGAATAAATTTGGTAGATTAGAAGATAAGCTTTTTGTCTCTGATCGCAGTGAGTAACCTCTCTATTCCTCACTCTCTCCCAGCTCCCAGAGCCCTTACTAACCTTTGACCTGTACAGTGCGTTCCTCGCGGTGGGAAAGTCCATTCAGCAACTGAGTGAAAGGGAGTCGACACCAGACACTACCGAGATAATGGGCATCCTTGACAGCCTGCAAAAGCTACTACAGAAACTCCCTCCATATTGCTACAGCATCTTGCAGCACCTGATGTCTCACCTGTACAAGTGAGCATGAAGCTGGTTTACAGATCTTTCTAGTAACATTTTACCCTCTAGTTGACAGATTTTTCTTGAACTGTCTTAAATCTTTCCTTGAATATGTCTTTTCTCTGTCCTCATAGAGTTTCAGAGAACTACGAGAACAAGATGTCGCCAACCAATTTGGGTATTGTGTTTGGGCCAACACTACTGCGCCCTCTTGTGTCCACGGACATGCCAATGATTGCCCTACTGGAGACCAGCTACCAGGCTGTACTTATTGAGTTCCTCATCACACACCATGACAAGGTTTTTGGCCTTCGGCAAAGACCCAGTACGCCCCCTCCCCCAGCTCCCACTGCACCTCTTCCAGACACCCCTCCCAGAGCTTCCTGTCCCCTGGATGGGGAAGATTACACTGGCACAGAACATGAAACCTCCTCCAGAGAGAGGCCACACTCACTAGAAGTAAGTACTGCAGTGAACACAGACTTGTGGTTGCTGCTGTATAAGTGTGCAGGATTTTCACAGGACTCACAAATGCAAACTAAATGTTTTAATTGTAGCACTCAACTGCTACTTGAGTTTAAAAAGAATTAGTGGCAGTTGCTTGGCATACACACAGGGCAGAGTGAGTCAGTACCTGAGCTACTTTTCCTGATTAATGTACCTGTTGTTTTAAGAGCCTTTGCACCTGGCACCTTTACCTCACGTTTACTGCCTCAGGATTAACATGCTGGACAGCTGCTGCATTTCTACTGCTCACTTGATTCTGACCTGCATGACCTTCTGTCAAGCTTTACTTTGTGCACATTTCACTGCTATTGCTTATAGACAAAAAATAATTTATCCCACTGTAGACATTTACCGTGGCTGTACCAGATGGTTTAGAGGCACAGGTAAAATTACAGAGGTAAAAAAGGGGGGTAATACTGGGAGCCACTTCATCTCCCAGTATAAAATGTCCTGGACAACGTTTAAATGTGTTCATAGCATTCCCCGGTAAGAATCCCTATCACATACTGTAGGGCTGCAGTATTTCAGGGTTAGACGTAGTCTGTAAATTCTTGCAGAAATCAACCACCCAACTTGTGTCATTCCAACAGAGTCGAACAATCAAGAGAGAGTCAAGCGAGGGTTATATATCTGACAAGTCTTCATCCAATGAGGCAGTGGACCAGCTCAGCCCTGAAGCCATTGACAGAGCAGGTAGGCGGGATGTAGTGATAGAGCAGATACTGACTAGAATAGGTGAGCTAGATAATGATAGAATCTGCTCATAGTGTTTGTAGATTTTTTATGTAGTTTGGAAATGCTGGAGTTTTTAGTTGTTGGTATAATGAATTATAGATTATTGTGTCAGCTTGTACCTTTGTTGCTTGAGGACATGTTTTAATTAATCCTATTAGAGATCTTGTTGGTATTACACATACAGCTCCCAAGTTGTTTACTTTATTTCTCACAGACAGGTGGTTTGTTCTAGTTTACAGTTAGTCAGTAGCTTTCTAAGCACTAGATACAGAGTGCCTCAAGGGTGTGTTGCAGTTCTTTTTTTTTTTCTAACTACGCGTTTCCTCCAGTTATTTTTAGAAATAAGACTTCCTTCCATATTTTTTCACTGAGACTATCTAGTTGTATTCATCTGTAGTTAGATTGCTTAGCCGTTGTTGCTGCTTTAATTCATTTAAGAAATTGATGTGTGATCATAACCACCATCTTGATAATTTTGTCAGAGATCTCAGTGTTACTTTTCAGTCTCGGTTAAGTTTTGTCTGAGGTTTCATCTCTTCTTCGCATGCTTTACTCTTGCTGCTGTTCTGAGGTGCTCTCTTCTCTGTAGCTACAATAGGAAGCAGCTTCTATTCACAACGAAACACATGAATATATCAACCTCATGTGCAGCATAGTGAAATTAATTTTAAACTTCTGTTAATAACTTTCAAATAAGTGCAGGATATGGTTGCAGTCTGCACCTTCCAGAAGAACTCTGTATGAATGTTTAACCTTAGGTTAAAGGCTGTTGTTGCTCAAACAGACTGAAACAATATTCAGGAAAGCCACGTTTATTATAATGAATATCCTGTGTTTTTACTACTTTAATAAGTCTCATGCTTATTCTCCCTCTTCTGCCTCAGTCCTGGCTATGAGAGGGGCATCGAGCAATCCTCACAGTGAACTGGTGGGGGAACCAGACTCTCATTTGGCGACCCAGCCGCACTATCGCTTCACCAGACAGCCTGTGAAGTATTACCGGCATCATAACCCAGGAACCCGACTCCCCAACCTAGGTCGTGCAGCCAGACAGCCTGCAGCCCCAGCAAGGGACAGTCCAGGGAGTGCAGACAGCAGCCGCAGTTCCTCTCCAGAACCAGGGACACAGAGACTTTCCCAAAACTTAGATGTCCTATGTGAGAACACCTGCCAGGCCACCTTTGCAGGTGAGAGTAAAGCGGACGTCCCAATGAGCCCCCGTGACGTTGTGCAGTACATGCTGGGATTGGACTCAACATTTACATCAGCTACAACTGCGACATCATCCAGTACAACACAGGAGGCAGCGGCTGGGTGTCAAACAGATCGGAACATAACTGCAACATGCAATAACAGCCAGAGTCCTGGACAGAGTCGGTTTCTGTGTGAGTCACCAAAGTCACTTCCTGTTGAGCATAACCTGACATCGCCAGCCCAGAAGATCCTGTCTGGATTGAAGCTGAGACGCAGCCACTCAGGGAAGGATGAACAGCTCTTTGTCTGAGGAAAGAGACAAATCTCCAGACAGTTCACTGGAATACATTCACACACACACACACACACACACACACACACCCCAACACACACACACACACACACACACACACGGGAGGATGTAAAACCATTAATATCTTTATTGTTTGTAACAACTGCTACTATGTAGTTCATTTAGTTTGCATAAATTACATGCCTCCCATATTTTACTCACAAATATCTCACCTGTTACACAAAAAGTATCTGTTACTAATCAACAAAAAGTTCAATTTTTCTTAGTTTGGTGTCATTCTTTAAGAAAACACAGTTGAAAAGTTCAGGTCTGATGCTTTCTTGGATGCCACAGCTATATTACCACTAATCTTCTCAAAAATGTTGATCTTTTGACCATCCTGTTGTCCGCAGACCACACAAAAGTGGGTCGCGTATTTATCGACGTTTTTAATATCTCTAGTGTATTTGAATGTAACAAGCAGGTGGTTTGAGATTTCAGTTCAGGCGATGCAAACTAGCTCACAAGTATCAAGTTCTTTCAGGTTTTATCCTGAACAAATTGTAATGAAAATCTGCTAAATACAAATACCATCAAGTGTTGTATTTTTAAGATAATTTTGTTATCTATTTGTTGTGTTTTTTTAATGTTTTATAGGCTCCAGGTTGAAATTTGGTGTAGTTCATAAACAAAGACATGCCTTTTCTGTGTGTGTGAGCACTTTGCCTCTTTTGCCACAAGGGGGAGGTCTTCTCCCAGTGTGAGGGGGGAAAACATGCTAGACACAATAGTAGAAGAGTAATAAACCACTTATTTCTAATGACATGTTTTGAGATGTCACTTTTTCCACTTCCACATCAGCCTTTTCATCCTGGGACCTGTTTCAGTTTAGAGTGCAATGGCGTATAAAGTGGAGCAACATTTTCTGATGTCTAGATGGAATTATGGTAGTCTGTAACTGCTCTCATCTTCATTTGCCTTTGTCCTTTTGATAACATTTCCCCAGAATCGGGCAGTTTAAGTATATAACAAAATATTAGAATCATAATATATCGTTTCCCATGTGGAGGGGGATTAATGTCTCACCGCAAGTATTTTCACGTATCAACTGCGCCCTTTGAAGTCTATGTCTAACATTGAACACAAATGCAAAAGATCATCCTCATGTGAGTTATCAATAGGCTGCATCATCGCTCATCTTCCCCCATCATCTTCCGCACCTTCTCCCTCCCTCCTTGTCTGTCCATCTCCTCCCTCTGCGCCTTTTTACGCACAAAACAAGTCAGAGCGCACACACGGCTGGCGGAGAAAACAGGAGAGACAATAGACAATAGTTTGGGTCATCATGGTATTTGGATTTTTACCGTAGGCAACATGCGCGCCGGACTGTGAGATACAGGTGACCGATCCGTAAACGCGTCTGTTCATTTACTGGCCGAAAGTTTCAACCAGGTTTTAATGTTGCCAACCGAGATTTCAGGAGGAGTGTGTTTCACTTCAAGGTAGGACTCCGCAACTCGAGAACAGGTTGTCAGTGAAGGCAGATTTCCAAATAATTGTATTGCTTGAATTGATGTGTGTCTTGCACTCCTGCTGCAGCGCTTGCTTTAGGTCTGACGTTATTTGGCGTGTTTTTAAAAGTGCTCAGGTAAAAAAAAAAAAAAAAAAAAAAAAGATAAAGTCACGGTGACCTTGCTGTCTGATAAATTATGATCTTTGATCTGGTCAATCCAAATAAAATAATGCAGAGGAGACCGATTTTATTAGAAGTCAGGTTTCAGTTGGTGGTTCAGTCTCAAACATTATAGTCTGGAGTCTGATGTTTACTTCTGATAGCACGAGGGTAACCCTGGCCATTTCAACAACGTTTTAAACTAAACTATGTTGGATTTCCTCTGATTGTTATCATATTAATTATTGAGCACAAAAAAAGGTTTGTCAGTACCTTCAATCCGAGGAAAGCTTCTTAATGTTTCTTTTGAATGTCAATCTTTGGAGTGCGCTTTGACATCAACATTATTGATCCCATTGATCCTCATATGATATGACAATTACCGTGTATTTCTTTTAATTATAGCTCCAGGAGACCTGCAGCAAAGTTGATGAAATCTTTTTGAACATTTTTATTCCGGTAATCATTATCCGAGTGTCATCATGTAATTATCGATGCATTACACAAATATGTCAGTAATGTATTCAACCCACAATTAGGCAGAACGTCAAATCAGATTAGCTGTATTTACATAATTCATTTGTTTTATTTCATTACATTATTTGCTGCGGCAATGTGGCAATTACCCGACATTCAATAGCCTATTTCATATGTACTTCACAGACTCACTGTCCAATCCTCCCCAAAAGTAATATCGTTTTATAAAAATTAGGATTCTTTACAAATAGCATATCACAACAAAAATAATCTTAATATAATTTAATATCCAACTGGAATATAGGGTATAAATATTGACATAAACCTATTGATTTTAAGAATCCTGATATAAATAAATACAGAGTCTGGTAAGGCCACAGCAGACAATCTACATTAAAGTGCCTGTAGAAAAAAAGTTTCCTCAGACATTTACTTTTGCAGCCAATGTCCTTTTTGAAGAGAACTTTGTATGAAACTAAAATGCGTCAGCTTTTGTTAATGTTTCTTCCTTTCCACTTTGGTCACATTAAGAAAACAATTGTACAAATCAGAACAACAACCTAAAACTAACATAGTTGAATTATTGACTGTAATTTTTAGAGAAAACCTTGAAACATAGGCCTGCATATTTTTCTAAATTAATTTGAACACAAATGTAGTGAAAATGATCGAAACGTACATTTATATAAGCTTAATGTATAAGAACGTTCTTTTTGGTATTTTCACAAATATTATCCTCTTTCTTAACTTTTTTTTTACTTATTTTGTTGACTGATATTTAAAGACTGACATACACTTATAGCTGCTAGGGCCCTGAAATGTAACCTAATATTAACCAGAAATACACTGGCATAATGGTCTAATCTTTGATACTTATATATAATTCTTTTCATTTGGATTTCTATTAAATTATCATAATTGTCTGCGTCGTTTTTTATGTTGTCTATAATTTTAATCATTGTTTTTATGCCTTTAACAACTTGAATTAAATCCAAGCCGCGCGTGTGTGTGTGTGTGTGTGTGTGTGTGTGTGTGTGTGTGTGTGTGTGTGTGTGTGTGTGTGTGTGTGTGTGTGTGTGTGTTCGTGTGTGTGAGAATTCAGCCTACTTTTCGATCTATTTTGTGGTAACTTAAAATGTCACCTTGGAAATACTTTGTCTGTGACTGCTGACTGATGTTCATAATCTGAGTGCATCGGCCTACATTTAATCTGATTAATTCCCTTATTTTGAAATTGATTTACTGCAGTGGTTGAGCTGATATAGATCGAAATGGAGAAAATGTTCTCTGTTTCTCTAGCGATCACACTGAGGGAAGGAGAGAAGGGATGAAAACAGAGGAAAGCCAGCAGTCCTGTCTGCAGCAGCCACCATCCTCTACGCCTTTTGGTGAGTGTTAGCTGACAATGTGTTGCGTAAGGCCCAAACGAAATAAACTCACTATGGAAAATTAAATGTTATCTCTATAGAAAAATATTATCAGGATACCAAGTGTCTTGATGCACGTACAGTTGTATTAAAAAGACCACAAGGAACAAATACCATAATGTAGCCTATTATCATCATTGTCAAGTTCACTGTAACCCGTAACTTGAGTATTGACCTAACATAAATTTATATTGGAATATATGTTTATATTAGAAGAAAATATACATCTGATTACCTATATGAATTCACTATCAATGCAAAAATATTATCGGAATATTAGAGGGACACCACGGGAGAAAAATATAGCAAAACATAAATAGTTTTTCTTACATTTACTCTTACTTATAACTATATATATATATACACACATATATATATATATATATATATATATATATATATAGTTATATAGTTATATACTATACATATATTTATATAGGCCATGTTGACATTAAAAGAGAGTTTAAAACAATAATATAGACTTGTAGAAAATATTTTCAATTGCAAGGATAATAAACCACTAGTTCACAAAGTCCATTTACGAATAATTATGAATATTCTAGACATTTTAAAATCTTGAGGTTGAAAAAATTATCAAATAGTGACCATAAATGTTTGCCCGTACACGACACCCAGCCCAGGGTTGATGGATGGTGTTGTAAAATATACACAACAATTTGTGTTATATTATTTTAAAAATCCGGGAAACATTACATGCTTTCAGTGTTTCAAAGAGGGCCATGAGGGAAATTTGAAGGGAATCAACATTTCCTTATGGTGGGGTTACAGTGGGGTAACTATGATCATGACCCCTGCATTTTAAATAGCCTGTCTTCGGCCCTGCCTCTGTCTCTCTATCCACGCACTGATGTGCCCCCTCCAGGTCCGGAGTACAGGGGAGGGGGAGAGTTGTGTGCGGGCTGCGAGTCACCCATAGCCGACCGCTTCCTGCTGCGCGTGAACGAACGCTCCTGGCACGAGACCTGCGTCAAGTGCGCCGTGTGTTTGAGCGCGCTCACCGGGACCTGTTACTGCAGGGACCGCCTGCTGTACTGCAAGCATGACTATGAAAAGTAAGAGAGCACGCACACACACACACACACACACACACACACACACACACACACACACACACACACACACACACACACACACACACACACAATGAAGGGTGGTTCAGGGTTCACTGTTTGTTGTTGCTCCACTGACTGCATGGGAGAATCGGGCAGCAGTGGACAAATGCAGAAACCCTCCACTTAATAATGCAATAAAAGCGGAATTAATCATCCTTTAGGATCAGTTGAAGAGGAGTGAGAACATTTTCCTAGTAATTAAAAATGCATGTCCTCACCATAGATCTGAAACAAGGTTGTTGTTCAGAGTTCATGAATTTTTTATTTCTTTTCCCCTGCCAACTACACCTCTGTTTATCCCATGTTGAGAGTAAACTCTTATAATGCAAAGAAGTGAGTACTACTGAAATATAGTCTCACAGTAATGGAAATATACATGTATCTCAAAATGTAGTACAGTTCATGAAATATTTACTTCCCAAATCTGCCTACAAGTGCTTATTTACAGTAGAGTGGCGAATGGTTTCTATTGTGAAGCTAAAATTTTCTCCAATCAAAAGCAAGTTGAAATCATGTCTCTCAGCCTCCTCATGCCCATGTTTGCAAGCCAGGAGGAAGACTACTGTCAAATGTCACGCCAGTAAAGCCCATTGAAGTGAATTGAATTGAATTAAAGTGGAAGCTAAAGTCACTCATTATGTTGATTTTAAGGACAAAGTAATGTTTTTGGAGTTAGGGGTGATTAGTTGAAACTGCATTTTCATTGTCTGTTCTTTGACGAAATACAAAAAAAGACACACAGGTGAAAATACTGAAGGTGATGAGGAATAAGTAAGAGTTAGAAGAAGCATGCCTTTTATTTTTAGCAAGCTGAGAGCGAGAGTCTCTCTGCCTCTCGAGATTAACTGAGGAATAATCTTGTCAAATAACTTGTTTACTTACCCGAACAAAAGCTGGAAAATCTAAAAAAAATATCAAGAGACAACCACTTCAATTATACATTCACAAGTTTGATTAAAAAAACAATAAGTTCACTAAAACAAGGAATGCATCTTAAGTGAGTTCATTGGAGAAGACGTTGCTGGAAATGATGAAGTAGGCAATAGTTGTATTGATGTTTGTTCAGTGACATTTTGAGAACATTTTAAGAAAATTACAACTGACCTCACTCCCCCTCTTCCAAGTTATAGCTTACAAAAAATACTTTCTATTGTAAATTCATGTTCGATCCCACAAGTCCGTTACAAACAAGAGAGGTGTGTACAAAAGCTTCGCACAAACCTACATTCATTTTAAATATTAGTCAAGATGCTGAACATGTCAGGCTGAAGTATGAAAAGTATGTCGACAATTACTGGAAAGATTTTAATTTCCTATTTCATTTTAATTGTAGCAACATAAAATAAATGTGAACATCTGTGTAAGTGAGTGTAAGTGTGATACAGATATAGCTGGAATTAAGTTGTGTAACACATTGATAGAAAGATACATGGAATATATGGTGTCGACAGACAATATGTTAGAATGTTTCATGCGTCTGTGAGGCCACTTGCGGGGATTTAAGGGACTACAAAGATTTTAAATGATTAATTGGAAGTTCTTGGCACATAATAGAGTCTACTTTGAGAGTTATTGTTTGGAGAAACATAGGAGCCCCTTCTCTCCCTGCTACTTCCATGTTGTTGACTGTTGGAGATTTGTTTGTCTTTACATAGAGTTATAATTATGAATGTAGATATATAAGACTAGTTTTTTTATCATTTAATAATGCTATCCCATGCTCTATAGTGATGCAATGCACAAAAACATTATATACTTCAATGTAAAACACAGTTAACACTTAATTTGTGAAATGTAAAATGTCCTGTTTTTTGTTTGATGATTCAACTCTGTGGTCATTTTTGAAGCCATATCGTGTGTGTATGGGTGCGTGGGTGCGTGGGTGCGTGCGTGTGTTTGTCAGTTGTTTGGTGTGTGCCGCTGTCAGTGGGTGTGCCTGCAGTGGGAGCTCCAGGGGTAGACAGCTGAAGGACGAGCCTGAAGCTTGTTATCATTGTTTTGAAAAGTGTCAGACGGCATCCAACAGCACAGACTCTCCCACTGTACCTGACATCTGGAGAGGAGAGAGTAAGAGACAGTGAAGAGAGAGAGAGAGAGAGAGAGAGAGAGAGAGAGAGAGAGAGAGAGAGAGAGGAACTGGCTGATGAAAGTCTCATTGTGTGACGTTTATCTGGAAAAATGAGTGGGAAATGTGGAGGCAATAGCTTATCATAAATGAAGCACTGGGTTCATTTTCAGTGATGGAATGAAAAAGCGTATTTGCTCTCCTCGTGTAATGACTGTAATTGTAGATCTAAATTAATAGTCAGCAGCTCATTCACTATGGTGTTGATTTAGTCCCCTATACATTGCATATGGATAGTTGCCTTGTTGTGTGAGTCGGTGCCAGACTTGGCACACAGTACCGCTGCCTGTGACCTTCAGTGGATCAGCAACAATGTCTCCTTGTTTTCCCTGCAGTCTGTCCATCAGCGCTTTACACTACACCCTCCCACCCACCTCCCCTCGCATCTAGAGCAGGTGTGTGCATTGTAACAGATAACCATGTCCAAGAATTTGGAAGACGAAGGGGAATTCATACAATTACCAGGGGATGGTTATTTTTCTTTTTAACCCTCTACTTGAAGCTTGATTCCAGTTTAGTTCCAGCAGGTTGAAAGAGGCAGAAGCAGATCAATTGCCTGATGTCAATACGCACTGATTGTCAAGTAATTTACTTACTTTTGAAGAATTTGTGGATGAAATGTATCCATGCGTGGTAACACGTCATCTTGCAGGCTTTCTTGCTCGTGCTGGAATATTTTCCCTCTCGCCCTAATGCAGTATCTCTGGCTTGTCCAAATATTTTTTAATTTATCCTTTGCTTTGATTACATCACCCATCACACACAGATAGGCAGAACACTCCTCCCTGACTCTCCATCAGCATGAGCTAAAGTCCACACTGCGCAGTACTGTTACCCTGTGCATTTGTTTGCTTGTAGTTAGTATTTCTAAAAGAAATTCAGAGACGTCTCTGAATTTACTTATAATTAATCTATTCTTTTGAGGTGAGAAAAAAAAAACACATGTAGATGTCTATCAATTCAAATGAGAAAACAAATCTAATTATGAAATGTGACCCATCCCCCACCCTGATTCATCTGGGCTAAACTGCCTTCAAGGCAAAAGTTTATTCAACATTTGCATGTTTCATGTTTTCAAAGGATATTTTGCTTCTAATAGATTTTAAATTGATCACTCCGATGCTCAAAAAGCCAATGTCAGGTTTCAACATAACGGTCGACTTTTTAGGGTGAAGGACATAATCCTAATCCAAATATTTAAGCTCTATACAGAACTATATAGAATATAGTTAGAAGATTTGGGTTAGTTGTGAGTCATATTCAAGTTCAGTACCTGAAACTTCTTGTAAAAAAATATGGATCACCCTACTTTATTTTATTTATGTAATAAAACAGGAGCTATGCCTTTAGTTTAGAGATTCCCTGGTCTCAATCTGTTATGGAAATGAAGGGATTTAGACACAATAAACTCAAGTACATCTTGTGGATTTTTCCTGTGGATTTATTTTTGTTTTGAAACCTCAAGAAATTCTCTGGAACCCCATCCTGTTATGGACCAGATGTTCTGCATGAGGTTTTAGAATAATTTTGTGGCAAGACCTCCCTCCATACTTTAAATTTCAATCAGGATGTTTTTATGCACTGGTGCAGTGAATAACTTGTACCGGGAAGATGGGCAAAATGATAAAAAATTTCAATGGAAAACACCAGAAACAGGAAGTCTGTGTAGTAATGAGCAACATTTTTCTAAAGATATAAATGAGCTGTGGTAGAAATGTGGTATATTTTGAGTTACAGGATGATTAAATATAATTCTAGTTGAAAAAAAGACAATGAAACCACATGATGAGCATTCATAAATAATGTCTACCATCCTCAGTATCCTACACACACTTTTTTATTCATTGTCTTTTACACACTGGCTCGACATTATGGTTCCTTGCCAAACTGAGCAGTATAAGGCCAGTGTTCCCTGGTCAATAGTGCTGAGCCCAGACAGAATGAAGGGTAGTCTCGCCGTGTGCAGCCTGCATGCAAGCTCCCTTGTAAGCCCCATAAAGGCAGCTTCAGCCCTGTGAAAAACAGGTCACTGGGGTGGATATTCACTAAACCTTGGGTTTAATACCTCACTCTGTGGGGTGGAGGGCACTGAGACTACATCTAGGTTTACAAACCTTTTCTTTTCAGACAGAGAGAGGGAGACCCCGCCGCCACAGTTATGGAATCTCCCTCTGCTGACCAGGTAGCTATATGTGAGTCTAACATTAACGGCCTGACAGAGTATCCTCTCAAGTTACGGTGCATTTATGTGAGTGAACTTGTGAGTCTTGCTGCTCTAAAACACTGAGACTGAGGATAGAAACTGCATCTTCTACCCCTGTTCTCTCTTCCATACCCCCACCCCACCCACCATTTCTCTCCCTGTCTCTCTATCCGTTGCCTCGTTCATCACTGTCTGCTTTGTAATAATATTTCTCTATTCCAAACCTCATTTCGTTCTCGTTGAGATTGATGGCAGCGATGACACCAAACAGTTTATCTCCCCGTTTATCCCTTGTTTTCTCTTAATCGCCTCCCCTCCCTCAGCGCCTCTTTGTGTCTCAGGATGGCAACGGGAGGAGGTGGTGGGGAGGCTGATTGGGTACAGAGCTAATTACCCAGCATTCTGTGGCTGTCCTGTGATGACAGGCCTGACACTGGGCTGCAGGGAAATACTGTTAGAGAGAATTATGCAATGACGAGACATATTTACAACGAGCCCTTATCCCGATCAGCTCGCACTTCAACTCTGGTCAGTGAGTCAGTGCCATATTAATTGAATTACTTTTAATATCAAGTCGCAATACTGAAACTATCACAATTTGAGAGGTCTGTTCAACAAGAATTACCAAAGAATAACCCCACACATTTCTTGCTTACTCTAGTGGTATCTAAACATGCCGATAGTTTTGGTTTGATCTGGTCAGGTTTTGAGATATTACCTCTAAAATTGGAGAGTAGGTAAATGGAAGTTTTTTCACAGTGCTCACAGCAAAGAAAAGAAACATTTATTTTTTTTAACTCAACATTAATGTGACTTTTCAGAAGTCATGTTTTGTATTAGGGTGCTAGTAGAAATCTCAAAACCTGGGCTAATGAAACCAAAACTATCTGCTTGCTAGTATCATTAGAGGCAAGTGAGATATATAGATATATATTTTTTTCCCTTAAATAACTCAACATCTCTGCCCATATAACGTGTGTACAAGTGGAAGGAAAGTTTGTGGTTCAGTGTGCGTTTAGGTCAGTCATGGCTGCACTGACAGCTGAGGACTGAACTGTATGAATCCCAGTGAGAGGCTACACATAATACATGCATGCGGTTCTGAAACGTTCAAACACTTCTCTCTTACCCAGGAGCCTTACATTAGCTAAACCAGCAGCTCAACAGATGATGGTTGGAGGTGTGCCAGAGGAAAGGAAAGTGGGGATGGGGGAGTTTTTGTGTTTTGATTGCATGCTGTTGGAGAACAGTCAGATTTTATGGTATAAATGAAAGAACATCAGGGAGAAATCTCAACGATGGAGAAAGGGTTCGAAATGGGATAAAGAAGGTAAAGACGAGGTGTCTGAGAGTTTTAGGAAGGGATATGGCCGCAGGGAGGGGCAGATTTTTGTCTGGGTGCATGTGTATGTGTGAGAGGAGGGGGTGATATTGCCACTGTTTTTGCATAATGTGAGATGAGACCCCATCATCTTTCCTCCCCCACAACAATTTTATAACAGACAGCTAATAAATGTTTCATGGCAGAACAAGCTGCTCGCCTTGGCTTTATTAAATCTGAGATAATAAAAGCAGAGAGGGAGAGGAAAAAAGAGAGAGAGAATAGGGGGTCGCACTAGAGAGGGAGAGATAGGGAGATCGGCATAGACTTTTCTCAAATCGACCGGCTGTATCTCCTGTTTCTGGGGCAACGGGTCCCGCTGTCCCCCGCCACCCCCTCCCCGCTGCTTCCCACTCCGCCAGAGACAGACAGGAAATGAGAAACGGGCAGACAGGATATTGCGTTTTGGTGGCCTGGGGATTAACTGTTTTATCTAAACTAACACACACACACACACACACACACACACACACACACACACACACACACACACACACACACACCCACACACTCACGCACACAAACACACATCCATATCCTCACACATAGCATTCATTCTTGGTAGCATCAGGTGTAAATCGCACACACCCAGAGACACATATCATGCAGACCATGCACGCCATGCAGGTTTTTTGTTGTTACTTTACACAGGTACATTACATTAGGTCTTGAATATTACAGGCGTCAGTGTCGCTCCCATGTTGAGCTGGTCTTATTACCAGTGTGAACGATTTACAGTGAGAGTTATGGCATGTAACTGTATAACTGTGAGATTGGCTGAGGGTTTGTGCAGAAAAGGCCTCTAAAGATGTATTCCATACATTGCAGGCCCTCATTGTCATTAGATGACAACTATTACATAGCTTTTACAAATTTTGGAGAGTGTTCATTGAGCAAGTGGACTGTTTATGATGTTACTGTATTGATGCCTGGGTGGATACGTTGCACAAATGACAGCATCTGTCAGTGTTTTATTGATGTTTGTACCCAGGCACCTTATCTGTGTTTACACAAACTGTGCATATTTGTGTTTATGTGTGCATGTGACTATATCCCCACGTGTGTGTGTGTGTGTGTGTGTGTGTGTGTGTGTGTGTGTGTGTGTGTGTTTGTGTGTTTGTGTGTGTGTGTGTGTGTGACTGTACTGTATATATATATTTATATACATGTGTGTATTTGTGTGAGTGAGTGTGAGTGAGTGGTGGCAGGGGTAGTGAGTATCGTGGGGAATGCTGGGAGATTTTAATAACACAGAAGCAGTGCAGGGAGATTTAATAAAAGGAGATGATGTGATTACTGAACCCTGGCTCTGAGCCATTTTGCTTCACAGAGCAATATCCGCCGAAAGTGCGCGCACACACATCCACACACACACACGCGCACACACACACACACACACACACACCTACACCTACACACACACACACACACACACACACACACACACACACACACACACACACACACACACACACACAATCTTACACACACATCTAAGAAATTGATACTAAACAGAATACAACTTAAAAGTAAGATTGTTGCATATAATTTGTTCTTTTTGCATCTACCACATGAATCCTTGGATGTACCTTCATTTTCAGGGAATGTGTAAACACCTACTTGTGTGACACCCGGTCATTCTTAACACATAATGTATTTGGGGATTACATCTTGTACATGAATATCTCAGCATATTATATGTTTGTTAGACAGAAACACATAATAAACTATAGGATATAAATGAGTGACAATGGTGGATCTTTGATGAGCCACAGTTTCGGAGTGAAGCCTTGAGGTAATATGTCCAAGTGATGTTCTTCCCTGCTCTCACATGCAACTGCTCCAAACCAGTGCTATAAGAGGTATTCAAAACCTAGAGTTTGTATACGCAAACTAGTACCTGTATAAATATTCATCAATTATGAAAGCAAGCACAACAACTGTAATCGCTCTGAGACACATACATATTTATGGAATGATTGTGTTGCGGTCCACACAATGTCGTGCTTGTCAGAGCTCACAGGCAAAACAATGCCACATGACACAGCTTAGGGAGATGACAAAGATTCTGTTATTCTGTTTGTATGCCTAAGCAAGTAGGAAAGGGGCTGCTTATAACCACCCAATACTTACAACATATCACCTTTTTCTGCCTCTCTGCATTTGATCTCATAATCAGAGAGCTTGTAATTAGTTATGCCCCCTAACCCCTCAGAAATCCATGGCACCAAACATAAAAGGTGCCTGCAGCCAAAGTTCCTGACGTTTTGTACATCGCAGGCTCACAAGCAGACCGTCTTCTGTCTGCTCTTACATTTCTCCTCTTTGTAATTCTGTACATATGAATATTACACACATCACTTCATTAAAGGAAAGCCCTCTAAATCCAAAGTAAAATCCTCTTCAAAATATCCTTTCTAATAGATTTGTTCACAGCTGTTCTCTACTCTACACCTCAGCTGTTTATAGCAGAAATTCACATGCAAGAAGAAAAATTTTCTTTGTATTTTAGGTCTGTGTCATGCAAATATACATTTTTCCAATGATTCAAACTAAATAATCCGTTTTTATTGTGGTGCCATAACATAATCAAAACTGGATTGTCTTAAACTAAGTGTTTCATATTTTATTCTGTTGTAAACACACGATACAATCAAAAACACAAGCCTGTTTGATGTTATCTTTAAAAAGTATGACAAATTCTAAAAATAGCATGAACAACAATAAAACCATATGACATAAAATGCAAAGAAGACTGAAATTTGTTGTAATAACTTCCTAGATAGAAGATTTTTATATAGAGAATGTGTAGACAATATATTCAGATACACACAGAAATTGTTAATAATAATAACAATAACAATTCCATCCAGTGTGTGGTGGAACCTAAAACCACCTACTTCATGTAGCTGCTAAATAACCATCACGTCCGTACTGATTTATTGGAAGCTACACCCTGGTCAGGGGCAGTGTGAATGATACTTCTATTAGAGGGATTAGACTGATCTACTTACAGACCCCCCTCTGAGGCAGTTGCCCCAAGTTGCCTTCATTTGCCATGTTGAGTAAATTCCTACCGTGCTGTGTACACCCCGATTAGAGAGTGTGGGACTTAACCACCAACATCATCAGTCTTATGTCAAGCAATCCTTTGACAATTATGTTCACTGTGAAAGGGAGCATTTAAGGTGTTGAAGAGTGTGTTTGGATGGAGAGTGAGGCAGCACAGAGCAGGGTGGTGATCGCTCTTGTGGAATCTGTATTAGATGCTAGATATTATCATTAACATGTAGGTTCTTGCAGATATTTTACCGTAGAGGAGCACCTCTCTCAGCTGAAATGCAATGTTTCTATAAGAAAATAAGTTTAGCAACCTTTAGTTAAACACAAGGTCCTGTCACAATAGATTTTGCTTGGGGCTGTTATATAGGGATACTTGTGTTTGCGTTATGATATTAAGTTAGCGACACTGTCATTTGGGGAATTTGGGGAGCGTTTGGCAGATGGATTGAGAAAGATTAGCCGTAGCAGCTGCGTTTGGGACAGAATCGCAGATTAGGAGCTCTAATGTGCAGACCTGGCTCCTTCTTTACACTCCAGATTTGGGCAGCAACACCTTCCTATCACTCAGTCAGGGAGCGTCAACACTTCTGCCTTCGTCCCTTCCTCCCCCTGTTCACTCCCCTCTCATCTTCCTTTCCCTCTTGCCCAGGTTTGGGGTTTGCTCTATTTCTGCATCCACCACCCTTTCTCTTTCTTACACCAAGGCCTATGAGCTAACTTCCTGGTTGCTAAAGAGATATTCTGGTGATCAAGCATCTGTACTTTTTCCTGAATGCAGGTTTCACCACCAGCATCATGATGGATGATGGTATGGTGAACATGGGTAACTAGCCAATATCAGACTAGGTATACTGATATTCAGTCAGTGGGTGTGAGCAAATGTCTGTGTGCATGCCTGTGTGTGCGCATGCATGTGTGTGTGAGTGTCTATGTTTGTGTGTGTATGTGTGTTTTAGTGTGCATAAGTGAGAGGAGAGAGATTAACCCCATGCTATCCCCAATCCCTGGTTATGAGTTTACAGCGTCTGTCTGGCCATCGCACTGTTTAAACAACAATCTAATTAATCCTGTCTTTATTAGTTTCAGTGAACTGGGGAGGCAGGCTGGGAGGGCGTGAGGGAGAACTGGGAATGCTGGCAGAAAATACTGGGGAGGGAGGGGGAGGAAACCAAGTGTGAGAGCAGGGATTTGAGAGGAATTTAATGGCAAAGACTTAGGCCCTGTGAATGGAAATAGGGATGTGAAGAGATGGCGAGGCAGGAGAGAAATTGAAGGGTTATAACATCTCACAGGAGGAGAGATGGGTGGACAAAAGGAGGAAAGTGGTCATGGGGAAAAGCAATGGACCTGAGAAGGACTCTGTATTAAGCTTTATTCATAGTGTTAAATACGTACTTTAAGATTGTGGGTGGGATATGGATAGACTGATGTTAACCCCATCAAACAGATCTCAACATTTCAGGATTTGAAAGGGAAAGACTCACAACAGGCAGCTCTCTTATCACAAGCTAACTACTGCCACCTACTGTAATGAGGGAGAAAAGAAAATACAATGTAGAAATGCAGACTACTGTAATTCCTCTCAGCAGATGTTCACCTTGTTGCTCTGTGAATTGGGTAATGTTTATACGACCTTTAATTAAGAGACTATGCTAATCTCCAGAATCATTTGAGCTGAGGGTAAATGTATCGGAGTTCCTTGTCTGTGCCTCCATCTTTAATTACCTCACCTTCTTTTTTTCGCACTCCTTGACTCCCATAATACCATGTTTCACATTCTATGTAGGTACCCTTCACATAATAAGCTCATGAATATGTCTTTCTCTGCCCCTCCAGACTCTTTGTAAGAAAGTGCAGCGCCTGCCTGCAAGTGATTGGACGTTCGGAGCTGATAATGCGTGTGCAAGGCCAGGTGTACCACCTGGGCTGCTTCACCTGCTGTGAGTGTGAACGCCGGCTGCAAAGAGGTGATGAATTTGTGCTGAAAGAAGGCCAGCTGCTCTGCCGCATGGACTACGAGAAGGAGAGGGAAATGCTGGCCGCTATTAGTCCCACACCAACTGAATCAGGTAAAGAAGCAGTATAAGGCTGCTTTGCCTGAATCATATAGCTATCGTTTCATAGTTGCTTAGCTTTTCTGCCCAGCCAATTTCAATCACATAACTCCAGAAGGGCAAATGGGGGTTTAAGTCTCAAGCTGCCCCCTTCACTATGTAGAAATTTATATAGTGAACTGGATTTCACACACTGAGTAGGTTACTCATTCAGTGGTCACTGGGATACCGAGTCAGTGGCATGCGATACAAGTGCTTGGCACAACAGCACATCGTAATGGTAAAAGGTCTTATAAAACCGAACAAACTGTTTTAGATATGTAGCAGTAATAATACCACCATTTTAAATATATTTTGCCATGTCAGCCTTAATTTTCACATAATGTTTCTTCAGTTTGGAAAATATAGCAGAAGTGTGTTGACTTCTGATCAGTCTACAGACATTCTGGGAAATGTCTACAGTTTAAGAGACTCAGGCTACGGGTTGTTCTGACTGTTTTGTTGTCTACTTACCTTGCTCAGTGAAAAGTGAGGATGAGGACGGTGGAGGAGGCTCTGGTGGGGGTAAAGGTGGTGATGAAGGCAAGGAGCACAAACGTTCAAAGCGACCACGCACTATCTTGACCACACAGCAGCGCCGTGCTTTCAAGGCCTCCTTTGAAGTGTCTGCTAAACCTTGCCGCAAGGTGGGTGGACCAGCTTGTCTTATCAATTAATGTGTCTGCCGGGTAATACCCCCTTGACTTGCATACTTTATTATTGTTGGGCATCTTTGTCTTTGTCTGTATAGCAATTAATTTGAAGCTGTATTTGTTGCTGTAGAGTTTGTATTTTAAAAACTATGAAAAACTCTAACCTGTAGGTGAGAGAAACACTGGCTGCGGAGACTGGACTGACAGTGCGCGTTGTGCAGGTGTGGTTTCAAAACCAGAGAGCCAAGGTTAGACTTTATGCATTTCCTGAGGACATTCTGTTTTACACATCCACACAAAGAAAACATTCATACAGACAGTTTGTGTTTTTTGCGCTTCAGATGAAAAAGATAGCTCGCCGACAGCAGCAACAGCAGCAGCAGCAGCAGGAACAAGAGCAGCTGGGAGGGACCAGGAGAGGACAGAGCAGAGGTGGCCGCCAGAGCAATGACGACAGTGAGGGTAAGAGCTTAAAGTGCCAATGCAGGATCAAGAAGAATAAGCAAAGATTTGAAGAATAGATGATGAAATGGTATGACTAAAGGGTTTCTCATTTCTGCACAGATGGCTCTAGTACCCATGGCATGGATGGGATACTGGGGTATCCCTCTCTGCCACGTCAACAGCTACTTGCTCTGGACCCCAACATCTATGGCGGAGAGCCATTTCGACATGGGCTTACACCGCCTCAGCTGAACAATGAGCAGCTCCACTCCTATGGTAAGACAGGAGGTTGAAGCTGCAAATTCAAAGTAAATTGTCCCCTCAAAAAGGAACATTCTGATGCAAAACACATTTTCCTGGTTTCCAGTTGTAAAAAGACATATGGGTGTAAGGAAAAGGCTGACAGGCTTTCTGAGTAAAAATAACTACTACCTTCATGTGATTTTCTAATCTTCAGTGGTTTCTGTTACTAGTTTGAAGATTGTTCCACTTCAGCTTTGCACATTATTTTTCTCTGCAGATTCAGAGACGGTGTTCCATGACCTGGACAGTGATGGAAGCCTCGGTCACCTTGGAGACTGCCTCTTAGCAACTGGGGATGGCAGTCTCCTGGCAGGGCGAGTGGGAAACCCCATTGACCGTCTCTACTCCATGCAGAACTCCTACTTCACCTCCTGACCCTTATAAACTCTCACCCTTTCCCCTCCTTTTCCACCTTTCACCTCAGAGATGCAGCTAATGGAGTATGTCCATCAACATGCCTGTGGGACCACACTCTGAAAATGCCTACACCCAAACACACTTCTGAGCTTTTATCATAGGCCAAAATAATCACAAGTCAGCCATGGTCATAATATCAGTTTGCAGCAGATTCCCATAATGTTCCCACTATCTCTCCTCGATAAGAATCATATGCTGGAAATACAGACACTGTAAATGTCCAAGATATGTAAAAAGACCTCAATTTCTTCAGTTGTATTTATGTAATGTTCAATGAAACACGTTTCATGGCACTTTCCAACAAAAAAACAACAAAGACACTTATCAAGCATTAATATGTATATCATGAATTACAGACAATAATTGGTTGTTGAAAGTAAATTCATCAATCAAGTTACATGTATTTAAGAGTCTTGGCAGGTCTTATGAGCAGCTGAGGGTCAAACTTAAATTAGTATATTGCATTACTTTTTTTTGTTGACAGGATTAGTGATTAGCTATTGTGTGTGAAAGACTGCAGCATATACAATCCTGTATATGGCTTGGAGTACAATTTTGCTCTCAGGTTAGTGTGTATGTTTTATGTAACCTGAGCGATAACTCAGGATATTGTGCTGGATAGGATTACAATTTAACTAGCCCAATGACTTAAAGAACGTAGATTGCAAAGAGGAAGAAACTCACCATGTAAAATTATCATTGCAAACCACATTATTAGTTTTTCATAATGCATGACAGGTATAATATGGACCAAAAAAATAATCACATTTTTTTTAGCATTTAGACAACACTACAGGGTAATTTGAAGAGCCTTATGCGGAAACAGGGTTGTAAAAGTGATTATTGCTTTAGCTTTCCCTTGTCTTTTATAACGTAATCACTAAGAAGCAGTGCAGTAAATGACAACCAATGGATCTATAATGCCCCAAAGTTAGAACACTGGGTACATTATAATGTGTCCCAAATGTAAATGTGAGTATGACTGTGTTACAATTAATTGTTGTAGTCACTTTCTGTAATAATTTCTTTCTCAAACATCTCAAATTAGATGTTGTTAGGTAGATATTTTGTACCTTCTTCTGTGATAATCTGCAAATATTTAAACTGTAGCATGATATTTATGTGTCACAAAGTAGGTCTAAAGGAATAGCCTCCAAACTAAGTTGAATAGCAAGTGTTGCAGAAAGCATCAGGATCAGACTGACAATGTGGTGCAGAATAAAATAGGATTATGGTGATACTTGTTTCATTTAGGTGCCAGTGATCGGCTACAGCTTGTGACATTATTTCATGACATTATGTTTGACTCTGATCACTGACTCATGGTATTTTTACAGTGATATTTTTGTGAATGTAACTTATTTGTGCGGTATTAGGCGAGTTCCTATCTTACTTTTTTTGTTCAGTGACTGCCAGGTGATGTGCTTTGAATGTAATGTTGCCGTATCTTCAATACAATCTGCAATTTCATATTTGGAGTGTGCTTGCCTTATTGTCCTAAATATGACAAATGATGATGCACTGATCACTTTCTCATCTCATCTAAATGGAAGATATTACACTTGAAAAGAAATTAATCCTTTTCTCCTCCATTACCCCCTTCTAAGCTTTAATAACTGAACCAGAAAGGGTCCGTTCTGCTTAGTGGTCACAGGGCTCATAACTCAACATCCTCCCTCTGTCTCTCTCTGTAGTCCTGCTGATTAGAAGTAGACAGCTTCCTCCTTCTCCTTCCTTTCTTCCCAGACTCCCTATTTCTTAGTCATTGAGTATTCAGGAGAGTTTGTGTGGGAGCATTATATTCCAGTTTAATATTTGACTTTGACTCAGACCTGGAGAGGGCGAGGGTGGGAGGGACAGACATAAGCAACATAAAACAATAGGATGCCCACACCGGATGAATAACACAAGTCTGATGTCAATTTTAATAAGATGGTTCAATAAAAATCTGTAAAAAACAGACTTCCTCGCACACAGGCAATTATAAATGTTACTTTCACATGAACACAACATTTACATGACGTGTAAAAGAACAATTCAGTAATGAAATATTCTACACAACTAGTCTAACTCACAGTACTGTTGCATTCATTTCCTATATCCTTGTTGAAGAAAGACAAATAGTCACACAAAGAAAAAAAAACAATATCCTCTCAGTCACTGTACATACAGTAACATGTGAAACCAGCACATATGTGCTGCTGTGGAGACAGGAGTAATCTGAAGGTGACTGAAGATGTCTGAATGCTACGATGGCTGAGGTACCGGATCTGAAGCTGAGAAAAGAAAAGAAAAGGAATTTATTGGTATTTAAAAAATCTGAATTATCCACCGCACACTGGAGTGACTTTACTGTGATTTATTTAAGAGCCAACAATGTATTTCACTTGCAGCTTCCTCAGGTTCGCTCAGCAAAAAGTTATAATATATTGGTATGTTGATTATTAAACTGAAACCTTCTGAAAAGGTGGTGCAGTATTAGTCCCATTTGTAGACATGGGTGTGTTTTTGTATCACAGTTTCTAAAGATGCCCAGTACAAGACTTCACTACATCTGAATAACCATACACAGACCCCTGCTTCTTCAAGAGAGGATAATCTGCACATTCTTATCTCTTAAGTTTTAATCACTGGTATTCATTCAACGGTTTCTATGTGACCTTGAGTTGTGCATGGCCTATTCCAGCAAGGACTTACCCACTCCACTGATATCTACAGTTTCTGCACAGCCCAGAAAGCGAGCCACATGTGGTGAGCAGGAGGTAGGTTTGTCCTGGTTTTCCCTCAGACAGCGCTCAAACTCCACAAACTCACTGGTACAGTCCTGTCTGATCTTCTGGATCACTGGGCTATCAAAACAAATGTAGGGGTTCGATACAAATGTGTGCAATATGTGAAAATGTGGGCGTGAGGATGTTGGAGTCAAATGGGAGTGAGAGTATGCTGCCTTACTGTGATGATGTGCACTGTGCAACCTTCATCTTCAGTTCATGACACTTTTGCTGCCATGTTGATGGGTTGGAGGCCACACATGACCCATATGCCTCCATTTCTTTATGGCAATACTTTGCCGTGATATCCATAGCAGCCTGCCTGAAAGGTAACAGATAAATGTAAATCAGTCCGTGATTAAGTCCAATGTATAAACTTGCGATAAAAAACTACAAGGAATATAGTAAACGGAGTAAAGTAGTTGAATGCAACCTGATTCACAAGGTAGCATGTCTTTGATTACAGTCTAACTGTATATCCAGACTAGAGAACACAGTAAATGTAATGATACGAGCCATATTTAAATGTCTTACATGTTGCTCTTTCAGGCTTGTTTCAAAGGAGGAAGCTGATCAATCAAGGTTATATAGCGCCAGTATTTCTACATGTGGAGCCATGTCTGTGCGGAGACGACACCTCACACGTCCCCTACTATCTGATTGGATGACGATACAATATTGTGACATAATTGGTTCAGATTTGTGTCAATCTCACACTCTGGCCACGCCCCCAAAATGACAATGAATTCCTTAAAGGGGTATCTACTTCATAACACAATTAAAGCATTAAACAACAACTACAGTTCACGTTTTGTCAAAGAAATCCCTTTATTCATATGTTATATGCCGTTTAACCAAAACAACACAATTTAACTGTGTAAAAGATAATATCTATTTTGTTTTTTCGGTTCAATCCATGGTTCAATCACGCTGTGCCAAGGAAACATTACGTGCATTTGCGTGTTTACGTATGCGGAAGTCGCAGTCAGAACGAGTGATTCAGTAAACGGGCTCTGAAGGCTGGACCGAGCGCCACTCCGTACGTAGAAACGTATTTTTACCGGCTACAGCACGACCGGGTAGTGGTGGATGATTGAGGGGGCCAGAGGAGTGCGCACAGTACAATGAACGACGCCGAGAAAGAGGGGACTATGGCTGCAGACGGGATCCGGCAACCGGGTGAGCTGCAAATGGCCCCCTCTGTTAACCACAACCAGCATGACAGCGGCACCGGCGACGAGCTGGTGAGCTCGGTGACTCTGTACAGGCGAAGGCCCCGGCTGCTACACGGCACTGTCCTCCCGTTTCTGGTTGTTCTCTACCCGGGCTGGCTGTACGTGTGGTTAGGAGTTTACGGTGCCTCCGAGTATCCGGAGGCAGGCCTCCTGGCGTTAGCCGCTATCGGGATCGCGCACGTCCTCACAACCCTCTCTGGTTATTGGTCCGTGCATGCGCACTGTTGGCTCACTTGTTCCAAGGTAAATATTAGTTATAACAACAATAATAGTGCGATATTCTACTGACAGCTCTAGGGAGCCCTCTGCTTTTAGAAATACCCTGTACACAGAGCTTTAAGGTTGGGATTTGAACCCAGAGGGCAGGTACGAAATCAATTTCTTGCTCAAAGGCACTACAGCAGGGCAGGTGTTTGGCTTGAACCCCGGTTACTGCTTATCGGATGTCCTCTATAGCCACAGCAACACAAAAATGATCAAACCTTCCTTTGAGTTAGCAATTGCATTGAAAGAGCACTTTCAAACCTCAGTGCCACAGTTTCATCTTTGTTTGAAGGACAGTTTCTCAGGACCTGTGGACATGATGCCCATGGTTGTTTTATTTAAAGACAAAGACATTGGAAGATTATTGCTACATTTTCTTTCTGCCAAGCACCGATTGATCTTGTACATTACACTGTCTTCAAGCACGTTTCAGTAGAGAAAAAAATATATTATACATCCCTAAAGACAGACTGCTGATTGATATATAATACTGTCTCTTTAGGATAGAAAAACACCTGTCTAGTTTCTAGCTGTGATTCATCAGATGGTTATTGGAAGTGGAAGTCAAAATAATTGACTATTGAGGACATCAGTATTAGTGGCTTTGTATTGCCAATTTAAAGAGAAAATAGTTTCATGACACAATATCAACAATAATACCACAATAACGTTACAGTGATAGACGACTGGTAATTGACATGCTGCTCAGCATTTCTGTGAGTTTACTTAGTAAACTGTAAAAGAAAGTCTAAATCCAATAAAAATGTAATAATAGATTTATATCAACAACATTATCGGGTACAATATTTGTGGTCAAATGTTAAAGTGAAGGACAAATTTAAGGAAGAATGTGCCTGAACTTCATATTGATAAAGCACCTGTGTGCCAGGGCATGTATCATTTGAGAAGGACAAAGCTCCAGAGGCAGACAGCTATACAAAAATAACACTGACTTGCCACAGTGTGTGAATTTGTCACCTGTTCATTTGTATACACAGGAGCCAGACCCAAACAAGGCCACGCTGGCAAAGGTCATACCCACCCCCAACAACGGTTTTGCTGAGCTTGTGGCACTACAAAGGGACCAGGTCAGTTCACGTGTTAACTCTGAAGATGCTTTAGGTTGACTTAATTGGAAACATGTCACAGATCATCTCACACACGGCAAAACCTAAGAAAATATCAATTTGCCTTTCTTTCCCTTGTTCTGACCGATAGGATGAGAACGGGGAGCGGATTCTATCTTTTGAGTTTCAAAAGATCCGCTACACATTTGACCACAAAGAGAAGAAATGTTTCCTTCCAATAGCATTTCCCATAAACCACCCAATGGGCCACTTTCAGTCCTGGCGTGGCTACCAGGAGGAGACCGAACTCAGAGCAGCAGAGAAGCACTACGGCACCAATCGTGCTGAGATGATGGTGCCAGATTTCCTGGAGCTCTTCAAAGAGAGGGCCACAGCTCCCTTTTTTGTTTTCCAGGTATGTGTGTGAGGGTGTGTCTTGATAATTTGCCTGGTTTTGTTGTAAAAATGGTCTTTATACTTCTTATAATGATGTTGTTCACCTGGTCTTAGTGTCTGTATCCATGTAAAGTTATCTATTGTCTGCCATCCACCAGGTGTTCTGTGTGGGGCTGTGGTGTCTGGATGAGTACTGGTACTACAGTGTTTTCACACTGTTCATGCTGGTGGCATTCGAGGCCTCCCTTGTCCAGCAGCAAATGAGGAATATGTCTGAGATCCGCCGTATGGGTAACAAGCCCTACATGATCCAGGTAGGCTTGATCAAATTTCAGTTAAAGTTATAAACAAACATTTTGTCTTGCATCTCAAAATTCGTTATCTACAGTATATTTCCTATGTATTTAACGCATCCAAAATGTATTTTATGCAATTTGTGCCAGGTTTATCGCAATAGGAAGTGGAGACCTATTTCCAGTGATGAGCTTGTCCCTGGTGACATCGTCTCAATAGGTAAATGTCCCGTCAACGTTTTTAGAACTTCTCACCACAAATATCAGATTGACTAGCATTTGTTTAAAATGTGCAAATCTGCCTCACAGGACGTTCGCCCCAGGACAACTTGGTACCGTGTGATGTGCTGCTACTCAGGGGCCGATGCATTGTGGATGAGGCCATGCTGACCGGGGAGTCTGTGCCCCAGATGAAGGTTAGAGACAAACTCATATAGAAATGATAATGCTATACTCATCTGAGGGCATAGACTTTTAAGTGTAAGACTCAATTATTCTAAATGATGTGGGATTATTTTGGGGGTATCTTAATTACTGCTGACAATATGACGTGTGCAGGAGCCAGTGGAGGACTTGGACCCAGAGCGAATCATGGACCTTCAGACAGACTCTCGACTCCACATCATCTCTGGGGGGACAAAAGTGGTCCAACATAGCCCCCCTTTAAAGGCCAGTGCTGGACTCAAACGTAAGAGCTAATTCCTCACTTCATTTGTTACCAACAACATATACTGGCTGTTATGTCAGTCAGTGAATAAAAGTTCATCTGCCACCCATCTTCATCAAAACAATGTGCAAGCTAATAAATAATAAATCTTCTCATGTATGTGCAGCTGTAGATAATGGGTGTGTGGCCTATGTACTGAGAACCGGATTCTACACGTCTCAGGTGAGGAAGTTGCTTCGTATGTTTATACTACTACCTTCCTTTTTTCTTGTCATTTAATTCTTCTTTTGGCGGCATGTCAGCATAAGACATGTTGAGTCAGCTGTCATCTGAAGTGTTGTGATTGTTTGTACATTTTTTTGTTGTGCCTCCAGGGAAAACTGTTACGGACCATCCTCTTCGGTGTGAAGAGAGTGACGGCAAACAACCTGGAGACTTTTATCTTCATCCTCTTCCTCCTTGTTTTTGCCATTGCTGCAGCTGTTTATGTGTGGGTCGAAGGTGAGGTGCACAGAATCCATTCACTGAGATGTAATTCTTATTTAAAGGACCAGTGAGTAAGATTTAGTGGCATCTAGCAGTGTAGTTGCAGCAACAGTTCTTATTTTCAGGTGATTATACACTAATGAAAACATACCTCTGAATATTATATTCCATTTCTGCCAACAGATCCTTCTAAATGTTGCACACTGGAGCTTTAACAATAACACTGACATTATCATAGCCAAGGTGTTAGCTAATAGCTGGAGGAGACGGCAAGTAATATCTAAATACTATTTTTGTGCTTTGTATTACTCCCTCAGGGACCAAGGATGCCAGCAGGAACCGCTACAAGCTGTTTCTGGAGTGCACACTAATCCTCACCTCAGTGGTTCCACCAGAACTCCCCATAGAGCTTTCTCTGGCAGTTAACACATCTCTTATCGCCCTGGCTAAACTTTGTATGTCTGTGTGTCCTCCATGTGTTTTTAATATATTTTAAGAGACCTGGGCAAAGTAGCTTATAATACAAAGCCTGTACAGCAGTGGTTCATTCGAGTCTTCTTTTTCTGCCCCTGCCTAGATGTATTCTGTACAGAGCCCTTCAGGATACCATTTGCAGGGAAAGTAGAGGTTTGCTGTTTTGACAAAACAGGAACACTAACCAGTGACAGTCTGGTGGTACGAGGAGTAGCAGGCCTCAGGTAAAACCTGCCCATAATTCTTAGTGTTTTACTTTAACATTTACATACATGTGTACTCTGTGGAGCCTGTCAACTGATGTTTGCATTTATGACAGAGAAGGAAAGGAGGTGATGCCCGTATCTGAGATCCCAGTTGAGACACATCGGGTGGTGGCCACCTGTCACTCACTGGTCACTCTGGATGATGGACAGCTTGTCGGAGATCCACTAGAGAAGGCCATGCTGACTGCTGCTGACTGGACTCTCACTAAAGGTACAGAGAAATTACCCCCACCAAATCCACAGTGCATGGCAGTGGCATGTGTGTGTGTGAGAACGTGTGTATGCTCATGTTTGTGTTACATAAAGCCATGTGTCCCGTTTTTTCACCAAACCTGTTCAGCTTGGCGGTGTAATTTGACTAGTTCATCTAATTTGATTCTGTTCTTCAAATGCACTGTAACGTCAGTGTTATTATTTGGGGACCTTTGTTTAATCCTTTGCCTCATTGACTCTT
This sequence comes from Dicentrarchus labrax, assembly GCF_905237075.1. NCBI lineage: Eukaryota > Metazoa > Chordata > Actinopteri > Moronidae > Dicentrarchus > Dicentrarchus labrax. Next base: position 11,412,726 of record NW_026136722.1, read on the forward strand.
GCCTCTTTGACCAGATGAAAAGGTGTTCGCACGAGGCATCAAAACCCAGGGACTTAAGATCCACCAGCGTTTTCACTTTGCCAGTGCATTGAAGAGGATGTCGGTCCTAGCCTCCTATGAGAAACTGGGCTCCACTGAACTCTGCTACATCTCAACTGTCAAGGGAGCTCCAGAGACACTCAGAGGAATGGTATATATGGACACTGCCCTTAATACATACATGCTCTGTCCCAATTAAGTGTACCTACTGGTATTCTGATGTGGCTGTGATTGTAGTTTGCAGACTGTCCAGCAAGTTATGACGAAGTCCACAAGGAAATGTCTCGGGAAGGGGCAAGAGTGCTGGCTTTGGGATACAAAGAGATGGGACACCTTAGTCATCAACAGGTTTTTATTTCATTTTACTCAAAACAAAAGAGATTGTATGATCTGTCTGAGAAGAATACATTTTGTTAGAAACTGAGCTGGATCTTTTTGGGTCTCATAGGTCCGGGAGATGAGTCGCGATGCTCTGGAATGTGACTTGCATTTCGCCGGGTTCATGGTTGTGTCCTGCCCCCTCAAGAGTGACAGCAAGGCTGTCATCAGAGAAATCCAGGAAGCATCTCATCATGTAAATAAGCTGGCAACACACAATTGTGCACACGTACTGGAATAGAATGGTTTTAAGTTATATAATTCCTCTCACTCTGCTTTCAGGTCGTGATGATCACAGGCGACAACCCTCTAACAGCGTGCCATGTAGCAAGAGAGCTCCACTTCATCCAGAAAGAACACACACTTGTATTGCAGCCAGGCCCTGGTCAGGGTAAGACAAGTCATCACTTTACAGAATTACATCTATTACTCAAGTAAGCCAGTAGACTAACAATGTCAGTAATAAAGGTTGTAGCTAAAGGGCATAAAGATGATTGTAGTAATCTATTTGTAGTGGGTGTTTTGATTGAGGAGATTGACAATGTGCAGAATCAAGTACCTGATTTTTTTTTTTTTTGGTTTTCCAGGTGAGTGGCAGTGGGAGTCCATTGATGGCAGCGTGTGTGTACCACTGCCCCCTCCCTCCGTTTCCGCATTCGTGCATCAGTTTGATTTGTGTGTAACAGGGGAGGGGCTGGTCAGACTGAGCTGCGATCCCCGGCTACTCCACGCCCTCTTGCCTCACATACAAGTGTTTGCCCGTGTCAGTCCAAAACAGAAGGTTAGTCACAAATCACAAGTCCCTTGAAAGTTATGTATTTTGTAGTTTTTAATGAAATGCTCACTCTAAATCAACAATTAGTAACAGACACTGCGTTTCTGGGTCCCATTTAGTGTGTGATGGTGTGTTTTCTTCCTACAGCCATGGAGTTAGCTTAACATTTTTTTTTGTTATCTATCTCAAACATCAATATCAATAGTCAATGTCAGTTTTTTCCTTCATCACAGACAAAGCACAGTTGATACAGTTTAGACAAGCATTTTAACTAAGGGACACCACTCAATTACAAACTCTGGGAAGTCATCAGCTATAAAGATGATTGTTTGTTCTATTTCAGGAATTTGTCATCACAAGTCTAAAGGGGCTGGGTTATGTGACACTAATGTGTGGGGATGGCACAAATGATGTTGGAGCTCTCAAACACGCCCACATAGGTAAGATTTATTAACCACCCAGACTTGGAAACATGTCTCTCTATGTGTGACCCCAACAGTGTGTAGTGATGATAGTTTTTCCTCAGGTGTTGCTCTGTTAGCCAACGCACCTGAACGCATGCCTGAAAGAAAGAAACGGGGTAGAGAAAAGGAGGCCACCGCAGCAGAATCCAGACCTATACCACCTGTCAGTTCAGGAGGCAAACTGAGCTCCAGGGCAGCCAGGCAGAGGGTGATGGCCCAGAGAGAAGAGCAGCTTGCAGCACAAAAGGTGTGTGTCTTGGAAGAGCCTTCTTACTGATACTTATGGGAATGGTTTAAAAATGTAATTCATTTTTTTTGCTTTGTACAGCAACTAAAACTCATTTATGTTCACAAGGCCTTTCTTTGAAATGATAGTGTTATAGTGCACCAGTCTAAACATCAGGGTTTAATCTGTAACAGGAGAGGATCAGTCAAGTCTTACGGGAACTTGAAGAGGATCAGTTACAAGTAGTGAAACTGGGTGATGCCTCCATCGCTGCCCCCTTCACCTCCAAACTCTCCTCCATACAGTGCAGTGAGTAACACTAGTTGTCAGAGATAAGAACATAAAGCTGCTCCCCACCTCTGAAACTAGCTTTGTCCTTTCCCCCAGTCTGCCATGTAATAAAGCAAGGCCGTTGCACTTTGGTGACAACACTCCAAATGTTCAAGATCCTCGCTCTCAACGCCCTGGTGCTGGCCTACAGCCAGTCTGTGCTTTACCTCGAAGGGGTCAAGTTCAGTGATTTCCAGGCGACCCTACAAGGCCTTCTCTTGGCCGGATGCTTTCTCTTCATCTCCAGATCAAAGGTGAGAATTTTTGTAAGCGAGAAGGCTCTACATGTTTTCTGATTGGTTCTCCTAGCAAGGTAAGCAGAGACCAAATTAATGTTTTTCTTCTATTTACACAGCCACTGAAAACGTTGTCTCAAGAGCGGCCCTTACCAAACATCTTCAATCTTTATACGGTGTTGACTGTGCTGCTGCAGTTTGCTGTTCACTTCTGTAGTTTGGTGTACCTTTACAAAGAGGCACAAACCAGAAGTCCGCCCAGGTAAATCACAGGAAGACATAAATAGGGAATAAACTGCAGTTCTGCTATAAGTTAAATATTTACATGAATACCATTACAATAATACATTATAATAACAATTCACTTGTTCTGTCTCTCTTGCAGAGAGGACCAGTTTGTAGATCTTTATAAAGAGTTCGAACCCAGTCTAATCAACAGCACCGTGTATATAATGTCCATGGCCATGCAGATGGCCACCTTTGCCATTAACTACAAGGTACTTATTCTTAATTAATTAATTAATTTGTACTCTTTGTAGTATAATACTCACTTCATTTCTTGTTGTGTTCAAAAGGGTCACCCGTTCATGGAGTCTCTCAGCGAGAATAGACCACTACTATGGAGTATCGCTCTGTCAGGTTTAGCGATTGTAGGACTTCTCACGGGTTCATCACCAGAATTCAACGAACAGTTTGCTCTTGTAGATATTCCAACAGAGGTGAGCTGACATTATTCTACCATGTATTGATTTGTTGTAATTATGATGTATGCTATGAGGTAACCTGCTTCTTGTTTACTTCCTTGCAGTTCAAATTAATCATTGCCCAGGTTCTCGTGGTGGACTTTATTCTTGCTCTGCTGGTGGACCGTGTCCTGCAGTTCCTGTTGGGCAAAGGAACTCTCAGGCTGCCTTCTTGAACTCAGTGCCAAGAGTGACCGATGCCCTTATCAACCAAACTGTAAAGGGAGAGAAGACTTTGGAGGAGGATGAGAATTAAAGCTGTTGTGACTTACAAAAGACGGCTGAGACAGTCATGGCGTGCAGTACTGTACACTCCGTGTATCCCTTCCTTCGTCCTGCTCTGCCCCCCCTAACCATCTGTGTTTCTGTATTTCCATCAGCTCTGTTTCAATTCTCTTTCTGTTTTCTTCATAACTCTTGATTTGTTTTCTACATCTCTCTCTTTCCTCATCTGTCCCTCCCCACTGCTACACAAGGCCATGAAGACAGCAGTATTGAGTGGAGTGCGAGACTGTGTGCCACCCAGAGTGAAACATACTGGCACACAAAAGGGGCATTCTCCAAGAGAATTGCAAAAGTGTTTTTGATTTTTTTGATTCTTCTCCTTGATTTTGTAAAAAGTGAAAAACATCTCTAACAGACTTATAAAGACTTACTGATACAAATTATGAAGTCTGTCAAGTGTTTTGTCAAGTACGGAAGTGTCAACACATGAAAAGGATGAGCATGTCCAGCTGGTCATGAACTATCCTGTTCCCAGAAATAGGTGAGTAATGAGAAGGGTATGAAAATATAGTGAAACTGTACAAAGAAAGAAATTCATCCAATGAAACCATTTATCTAATTGGACACACGACGCTGAGCAGAACAAACGTTCCATCTCATCTCGAAGGAAAGAATGGAAGCTTTGTGTTTACTTACCAACTGAGCTTAACTACCCTACCACATTGTTTGCTATTTATCTTTTATATGAATTTACAAAAACATTGGTTTGATGAACAAACTAGCAAAGCAGCTCCCTTAAAAAGATATTTACCACTTGTCTCTCTTATTTCATGCATTGTGAATCAAGTACTGTACCAGGCATTCAAGAACTATAGAGTTGTTAAGGGGGCTTTTAATGACCCGAATTGCATCAGTTAACCCACTGATTTGTTTATGACAACCCAAAGGCTGTCAAAGTAGTTTTTCTGTGAAAAAGCCTCTCATAAACAGCTGCTGGGGCTGCTATTTTCTGCATGATTAATAGAAAGAGGCTGACACTGACAAGAGGCTTTTAGACAAAAAATGGTGTGTGGCAATTTTGTCATTGTCCAATTTATACAGTGATTAATATGATAGGGTCCCCAAAGACCATTTCGGCTATTAGAAACAACCATAAGAAGAATTGACACACTAATCAGGGACATTTCCTATTATTAATCATCCAATTTTCAATGCCTTTTACAGTTAAAAAAAAAAGAAATAGAGCTTTGTTGAATGTGTTTTATACTGTAACTAGTAGACAAATGTATATTTGCTTTGTGTCCATCTATGTAAACCTCTCTCATTCAGGGGTCAGGGAATACCGTATATTCGATGTACAGACTAGGATACCTCTCAGAGCAATGCTGGAGCCATAACGTTGGAGATTAGAGGATGTGCAAAGAGTAATCGCAGCAACTGAAATGAGATCTTACACTCTCTGCAGATAACACTGCTATATTGCAAAAAAAAAAAAAAAAAATTAAACTACAAGAAATAGTCAATGGTTGGGAAATTCCATGAAGGAGATCAAAGTTGTTGACATTGAACACAAGGTCTTAAACTCTGTGGAGCAAAGCATCAGAAAACTCTTCAGCTAGACAGGCTATCAGAAATCCTGTGTGTACAAAGAGGATCAGGGCCAGGGTTGACCCCTTTAAACTAGGATGTCAGTGCTTGCTCTTAATTTGATCCAGGGGAGGTTTCAATACTAAAGGACTGGATTCCTTTGGCACCAAAGCCACCTCTCTACAGAAAACATCTGCCATTACAGCCTGTAAGTGATTTCTAAACGACTGTCTTTAAAATGTATTCCTAGGCATATTATTTTCCACTTTAAGATCTTTAATTTGTAAAATCTTGGGATGGAAATGGTACCCCAGGAAGTTTGTTTCCCTTTGAGTATGTTTTAAACTGCACATGTTGGCATACACATGCCCTGTAATTTAAAAGGTGTATGAAGTAGAAAATATATGGATACATCATGCAACCCCTAGTAGATGACAGCCACATAAAGGTCACATCCAGCCTAAATATGTCAACACTGGAAGTAAAACTGGAACATCTTAACAAAACAAAACAAAAAGTGTCACAATCACACTACATTTCCCATGGTGCTTCAGGAAAGGGGGTTCGGCTTGTTGGGCGCGCGCTGTGAAGAAAACCATTTGAACGAAAAAATGGCGGAAAAACATTTCGAAGCTGGAGGAGAAGAAGGGTTTGTATCCTGTTTTTTTTTCAAATAAAAACTAAAAGTGTTACTTATGCGACAACCGACAACGATTTTAAAACTTGCATTGGTTTTGAGAGAATATAGTAAAGCCAACGATAACTTGTTCCTTATCTGAGTTTTGTCCAAAGCAAATCATTGTTGTTGACTACGGTGTTAAACACTAAGTGTTACTGCGCGTTAATATGAACGTATCAGTAAAACCTTGTATTTTGGACATTTGGAGAATGTTTTGTAGCGAGTAACAGTAGTTGGTTCATTTAATTTTAATTTTTTTTCCTGTTCAGTTTCGGAAGTGTCGTCGTTGCTGATACCCAAAGTGAGGTAATGCATTTTAACTGACATTGAAGTTAGCTATCTAACAACGCCTGAGCTAATCGTGTATCCAGGCGCTATCTGTGCTAAAGTGTCACTGCTACTTTGCGCTGTGTTCAATCTCTATAAACCAAGGTCCACTCTGTGAAACAGAAATCAAAAAGATGCTCCTCCACAAGCCCCAGCACAGCTCCCCCACACAAATCTCCTCGTACCGACTTCACATCATCCACCACACAGATGTCAGATGCAGGGGAAGGACATTCAGAGACAGACAAACAAGAAATGCTGACAGAAAACACAGAGGGGCCTTCAAGTCTCACTGTTAGCCCCACTGCACGGAGGAAATCCTGGAGGAGAGCCACCATAACCCGACGCTCTCTCCCTGTCCTTCCTAACCCATATCAGGGTAGGATATATTTCCCTTGTTGCCTCTTGTAATCAGTAAAGAATGATCATTGGGTGTTGTTTTGTTTTTTTGCAATATGAATACCTGTTTATGTGTTTATTGTAGTTTTATGCAGGGGCATAAGTGTATCCTTATCACAGAAAGAGAGGCTCGAGAAACTGATGGAGGCTTCAATGAGGGTGAGTGGATAATAGTAAATTAATTGTGACAATCTTAGCTGGAAATGTGATTAAATTAAATAAACAGGCACAGTAGGTTACTTTTTATTTCACTGTTTGAGATGAAGATCCTTTTTTCACTTGACTAAAAATATTTGGAAAGATGATGGATTAAACAAGGAACCAGCTGTTTAACAAATAAATGTGCTTGCACTCTGGTACTGACAGCAGAGAAACATTAAAAACACTTATTCAATTTCAAGTAATAACTAGAGATTTTGCATTGTAATAAAAGTGATGTTATAAGTACAAAGTGTGAGATTCACTGAAATTGAAACCCAGAACTTTAGAGACGTCTCAAGTTTTATGGTTTTATTCAGGAGATGTCCTAATAAAGTACTCGTGAGGTTGACTCTAAGGGTCTTGGTTGCGTTAGGTTACAGGGGAGTATACAGTTAATTTGAATTAGTCTTAACTAAAATTCCTAATGGATCTCTGTCTAATCATCTCTATTTTATCTCTAGCTGGCAATAGAAAGAACTCAAAATAACCTGCAATCAGTGCCAAAAACCTCACTGGAGTCTTTTCAAAAACAAGGTTAGTGCTGGCACTACTTCATTTGGTACATGTTTCTTGGAGCTCCTTTATTGTAGCTGAATGGCGGTCATAGAAATATTCAGTTTAAGTTATTTCTTTGTCTGTGTTGTGTGTCTTCCTTGTTGCAGTTGAGCGCATACAGAAAGAGTGGGGTTGTTTGGCCAATAGCATACGCAGCGAACCACAGGGTCATCAAGTCCCTGCTAGTGCAGCCAGGTATTGTAGCAGTTTTATTTTATTTATTCAGTTCTCTGTGTTTATTATATTCTTGTTTGGTTGTCTTGCCAACCAATTGTCATTTCGTATTGCATTTATGTCTCTGTTATTTTCTTTCCGTTCTAGTGATCCTGCAGTGCTAAGAGCCATGGCAAAAGTCCAGAAAGCCATCAAAAGGCATGTTGTTCTTAATAGTACTATAGCACACACAAAGTATTTATACAAACCATACATTCAAATGAAAAACAAAACACAGATAGTGTGACCTATCACATGAGATACATTTATTTACTGGCCTATGTATATATATATATGTATGTATGTGTATATATTGGGGGCGGCAGTAGCTCAGTCTTGGCTTGAATCAAGTCCCACAGACCACAATATGGAGTGTGGACTGGTAGCTGGAGAGGTGCCAGTTTCACCTCCTGTGCACTGCCGAGGTGCCCTTGAGCAAGGCAACCTAATCCCAAGAAACTGCTCACTTTGTGTGTGTGTATAAGAATAAAAAAGAGTGAAAAGAAGAATTTCCCCAATAGGGGATTAACAAAGTATATTTCTTCTTCTTCTTGTGTGTTTTAGGCTCCAGGCTGAAAGTGAATCTTGGGAGGCACTGTTGAACAAACACCGGAGTAAAGCAGAAGAATTGGAAAGGTGAACATGTCTACTGTCACTAAGGAATATTAACGCAATACTGTGTTAGAGTAAGTCAATATTGTCTTCTCAATTGTGTGTCAATAATGTGTTGTTTTATCTGTTGCAGGAAAGTGGAGCAAGGCCAGGAGGGGGGTGTATCATTGGACTCTACATCTGTGGCTCAGTCCTCACAGTACCATATCATACAGAATAAACCGGACTACCACGGTCTCCTCTGTAGACAACAGCCAATGTTTCACACTATGGCAATGATTGTATGTTTATATTTTTCTATCATTACAAAAATGTCTTTAAATCACTGTATCATTCGTATATATGCCATCTGTACTGTGGCGTATGGTAAAATACTACAGTTGGCAAGGGGAAAAATGGAGGAAGTTCTACTTGGCTCTGAGAGTGATGAAGCATAAAGCAGATGCTTCTGATTTTATGGGCAGCTTAAATGCTGTTCACAAGAAAGAGAAAGGAGTATGTTACTCTTTTGGGGGGCGGTGACAGTGTCAATAAATTAAATAACTTCATATTCAACTTATCTGATCAAACAATCACAATTGAATTGGTTAGATAATGATAACAAAGTCTATGTGAGATAATATAACTGGGGCATCACCTATACTTCTCTGCACAATTAACATCTGTTCGATGGACTTTGCCATCACTGAGTGAATGTGTGTGAAAGGGTGAATGTGGCACGTAGTGTAAAAGCGCTTTGAGTGGTTGGAAGACTAGAAAGGCGCTATACAAGTACAGGTCCATTTACCATTTACCAAATGTTATGCTATATTATTATTTTTTTAAGTTTTATTTTATGCCTTTATTTGACAGAGACAGCTGAAGATGATAACACGCAGCAAAGGGCCGCAGGTCGGATTCAAACTTGGGCCGCTGCAGAATGTGGGTCACCAGCCATTTATGCTATATTATGTAATCAGTTATTCTATTACTTTCTTTATGTAGATGGACACTCAGTGCAAGATGGTTAGAGAGCTTCTGTCCATCAAGGAGCAGTCACAGTTATTGGTGAAAGAGACCAGTGGCCGCTTGGGTAATGACTTAATTTGTCTTTCATGTTTTCTATGGAATAATTCAATTAAATCAATATTGATGTGGCGATTTAACGTTTAATCTGGTTACTTTTTCCTACCAGCGGCAGAGGCAGGATTTCAGGATCTTTCACCTGACCTCATCAGGATCCTTATGGGAGCACCTTTATCCTCTGCAACTACATAGTCCCTCTGGCAGGAGGCAAGCACAAGCAATCAATCAGTTAATGGACCATGGCTCTTTATGACTTGAATATAAAGCTCATATACTGTATGTGTTCTTTCTGATATTTTTATTGTTATGTGATTTGGAAAACTATAATTTCTTTGATCTATCTTTCTTGTCTTGTTTTAAACATAAAGTAAGCTCTAAGTTTATGTTTCTTTGTCAAATAAAACCATTTCCATCAGCAACAGGATTGGTAATGGAGCTAGTTCGGGTAATCCATGTGTTTGACCAGCAGGTGGCAGTGGCTGGCTATACAAATTTGTAACAAGCTCCATGAATGGCCAGAGTGGATTTTTCTGTTAAGCCTTAATTAAGCGTATTCTCACCTGTGAAACCTGAGACTTTTAAATCAAGATTGCCAGCTGTTAGAAATTAAGGAACAGACAAATATTTTAGAAATTGTTGCCAATATGTTTAAAAAAAACTTGATTATTCTGCATAAACACTGAAAAAAAAAAATCCTGCATCTCTTGGAACTATTAACCTGTCTAAAGTGATCTGTTGTCTTAAAATATCGAAATATATTGACTATTGGAAATCAAATTAAGTGTGTCTATGAAATGGCCTCAATTTGAAGTCATGGGATGTATTGATGTTTTTATGTGGTTTGATTACTACTATAAATATCTGCAATAGTGACTTTGCAAAGAGTAGCAATACACTGTTTGTATACGTAGAGTAATTTTCGAAAAAAGGGTCATTAAACCTTTGAAGAAATTTAGCAATTTTTCTGGAACAGGAAAGAATTAAATATAAATATTATAAAGCAAAATGAGTTTGAATACAGAGAGATTCTGCTCTGTAGTTTGTCTGGTCTTTAATTTACGTACAGTCCTTAAATCCTCATCCTCAGTTACATTTACTTGCTTTTTGGTGCCGCATCTATTTCACTTCATCAGTGTCCCCTGACCATTCAGGAGGAGGCCCCTCCCCCACAGTGACTCACCCCATCTCTTGCATTTGGCTGGGTCACTGATGCAGAACGAAGCTTTGACATTGTACCAGTCAGTCAAAGCTTTGTTAGCCATCACTTCTATCTTTTAGACCTATTCACTCATTAATGTTCATACTTAATTTGTTTCTCTTAAGAGTGCAGCAAGAAGAAAGCCCTCTTACCCCATTGTCAATGATAAATGAGAGTAAATGACTTCTTGTTCTCTGCTGATATGATCTCCAACATGGACTACAGTGAATTTTCCTTGTGATTGTATTGAAGCGAGTGACTAGAGAGCACAGGGACATGCAAAGAGAAGACAAGCAGGGTTGTGAGAGTTGTGAGTAAGGGAGGATGGTGCACAGCAGGAGAGATCGATTCTTATTTAGATGAAAATGAGGCTTGATGCTTGTGGGGTGAGAGGAGGGCAGCCTTAGCATCCAAATGAATAGAAGTTTTACAGAAATGGTCCTTAACTGAATCACCAACAATAAAAACAAAGAAGTTTACAAAGACACTGACATAGTCTTTTTACTTTCAAAGAATGTCTCAATTTGACAGTGATAAAGACTGACTTTGGGGTTAGATGATAACCCCTGCAGCTACCCAATTAAAATTTTTAACTTTTGCTTTTGAACGACCTCAGTGACCCTAGTAAACAGCATGTCATAAGTTATGTTTGATTTAGAGGCAGTGCATATTTGAATAAAGGTGCCTTGGGTGTGACCAGGCTCTCCGGGTTCCTTGTTTGTAGACTATTATTATAAAGAAAGAAAATGAGGCTTCATTTTGCTATTACATATGGGTATTTTATTTTCTACTTAAACACTGACGTTTATAAGATTAGAGGTTTGGTTGTAGTAGGGATAACTTTTTTAAAGGGTTAAAATCCACTGCTTTGCATAACCACCAAGAACCCTAAATTGTCCTATATGTACATGCAAAGAACAATTACTGGTTGGGTTCACTGTATTCTCTATTCTTTTTGTCTCTAACTTTAGATTGATTAGCTACAGATTGTAGTAGATGGATGTGTGGAGAGTCAGCATAAACCATTGCCAGTTTGGTCCTACTCTCTCATGCACACCCATCATCTCTTCTCAGTATACAGCAAGACTCGCTGCAGCTCTCCTCCAAATCCATTCAGCCAGCCATTCGTCTTGGAAAGCTGTCTCTCTGATCTGAGTGATAAACTACAGCAGAATTGCCCAGTTTGCAAAAAACAAGGACACTTGTTTTCAATCTGTGCTGTCAACATTTTCATACTGAAAACTGATGGGATGTTTCATTCATCAGGGGTTTAGGACAGAATGATATTCTTAGGTTGGACTGTTTTGCTTTGATATTGAATATTGTTCTTGAAATAGCTACAATTTACCCATACAGATAGGTATCACTGAATTTACTTTTATGCTAAACTCGTGAAAAGACACTGACACAAAGAAATCAAATCATTTTCAGTACGTATTTCCATTTATTCGGCTTATTGTGGCTTTTTAAACTCATACACCTATGCCCTTGCTCAAACAAATCTACAACACAAGGTAATCCCTCTGGTTATAACACAGTGTTTACAGCCGTGTGTACAGCTTGTTACAAGCTCAAACAGCACACAATCGCAGTCCTTTAAATTAAGAACAAAAAAAACCATTCACTTCAAAGTTTTGTTTTAAAAAAAAAAATATTCCGTTAGATAGGTGATCTCACCTGATGTAAATAAGGAAAACAAAACGCGGTAATCCATTCACAATAGGACAAGCAATACTGATGACGTAAAGGGCTATCAATTTGTAAAGGCCGTGCAGGAGCAGAACATTGTCACCTGGAGGAATAATGCAGTTATAGGGTCTGAACCACTGTGTTATAAAATGTATGTTTGTATGCATTCTGCCAACCTTACACCAGATAATAATGAACTTTATATACACTAGTAGCTCCCTCTCTCTCTCCCCCTCTCTCTCTCTCTCTATCTTCCCTATAGTAGTCTACTGGTTAACCCGCCCGTAAGCTCGCTGTCTCCGGTGCTACGAGTTCAATGGTCAACGCGACGCACACCGCTCGCGCAGCCCAGAGCATCCCACATACTCGCGCGACATCAATAACAATGGCAAACCGTAGTCTGTTTTGGTAGCAGATCTCTGATTGGAGCTAGACGGTCCGAAAGCCTAGTCGCTCTGTTCACGTCTTATTTCTTTTTTTTTTTTTTTTAAATTGGCGAGTTTCGTCTAAAGACAAGAGCGTTCGTCTATTGTCATATTTGGTCGTTTTTATATATATATATATATTTTTTTTTCTTTGGAAAATGTGCGAGGCGCTGTTGGCAAGCTCACACAGTCTGTGCATGTGTGTCCCTGCTGCTGCTCTTCTGCTGGGCTACGGCTACTAACCTAGCTGCTTTTCACTCGGTGGTTAGCTAACGTTAGCCTGGCCGCGTTTATTGACTTGAAGAGAGAGAGAGAGAAAAAAAAAAAAAAACAAACACTAGCGAATGTAAAGCGTGTTTGCGCGATCTGTTTTATGACAACAGTCACTAACTGTTTTCTAGTCGTTGTTGTCGGGTACGGTAAGAAGTGTTGTATGATTTGTCGTAGAAAATACTTTGCTGGCTAGCTAACAGGCTAGCTATTTGTGTGTATTCTTCGACTGACTGAGGAAAACGGCGAGTTTTCTTTGAAAGTATGGATGACCAGACCAGGATGATGACGGGTCTCACCGGACTCGGTGGACTACAGCAAGCCGATGTCGGTGACCCAGACTCGGTTAGGAAACAGCAGTCACTCGGTCAGCCTCAACAAGACATAGGGGATATCCTACAGCAAATAATGGCCATCACCGACGAGAGCCTGGACGAAGCACAGGCCAGGTAAGACAGGCGAAGAGCCATTTTCCACACATGATAGCTAAGCTAAAGTGCGTTGTATGTGTCTTATTTTTTTTGCTTCAGGACTCAAGTGTTTCTGTGAAACGCTCACGTAAGGTAACGTTTTACGTAATTGCAACATTAATGCAACTTGAAGTTACATTGTAATTCGCCGCTAATCCAAATACATTTAGTTAACCAAAATAAGTTGAACACCCACATTACAGTGCTGTTGTAGTTTGAAAGGAGGCTCTTTGTTACTTCAAACCGAGCTCTATTGTAAACTGTAGTTTGTAAACATGCTCACTTGGTGGAAATGCGGCGATAAAGTTGATCTTAATTGGTTTTTTAATGAAGTGTTGAATTAAAAAGTTTAAACTTCCTATAGAGTCTGTGAGAATGGTAGCCGTATAAAAATCATATAGTTACTTGCCTAACAGTAACTTATTGCTGAATTGGTGTTGCGTGGCTCTTTTAGGTTTTAAAGGATGGTAGTTTTATTAGAACACAACAGTAGTTATATTTTTTCAGGCTTGCATTAACCCCTGCTTAAAGAAAATAAATATTACATACTTAATGAGTTTTTGTCATCTTTCAATTGGCTCATAGGACAATGTGAAGTTAGTGATGCAAATTTCCCCTTTACACCAATTATTAAAACTACGAGGAAGTGTGTCAACATACGAAATGCTCTAAGATAGTGCATGTTATGTGGAGGCTATCTGAGTGAAATAAGGTGTTCTGGTCATGTTGCTAAAGCTTTCAAATATTACTTAATAGACTATGCCAAATTAGATTTGCCTAATTATAACAAAATGTGTCTGAAATGCTACTGAACATCAAATCAGTGGGAATAACATTAGTCATTGAAATGCAAATGAGTGGATAAATTAAGGTAATGGTAAGGATTACATATCAGCCCAATGCTGTCTGTGATGACAGCAATCATTCATTCTTATGACTCCTCACTTAATGTATGTGTATTTTTACCTATTATTATTGTGGGGTGTATGCACTGCAGTGAGCAACTGACCCACACTCATTTGCCATGTGGCTCAAGGAGCATAAGGTCAGTTTCAGATGAAGCGTCAGTATTTCAACAATAGACAACCGTCCACTGCAAGACTGTGGCCACAGTGTGATGTGTCATTAGCTAGTGATTTTCCACCCAACATTTGACCACCTGGTTCTCTTAATTAATTCACTCCTCTTTCACTCCCTCCCTCCCTGGTGTTCATCCTTTTCATTGTGTGCTGGGTGCAATCAATTCTCCTATAATGTGTACGCGAGTGCAGCTGTCCGCAAATCGAGTTTCTATTAATGAGATGGTGGTGAGGGGGAGGGATGATGCTATACCAGCAGACTATGAACACTGGGGTATTACCTTTTCTTCAGTACAAGTTTGAGGACTTAATCAGGCCTTATTTTGTGGACAAATGCAAATATTTGTGCTTTGGAATATTTCTTGTTATCTGTTATTTTTTTCTTCCCCCAGTATCTTTTTTCCTTTTTGATTTGTGCTGGCCATTTACAAAAGGTTGTACTGTGGTGAATCAAATGATGTAAATTGTATGTTTTGGGGATTTTAAAGAACTATTATAATGTAGGAAATCATGTACCAGGCCTAATATTAGATGTTAATAGGCTATTCTGAAAAACCAATTAAAGGTGTGGCTGCTTCGGAAGTGCCAGTGGTGTCCTTGCTGTACGCTAGTATTGATCTAAACTCCCACTCAGAGCATGTCTTCGTCATGCCATATATGTGCAGGATTGATACTAAAAAGAATGTAGCCTACGGTCAGTTCAGTGGACAATACGCAATGTGTGGCACGTACGGCTCAAACCCTTGATGCTGCTCATATTATGTACATAATCAATAAAGGCAATTCTGATGATAAAATATTCATCTTCTGAACAGTTTAGCATTAGCTGTAAGACTAGCTCTATGAAGTGTGCAATCGTTGAGCTGTTTGCTAATATGCTTCTCAGGTTTACTTCAGGTAAAAGGCCAAAACATAACCAGATGTCAGAACTACACAGTCTGTGGTTACAAAACGGTTTGCTGGTATATAGCAGTTATGACTTAAAATGTACAAATTTATCAACATCATACTTAACTCTGATCAAGTTTGTCACCCACACATCAATCTTTCCCTTGGTCACGATCTACAAATTTATGTGTGAGGTAGCTCACATGTGAGCATGACGCCCTTGTCGTGCAGGGTGGCAGTGTGTTGGGATGGGGAGTGGTCAGGGCAGCGCAAGAACTTGGTATTGCAGAGTACACTTCCTGCGCACCATCCGCCCTCATCCTCTCACCCTGTCGCCATATGTTCAGATGCTGGCCAGAGGAATCGCCGGCGCATTGGGGTGGATCAGACGACCCCACAGAGGGAGGGAGAGCAGGGGGGGGCATGGCAGGGGGTGGCCTGCCACTCAACTTCCAGCACAGGTCAGTACAGGACCGCATGAGCACCTCCTTCTCCCCCTCCTGCTCATACCCTCCATGCTGAAGGCAGCCCTCCCCCCAACTCAAATCCAGCAGTGACAGAATTGGTGGACAAAATGACATATTTAATGCTAGATGTATAACTCTTTACTGCCTCAACTCAATTCTCACAGAAAGGCAGTCTTTCGTGGCATACACAGTAGGCACACTATTTGCTAGTCCCCATAGTCCCCTCATTAATACTGCAGTGGACATTCACAACTGGAATTGGTGTTGAGGTCAGGTGTAGCCAAATCATATTCATCTGTGGTTGTTTTAAATGTGTCGTTGGTAATGCTATTTGGAAAAGAAATGCTTTATTTCAGGGTGATCCTCAGGCTTTTTCTTGTTTCATGTTTTCCAATTCATACTCATCAGAAATGGAGGCCTCATGCTGGTTTTATTTTTGTTTTTTAAGTGTATGTTGCAGTTTTCCAATTACATATTAAAGCTGTTGCCACTGAAACTTGTTTTTGCAATAAATGATACCTGTTGTGATTCGTAAAACCTCTCCATAGAACACAACAAATGCTTGCTCTGTGTATAGGAGTAGTAATTAAAATTACAGAAAATAATTAAGGGTAATGAAATATTACAACAGCACTGCGCAAACTATGGCCACACAGTTACCATAGAGTTAATAAACACCTCTGACAATCTGAACAATAAAGGAACACACAGTTTTAGTATAATATAGTGCATGGTTAGTAAGGTAAACATAGTAACATGTTATGTTTTTGTTACGTGTGCCTTTCTGAATGTGAAAAAAATTGCAGACTTTAAATGCTGTTCTATATGTCCTCAGCTACCAATGCACTCCCTCTCTCTGATGTAATTGGCGTGCATGGTCAGTACAGTAGTTACCATTAGAGACTACAGTGTCAAGTAATTTAGCGTCATATTAGGGACTTATACCAGTCTTACAAGTTTTAATACATGAGTAAGCTATATGGGTGTGTGAGTGCATGCATGTGTATTAGCAGGAAATTTAGTTGCTAAGGTGTTCTGATTTGATTATTGTAAACTGTAGAAGTTTTTTCCTTTCTCCTTTAATTGCTATTAGCCCGTTTGGCAATAAAGAGAACATCTCTGATTAAATTAAAATTGCAACTTAATCCTAATCCTCTCTATCAACTCACCATCTACTTTCATGGAATGAGTCTTTCTGTAAGAGGTAGAAATTAGATTACTGTGTATTAACTCTGGAATCTGGTGCTCAGTAATGATGACCTTGAGGTTTGGCATCATTACCTGTCCCACAGTGCAAAGCATCCAAATGACAACATTACTCTTGCTAGTTCAGATTGACGCACCAGGAATGTTTCTGCACTGACAAAGACATTTGGCGATTGGAAATGCCTTTAAACAACATGGCTCTGTCCTGCTGTGTTCCACTACACTCTTGAAATGCTGTATGCATAATACATACAGCTCCTCTACCTGTTTTATGGGGGAGGACATGGAATGACTTGAGATGGAAGTCTGTTTATCGTAATCCTCCTCGCTCTCTCCCTCTCTTATTCCCTCTTCTCTCTTACAGGAAGCATGCCCTGAACTGTCACAGAATGAAGCCAGCCCTCTTCAGCGTTCTCTGTGAGATCAAAGAGAAGACGGGTGAGTTTCTACTTCACTCGTTCTCTTTGTGTTCTCCAGTCGGCACAGGTTGTAACCTAGTGTTGAGATGTAGTGTGCCTTTCCTCCAGTTTCCCAAGTTACTTTTTTACTGGCCTCACAGGGAACTCTGTTGATTGAATATTGATTATATTAGTTGTAGAACTGACTTAGCTGCATGTAATGTATATGGTTTGGTTCAAGATTGTTCTAAATAAGCATTACGGTTTGTGTTTTGGCCTAGTAATTATAGAAACCTAACCTATTTTTGGCCACTGTCCAGACTTCACACTGACCTGCCTGAAACTAATCTTAGTGGAGCGGTGCCTTTGAAACCTGAGTCAGACAGCCGAACATGTTGCAGAACATGCTAACAACTCTGATTTCACATACCTATTTATCAGATTACAATTTTGTTGACCATTTTGACCTGGAGTAACTGAATGCAGAAATATACCCTGCTTGGTTTAACATTTGCATTATTGTGACTTTTCCACCTCAAATGGCGTACTGTGAAAATGTATGAATGGTGCAACCAACAGGCTTTTACACTTGGTTGAGTATCACAGAAATATTTATTTTATTATGACTCAGGAATAAAGACCCGACCCCACTACAACTACAACTACAATTACCATTACTACAAACTATCATATCCAAATTATTAGATTAAAAAAATCAAACCTGATCCCAAGATAAAGTTCATGCACAAGTAGTTGACAGCAGGTAGATATGGAAAACTCCACAGGGGTTATTGCTTTACAGTCAAACTGTTACGGTGTTTCAGTACAAAGAGATGTTCTTTTCTTCTGCATTGTTAAAAAAGCTACACCACACAGTGTAGGATAATTGTGTTCTGGGAATAAATTGCTATGCACATCAGTGCAGTACCTTCATCCAAACATGCAAAGCAACAAGAAACTATTCCGACACCGTCTTAAAAAATAATGCTGAATTTCAAACACATGATCTGGTGTAAATTATTGCTTATATAAATATCTCAGATTTGCTCTTACACATAAAATTATTCAAAGTAAACATGCTGCTTATTCTCATCTTGTTAGCTATTCGAGTCAGCTTTCTGACAGATTCTAGTGTGGTTCAAAGGAGCAGGCCTGGGATGGATGGCAGATTGATGGTTATGGTAGTGTAAATGGGGTGTGTTTTTGAATCCTCTCCTTCTGCCAGTCTCCCTCCGTTCTTGTCGTTCTGTGTGCTTTTCTCTCTTTCACATGCCTAGTGTATCTTCCAACAGCAAACCTCTCTTGTTCAAATACAATTTGAAAATGCTGCACTGCTGCCTGTTGTGGCCCTCTGTCAATAATGTATTATTGCTCTCCAGTGATTGGACAAAAGTAAAGGCTAGGCTTGAGTGAGTGGGGCAGGGTACACTGTTTCCCAGGCAACCAGTGGTCTTATTTACCCTAATGCCATTCACTTTGATTTTCACATTTAGTCTCCCAGCAAACTAGAGAGAGGGTCTGTGAGTACTCATACAGTAAGCTGAGCAGAAAAACAGACAAGGCACAGTGGTAGGTTAACAATAGATTCATGCTTGAGGTGACTATGCCAACCATGAGATATAGAGATCTTTGGCATTGCCTGTTCTCTGTTGGCCATCTGCCACGTAGTGCCCTTCTAACTGCACTGTGTACCTGCTTTGGCATTTCTCTGCTACTCCATCAGACCCCCTGCAGGCCCCATTATGTGCCTCTGGAATGTGAATTGACTTCAGTGCAGCTTGTGGAAGACCCAATCAGTAGTCCTCTAGTATCTCCACAGATTTTCTGCAGTCTTTTTTCACTAACAAACATGCACTTGCAGGCACACCCACATACACACTGTGTCTCACTTGCACACATACGCACACACTGAACAGGGATAAAAGCAAACTCGGTCTTGGGTTTACTCCTACTGCCTCGGTCTTGTCCTCTCCCCCTCCCTCTCTATGCCTCGCTCCCATTCTTGAAAGAGAAGACTTGCTCTGAACTCGGGGCTTTGATATGGTAATGTAATGGTGGTGGTGGAGGAGGGGAGGTGGGGTGTGGGGGATGGGAGGTGAATTCCTCTGAGTGCTGCAGTTGGTTAGATTGTTTTCATTGTAAAGGAAATGTTCTGCGCTAATGCCAGTACCCCCCTCCCACTGCCACCACCCCAAAACACCCCCTATTTTACAACAGTGCCTGCGTTGTCCTGAGCTCTCACATTAAACATGACCTCCATATGCGTGAAATTTGATTCTTGTTAATACTTTATTAAAGATACACTCCAAAAAAGAAATTAAAGCACTTGGAGAGGGACGGGAAATGATCAAAGTTGAGAGCCAGTGGCTTTGCTTCAACTCAGTTCTGTTCTCTCTCGCTCTCATGGGTATTTGCTGTAAAAATAGCTCTTGGTGCAATGGGACAGCTTATGCCAAAATCTCTCACAAGCCACTGCAGTTATTCTCAGAAGTTTTTCATTTAGTTTGGGCATGTTTGAGGCGTTTCTCCTTACTTTTATGCATTCCTTGTGCTTTACACATGACAGTGAATCTGTCACTCACTCTGTTCTGTCACTCTGCTTAAGTCTCTCTTTTTCAAGCCTGAACATTCCCAGTTGTTTATTTTTGGACAGGTTATAAATGAAAATAAAAATTGTTTTTCAAGTAGAATTAAAGCTATACAGTTTTTTTTTTAAACTTAGAACACCTCAATTGGAAAAGGTCACACCCCAACTCTTACCACTCATCTTGATAAGCTGTCTTGATAAACAACTCTGTGGGATAATGCCGCTAGTTGGCTGCTTAGGAATAGTAGCAAACTGGCCAGCATCCTACCTTACTTAAGACTTAAATAGCTGGCTCCGTCTCGCTGTTAGTGTTAAAA
The DNA here is from genome assembly GCF_905237075.1 of Dicentrarchus labrax. NCBI lineage: Eukaryota > Metazoa > Chordata > Actinopteri > Moronidae > Dicentrarchus > Dicentrarchus labrax. The sequence continues at coordinate 11,432,774 of NW_026136722.1, forward strand.
GTTAACGTGTCTGTCACCGTTTTTATGATTATACATGTGTCTGTGCACGGCCACTCACATGGGCTGTGTATCCCTCAGCAACAACAGTGAGGGTTTAACAACAAGGACATCCTCATGGCTTGTAGCCAGTGTGATGTTAACTTGAGCCAGTTGATTGCTTTGTTAGGTGCCCAGTTATGCCAGTGTCCTAACAATGTGTCTGGGGTACTGGTTATTTGCTTTCTGCCTCTGCCACAGGCCCACTCCTTTCTCTCTGTGTTTCTCTGACCAGCCTCTGAGTGAGTTTTAGAGCAGATAGATTGTTATGATACATTATTTTTCAAATAATAAGTTAACTATTTGGTTGAAAAACAAGATCAGTCCTGTAATGTTTGTTTAATTTGACTGCGATAGCTATCTATGTTGGATATCTAACCACAGACAAGCACCAAAATCTCAATGCCCACCAGCAGAGCCAGCAGCACTTAGCTAGAATGTTGGCAAAGCGGCTAGCTGACAACCCATCATCACATCCTATTAATGTTTTGACAAGATGGATGAATGGTGAGATTTAGGAAACTCAATGAACTCGCTCTCTGGTTTGTTTTTTCAGTACTACTTCTGGATACATTTTATATAAAAGCTGATCACGTTTAGTTATGATAGCTTATCAATTAATACAAAAATGGCCAATTTAAACAGTTACAATGTTATTAAATATTTTTTTTTGTAGTGTAAGATTTATGAGTGGATCCTTTCTAATATTTTTTGTTAGCTTGTCATTTACCACATGCTCTTTTCGAGTGTATCCAAACTATTAAACAACATATGTTAAATTGGCTCATTAGGGTTGTAATGTTTTTACAAACTATGTGAGTTCCTTAATCAAATTATTACCGTACCTGGGTATTCACAGCACTCAAGTTGTCTATATGCATTACAACACCATTTCAGCAACCAAACAACCCCAATTACATGTTAATTGAATTACAGCATGATTGCAGTTGTTAAAACACCAAAACAAAACAACACTATTAAGAGTCACACATAGGTGCTATGTGTTTATTCACAGCCAGAATAAACACATCACAAACTTTTTTAGAGCCTTTAGAATTGTCATTATAATTTGTAATCTTTCATTTAAATTGTAATGTTTATTTCAGAGGCCATACATGAAAGTTGACAACAAAACATCACACACCAGTGCTAAACAGTTGGTAGCACTCAATTTTTGTTAGGGAAAACACGTTCAGCATCACATGATTGATTTAGATGTTTGTATTCCACCGACTTTGACAGAGTGCAGTACATGAAGTCTACTGAATCACATGCCTCATTAAAGCAACTTAATTATTATTAGTTTTCAAAGAGCCCAATTTGGAAGAGAGCCCTAAAATTTTATGTGTTGTTAGGAACCCGTGGGATGTCTTTTTATTATTTCTTTATGAGGAAAAGCATACAGTACCTTTCAAGCCAAAAGCAGTAACAAGATAAAAATAGTTTGTGGCAGAAATGTGACCTATGTGAAGCTGCCATACCTGAATTTTCAGTTTTACTGTCACATGAGTCTAAAGCAAGAATAGGTCATCTACCTTTGTACCGTCGCAAGTTTTCTATTGTAAAGAGTCAGTTTTCTATTTACATTCACTATGCAGTGCTGCTAAATTATCTCATTGGCTTTTCAGGGATCTGTCTTGTGTTTTGTTGTGTCCTGCCACTCAATCGTTTTTTCTTTCCCTGCTCCTTTGCAGAAGAGAATGAAAAAAGATAGTGTGCGTTGGGGTGGGGGGTGGGGGGTGATACAGGGAGATTGATGAGGCAGTAAGAGCAGGAGTAATTACTCGGTGTCCATTCCCCAAGCCAGATTGGCAGACGGCTAATATCACACAGACCCCTGGCCCTGACAGACACACCACCCCCCACCCCCCACCCCCCAACTCAAACTGGGGAGGCAGGACACCCCAACCTTCAGCCTAGGCCTAATGGTGTGTGGGCCAACTGATTTCCCCATGTGGTATTATTCCTGTAGGAACTGGGCTTCTGTATATTGACATGGGAAACTGCTGTCTCGAGTGTGTTCGAGGATGGGAAAAGCTCAGTGGAATTGTTCACCTTTAAGACTGCTGCAACATGATTTTGGCAATGATTCACCAAGCCGTAATTTGGCTGTGCTGTCACTCAGTATTTCAGGGGCATCAGGGTAGCAGGATATGGATGACTGAGTTTAAAAGTTTCTAATAGTTGACTAGCAATAACACCATTCATTTTGCTAATGAATTGCAGGGATATATTAGGACAAATGCCCACTCCAGGATTTTTGTCTGATCCCATTTGCTTCACCCAATTTACACTTTGACACCAGAACAGTAGGCTTATTGGAAGAGGAGTTAAGAACATGTGTCAACATTAATCAAGCATTTGCCTATTTGCTTCATAGCTGACACTGGCGGTGGGAGTTTCAAAACAATAACAGTGAGATCAAGTGAAATTAAACAAAACATGCAATTAAAATGTATTGGCACCATATCTCATTAGGGTTACTTACTAAAATACTAAAAGCTCAGCAAATAACACACTCACGAAGTAGACACACAAATACTGGTGACACTGCTGAAATTTAATTAGCCAGAGTGACACGATAGGCAAGGCACCATGTTTTGCACACTACGGCTTACTTTGGATCCACAAATTCACAATAATTTGTGTCCAACAACAAGAAATCAGGAAATATTGAGTGACCTATCAGTATTGGTCGAGGATCACCCACAGGGCAGACTCCTACCTCTTCATCTCATCTGCCCTCCCTCTCAGCATGTCTATGCCTCTCACACTGCTTTTAGGCTTTGCTCTTAAAGGAAGCCAGCGTCTCTTTAATTAAAGATATGTAAATGTGGTCTCAGCTGGATTGCATTAGTTTGGTGGCAGTGGGGTGGGAGAGTGTCGGAGCCTAGCTCCTAATCCTGACTAATTAAGGATTAATTACAATTGATGGGAGCCTTCCACCCCTCTGCAGTAGTGCACGTTGCTATCCCAGACAGTATGTTTGTATATTTCACACCATGTCATAAATGCAGGGGATCGACCGTAGTATCGGGGCTGGTGGTGGGGGTTTTACTAGCCACCCGAAGAAGATAGGCAGTGCATTAGGTTATTACAGATAATGGGAAGCCCATGCTCCTTTTCAGGCTTGTGGTGATCTACATCAGAAAAGGTGTATGGACTGATGAAGCAGTACTATTTGCTAATCCAGTCCATATTCTGGGAGGATTATTAGTTTGTGTTTCCATCAAGTTCTAATGTGTGTACTCATTTATGTTTGTACTGGTTAGCCAGACCAATTAAGGCTACCCTCTTGTAAAACCACTGGTATATTGTTATCCTGACAAGCCAGACATGTTATTGGCACAGCGATTTTATTCCTTACTAAACTGATACATCGGACCTGTGCAGGCTAACCATGTAGCCTCAACTCTCTCTGGCACCATCTGACTGTGTCATAATGCTTGTTCACTTGTTATAAATGGGCACTGCTCTTCTGATCTATCGCTTAATTGCCACCTAATTTGCATAACAGTGCAAATTAACGACCTCTCAAATGAGCGTTCATTTTTCACAAAGTCTTTAGGAGCTCCTTAAGAGTCTGTGCTAATGAGCACAGGAGGCAGCTGGCCTGATGAGAGTTGACTGGGGGAAGATCCTAGCAGTGCTTTAACAAGCCTCCTGCTTAGGTGCTCTTCATCATCCTCCTCTTCCTCCTGTGACATTTCAAATTCTTTCTTCCATGTCTTTCTGTCTTCCTCTGTGTGCAGAACTGTACTAGAGTGGGGATATCATATTAAAGATTTAGTCACAGGTGCTCAACAGTGCTTATTATATTCCTTTAAACACAATTTATGTTAGCACTTGTGCCAAATTGACACTTAGGTATGTTTTTTGGGGAAAATATCTTATATTGCCCAGTCCTGTGAAATAACATGGCAATGTGTAGTCTGTCACTAGTTTAAGCTAGCAGTGTTCTCCTAATTTAATCACATTTTCTCAGACTACTGTGGAACACAAGCTATATGGAAATACCAGTATACTCACAGTAACTCGAGGTCTGTTTGTTTAGCGCAATCCATGCTTTCTGGATGAACTTGGGAATAAAATATTTTATCAGAGATGCACTTTGTTGACAACAGGGTAGTAAACAAGGCCGATTGAAATTTCAACCACCTCAGCTGGTCAGCCTGCCCCAGTCTTGCCACTGAAGCCAAATGTTGTGCTTCCTTTTGGTCACAAGCCAATCATTTTAGCAGTAGAAATGGACAAAATATGACATTGTTTTGAGTATTCAGTCAGTCATATTTTAGGGGATTTCATTTAGTTTTGAGTTGTATTTTTTTGTGTTTTAAGGCTTAAGAAGGTGTCTATTAATTTGTGTCTAATAAAATGTCTTAATGTTTTATTTTAGCATTGTAATGTATTTTTAAACATAAATATAGCATTTATTCATAGCTAATGATTTTCAGCCTACTTTTACTTTTGACCTGTAAAAAAAAAAAACATTTGGAACGTCTATCAGGGGAATATTTTTTTATAATTTACCAAATGATATGGAAAAGACATTGTAGTGCCTCGTTGTTTATTGTGTTATATTTGTGCAGATTAAGTGACAACACAAATCATTAGTGTTTGTGTGTGTGACAGTGTGTTTGAGTGTGACCATTCAAGGGGGGTACACGTAGTCATCACTCGGTTGTCCAAGCCCCTCTCTTTAGTTAATTAAGGCTGATTAATGATGTGTTGGACTGAAGTGTTGTGTTTGCCCAAGGTGTGAGTTCTCCAATTCACACCTTATTCAGACCACACTGTGTTTACCCTGAATGCTTACCTTTCTGTGTGTGTGTGTGTGTGTGTGTGTGTGTGTGTGTGTGTGTGTGTGTGTGTGTGTGTGTGTGTGTGTGTGTGTGTGTGTGTGAATCAGAGTGGGGGGCTGCGTGCAACAGGACTCCAGTGAACTACCCAAACAGATGCTGATTAGCGTGAGCTGCTTAAAGTAGGAATGGACATATGGATTAGGCTCATTAAGTTGACTGTACTCTACAAAAACCCTCTTTTAGAAGAATGGGGTACACACTTTTATGTTGAATTTGCAGTAGAAATTTACCTTTCCCCAATAGCCATTTGGCAAAGAGCCCATCAGGGAAATTATTCATTTTTAATGCCATATTCTACAACTTGCCCAAGGCAACATTTTACACACCCAAGTCCTTTTGAGCAACCCATATTCTACCAAAATGGCGTGGTAAATCAAAATGCTATATACACAGAGTAGCTTGTTTGTGAAAGTTTACATTAATCAATGTTGTTTCCACGTATGATTTTGTAAAGACAGCACCACTGGCATCAAGACTCCTGCTGAGATTGCTAAAGACCACTAGTCATATGAGCACATGTGAGTTTGCATTTACAAACTTTACTCGGTGACTAACTGGACATAATGAAGGTGAAGTTTCTATTTCACTGTATTGATTTAAAGGTCAAGGAGTTTAACGACACTGTTCTTCCTCTTCTCTAACGCCACACATTACCGTTTCTCTGCATAGTGGAAGACAAACTGATCCAACACGAGAATATGGAAAAATAAAAGCTACATCAGGTCTGATCAGCAGGGCTGCGACTAACGACTATTTTCATTATCAATTAATCTGTCAACTATCTATCACTATCATTTTCTAAATCGATTAGTTGTTTGGTCCAAAAAAAGGAGAAAAAATGTTGATCATTGTTTCCGAAAAGGTTACTTCGTTTTGTCCACAACCCAAAGGTACTAAGTTTACTGTCATAAAGGACTAAATAAACCAGAAAATATTCACCTTTGAGAAGCTGAAATCATTTAATTCTGATTATCAAAATAACTAACAATTAAGTATATTAATTAATTTAATAGTTGACAGATAATCGATTAATCGACTAATTGTAGCTCTAGGTTTGGGTTTTGTCAAACTTTAATTTTAAGATACCTTTTTTCCCCCCCATAGACCTGGAAACCGAATTCAACCTGGTGGGTTTTAAGCACCCATCCTCAGCCTCGTCATGCATCGTTCAGGAAGAAGTTCATTCTCCATTTGAATTTTGTTTTCAAGGGTGAAAATGTCTGTGTTTAAATATGTTTAAGAGTGGTTTCATACAGGCATATTGACCCTAGTTGTTTCCATAGCTACGTTTGTATTGCCTAGGCACTATTTTATATGCTGCACAGTTTTAATACTGATGCAGGGGTTTACCTATCGTATCTCCAGAGCTGCAATTGAGATTTGTTTTTGCAGTTTTTGTGAGGTAAATTTACATATTCATGTAGCATATTTTCATTGTGAAAACCATCTTTCTATGGCCCATTCTCTTGATATGAATTCTCTGTCTGTAATGAAAGGAAAAACTGATGTTTTCACAGTCCTATCTTTTCACTCTTTCTGGCTCGTTCGCTCTCTGGCACGTCTGTACTCTGGATTCTGTATATTTCTGTAGCCTCTCTCTCCCTGTCTCTTCCTCTCTCGCACACATATCTTCTCCTGTGACTCCTTTTTTCAATTCTCCTTGGTTCTCCTTCTACCCTCTCTCTCCTTACCTTTTTTTCCCCTTTTTTTTCCTTCTCTATCCTTCTCTCTCTCCCGCTCCCTTGCTCTCTCCCAGTGAAAGGCTGAGAATACCCAAGGGAGCTGATGCAATTAAAATGCTAATCCTGTCTGTCTACAGAGAGAGGGAGAGGGGGGGCTGACAGCATGAGGGATTGCGGCTCACATGGAGAACTCGACTGAAATGGAGAACAGAGGGAGGGGGGGGCACTGGGGGAGGTGGGTGGGGGTGTGCTGAAAGGGAGAGGGGGGAGGGGATGTGTGTTGGGGGGAGACAGAGTGAAAAAGGGGATGCTAGCGAGGGAAAAGACAGACAAGGATAAAGCTTGTGTTGTGAGCTGAGCAATGATATACTGACTGCGTTTAAGTCTTATCTATCCCTATGTGTGGAAGGCATTACAGTTAATGTACAGCACTACACTATTGGTTAGGTTGTTCACCCTTACCTGCACCACTTCATATATTGTGTCTTGTGTCTGCACAGCACACCGTTTCCACATTGGCTGTGCAGAAATGAGAATGATTATGTATGCAGCGAAAGCCCAGCTGGATACCCTGAATATTTCATAGTATGTGTTGCTCGCTCCGTCTCTCAATGCCACACAGCCCAGCTAGGGTGGTAACGTGTGCATAATGGTGTGATTTCTAAGAGCCGTGGAAGCTGGCTGTAGGCCTTAAGCTGTCTTCCTATTTAAAAAAGGGAATTTAAGTATCATTACTTACAGTGCTCTGAGTTTTAGTCTCTCAGTAACAGAACCAGCCCAGCGGCGATGTCAGGAGCCAGTTGATCAAAAGGAAACGCTGCTTAGACTTTAGAGCAAAACAGCCAGCCAGTTCTCAGACCTGTAGGTTTTATTGTCATTTGTGTTTTTCAGGATTCATGTCAGTTTGTGAGTGGAAAATTTGACTCCATTTTACCTGCATCCATGTCTTATGGTTCTTTTCTGTGCATTTCTTAACTCATCTCAATGGCTGCTATAATACTACTAGGCCGCTAGACTGTGCATGAGTGCAATTGTGGGTAATCACAGCTTAATTAGAGTAATTAGGGGAATGTAGGGGCATTAGGCTACAGCTGGGGGCCATAATGAGGAGTGGGGGCAAAAGGGAGGGGGGAGAGGTGAGAAGCTTCCAGAGCCACAGTTGCCCTCTTTACTGTAGGTCAGTTGTACGTGAATGGACAGTGAAGAATAACACCACACATGACTTCATACAGTCAGAGCTGTCTGATGGCCTAAATTTTGTCCACTCACAAAACCTAAACAACCATCAGAGTTTAGGCAAAGTATCCAAATAATCATGTAGATTCAACAGGTACAAAACAAATACTTCTGGTTCTTGATCAATAAATTGGCTATAGGTTATCTGTGCAGAGTGCAGAGATCGTTAGTGAATGACTGAAAGGAAAGAAAAAGAGGAGGGAAAGAGATGGGCGAATCAGGGTCATTAGTTCAGGCGGCTGGGTCTGCTGCATTCCTTAGCCCTGAGATGGGGGAGCAGCAGAGCAGGAATGTGCCTTGGAGAGAGAAGAGACCTAAGCAGAGGGAAAGAAAAAGGCAAGAAGGAACAAGAAAAAAAAAGGGGGGGTGAGAGGGAAAGTTGGACGCTTTGCTACGAGAGGCCTTAAATGGTGGAACAGACTCATTTATCAAATGAAGTTTGAAAAAGCAAAAACTCATCTGCTCCATAGCACTTGGAAACTTTAAGCAAAACTGTTTTTGTCCTCATTTCTTTCACATCTGTTAGCCCTACAGTACAGCTCTACTCATTTGTTAGCTCTGACTCCTCCACGGCTGCAAACTTGTTTTTCAGCTTGACTCTCTACGGGTAAACTTACATAAAGACTCTTAAGATTGTTAAAGTTATGGTAACAAAGGAAGCCCTAAATGAATGAGTTCATGCACCCCCTAACCTTTGATGATGAGCTTTGACTAACTAGTGTAATCCTTAAAGAGGACAAGCGCCTAACCCAGTTTCCATTGGGATTAATCTTGTCTTCCATATTCTTAGCGTCTGTCTCGTGTCTGGTTTCATTGCTGTTTAAATTGGCTTTTACCTGCTTAATCTAGTTTTCTAGTTACAAATATCAACATATGCTGTATGTGGATATAGTACTTGTGTTTACTTGTGACTGAGCCAATATTTTATAATTATGGCACATTTTAATATTTTTGCACTGGTCTCTATATTAGTTTACTATAGTTTTAGTTTTAGATTTAGGTTGTTGTTGTTGTCGTTGTTGTTTCTGGCATTTTACTTTATTTGGACAGTGACTGTAGACAGTGACAGAAAAGGTGGGGAAAGAGAGGGGATGACATGCAGCAAAGGGCCTGGGGCTGGATATGAACCTGGGGAGGGGTGGGGACTCAGCCTTCATATGTGGTACTCTGCCCGGGTTGCCCCCAACAACTTTCTTTTCTTTCATACAGATTTTCATACAAATACAGATATACACTGAAATGTATCCATTATCTCCACTAGGGGGTGTGTCTGTACACAGCTTATTTTGCATACTACTGGAGCCATCAGCCTAATATATCCTGTGCACATATGTGACTGTATACTTAAGGACCTCTTATGGTTGTGGTGATTCACAGTGTTTGAAAAACCTATTTTATCGATTGCTCTGTTTTATACCGTCATTGACTGCTGACTCCTCACTCCTTTTAACCGGCCGGTAGAGGCTATAAGTAATCAACATCTGCTTAATTTTGGAATCTTGTTTCCGTTAGGGACAACATTCGTGAAGGTCTCATTAGTGTTGGTGGATTCTTTTGCATTTTCACTTTGAAATTGACATTGTCCAAGGTTTGTCTCCATGTAGCCCGTCTACTCTGGTTACACCTTGATAATGTAAACTGCATCTCGTCTCCCCTTCATTACTTTCCTGCATACACTCAGCCCTGTTCCCCACTCACATGCCCCCAGACACATCCGGTGGAGATCTGCACTCCACTGCACTACTGAGTGCACTCTTCTAGTTTTACTATTGTACACAAACATAAGATATGTGGTGTTGGGTTGCACATAAAGTTAAAATTGATTTAATTATCAATTAATTTGCAGATTATTTTCTTGATTATTTAAGTCATTGTTCAGTCTACAAAATAAAATTAAAAAGTTTAAAAAAAAAACACAATTCCTCAGAGCCCCAGTGTTTGAAAACAGTCCAAAACCCAGACATATTCAGTTCAGTGATATAAAACAGAAAATCAGGGAATCATCATATTTAATAACTGTGTGTTTCATATCTAATTTTTCCGTTTACAAAAAAGGAACTACTGGTAAATAATGTGCCCAAGACATTGAATTGTGATACCAAGTTTTTACTCTTACCCTCGGAAGCTGAATAATTGAGAAGCAAAAGTGGCAAGATGAAATTTTGTTAAGTGTTAAAAGCTTCAGGCTCTGAAGAAAAGATGGTTGTATGTACTTAAAACTTTCCAGTAACAGAGTGGTATCTGTAAGGGAGTGTGTGTGCGTGTGTGTGTGAAAAAGAGAGAGAGAGAGAGAGAGATGAGAGCATGGCTGTAGGCTGACAGAGGTCCTGGTATAATGCAGTGGTGGGGAGCAGCAACTGATAACTATACTTATGGCCACTGGGGCTCATAGTGACAGCACATGCACTCCCATTACTGGTCCCATGCCTCATGCCCTTATCTCTGGCAGCCTGCCACAGAGAGACCACACTGCCCTCTGCTGTTGATTCTGAGGAAGTTCAGGCTCATTGAGAATTCACCCAAGCGCTCATAGCAATGACTCAGGGGAGAAACTTGACTGGGTTTTGACAGGGCTGCACTTCTTTGAATTTTAGCAGTGATAAAGCGTCTTCCTGTGCACCCCTGGAACTCAAAGTATTAGCCCTCTCCTTGAAGGGAAATGTGTGGCCTGTCAGTTTTCAAAAACTTTTTAACCAACAGGTTTGCTTAGCCCTAGAAATGTGTTCTGGCTTGGGCAGGCTGTTAATGAAAGAAACATTAAAAGTAAAGACTAACCTTGCTTGCCTAACTCCTATGCTTTCTCCTTTCTCCTGTCCAGTGCTGAGTATACGAGGTGTGCAGGAGGAGGACCCCCCAGATCCTCAGATCATGCGGTTGGACAACATGCTGCTAGCAGAGGGTGTGTCGGGACCAGAGAAAGGTGGAGGATCAGCTGCAGCGGCTGCAGCAGCAGCAGCAGCAGGGGGCTCACCCACCGACAGCAGCATCGAACACTCCGACTACAGAGCCAAGCTCGCCCAGATCCGCCAGATCTATCACTCTGAACTGGAGAAGTATGAGCAGGTGTGTGCAAAGCAGACGTACATGCTTGAACATGTTCTGTTATACACAAATGTTTCAAAAAAACTAACAAACATTTAGGTCAGCCAGTTAGTGAGAAACTTCCTCATCTTGTGCTAAATAAAAGGAAATATAAAGTGAACTGTTTGTAGGGTGTAAAGAATTTTTTTCCCCAACTATGCAACATTACAAGAATGATTACTTTTTGGTGGTATTTTAGTTAATACTGACAGTTGCTGTAGCATTGTTTTGGAATAAAACCTTTTATTAGAAACTACATGCCATAGGCTGCTGTGAGTCTGCAGACTAGTGTTGTTCTTGGCGGCCTGTTTTAATTTTAGTTTTAGTCTAGTCTTTGTGTCAAACTCTCATTTTAGTTTTTATTAGTTTTAGTCACGTTTATACTCTTTTTAGTCTAGTCAAGTTTCAGTCGACTAAAAGTCTGAGCATTTTAGACGTATTTTAGTCAGAATTATCCATGACTATTTTCTAGTTTTAGTCGACGAAAACTGATGAAATTTTAGTCTAGTTTAGTCTAGTAAATGAAAATTGTATTTTAGTTTCTTTTTAGTAATGCAATTCTATTTAGCCCGGTTAATATAGTACAAGTACCTAGTATAGTATAAACAAAACCAACATTTTCTTTAAGTCACCCATTTCACAAGTCAAACAAGGTTATCTTATTATTATCAAGAATACATTCAATTCCAGACACGGAAGACGCTCTGATTTGAATTTACAACATTTATTTTACCTACCAAACATGTACTAAGAAGTACACACACATAAATTTAAATAAAATAAATAAATAAAATAGCTTCAAATGACAATGCCAGAAAAAAGAGAAACAAGGTGCTTGACATATTAAAAAAGTGCAAATAAAATGTGTGTGTCGGTGGCTAACGTTAACCCACCGCAGCTGCATCTTCTAAATAATGCCGCGAGTGGGGATTGAGGAAGTGACGTAGCTTGCGTCTGCGCAGTGCGCTGATGCAGCCCCGAGACTCAGGAAACAGAAATACTTCAAAATAATAATAATAGCGAGACAAAATAATGTTATAACATTTCATCTCATCTCATTTTGGTCAACGAAAATTAAGAGATATTTTAGCAGAGTTTTTATTCTGCAACCACATTTAGTCCCGTTTTTATTCGTCAACAATATTGCATTATATATTTGATTATAGTTTTTGTCCCATGACCACCATTTACGTTGCGTCTCGTCTCATTTCCGTCACGTGATAAAGGTTCGTTGACGACGATATTTAGTCATAATTTTTGTTGACGAAAGCAACACTACTGCAGACTTCACCTGAAATCCAGTCACACAATAATCTGTGAAATGATCTACTGTAGTCTAGTTTATTTTACTTAAAAATGAAATTATTTTGACTGATATATTCATATATTGAGATGATGTTTTCTCCAAGACCACATGACCAAATATTGTCACATATCAAGTCTGAATTACGGTGTTCAGCTCTGCATTTTATTTTTAAATTTTAAAATGCATCCAATCAACAGTCAGACAGCTGAGGCCGACATGTCATCATCAGAATTAGAAGTCATGCCACTAGACAGAATCTGGGCTTTTTTCCCTTTTTATAGTAGCATTCAACTCTGCTCTCTCTCTCTCTCTCCCCTTCGTCCAGGCCTGCAGTGAGTTCACCAACCATGTAATGAACCTGCTGAGAGAGCAGTCGCGCACACGGCCCATCTCTCCCAAGGAGATTGAGCGCATGGTGGCCATCATCCACCGCAAGTTCAGCTCCATTCAGATGCAGCTCAAGCAGAGCACCTGCGAGGCCGTCATGATTCTGCGCTCACGCTTCCTTGACGCTAGGTCTGTCTGTGTGTCGAGGTGGTGTTATCACCATCTATGTTTGTGTGTGTGGTGTTGTGTGGTTGGTTATTTTCTTGAAAACTGAAGAGATCTGAGCATTTTGATGTCAGACATGCATGAGATGCATGTCATTCCAAACACGTTGGTCATTATCTCTTCTCTCTGTATGTCAGACGTAAGAGGCGCAACTTCAACAAGCAAGCTACAGAGGTTCTGAACGAGTATTTCTACTCCCACCTGTCTAACCCTTACCCTAGTGAGGAAGCCAAGGAGGAACTGGCCAAAAAGTGTGGGATCACCGTGTCTCAGGTGAATTGTTAACACCATTTTTAATCCATGACTCAAAGTAAAATAACATTGTAGCTGCTTTTGTGGAAGCTGAAGTTATTTTGGTTTAGTTTCACATACACTACTGCTCAAAAGTTTGGGGGTTACCTGTTAGATTTTTCTTATTTCCTTCAATAATGGCTATTTTACCATCAATAAAACAGTAAATTTCAGACACTATATGTATTATTTACATTTGAAATAGTTTTGGCCCCAAAAGGAGAACTATTAAATGTTTAAGACTTCCATTTAGTCAATGTCACACAGTGCTTCGAGAATACTGTTGTCACCATTTCCCTCTAAAATACACTTCTATTTTCAATTTGTTTTCCAGTCCAGAAAAGTGACCCTAGATCATTTCTGTAACACAACAGTGCAACTGGGCTCTAAATAACCTGTTTTTCTTTGGGGCCTCTGCAGTCTATTCAGTGGTTGAATAAGTTTTCACTTTTTAATTTGTTAGGTGATATTCCTTGATCCAATTCCAATAGTGCTAACCCTAGACCATATCTATATTTATATATGCTTTGCTAAAGCAACATGCCTCTTAATACCAGTTTGTCATAGGCATTATTGTGCATGTGCGACTGAGACAGGAACCTATTTAAATTTGCATAATATTTTAATGCTAAGCTTCCAGTTTATTTTACCAATGACGATGATTTTGACATATCTTTATCTTCCTGCCCTTTCAGTTGTCAGTCCAGTTGAATCATTGTGCAGCGTTTTGTTCTCCATGAACTTGTTTTTTTTGCAAATCCTTCATACTAAATTAAATCTATTTTTTAAGTAGAACTTTGTCCAATCTAAAAGTACGAAAGACCATTAAAACATTTTGAATAGTCCTCTCAGCCATCTGCCTGTACCAAATTAAGCTTTTCTGGCAAGTGACAACAAACTTCTGAGTGGTAGTGTACATACATACTTTATAGCATCTTTTTAAAATGACTTTAATTTGTTCAGTTTTTTTCTCTTAGTATACATATAATATCAAAGTACAGCAATGTATATAGATGATGAATTTTCCTTGTTTAACATTTCTTAGCCAATGGATCAACAAAACTGAGGCTACAACTGCTAAATTAACATGAAGGAAACCACTGCATTCGAATATCTGACATCCGTCTGTTCTTCAGGTCTCTAATTGGTTTGGCAACAAGAGAATACGCTACAAGAAGAATATTGGTAAGTTCCAGGAGGAAGCCAACCTCTACGCAGTTAAAACAGCGGTGGATGCTGCCAATGTGTCTGCGCAGGCTAGCCAGGCTAACTCTCCGGCAACGCCAAACTCAGGTACGTCATGCTCCGTCTCATCTACCAACAAGCCCTGCGGCTTCTCATGAACAGGCTTCAGTTCCTCTATATGCACATTCATTCTTATCCACAACTGAACCACACTATGATTGTATGAAGGGCTGACTTGATTGTTCAAAGGAAGGCCTACACTGTACACTGCAAATGTGCTCTCAGCCAGCTGCTATACTGATTAAAGTCATGTGAAATTATCTTATTTATTGTGCATAAAATCAGTGATTAAAAGCACTCTTCTTCAGCCAACACAGTATATAATATTTTGTGTGGAAACAAAATCCTAGACACAAGCGTAACTCATCCAGTACTGCTGTAGCTGTCAGGGGCTCATGTTTACATCATGGCATAAAATAAAGGATTCAAATTCTAACACAGAAGAAAATTAAAGATTCGGAAATATTTGGACAACAATAGGCAACTTTTTTTTCCACCAGTGTGACCTCCTTAATCTCACTTAATATACAAGTAAGCATTTGATTGTATTGTGTTTCTTATTGATATTTTTTCTAAACTTCATCCCCATGAGTAAATATTTTCTAATGTTTTTAAATGTTTAACACTTAAACATCAGTTTTCTATGGAGCCCCTAAAGGGACATGGCGAAAAAAAGCACTAGAAACTGATCTACAAGATAGTACACGGGATCGTATCAAGATAGTATCTAGTGCGCACTAGAAACGTTTCTCCCCCCCCATGTCCCTTTAGGGGCTCCGTAGTTTTCTATTATGTCCAAGTGATGTGCACGACACTTAGTTAGGATCAGAAAGCTGAGGATTGTGCATTGTGTGTAGCTGCGGTCTGTCAGCCAAGTTTTGCATTCATTTTTTATACTATGTTTTGTGTGTCAGATGCTTTTCTAACATTTTCAAATACAACTTACAACTTTTGTGGTACCCAAGGGTATCATCAGTTATAAGGTTTCAAGTGCTTTATGACAATCTCCTCCCGTTATTTATTTATCTGCTTGTTTGATAGTTACCTCAATCTTTATTGGTCTTATTTTATTCAACACATAGTAATAATATAGTAACAGCAATTTGTTAAGGAAGCTGAATGTACCAGGTAGGTGATCATTCAGATGTGATGATTAAATTAGTCAGTCACCCTTCTTACTCTCACTCTCTTCAGTGTCCTCAAAATAGCAACCTGCTGTGACCAGAGGATGTGTCTTTTTGAATGAGGAAAAGGCAAAATGTTAAGATAGTAAGAGGAAGCATAGTGTCTGTCACTGATGAGCAGTCCATAGTTCATTCATGTTTGTTACGGTGAAATACGCGATAAGAATGCAATATGACCACAACTTTCTATAGGCCAACACAAAATTAATCAATTCACAAGATATCTTACTAAAGGTTAAACTTGTACCAAAAGACACACAATTATACACAACAAACCACCTCTTGACTTTGTACATTGATTATACAAAATATTTGCCAATGTAGAAAAATGGTGTA
This sequence comes from Dicentrarchus labrax, assembly GCF_905237075.1. Classification (NCBI taxonomy): domain Eukaryota; kingdom Metazoa; phylum Chordata; class Actinopteri; family Moronidae; genus Dicentrarchus; species Dicentrarchus labrax. Next base: position 11,448,585 of record NW_026136722.1, read on the forward strand.
ATCTGAGTGTCAGTTTGTCAAAACTGTAGTGTATCCCTCTCCACATTGGGAAATGTGGAGAGGGATGAGCAACATGCGCAATGAACCCTTCTGTTGGAAAGTAGCTTTTTGTTTCAATCAGCAGTTTAAAGTATACTGTAGTCTTTACATTCACACATATATGTATATATCTACAATGTGAAACACCTCAAGTTCTTCACTACTGTTAAAGCTTCGGTATACTCGCTGTTCCCGACCTGTAGCGCGACAATGTGACGTCACGGGAGCGCCGTAACTATTTATACTTGCGCATGGTGTTCGCGACACTAGTTGCAGTCTTCTCCTGAACAGAGGTGTTGTAACTGAGGAAAGGCTACTGACTTTGCTATTTCTAGGCATTAGAAGAAGAAGAAAAATGTTTGTTTTTTTCCAAATCGGTCGTGGCGGTTCTTCCAAATTTTCCGGCATATGGCCTACTCTTTTCCGACATTCATGGTGATTTCTCGCCATGAATTCTGCCACCTCTGGGCATCTCTGTGTTCCTTCACTGAAGGATCGTACAGATCGTCCATCTTCCTGTTTCCGCTTTGGCGTGCCACCTGGTGCGACCTGGCCAAAATGCTGGCGCGCCAGCGAGAGCTACTTCATTTTGACATCACTTTGTCGCGCGACAGGTTGGGAACAGCGAGTATATAAGAGCCTTTAGACTGCCGCTCCCCATTTTCACCATCACATGATTGTAGCCCACACTGACAGACAAACATCAACAACTCTTGGAAACTGAAATGTTTTCAGCTGTAAAATTCATGTGTGCACATTTTGGAATTACATAGACCTGTTTTTTTATGATTTAATTTTCTCACTAGCACACATTTCAGCAGTTTGTGTGTAGCTGAAATGTGCATGAATGCCGAGGAGAAGCCAGATTTTTAGATGGCTGACAACACTGACCCTCATATTGAAGCTGGTTGCTAGAATTTACCTCTCCCACTCAGTTTCCATGACCAGTGGCGACCTTTTAACCCCATGGCACTATGGTGGGGCTGATTGGATATTGGCTATATATATTGCCTGCAGGGTCACCGGGGTCATTCAGTTTGTCTCACACAGGCGACGCCTACCTCAGCCTGCATTCGCTCAACGGGGAGGGTCTCAACATCGCCCCCTCTCTACAGCCGCAGGTATGCACTGAGGACAGCTGCAAAGTTGACCTCAATGCCGTTAACCCAGCCACCCAGAATCCCTGGATACCTACCCTTAGCCTAGCTCCTTTTGACCTCGACCTCTCCTCAGATCCTGTCCTGACTTTACCTTTGACCCAATCAACTCCTCCCCCAACACAAACACACACAAACCGACCCTTCTTTGCTCTGTACAGTGAGCCCTGAGGAGCTTATGGCTTCCCTCGAGAGGAATAATGTCAATGTGTTTTAAGGCTGTTTCAATTTGTGTTATTGCATATTCTTCAATAGTTACAGACCCATATTTATTTTGTAAGAAAGCACAAGGTCAGCCTCGGCACAGAACCCCTGGACCAGTTGAAGGGCACCAGGGCCTCCCTAAATACTCTTGTAGTTGTCAACTTGGTGGTCAGTTTCTCTACCCCCAGGTTGTCATGCACCTCCAACCCTTCAGTAGCCCCCCATCTTTTTAGTCGTTGTTTTCCCTGCCCTTCCACACATTTCTCCGTCCTGTCTCTCCTTGTGTTCCCCCCCTTGTTTAGACCAAGAAACAGTTTCCTCAAACTGAACTGTCTTTATGTTGTCTGTTAATAGACATGTCCAGTTTTGATCCACAGATTTCTGCTGTTTAACGCTATGTAGATTAGGAATTGAACAAACCAAAATAAAAGTACAAGATAAGCTGTAGGCTTCTGTTGCAGTCTTTTGTTTTGTGGAAGTAAGAGCAGAAGTAATTTAATGGAGGTTTGTGAAGTTGAAGCCACAGTTTAGTGTTGGCATTGACTAAAAAACAACTTGTTTAAAACGGGAGAGTTCACTTGAAGGAAAGCAGTCATGAGTAACAGACTGGCTCTGATACATACAGTAGAGGTTTGTGGACACTATCACTCCTTTGTTCAGCCTGTGGCAGTAGCTGGTAGCATAAACGTTTGTTCAGTTGTTCAAATGCTGTGCTGACATTTGTGTTGAAACTTTTGGGTGTGTTTTGTCTCTGACAGGTGGATACCCTGCACCGTGCTACACACCTGACGGGCGGCTATGAGGAGCTGTCGGGCAGTGGCCTCTACACCCCTCATCGCCTGGATGTGAGTACAAACTAAAAGCCCCCTTTTAGGTGTAGCTGATGAATATGTTTGCAGTTAGTCAGAATACCTGATTAGAATATGCTCTGAGAACAGTTCAGGTGGATGAACTGCTGCCATAGTTGAAAAGCTTCCCTTAAAATGCCCAGATAGGATAGCGGCCAGCTTCAACCTCAACTAGACATCATTAACTTGCAAATCACCAAATCAGTGCTTTCTGGGATCTGACAATAAACCATAGGCCCTTCCAAACTTTTACCAAAACTAAAATAAGGTCAGGGAGGTATTTGATTACTGACCTGCTCCATGTATACTTGGATTTACAGCATGTAAAACTGTTCTGTTTGCTTGAGTAACCTGATTTCTCTGAGTAACACGGTTACTTAAGTGCATGAAAACACCCTGAAATCAACTACTGTTAAGTTTTAACAGACGGGTAGTTCCTAGAATGAATAGCATTTTGTCTGCAACCGCTAGGCTATCTCGAGGATGCATCATTTGACTAGTAAGCACAAATATAGCTGATTTAGACCACTAATTATAAAACTCCTTCTTCATGCAGAATACTCTCTTCCCTGACTGTTTGCAGGCTAACAGCTGGCAGGACACCACCAACCCCCCCTCGGTCACCTCCCCTCCCGGTCCTCCTGGCAGCGTCCACTCCGACACCTCCAACTGATTCGGTGGCTCTCCTTGCCATCACTTCATTCCCACCGCGGTCTGCTTCGACTACCATCCCCTGTCCTCATTTTTCACTGTTCCCTCGTCTCTCAACTAGACAGCCACACAAGGCTGTACTCGCATTTCATAAACACACACTGTGCTGGAACACAGGACAGCCGACCAGTAGTTAGGAGGAATTCTCCCTCCTCCCCACAGCTCCACTTCAATGCTAGAAGCTCCATAACTCTGAATGAAAGAGGGACGGAGCTTACTGATGCCGAGACAGATAGAAAACATCTTTACTATCAAGGACCTTTTGAAAACCACTGACCCAGCTGTGTAGATGATCATGATGTCTGTACATTATGTGTATATGCACGTTAACTTCACACAGTACTCACACAGCTTGTCCATGTGCTGTTGACCTCTGCACTCAACCCTTTGCTTTGGAAAACTGTGTGTGATTGCCTGTATCTCTTGAAGCCTTGGCATTTGACAGCCAAACTGTTGATACGGATCACCAGGGAGCTCTGCTCACCTTGCTCGTACCAAAGTGCTGCCCCAGTAGTTGTCAACACATCTGTTCCTCTTGAGATCACCCTCCGCCGACTCAACACAAGACACTGTTGTAACTTCCAGTCCTTATAGCTTGATGTTCCATTCTGTTGGAGATTTCAAAGTGAGTACTTGAGATATGCACAAATGTGCATGCACCCCCCCTTCCATAACGCACACCTCACAACTTTTCAGTCGTTTTCATAGTGAGCTGACATAAAAGATGTGTCGAGCACAAAAGTTAGTATCCTCGTTGTGGGCGTGTCTACCTGTAAAATGGTAGTTAAGGGGATCACTGTTCTAAACCAGACAGGACAGATGATGATAGGGCTGGTGAGAAGAGGAGGAAAGGGCAGACAGAGGAGAATATCTTTGGTTGGGTGGATGTAACTAATAGCCCTTTTTGTTGCTAACCAATAGAGGGTGTTGGTAGATGGCTTGTAGACTTTACTTCTTGCTTTCTGTCCACTAGTTTATTTGATTGTAGGCTATTTTCTAATGCTGTTTCACCAAGAATGCACCAGCCACCACCAAAAATGAGCTCAATAAAGCATCTAAATGACGTTAGGAGATGGGTGGAAAGATTGTGGGGCATTGATGTGTTATTGGGACAAACGTGACATGAATTTAGAAACGTGACTGTCTTCCATGCATGTAGGACTTCTAGGCGTGATAATATTGTTTTCATTTAACCTTCCGAGTTTTTAGCTTCGTTTTTATTAACAAAAAAATAAAGGGTATAATTATTACAGTCAGACCAAAAAGGAAAAAGTGCATCATGTATTGCTATGATGTGTGTGTCTCTGTGTGGGCGTGTGTACAGTGTTCTTGGGATGTCTTAGTCAAACTGGCTGGTGCCCTCTGACCTTTGTAAGCATTATAGAGACTGGGTGCTTCCACCAGCCAATGGCACACCAGGTGGGGTTCAACTGAGATCTCCTCCCCATCTTGAAACATTTAAACTTGTGAGCCCGAGGCAACACATTACAACCTTCTGTTGTACCAAAACCAAAAATACCACATTCAGCAATGTAATAATGCTACTCTGTATCTCTCTCTAAAGTTGGTGCACAGCCACCTTTTCAGTTTGAGGAGAGGAGGGAATTATATTTGTATCTGTGTCTCTCTGTGTGGTGTTGTCATGCCTCAAGTTGATTTGATTTTTGGGGGGTTTTGTTGTGGGGCGTTCATGGGAGGGTGGGTGGAGTGAGGACTGTCATATCACACCTGTATTTTGATTGTGAGCATAGAAGGTATGCTCTCCCCTGTACCCATCTTTTAATATTTTCTGGTAAAACCACAACTATTTTCCTCTTAGTTCTATGGCCAATTGGGCAAGGGCTTCTCTCTCTCCTCTGTTACCAAAAAAAGAGGCAGCACTGGGTGTAGTAAAACTCTTAACTCACGTTTAAGACATACCTGCAACCTGTTTTTGGTGATTTACATTTTTTGGAACTATTTTATACATTAACGGTTATGTGAATAACAAAGCATTTTGATAGTAAGGTAAAGCCTTATGAAGATTTAAGTGTCAGTCAAGACTTTGTTGAACCATGTTACAGAACAAAACTTGAGCTTCTAGGCTGGTCATATGTGATTTCCCACATCTAATTACTTATTTTGTTACTCATCGCAGTTCATACGACTGTATCTTATGAATAACGTTATCACCACACCAAATTATCATCCTCCCCCTTTTTCTACCTGTTGTAATGGATGTCACTGTACAGTTTGTGTAATGTTTCAGTATTTTTTCTTTTTTCTTTTATAAACTTTGTTGTTTGTTTGAGATCTGCCAGTTTTATTTGGCCTTTGTGTCACAGGATTCACAATAACTCTGTATCAGTTTTGAATATTATTTAGGTCTTTTGTTACATAACCGGGAGGCAATGTGGGGTTTACAGGTGTAAACATTTGGTGCTGTGGAACAAAAACTATCAATTGAGGTTCTCCAGTGGTCATGATTTGATGCATTTTTGACGTATAGATTTTATGGACCCCTCCCTTTCCAATTCACTTTCAGTTTCTAACTTTTCCACACTTTTAAATCTTTTCTGAAACCTGCTCAAATTATTCCACTGAATCTCTAAGGTCTTTTTAAAAAGGAGTTTTGAAAACAGTTGAATAGTTACATGAAGGGCTGTTAATACAAACTCTTCTTTTTCCAAATGTATCAGCCCATGTAGCTAAACGTAAAGGTGCAACCCTAAAATGTATTCCCGTGGGTCATTTTTAATGCTGAAACATTGTGAGTAAGTGAGAATAAGCAAGTATTTGCATGCAACTCAGGGTGTTGATGCTGAATTTGCTTTGAAAAGTTGTGACATCATGAAAGAGGAAGGCCTACATACCTTTACACTTAAATGCGTACAGATAAAAAAACATTCATGTCTAAACACTAAAACACACGTTGTCCCCCTATATCTTAGATCTGCAATTCTAAAACACAGAACATAATTTTACATTTAACCGTTGATCATGTTTATATCTCGTTTGGATTCTGACTAAATGACTTCCACAGCATCAAATGGCTTCCTAAACCTTTTGATTTCTTTTGTTTTTATTAGTATATTTGTATCTCCCCTCTTTCCCTTGTATTTACCCCTCTCTCTACCTCTGTCTTTCCATTTCTCTTGTATATAACCCCCACTGTTTTCAGACTTGTGAGTCTGTATGAACTCCTTTTATACCTCAACTTTAGAATTGTTCTAGAAAGAGTAAAAACAAAAAGGAAGAATATGACAAATTGTAGTGTTCTTATTAGAAAATTAATAAAATGATTTAGTGTGATTTTTCAGTATTTGATTTCAGACTTTAGAGTGTTTCATTTTATAATTTGTCACAAATGCTCTTGTGATAGTCAAATGTAATAAAAGGAGAGATTGCACCATCTGATGATTAATATGTGAATCTGTCAGCCTCACTGAGACTGAGGAAAACACTATCCTGAGAAATGTACACGGATAAAACCCTTTTCAGCTTTTCAACAGATGCATCTTTATGTTTGTTTTGTTTTATTTATTCAATTCACAAGCGCAAACATGGGAGAAGAGTTCAGCAGAAGTTGGCTAATGTCCAGCAGAAGAATCAAACTTTTACACAATGTGTGCTGGTTAGATGTCAGAGTAAAGATTTGTTTTTTTAAATCCTAGGCCTGCAGCCATTACACCCCAGGAATTGTCCATCTGTCTTCTGTATTGTTTGTTTCCATACAGACGGCCTGATCTTCATGCTTCTGGACACAGCTAAGAGTTTCCTGTAGACAAATATTATTTATTGAGCGTGACAGGGCATAAAGTAAAAATTAGGTTTTGAATTTCCTTGAAATTAACCTAAGTTAGCTACAATCAAAATTCAACATTTAGTCATTTATGCACTTTGTCCCTCCTGTCACTTTACTTTTCCTGACTCCTTGCACCAGGTACCTCATATGTTAGATTGTAAAAAAGCATGTGCCTTTGTAAGTTACATGAAAACCTGGAGTAAGTGAAGAGCAATAATCAGAATCTTAATCTAATTGCCTGTAAGTGCTTTGGACCTTTAAATTTTACAGGCTGGATTTTGCACTGCCCGGAAAGCAACTTCCTGTATCAACCGTAACTGATGTAACTCTGTACCTCTGGCAGCGGTGGGGCAGTCACGACAGGTGATGGCCTCCCCTCCTGGTCAGCGCTTCTCCGACACAGGCAGTACAGGATCGTCTTGAACGTTGTCCGCATCTCGTCATCTCGCAGGGAATAGATGATAGGATTGACCAGAGAGTTGCACTCTGCTATCACTAAACAGAACTTCTCAACGGCGTTGATGTGGCTGGCTTTACCCACCAGTCCATCCAGCAAGAGAGTCACGAGGCCGGGCGTCCAGCAGATTATGAAGGCGCCTGCAGAGATGTGGGATGGGCAGAAAACAAACAGCAATAAACTAAATCCTCTGTGAATTATGTAATATATGATCAATCTGTCTCTAAGTGCAGCAATGTTAGGCAACATTTTTTCATTGATTGCTTAATATCAAGGTATACTGCCACATAGAACACATTTACCTCCAGGAGATGTGTCGCCTGAGCAATGATAGAGGTGGATTATGACTTCACTGTGACATGCTGGAAATTCCTAACAACCTGTTAGAACTTATTAACTGCAGCAATCAGATGAGGTCTGACAAATACAGGTGAAGCTGCAAAACTGGTTTGTGGAGGAAGTGGGAGGCTGCAGGTAGCAAGCGCCATTAAACAACAACAACAAGCTCTTTTATATTTTGTTCATGCCACGGTGATGTGTGTTTCCTGAGGAAGACGGTGCTACTTACAAACCAAACCTTACAAACTTGACCTTTGACCCACAACTAACATCCAACAGTGGAGGGTGACAGACAAACAAACTTCTCACCCAGAACCATGGAGATAGTTTTCATCAGGTTCACAACAGTCTGGCTGTGCCACATCTCCGCGGTGTGCCGAGATGTGTACCTGCTCTGGTATCTCACATACATGAAGATCCGAGTGTACATGCCAGCCATGATAAAGAAAGTGAGCAGGTTGAGGCCTGCCCAGAAGATGAGAAAGCGGCGGCTGTAGAGGGGTGCCATGGTGGAGCAGTCATCCAGATCACACTCGCAGTTCCAAATCGTGGAGGGCACCAGGCCCATGATGATGCTCACGGCCCAGATGCAGACTATCAGCAGCACCACGCGCCGTTTGGTCATCTTGCTGTGCAGCTGCATGGTGGTGATGGTCTGGTGGCGCTCCACGGCGACAGCCAGGAGGTTGGCCACTGAGGCTGTCAGGCTCATTTCAATCAAAGCCCCGCGGATGTACCACTGCTCTTTGGTGAGCTTGCGCGTCATAGGGCCCGTGTTCAACATCAGGTTGGCGTAGGCGATCCCTGCAAACAGGTCTGCTGCAGCCATGTTGCCCATGAGATAGTAGATGGGGAAGTGGAAACGGTGGTTCATGAAGATGGCCACCATCACCATGAGGTTGGCCAGAACCACGATGAGACATACTGTCAGTCCAAGTCCAATCACCACTAAGTCCCGCGTCGTCCAATATAAGCTGATGTTTTTACCCACATAGTCGTAGAAGAACGTGACATTGTGACTGTAGTCGCAGGTATTCCACATGCTGCTCTCTGTGGCCATTACTGCAGACACAAAACACACATTCATGGATGTTAATACACACACAAGTTGTCTACAAGAGATGCAACAGCTGATGATGTACAAAACTGTTATCTTTTCAATGTAAGGCTTCCCTTTCAGTACAGGTTCAATATTCTTCCTGTCCAATATCAGACTTTAACCAATTTAATGCTAGAACTATTTGAAACTATCAGCCTCTCATTGTTGCTGTATTATCCATTTAATTATGACCCTGCATTGTTACACTTGCACTGTGGATTTTGTGAGTCCAGACACTTGCTCTGTACACATAACAAGATCAGTTTAACACAGTGGTTTTCAGTGGGTGTCCTATCAGCAGTACACATCCTCCATCATAGTGTCCGTGACAGATAAGTCTCCAAATATTATCGGCTAAATTTAAAAAAAAAATATTACAAATTTCTAGAAACCAAAGTTGACATTTTCGAATTGCTCTTTTTGTCCAAAACCCAACAAAGAAAAAAAAAAACAGCAACCCTTCAGATCCAAGAAGCTGAAACCATTTGGTAATTTAGCGAGCAAACAATTAAACAATTTAACTCAAGTTCCCTCTTTATTCTGAGACAACATTTCAAAATAAGGGACATACATACCCGACTGTGAAACATTTTAGTTCATCTAATGTGTTTCAACTTGCAGGTACACGCGCCACTGATACTGAATCTCATCTGATAAAAAAGGAAACTGGCGCTGAGAATAATGTTTCATCTAGACTTCCTACAGTTATTATTATATGTTCTTATTTTTAACATACCGCCGTGGTTAGGTTTTCCTCCATCCAGACACGTCCGGCACGAAACTAGAGTTGTTCCGCTGCCATTTGTTGAAAGAGGAAGACTGTTAGTTGCTTTCACTTCTGTCCGTCCACACGACGGCACAGTTTCAGGTAGACGCCTCTGATTCTCACTCAGTTCAGCTGGACCTGTCGACACCCTCCCCGGTAGTGCGAGGCGCCTCCAACTAAAGCTGGAAGAAAAAGAAAAAAAACATACACACAGTCGGTTTGACTCTTTTTGTGCCTCTAAAGCCGACATTTCTGCTTTGAGGATTCAAAATCTAACGATAATTGAGATATTGCTCGGGTAGTTTCAGTGTTTAAATCACTTCTTAAAGTAGAGCAAAGACTCGGAGCTACAAGTGAAGTAAGTGACAGAAAGATTAAATACATAAAACTGATATTCACACTGAAGATGTGTTTTTAAGAGGTGCAAACAAACATATCAATAGTCACCACTACGAAGTAAACTCTTTAGTAATGCAATTATTATTCATTCATTTATATATCATGTTATTTTTGATCATCACACTGATATTGATCTGTTCATATTGATAATAATGACTCCGCATTAGCCACTATTTGATTTATTGTGGTTTGTTACTGTGACCACTGGAGGGCGGTAAAGACCTTGAATACGTGAGTTTCTAGCATCAAGTCAGACATACTATTAATTCAGAATGCTGCAGCACGAGTACTGACAGGAACTAGAAAAAGAGTTTACATCTCTCCTGTACTCGCTTCTCTGCATTGGCTCCCTGTAAAATGTAGAATAGAATTTAAAATCCTCCTCCTCACCTATAAAGCTCTTCATGGTCAGGCCCCTTCATATCTTAAAGAGCTCATAGTACCCTATTACCCCACTAGAACACTACGTTCTCTGAATGCTGGGCTACTTGTGGTTCCTATAGTCTCTAAAAGTAGAACAGGAGCCAGAGCCTTCAGTTACCAAGCTCCTCTCCTGTGGAACCAGCTTCCAGTTGTGGTTCGGGAGGCAGACACCCTCTCCACATTCAAGAGTAGGCTTAAGACATTCCTCTTTGATAAAGCTTATAGTTAGGGCTGGATCAGGTGAGTCCTGAACCATCCCTTAGTTATGCTGCTATAGGCCTAGACTATCGGAGGATTTCCCATGGTGCACTGAGCTCCTCTCTTCCTCTCTCTTTCTGCACTAATTCATGTTCCATTACTGCATGTTACTAACTTCACTTCTTGTGCTTTTTCGTCTCGCAGGTTCTTGTCGATCCTGGTGGAGCCTCCTGCCATGGTCCTGCTAGATTGCCATTACCAATACTGTTGTTGCTGTGCACCTGTCTGTCTGTCTGTCTGTCTCTCGCTCTCTCTCTGTCTCTCGCTCTCTCTCTCACCCCAACTGGTTGAGACAGACGACCACCCACCTAGAGCCGAAGGATCTGTCCTAGGTTTCTGCCTTTTAACAGGCAGTTTTTCCTTGCCCTTGTCGCCAAGTGCTTGCTCATGGTGGAACTGTTGGGTCTCTGTAAATAATGTTATAAAGAGTTCGGTCTAGACCTGCTCTATTTGAAAAGTGTCCTGATATAACTTCTGTTATGAATTGGCGCTATACAAATAAAATTGAATTGAATTGAATTGAATTGAATTGAATTATATTAACACTTTCAGCTAATACCTTCAAAATAAAATAATCCAAAGAGGATTCACCATTAGGAATCCTAATATGCTGTCCAAGTATGTAAATTTAAACATTTATTGTTGGATGTCTGTTCAAATGCAACAGAGAGCTGTGTTGTACATAAAAAAAGAAATAAAACAAATTACTATCTTAAAGAATAATAATGATCAAACTAGATAATCTAAGTGTCCTCAACCTTGTTTTTGTCCTACGGCACCAGAAAAAAACAAATAAATGAATCCTACTACAAGTAAACAATGACACTTGGTGTAATGGATGCAACATACTCAAAACCAGATCCAGCCAACATCAGAGCCACAGTGCCAGTTGTTCTAGTGTCACTCAATAAAAGTAACAGCAGGTTGGAACTGAAGATGTGTAATGATCTTTTAATTTTACATCCTAAAACCTGTTAAATATAACTGAACAATATTAGTGTGTGAATACTGTGAAGAGGATATGGTGCTACTTTGTGTCCTCTGTCACACAATGGAAAAATAATGAGAGGTGGGGGGCAGATGGATGCAGAGACCAAACAAAAAAGTTATGTATCAGTTATATCTCTGATGCTGAATATCTAATATAAAGGGAAATACTTCAACTAATTTACAAAACCTCTAAATAAATTCTTTATAGCCAACAGCTGAATTGCATTTTTGAGGATATTCTTTCCACTTTTTGTTGCATTACTATTTTCACCACTACAGGGGTACTAGTATGAAACATAGAAGATAGATTTGTCTGCCAACAAACAAAAGAAAGTTCAATAAAAGTGCACTACATGTCATTCATTACCACGTGCCCAAACTGCAAAAGGGTTTTCTCTACACCTGTGGGTGGCAAAACTGTTTCTGAAGTGCTGTTAGTTCCCTTCCTTAAAGTGTAAAACTGGTCTGACAATGACCGAATCTCTTGAGAATCTGCTAAACGAGAACGAGCATGCTTCCTCTTTCCACATATCAGATACCGAGAGGTATTTCACATTTAAAAAACAAAAACAAAACAAGAGACAGAGTTTCGTTTATTTTTTATTTTCTATAAAAGAGATGAGTTTATTCAATGATCATAACAGACTGAATCAGAGACCTCGATAGACCACTCACATACCAAACGATAATCGAGGAAAATGTTTCAACAGAACCCCCAAAACAGAACAAATGTAACACAAAATAAAATACCTGAATAAAGCAAACTCTCGGCTGAGCTGCGGGTCAGCACATTCTCTGTAGAACTCATGGCACATTATGTCCAACAGTTATTGTGAAAAGGAAAAAAAAAAAAAAAAAAAAGACTAAAAAGGAATGAAGTTTTTTTTTTTTTTTTTTTTTTAACCCTTTCAAAAACCAGTCTAATAAATTCTATACTCATATATGGTGGACTTCATAGAAATAAAAAGGTGACTTAAGCACAGAAACAAGTTCTCCTGAAGTACTGTTTATCTGTTTATTCTCATCAATAGAATGCTTATCTACATCGGGGAACATGCCTCCTGCACCACACACTTTAAAAGTTTTTAACAAAAACAAAAAAAACAAAACAAAACAAAAAAAACACACACAGTCACACAGCCGTCCAAATTTACACAGTCACACTCACAGACCAGACTCAAACGCTAGTGTGGCAACGCTGAAACATATCTACCTAAAATATGCTGATTGAACAAAATGAGAAAGTAGTTGTCAGATGTGTACACTCATAGAAGTCCAGCTAAAACTAAATTTTAAAACCCGAATATTGACAACGGGTAAAATATAAAATGCTGTCTTTTCCTTTTTTTATTATTTTTTTTTTTACACAAACTCTTTCAAAAAATCTCCCCCCCATTCAAATATTACACCACCCAGTCCTGACTCGCCCCCTTTCTAAACCCCCTCGAAGTGTAATATAAGCCAACGAGAATTGCAATACAATACAGGCACTGGAGAAAAACACCATAAGAGACAAGTGAAGAGGACGAGATGCATTCGGATTTCAACCCATCCCCAATCCAAACAATGTCTCCAAGAACAGCATTATAACTCACATCCACTATTATTGAACAAGAACAAAGATATAAATCAAAACTGTTTTTTTCAGCATTTTCCGTTTCTTAACTTTTGTAATTGTTTGCCTTTTTTATTTTGTACTGTCAACAGTGTGCCCTCAGTGAATTAGAAGACGATTTGATGCAAAAAAAAAAAAAAAAAAACCTAACTGGGAGCTCCTTTCAGTCCCTTCAGCTATTGTTACTAACCTGATTCAAGTAACCGCTACAGAAAAGGTGTCAAGTGTTTGTCTTAAAGCCCCTGACCGTCCACTTTCTGCCTCGAGCACTCGGCCCATTGACGTTTGATCAAAACCTTTAGGTAAGATCGAAGCGCACGCAGCGGGAAACAGCAAGGGGCTCCTCATCTTCTCATATCTTAACTGATCCAGTAGTGTGACTGTTGTGAACAGGCCAATAATATGGACATTTTCGAACATATTGTCTCAAAGTGTAATACAAATAATGGTGCGACACTTGTAGTGAAATCATATTCCAACTAAAGCTCAGAAACGGTTGGACCTTTCCCTTCTTCTGCTAGCAAATTCCTGTTGTAGTTTGGAATGAAAAATACAAGGCAGGATGAAAACTTCAACTGATTCTGTCTCTGATATATACTTGTTGGAACTATGATAATGCATATATTCAGGGTTTTTTTTTTGTTGTTGTCACTAGCTACCTATCATGTTTTAGGACAATTAATTTAGCATAAAAGATAATGGGTTGTTTGGCATAGACATAGGTGGTGGAGTGTGTTGGTGTGAAAGACCTAAATAGGAAAAAAAAAAAGAAAGATCCAAAATAAACAGTTATTGTAGTATAAGAAAATACTTCTTTACAGTAGATACTAGATGATGAAAAAAAGGTCTGCACAGCTCCTACTTCTGGTTGTAAATGTTATTGGTTTGTCCATGTGTGCAGGCCACAGAACATAATGGTCTGTTTAGGAAACAGGTGTAAGGCAAACTGTACCTTCTCTGCTGAGAAATATACATGATTTACAGTATGGAAGTTGCCCCCAACCATTTCATGTGTTCACTTACAACAATCAAAACGAAACAGAACATAAAAGACCAGTCTTCTTCACCACCTCAGACATCTGGCAGTTTCAAAACACCTCTGCGCAGTCTGTCAGTACATTATCAGAGCATTTTCATAGATATTGGGATGTCTTTACTCTTGAAGTTTATTGTTGCGCCCACGCACGCTGTAAGTAGCAAGTGTGACAAAGGCAACTGTGCCAACAGGGGTCCTCTTTCTCCTGTTATGAGATATCAGGCAGGCAAAGCCAAATTCCCAGGAAATGACATCCGAAACAATGAGACTATCTCCGTGTGTTGCGTGTGTTCAGTCCGCAAGGCGAGGAGGAGGAGGAGGGTGATGGTGGGACAAAGCAAGCTGTGACTGCCCGTCCAGCGTTTGTACTCAGTCCCCGAGGGCCCGTCACATCTACGTACAGTCTGTGCCCCTCTGTGGTGCGTGGTCGCCAAATCTCTCTTTAGAGGAAGTTTACATCATTCAAGTTTTTTTTCTTTTTTTCTTTTTTTGCAGTTGCGTTTCAGTTGCTCCTCTCCTCAAAACAGGTTCTCCTCAAAGATAGCCATTAAGTCACTTTGGAAATTCATGTCGATAGTTGCTGCCATCTGGAGAGAGAAAAGAACCACTGAGCATTTCCTTTACATTCATTCCTCCTTATAATACTCTGTTATTGCTTCTGTGTGTGCTCAACTTGAGATCTGTTGTTGTAAACTCACTTTGTAATTTACTATAATTTCTATTACATGGCAATTTGGCATCATTAAACTCCATAAAACTAAAGAGTGCTTAAGATAATTATCTCACCGCTTCTCGCCGCCTCCTCTCCTGCTCTCTGCGACGCGCTAGCTCCCTCTGTTGGTCTAGTGGGTTCTGTGTGGCAGCCTGTGGCGGTGTGGGGGGTTGAGGAGGCTGCTGAATGGGGGCTGGCTGGGGCTCCGGCTGCTGCTGCTGCTGCTGCTGCTGCTGCTGTTGTTGCTGTTGTTGTTGCTGTTGCTGTTGTTGTTGTTGTTGTTGTGAAGGAGCTTGGATGTGCTGCTGCTCCATACGCCTGCGTGGCTCTTCGTGAACCCTTCTGCTTGGCTCCATGATGTCCTCTTCATCTCGGCCCCTGGAAGACATTCAGGCCAATAATTCGGTGAGATACTTTTCACTTTGCTGTATCGGGTTCACAACTATGTAAGAGATATCCTTAGAGCTAAATCAGGTGCCATTCTAGATGTCTCACAGGGAGATCTCTTAGAAACATACAGGGTTAGGATCTGTGTTTAGCTAAAGGAAACAGCTATTGTCTAATGCACAGTAGAACTTCGCTCTGTTTTATCCAGTTAGAGTCTATGGTGCGTCAGCCAGTGGAACATGCTTATCTTTTGTAGCCCAGCTGTAGAAATGATAGATTATTTATACTCACTGTATGGAGTGAGGGAATGTATGGGTAATAAATAAAATGTACAGAAACAACTGCATGATGAATGTTGACAGTTTATGCTCCCTTTGATGCAGTGAGTGATATGTGTAGTGGAGTTGGTTAGTTAACTGAGGCACATCTGTGGCACAATAAGAGTAGATGCTCATATATAGTCTCTGATGCCAGCTGCTGAGGACTGACATCACACTCCACCAACCAATGCACTGATTCTAATATTTTCTGGTTCAAATATGGACATCTGAAACAACCCCTCCTGCAGTCTTTAGTTACTCATGTCTTAGTTGCTGCTGTGGTCCTACAATATGGCCACTAGAGGGCATAATATAATATGTCACCTCATAGGGTTTCCTGTGTCTTATTTATCATCTGGCAACCCACACTAAAACAACTGCCCTCATCCAAGTACATTTTAGTTTTTAATTTATGCCTGGTGCTGTGCTTTACATGTGGAAACCTTAACATTGTTGATGTTATGATACAATATCCGATTTCTTTAGGTAGTTGAGGCTCTTTGAAGGTTTGCTCAACATGTAATTACATGAACCCAACAGAGGGGATAAAGTCCCTCCTGAAGAAACATTGCAGCCCTCTTTTTTCTCCAGTCTTCTTTCCAGACAACCTTACCGTAGTTTGTCCTGCTCTCTGCGTAATCTGTCTTTTTCCGCCTGCTCGGCTTGGGCCTTCAGGGCTTTCTCCCTCTCCTCCTTCTCCCGGGCAGCACGACGGAACTGCTCAAAACTGTCACTCGATGACTTCACTGCAGATAAGGGCGTAGATGTGGACTTTTGTGCCAGGCTGGCCCATGAGCCCATATTCTTCAGTTTCACATCCTGTGACAAGAAGAGGAGAGTCACATTAATGATCAATCACGAGCCAATCAAATATCTTGCAAGATGCAATCGCATAAAGTTCCTATACAAAGAAATTAAAGAGATGTACGAGATTAAAAAAGCGACTGCACCCACCTGTACTTTTTTGGGGGCAATGGGCGCCTTGGACTCCTGCTTGAACTTATCCTTGTCTTGCAGAGAGGAGGGCGGCCCACTGGGCTCAGAGGAGCGGATTACAGGTCGTGAGCTGTCCATAGACTTCACATCTGCACAACATCAATACACACACATAAACAAACAAGCATAGTCTCAATATCTTGTGCAGCTTTTTCTTCTTATGGATTTTGACCACAGAAAGGAAAAACAAGAAGTCTTGGTACTCACTCTGTTGGCCGTGGCCTGGTTGAGAAGGTTTGATGTCAGGATGTTTGTGATGATCTGGTCTCATTGCAGGGTTAAATGGCTCTCCTCTCATCACTGGTGATGGAGGGAGTTTCTCCTCCTTTATCCCAACTTGACTCCCAGGGGGTCTCTGCTGCATCACAAGCAAATGGAGTCAAAGTCAGACACAGGCATGTGGAGACATAACGTAATTGCTGCACTAAACCTACTAAAATATTGTGTCCAACCTATACAAGTTTCTCACCTTTTTGGGTTGCATGTTGTGAGGTGGAGACTGGTGAGACACAGGTGGGTACTGGGGAAGTTGAGGGGAATGCATCATGAGAGGCGAAGGGTTGTCCCTCATGAGACCTGTCAATGGAAGGGAGGGGTGTAAATCTTCAGCCCACATTATTCATGTGTACAGTTTTTGCTTCTACAACCAGTTACGCAATACATATTTGTATGATTTTCTCAAACTCACCCGTGTTGTAAGGGTCTGCCTTGGTCGGGCGAGGGGAGGGCTGTTCTTGCTGCTGGATGATCTGCTGTGCTTTGTTGGTGGGCATGGATATCTTGTGTTGTGTTCCCTGGGACTGACCAGCTAGTCCAGGACCCTGCTGGTAGTTCAGTTGCTGCTGTTGTGGCTGCTGTTGCTGCTGCTGAGTGTGCTGCATGTGGCGGGCCTGGTGTAGAGGCATCTGTTGGGGCGGGGCCTGATGTGATGGGGCTGGCTGAGCCTGGGAATGAACAGGGAGATGTGGAGGAGGCAGCGTGGTCTGAGAGGAAAGCTGAGATTGTCCCTGGACAGACTGCAGGAGAGAGGTCTGTCCTGGTGGTTGTTGTTGTTGTTGTTGTTGTTGTTGTTGTTGTTGTTGTTGTTGTTGCTGCTGCTGCTGCTGCTGCTGCTGTTGCTGCTGCTGCTGCTGCTGCTGCTGCTGCTGACGAGCCTGCGCCTGGAGCGACTGCATGGACTGCTGGGGCTGACGGGCTTGCTGGAACTGCTGTAGGTATAATTGTACTTGGTTCATAGGCGTTGCAGAGCCTGGTTCTTCGTCATCCTCCAGCAGCATCTGGGGAGGCTGGGAAGAAAGCAAGCCCTGGGGTGTGAGTGTTGGAGGGGACATGGGCCGCTGGTGCAAGGGCTGAGGAGGGTGAAGGATCTGAGAGGGGAGTTGGTGCTGTGGTGGTGGTGCTGACTGGGGCTGGAGCTGCTGCTGCTGCTGTTGCTGTTGTTGTTGTTGTTGTTGCTGCTGCTGCTGCTGCTGCTGTTGCTGCTGCTGTTGCTGCTGCAGGGGTGGCTGCTGTTGCTGCTGCAGGGGTGGCTGCTGTTGCTGAGGAGGTGCTGGTTGCTGCTGAGGGGGTTTGGGATGAAGAGGCGCTGCCTTGTGGCTGGGTCGAGAAGGCTGCTGAGGCATGGAACTGTGCAAAGCTATAGATGCATAGTTCCAGGAAAGGAAGAAGAAAGAAAAAATATAATCTAGACTTGATGTGTGCCAATATTGAAAACTGCATGGGGACATGGGGGTTGCAGGAGACATTATTCATTTTTCATTAGTATTGGACCAGTCAAAAGTGCAGTAGCCTGCATACATTCTTACCTGGAGATGGGAGGATGGGATGCTGGTTGAGGAAGGGGTGGGTCTCAGGGGATACTGGACCAGCAGAATGAGCGTTGAGGTGTGGAGGTGCAGGTGATGAGGAGTTGCCCGTGTGGTGAGACAGATGCATGAGAGGCTGGCCGAACTCAAAGCTTGTCTCCAGTAACTGGGAAGACTCCAGAGCAGCTACAGGGGGAACTATGAAGCCTGTAGGAGATGGCTGATGGTGCTGCTGTTGCTGCTGCTGTTGTGCTGCTGCTGCTGCTGCTGCTGCTGCTGTTTCAACTGACTGCTGGATTGTATGCCGGCAGCTTGGGAATGAAGCACAGCCTGAGGAGGGCCGCTTTGAATGTGAAGATGCGTCTTCTTCCCCTCCTTCACAGATGGGCCCTTCTTCTTCTGCTGCTTTATTATTCCTGAAAATATGTGAAATAAAGATTTGGTAATGAACTTTATCCTCTTGATTATGGGCATTTTGAGTCGTCTAATATGCAGCAAATCACCTGTCCCATCAGCTTCACTGTCTGTGCTGGAGCCACTGCTCTCTGAAGAGGATCCAGTCTTTTTGGAGGTAGCCATGGACTCCACAGGCTTCTCAACTGAACAACAACAACAACAACAACAACGTGTTCATGCATTTTCATAATAAAGCATTAAATATGAAATTACTATGAGTAATTTCCTAAAGTCACATTTCTAAATGAACTAGAGAATCACGCTTCCAAAGACTGATCAGTTCCTCTTACTGGACTTACCTGGAACCCTTTTCTTCTTACTACGGAGGCAGGAAGACACATATCTCTCCAGCTCACGCAGAGTGGAAGGCTTTAGCGTCTCAAAGTCAATCTCGATCTCATCGGGGTTTGAGTTTTTGAGTGAGGGCTCTCTGGACTGGATGATATGCACTACACGGCCGAGTTTGTCCCCAGGAAGCTTGTTGATGTCAAGGCTAAGCTGCCTCTTCTCCTCGTATGTCATAGGCTTGCACTTTTCCCCTGTAGCTGATGACCCAGCTGCCCCCAGGTCATCTTCCAGGCTGGGAACTGGCTGCAGGTTGGAGGGATGACTGCTTTTCATGCCTTCCTTTTTACTACAAAAGGTAAAATACATAAGAAGGTGGATATAAAATGAGTAAGGGTATTATTGAATTGTGCATTGGCAAGCTGATGGCAAAAGAAACATCTAATGCCCAGGAGTTGCTCTAACTGACTGCAGGACATGGAGAAAGTTTACACAAATGTAAAACCTACCTGGGTTTCTTCTTGGGAACAACCTCTTTGTTGTTATTGTTACTTGTCTTGGTCTTCTTAGAGTGCTGAGAAATGGGTGTAGCATCCTGGATCTCATCTACAAGAGAAGGCATGCTTCCCTTCTTCTTATGCTTCTCTTTTTTCTTCTCCTTCTTCTCCTTCTCTTTCTCTTTTCTCTTTGGTTTGCTCGCTTGTGGTTGGGACAGGGCAGCTAGCTGCTCGTGGACAGCCTTCAACTGTACGAAGAGAAGAGACCAGTTCTCAACAAATGTAACAAGGGTTGGACTACAAATTTGCAGCCACCCTGAACCTTCTTTGGTCACTGACCTGTTCTTGGAGTTCTGCCAATCTCTGTGCTCTCTCCTCTTCAGAGTCATCCGTGGAAGACTCAGACTCAGAGGATGAGTCACTGGAGCTGTCTGAAGACGAGGCAACGTGGGCCAAAGGAGGCTGGGGCTTAACAGGGGCAGGATGGTGAAGCGTAGGAGCTGGGGCAGAAACCAAAGGCTTGCTCTCAGGTTCATCTGGCATCTTGGCAAATCGCATCTCGAAGACATCCTATAAAATGAAAAGAAACAAAACAAGCAAAGCATGATGTGTGTGTGTTTGTAGGAACACTCAAAACACAACAAACATTAGACATTTTTAAGACAGAGTTTTGTTGCAAATGTAAACTAAAACAAACAGTGATGCACTCTAATTTGTTGCTCACTTTTGAAATGGGTGCTTGTAAGTTAGTTGATACATGAAAAGATAATTGGAATTACCGACCTAATTCCCAGTAACACTAAACAGGACAGTTAATACATTGCAAAAATAATACCCTGTAACTATAAAACATGGATTACAAATATTTTTGTATTGACTATTATACATTGATAATTAATTGAAATAATGAAAATCAACATGGCTGATTTCAACTTATCCATTTGTGTCTATGTTGGTGAACTGCCTGTCATTTGTACTACTACTTTTCCTAAGTAACATTGTTTGCAAGTTAGACTATATTTACCTGCAGCTTGCGTGCCATAGCTACCACCTCGTGGTCTGGTGGATTGTATTTGTAACAGTTGGAAAACATTAATCGTACGTCAGCAGCAAACTCCTGGGGTTCCCGGTATTGCCTGTTCTCCAGCTTGACCTATTAAACACATCAAGGATAATAATTAGTTGCCATGCCACAAATCCTCTCGTTTCAATATATTATGGTACCGTTATAAACGAGGCAGTCTTCAACACACCTTGATGGTGCTGAGGTCCATTGGATGTTTGATGATATCGTGATAATCGTGTAGTCCCAGTGCATCCACATCAACAGGTTTGTAGAATGGCCAGGCGTAAGCAGCGTGTTTCTTGGACAGCATATCCCTAACTAGACTAGCACAGTAACCCAGCTGATCCTGTGGTTTGGGGCTATGACCTCCGCTTGGTCCGCTAAGTCCCATCCCCATGCCTATGTGATGCTGGGAGTCTGGAGCATCCTTCTTCATCAGTTTTGTAGGCCGGGTACTCTCTCGCCTGGGTAGTGTCTTCCCAGATTTGGACTCTGCTGGTGAAGACTCACTCAGTTGGTCATTTGCTGTGGGCGTTGTAGTGTCTGCTTTCCTTTTCTGGCTCTTTCTTTGCTAGATAGAAGTGAATATAAAGAAAGCAGACAAATAGGGCAAAATGGCAAAGAAATAAATTATTGCAATGAGATGCCAAAACTTAACCACACCTGTCTAATCAGGGCTCCAGCGTGAGTGTGACTAATAATTGTTCTAGGTCGCACCGGTGCACCTGACGCTGCCCGGGTGAAAACACAAACTTATTTCACAAGGGCATCATCTCTCTGTGTTCTCCTGTGACCGAACTCACACGCTCATGGTAGGATCATATCGTGTTCTAAACCAATAAGAGACAGAGCTCGGGCGGGTCTTTGCCTCTGATTGGCTGTGGGCCTGTTCACCGCGCTAAGTTGCGTGTGTTTAAAAATTGCCGAGCCTTGGTCCTTCGGCGACAGCATCAGACTCAGAACCAGAGGAGGAGACAACCGAGTCTGGGATAAAGCCCGGCTCCGAGACCCAAATTAAAAAGGTCAAAATATATTCCTTCAGACAGGACTGGCTGAAACAATTTCCCTGGCTGAGGTACAACAAAGGACGTAACGCAATGCACTGCGTGTACTGTCAGGAGTGCGGTCAGAATATGGCCGGAAGAGAGCGATAAAAAGGTGACCTTATGGCGTTAAAGGCAATGCAATGAAAAATTTGGGTGCACCTACATTTTGTGCTGGTGCACCTAAAAAAAAGTTGGGCGCACCAGTGCAACCAATGCAAAAAGTTAGTCTGGAGCCCTGCTAATGTTCACAAGCGTGGTCAAAAATGTGCCCACCTGCCCAAGCATATATCCCTGTGTCAATCACACTCACTTTGGTCATGGTTATAGGGTTCTGCAGCATGGGGGCAGTGCTCTGGATGGATGCTGGGGGAAGGGAAGTCTGAGCAGGGGGAGGCACAGAAGTCATGATGGGAACTTGAGGAGTGCAGTCTGATTGGCCCAAGGAGTAGGGAGCTCCAAGCTGTGGAGCATGGCTGGATAACGTTGGGGGCATGTGGGACGGCAGGGTCTGCATCAAAGGCTGGGGAGGTAGTGAAGGCGGGCCCTGCACTGGTCCTCTGGTCTGCGGTGCTGCTGAGAGGTTTGACAGACCACGCGTTTGAGGAGTCGTGGACGAAGGATCAATGATGGCCCCTGGTTTCAAGTTTAGACCTTGATGAGAGAACAAGACAATTGGATAAATATCCCGTCTCACAGAGGCCAGCTCTAAGAACATGAGTTTACAGAATAAGATAGTGTAAAGGGATAAATCGCGTACCTCCGTCTCTGCGGCCCCGGCCACGTCCCTTTCCTGTCATGACAACAATCTCAGTTTCTTCCTGAGGCATTTCTGAGACCTTTTGGAGGAAAGCCTTCTCTAGAGCCTCAGCCATTAAGACTATGTCATCTCCAGGCTGCAGGGGGAGACAAACACTCTTAGCAAAAGTGGAGGCATATCAGAATATTTGGCAATTAATGATAACAATGGCTTCAGTGTATATTACCTTGTTGTATATGTAGCAGTTGGTAAACATCGTGCTGAAGTCTTGGATACATTCTTGGGCATTCCAGTAGTAACTGTTCTCAAGCCTTTTCTTGATTGTTCCCATGTCCATAGGATTTTTGATTATTGTGTAGTAGTCCTGAAAAGGTTGCATATATGTATGTCAAAAATGCAAAGTAAAGTGCCTCTTTCAATTAATACTTGTTATTAATAATGTTATTATTAACTGAAGTACATAGCTAATTTTGGATTTCACCCATCATCCTGTCAGCATTTTGATTTAAATAAATCTTAACCAGTACCAGTACCCTAATCGACTGCTGTCCTTGCCAGCAAAGAGATCCCAAATATGTAGACATAGGACAAAGCCTGTAAGCTGCACACACAGACCTGCAGCTCTTTATACAGAGGGCAGAGGAAAAAGTCCCAGCCCACACAGCATTTGAATGTTGATTTAGGATTTGAATATCAAAAGTATGAACAACGCTTCAAACTATTTGTTAAATTACCTAATTTATATACTTTTTTCAGGAATAATAGAAATTAGGGCACTCGTTGAATCGTTTCAGCCCTGCAGCATAGTATCGCTCTCTCCCCTTTCCTTTCACTCTTCAGCTATCACTATCTATTAAAAGGCAATAAAAGCCCAGAAAAATAAAAACAAAAATGTGGAGATTCAGCAAAATATAGAGGAAAAGGCGGCAGGCACGTTTGACGCACATTTTAGTTGACAAAATGTGAAAAAAACCTTTTGGGATTTGGTGTATAATAGCTGCACATTATTACAATCAGATAATTTAGTAATCATTTTAGGCCTACAACATTGAAAATGAAAATGTTAACAAATAACCGTTATCCATTTCCATATACATATCCATTGGGAGCCACTGGAGAGTGGCTAAAGAGCCGCATATGTCTCTGGAGCCACAGGTTAAGGCTTACCCCCTGTCCTAGAGGAAACGCTCAAAATAATTTTTGCAAAAGTATTTATTATCTGATTACTTTATAATAGGTAGGATACTACGCTGTAAGTAAACAGTAAAGGAAATGGGTGACCCAGTTGGTTTGCACATAGTAATAAACATAAAATATCACAGATCGATATGCAAGATTCATACAGACGTACAGCTGAAATGTGTAGAAGCACATAACCTGGTGGCAATTTGTATGTGATGCCTAGGGTGTACATAAACGTTTTTAGGTATGTGGCATCATCCACACGGAGACAAAAATCAATACTCACAGGCAGGTTAAGTTTGAGTGCATCCACTGGTGCATGAAAGGGCCAGGCAAACTGGTGCTTCCACAGGGCCTTCACCACCATCTTGAGCAGGTACTGCAGCTGATTGGTCTGGCGCTTTGGCCTGTCGGGATTGATGTACTCTGGGGGTGGGGGGTTGCCCGAATGCTGGGCCTGCCCCTGGCTGCTGCTGCTGCCCGACATCTGCGCTGCATCCAGGCCGTCCCCCATTCTAACAGGATTGGGCGCGGGCCCCGGAGCGGGAGCTGGAGCTGGAGCAGGGGCAGGAGTAGTGGTGTTGGCAGGACACCAGTTCAGTCTTGGCCCCGGCACAGACTCCACTGACAGAGCACCGCTGATCCCATTGCACTCCTCGCTGGACTCTCTGGAGAGAGAAAATAGTATACTGTCATTATCATACAAATATATATCAAAACCATAGTCTTCAATAAAATGTTATGTCATAAGAAGACCTCTGATTCCTTTTGTAAAAAGGAGTGATTCAATTAATAAAATCGAAGCACACATGACAAATTATCTACTCAACAGTTTTAAAACTATAAATATAATAATCAGTGAACAAGGTATGCTAAAATGCAGTTAACCATAAAATGCAGTTGTGTTTTGGGCTATCTAATTCTCACAGTTAACCATGCATTTTACTGACAACAAACATTACTGATATTTATTCATTCAAAAGTATAAATGTTAACTCTTTTAAAGACTTTCGTTATTCAAAAATGACACCCAAACAGAGCCTGCACTGTATTCAGAAGAGCTCAGATATTGTTGAAGTTTAGGTTTGGCTCTAGCGTGCGTTTGTGTGTGAGGGGGGGGTTAGCGTCATCTGGCAGCTGAGGGACTGTGTGTTCCACTACGCAGCGCTCAGTCCTAAATAATGTCCTCTCCCAGGCAGTCAGGGACATCACATTCAAGTTACACACAGAGGCTGCTAAGACAACAACAAGGCCAAAAAAATCTAGAAATGCTTGACTAAAAATAGACTGGGGAACAACAATGTTCTGGAAAAAAAGCACTGATCACCAGGTTGGGTATTCAAGCCTCTAATAGGTACAAGTTAGTTTTCCAGTCTCACGCACTGAAATCTACCTCCACAACAGGGCCTTAAAGATAAAACCCACACCACTGTATAGATCTGTGACTAATCTAATTCCTGATGAGTCACATTCTAAGAGGCAGGCAGTTTGCATACCACATGATCACTGCCTTGGCCCCCCGAGGCACTCAAACACAGTGGAGAATCTGACTAACTGTCCAATATGCTGAATGACAACACATGAAAAGAAACAGTACTTGTCTTACGCAGATGGTACTTTTTTGGCTGGAAGCAAAAAGACCTCACAAATAAGACCAAAATAAACAAGCACAGAACTTGTCTCGCACCAAGGCAAGAATGTGCACATTTAGTCCATAGCTTACGTCCATCAATACAGCAAAACTGAACAGCTATTGATTGAGTATTCTACCATCAATTAATCAAGTGCTCTGATAAGAAATTATTTTGCTTTATTAGAGAGAGTAAATATACAAAAGAGAAAATAAGACAGGTCTCTTAGAAGAAAAGGAAAAACAAATTGGTTTATGCAGTTCTTCCAAGAATTCCTTCGGCAGTGGGGGTAAAGGATTCTGTTGTACCACCATTGTACTTGTTGTGGAGTATTTTCAAAAGAGGGGTATTAGTACTCCTGCTAAAATAAAGGATAGGATTCTTTCTCCACCTCTGGAGTCAAGCAGGTTTATTGTAAAAGCATTTCAAAATGGGAAGTTCCTTTACTTTCCTAAAGATGTAGATAAGCTCAGGTTGAAGTGTAATAGAGCCCATTTATTTAACATTACTACAGCATCTTTTTTTACTCTCAGAGCGGAGTTGGACTGTGAAAAGCTAAATTAGCAGCCAGGCATAACTGATTTCTAGTAATCAAGTTACTTGAGGAATCATAAGCCCTAAAAGAAATTAAACAGATGACACTGCCAGCATTTCATCTCCACCACTCAAGAAGACGAAAAATGAGGTTTCAACCTGTCTTTAAAAAAATAGTCTGGAGCGGAAAAAAGCAGATAGCCAAGTAATTGTCCAGTATCAAATGATTAATTAGTCAGCCTCTAATTAGAATTATGCATGTCATTATGCATGTCATCTTATTTTCCGGTTTTCTGGTATCAGGAATTTAAGCAGTGTTTCAACAGAAGCTATGAAGCGAACAATTTACCAGAGCAGAATCAATACCTCTCTGACACAGTTTCAACGAGGGCTAGCGCATTGGACTGCACTAGACTGTACAGGTGTTCATGATATTGTGTCTACCACCTTTGTTTTAGAGATTGCACTAGACAGCGTTCACTTCAGCTGGAGATATTTCCACTTTTGTGTTTCTACCTTCATTGTCAAGTCTATGACAATTGATTTGGACTAGTTGTCAAAGAGATGAACAGTTAAAGAGCAGGCAACTCAAAACATCTTGTCAACGCGTCATACATGACACATGCAGGAGCACTTGGCTCTGTAAGTGAACCATGGGATCTAGTGGCTAAATAGCTGACCTAGCCTAACTAGAATGACAACCTTCAGATAAGTGATCAGGAAGTCTGACAGAAGATGAACTTAGATAATCTTCTCTCTTGGTAAACATGACGAGCTTGCAATTAGAACTGAAACGTTTTGTTTATTATTTCATCAACATGCTGAAGACTCTAAAATAAAAAATGTTTGAGGAACACAAATATAGTTTCTCAAATCAATATACCAGAATATTTATGCTGCGAGTTTTACTGTTCTCCTCAGTCCTTGTACTTTTTAATCCAATACAACCGTCTATACAACCTACCTATGATATATTTCATTCAGTCTTTCTAATATTTTGTTCTACCATAAGGTGATGGAATATTACAAAACCCTTTTCAATACGATGCAGTCTAATTAAACATCAACACAAAGTACTGAATCAGATTTTACCATAGTACTGAGTCAACTCACATACAACTAAAGTAGTAGTCTCAACAAGTGTTAAATATGTGGTAGTTTATTGCGTCTCTATTGTACAGCATGTTTAACAGTGTATGCAAGTTTTCCTTGGTTACTTTATTGTTGACTCCCACTGAGTGTGTCTGTTGCGGTTATATACATGTGTCAACTACAAAGAGCCTTTTGTTAAAGGGACATTGTGTAGTGTTTTAAGTATTTTATTAGCTAAAATCAATGTCTTCATTCATAAATGTGTCCTCATTGGTGTAAAATGACCTCTGCCAATGATCTGACTTATCCTCGTAAGCGAAGAATTTCTTATCTGTATATACATTGGATGGGCAAGTCCATGGAGGCTTCCATGTCGTTCCGCCATTTTGAAAAACTATAATCGCCGAGAGGGACATAAAGCACTAGCCTACCTATCTAGCTAATCCACAACGCGTTTTGCTTCAGAGCCAGCAAACATCGGGGTAGCTTTTCCCAGGTGGAAAGAGCTAATGAAGGAGAAAGACTTTCAAAGGGACGCTGAAGTTGCCTGCTTTCTCCTCGACAGGTAGGCTTCTTGGTACATAACGGCTACCGTAGTTGCAATACGCATTTGAAAACGCGAGGCACTAGAGAGCACTTTTCGTTTGAATGCAAAATATAATTTCACCGCTAGATGGGAGAAATTCCTACACAATGTCCCTTTAAAATTACAATGTGAATGTGAGGGATACTGTTGGGGTCTAGATAATAATCAGTCAGACACAATGACTTATTCTGCCCAAACACTAGTACCGAGTTGTCTTGTAATCTTATACGATATCTCCATTGGGAAGTTGTAATATAACAGGTGCAATTCCTTATCATTGCTGTAGTCTTGTACAAAATCTAGAAGGAAGATGTTAAGGGATATGTGTTATGCAACTGAATAAGATACTGTATTAAAATTGTCTAAATGAAGTATGTACTGTTCATGCACAGTACAGACGGCTAGGGGAACCAGACAGACAACTACAGCATTAATAGCTCCAGAGCCCGCATTATATGAAGTCCTCCACAAGGACAAAGTCAAAAAAGTTTTTCCACAATATGAGCCTGGTCCAGCTGTCCTCCATTGCTGCATGGAGCAAAGTCTAAATCACACACACACACACACACACACACACACACACACACACACACACACACACACACACACACACACACACACACACACACACACACACACACACACACACACACTGCCAGATGGTCCTCAACAGTTCATTAACATCAGTGACAAGCACACTCACAACGAGAGCCATTGACATTACAGCACAGCAACAATGACGAGTGTAAACAAACTTTCTGGGAACACAGACAGAGGCAATAAAATGAGGGAGCATGAATGACACCTCCTGTAGGATTTAGGCATCTGTAGTACAGGCATAGATCTAAAAGAGGCAATACTTCCTAATGACTCACTGGCACAGATTTCCCTGCAGTCTACACATCTTGTGGTGCACCTAATAGTAGTTTGGCCTATTGGTCCCTTGTGTTCCTGAATTTTCTCTCTCGCACGCATGCACACACACGAAAGCTCCGGTTTTGCTTTGGTATCTATCTCTCTAACTATCCATCTAGCACAGAAAAGCCATTTCTGGAAAAACACTGACGTGCAGGACAACCCTACATTACTTGTCACGAAAAGAGAGAAAGGTTTTAGCTATTAGGTTACACATATCAATCCCCTTGCAACATGTTAACTTCATCAAGACCATGTGTTCATACAATGATAAATTCTTAATGACAGCACTTGGCTAACCTGGGCCTGCTCTGTTGACTTGACAAATACCAGTTTTGTGAGATACTCTTTACTCTTCAGAAACCATAATAATGATATTGTGTTATACCTGACAGAATTGACAGAATTAGAGGTAACGGGAAGTTGACATCTTATCATCGCTATACTTCTGTATGACTACATGACTGTACATTGCATTATTTTCAAATTTATAAATTATGGAGTCAAAGAACTTTAGACAAACAAAAGTAAATACAAAGCCTGCTCTATTGTTTTCTGTTTGTCAAGATATAGCCTCCTGTATAGCCTCACAGGCTATAAGTGCATCATGTTGTTTGCATGTCCACTGCATCTCAAGTTCCATTAAGGTTTATGCTAAATGATTAAATTCATGGTTGAAGTCAAAGCTATTGTTTTGTGTACATTCAAAATAGTGAGTAGTGGAAAGGGAACCTGCTGAGCCTGTTTTTTCTAGTTCCTTTTATGTTTTAGTAAGTAACCATAATGAACATACTACCAACTACAGTGAAGCTTATTTCTTTTTTTTTTCTTTCCTGAAGGTAGTTGATTATATTGTCAAACATAAATGACATCAAACCATCCCTAGTTTTTATATTTATATAAAATTATTTCCTCTCAATTAACTAATAGTTTGAGCAATAGACAAAACACATAGGTAAATGGAAGACAAAAAGCAGGCATGATGCTTTTTGGCCATTAAGTGATATTCAGAACTGCAAACTTCAAACCCAAATACATTATGGCTGCCAAGACAGCACTACCTTAGGAGTAGGCACTTTTGGGTGCAGGAACTATGGCAATGGAGTCAAGGACATCCTTAAAAGTCAAGACCTCAGAAGTATGTGTTACACTCAAGCTTAATAATCGCTTTGTTATGAAAATTACCATGTACATAGTTAGATCCCCAATTCCATCAAGATTAAACTACACTACAGGAAGTATTGCAGGTTTGTAAATGTAATGACTTTGAATCTTGAGTAAAACTTGATTTACAACCAGTCAATATGACAAATTAGTAACACTGTCTAGAGGGAGCAATGTTGGCATGTGTGACTAATCAAGTCTCCAGAAGCCCCCCACAGGGGTCATTCAAGAGGTTCACTTCCTGTTGCTGCATGTCCTACATTGCTCTCAGCTCTGGAATACCAGTTGACCATTGACCTGGACATACATCACTGCAGACTGCTGTGGAATGTTTTCTGGGGAGGAAGTGGTTCTAGTTACCAGGGGTGGGGGATGTACACCTCATACTGGAAATCTGGTTCTGTGTGCAGCGTCACAGTGACTGTCCTACATGGAAGGGGGAGGAAAACATAATAGCAAGATGTCTGCATCCCCCAGGAAAGTAAACTATTAATCATTCATGTATGGGGGGAGGTTGTCGATTTAAGGCAAAAATATAGGCCTGCAGATTGCACTTGAGGTCCTTACTAAGTGTCAGGATGATGGCCTATGTTTTGCCTGAAAGCAAATGAATAAATAATTAATGGAGCCACAGTGACAAGGCCAAGAACACCACTCCCTGCTTATTTACCAGTCTTTTCACTCTTTCTTAACAACCATCTTCAACCCTGCTCCAGGGAGCCAATGCAATATCAGTACACAGCAATGTATTGATTCCAGTGATGCTCTTATTCGTTGGTCTCTTTGGAGTGCAAATGGCTGTCTTTAATAGGACTGCTTCCTAATCGTTGACTTAATCATTACTCAACGTGAAGAGTCTTATTCGACCCAGTTTTCATTGGTCGGACAGTCGCAGAAAGACAAAACCCGTCAAACTCTGTTCGGGAGCTGCACCCTTGTGGGACAAACAGTATCAGGGGGTTGCTGCAACACACTAAGACCTTGTTAGGCAATCTTAAAACACACCTCATTCATACTTAACAGAAACAAAATAAAACTCACAAACCCATCTTTGTTAGTCTTTACACTGTTCTAACAATCACCAGCTCTGGTGTCTAACCATCTAACAGAGGTAGATGTGAAAATATTATGGCTGTACGCGCTGTCCCTCTCTCTCTGATGCCCGACTTCCCTCGCTCCTCTACCTCTACTTCCTTCACACCTCTCCCATGATAAAGTCACTTTATAACTGTATTCTCTGTTGTCAAACTAGTTGAAATAAACCCTTAATTCACAGCAGATAGATGTGAAAATACACTGGCTCTACCGCTGGCTTTCCTTCTTGGGAGGCAGGCCTTTAAATTAGCAAATAAAATGACAAATAAATCTGCTAAAACACACAACCAGCCAATATATTCGTCCAATCGCCAACCCTAGTGTGTAGCAAGTTAATTTGTAAGTAACTGTTAACATTATACACGATCTGTTGTATTGATCCACGAGTATTTGTTTTTGTGAAGTTGGAAGATATTTATTCCCTGTTTTGAACAATGAGACATGTGTGATGTAAATAAATAAACACATTAACTACATTTCTAGTCTCCTTGCTAGTTGTAATGACACATTCAGAATCATAACCGCTTTTTCCATTAGCATTTGATAGGCAGCTGCTTTGCAGTGGCATTGACACCCTATGGTCTTCTAACTTGTGTACAAAGAAGAGACGTAGGTGAGAAACTGCACTAAATGAGTCAACTTATTGATTCACTAGGCTTCAAAGTAGAGGTGGGCGATATAGTTTGCGATTTTATCGTCATTTCCATTATCGAGTATTTAAATTACTTCGCCAAAAATATTGAAACACACGCAGAAACTCCTCACATCCACTTAATACACGGTGCAGCAATGCTCTCTACAGCATGGCAGGATTCAGTCACACGTCTAGTGGGCCTAGGGTTGCTGTTGTTCACATGACGTGATCACGTGACCTCTCGCTAGCATCCTCCTTGCAACAGTTTAGCAGCGCGTTGTGATGGTGGAGAGAAAATGCAAACACCTCCAGTCCCTGAAGCTACCGGTACTTCAGATGATTTCGTGCCGAGACGTGGCTCTACCTCTCTGGCATGGAAATGGTTTAGTTTCGAAAATACTTTTTTTAGGGCAGCGCTCAGAGCGCTTCAAGTTGAAATCTGTTCCACTTTTAACACCGCTGGGCACTCGGAAAATGAGTTTTTGAGCGCTCTCAGCGCTAAAATAGCGTTTGGTGGACACCAAGCCCTAACTCAGGCGATTCCAATCACATTTTAAAGGATATCAACTGATTATCGTTATCGCCAAAATCCAAAAAAATAATTGTGTGCCCATATCTCCCACCCATACTTCAAAGCCATTCTGAGAGCTATCTTTCATAGACGGCTTCCACCATTTATTCAACATAACTGTCTTCCATTAAGGGTCAACTAGTACCAATGGTAGTGACCACATGAAAAATTATGGGTAATGGTTAGCCACAGACCCTTAACTATGACCCATAGCATCAGAAGGCCAACCATGGACGCGTGTCAAGGCATATTATGCTCGCCAATAAAAACACTAAGCTGCCAAGAAGTGCATTTAATCTTTTCAGGGTTTCCCGCAGCACCTTGCAGCTAAGGCGGCCGTCTTAGCCACACACTACTGCCTCACCATCTGCACCCCCCCCGGTCTGACGGCCTACCACCTTGACTAACATTTCCTGCAGGAAACCCTGCTTTTATATTTTTCCAATCTATTCTGTAAATAACGACAGGCTGAAGAGGAACAGTAAATTACTTTAACTGCTCAACTAAGCAACTGTGTCAATAAAGCTTTAATCAAGGCAATACGTGTATGTATTACATAAACTCTTGATGATTTTTTATTCATCGCTAATGTGTCTGATGATCTGTTAAGGAAAAGGTTAAGCTTATAATTTGCATAACTACTCAAGGATGTCCCAATGCAACATCTTTCTTTCTCCTTTCAAAATCACAGTGCGATTTTCAACAATTAAGACAGTATTACCAGCTTGAACCACGATTCAAGCTATACAACCACAGTTTAACAACAAAATGCCATTATGGAAAAACACTGTATGACTGTACAGAAGTTATACACAACAGTATCAAAGTGATGTACACAGTAGAATATCAGCCCCCCCTACATCTCTCTCACTTATATAGTGTGGGACTGACTACTGCCAATGGAATTATACACCAGTAATATTCCAAGAGACATTAAGCAAAGTTAATAATCCTAAATTCGTCCACTTGTATCATATGCGATTGGTCTGTTGCTACCTTGTTTGAGAACCTCTGACACTTGGCTTCAAGAAGAACGGATGTTCCCATGGTTTCTATGGTAACAATCTAATTCTTCACCAGTGTACTGCATTTATATTCTCGATGGTTCAAAGTCCTATAAACAAAGAATTAAAACTGGGGTGTACCAGTTACAACCAGTTCAAATCTAACATGATTCATTGTTTTCAATAATTCATCACAAGGTCGCAAACGGAAAGAAGCTTGCCTAGTATTGATTACAGTCACTTACTATTTGAGTCAGTGCATGAGCATACAAAGTGTCTTAAATAGACTAACCATGAGTCAGGCACATTATAACAGGAAATGACAAGAATCATGCCAGCTCTTGCAGGCTAAACTTCCAGCTGGTGCAAGCCAAACCCTACCGGGAAGCAGGAGACATTTCTACGACTGCCACACACACACACACACACAAAACCCCCTTCTTCCTCTGTAGTCCCCCTTCCCCCACACCCCCCTCTCTCATCAGGAGGTAGGTTCATGGCTTTTGGCTGAAATCTGGATAACAATACTATTCTCAAAAACACAGAACAGAAGAAATCTAAACTGGCTTGTTGTGCTGTACCACGTAAAAACTAGAGATAGTGCTAACCACATGATAGTTCCAAAAACCATTACTCCAGGTTGTCTTTAATTTAATCTTCCCCTCTGCTTTGTAACCATGAATTTGAATTGATATATTTAAATAGTATAGACTTCAATGACTCTGTTAAATATCTGAAAACTTTGTAGGAGTCTACCCCACAAGATAACATTACCTTTTCACAGAGACTGAATGTGCAATTTTTTCCAGAAGGGCGTCCAGTTTTTGAAAATCCAGCAAATCATTTGACTTGGCATGCATCTTGTAATCCATTTATGAACTCCACTAAACAGAAACAGAAACCAAAAGCCAAAAAAGGGCACAAAAGAATTACACAGAAGTTTGTTTTTCCTTTTCTCTCATCCAAAACACAAGAGATTTATTCTTCAGGCTCCAGTATGTATCCTAAATTCCCACTCAACACGATGAGTAATCCTTAGTGTAGTCCAAGTGGAGTTTGACGGTGGCTGTTTTACAAAAAAGCCCTGGTCTGGAAACAGTGGGTCCAGGCGGAGAGGAAAGGCTGTGGTAGCCTACAGCCAGCAGGCTGTGTTAGCTGTGTGAACCGGTCCTCTCTCTACCCCATCCCCCTCTCAGCAGTACAACGGCCCAGTTGCCACAGGCTCTTCGCTCCATTGTGTGTCCTCTCCAGGGCCTCCCCAACTTAAATGGACACAAGCCGCAAACAAGAGGTGTACAAGGAGGAGAAGGGAAGGCGAGAGAGGGGAGAGCGGGCTCCGATAAGATCCTGGAGGAGCACTCTATTCCTCTGGCTCGCTCTCTCACCCTCTCTCTAGCACAGGCAGAGCAGCATGCAGTTACTCAACAGTAAAAATGGCTCTGCTGCTTCCTCATTCAGGCGAGACTCAGCCCACACACCCCTCCCTCCCTCCCTCCCTCCCTCCTACGCGCTTGCTCATTCCACCCCTCCCCTATTTCCCCATCAATAGCTTGAGGTCTCTCCTCTCTCTCCTCTCTCTCTCTTACACCTTTAACACCCCACCCCCTTCCTGTCTTTTCCTCTGTCCATTTCATCATGCCCCACCCCCACTCACTCTCTTCCCTCAGTGATCTTGTATGTGCCTTCCCCCACCAATTTAAAGGCTCCCTTATCTGCACTCCATCTTCTCCTCATATATTACCCACATTCATATTCTTGCTGGACTAGTCCAATAGAAAAAAAGATGCACAACAGTTGTTTTCTGAAAAGACTACTACTACTACTACTACGCCAAAAATATAAACTCTGCAATCCAAGTAACAGCAGCAACCCTAAATCACATCTCAAATCTAGTCTAAAATATGTCATTATTGCAGCACCACAATTAAACTAATTAAAATTTAGGAAATTGGTCAAATTAAAAAAAAAAAAAACCTTCAACCGTACCTTATAACCACAAGGCAATATCCAACTCTGTGAGCTAATTAGTAAACTGTGCTATCAACCACCTGCATGAAGGCAGAGGCCACACAGCTCAGAACTGCAGGTAAAAAGTCAATAATCTGGATGCGAGACATAACGTGGGGCAGTGTAACAAACTGGGGACATGAAAAAGGAAAACTGAGGTGAACACAGACAGAGTGTGACAGAAGGAGTACAAAAGAGTGAGACCACCCACTGTGCCTTCCTGTAGCAGAGCAACCTCCAGTAATGATGTTGATGACTGTTACTGCACTGCACTGGTGGCAGGAAGTACAGCACTCTTTTAATCAGATTAACTGGATTATTGCCAACATTAATTTGTATTGTTATGATGTCTAGACAAATTTAACTTTGGATACAACTGTGACCATATGCCTTCAGCTTCATCAGATCTTATCAAGGGAAAGAACTAATAAAATAATTCAGAAAAACTAAAAAGCTAGTTCTTAGTAGGCCAGGTAAATACAGAAGTGTTAGTAAATGCTGCCTAATAATACCTGCATAATGCCTATAAAGGGCCAAAATGTATAGGGATCTCTCTGAGTGGGGGATGGTACAAGTTGGGGAACATATGTGCACATCAATCACAACTCAAAATACAATCTCAGGAGACAAATGTGACATGCCAAGACCCTGTACCAATCAACCAACCCACCCTGATAATGCTGCCTCTTAACTCTGTTAAAGAAGCACTAAACGATTAACCTCCTGTTCACTAAACATCAAGAGAGAACATGAGCAAATTTTCCAGTTAGGGTTAAATGAGAGGTGTGGAGACATTTCATGACTTTATGCAACTCCTTAAACTGTAAAACATTGCATTTTAGTGTACATCACAGTATATTAAACCCAACACATTATATGTCAATGTAACTAATATGCTACTAGAGGCAAGTGGACCACTGAACTCTCAATCGTAAGTGTCATGTGCATGCAAATACGCACATACCCACAAAGTTTCAGAAGCAGTCAGATGTCAAACCCCCGAGAGATCAGGTGAGTAAAGACACGCCATGCGCAATGTATACTTGTCAGGTGACAGGTTTGTGTTTCATTTGGGTTTTCCCAAACGAAACACAGAGCAGCTCATCCGCGCTGCAGCCAGACTCAGCGCCCTCACAGACCCACTTCCCTGTCCACGTGCCATATGCACCATTCCCAAAGACAATAAAGCAGCTGCCAGAGTGACAAAGCTCCAACCTACAGCAATTCAGAGGAGGCCAAACTGATGGCCCTGTCACTGGAAGGGTGGGGGGAGATTGTATTCAGACACGGTGAGGGAGGGAGGGATGATAGCGAGAGGAAGGGGGAATGCGAAGAAGAGGGTTGCATTTACACTGGGGTTGGGTCAGACGGAAAGGCAGCAGTGCACACAGAGATGAGACTCTGCGAGAAAGTCTCAGGGCACTTCCATTAATCATCAGAGCACTGGAGTAGGCAAAATCTACAGGGACCCGGAGTAGAGAAAACAGAGAACAGGCAATTTGCCAACCTGACATGGTGTAGCATGCACTTGTGTATATTCAGTTATACATTGTGAAAAACAATAAGGATGGTTAAAGAGATACACAGTAGTAAAAATAACAAAAACCTTTGTTGTTATTTGTGCCTTAACTGAAATCTTTTTACACCCAGAAAATCTCTTATTATTCAACAACCTGTAAACGACAATCCAAGCATCTCCCGCATCTTCTCTCCAGTCTTCTTACTAGATCCAGGATTAAGGAGAATGTCGTACCAATTAAAAAAGGGGCACTCCACCAATTTGCCGTTTGCTTGTTTCAAGGAGTTCTAGCCAGCTACTGAATCTTCTGTGGCTCTGAAAGAAGCTGTCTGAAGTTAAAAGAAATAACCTTGACGTTATCATCATGCTAGACACTAACAGTCAGATTAGGCTGCTTTGATTTTAACCATTTATTAACTGTCTCTTGTGAGTTCTCCGACTTTGTGGAAGTGAAATACTATAAAAGTTTACTATAGTAACTGTTTAAGCATCTTCAGACTTACTACCTATGGACTTTAGATTTCACTTGCAAAGTATATCTGGTCCCTGCATAGTGACCTTTCAATTTATTTTTATGTCAACCATAGACACAGAGCCCTAGCAATCCATAAATGTATTTTACACTTCAACCTCAGCTCATGTTTTACTAATCTCAATCCACCCAACACACACAAATACTTTGTTTTTATATTTCCCAGGCTTTAAAGGAAGAATTACTGAATTTTTTCATAGAAACTAAGTTTCAAAACATGACGGATATCCAACATTTTAGATAGCACTGTATAACAGGGAAATCTTCTGAAATAATATGTATTCAGATATAAGTATTTAAAATATTCTCAAATCCATTAGACAATTACCAAAATTTCATGAAGTGGTTCTTAAAGTAGGGCTGAACGATTAATTGCATTTGCGAAAATAACGCAATTACAAGGTGGTCACATGACGCGAGCGAAAGAGTGGAGAACTCGGCTGCATCAACTTTTCATGCTGCCCTTTAACCTGTTACGTAATAGCCTCTGGCTCGACGGAAGAGTCAGAAACTGACACAGCTGAGACTTTAGTCTCGAAGAGGAACAGCACGTCGGTGGTGTGGAATTATTTTGGTTTCAAAAAAGAAGATGCTGCGCAGCGTCAGGTGTTGTGCAAAGCATGCCGTGCTCCCATTGCTACTTCACAGGGTAACACAACAAACTTGTTCCAGCACTTAAAAAAATACCACAAATCATTGTATGACAGTTGTATGGCCAAACTGCAGAGCACCAGTGCGCCAGACAAGCCAAATACCTCAAGACAGGGATCACTGACACTGAATGTTTTAAAGTGTCACTCCATATGAACGTAATTCAAAACGGCACAGGGAAATCACTCGGGCAATAACCGAGTTCATGGCCAAAGATATGATGCCTGTCAGCACGGTGACCAAGCCTGGGTTCATGGCATTGATAAATACGCTTGATAAACGGTACAGTATACCCTCCCGTTGGATCATTATGGCTGGCAGTGCCATACTAATAGTGAACTTTAGTCTGTGTGGTGTGTTATTGTTGTGTACTTGACATAAGTGAGGGTGATCTATATTATAATATTCAAATTGTTTTTTTTATTGTCTAATTTAAAAGTGCATTTCTCCGTTTTTTATTCATAACTTTATTTACTCTGATTTTACAAAATATTTTCAAAGTAGTAGAGGCAAATTCTATGTTTCAGTTGTGTGAGATGTTACTGACTTGGGAGCAGTAAGATATATATAATTTTAAATTATTTTTTTCTTACGACTGTAAATTTGGCAGTGTGTACAAAGTACATGCCTTTGTTTAAATTACTTAAATGCACAGTGGCCCTAAAGCCACAGATGTTTCTGTATTGAGCAGTTAAATAAAAATGTCATTTATTTCAAGTCATACATCTTTTAATTTAATTCTAACAAATAGGCACAGCCTATGGGAAAGAACATTTTACACTAAATGTATCTAATATTGTGTTGGTCATAGTTAAATCATTTGTTATGTTTTGTTGGGGAAAAAAAGAGGATAAAATAAAAAATAAATAAAAAATTGCATATTAAATTGCAATTGCAATATTGGGGGGAAAAAAATCGCAATTAGATTATTTTCCCAAATCGTTCAGCCCTATCTTAAAACTCCTATAAATCAGTATGTCTATAGTAATAATGTATTAAATCACAATGTGAAAACTATGTGACAATGTGAGAACAGATGTTCGTAGTGATGAACCTACAGAGAATTATCACCCACATCTGAAGCTCCCTTCGGCTTTATGGAGCTTTACAGCTGGTCTTTGCTCATTGTTCAGCTGTCGGCACACAACTTCACTGTTTTGGTTCACACATAGCATTGCTTTCAACCAAAGCGTGCAGCTGTAATCAACGAAAAATGTCTAAAAACCTACTGGACACTACTAGCTCAGCACCAAACAGTGGGCAGACACCGTTAACGACTAGTTGGTGAACATAGTGGAGAATTTAGCAACAAAAGTATTAACTATTTTACTCAGTAGTTGACTAAAATAGAGGAGAGTGAATATGGGACTTACATTTTCCAGGTGGCCACAGCGACACGTCTCCAAATGACTGACAAATGTTGCTCTCTAACTGCTGCATGTGTAAATAAGCAATATGACAAGCCCACAAGTTTACTATATCAACTTAAAAAGGTGATATACTAATGTGCCAGACATTATTAATAGAACATTGTGACGCAAGAACATGTTTGGCAAAGGTTTGTGAGGTGTGACGTGATCCATGTACGACTGGACTGTATCAATGTCTGCTCTAAATAAATCTCAGACAAATATTGTTGAAAATCTGCAAATTCAACAGCATATTTTATTAAAAGCATTATTCATGTGTAATATTATACAGACAGCCTATTAGGCTATTGGTTAGAATAATACACTATGTATTAATATAACCAACAAAGGATGATATAAGCATTTAATTTTTTTTATGTTTTCAAAATCACTGTGTGAATATGCCATCATATTATCAACCTTACATGATTTACATTTTTGTTTAAATAAAAAAAATACATGGATGAAAGACAAGCAAACTGCAGCTTTGAAGTGGCGATTATGCAAGAGCTTTCTATAAAGTAATGATAAAACCAGGAAGAAAATGAACCAGTGATTGGCATTACATTGGGTGATTTTAATGACATTAAAACCTTTATCAATAGGCGCCTCAGGAGCAGACCTGGCTTTAATGGCTTTAGAAATTAAACAGAAAATATAGATTATAGCAGAAAATAAAAACAAGAAGTCAATATTGTCTTTTTCCAACATGCCACAGTATGACATAGACACAAATTATTCAAAAGTGATAAATGAAGCACATACACTCACACACTATAATAGATTTTGTTTGCTCGCTCATTTGTTCCCTGACCACACTCTCCTTTTCATTCAGAGGTCATTCACAACTAGGCCAAGGATGGTGTTACCATGGCAACTAAACCAGAGAGAACAGAACCTAAAAAAGGAATTACAAAAAAAAAAAAAAAATAAGGGAGAAAATGAAAACGGGGGCGAGAAGAGTGTGTTCTTCAGAATAGGACATGATAATGACCAAAATGACGGATAGACCCAAGTCTGTAGATTATGTAGTACACATATTCTCCAGGCTAGCAATTTTTAGACACCTTGAATCGTTATGGGTGGTTTATCAGTTTATCAAATGGAAAACCAACAATCATCACTACTATTTTAAGGTGAAATGAATAGTTCAGCTCTATGAACGCTAATCATTCCTGGTATCTGCAAGCACTTTGACATAGTCTTAAACAACAAACAAACTTATGGTGCTGTTGAGTTGATCAATTTCCATTGGGAGGAAAAAATAACGTGATTAATAGGTCAGCCCACAGACCTTGTTTGATTTACTGCTTACCTTGTAACTGAATGCCCTTTGACACAATTCATCCCCTTTATTTACACACTTACAAGGTGTAGATAGTGATAACACCTTTTATACCAAACCAGTGACACACAAAACTTCATCACAAAACCCCATAGCTTTCATTCACTCCCAATACATACAGGTCTGGGTAACAGACTCTTAAAACAACTATTTAAAGAGGGTGGCAAAGAAAAGACACAGGTAACCAGTAACAGTTGGCCAAGAGCTTTAAACTGCTTCACTTTGGTGCACTTTTAGGCAAAGAAGCCTATCCAAAACAAGCATGTGACTGTAGGTAGACTAGTGTTTGCTATTACAAAGATCTGAAAGCGATAGGCAACAATTACAATTTAAAAAAAAAACAAAACACGTTTCCCGACTGTAGTATCGAGGATTCCTCTTACAAGGAAAACAGCAGGGACAGTGTGTTAAGTAACGGGCCTCTGCATGATCTGTTTGAGCACACCAGTCGGCTGAATACCACTGCTTTGTGTCTACAATACCAAC
Source organism: Dicentrarchus labrax (assembly GCF_905237075.1). Taxonomy (NCBI): domain Eukaryota; kingdom Metazoa; phylum Chordata; class Actinopteri; family Moronidae; genus Dicentrarchus; species Dicentrarchus labrax. The sequence continues at coordinate 11,489,394 of NW_026136722.1, forward strand.
CACATAAACACTGCGAACCCCAACACATCTGTCTGGGACAGGGACCATTACCAGATGTGGTGAATAAAACGATAAATTGCAAAGTAATGACTGCTGGCGAGCGACCGTCGTCGAGGAGCCAAGATCCTGACGTTAGGCCACAGGGCATAGATTATTGCCCGGGTTTCGTAATGGACGTCAGTTCTGTGCACAGCGAAAACTGAAACCGTACGAAGATGGAGATATTTTGATACCAAGATCATGGCGGCAAGCTACGTAAACTGAACATTACAGTTGTATTTTGTGTTATCTGCTCCACTGACTGCATTCTCATCAAATAGCCTCAGTCTGAGTGTGCGCCATCATCACCGTGACGGCGTCACCGTCTCCCACAACACAAGACGGTCGACGAGCAAACTAGCAATAGATGCCCAACACGGTGGTCGTAGCAGCATTTGTTGGGCTATTTGTAGCGTAATTGTGGCACACAGTGGGTGAGACAGTCAAGGGGTGTCAGATAGACACACAATGTAGGTGCGGTTATTGTGTCTTTTGATAGACAACTGCCAACTAGCTTTAGCTCGCAAGCTAGTTAGCCAGAACAGGCCGCCGTGCAAGTGAACGGTCTCAGTGGGCGCCGGGCACCAGCGTCAGCTCTCGAGCCTTTTACACTGCTGTGACCGCGTCTCTTGCTGTCTACTCGTTCGGTTTACTGAGACAAGATGACTGGCAGAATAATGTTTGAAACAACGGCGTTTACCTGGGTTTATCAGGTTGCCAGGGCGCGCGGGATCTTTCTCTCCGAGGATCCTGAACACCTCTCGTCGTCGATGACGTCACGCGTAGGTCTTTGGTTGAGGACGTAAAGAGCGCGTCACAGACCCGACTGCAACTTTAGCGGCAACTGAGGGGAGAAATTACATCTGTGCCCCCGGATAACGCTGCAAAACGGGACATTGAGGGACACTGGTGCTGTGGAAAATATATATATTTAAATAAAAAAAGGTACTGCACTGCACTACAATCAAGTTGGTTTACTGTTTTAGTAGAATTAACTTCTCAGACCATATTAATTTATCAGTGCCAGACAAGAAATAAAAAGAAAAACAGCTACTACTACTACTACACATAATAGTATTTATCCTCATTGTTTGGTTCTCCTGTCTATATCCTCACGTTACAGCTTCCATAGTATCAGTGTCCACCGTTAGACCCACTAACCTTAAGGAGCAGTTTTCTGTTCTGTATGTTTTTATCAGATTAGATGTGATTTAACTTCCTAAACTAGGTGAGAGTCAAGTAAAACTAGTTCAAAACAGATGTTTCCAAAAAATTGAGTTCAAATGAGATGGAAGATACAGTTAAATGTGTTTGGTAATATCACTGTATTTAAATATATTTGAAAAAATAAGGTTACTATCAACTCACTCACTAGACACATTTGTTTTTATGTTTTATTACATTAATGGTAAGTTGAACGGGGTTGGATAACATCCAGTGTTAGGTTCTTTGTAGATAATTAATGTAAATCTTACCTTAAATGCACAGAGACATGGTTTGCAGCGCCTCTCAGTGGACAACCACTGAGCAAAATGCATTTATTCATCCGGAGGTCAGCTGTGATCCAAAAGCAGGCTTCAGATTTTTAGATCTCCAAATTCTATTTAATTAAGCTGCAAAAAATAAATAAATAAATAAATAAAAAAGGGATGTCACATATTTTTCAGCCGTGTTGAAAATGTGTATTTCTTACAACCCACGCGCATGCGCATTGGCTATGAAGCGCTTGAACTTTCTAGACACCCGGAAGTAATTTGAAGGTCTTCGGCGATGGTTGGATAATTTCACCGCGGTGGGCTCCGAGTCGATGTGAAAATGGGTGTTAAGATAGAGGTGTTCAGAGTAAGTAGGACATATTTTAAAACAACGTTAATATGTATTCATCTTAATGCTTGAACTCGTACAAATCGAGGTTTCCTGTTTGGATCTAGCTAATAAATCCCTATCACAAGGCTGCTGTGCACATGATCTAACAGGTTTCCTCTGTCACTCACTAGCTGCTCTATCTGGATTTGTTTTGAACAGATGATGCTGTATCTGTCCTTTCCTGTGGCCATGTTCTGGGTCTCAAATCAAGCAGAGTACTTTGAAGAGTACGTAATAAAGAGAAAGGTGAGTAGTGCTGCTTTTATTTTTTGATCGTACATATCAGTCCATTTACTGCGACTTGTACTAATATAATAATAAAATGTCTCCTTCTCATTTACTATGATGGCATCTTTTGTGGTATCCAGAGGGAGATCTTCCCCCCTGACGAAAGAATGCATGTAAGTGTAATGTGCAGAGCTCATCCATACAGTCCATGAAAACCCCCCAAAATACACCACAAGTTTACCTTGTAAATCCAAGTTTAATACATACATAAAGATGTTTCTTCTTTTAACAGTTGGGTAATAGAAAAGCTAATAATCCTACAATTATTATTGTTATTATTTCCCATTTTCCACCATGATTCAACCCTAAAATTGCAAATCTTTGTCATTTTTCTCTTCATGTTTCCATAGCTGACTTTTTAACCTATAGAGCAGTGTTTTTGATGACAGCAAAATGTGATGATAATAATGATTGTGCCATATTTATTTTCAGAGGAAAGAGTTGGAGGACTTCAAAGAGCGAATGCGTGCTCGAAAGGAGAAGCGGATATTAAAAGAGATGTCTGTGGAATCTGAAAATTGAGGATATTATGTCGAAGCGAGTTTTGAGCGCCACCAATGGAGGATTATCTCGTAATGTTTTTTGGACAGAAGAAAACTGGTCGGACTTGAGTGGACACATTGGAAATCTCTGAGAACTTAACAAATCCCTAAGGTGTGCTGCGTGTTTTAAAGGGATAAACTATGTCTAATATATCTTTTATTAAGTTTGTGACTTTATAACACAAGACTTTTCAAATGCCAGAATGATTTGTGTTTTGTTTGGATGCCTGATCAGTTGAGTTGCTGTGATTACACTGTCATAAAATAATTATTTGAGCCTTATATCCAGTTGGATGTAATGTAATTATGATTTATTATGTGAGGCGCAGTGCACGTAAAATGTATTTACCCCCTCTCAGTTTTTTCCCATGTTTAGTGTTTTACAACATTGTATCACAGTTGATGTAATTGGGCATTTTTCACCAAGATCAACAGAAAGAGACCTTAATACCAAAGTGTAAAACAAATATCTCTCAAATCTTAAGCACAAAAATAAAAAAACAAACTAACAGGTTGCTTACGTATTCATCAATATTTGACCCATGGCAGTTATTATTGTCTTTAGCCTATGTTGTAAAGAAGGGGAGGCTTTAGCTTTATACTCTGGGTGGTCTTATTCTGAATTACATTGTACCTCAGGACACAGTTCACTAACAGAGGAAGGTGGGCAGCAGGTTTTCTTCTGTTATTTATCTGTATTTTGCTGCATTCATTGTAACGTCTCCCTGCTGCTGATGATCATACCTACAGCACCACCACCACAAACTTCATGGTGTGTGTGTAGTGCTTTTCTGGTAATCAAACATATCTTAGTATGATGAAAGCTCATCCTGTCTCATCAGACTGTGTTTTGGACACTTCCTTGTACCTTCTGGCAAACACTAGTTAAGATATTCTAAATTTTTGGTAACAGTAGTTTATTTAAAAGAGTATACTTATACACTGAGCACTGTTGCATTGAATGTTTCTTTGTCTTTGTGATTTTTGCACTTTGCAGGTATGTTTAAGTTGAAATCACTTGTCACACCTTGGCTATGCATAGGGTATCAATTTGTGACATTGTAAAACAATTGGCTTCACCAGTGAAGATTTAGTTGTGTCAGTTGTGTGATGCATTGACATTATGTAATATTTTTCTGTTTATCATTGTCATAAAAGCCCAGTTACATCCACTGTGTATAAAAAAGTTGAAGGAGTCGAGGGTACTGATTATGTGTATAATTCTTATTAACAGCTTGTTATTTAAACGCTTTATTTTTTTAAATTAAAGTCATTTGTTGGTTTTGTTTCACCTATTGTAACAGAATGTTTTTGCTCATTGAATGTGGTTGTGTTTGGATATGGATGCTGCACATCCTATGATTACGTCTTTATTTGGGAATTTGGCCCTGAATTATGTGTTGATTGGAGTGCAAAAGCAACATAAATCATGTAAAGCAAATGACCGTCTTTAGAGTAGCACAGCCACCTGATCTCCCAATTATGACTATATCTGAGAGGGTTTGGTTTGTCAAAACACTCTTAAAGTCTTGGCTGTGTCCCCTCACTAATAAACTGTTGTTAACTTCTCATCCGTCCTGATGAAGTGATGACATGCTTTTCCCAAGGCTCATCAGATGATACTCTAATGTATTTGCCAACACTGGCAAGATAGTGTGTGTGTAGGCCTATTTCTTTCTCGCAGCTGTTTCTTTCTCATGGCTGCATTCATTTTGAAAGTTAGATTCAAAATATATTTTACAATGTGAGAGGCTGACGAATACTGTTCTTCATGTGATGTGATGTGATGGAAGCCATGTGATTATAATAATGTTCACCCACAGAAAATTACAGTTACTAGACACAGTGAATATATATTTTTTTTAAAAGCCAGGAATTGCACAAGATTTTATTAATTTATTTTAATTAATTAGTATTAAAGTAGCTTTGCCGATATATTTGCACTTTGTTACAACAATATAGTCAATATAAAAAGCAATACTAGTATCGGACACAAGGGGGCAACATTTCACTGCCCAAAGCTGTGGGCTTGAACCACTCAGGCTCTCACAACAAGGAAGTGACCGACTAACCAGCAGACTAGTTGTCAAGATGGCACCGAGTGGGCTGAAGGCGGTAGTAGGAGAAAGTAAGTGACACATTCGTTTTAACGTTGTCTGCTTTCTTAAGTTGATCCCATCCGAAAGAGACACAGGTAGTTTATGCGAACTTATCTCGTCGGAGGTCGATAAATCGCCGGGGAACTTGCGACGCATCACCCCGCTGGTGTCGGTCCGCCAGAGGTTTCTTCCTGCTCCAGTCCCAGTTCACATTTTAACATTACCGAAGTAAATAACGTTATCACCAACCAAGTAACTCATTTACAAACAATAAGAAGTAGTATTTCTGCGTTGTATGTGTTGTTTTATTTTATTTATTTTTTTTGCTGACGTTGTTGTGACATAAAGGGAAGAAAGTCGTTGAGTGGAAATGTTGTGACAGCACTGAGTTACGTTATAGGCTAACGTTAGCATGCTAACCTAAAAGGAAGTTCGACAACTTCGCTTGTGATGGCTGTGCTGTAAATCAGCGGGGAGCCATTAAACATCAACAAAATTACAGCTTCTTTTTGTCACAAAACGTTACATATATTTTATATATTTAATAACTCACTCGTCTCGTTTCGTCTAACAAATAACTGTTGTTTAAATAACGTCATAGATCCACTGAAAGCATTTTGTTTTAATAACGTTACATGTTGCTTTAATAATTATTGATTAGAGCAGTTTGTATTCACAAATATCCTCAAAGAGAAATAGCATTATCATGTGTTTAACATTTTAAGCATTGTGATTAAGTGGTTGAGTAAAACCAAAGTTTCTCTGAACACTGATATAACCTTTAACTTTAACTCAATATATCAGGAGTTAGGAGATGTGTCTGTGATTGTACATTTTGCTCTTGTAAAAAAGAGCAGTGTAGTGTGAACCCGTCACCCAGGATTGCTGAGATCCTCAGGTCTGGACTGGTAATACAAGTAGCCCTGACAATGCCCAGGATGCAGAGATCAGATCAGTACTGACTATCCACTTGTCTGTAATGGCCTTTAACCTATTTCCTCTATGAGCCTTGGAGTATGCTATTTCATGTCTTTGAAATTGTCCCCAATTTGAGCGTGATGCTCGAAAACACTTGTGCGCACAAGTTGAGTTAAAGAATGGGGATGTCCACTCCCTTGTCACTGTTTACAGTGCTAAATAAGATCTGTCAGTAACCGCAGAGCAGTGACAGAATAAAGTCAAATAAGGCCTAACACAGCGGTCAGGGCAAGTCAGGGCAATTTTGCAAGCAGATATATTTTGGTACATTTGAAAAATTAACAAATACGTAGGGTAAGATCAAGATTGCTAAAATGGCCTGATGGCTGTCTGCTTTGATGTAAACAATTCCGGTTACAAGTAGTCATTTTTTCCAGTTCCCTGTATGGAAATAGGGCATTGCAAGACGAGACATTTGTGAGTAATTTCCACTTGGTCCAAAATAATTTCTAAAAAAAACCTAACCCACGCCAACGATCAGTTTCCTGTATAAACATTTACATGTTTTATATTTTAATAAACTGCAGAATTTAACTTCCCATAAGCAGCCAATTATCATGTAAATTAACAAGTGTATTGATGTGTTAGTGTGACTTAGTAATCAGATTGTCTTCGGAAGTCACTGATGTGTTTCTAATGAGATAAAACAAGGAAGTTAAGTGTCAGGAACATTACATCACATCTGTGTAGGTCTCTCTATACACATTTAAAGGGAGGAAATGCTTTAGCTGTGGTGGTAAGTCACCCAGATCCTGGTGAGTAGATGTTGACCTTTACATGGTAGCCACACTAAATCTAATGGCTTTTACTGTATCAAATAGTGCCTCTGCTCTTTTACCCCGAAGGCTAATATTTGATTTCAGGGCATTTTGGGCAAAGTGGCCCACCCTCACTATAAAACACTGCAGGAAATCCTCCGTTTTGTTTCACCAGTAGTACCACACCTCAGCTGTTGTGCCTATGAAGTCCCTGGAACAAATATGCTTTTGTCTGATCTTCATACACTGTAATCTCAACAGTATAACACAAGGAAGTTGCACTCAACTAACTTGTGAGTTTGTAAATACAAGTGCTAGTTGTTTGTTTCTAGAAAGTTCCTGTTTCCTGATGTAGAGCGTTGTACAAAAAACTGACCTCTTACCCTTTGCACTGTGTTTATTTGTGAAATCTCTCAACATTTCAGTTTGATATTTTACTTTAAATGAAAGTAATTTAACTTAATAAACCTTTCATTGATGCCACACATGTATTTGTTTACTATTTAGCCACTGAGACACAATATATAATTGAATGTTTGGTAAATTATAGCTATTACATAAAATATTATTATTGTTATGCTACTTCTGGTTCTCAAACAGCATTGCCACGTATTGCTGTATTGGTGTCATTACTAAAATCCCTCAGAAATTATTGATAGTTCTGTAATGGTATATGGATCTTTTTCTTCCCTTCCTCAGAAATCCTCAACGGGGTCATCAAGAGTGTTAAGAAGGATGGAGAATGGAAGGTAACAGTTGCCCAATAAGAATTGAAAATCCCCCATCACACCGAGTTTATTATTTTAAGTCCTGTTTATCTCATGTTTCTTCAGGTTCTCATTGTGGATCACATGAGCATGCGGATTCTGTCCTCTTGCTGCAAGATGTCTGACATTTTGGCAGAGGGGGTGACCAGTAAGTGGCAGATAATTCATGTTTCTTCTTTCTCCTATGGATCAGTTGTATACATGAGGCATCAAACCAACAGATACCAGTATAATTTTTTTGAAGGGTTGCTTAACCTTTGCCATCTTCTTCAAACTGTTTTAGAACAATCTGGGATATTTACAGTATATCTTTAGAGCAGGGTTTTGTTGGTTCAAGTGAATGGTAGGAAGTGTTGTCCTGGTCACATACAAAAGGCTCATCCTCTTCCCAATATTATATCTGGATGGCACAATTAAAACAAAATTCAGAATTTGCACTTGTAGAAGCATTTTATCAACATCCTTATGAAAGCAAGATCCCAATGTTTTTGATGCCTTTCTAGGAATTCCACAGACACTTGCAATTCATGCCAGAGCTTACTTAGCTGGTACATTATATCAGAGTATTTCATGTTACATGATGATGATGTTTCACTTGTAGTTACATTTATCAAGTCAGATTGTTTAGATTGAACTAAAAGTCTTCCGTTTTCTCTTTTTCAGTTGTGGAGGACATCAATAAACGAAGGGAGCCCATCTCTAGTCTGGAGGCCATTTATTTGATTTCACCTGTGGAGAAGGTTAGCTGCTGTTGCCTTTTTCTCAGAATTCCCTTCATAATGTTAAGATCTTCTGTGTTCATTGTGATATTTTTTATATAATGTATAACTTTTAAGCAAAAATTTGTTTCCAATTCCAGTCTGTTCGTGCTCTCATTAACGATTTCAAAGACGCTGCCTTTACTTACAAAGCAGCACACATCTTCTTCACTGACAGTAAGTGTGTGTGTGTGTGTGTGTGTGTGTGTGTGTGTGTGTGTGTGTGTGTGTGTGTGTGTGTGTGTGTGTGTGTATGTGTGTGTAGGTGTGTGTAGTACTGTGCACATTTGCATCATCAATTTCATGAAAAACATACCGAGTTTAAACATATAAGAAACATTTTTCACCTTTTAAATTCAAACGTACTGTGCAAAATATGTTGAATAATTACATTAAGCCATTTCTAATGTATTTCTTTCTTTCTTTTTGATACCATAGCTTGTCCAGATGGTCTCTTCGCGGAGATTGGCAGAGCCAGAGTTGCCAAGGTCGTCAAGACTTTAAAAGAGATCAACGTTGCTTTCCTGCCATATGAGTCTCAGGTAAGGACTGATCTCCTCTTTACTTTAACTAACTTGATTTTATTTGGCTGTGCAGTTGTTATTCACTTTTGTTTTACCTATGTTTTGATTACTAACAGCTCCTGAGATATTGATCTTTCTCTGGCTGTTAAATGCTCCGCTATGTTTACCAGCTAGTCACTAATTTTGAGGGTTTATCAGAGATTGATGGGAGAGTGAACAAAACAGCCGAAAATGCTGAAACGCTCTCTAGAGCTGGGGGGAACTGTAGAGTGGGGTCATACTTCTCCATGGATTTATTATTGAAAGTGACACCTTTCACAATACGCACAGGATTTTTTTTACCATTAAATGTAAATATATAAATAGTGCAGATTGTTGTTGTTAACATACTCTAAACCTCAATCCCTCTCACCCCTGCAGGTTTTCTCCCTGGATGATCCGACCTCCTTGTTCTCCTTCTATAGTTCTAAGCCAAATGAAGAAAAAGAAAAAATGATGGAAAATCTGGCAGAGCAGATCGCAACCCTGTGTGATACACTTAAGGAGTACCCTGCAATCCGTTACCGCAAGTATGGAAGCCTTCCATCCTACAGTGAAATAATTTTGCCACTGAATTCGCTGATTTGGTTGTTTACCTTTCTGTCTTTAAGGGGACCAGAGGAAAATGCTAGACTGGCTGAGGAGGTCTACCGGCGCCTTACTGCTCACAAAGCTGACAACCCAAGCATGGGAGAGGTTAGAAACTACTTCAACCCACAACAATTCTTATGTGTTCTACTGTATTAATACAATTCTTTGATGAAAATTGGTGAACTGAATTTTCATACTGCTTTTTTTCTGCTAAACCAACTATCCCATATAAGAGAATACACTTCCTTTGGGCTCTTCACCTTCCCAGGTTGTTGACGTTTCTGTGGTTTCTGGGTTTTACTTCCTTATGATTCTTTTTCTCACGCTTTGCTGGACCTTTCCCTATTGCCCTTCTTTTTTTCTGTCTTTCTTAGCTGACATTTCCTTGCTCCTGAGATGGGTCTTAACAGGCATGTATTATTGTACTTTTTGTCCCCACACATCTAAAGTTCACTGTATTTTTATTGTACTTGACTGTACGACTTTGTGGAAGTGCTGCCTTGTGCATAAGATAGTGAAATTGAACTTGTACAGATAAGAACTGTCTTTCACTGCATGACACAGTCACAAAAACATAATTAGGGGCTTTATATTTCATGTGTACTGGAGACTAGATCTAAATGTATTATGCATTGGTTAAGTAAATCCTTCAAGAGTAGAAGATGATATATGTTATGTTCACTGTTTTTAGGGTGCAGATAAGGCGCGATCCCAGCTACTGATTGTTGATCGTGGCTTTGATCCCATCTCACCTATTCTACATGAGTTGACCTTGCAGGCAATGGCCTACGACTTGCTAGATATCAAACAGGACATCTATGCGTGAGTGAACATCATATATCGGTTGCTGTCTATTTGCTTTGTTTGTCAGTGTGCTTTTTTGGGCATACCACTTCTCCATACTCATTTGTCCTGTACATGTGTACTTGTTGCATTTTTAAGTTATCAGACAACCGGCATTGGGAATTCAAACGAGAGAGAAGTGTTATTGGACGAAGATGATGAGCTCTGGGTTCAGCTCAGACATATGCACATTGCAGATGTCACTAAGTAAGTCTGTCACAACTGATGAGCATATCTGTTGTATCTTAGTACTTCTTGAATTACGGTACTTAAAGTAATATTATTGTAAATGTGCTTCTGCACAAGGTAACGAATCCTTTTCGAAACCCATTGTTGCAGGAAAGTGACAGAGCTTCTTCGTTCCTTTTGTGAGAGCAAGAGAATGTGCACTGACAATGTGAGTATTCATGTGCAGTACTAATTATAATACAATTATTATTCCAAATGATACAACATGAAGACTATTTTTATCTTATGATTCAGTTTTGGTAAAAAAAAATATTTTGCATTTCAGGCCAACATAAAAGATCTCTCTCAGATGTTAAAGAAGATGCCACAGTATCAGAAGGAGCTGAGCATGGTGAGTGGGATGAAGGAAAAGAAACAACTCTTCACCTTTTTGTATCATCATCTAATTGTAATCTATTGTAAAGGAAGTACTGTTTATTATTAGGACTATATATTTAAATTGAATTAGTATTTATCTGATCTGATATCTCCCTGTGTAGTAGATCCAGAAAGTTTCTCTCTCATGTCAGATCTGTCAATCTTGCTTGTAGCTTTGAAAAAAGGTTTTATAAATCAGATTATAATTCATCTTTACACATTTTCATTCACAGTACTCTACTCACTTGCACCTAGCTGAAGCTTGTATGAAGAAATTCAAGGCCTCTCTTGATAAGCTTTGTGAAGTGGAACAGGTCAGTACTTTTGTACTTCTGGGTTGTACAGTTGAAATCATCTTTTGACAGCGTCATTGACATTTTGATTCAGAGCAATTAGGACACAAACAGCATTGTCATTGTAGCAAAAAACAACTCTGATTCTTAAAAACGTAATAACATAGTTGTAATGTTTTTAATCGTACTGTGGAGGTCCAGTTAATTGCATCTACGGTTTTATGGCAATGACATGAGTGAGGCTATAGTTGTCCTGTACATCTATAGTTGGAGGTATAAATAGAAATATGACAATATCCCTTGATCCCTGAAGAGAAAGCTACCCATAGATGACAAATGGACCATTTGACTTAAAATTCTTGGAAGTTGTCTGCTCAAGCCTTGTTGGCTAAACATCCTGTCAGACTGTAGTTTTTATATCACATGGGATCAGCTAAAATATCCCACTCACAGTAAGTATCTTAGAGAAAATGTCGGACATGGATTTACTCTGCCCCACTCACGGCACACACTTAGTGACCTAGACATGAAAGCGTCTTTATTTATAGCTCCTCTGGGGTATGTTCACTGGCACAATCTGGTGATATTTAATGGAGAATTGCAATCGTAATATTGCATAAGAAGCTTGTGTCCGGTCATCAAAATCCATATATCTACAGAAATGAGGAAGGAGCTGTTATGTCATTACCGAGTGTAAAGGCATTAAATAACACATACATTTACTACTTGGTAATGTAGAAGTCATTCCATCAGCATGAGCCTCGGATAAATCCCTGGTTCATATCAGTGCCAAGCCCCAGTCTGTTGTTTTTATGTGCCAGACATGCTTTGTCTCCCTGAAGGGAAATATTCTGCCACAGTTAGTCTTACAGCAGATAAGTTACAAGCACACAGGAAATGAAAAGCTATGCATGGTTGTGGCATTACGAGATGCAGGTGTTAATGGGGCCTTTTTGTATGAGTGAATCACTCGACCGTACTAATGGATTGTCAGCAAGTCTGAAAGCTGCCTCTTAAATCCAATGGATATGTTTTGGCTCTAAGACAGATAGTGTGATCTAAACAGCAGCAGCTCTATGTCAGCTGTCATTTGTGTGTGTGTTACCCACATTGTTTGGGCAGGCATTTACAAATATATGTGTGAAAGGTTATAAATATATTGTACTGTATTTGTATGTGCTCTTCTAGCCTCCATCTAGTTTCAGTTGCTCACAAAAAGTTATGTTGTTGATTGGCCCTAACAAGGCTTAGTCCAAATTCATCATAAAACTTAGCAAGACTTTTTAGGAAGGTCACACAGTGCCCCAGGATTGCATTACAGGGAAATCCCAAAGCTAGATGTACTGTAAGTATAAAAGCCTAAGTCAAGTGGCCAATATTTGTCATTATTTTTGACATTTTTTGTATTTTGTAAATATGAGCTAAATATTATAGCTGTTTATTGTTTATGTAACACCATCATTAACCTTTAAGTAGTTTAGTGAAAGGGTCAAAGCAGTAGTGCTTATGCAGTATTCTTAAAACCATAGTATGGTCATGTAAGAGAAGTAGTAGGAAAATAAATAGAATAAGGTTGAAAGGCAAGTAATCCTCCTGTGTCAGCTGCCCTGAGAGTTGGCTGTCAGCTGACTTGAGCTGTAATTGGTAATTCAGATTCCAATTGCAGTTAATAGTTAACCACGGGTGTCTTCCACAGGACTTGGCAATGGGAGCCAATGCAGAAGGGGAACCTCTGAAGGATGCCATGAAGAGCATTGTCCCTGTGCTCCTCAACAATGAAATTGAGGCATATGACAAAATCCGCATCATACTGCTGTACATATTCCACAAGAAAACAGGTGTGCCCTTGTCATAGCTTTTTTTGTTTTATTTAATATTATATTTTTAAACCGACATTTCTTGTGCTCAAAAACCTGTCTGGTTATCCATCTAGGCATTGGGGAGGAAAACCTTGCCAAGCTCATCCAGCATGCAAACATACAGGCGGATAGCAACATCATCACCAACCTGCAGAACCTGGGCTGTAACATAATAGCTGGGGTAAATTTCTTGATTGGTTGTTTACAGTCTCAATGTTGTTTTAATATAAATGTATTCCTCTGTATTTGTTACATATGTCATGTTGTTTGTTAGGGCCGCAATGCTGGGAAAACTCTGACAGATCGGAGGGAGCGCACAGAGAGCACATATCAGCTCTCAAGATGGACACCCATCATCAAAGACATCATGGAGGTATTAGAGCCAACATTTGGTTTTTGATGTTGCAGGTACACCTGCTTAGTTTTTGGCTTTTACACTATTTGTTTTTCTGTATTGCAGAGTGCCATAGAGGACAAACTGGACAGGAAGCAGTGGCCATTCATCTCTGATCCTGCTCCCATCAACACAACTCAGACTGCAGTCAGGTGGGTGCTGGAAACGGTAAAGAAAATGTTTGTCATGCATGAACAGCACCTTGTTCCCGATGTAGATACAGAATTACAGCTTGAAAAAAAAAAAATCCCCACTTACCTTTATTTGTTATGTTATGTTCAACAAATTGTTTGAAAAATTCACTGTTGTGCTTTTTTTTTTTTTTAAGTAAAAAATATTAACTGGGGTAGAAGACAGATTAGGGTTGTCAAAATAAAGCTTTTATCCCTGTAACTGAGTTGGAGCCAAGCTTTTGACAGAGTTGAAAAGGTGAAACTAACTCAGTTTTGCTTTGAATACATCATCATCATAATCCCTCAGGGAGTTCCTGTCATGATGATAGTGTTTTGTACAAACCACTTACATGGATGTAGGTTCACTCATAATAATCTGCATAATGCACAATGATAGTCTCCTTCCCTTTTAGCAAAGTGCAGAATTAAAACTGAGTAGTCATTAATATTAACACTAGAATATAGGCTGGCTATATAAAACCCGACATGACAGTCTGAAAAGAGGTTAAGTTGACCTATTTTGTGGCATTGTGAAACTGATTAGCAGGAGTAGTAAGCATAGCATTACAACAAAAACATAAATTCAGTGTAAACGTAAACTTGGAGTGTGATCAGCAGGGGCCTCTTGCACTCACCCACATTTAACTTTTTCTTAAACATTCCCAGCTGATTGTGACTGATGAACCATTTGCCTCCAGACTGGAAAAAAGTTGGTTTTTCTGACATGCTGCCAATACGACTAATTGATTTATAAGATTTCCATTCACATTTATTTACCAGGGTCAATTTAATGTGAACACTGTACTAAAAAGTATATGATTATAGATCATTTCAGTGTAATGAATAACAAAAAATAACAAATAAGCCTTAGTTTTTGTAATAATTACTTGTTGCTCAAGTATTTTTTTTAATTTGTTGTGTTTTGTTTTTTACAGCAGTGCACGTTTTGGACACTGGCACAAAAATAAAACTCCAACAGAATATCGCTCTGGCCCTCGGCTTATTATATTTGTGATTGGTGGGGTGTCACACTCAGAGATGCGCTCTGCCTATGAAGTCACTCGAGCCACCGATGGGAAATGGGAAGTACTGATTGGTGAGTAATCACTCTTGAGGCAGCCTTGATTTTTGTCCTGAAAAAGCAACATTCAAGATGTTTTCCCCTTTTTTAAAAAATTATAAATATTATTTTCTCCTTGACAGGGTCATCTCATATCCTGACTCCAACCAGCTTCCTCAATGACCTGAAGAGTCTGGACAAAGTTCCTAATCCTGATTGTTAGTTTGACGGCGAACAGGGAAGAGCACACTGGAATCAGGGTCTTTCATTTGAAATGATGGATTGCTGGTCTTCTGTTGCAGCATCTATGACGTTTGAAGTGAGGCATTTTAGATGTATCCATGGAAGAAAACATTTGTGATTCTTTATTTTAGAATGTTCTTTTTATTGTTTGTTATGAATTGGGTTCTGTATACTGCTGTGATGGAAATTGTATTAAAATATTTAATTAGATTATTAATATTTTGATTATTTTACCAATATCATTCAAATAGTTATTTTTGTTACTACAATAAATATTTGATTTCCCTAATTTTGCACTCAAGCAATTGCGTCATTGCCTTAAAACTGGATCATCTTGCACCAAAAATCTTATTGAGCCTAATGTAGATGTATATACGTCAGTAGAAGTATGTATTGTATATTCTTTTTTTCTCAAGGTACCTTTTTTTTTCCTCCCTTATCTGGGGAATTTCATCTCAGACAGAATGTCTCAACTGCTGTTTAATGAAATCTTGCACACTTATCATGTACTTTAATATATTGCTGGGAGCATGTGTGGTGGGTGTTTGTTTCTTTGTTGTTTAAAAAGAGTAATAAAAGAAACATAATATTCACTTTAAATTGTGTCGTGTGTGGTATTTCAGAGAACTTTAAAAGGGCATAGAAAGTTTTAAATGTGTAAATAACAATAATCTCAACTCATGGTCCACTTACAAGCTTTGTCACACATCCTGATCACAAAGTCAAGAAGGAACTTCTATGCTCAGATTTATTGTTTGAGATTTGTAGATCTTTTGACTTGATAGCTTATTAAACCACCTTTAATACCTTTAATATTTTAAGAGAGTGTACTACGATTTGTTGCATCTTGTCTTTGAATTTGTATAGCCATAAACCAATCCATTATTTCAAATGGTTTTATTTGATCAATATATTCAGCAGATGTTCTGTCGTCCTCCGAGGATAAGCTTTGACCAATTATTATTTTGATACATTGTGGTTCAGTTCATTACTCTCCATGATGTGAGTACAAGGTCATTTACCATATGACCCTTTTAACCAGTATGTCTTATCTGACTTTATTTTTAAGTATGTTAAGTAAGTATATGTGTTTTTTAATATTGCATGAACTGGACATATGCCTACATCTGCCATATCTTGACATTGTGGGAGCTTGTAAGTACAATGTTAGGTCGGAAGGGAGAACATGTACACCTACCAGTGAAAAAGATCATCCCTTTCCATGTCGAGGATTATGTTTTCATCTGGGATTACAGATCATAATGTTAAGATCGGGGCACTGGCTGGGGTTTTAATGGTAATGGTTAATACTCTGGACTTAACTCTATTTAAAAGCCTTCCACCAAGACAACCAGTACACATTTGGAGTAGAATCAGTCAGGACCATCATTTCCACTGCACAAACAGTAGTTCTGTTAAAAAGGGTATTGAAGGGTTTCTTCATCAATTACAGGAAGTAGTTTTGGCTAACTTTCTGCACATTTCATCTAGTTTTCAGCAGAGGACAGTTCACCTTTTTTTTTTTCTTATTCATTTTTCATGATAGCAGCTGCTGAAATGGACTCAAAATCTGAAGCTACCAAGACGGCGCTGGTAAGACCTTTTGTAGAAAAACATTAATTCATTTAAGTCTGTGTACATTTTGCCATCAGTGCATTTTCTGTTCCTTACAGTCTTGACTGATGTATTAGTTCTTGTGTTAGGTGTTTGTTCAGAATTGTATTTATTTTTAGAAAGTGACCAAAAGAAGTAAATATTTTATGCTGTTCTTTTCCACAGTCCAACTTTTCGCAATGAAATATACTGTAATTAATAAAATTTTGGTGTTACATTCATATTTTGCATTGATCCCCAACATAGGTTCCAGGTGTTATTATATATAGTTCTCTTTAAATTGTGCAATGACCCAAAAGGGTTTGACTGATTGGTATAACTTAGTGCCAAGGATAAACTGTCTATTAGTTGGGATAGTTCACACTATTTTTTTTTCTTTTGGCTGGTGTTCAACAGGAAACGGAACAGGAGAAGATCTTCAACATCATAAGTTCCTCACAGTGTGGACGAATGGATGAACAGCGTTGCGTCTTGAGTCCAGTTAAAAAACAAGTCAAAAATACACCTGCAGGTTGGGACAGCAGACACAAAGATATTATCTGTAATGTATCTGTCCTTTAGTAATTTGATTTCTGATTGTTTCACCCCTGCTCCCCACAGGTTCAAACAATGAGGAGTTCTCCCATACCTTGGACGATAAACAGGGACAACACCTTTGTGTGTCATTGCCAGGGTTAAACTACCAGGTACTAGACTAAAGGGTTTAGTGCATGCACCTGCACAGGTAGTGTGATGAAATAAATGGCTGAAGTCTACTCCAAATGTGACTTGTTTTCTCAGGAACCTTTGAGTGACCATCACGGCTCTGCACCTGAGATCTCTGTCACCGAAAGTACTCCAGATACAAACAGGAAGCATCTGTTTGTACCAGTAAACCAATTACAGGTCCCCCCTCAACGTGACCACTCCAATACTATAAAGGTCTGTTCTGTCCTACTGCATCATTCTGGGTGCTTTAATGATTACGGACTTCTTTAACTATGTGGTATTAAAAAACTTTATCACGCTGTTTTTGTCCAATAGACAGAAACACCTGATGAACAACAGAAGTTTGTGAATATGATCAGCCATGGCCAGCGTGGACGCATGGATGACCAGCGCTGTTCCTTGGATCCTAGCAGGAGTGCTCCCTGCACACCCAAACACACAGACAGAAAGCCTGCTGCAAGTACAAACACAGGTGATAATTAAAACTCATTGTATATATAAATGGGTGGGTGGGTCTCCCGAAGACCCAACTTCAGAAGATGGCCCACACTTTCATTATTTTATGATGTTTTATGTCATCACATAATTAATTTTAATTGTGCCTGTTTTAGGATCATGGGTTTACTCTTTCATTTATATTAATATTTTAGCACTTTTATCTTAGTTCTTAATTTTATATGTATATGGGTGGAGGACTCCCGTGTTTCTCATTGTATTTTTTGTTCTGTATATGCTTGCTTGAAGCTTGAAAAGTGCTTTACGAATAAAATTATGATAATTATTATTATAAATTTCTGTCTTTATCAACATTTCCAGAGGTGTGTTGACAGTTCCATTTTCATTGTAATTTTCATTTAAGTTCTCTTTCTATGTACTTCACCTATTTTCACGTTTTATCTTTCCAGCTTCAGATTCTGAAAAGTTGTTCAACCTCCTGGCTAACTCTCAGAGCAGTCGACTTGATGACCAGCGAGTGTCTCTTCCGTCATTACCAGGAGTACGGAAGGAAAATGCCACATCTACTGCAGGAGGAGATTCAAACAGCTTGTGTGACATGGTCTCTAAAGCCCAGGTTAGTGCAAAATATTTTAAATGTTAATAGAAATTGATAATTACCAAAATACTGCAGTGATATCAGTTCTGGCTTTAACAAATATGAAACTAGAATGTGGAATAAACAAAATGTACTATGTAAGATGATACAAAAAGGCAGCCATACATTTACAGAAAGCAGGTCACTCCTCCCAATGTCAGGTCAAAGCATGCCACTGTCTTCACATAGGACAGTTTTACTGAAAACTGTGATATGTCATTTGTAAAATTCTAACCAGAGCGTAGATTCTTTAAGTCATGTTATTACACAAAACCATAATGAATTCAATGTTGTGTGGAACGTTATGTGTTAAAGAAATGTGTCTGCTGATCAATAATGATTGCCTAATGCCTTTTCAGGGTTCCAGAATGGATGACCAAAGATGCTCGCTAACTCCAATAACCCACCAGACCCAGAGCTCAAAAAATGATAAATCTATGTCTGGTATAGGCCCTCCACGTTCAAGCTCTTTCAGCCCCAGCTCAGACGTAGAACGACCAAAGAGTAAAGATAAAGAATCTCAAAAACAGGTATATGAAGTTAAGCTACTTAGGTAAATTACAAAATTTTAAAACAATGTTTTAGATCTGTAATATGAATGTCCATTTGTGTTTGCATGTGATTTATATTTCAGATTATTTAATTACTGAGCTTATTATGCACTGTACACTTTTTTCACATCTAGGTTTTGACTGAGCAGGAAGATTTGTTAACCTTAATGAGTAATTCCCAGCGTGGGCGAATGGACGAACAGCGATGTGTCTTAAATGTTAGTGCCCAGTCCACACCCAAACATAAGCCCAGTCAGAGCACGCCGCCCAAAGGTTAGAATGCAAACACGTTCATGTTAATTCAGTGGTCTTTCATGTTGTAATGTAATCACTGTTTACACATTTTATCATAAAACCAATATGTTGCTTTTTCACCTTTCCAGATTCAGAATCTGAAAAGTTGTTCAACCTCCTGGCTAACTCTCAAGGCAGTCGACTTGATGACCAGCGGGTGTCCCTTCCGTCATTACCAGGAGTACGGAATGAAAATGCCACATCTACTGCAGGAGGAGATTCAAACTATTTGTGTTACATGGTCTCTAAAGCCCAGGTTAGTCCTTTCCTTTTTCAAAGAAACAAAATATTTTATATTTTGATAAGTACCAAAATACTGCAGTGATATCAGTTCTGGCTTTAAATTTTGCACAAATATGAAACTAGAATGTGGTCAAAATAAAATGTACTATGTAAGGTGACACAAAAAGGCAGCCATACATTTACAGAAAGCAGGTCACTCCTCCCAATGTCAGGTCAAAACATGCCACTGTCTTCACATAGGACAGTTTTTCTGAAAACTGATATCTCATTTGTAAAATTCTAACCAGTGGACAGTGTGGCTTTCTAGAGTGTAGATTCTTTAAATCATATTATTACACAAAACCATTATGAACTCAGTGTTGTGTGGAATGTTATGTGTTAAAGAAATGTGTCTGCTGATCAATAATGATTGCCTAATGCCTTTTCAGGGTTCCAGAATGGATGACCAAAGATGCTCGCTAAGTCCAATAACCCACCAGACCCAGAGCTCAAAAAATGATAAATCTACGTCTGGTATAGGCCCTCCACGTTCAAGCTCTTTCAGCCCCAGCTCAGACGTAGAACGACCAAAGAGTAAAGATAAAGAATCTCAAAAACAGGTATATGATCAAGTTACTGCTATCATTTTTAACCCCAAGAGGTAAATTACATTAAATTACAAAAAACAACAATTCATATTAGATCTGCAATCTGAATGTCCATTTATGTATGCATTGAAGTTATATTTCAGATTATTTACTTACTGAGCTAAGTATGCATTGTACACTTTTCTCACAGGTCTTGGCTTCGCCTGAGCAGGAAGATTTGTTTACCTTAATGAATAATTCCCAGCGTGGGCGAATGGACGAACAGCGATGTGTCTTAAATGTTAGTGCCCAGTCCACACCCAAACATAAGCCCAGTCAGAGCACGCCGCCCAAAGGTTAGAATGCAAACACGTTCATGTTAATTCAGTGGTCTTTCATGTTGTAATGTAATCACTGTTTACACATTTTATCATAAAACCAATATGTTGCTTTTACCTTTCCAGATTCAGAATCTGAAAAGTTGTTCAACCTCCTGGCTAACTCTCAAGGCAGTCGACTTGATGACCAGCGGGTGTCCCTTCCGTCATTACCAGGAGTACGGAAGGAAAATGCCACATCTACTGCAGGAGGAGATTCAAACTATTTGTGTTACATGGTCTCTAAAGCCCAGGTTAGTCCTTTCCTTTTTCAAAGAAACAAAATATTTTATATTTTGATAGAAATTGATAAGTACCAAAATACTTCAGTGATATGAGTTCTGGCTTTAAATTTTGCACAAATATGAAACTAGAATGTGGTCAAAATAAAATGTACTATGTAAGGTGACACAAAAAGGCAGCCATACATTTACAGAAAGCAGGTCACTCCTCCCAATGTCAGGTCAAAGCATGTCACTGTCTTCACATAGGACAGTTTTACTGAAAACTGATATCTCATTTGTAAAATTCTAACCAGTGGACAGTGTGGCTTTCTAGAGTGTAGATTCTTTAAATCATATTATTACACAAAACCATTATGAACTCAGTGTTGTGTGGAATGTTATGTGTTAAAGAAATGTGTCTGCTGATCAATAATGATTGCCTAATGCCTTTTCAGGGTTCCAGAATGGATGACCAAAGATGCTCGCTAAGTCCAATAACCCACCAGACCCAGAGCTCAAAAAATGATAAATCTATGTCTGGTATAAGCCCTCCACGTTCAAGCTCTTTCAGCCCCAGCTCAGACGTAGAACGACCAAAGAGTAAAGATAAAGAATCTCAAAAACAGGTATATGATCAAGTTACTGCTATCATTTTTAACCCCAAGAGGTAAATTACATTAAATTACAAAAAACAACAATTCATATTAGATCTGCAATCTGAATGTCCATTTATGTATGCATTAAAGTTATATTTCAGATTATTTACTTACTGAGCTAAATATGCATTGTACACTTTTCTCACAGGTCTTGGCTTCGCCTGAGCAGGAAGATTTGTTTACCTTAATGAATAATTCCCAGCGTGGGCGAATGGACGAACAGCGATGTGTCTTAAATGTTAGTGCCCAGTCCACACCCAAACATAAGCCCAGTGAGAGCACGCCGCCCAAAGGTTAGAATGCAACCATGTTCATATTAATTCAGTGGTCTTTCATGTTGTAATGCAATCACTGTTTACACATTTTATCATAAAACCAATATGTGGCTTTTTCACCTTTCTAGATTCAGAATCTGAAAAGTTGTTCAACCTTCTGGCTAACTCTCAGGGTAGTCGACTTGATGACCAGCGAGTGTCTCTTCCGTCATTACCAGGAGTACGGAATGGAGGTACCACATCAACATCTACTGCTGCAGAGAAGGATACAAGCTACTTGTGTTACATGGTCTCCAAAGTCCAGGTTGGTTCCAGATATAGCATAGTGTAAACACCACTGTGAACGGTTATTGATAGTTTTTGTCTTTAGTCTTCAAGCTTTTTTAGTTTGTTGCAGATATAGAATATGTTTAACAATACATCCAACTGCTTTGATCCAACATAACAAAAAATATTCTAATTTCCGCCCACAGGGTTCAAGGATGGATGAACAGAGATGTTCTGTGCCCCAGATCTCCCAGAATCTGGGTACCCCATCTACTCAGCGTAAAGATCACCCCATTTCAGATGCATCTGATAAACCTACCCAGATCTCTTCCTCCTTAAACCGTGTCAAAACTGACCAACATCAGCAGGTAAGATGTCATGCATTTTTTTCTCCTGATTATTTTATTGTCTGTTGGATAAGTTGTTTGTGAGTTGTCCCACTCATTACTTTTCTTTGTTTAAATATTTTTTAGGAGGCATCTCCAGCTGAGCAGGAAAAGCTCTTTAAAATGATAAGTCATTCACAAGGTGGACGTATGGATGAGCAACGTTGCTCTTTACAACCCAGAAGTACACCTGCCACACCCACACACAATGGAAGTGCTATAAATAATGTACCCACAGGTCAGGAAAAAAAAGCAGTCAGATCAAGTATGTGTTTGTCTCTCTCCAAGATGTCACATAAATAACTCTTGACTCTCCATAACAGGTACAGATGCTGACGCATTCTTCAAAATCATTTCCTCCAGTCAGGGACGACGGCTAGATGATCAGCGTGTTACACTTCCTACCCTGCCAGGGATAAGTGGGAACACTGAAAGAAAAGAGAATGGTAGAAATACAAAGGCTACAACACCAGTAAGTCACACAGAATTTCATTACTGATGATAGTGAATGGTATACAAGACATGATATATGTCAGTGTATGGGCACATTCTTGTGTTTACAGTGTTAAGTGCCTAACTCAAGAAGTATTCATGGCTGAAATGTCATACTTGGACCATAGGTTCCCCTTGTTGAAGCTGATTAGATTTTGGAGCACCTTTATGCCTCCAAATTTAGATATGGCTGATGCCCTGGGCATGGACATATTTGCTTAATGGACAGCCTTATACCCATAATTGGTTATGATTTATTAAATCTGAGCTATTATGGCGGAATACTTGACAGCTCAACTGGCCTTTGTTTTCATTTTTTTTCTGCAAGGCTTCCCCACAGCCACCACACATTACTGTGGCTGAAAGTACACCAACAACAACAAGGAAAGACTGTCCCAGACCAACCTCTCAACCCCAAAAGACTTATGCAGAATCTGGTTCCCCCAGAGCCCTACCTAAATCTGCTTCATTTACCCCTGATACAGATTATCAGAAGAAGCAAAATTCCCCAGCACAGGTAAATTGCTCACCTCAAATATAACAACAATAATAATAATGTTTTGTCTTCATTAGAAGTGTGACTACCAGGAGAGGAAAAGGAATATAAATCACAGTCATATATGTCACATTCATTTGCTGTCATTTGTTTAATTATTACTGCATGTAAATGTAGTGACCATACCCTACCCAGATAAGGGTTTCAGTCAGGGGCGATGTGATGCTCCTTTCTTGAAGCTACTTTTGCTATCTGCTTTGATTTTTTTAAGCCTAGTCTTTAAACTTTTCTGGAGTCGGCCACCAATGAATAAAAGACTAAACAATAGTCACTGAAACACTTGAATAAATCAATGACATGCTATTTCTTTACAGATGACAGTAAGGGTGTCCATGAGCTTCACATCACAGCAGGTAAGCTGTGTCTCAGCTTGTGTAGATTGTGAGCTAATTGGCCAAGGTTTTGTCTTAATAAAACATGTGTACCATCATCAAAGCTTATTTGATTCCTATCTGCCTGACAGGAAAATGTTGACCAACCATGTACATTCCCAGAAGTCTTCCTTACTCTAGGAGCACCTGGAGAAAACGTTGTAATCCCACTGAGCCCGGCACCTGGAAGACCCATGTCCTTCAACTTAAACCTTGTCCCTAAAGACGATGTTAAGTCCAGGCACAGCTCTCCAAGCCATGCAAGTCCTGGAAAAGCCCACTCAAGGCCATCATCTCCCAACCCAGGAGCAACCAGTGAAGCACATCCTGAAGCTGTTACCAGCCCTATCAGTCCAGGGGAAGACTGCTTCTCTCTGATTGAGAAGGTTCACACAGCCCATCTGCAGAAGGGGATGGTTCAAGGAGGACAAAAATGCAAAGGGGAGCAAGGGAAAGGAAAGGGAGGTGGAAAGAAAGATAAGAAGAATGGTTGAAATAAACAATAGTCAGGTATGCCACATTGTCAATTATCTATTCAAGAAAATAATGGAGATAAAATGTTAGAAGTCCGTAATTGGCTTGGGAAATAATTTATTAAACAAAGTTAATTATATTTGTAGTTTTCATATTCCTGCACTAAGTATTAGCCCTTGCTGTTTTTATTTTCAGCACTGATGTGATTTGTTGAAGCTTTTCTTTTCTTCTTTGCTAGTTAAATGTTCCATATATATGCAGTATACATTGTCTATTTTGTTTTAAACTCAGTGGTGTGGATAATAACTCATTGCTTTGTTTTTTCAAATGTGAATGCAATGTATACAGTTAAAAATAATATTGCTTTAGTACTTACTGCTATATTTCTGCTATCCAAAAAGAGAAATTATAGGTAGATGGAAATTAAAGCCAGTACTCTGGCAAACAGTGTCAGACAAAAAATGTATAACAATGCAAACGGAAATACCTAAATTAAACCTGATTGCCAATTCATGTTTGCTCTTAATTATTTGATCTACATAATCAACAAATGAGCCTCGAGCCTATTTGTAACATTTCACATAATTACAGAGTTATTAATTTGACACACAAGAAGGTGAAAAGAAAACAGAATTCTTGAGAAATGTTTAACATTTATTGAAGATTTACAGAAAAAAGATTTCAGGGGCTCATATTGTATGAACTCTATTAAAATGCCTCAGCTGGATCTTGTATCTCATTCAGCAGAGTCACTTCCCTGAAAGAAAGAGAGATAGTAAGTCTTTGTAGGCAGTGTTTGTAGGAATGTAAACAATGCATTACATTTTATGGAATGTCAAAACTTTGAGGTTATTATGTATATGGTTATTATACATGTGTATCATATTGGAAGGTAAAAAACATGGTTATATAGATGAATTATATAAATAGGGTTGATATATAACACTGTTAAAGACAATGAAAAAGTTACCTTTCCAGCATCACGGCTCTTGACTCTCAACTTGTTGACTTGAGACTCGGCGATGTCAGCACGCTCCTGTGCCTCCTCCAGCTCATGCTGAACCTTCCTAAGCCTGGACATGTGAGTGTTTGCCTGTTCCTCCTGTGAAGGGTTTAGAGTTATATTGATTTAGTTGTAAGTTGTGATATTATTATAATTAAGCTACATGATTAGTCACATAAATGTAGTTCACTTACAGCCTCCTCAGCCTGTCTCTTGTAGACCTTGACTTTGAGCTGCAGTTTGTCCACCAGATCCTGAAGTCTGGTCACATTCTTCTTGTCCTCCTCAGTCTATACAGATAAAGAATGGTCACTTATTGAGTGTTAAAGCAGAATTAAGCCCTTGCAATAGTGTTTAGATGTTTTATGTAAAAGTGGTAATACAACAGTGTAAAAATACTCTGTTACAAGTAATAGTAGTCCTGAATTCAGATACAATCACTAAAGGTATCAAAAGTACTCATTAAGCAGAGTAATTGGGTTTAATTCCCAGCATAGCTCCACCCAACTTATACCTGACTAGACGTCTAATCAGAGAGGGTAATTGGAAATGTGTGAGTTTAAAGAGTGTCAAAAATGTTTTGTGGAGTAAAAAGTACAATGTTTACCCTCCGAAATGTAGTCTAAATTAGTACTTGAGTAAATTAACTTAGTTAAATTCACCAGTGGAATAAATTTACCTGGTAGGTCAGCTCCTTCACTCTCCTCTCATATTTGCGTACACCTTTAACAGCATCAGCTCCACGTCTCTGCTCAGCCTCAACTTCCGTCTCCAGCTCGCGCACCTGAAACGTCAAAATAAACAATCAGTTAGATGTTTTTTTTTTTTGCAGAGAAGGCTAAATTAATTTGATACATTTAAAGTGTGATTTTATTCTTAAACTGATATGTGAGCATTTATATATAGAGCATACCCGGGACTCCAGTTTTTGGAGCTGCTTCTTGCCACCCTTCATGGCGAGGTTCTCAGCTTCATCCAGACGGTGCTGCAGGTCCTTGACTGTGACCTCCAGGTTCTTCTTCATCCTCTCCAGGTGAGAACTGGTGTCCTGCTCCTTCTTCAGCTCCTCAGCCATCATGGCGGCCTGAAATGATAAATGGTCTCTAATTCACTCATAAGCTATAATAACCTTACACATTATCAGTGGATGTAAACAAAAAACATAACAGCAAATTTGAGATGTAAACTCACATCAGTGATAGCCTTTTTGGCCTTCTCTTCAGCGTTTCTTGCTTCCTGAACTGTATCATCCACTTCACCCTGAACCTGGATGAAGTCAGCCTCCAGCTTCTTCTTGGTGTTCAGAAGACTGGTGTTCTAAATGTTTAAGTAAAGCCATGTTTAATGTGATATTTATAATGTATTGTCAAAATATAAGATGCTTGTGAATTAATGAAAACACACCTGAGAGTGAAGCAGTCCGACACGCTCACTGGCATCAACCAACTCCTGCTCAGCCACTTTGCGTCCTCTCTCTGTCTGCTCCAGAGCGACTCTCAGCTCCTCAATCTCAGCCAGCATCAGGCCATTTCTGCGCTCCACCATGGCAACCTGCTCCTTCATGTCTTCCTGTCCTCTGACAGCATCATCAAGGTGCAGTTGGGCATCCTGACAACAAATAAATAAAAATTCACTTTCTGTACTATTTTTTAAACTTTTTAAAACTAAATTATCATATAAACCTTACCTTGAGCTGTCCCTGGACATTCCTCAGTTGTTTCTGGGCCTCAGCAGCCTGCCTGTTGGCATGGCTAAGCTGAATCTCCATCTCATTCAAGTCTCCCTCCATCTTCTTCTTGACTCTCAGGGCATCATTCCTGCTCCTGACCTCAGCATCAAGAGTGCTTTGCATGGAGTCAGTCACCCTCTGGCTGTTCCTCTTGATCTGCTCCATCTCCTCATCCTTCTCTGACAGCTTCCTGTCAACCTCACTTTTGATCTGGTTGAGCTCAAGCTGAACGCGGAGAATCTTGGACTCCTCATGCTCCAGTGTACCCTGTGAGAAAAGTCAACAAAGTATTGCAAAGAACCAGAACTAATGGCATATAACACTGTAAAATGAACAATATGCGGCAATGAGAAAAAAATTACATATAAAAGAAAGATACCTCTGCTTCCTCTAGGGCAGTCTGAATTTCAGTCTTCTCACTTTCTACAGCCTTCTTGGCTTTTTCCAGCTCATGGATGCTTTTTCCAGTCTCGCCAATCTGTTCAGTCAGATCTGAGATCTCCTCTACACAGTAAATACAAGAAAGATAAGCATTCACAGACTCTTCACAACTGGTAATAAATTATTGCTTTGAATGTATATATCAGTTGACATACGTTGCAGGTTCTTGTTCTCTCTCTTCATTGTCTCCAGCTGATCCAGAGCCTCCTCATAAGAGTTCTTCATCTTGAACAGTTCAGTGCTGAGAGAGCGAGCCTCCTTCTGAGCTCCTTCCAGCTCTGCCTGGCCCTCCTCATACTTCTGCTTCCATTCTGCCAGGACCTAGTATTAAATAGGTTAATAATATGATTAGTTTACTATTTAGGTGTGTGTTTCTTGAGATAAAACTGGTTTTGATGACCATTTTCACCATTTACCTTATCAAAGTTCCTCTGCTTCTTGTCAAGATTGGCAGCCAGAGCATTAGCTCTCTCCACATCAATCATGAGGTCCTCAACCTCACCCTGCAGCCTCTGCTTTGTTTTCTCCAAAGAGGCACACTTTGAGTTCACCGCCTCAATGGATTCCTCAGCATCCTGCAGGCGTTGGGCAAGCTTTTTCCTGTAATCAAGTATTCACAAATTTAATTTAGCAAAGAACTGTGTAGTGGTAAAATATTGAATTAAAAACCTATTTATTCAATAAAAGTTAAAAAAGATGACATACTTTGCCTCCTCCAGCTCCTCAGTGCGTTGGATAGCATCGGTCTCATATTTGGCTCTCCACTGAGCCACCTCGCTGTTGGCCTTGGACATTCCTCGCTGCAGCTCAGCCTTGGCCTCCTGCTCCTCCTCAAACTGCTCTCTGAGCAGATCACAGTCATGGCGGGCTGACTGAACAGCATGGGCCAGGGCATTCTTGGCCTACAAATTCATCATAAGAATCATGACAGTCTTTCCTTTAACATAGTACATACACAAAATATTTTAAGGAACTACTCAATCTTCCAATGGTGACTATAGAAAGTAATTTGATTTTGTTATTTCAACTAAGAAACAGAAACCAAATCAGACCTGATCAGACCATTGTTGTCTGTTGGAAATATCATATGCCTGATACAAAGACAGAAATCCAAAAAACAAATGGCATTTTAAAGTGGACAATGCAAATATAAGATTTTGTACCTTCACTTCCTCCTCAATGTGTCTCTTAAGCTCTTCAATCTGCTGAGTGTATGCCTGTTTGCCTCTGGTGAGCTGGGAAATAAGAGCATCCTTCTCCTCAATCTGGCGAGTAAACTCACCTGAAAGAATAAGAGTAAACATTAGACTTGGATGGCTTCTTTCATATCTGAAGTATTGCTGAAAATGTTTACATTAAATTGAAAACACATTATTTAAAATTATGTTTAAAAGAAACAAATTATACATATGGAATTGTTCTTTAAATAGGACTATATACAATACATAAAAACAGGTAAAATAATATTACATGTAACTATGCCTTTTATTAAATCATCTAAACATTAGTTGTGGGAATAACTGCTATACCTATACAAATCACAGTGCACCCATTTAAACACACAAACCAATCATCATTTTGGACCATTGGAATTAATGATATCTGAACTGAAAATTATTATTGTACCCCACATTTCAAATCTTTGGATACATACCATTCTCTGTTTGCAGTCTGGCTCTCTGTGCACCCAGGTCATTTAACTGGCGAACATTCTCATCATTTTTGGATTTGATTTCACTTAACTGGTCCTCAAGAGTTCGGCACATTTTCTCCAGATTGGCCTGTAATTAGCATGTAATTAACATGAACAAGGAACTTATTGATCAGATATTCTGTATTCAATTGCCACTTTAATTTTTTGGAAATTTGCTAAAATCATGTTGTGTTTTCCTGAAAAACATTAAATACCTTTGCTTTGGCAACAGACTCCATGTTGCTGGAGAGGTCATCAATCTCCATCTTGTACTCGCTCTTTTCCTTCTCCAGCTTCTGCTTGACACGCTGGAGGTTGTCGATCTGCTCTCCCAGCTCTGCAACACTGTCGGCTTGCTTCTTGCGGAGAGCTGCAGCGGTAGCCTCATGCTGCAGGGTTGACTCTTCAAGATCACGACGCAGCTTCTGGAATTCAGCTTCACGCTTCTTGTTCATCTCAATCTGAGCAGCTGTCGCTCCACCAGCTTCCTCAAGCCTCTCGCTGATCTCCTCAAGCTCCCTGGAGAGGTCAGCCCTCTGCTTCTCAACCTTAGCTCGAGCAGCTCTCTCAGCCTCAATCTCTTCTTCCAGCTCCTCAATACGAGCCTAGATTGGATAAAAGAAGGATTATTAACTGGAATATAATGTTTTGTTTTCGATTTACTGAGTTGTCTGATACTGTATGTTTGTTGAATATGTCACCTGGAGCTCCTTGATCTTCTTCTGAAGCTGAGAACAAAGAGACTGTTCATCCTCAATCTTGCTGAGGAGCTGGCTGGTCTCAAAGTCTTTCCTTAATGAGTAAAACAAAAAGGAATACATTTCTATTATTTCTTTCCCTGTATGCAAATGCGGGGATTTCATCACTAACTTATTTTTTCACTTACTTCTTGATTTTCTCCTCAGATTGCTGTTTGTCATTTTCCAGATCCATTATGGATTCCTGGGCCAGCTTCAGATCTCCTTCAAGCTTCCTCTTGGCTCTCTCAAGGTCCATGCGGAGCTTCTTCTCTTGCTCCAGTGATCCCTCAAGCTTAAATAAATAGTTTTTGTATTTTTACAGTACAACATAAACATAAATCTTAAGACCCAAACTACTTTATACTCCTGCTAATGACTTCAAGCACATTTTTGTCTTACATCATCCACTTGCTGTTCTAGCTTTGTCTTGGACTTGGTCAGAGTGTTGACTTTGTCTTCCTCTGCCTGGAGATCATCAAGTGTTTGCTGGTGGGCCTCCTGGAGGGCTTTCTTCTCCTTGCTTAACTTGGCAATAGATTCATCTTGAGATGCCATCTCCTCCGTCAGGTTTTTCACCTGAAAAATGAATGAAAGGTACATTTTAATGCAGCTTAACATCCACACATATTTGAAACCTCTGTAAAAACATGTTTTCATTTGTATCAGTGTATATTTCAGGTTATTTGAACCTTGTTTTCTGTGGCATGTTTCTCCTTCTCCACTTTAGCCAAGGTGAGCTCCAAGTCATCAATGTCTTTCTTCAGCTCAGAGCATTCATCCTCCAGCTTCCTCTTCTTGGCAGTCAGCTCAGCATTGATTTCCTCTTCATCCTCCAGTCTCTCAGTTGTCTCTTTGAGTTTGGCCTCGAGCTGGATCTTGCTCTTGATGAGCCCCTCACACCTTTCCTCAGCATCAGAGAGGTTCTCACCTTCCTATAGTTTGAACATATGCATGGTAGTTTTTTTACTGAAACATCTCAGAAATGTTTCACATAAATTCTACTTTTGCATTTCACTCACAGATGCCACTTGCAGTTGCAGGTCATTCTTTTCCTGCAGCAGGGAAACCATCTTCTCCTCCAGTTCCTTCTTCTTGGCCAGGGCAGTTGCCAGATCTGATTTCATCTTTTCATAGTTCTCCTTCATCTGATGGAGCTCCTTCTCAGTCTCAGCACTCTTCAGAAGGGGCTTGATCTTAAAGTACAGATGCATCCATGGCCAGTTCTTCACATTCATAAATGAACGGATGTTGTACTGGATGGTGAAGATTGCATCTCTAATAAAATAACATCAATTAGTGTATAATGGTTGCTTTTGTTTAATGTCACACAGGAATTTAAGAAACAATTCAGTATGCTGTATGAGAATCCTACCTTCTTTCCATCATTTTAACAAACTCTTTTCTCATGAGGTGTCCTCTGCAGAGAGCCTGAGTCATGGTCACCAGTGTAGCCAGTTTATCATCTCTCATCTCCTCTAGAGTACCCAGCAGACCAGCTTTGAAGAACACCTATGTTGTTAAGTGAAGGAAATCAGTCTTCAGTAAACATGGATACAACAGAACATAAACTTGCCATGGCTACTGATATTGTCCTTAGAAATGTACCTTTGTGTGTCCAAACTTATACTGAGTGTGGTCCACATCAATGGAGCCCAGCAGCTTCTCTGAAGCTTTCTTGTTGTCAATGAACTGTCCCTCGGGGATGACACTGGCATTCAATACTTTGTATCTACAAGAGAAAATTAAGTTTTTACTTATATGCACCTCCCATTTCCTGGTGTTTTATATACCATAATAACACAATAACCAAAATCATCTTGAATTACTTATATTGACAAGTTACCTCTGCTTGAAGTCACCATAGAGGATTCTGCTGGGGAAGCCCTTTCTGCAGATTCTGATGCCTTCCAGCACACCGTTACACCTCAGCTGGTGGATGACCAAGTGGTTCTCCATAAGACCTAGAGATTGTACAAAATTAGACGTGTAATAAGCATTTCTGGAATTTCAGTTCTGAGGAAATTTAGTCTTTGAAAAAAGACAAGGCAACAGCAACACAAAAACAGCAAACCTGGGGTCTTTGATTCATTAGGAATCAGGCAACGCACAAAATGAGGATGAGTGCTCCTCAAGTTGGTCATCAGCTTGCCCAAGTTCTCCTGTGAG
Source organism: Dicentrarchus labrax (assembly GCF_905237075.1). NCBI lineage: Eukaryota > Metazoa > Chordata > Actinopteri > Moronidae > Dicentrarchus > Dicentrarchus labrax. The sequence continues at coordinate 11,521,033 of NW_026136722.1, forward strand.
GCAAAATATTATCATTTAAAATTAAACTCAACTTTTAAACGCAAACCACTGAAGTTAAATTGAATTTTTACTTTGAGTAACATACTCTGAAAAGAGCAGACACAGTCTGGAAGGAACCGCCCTTCTTCTTTCCACCACCCTTTTTGCCACCAGCTGCATCTGCTTTTAAAGACAAAGTGACAGCAAAGAAAGACCAATTTGAATCACATTTCTCACTATCTTTTACCATTAATACTGGATACTCTGCTCACTTTTATTTCCTACCATCAGATGAAGCATGGGTTGCATACAGCATGGACAGCAGTTTGTTTGCAGACTTCTGGTAGAGCTGAACAACTGAGTCATTCAGGGGGTCCTTGTTCTTGTCCAGCCAGCCAGTGATATTGTAGTCCACTGTACCAGCATAGTGAACTAGGGAGAAGTGAGCCTCAGCCTTGCCCTTGGCAGGTTTTGGCTTTTCAAAGGCCTTGGTCTTGCCAAGATGCTGATCATGCAGCTTGTTCTTGAAAGAAGTGTCTGTAGCCTTGGGGAACATGCATTCCTCTTCCAGGATGGAGAAGATGCCCATTGGCTGAGATTTAAAAAAGGAAAAATGTCATATTAAAAAGAATCAACAATTTAGTATGCACTCAGAAAACAGGTTGATCTTCTATCTGACAGATTTGTCTTACCTTCTCAATAAGCTCAATGCAGGCAGCCAAGTCCATACCGAAGTCAATGAACTCCCAATCAATGCCTTCTTTCTTGTACTCTTCTTGCTCCAGCACAAACATGTGATGGTTGAAAAACTGTTGCAGTTTCTCATTGGTGAAGTTGATGCAGAGTTGCTCCAAGCTGTTGAACTGAAATTTTGGAAATATAATCAGTCCCATGAAAAAAAAAAAAAATTGATGACATGCAATACACCTGAAATGTTCTTCAAATTACTCACATCAAAGATCTCAAATCCAGCAATATCCAACACTCCAATGAAGAACTGTCTTGGCTGCCTTGTGTCCAACATCTCATTGATACGGATGACCATCCACAAGAACATTTTCTCGTAGACAGACTTGCACAGAGCACTGACAGCATTGTTGACCTAGAAATAAGAGTTATAGTGTGGGAATTTCTAATATTTTCATATCGAAATGCAAATATGTCCTTCATCTTTCCAAACAAATTTCCTTTTTATTACCTGTGGCACAGTCTGACCTTTGGTGACCATCTCGTTTCCAACTTTGACTCTTGGGTAGCACAGACATTTCAGCATATCGGCTGAGTTCAGGCCCATGAGGTAGGCGATTTTATCAGCCTCTGATTGAAAGAAAAAAGTTTTGCATTAATGTGAACCAAGACAATTAACGGTAACATTACTAAAATCACCACTGAAAACAAAAATGTATGTCATATTGTGTGTTGTGTTTGTTAGCAATTACTGGCAGTTCATTTCTCACTCTCTCTGTACTGTTTGTCTGTTTGGCTTTTGGTTAGTTTCCAGCTTATTACTTTTTAATCTTCATTCATGTAATTTGTCTGTTTGGAATATGTTCGTGCTGATTGCCAAGCTAATTATAATAACACTATTATTACAATTACCCTCAGTTCCATCAGGTTCACCCTGCTCCTCGCGCTGCTTTTGCTTGAATTTCATGTTTCCATGATGCATCACAGCACCAGTCAGCTTGTAGATGGCCACTTTCTCTTCACCAGTGAAGCCCAAGATGTCAATAGCTGTCTGTAATTCAAGCAAAGCAAATCCTTTTCGAACATCTATTATTCTGACATTCATCTGCTTTTATTCTACAAATTACTATCAACTTACATCAGTTGCAATGAACTCCTCCACATCATTGATGCTTTTGACAGTGATTTCACCCTGACTGATCATATGGTAGTCATAGGGGTTGGTAGTGATCAGAAGAGCCTCTAGAGGAAAACAATAGAAATACATAGTATTGGTTAGTCTTGTTATTAGTATTGTTTATATTTCTATTTAAAATCCATGTAACATACCCAGGAGCTCAGGCTTATGGCCAGTCATCAGCTGATAGAAGATATGGTAGCTCCTCTCAGCAGACAACTGGAAGGTGACACGGGACTTCTCCAGCAGATCTGTCAGAATTGATCATGAATGTGCATCAAACAATGCAGTGCAGTACATTGCTATACTACTAATGTTGTCAATGTTGCCAACTACAAAAGAAAAAATAACTAAAACTTACATGTCTCAATATCAGCTGAAGCCAACTTGCCAGAAGTGCCAAAGTGGATTCTGATGAATTTACCCTAGACATTTACCAGAAAAGGTCAGTTTGAGTATAAGAAACAATATGCATAAGGAAGTCATGTGAAGGTCCAAAATATTAGTACTTACAAAACGAGAGGAGTTGTCATTCCTCACTGTTTTTGCATTACCATAGGCCTCTAGCAGAGGGTTGGCTGCAATGATTTGATCTTCCAGCGAACCCTACATAGAGAAATTATGAGCCAGTATAAAAATGTGTAACAACAATCAACTGTGGCAAAGATTAGCGGACAAGCAAATTTACCTGTATTTTGCTACCCTCTTTCTTGCCAGGTCCAGCCACTGCAATTGTTGCAAAGTACTGGATGACACGCTTGGTGTTGACAGTCTTTCCTGCACCAGATTCTCCACTGGGGAATGAAAGAAAAAAGAAAAAGATTTACTTACCTAGCAAGATAGTCATGAAGTTTCTAAAATATTGTCTTGACAAGTTCTGTTATACTCACGTAATAAGGACAGACTGGTTCTCACGATCTGAAATACAAGCATTTACACTCAAGTTAACCTCTAGATGAAATTCTTCTCTGTCCTATCCACTACAATTCTGTGGTAACTTGGATCTTACCAGTGAGCATGAACTGATAAGCATTATCAGAGATGGAGAAGATGTGGGGTGGAGCCTCAATCCTCTTCTTGCCTCTGTATGCTCCGACAACTTGAGTATCGTACACAGGAAGCCACTTGTAGGGGTTCACAACGACACAGAACAGGCCAGAGTAGGTCTGTAGTGCCAAAGAGAATCATTATCACATTTGATGCAGATGCTTTACAGATACAAACACATTATATGAAAAGATCGAAGCTTACGTAGATCATCCACGATGAAAAGCGCTCTTTGAGGTTATATAGCACAGCAGGCTCATTGAGGTGGGTCATCATAGCCATGTCTTCAATTTTATCGTACTTGGGGGGGTTCATTGGATGGATGTCATCCTCTTTTACAGTGTTAGTCTGAATACAAAATACAATAAAGAAAATAAATGTGATTAAATATTAACTAAGACATAGAATTAAATCATATATGGTAGTTTAATAAACTAATCTCATTCTCTTTTGCTGAAAGAGTCTATGAAGTATAACTATTATTAAAATATTTTAGAGAACCTTGATTAGTTTGCTTGTTAATCCTGTAGTCATTTGAGTTTCATTTTAGCATTATTACACTTACCTTTCCTGTAAATGTCTCAACTGTGGCTTTGCCACCTTCTCTCTTTACGAGTTTTCCCTTGAGGTACATTTCATCAGGATCAGTCACATAGTAGGCAGTTTTGGCATCAAAAGGAGCGGTTTGTGCCTCAATCCTCTCCTTCTCTGGCTTCCGGAGGTAGATGGCTGCTGGGCCATAGGCCTCCATTTCTGCGTCTGTGCTCATGGTGGCACTTTAGGGGAGACTGAAAATAAGAATGAGAAGGCCTATCAGGTGAGATGTGTCTTGAAATTGTAGATATTTCCTGAATAGACTAATTTACCTGCTTTGGTCCCAACAGAAGATGGAATACAGTCAGGCCTGTTCTTTTGATCCTATCAATAAATGGTCACACATGAGCACATAAATCAATATATTCATATAAATATCGACTGGTATCACATGTGTGGATAACACACCCAGCGGAAATAAATGTTTTAAAATAATTATTAAATGATGCTTATAAGCGCTGTTTCAAATACACAATCAATCAATTACTCAGTTTCACAATACTAATTACAATTAATGTATGTACTTACCTGAGTTGTAAGCCTACTAGCTATCAACTGAATCCAAGCAGCCTCTTTTATAGAGAGAGGACTGTCTCCTGAGTTGGTGTGCCCTGCTCAGTTTGGTCATGCATTCTTGTCATGTTGTCCTAATCCTGTGACACTGACATTCACAATGATTGATATTGCCTTGTTGCAGTAGGTTTCCCTCTGTGCGCGAACTGAATGGTAAAATAGAATATTGATAAATTATCTGCTTACGTAAACAGTGACTTTATGTTACATATGTTTGTTAACATATATGAGATGTTCTAACTATATGCTTCTATTAATACATATGCATACAATAAAGAGCAGGATGCTGCTGGTGTTGTTAAATTTTAATATATTATTTGAATAATCAAGTGATATAATATGAATTTGAACATTATATAATTAATTGATACAGATTATATGGTTGGTACTGACTAGGAACACTGGTTTTAAAATGATGATACTTACATTAATTAATATTGGAGAGGTTCAGAATGACATTCTCAAACATCTTTTATGATGACACCCATTATTATTAATCAGGGAAAAAATTATTAAATAAACACATTATTATTATTATTATTATTATTATTATTATTATTATTATTATTATTATTATTATGCATTATTTTTTCAGCTTTGGAGAAGCACTCAAATGTCACTGGTGTAGAGTTGCAGGACATTTAGTTGTCACACATTCGGTTCCAGTAAAACCATTGAGAGACATTGCATTCAGGGTCAAAGATATACAATTACTTAAGTATTGTGGGACTTATGACTGATATTTCCCTCTGTCTTAAAATTTATGATTTTATTATTACTATTTATTTATTTTGACAATTTTATTATTTCACAATGGTGTATGTCATTAAGTATCACCTAGTAATGTGTAATGTAGAACTGAAGCGTTTGTGTGCGAAAAAATGCTTTTCAATAACAGACAGATCTGTCACCTACTTGTTTCAATATCTTCAATGATCTTTAGTGTAAGTAATAATAATCTTCCTGGAGTATGTAATGGCAGGCACAGGCTGTGGTTTTGGAGAAGCATATAAATGTCACTGGTATACAGTTGCAGGACAAACACACATCTCAGATGTCTGAAATAAAATTGAGGCTGAGCGCCATTCCATAAAAGCTGAGGAGGCATTACATATCGCCTTGGAATGGAGCAGATGAACAGTTGCCATGTAGGCTGGGATAAGACCCAAAATAAGTACAGTGCCAATAAACAAGATGTTAGAGATTCCAGAACTGTAATACTACCATGAATCAAAAGTGTATCCAGGATCAGTGTAACATTAAAGTTGAATGTATAATAAGCATGAAAAAATAAATAGATTTTGACTTCTTCCCAATGACTTTGAAGAATGTTTTAATCTGGATTGTTGAGTGAATTTGTGTTAATGCCCTTTTATATTTACCTAACCTTCTATCTTCAAAAAAGGAGATGACCTTGGGGAATGTCACCCATGTGATCTAAACAGGTAGGTGGGCTATTGTGCACATGTGTTGCACAAAAGCTATTCAAGTCTTCAGTTTTTTTCAGCTAACCTGAATAGCATGTGTCAAACATGATATTCAAATAAGGTCAGAGGTCTTCAGTCGTTTTTTTAGTCAGCTTGTTTGATGAAAGCCTTGGTGTGCTTGTGCTATTTTTGCACAACAGAAGGAGAGGATTTTGTTTTGTACTATTTCTCAGCCTTCATGTATCATACGAGCTTGTCATTACATTTAGCAAATAGTTTTTTTCTAAGGCTAAAAGTGTGCTACAGGTGATATGTATGGTTATGTACTGTGTCACCTTGAATAAAGAGCATACTGTCCACACAGGGCCCGTTAGTGTACTGTGGTGAGTAAATGCACCAACGGATTTGAGTTGAATTGAAACCCTTTTGTAGTAGTCAATTTAACCACAACTTAATCCCACACTGTGTTTGCCTTTTAATTTGTACATTTGTACCCGAAAAGAAAAATCTAGGATACATTAATGTCTATGTTAATGTTGGGCTTCAGGATGATACAGTAGTTATAGAATTATTAAAATGGAAAGGACAGAATTATATAATTTGTCAATTATTAATTAAAAATAATTTAACCATGCAGTGTTGATTCAGTTAAACCACTATGACTGCCACCATGATGGTGCTATATTGAGCTTTACTTTCTGGGATACCTTCAGCTTCCCTGTAATTACAGTGCCTACATATTCATGACTGCACAATTTGTGTTGCAAATAAGATGTTATACATCACTCACTGCATATTGTTTTTCTAATACAGCTAAAATTAAAATTCAGCATGTACAGATTACAGAGTGCATTTGAGGTTTTGGGGTGTTTTTACTGTAATGAATAAAAGCCCAAACTTATTTTGCATTATGTGGTATTGCGGCAAGTGAAAGGACCAGCACTAGAAGGTGGACTCAAATGGGGACAGATTGTTCCAACTGACCTTCTCCTTTGTATGTCCTTGAGTCACGTAGATTCTTATAGATGAGCCTCTGCACTAAGCTCTTGAACTGAAATATAACATGCCAAATAGGCCTGGCAAGGAGGAGCCTGCGAAGGTATAAAATATGTGTGTCTCCTCCATGACTGGGTAGTAACACTGAGCAAACCAAAGGTGGTGTGGGTTAAGCTCTGTATCTTTCATTGTTTGATTTAGTTTTCTTTGTTTAATGCTTTCAGAATTAAGAGCACAGACAGGACAGGGGATGATATCCAGTGTATTTATTTTTTAAGGTTGAGTTTTCAGGATTTATGCAGCTGACAACTGGCTTGACAGTCTAACATGAAATGCAATAATTTGTGAAGAAATAACGAATTACATGGAGGAAAAAGAAAGTTGGAGGAGGTGAGCCTAACAGTAAAGTTTACACTATGTGCTTCAGCAAAATATATTGCGCAAGACCATTCATGACCTGGCATGTTGTCACCAAAGCTTACTTAACATTCAAATAATCTTGATTGTTGTATTTGGATTTATGTAAGCACAGTTGCTTGAATATATATTTGTAAATCATAAATAATTGAGTTTGCTGCCTATAAATACTTTGATCAGAACCATGTCTGGCATAAATTGAAGCAGCTCTAACTAAAATACTGTCTTACAACTGTGTTATGATTGAGACATGAGACAATATTAAATCTTTATTTTTAAACATATCACTCATCAGTCATTCATTAAAGAAACACAGACAGCTGTGTTGAGTGGTTATATGATACTTCTTTGTCATTCCAAACAAAGGGAATTGTTTCAAATGCCTTTGTGGCCACTCCTAAAAATATCCTGCTACACAAATGGACAACCAGTTAGTGTGCAGTGCCACCATAAATAGCTTCTGCCCCAAGGTCCAACAACACCTGTGCTTCCCAGGCAGACTGCAAGGGTTTGGTGTCACAAAAAAGAGTTCCTCCGCAACTGTCAATTGATTCTCCCTGGTTATAACATCATGTAAGCTATTCTATACAGTATATAGTTACATTCATATTCTTCAAATGTTGTATTATAGAAGCCACCCTAACTCTGCTAAATATATAAATAACTTCACTTAACTTTAAAGAATGTATCGTGTAAATGAAAATAATGATTATATCAAATGTGAGGATGCACTTGTTTACATCTTGCTGTACAAATACGCTTTTCTGTCCCAATGAACAATCCTGTAGATTTTGTTTCTTTAATCACTCACAGAAATCTTTTTTTATGGTTAGAACCCTCAGAAAAACCCCTTGTAATAACCCCTGAATAATCCTGGGAGATGCTTCTCCCTCACACTAAATCTTTTTCCATATTTTAGTAATTGTGCTGCTGGTGCATTAAGTTTGGCTGAATGAAAAAAAGAAAGAAAAGCCACTGTACAGTCAAGAAAATCGTTAATTAATTTGTACATATCAGAACATGTTGTTAATATATTATGAACTGTTATAAGTTGTCCACCAGATGTTGTCTCTCACTCAGCATTCTCAGACTTAAGGCCTAAATTAATCATTAGTGGTGTCAGTCAACACTGATGTGTCTTTCAAGACTGTGTTATGTATGAATGGGCCCTGCTGGCAAGACTAGTCATACATTTAGAGTGCTATTAGTGCTATTAGGATTCCTATTAATTTATACTGACTGTGACCTCTCTGAACACTCTGGACACTTCAGCCAACAAGTAGCTGCAGGAGAGTACTTGAATTCCTCCAATGGTTTTGAGTTTATATTAAGCCAATTGTCATTCCATAACAGTGTGTGTCTCACTGTTACAAATGTCATTGACTCACTGTTAAGTCCTACCATAATTTCAGATAGCAACTTGTCGGTGGTTTCATTTTTACATTCCTTTAAGTGATTTGTGTTAGCTGGATTTACAGATTGCTTCAGTCCATATGAACTATTTGTACTTTAAGTAGCCACGGTCTAAAATCTAGCTGAAAGCCCACTTTATTTGGATTTTTTTTTTTTTCCTTGAGAAATTCATTTGTATGGCTCTCAAACTTTATAATGAATAATCGTCATACGCCATCAATAAGTTCTGTATGTCACCCAAGTTGCTAGATGGCCTATGAAACACAATCTACATGCACAATGCACACACTACATACAATTTCAACCCATCTTAGCAAGGCAAGCCTGATTTTCCCAGTATCATTAGTGTTGTGTGTGAATTGTCATGAATGAATGAGATCATTTAAATTGTATTTTAGGTTTTTTTGTTTTACATTTGTTTTACATGTGTTCCTTCTTGGCCAATTAATTTACAGAAATACATTTGAGTGAATTGGTGGATGAATGAATGATATGAGAAATATGAAATGACTGGACTGGCCTATGTAGACTGAAAGAAAAAAGGACCAGTGTTAAACCCAGGATGGAAACCCAAAGGCATAAAAGGTAGCAATTACTAACAACAGCAATTCATTTCAATTACACCAATCTATTTTGCCCATTTCAGAAAAATATGCTCATGTTTTGGCCACCTGATGTAGGCCATGAGGCCGAAACGTTAGCATATTCATCCTGGGTTTTGGTTTAGCACCACAAACAAAATACTGGGAAGGTGCATCCTCCCTGAGATCTAACTACAAATAACAAATGTAGTAATACCACCCAAAATAATAAACAGAAGGAATATATTTTTGAGCAAGTGTGTGCACAAGAAAATTAAACAAATTTTATAGAAGCTGGATAATATATTCCAATTTCTTTATTAAAATGGTCATATTCTGGCCTTGGAAGAGAGTTATATTGTTGACAATAGATGAAAATAAAACATTTTTTATGGACGTAAACTGCCCTTATACACATTAGACTCTGACGGAGCCTACCTGCCTGCATGGCTCAGCTGAATCTCCATCTCATTCAAGTCTCCCTCCATCTTCTTCTTGACTCTCAGGGTATCCTTCCTGCTCCTGGCCTTAGCTATGAATGCCTTCAAACGAACTCCTCTTGCAATCTGCATGAAGAAATATCAGTCGAGCAAATTCTGATTTGCTGAAAGTCAGATTGCATTCAGATTTTCAAATGGCATTACTATATTATATCATTATTAGCCTTTGACCTGAATATATCATTTTATCATTCATTTATTCATCAGTATTTTGCGAGTTGTAATGTTGTCAATGTCAGCCAATAGAATGAAAAAGATACCTTTCCAGCATCATGGCTCTTGGCTCTCAGCTTGTTGACCTGGGACCCAGCAATGTTAACACGGTCCTGAGCTTCCTTCATGCTGGACCTTCCTGACCCTGGACATGTGAGTGTTCGCAATAGTCATGGCTTTTTATTAGGAATAACAAATAAAATTGGACTGTGAGGTATTACGATGAAACCTAGCACCGGTTTTTACAGCCAGCCTCAATATTGTGGGGAGCAAGAGTATGTTCTCATATACAGAAACACACACACGAACACAACCGATTTCATTGCAATAGCTCGGTATTGTAATAGGAAGCGCAGCCAGACCAATAGACTGCATATTTTTTTGTGTCAATGTATGCATCACTTGCCTATTTAAATATTTACCCTGATAATATTCACATTACATCACCATCACCTCAACACACTTTTCATTTTTTTTAAATTAAAGTGAAATATTTCCCATTGTCTAATCTTATGCCTTATGCCTTCTTAAGCATGTTTCATTCGATATGTGACTACAACCATTTCTGACAAAATAAATTCCAGTTGGTACCATTCAAACACCAGCTAAAAATAGGTACATCATGTGTGATATTTTACAATCACCACTGATCAAGCACATATAATGCAACTGACAACATGGTGTGTTTAAATATCAGCTGACGTCAGCTTATCAATGCAACCAAAGTTGATCCTGATGAATTCACCCTACATAGCCAGATCACTGTTAGCATTATATTTTACAAGAAAGCTATTAATAAAAGTTGAAAATGTGTTGATCTGATCACTTACAAAACTTGGCATTACCATAGGCTTCTGCAGAGGTTTGGCCTCAAGGATTTGGGCCTTCAAGAATGAGAAGTTTGTAGTTACATAAGTTAAACCTCCAAAAAAAAACTGTCCTCTAACTTAAAATTTTGTCTCAAATAACCAGATTTACCTGCATTTTGCCAGTTGTTGCCTGCTTGATATGGATGGATATTTAACATAACAATTTATGTTTTACTAACATTATTAGGACAGACTGGTTCTCATGATCTTGAGTACAAATATACACACATCATGTGTGTTAAAGTTGCTGCAGTGAGCTTATTTAAGGTGAAGTCTTCCACTTAAAATTAACAAACTTCAGTAGTAGTTCTGATCTTACCAGTGAGCATGAACTGAAAGGCATTGTCAGAGATGGAGAAGATGTGTAATATTGTGTCAATCCTCTTCTTGCCTTTGTATACTGTTACACATACAGCATCATACATCGGAGCCACTTGAAGGGATTCACAACAACAAAGAGTAGGTCATATCATATTTTTATTACATAACATACACTTTGAAGCGTTGTAAAAACTTACATAGAGCATCTATGATACCATTTGCTCTTTGAGTTAATACTGCACAGTTGGGTCTTCGAGGTGTGTCATCATAGCCATGTCCTCCATCTATCTTATCGAACTTTGCGAGGTTACTTGGATGGATGTAATCTTCTTCTGATTTTAAATAATTACCTAGAAATTATTTTATGGAAATATTTAGCAGATGGATGTTAAGAAGAATGGAGTGACAAAAACAAAAGAATACAAAATAAAACAAATTTTGACCTACCTTTTGCCCCCCTCTCTCAAATGTGAATGTCCCATGCTCCCATGCTGTATGAGTTTACACTTTAGAACAAAGTCACAAAGATGGTGGTTTTGGCACCTAATGGGGTTCTCTGAGCCTTAATCCTCTCCTTTTTGATTTAATGATACAAAAGCAATTATAATCATCAACTGTAAGAGCCACAATGTAATTGATAAACCACCTTGAATATCATCAAATATTTGATGCACTCACCTCCATGAAAAGCCTGTCAGTTAGAGCAGGCATCCAAGTATAGTATGCTTGTCACCTTGTTGCTTGTTAGTGATAGGTCCATTGCTTATACCATGATAAACATATTGCACACATAGCATACCAGAAAAATACAGTCCAAAAGTTAAAAGATGGTTTTATAGGCGGTCTATAGATGTATATACATTTTACAAACCTGTAAATATTTACTATGCGAGTAATGTTTACAGATTACTTAATACTAAATAGCTGAAGTGCAGAGCATGGTTTCTGAATGATTTGTTCCAGTAAATACAGAGATTTATTTTAAGATCAGATTTCAGTTGGCACACTTTATGATAAACTGTCAGGGTCGTTTAATTTTAATGTCACAGCCAGTGCTACGTCTCAATGGTGAAGAAGTGTCAGAATGTCACTGGTGTACAGTTGCAGGGAACATGTGATGAATGAATAACACTCTCTGGTCAGACTCTGTTGACTTAAATTAATTAGGTTATTGTAGGACTGCATGTTACAGGACTGCACCAGAGTTCTGTGTCTGTACAATGTGGTGTCAGCTTGACAACAACTACTCCACCAGCCTAGACATACCCACAGAACAAGGTCATAAACTCAACTCAGATAAGACCAAAGATAAGTGGTAACATTTAAAGATTTAAGTTTAAAGTTATGGTAGAGTTGCCCACTTGAGTTCAAAGGTCTGTTCAAAAGATACAAAAGTAATTCAATCTACATGGCATGTTCAGATTATTGAAATTGCCCATTTCTATCTTTTTTTAACTGGTTTGTGTACTACTCCTATTTTTCTACCTTTGAATGTGTGGCTATACTAGTAAAAGTTCACTAGTAGCTATCTGTTGGTGTTTATTCTGATCAGTCACCTTAGAAAGTAAAGGCACTTAAGCTTTTCTCACCAGAGAAGAGGCATTAAGGGACCATGAAACGATCTTGGTAATATAAACTCAGAAGAAATTAAAGCTAAAAACCTGTTCTGCATCATCTCTATTGATGTAGATTTCATGAAATCATGTAATCCGTTGTTTTCTCTGTGTTGAAGGATGCTGGTTATCGACTCTGACTGAATAGCATAAAAAACACAAGGTTTTCTGTTGATAAAAAAAGAGCATGGTCCAGAGTGGTCCAGTGCACTATAACTGCAAGCTATTAACATTTTCTAAGAAGTTGTATTTTTAAAGCAGAAAGAAAAATACTTAAACATTTCCATCTAATCCTCTAATCTCTCTATATTTTTGAAAATGATTTATTTTCATTAAGTCAGACTATCTAAGATTCATCCTCTTGTGTAACTTAAAAAAAAAGAATAATTAACTGGTTGTTTACATTGTGATAAAATCCTTTACTGGACCTGATAAGGGTTGACTTATATGACTGTGCAATGTGGTATGAAACAATATCAGGTTTAAAATTGGTATGTGTCTGATGAATGTGTCTGATGACGTCTTTTCCGTGAAGGTGACATAGCATCAGTCGAAAGTGAAAAAGGCATTTGCATGTCATTTGTCAACCTCCTGCATTGCAGATTCTGTTACGTGTGTAGTCACTGACTTAAGGTAACTTGTGTAGAGTGAAACTTGTGATATATAGTTGTATGTACATACATACTGGTCTGTATATATGGTCATTTCACACATTTTGCATTATAAGCATTAGTTTAACAGACAAAATACAGAGTAAATTTTATTGAATGCAGAATGTTTATTGCAATATTACAGTGTAAAATGAAATCAGGTTCATATTATATGAACTCTTCTTATGTGGCTTCTTATTCAGCAGACTCGCCCTGGAAGAAAAACCAGAACAATGGAATTATTTCAAGGCTTAACAAATTATTGGAGATTTTTTACTTGATGTTTAAGGAGTGTTTAAAAACTGGATCATCTTATATGTGATAGTATGTATTTGCCTCTAAAACATACATAAGAAAAATATTGGCAATATTTAAAACATACATAAGAAAAATATTGGCAATATTTAAATCATAGTAGAGAATTACCTTCCCACTATCACGGCTCTTGGTTCTCAGCTTGTTGACCTGGGACTCAGCAATGTCCGCACGCTCCTGAGCTTCCTCTAGCTCATGCTGGACCTTTCTCAGTCTGGACATGTGAGTGTTGGCCTGCTCTTCCTGTGAAGGGTTTGGAGTTTTATTGGCTTTGTTACAAGACACTTAATGATGGTATTGTTTATTCTAAAGTGAATGATTGGTCAGTGTTGTTGACTTACAGCCTCCTCAGACTGTCTCTTGTAAGCCTTGACTTTGAGCTGCAGCTTGTCCACCAGATCCTGAAGTCTGGTCACATTCTTCTTGTCCTCCTCAGTCTGTGCAGACAAATGATTGTAAGGGGTCTAAAATAGGGAATTTAATGTGCTGTTTTGTGAAATTAATTACCTGGTAGGTCAGCTCCTTCACTCTCCTCTCATATTTACGGACTCCTTTAACAGCATCAGCTCCTCGTCTCTGCTCAGCCTCAACTTCAGCTTCCAGCTCACGCACCTGAGGTGTGATGATAAATAATTAATCAAAAACTTTAGTACTGATAAAGGCTGAAGTTATTATTCTAATTAAATGAGCAATTTACAAAACTTAAATATTTTAAGCATTGATGGCATATTCAGTTCATACCCTGGACTCCAGTTTCTGGAGCTGCTTCTTGCCACCCTTCATGGCGAGGTTCTCAGCCTCATCCAGACGGTGCTGCAGGTCCTTGACTGTGACCTCCAGGTTCTTCTTCATCCTCTCCAGGTGAGCACTGGTGTCTTGCTCCTTCTTCAGCTCCTCAGCCATCATGGCAGCCTAAAATGATGGGCAGTTTTGACATGAATGGTTAAGCATCAACAAGTATTAGGAGAAGTAGGATTTTACATACAAAAAATCCATAAGACTCACATCAGTGATAGCCTTTTTGGCTTTCTCCTCAGCATTTCTTGCTTCCTGAACTGTATCATCCACTTCACCCTGAACCTGGACAAGGTCAGCCTCCAGCTTCTTCTTGGTGTTCATAAGACTGGTGTTCTGAATATTAAAGAAAGTCACATTTAATTAAATATACTTGGTATTTAAAGTCAAAGTCCATTTGTGTATTTATTATGTGCAAAGACATTTTTTGTATATTAATAACAACACACCTGAGAGTGAAGCAGTCCAACACGCTCACTGGCATCAACCAACTCCTGCTCAGCCACTTTGCGTCCTCTCTCTGTCTGCTCCAGAGCGGCTCTCAGCTCCTCAATCTCAGCCAGCATCAGGCCATTTCTGCGCTCCACCATGGCAACCTGCTCCTTCATGTCTTCCTGTCCTCTGACAGCATCATCAAGGTGCAGTTGGGCATCCTGACAACAAATAAATAAAAATTCACCTTCTGTACTATTTTTTAAACTTTTTAAAACTAAATTATCATATAAACCTTACCTTGAGCTGTCCTTGGACATTCCTCAGTTGTTTCTGGGCCTCAGCAGCCTGCCTGTTGGCATGGCTAAGCTGAATCTCCATCTCATTCAAGTCTCCCTCCATCTTCTTCTTGACTCTCAGGGCATCATTCCTGCTCCTGACCTCAGCATCAAGAGTGCTTTGCATGGAGTCAATCACCCTCTGGCTGTTCCTCTTGATCTGCTCCATCTCCTCATCCTTCTCTGAGAGCTTCCTGTCAACCTCACCTTTGATCTGGTTGAGCTCAAGCTGAATGCGGAGAATCTTGGACTCCTCATGCTCCAGTGTACCCTTTAGATTATTTAAGAAATTATTTTAATAAAGGTCAATAAGGGTCTTGAATGAATACTGACATAGATTCATTGGATTTAATTTAATTCAAACAAAAAACATTTTCCATTGTTTGAAAATGTATTACCTCAGCTTCTTCCAGTGCTGACTGAATTTCAGACTTCTCAGTCTCCACAGTCTTCTTGGCTTTCTCCAGCTCATGAATACTCTTTCCAGTCTCACCAATCTGTTCAGTCAGGTCTGAGATCTCCTCTATAGATTAACAAAAGCCAAATACAATAATTTAGTCAATGTAGTATACATATTCAGGTTATTGAATGTGTAGAGGCTTTTACCAACCCAAACACTCATAAACTACAAGACTAGAGGTCAAACAAGAACCCTTACAATTGCTATAAGTCACATTCAAAGTATTAAGACTGGCATACGCTGCAGGTTCTTGTTCTCTCTCTTCATGGTCTCCAACTGATCTAGAGCCTCCTCATAAGAGTTCTTCATCTTGAACAGTTCAGTGCTGAGTGAGCGAGCCTCCTTCTGAGCTCCTTCCAGCTCTGCCTGGCCCTCCTCATACTTCTGCTTCCATTCTGCAAGGACCTGGCATAATAGACGAGTATAAAATGATGACTTACTATGACAGATTTTGTTTCATTCGAATTAATGGGGTCTTGATTTCCTGTTACCTTATCAAAGTTCCTCTGCTTCTTGTCAAGATTGGCAGCCAGAGCATTAGCTCTCTCCACATCAATCATGAGGTCCTCAACCTCACCCTGCAGCCTCTGCTTGGTCTTCTCCAAAGAGGCACACTTTGAGTTTACCGCCTCAATGGATTCCTCAGCATCCTGCAGGCGCTGGGCTAGCTTTTTCCTGTTGCAAAGAAGAATTTGTTTGTGCTTAATTGAACAAAAATATGACAAAAAATGTATTTAATTATGAAAAGGTAGAAAGTGTAACATACTTTGCCTCCTCCAGCTCCTCAGTGCGCTGGATAGCATCAGTCTCATATTTGGATCTCCACTGAGCCACCTCGCTGTTGGCCTTGGACATTCCTCGCTGCAGCTCAGCCTTGGCCTCCTGCTCCTCCTCAAACTGCTCTCTGAGCAGATCACAGTCATGGCGGGCTGACTGAACACCATGGGCCAGGGCGTTCTTGGCCTGTTAAGCACACATTTTAACAGACCAAATGTTTCATGCACATGCTTTTTTTCTCTTTAAGGAGGCTGTAGTTGACAACATTTTCAGAAATTATATTTCTTCCTCTCAATGACACCTCTCAATTGATCCTTTAATATTAGACTTGAAATAAATTTAAGTTACTTTTAATTCTATATTCTATAATATAGCAATTTAATTCAAATCAGTTTTACAAGGACAGTAATGTGTATATGGAATTTTTTGCTGATGCATTTAGATATATATATTTTGTTTGTAAGTAATAAAATATGTGACTTAAAAGAGGAGAAGCCTATTTATACCCTGTAACAGTCTGTCAACTTTCAATACCTTCACTTCCTCTTCAATTTGTCTCTTCAACTCCTCAATCTGCTGAGTGAAGGCCTGCTTGCCCCTGGTCAACTGGGAAACAAGAGCTTCCTTCTCCTCAATCTGGCGAGAAAACTCACCTGAATGACAAAATGTTTATGTGTTATTAATGATAATGATAAAGATAATTTTCATGATTTAATTATTTCTACAATACAGGACACAATTAAACATACATGTTGCCATTTAATGTGTTTATGTACCATATATGACAAACTCTCAACAGAGTGGTTTTATTACCGTGACTTACCATTCTCTGTCTGCAGCCTGGCTTTCTGTGTATTAATGTCATTCAGCTGGCGGACATTCTCATCATTTTTGGCTTTGAGTTCACTCAGCTGGTCCTCAAGTGTTCTGCACATTTTTTCCAAGTTGCCCTATGAACAACAAACCGTTATTTAAGAACAGCAAATTAAACAATGCAAATGTTGAGTACTACTTTGTCTAGCAATCCATTCAATCTATTGTTATACTGAATAATAAGTGATGACTTAAACACAGGGGTGATTAGTACTATACTCTTATGATGATATTATTTATTCTGACAACTTGTAAATATATATTTGCTTTTGTGTTCTTGACATGACAAAAGAGGGAGATCCCTCACTTTTAAACAAACCCCACACCTTAGCTTTGGCAACAGCTTCCATGTTGCTGGAGAGGTCATCAATCTCCATCTTGTACTCGCTCTTTTCCTTCTCCAGCTTCTGCTTGACACGCTGGAGGTTGTCGATCTGCTCTCCCAGCTCTGCAACACTGTCGGCCTGCTTCTTGCGGAGAGCTGCAGCGGTAGCCTCATGCTGCAGGGTTGACTCTTCAAGATCACGACGCAGCTTCTGGAACTCAGCTTCACGCTTCTTGTTCATCTCAATCTGAGCAGCTGTCGCTCCTCCAGCTTCCTCAAGCCTCTCGCTAATCTCCTCAAGCTCCCTGGAGAGGTCAGCCCTCTGCTTCTCAACCTTAGCCCGAGCAGCTCTCTCAGCTTCAATCTCTTCTTCCAGCTCCTCAATGCGAGCCTAGATTGGATGATAGAAGGATTATTAACTAGAATATAATGTGTTGTTTTTGATTTACCAAGTTGTCTGATACTGTATGTATGTTGAATATGTCACCTGGAGCTCCTTGATCTTCTTCTGGAGCTGAGCACCAAGAGACTGTTCATCTTCAATCTTGCTGAGTAGTTGGCTGGTCTCAAAGTCTTTCCTTGATAAGGAAACAAAGAAAGATTTCACTGTCAAGGATTGTACTGTTGTTGTAGTGTAGTGTGTGAGATGCTGAAAAGAGGATTGATAATTTAAAGCAAACAAAAAACTTACTTTTTGATTTTCTCCTCAGATTGCTGTTTGTCATTCTCCAGATCCATTATGGATTCTTGGGCCAGTTTCAGATCTCCTTCAAGCTTCCTCTTGGCTCTTTCGAGGTCCATGCGGAGCTTCTTCTCCTGCTCTAGTGATCCCTCAAGCTATCAGATTGAATAATTGATTGAATGATTAAAAACTGTTTAAAAGACAGCAATACCATGAAATCAAGCTTCAAACTAAATCTTAAAAAGTTGACAGTATATATTGGTTTGAATTTGTATGATGGAATGTCACGTTTTAAACACAAGCTACTTGATAATAGAAACACACTACTGAAACAATTGTCTTCTTACATCATCCACTTGCTGTTCCAGCTTTGTCTTGGCCTTGGTCAGAGTGTTGACTTTGTCTTCCTCTGCCTGGAGATCATCAAGTGTTTGCTGGTGGGCCTCCTGGAGGGCTTTCTTCTCCTTGGTTAACTTGGCAATGGACTCATCTTGAGATGCCATCTCCTCTGTCAGGTTTTTCACCTAAAATGATATGTGAATGAAAGGTGCATTATTCATCACCATCATGGTATATCCTTATAGTCTGTTTAAAAGAATGTAGGTGTAAAATCATTTGAACCTTGTTTTCTGTGGCATGTTTCTCCTTCTCCACTTTAGCCAAGGTGAGCTCCAAGTCATCAATGTCTTTCTTCAGCTCAGAGCATTCATCCTCCAGCTTCCTCTTCTTGGCAGTCAACTCAGCATTGATTTCCTCTTCATCCTCCAGTCTCTCAGTTGTCTCTTTGAGTTTGGCCTCGAGCTGGATCTTGCTCTTAATGAGTCCCTCACATCTTTCCTCAGCATCAGAGAGGTTCTCAACTTCCTATTACACATTTTGACACAAAAACTGAGTTAGTTAGTTCTTTTATTTTTGAAATATTCACTGGTTTTAAAGACAATGAAGGTATGTGACCACCTCTTCTCTCAATGTGAGCAACAGTGTTCCATTAGCGAATATCTTTCTTACTTACTGCAGCCACTTGCAGTTGTAGGTCATTCTTTTCCTGCAGCAGGGAAACCATCTTTTCTTCCAGTTCCTTCTTCTTGGCCAGGGCAGCAGCCAGATCTGATTGCATCTTTTCATAGTTCTCCTTCATCTGCTGGAGCTCCTTCTCAGTCTCAGCACTCTTCAGAAGAGGCTTGATCTTAAAGTAGAGTTTCAGCCATGGCCAGTTCTTCACATTCATGAATGAACGGATGTTGTACTGGATTGTATAGATAGATTCTCTGGAAAAAATCAAAGAAAGTATTATTTTATGACAGTGTTATATATTATTGTGTAACATTTTACTGTATACATTGTACTGCATATATATATATATATTGATTTCATCATAAGAAACACTACAATTCAGTATACTCTGAGAATCCTACCTCCTCTCCATCATCTTAACAAACTCCTTCCTCATAACATATCCTCTGCAGAGTGCCTGAGTCATGGTCACCAGTGTAGCCAGTTTCTCATCTCTCATCTCCTCTAGAGTACCCAGCAGACCAGCTTTGAAGAACACCTATGTTGTATTATTGAGAAAAAACCTTAAGCAAACATGTATACAATATTTAGAACTACAAAAGTAATGTAGTCTATGAGAATTTACCTTTGTGTGACCAAACCTATACTGAGTGTGGTCCACATCAATGGAGCCTAGAAGCTTTTCTGAAGCTTTCTTGTTGTCAATGAACTGTCCCTCGGGGATGACACTGGCATTCAATACTTTGTATCTACAAGAGAAAATTAAGTTGTTACTTATATGTACCTCCTGGTGTTTTACACCATAATAACACAATAACCAAAATCAACTTGAATTACTCATACTGACAAGTTACCTCTGCTTAAAGTCACCATAGAGGATTCTGCTGGGGAAGCCCTTTCTGCAGATTCTGATGCCTTCCAGTACACCGTTACACCTCAGCTGGTGGATGACCAAGAAATTCTCCATAAGACCTGCACATTGCAAACTGGTTGTATTAAAACATATCTGTAATGGAAATGGCGATTTAATACCATGTTACACACAGTACACAAAACTGGGTTATGCGTTTCTTACCTGGAGTTTTTGTTTCATTAGGAATCAGGCAACGCACAAAATGAGGGTGGGTGCTCCTCAAGTTGGTCATCAGCTTGCCCAAGTTCTCCTGTTGATCAGCAACATAAGATAATAAGTCATCAATATATTAAGAGGGCATTTAAACAGGGGTTTAATTGATATATGAAACAGTACATACTCTGAAAAGAGCAGACACAGTCTGGAAGGAACCACCCTTCTTCTTTCCACCCTTCTTGCCGCCACCAGCAGCCTCTGGTTTGCAAAACATTGAACTTCATTAATGGGACTAAATAAATAACACTATAGTAAGTATAAGTTTCTTCTCTGTGGAATTTGTATCTTTTAACTAAGTCACATATATTAGTATATTACTGCAGAGCTGTCATCAACTTTGTCCCAAACCAAATGTAATAGACATGAACACACAACATTATTAGCTGCACTTTCAAGAGTTAGTTCAACCATGTTGTTAACTATCTTGTACCATTAGTAGTAGAACATAGTCTGATGAACAATTTGTGATCTTTCACAAATCCCAGATATTGGTCGGGACAATTGTTTAATTATGATAATGCATACCATCTGTACTGGGTACCAAGCTCTTGTTTCTTACCCTCAGCTCCAGCATGAGCTGCATAAAGCATGGCCAGCAGTTTGTTTGAAGACTTCTGGTAGAGCTGAACAACTGAGTCATTCAGGGGGTCCTTGTTCTTGTCCAGCCAGCCAGTGATATTGTAGTCCACTGTACCAGCATAGTGAACCAGGGAGAAGTGAGCCTCAGCCTTGCCCTTGGCAGGTTTTGGCTTTTCAAAGGCCTTGGTCTTGCCAAGATGCTGATCATGCAGCTTGTTCTTAAAAGTTGTGTCAGAGGCCTTGGGGAACATGCACTCCTCTTCAAGGATTGAGAAGATGCCCATTGGCTGAGGGGAAATTTACATCAAATGTAAAAAATTATACTGAGGATGCACATTGTTGGATCGTTGGATTGGATTTGCACATGAATCAAGAAATCACATGTACAGTTACTGACCTTCTCAATAAGCTCAATGCAGGCAGCCAAGTCCATACCAAAGTCAATGAACTCCCATTCAATGCCTTCTTTCTTGTACTCCTCTTGCTCCAGGACAAACATGTGTTGGTTGAAGAACTGTTGCAGTTTCTCATTGGTGAAGTTGATGCAGAGTTGCTCCAAACTGTTGAACTGTAATTAGGGAAAAGTATTTAGAATTTCCTGGCAAAATAAGGTTGTATTTTAAAATCGCTCAAATAGTTTTCAACAACTCACATCAAAGATCTCAAATCCAGCAATATCCAACACTCCAATGAAGAACTGTCTTGGCTGCTTTGTGTCCAACATCTCATTGATACGGATGACCATCCACAAGAACATTTTCTCATAGATGGATTTGCACAGAGCGCTGACAGAATTGTTGACCTAGAAAAAATGATTTTAGTGTACAGATTTATCAGAATATTATCATATCAAAATGCAAGTGTTTCCCTTTTTTTAAACATAAAGTTTTCTTTTTATTACCTGTGGCACGGTCTGACCTTTGGTCACCATCTCATTTCCGACCTTGACTCTTGGGTAGCACAGAGCTTTCAGCATATCAGCTGAGTTCAGGCCCAGGAGGTAAGCGATTTTGTCAGCCACTAATGGAAAGAAACAGTACTAAGTACACATTAACTTGTGTGGTATTTTGCACACCAGAAAACTTGTATACAGGACACAAAATTAGGGCCAGTCACCAGAAAAATGCTGGTAAAATATACAAGTGGCTAGTAGATTTGCTTCACTCGCCAGCCAAATGGCAATTTCAAACTATTGAGTGGCTGGTAAAATTTGAACACTAGCCATTTGGCCTGTGGACAGAAAAGTTAATCATGCACCCTGCTTGCATGATGATGAGTATAGTTTTTAGCAATTACCCTCAGTGCCATCAGGCTCAGCCTGCTCCTCACGCTGCTTCTGCTTGAATTTAATGTTACCATGATGCATCACAGCTCCAGTCAGCTTGAAGATGTTTATCTTCTCGTCAGCAGTGAAGCCCAAAATGTCAATAGCAGTCTACATTACAAAGGAAATTAATTTATAGATAGTTTGAAAACATTGATTCATTCTTTTTTAAAAACAATGAAGTGTGATCTTACGTCTGTTGCAATGAACTCCTCCACATCATCGATGCTTTTGACAGTGATTTCACCCTGACTGATCATTGGGTAGTCATAGGGGTTGGTGGTGATCAGAAGAGCCTCTAAAATACCAGAAACAAAATACATGAGGTTTTCCTATGATTGTTTCTAGTACTGTTACATTTTTGTTTAGCTAAGATCGACTATTAACTTACCCAACAACTCAGGCTTGTGGCCAGTCATCAGCTGATAGAAGATATGGTAGCTCCTCTCAGCAGATAACTGGAAGGTTACTCGAGACTTCTCCAGCAGATCTAAGAATTTACAAATTCAAATGGAGACTGTAAAATAATGGCACTACAACATTTTGTTAATATTTAAAGCCAATGCATCTTTTACAGCTTCCTTCTTATTGCCTTACTTTTAACACCAGTGATTGCAAGTATCTATCCATCCCTTGTCTTTACCTTTTCATCCTGCATACGGTTGTGGGGAGCCAGTATGGGCACCCGCATAGCCACATATATTCCACAAAATCACACAAACATGCCACAGCTCCATTGAATGGTAGTCAATCTAATCCCTCTGTGTTATGGTAGTTTCCATGTGAATGTATGTAACATCTTGTTGCCCACTGATATATATTTCCTTGCCCACAACTGCTTAAAACTCTGAATGTCAAGTCAAGTCAGTGTCATTTGTATAGCCCAATATTACAAACACAAGGCTTTCCAATCTGTATAGCATATGTCACCCTCCATTCTTAGACCCTCAATTTGGGAAACCCCGCAAAAAAAAAAAACTCTTCAGGAAGAGCAACAAAGGAGGCATCCCTTTGCCAAGACAGACAATAGATGTAATGTGTAAAAATCTGAATTACTATGGACAACCAGGATGACAAAATTTTGATAGATAAAATAAATTAATAATGAGTAAAGGTTATTCTTTTAGATACATAAGTTGCAGTCATTCTCATTCATCCTTAATATAACTTAACTCATGTCATGGTTAAAACTTACATGTTTCAATATCAGCTGAAGACAGTTTTCCAGTACTGCCAAAGTGGATCCTGATGAATTTACCCTAGACAGCCAGATCGTTATTAACATTACATTTTATAATAAAACAATAAGAAAAAGAATCCTGGAAATGATCACTTACAAAACGAGAGGAGTTGTCATTCCTCACAGTCTTGGCATTACCATAGGCCTCCAGCAGAGGGTTGGCCGCAACAATTTGGTCCTCGAGGGAGCCCTGCAAGAGAAGATTGTAGTTATATAAACTGAGCATCCAAAACAACCTTCCTCTCACAAACAGTTTCATCCTACCAACCAATCAATTGTACCTGCATTTTGCCAGGTGTTGGCTCAGCCTTCTTAGATCCAATAGCTGCAATTGTTGCAAAGTACTGGATGACACGCTTGGTGTTGACAGTCTTTCCTGCACCAGATTCTCCACTGAGGAATGGGAGACACATTATCAAGACTTTGATTCATTATCATAAAGTTTATAAAGATTTAGCATAATAGTTTGTTTTATACTCACGTAATCAGGACAGACTGGTTCTCACGATCTGAAATACAAACACTTCACATAAGTTCCATTTTTACTTAAATGTAAATTTTCCCTCTGTGTATTTAAATTTCACCACAAGTAACTTTGGTCTTACCAGTGAGCATGAACTGATAGGCATTGTCAGAGATGGAGAAGATGTGGGGTGGAGCCTCAATCCTCTTCTTGCCTCTGTATGCTCCCACACATATGGCATCATATACGGGAAGCCACTTGTATGGATTCACGACAACGCAAAACAGCCCAGAGTAGGTCTGTAATAGTAGAAAATAAACAACATTTGAACATATGCATATATACAGATCTAAATAATTATATACATTATATAAACAATAAAGTAAAAACTTTTTAGCATTTAGCAACCATTTAGATACACATATTCACATACATTAGAATTAGTATAGTATAGTGGAAACTCACGTAGATCATCCATGATGCATAACGCTCTTTGAGGTTATACAACACAGATGGCTCATTGAGGTGAGTCATCATGGCCATGTCCTCCATCTTGTCGAACTTTGGAGGATTCCTGGGATGGATTTCATCCTCTTTTACAGTGACCGTCTGAATAGAAAATAGAGTTAAAAGTAAGACATCGATATATTTACATTTCATGTAAAGTTTTATCAGTTAGATGACATGGACTCATCACTGTTAGGGTCTGTGAAAGAACCTATTCACCTACCTTCCCTGCATCTGTCTCAACCGTGGCTTTGCCACCCTCTTTTTTGACAAGTTTGCCCTTGACATACATCTCATCCGCATCAACCACAAAGTATGCAGTTTTAGCATCAAATGGAGCAGTCTGGGCCTCAATCCTCTCCTTCTCTGGCTTTCGGAGGTAAATGGCCGCAGGGCCATACTGCTCCATCTCCGCGTCTGTGCTCATGGTGGCACTTTATTGGAGACTGATAATATGAGAGATTCAACCATAAGTAATATGTTTGTTACAGAACCTGCAATTGAGTAATTTCCATTATTTTTGTTTTGAAGAATTTACCTCAATTGATGCAAGCTGAAATTTCTTGGTATCCTGTATGGCAAAAAACAAGTTTTAGGAAGACCAATGTAAGCTTTTGTAATTTAATCTAATATTAAAACAAACAAAATGAAGATACAAACATTAATATAAAAAGAGTCTAAGTTAAGCAAAGTAATTAAAAAGTGAAACATTTAAGCAGCAAAATTATTAACAGTGATACAATATAATAATGTGATAGAGACATGCTATCTGCACTCACCCAACTTTAATGCCAATCAGTTGGAGCAGATGTTCAGAGCTGGTGTTTTTATATACAACGAGCCTGCCTCCTCAGCATAACTGCCCCACTCAATTTGGTCAGGAATGCTTGACACCTTGTTGCTTGACAGTGATATGTTCTGTATATATAAATGCAAAAGAGTATATAAATGAATAAGCATGTTTCATCTTTTACATATATAACTACCATTTTACATAGCTATATTAAAAATGTAGTTATGTTTTGGTTTTATATTTTATTGCATTACAAATACAGTATAACCCCATCTGAAAATGTAAGGATGTTGGATTTAATTGAATAGTTTCATGATGTGTACCAAAATACACAAGGACAAGTACAGTGTCAAATTAAGTATATCATTTTTATTTTATTTCATTTATATCCACATTGATGATATATAACTCAAATTCTGGTATTTTAAAAGAAATACCCTCTAACACAATCTTGAAAATTAATATCATTGTTCAAAAAGTACTTCCAGTAACAGATGACAACAACAAGATAGTTAGGTTGATAGATTTTTGGACTTGATTCTGCTTATAAATACTGAAAGTGACAGTGATGTCCACAGTATACCCAATGGTAATGTGCACTGCAGCATTTGAAACTCTATATTTATTATTTTACAATTATTTTAAATTAAATTCATAAGTTGATCCAGTTAATGGTAGGCACTTGTGTCCGGTTCATTTTGATATCACAGCCAGTAACAAGTTTTAAATTTGGAGAAGCACTGAAATGTCACTAGTGTATAGTTACAGGACATCCAACATTCAGACTGATGGACTTTCCATTAACGCTGGGCAAGGAACAGACTTTAAGAAGGATTGCCAACTCAGATCATTTAATACCAGAAATATGTTCCTCACAAATAGCAATAATAATTTGCTATGAGGAATGAAAATTATGCAGTTTTTGAATGGAAAGGTTTTATATACTGACTGACTGGCTGTCTGACAAGTTATTTAATGAAGAGAGTCTGGGATCATGTCCAAGAGCAACTTTCATTTCCAAGTTTTGCACAGACTTGGCTTATTATTTGCCATTGTATCAGCAGATCACGAGGTATTACAGTGGTCAAAAATAAATCCAGCTAAGGGAGGGAGCAGTGATTCGTATTTGGCATAGAGAGAAGGATATATTTATAGGACACATTTAGATATGTTGTTAACACCACATCCCAAGTAGAAAGAGATTTATCTTCTCAAATAATTTATTTATTACTCAAATGTATTTCTATGAAAATAATAATGTCTGTGTATGCCAGTTAAGGTAATTGCCAGGGAATTGTTAAGTACAATACATTTTGTATGTTCATTGTTGTTCTTGTAGGGTCTGGTAGAATAGCCAGAAAAGTGCTGAGCTGACACACACAACATTAAGCAGCACTCACAGCCAAAACAGGAAAATGACTGACTTGCTCCACATGTTTTTAGCCGGTATTATTGTAGAGTATGTTACAGATAATGTAATCTAAGGCTATAGTGTTTGTCAGGTGTGCAGCAGTGTTGCTGTAGTTAAGTTTACAAAAAAGTTATTGTTGCTGTAGTTAAATTTACTCTAGTAAATAACAAGGATACTGAAGGTTCTGCTTTGTAGCTGAGATTGAGCTCCCTTAAAGACTCTCCTTGCTCTCCTTTGCAGAAGCAACCAGACCACTTCTTTTGACTTTTTAAGGGGATTTACATGATATACATGGAGGCCCTAAGGCAGTCTACCCAAAAGTATCACATAGCCAGTAAGCAACACTGTGTTATGTTGAGTAACATGTAAGTAGTAGTTATGTGTCACACATTTTGTCTACTGCACCCTTAAGTAACCTCACTAATGGCAGAATCTGTGTATCACAAGAACAACACCCATAGCTGACATGACTCATACACTTTCCGGAGCCAAATCACATACCACTTTGATCCATCTAAAGGTTGCTGGCCCAATCTGTGGCCTAAATTGATGTGGATCAAATAGAGAGCAGTTTGTAGTCCTGGCCAGCTCAACAAACCAATACCTATCCCAGCACTGTCGAACCAGGCAGTCTTATCCTCCACCTCTCTTGTCAAACCTTTCTAGGAGCTTGGAGAACACATTAGAAGCCATTATTTGGCAGTCCTTTCTTTCACTTGGTATTGTGGCTACTTGTCAAGCAGGGACAGGGGAACGTGGCGTAGGGGCTGATGACTTGACACATGACAGCGTTGAGGACGGGCTGGTGGTTAACAGCTGTGGGTGACTCACAGAAATGAACCAAAAGTCTTTCTTCCTCCAGACCTCACACATAAAGATCACTTCTCTTTTTGTGTTTGAAAGACCACCAAACACTTTTAACTAGAGCTTAAACAATTAATCGATTAGGTGATCAACAGAAATATTATTGGCAACTAATTTGATAATCTATTGAATTATGTTTTATAACTAGGTTTGGGAACAAAGATTACGCCTTGCACTCGTCTCATTTCTGCTCAAAAGGTACTTAAGCACATCTTATCCGTTCACTCCCTCATTGACTCAGTTGCTCCAAAGTGATTTATATTTGCTGATTTTTATTGTTTTATATTGAATATCTTAAGGTTTTCCACTGTTAGTCATACAAGACAAGCAAATTGATTAAGTGAATAATTGAGAAAATAACTGCCAGATTAACCAATAATGAAAATAATTGTTAGTTACAGCCCTACAACAAGACATTCAACATCAACATCTGATTTGTCCTAAACCACTTCAGAGCAATCTGATTTCTTACTCCAACACTTTTTGGTTTCATTTGGCTTTTTCAAAATTGGATATTTGATCTGCCCAAGATGCATGAAGTAGTGTAGATAATGAGGTATAAATGATAAAGTTGTATATTGCCCAACCCTAATATCCTTTCTTGCGGATGCCTGAGCCAGATCTGATAAACTTTGAATACAGTACAGTATAATACACAAACTCCCAAAATATAATGTTTTGTTAAGTATTTTGTGCATTTAAATCACTGGCTTTAATTTGATTACAGGTTTTATTAAAATAGAACTTAGTCAACATTTGATTCTCTACGTCAATATACTAAATATGGGTATGATATGTGCTGTGAGGGAGATCAGATTTTGTAAGGGGCCTGTGTTCTTTATTTGATGACTGCCCACATATTCAATTAAGGGAATGCATGATCAAAAATAGAAAGGCATCTGCATGTCTGGCCTTGTGTGCCAGTAAGCATAAATTAATGGCAGAGACTTCTGGAGTAGAACACAAGGAGATATATGCCTGTGTAGATTTCATCAGTAATGTGTGAATTCTGCCTAACACCTAACCATATGTCCTGCTTTACTACGTTACAGAGACATCCTGCATAGCCAATGGATTTAGAATCTATTGCTTGTACAGTAAGTGTTTGAAGAAGGCTTTGCATCACGTATGCACAGATGCTTTAGCTTTGTTTCCAATGGTTCCCATTGATAAAGGAGTCTATAAGTATTTATTGCTGACAGCTCTGAAATTGCTTTGGTTCAAAGAAGATGTAGTATGGCATGCTTAACTTTCTATATGAAAGTAGAGGATTTCTGACATTTCTGACAAAGTTTTTAAAAGATGTCTGATGTTCCTAAATTAGCAATAGACTGCAATTGGTATTTGTGCTATGACATCAAAATTGCAATCTGCACTGAGAAGTCAGAATTTTAAAGATTATTATGGCATTATTACATTTCAAATAGTAGACAGTAATAACATGAGCTAAGCTGATTCTTTTCTTTGTCTAAATTTCACCAAGGTACATTGTATAAGAGATTTAGATTAACTAGTTTTTAACTGTGTAAAAAGTTAGATATTAACATCTAATTAGTCTAAGATCAGGAACAGTTTTTAGTTAGACCCTCACTCGCTATACTGAATAGTAACTTTAAATTGGATTTTGTCTTCCCAGCACTAACTGGATACCAGCTCTAAGTGAGAATGCAGCTATGGGGAAGATTGTCCAGATATATTAAAGCATGTGCTCATTGTTTGATTTGCTCATTCAAACTTTGTATTAAATATTCATTCTGTCACATTCTGACATTTTGCATTAAACATGTGTACTACTTTATCTAAATTATTGTTTTTGTGACGCTACATTGATGGTGAGTAAATGGTCAATGTCAACCAATTGAACCATCTTCAGCTTAATCTGCAGTATGTAGTAATATATTAAGTTTATGCTTATATTCATGTAGAACTACTATAACTTATTTCAATCAAATATATATATATATTATATATTATATATTCTTGAACTATGTGCAGTTCTCTTCTGTCCTGTTGTATATGTCTTAGGTCAGAAATTCCTTCTCTGTCCATAAATAAAATATTTATTTCCATGTGATGTAGAGTGCTGAACATATTTTTGACTTTGTAAAAAGTGTTGACACTGTTTATTACCCATCTGTAATAATTGTATTGTAACTCTAACATAAAAATGTGAATTAATTGTCTTTCTGTGGTTATATTTTGCCTGTGATTCTGTATTCTTCTTAGTGAAATGTGAAGGTGTTTTAAGGTTGACACCTGACACTGCCATACTCATTGCTGAAAGCAGCTATGGGGAATACTAAGCCCAAGTCATCTCAAGACTTGAATGGACCTTTCCCTGTGGGTATAAGCTCCTCATCTAGCCAACCAGATATCTATACTGCCAGGCAACCACACATATTCCTGCAAGGTTAATTTATGCAGCTTCATTTAACTTCTGGGTTAAACACTGTGACTTTTATCGATAAAACAGACTGAATGCAGTTTATTTACATTATAAGAAGACAGTTAAACAGTTCATATTTTATGCATTAAAAAAGATGTTGTCTCTTATTCAGCACTCTCAGCCTAGAAGAATGAAAGAAAAAAAATGTCAGCATGTAATAATCATCTTTGCAAAGTGATAAATAAGGGTATTAATAATACATTTAGGTTATGGGTTAATTTAAACAATCTCATTAAACTGCCCCATAGTAATTTTCTGCAAAATATGAAAAGACATGTGGTTACCTTTCCACTATCACGGCTCTTGGCTCTCAGCTTGTTGACCTGGGACTCAGCGATGTCGGCACGCTCCTGAGCTTCCTCCAGTTCATGCTGGACCTTTCTCAACCTGGACATGTGGCCATTGGCCGATTCCTCCTGTAAAGAGGTTGCAGTTAAGAGTGTGTTGTATTTTTTTAATATTCTATTGTATAACTATAGTTTCTTTATGTCATAATTGATTTGTGCTACCTATATGTAAGATCAGAAAACATTTAACTTACTAGTCTCTTGTAGACCTTGACTTTGAGCTGCAGCTTGTCCACCAGATCGTGAAGTCTGGTCACATTCTTCTTGTCCTCCTCAGTCTATACAAATTAAGATTTTTTTCGAAGGAAGACAAAATCAAGGCATGAAGAACTCACTGTAGTTTTTAATTAAATAATAAATCACCTGGTAGGTCAGCTCCTTCACTCTCCTCTCATATTTACGGACTCCTTTAACAGCATCAGCTCCTCGTCTCTGCTCAGCCTCAACTTCAGCTTCCAGCTCACGCACCTGTAAGATGATGATAAATAATTAATCAAAAACTTTAGAACTGATAATGGCTGAAATTATTATACTAACTGAAAGACCAATTTACATCCTTAAACTTAAATATTTTAAGCATTGATGGCATATTCAGTTCATACCCTGGACCCCAGTTTCTGGAGCTGCTTCTTGCCACCCTTCATGGCGAGGTTCTCCGCCTCATCCAGACGGTGCTGCAGGTCCTTGACTGTGACCTCCAGGTTCTTCTTCATCCTCTCCAGGTGAGCACTGGTGTCTTGCTCCTTCTTCAGCTCCTCAGCCATCATGGCAGCCTAAAATGATGGGCAGTTTTGACATGAACGGTCAAGCATCAACAAGTATTAGGTGGAGTAGGATTTTACATACAAAATAAGACTCACATCAGTGATAGCCTTTTTGGCTTTCTCCTCAGCATTTCTTGCTTCCTGAACTGTATCATCCACTTCACCCTGAACCTGGACAAGGTCAGCCTCCAGCTTCTTCTTGGTGTTCATAAGACTGGTGTTCTGAATATTAAAAAAAGTTACATTTAATTAAATATTCTTGGTATTTAAAGTCAAAGTCCATTTGTGTATTTATTATGTGCAAAGACATTTTTTAATAACAATAACAACAAACCTGAGAGTGAAGCAGTCCGACACGCTCTTACACCTTAGCTTTGGCAACAGCCCCCATGTTGCTGGAGAGGTCATCAATCTCCATCTTGTACTCGCTCTTTTCCTTCTCCAGCTTCTGCTTGACATGCTGGAGGTTGTCGATCTGCGCTCCCAGCTCTGCAACACTGTCGGCCTGCTTCTTGCGGAGAGCTGCAGCGGTAGCTTCGTGTTGTAGGGTTGACTCTTCAAGATCACGACGCAGCTTCTGGAATTCAGCTTCACGCTTCTTGTTCATCTCAATCTGAGCAGCTGTCGCTCCTCCTGCTTCCTCAAGCCTCTCGCTAATCTCCTCAAGCTCCCTGGAGAGGTCAGCCCTCTGCTTCTCAACCTTAGCCCGAGCAGCTCTCTCAGCCTCAATCTCTTCTTCTTTGTTGAAATGTTGACAGTATATGTTGTTTTGAACTTGTATGATGGAAATGTCAACTATAAACACAAGCTACTTGAAGAGTACACACTATTGAAACAATTGTTTTCTTACATCATCCACTTGCTGTTCCAGCTTTGTCTTGGCCTTGGTCAGAGTGTTGACTTTGTCTTCCTCTGCCTGGAGATCATCAAGTGTTTGCTGGTGGGCCTCCTGGAGGGCTTTCTTCTCCTTGCTTAACTTGGCAATGGACTCATCTTGAGATGCCATCTCCTCTGTCAGGTTTTTCACCTAACATGATATGTGAATGAAAGGTGCATTATTCATCACCATCATGGTATATCCTTATAGTCTGTTTAAAAGAATGTAGGTGTAAAATCATTTGAACTTTGTTTTCTGTGGCATGTTTCTCCTTCTCCACTTTAGCCAAGGTGAGCTCCAAGTCATCAATGTCTTTCTTCAGCTCAGAGCATTCATCCTCCAGCTTCCTCTTCTTGGCAATCAGCTCAGCATTGATTTCCTCTTCATCCTCCAGTCTCTCAGTTGTCTCTTTGAGTTTGGCCTCGAGCTGGATCTTGCTCTTAATGAGCCCCTCACACCTTTCCTCAGCATCAGAGAGGTTCTCAACTTCCTATTGCACACTTTGAACATAAACTAAGTTAGTTTGTTTGTTATTTTATTTGTGAAAGAGTTTAATATTTACTGGTTTTGAAGACAGTGAAGGTATGTGACCACTTCTTCTCACACCTAGATATCTGAAAATGTGAGCAACAGTGTTCCATTAGCGAATATCTTTCTTACTTACCGCAGGTCATTCTTTTCCTGCAGCAGGGAAACCATCGTTTCTTCCAGTTCCTTCTTCTTGGCCAGGGAAGCAGCCAGATCTGATTGCATCTTTTCATAGTTCTCCTTCATCTGCTGGAGCTCCTTCTCAGTCTCAGCACTCTTCAGAAGAGGCTTGATCTTAAAGTAGAGTTTCAGCCATGGCCAGTTCTTCACATTCATGAAGGAACGGATGTTGTACTGGATTGTATAGATAGATTCTCTGGAAAAAATCAAAGAAAGTATTATTTTCCGACAGTGTTATATGTTATTGTGTAACATTTTACTGTATACATTGTACCGCATATATATATATATTGATTTCATCATAAGAAACACTACCATTCAGTATACTCTGAGAATCCTACCTCCTCTCCATCATCTTAACAAACTCCTTCATAACACATCCTCAGTCAGTTTCTCATCTCTCATCTCCTCTATAGCAGTCATTCCCAAACTGTGCCGTTAGATTCTAACGGTTAGAACCACAACATGGATCGGTGGATGGCATATTGAACCAGATCTCAGATTGAGGCTGTCATCACTGGAGCCTGACTTCGTGAAATTAACGTCTGCAAAGCAACATCATCCATCTCATTAGGTGAGCATTTATTTTTATTTTTTTAATATAGGCCTATATTTTTTTCATTTTATTTGGGTGAATTAATATTAACGAAATAAAAATGATAATAGCTTTCCCCTTGAACTAAGCCTACTAGGCTTATAGGCCCACTGGGCTTACTTTGAACTTATTCTCTCTCTCTCTCTCTCGCTCTCAGGCAGACAGACAGAGAATGTTCTTCTTACTGTAACGTTATAGATTTAATAATACTACATTGTTAAGGAAATTAGTTGTTGAAATGAACCTGATTATGTCATCCGGCGCTTGAGTAAATAAATAAATTAAATATGTGGCAGCAGTTGTGTGCAGTAAACTTTCTTTTAACATGCCTGTTGTATTGGAAAGTCATATTTCCGCCTGTGCCCTATTTTCGCCCTTTTACGAGTGTGCGTCACTTAATATTCATTTCGATACTGATGCGATGACCAGTTATAGTTTTAGTGCTAGTAGGCCTATTAAGAGGTGCGGATTAATTCAAGTAGGACTGTGTGTAGACATTTTATTATATATTTATTTTATATATTATTATATTTAGTAAGTCCATGCCAAAGTCAATGAACTCCCAATCAATGCCTTCTTTCTTGCATTCCTCTTGCTCCAGCACAAACATATGGTAGTTGAAAAACTGTTGCAGTTTCTCATTGGTGAAGTTGATGCAGAGCTGTTGAACTACAGGCAGATAATCAGTTAATTGGAAATGCAGTGTTTAAAAAAACTTTTTAAAAGTAAACTTTCCATTCAGAATATTATTGGCATCCATTTCAGCGTCTCGCCCTCGCCATCCACTCAAAACGTAACGTCTACTACTCTTAAACAAGTGTGTACGGCGTGCCTGTTGTTTTGTTTCCGGTCTAGCTAGATCCGGTGTGGTGTTGTAGTTTTTCTAACGTTACTAGTTGTTGCAACAGCATGCGAAAAAAAAGTGTGCTATAGGCCAAAAAGAACGTTAATCTCGCGATAAAAAAATTGACGCCGTTAAAATGGGTTTGTGTTAACGCCGTTAATAACGCGTTTAACTGACAGCTTTATCAGAATATTATCATATCAAAATGCAAATGTTTCCCTTTTTTTAAACATAAAGTTTTCTTTTTATTACCTGTGGTACGGTCTGACCTTTGGTCACCATCTCATTTCCTACCTTGACTCTTGGGTAGCACAGAGCTTTCAGCATATCAACTGAGTTCAGGCCCAGGAGGTAAGCGATTTTATCAGCCTCTGATTGAGAGATACACAATAAGTATTAAATACACGTTAACTGTGTAGGATTTAAAATGTGGGACGCACCAGAAAACTTGCATGATGAGAATGTAGTATTGTAGCAATTACCCTCAGTGCCATCAGGTTCAGCCTGCTCCTCCCGCTGCTTCTGCTTGAATTTCATGTTACCATGATGCATCACAGCACCAGTCAGCTTGAAGATGCCCAGTTTCTCCTCAGCAGTGAAGCCCAAGATGTCAATTGCTGTCTACAATGTAAATGAAGTTACTGGTATGTAAAACATACTATCTATTAAGTAAATAAAATTAAAGTAAATTAAGTCTTACATCCATTGCAATGAACTCCTCCACATCATTGATGCCTTTCACAGTGATTTCCCCCTGACTGATCATATGGTAGTCATAGGGGTTGGTAGTGATCAGAAGAGCCTCTAGAGAAGGACAGTAAAAATATATATAGGGTTGTATATTATTTTTTGTTGTATTGTTTGACTTTGTTTTAAAATTGTGTAATAACATACCCAAGAGCTCAGGCCTGTGGCCAGTCATCAGCTGATAGAAGATATGGTAGCTCCTCTCAGCAGACAGCTGGAAGGTGACACGGGACTTCTCCAGCAGATCTAAGAATAACAAATTTAATTGTAAACTTTGAGATTACTGTAAAACATTATAATGTATTACTTTATAGGACACCAGATTTTAGTCCAGATGAATCTTGACCGACACCATGTTGGAAACTTACATGTTTCAATATCAGCTGAAGCCAGTTTTCCAGAACTGCCAAAGTGGATCCTGATGAATTTACCATAGACAGCCAGATCATTAATAGGATCAGTTTGTGTAACTTAGCACCAGAAAAGATATTTCCTCCATTACTTACAAAACGAGAGGAGTTGTCATTCCTCACAGTCTTGGCATTACCATAGGCCTCCAGCAGAGGGTTGTCTGCAACAATTTGGTCCTCAAGGGAGCCCTGCAAGAGAAGATTGTAGTTATATAAACTGAGCATCCAAAACAACCTTCCTCTCACAAACAGTTTTATCCTAGATAATTTAATTACCTGCATCTTGCCAGGTGTTGGCTCAGCCTTCTTAGATCCAATAGCTGCAATTGTTGCAAAGTACTGGATGACACACTTGGTGTTGACAGTCTTTCCTGCAGCGGATTCTCCACTGGGGTAAGGAAGACACATTATCAAGATTTTGCTTCATTATCATAAATTGTATAAAGATTTAGCACAACACTTTGTTTTATACTCATGTAATTAGGACAGACTGGTTCTCACGATCTGAAATACAAACACTTCACATGAGTTCCATTTTTACTTTCCTTTCAGTAAGTTTTTGTTTAAGGTCAATTTTGACCTCTGTGTATTTCAATTTCACCACCAGTCACTGGTTTTACCAGTGAGCATGAACTGATAGGCATTATCAGAGATGGAGAAGATGTGGGGTGGAGCCTCAATCCTCTTCTTGCCTCTGTATGCTCTGACAACCTGAGCATCGTACACAGGAAGCCACTTGTAGGGGTTCACAACATTGCAAAACAGCCCAGAGTAGGTCTGTAATAGTAGAGAGCATAAACATAGTGTTACGATTTAGATACACATGCTTTATATACATATTCACATACATTAGGATTAGTATAGTATAGTGGAAACTCACATAAATCATCCATGATGCATAACGCTCTTTGAGGTTATACAACACGCAAGTCTCATTGAGGTGGGTCATCATCGCCATGTCCTCAATTTTTTTCATACTTTGGGGGGTTCCTGGGATGGATGTCATCCTCTTTTACAGTGATCATTTCAAATGCAATGGTCAATCAGATTGATGTTGTTGTTGTTCTCAGTCAGTTTGAATTTAAAATACAATGATAAACAAATAGTTCACCAAATGTTACATGTGCCCCCTGGGACATCCACTTCAGCCACCTGTCTGATTTCTCTCTCTCTCTCTCTCTCTCTCTCTCTCTCTCTCTCTCTCTTCATGTACTCAGCCTGGCGATGTCCACACTGCCAGATCGTAGTCTCTGCTAACTTTTACAGCTTGCTCACACTGCCCACGTTTGCGAAGCAGAACGTCTTGATTTTTATTTTGGCGCCCACAGATAGAGCGGTCACAGGCGCGTCTCAGCTGTGTGTGCAGCGACGCTTCACCGGAGAGTCTCCCAGCAAAAGAGCACAGTGAAAGGATCTCTTACAGTTTAAACTTCCTTTTTTTTGTGAAAGAATTTCTGGAAGTGAGCTGGATGAAGGGCAGTCTCTCTCTCTGGTAAACAAACCACAAAGTGTTTTCTGGTTGCCACTCTTCACATTTATGTTTAAACTATAAAATCAGCTGGTAATCTGCCTAATTCTGTTCTTTATTTTCCCCTTCCAGCTTTGCCAGCCCGGACTCCACA
Source organism: Dicentrarchus labrax (assembly GCF_905237075.1). NCBI lineage: Eukaryota > Metazoa > Chordata > Actinopteri > Moronidae > Dicentrarchus > Dicentrarchus labrax. The sequence continues at coordinate 11,557,771 of NW_026136722.1, forward strand.
ACTCTGCTTCTCTTTGGACTCTGGATCAGCACCCTCAGACTCCCTCTACCCAGCTCAGATCCTTACCATTGCCTTCCCCTCACCCATCCTCAGACTTTTCACAATAAATACCCTAGTACTTCACTACGGCCTCCCTCTCTGTGTCTGCACCAGGGTTCACTAGGTTACAACTAAGATATTGTTTTAAATAAATATTAATGTTATCATCCTATACAGAAAGGGTCTTAAATGGAAATTGATTTGGTAGTGAATCACTTACCTTTCCAGTATCTGTCTCCACTGTGGCTTTGCCACCCTCTCTCTTCCCAAGTTTATCCTTGAGGTACATCTCATCTGCATCAACCACAAAGAAGGATGTTTTGGCATCAAAAGGAGCAGTTAGTGCCTCAATCCTCTCCTTCTCTGGCTTCCGGAGGTAGATGGGTGCCGGGCCATAGGCCTCCATATCTGCGTCTGTGCTCATGGTGACACTTTAGGGGAGACTGAAAAGATGAAGAGTCCACAATAGTGTTAACATGGTCTTATATCAAGCTGATGGTGGAGATTTCATGTTTTTTTAATGGGAACATCTTTTACCTGAGCTTGTTCTGAAAAAGAATGAGTAGAGTCTCTGATGGAGTCACAAGATGCTATAAAAAAAGATTAAACATGAGTACAATAAGTTACAAATAAGTTTGTAATTCTAATTTCACAATTTAGTTCAGTGAATTTGAAAACAGTAGTGGGTAATGGTGGATATAGTCTTAAATAATATATGCTAACTCCATTCAGTTTAATTATTAAAGTACAGTACTCTCCCATCCACTCAACTTCCCTAAAACCAGATAAATAGTATTGCCCTTAATGATCGTTTAGTGTATAAATGTAATGAGACATGGTGTGAAGTAGATGTCAGTAAAAATTAATAATTGTGTGTTTTTTTTTCTTTCTTTCTTTCTTTCTTTCTTTCTTTCTTGCTTTCTTTCTTTCTTGGAAGAAACTAGTCCA